>NC_083354.1:130545635-131806885 GCF_030254825.1 Meriones unguiculatus
GCAAGTCCTGGAGTTGAGGAATAGCAGAGAGAAATGGATGGAGGTGAAGTCTTGCCAGGGTACAAAGGAAGATGATGCAGAAGCCTTGATGAAACCTGATAAACTAGGGTCAGATAGAAGGGGAGGAGGTCCTCCACTATCAGGGTAGTAGGGAAATGGCATAGGGAGAGAAGAGGGAGGGTGAGTGGGGCTAGAAGGAGGTGAGGGAGGGCGCTGCAGTGGGGATACAAAGTGAATAAATTCTATTAAATAAATATATAAATACAATTTTTAAAATATGGGTTTCCTAGAAACTAACGAGGCATACTGCATAGGTCATCAATAGTCAATACCTAAGACAGATGAATCGACTACCTCTTGCCATTTCCTTTTGCTCTTGTCATTTATCTGCCTTCCTCTCTCCCCCACTCCTTCTGTATCTTCAACTATCCGACTGAAATATGCTCCATTCTTTTCCTACTTTCTCTCCAAGTTTTCTATCATCTGTCATTGTCCTCCTCACCTCTGGGTACATTTAGATTGCAGTGTGCCTGTACATTAGAGTTGTGACTGTCTGGAGAATGCTATCGCAAGTGCAGAGTGAAATATCAGTGTAGAAAAGGACAAAAATCATTATGGTATGGTAGGGATGAGCATGAGTCTTCTATTATTTGGACTGTTTTCACTTCTAAGAGGATGTAGGGTAATCTCTCATTATCCAGACAATGTAAAGTTTCATCTGTTTGAATATTCATGAGTAAATTTTTTAGTGTAGGTCTTACAAACCAGTTTTGGTGTAACATAAGAATCAAAAGTGGAAGTATGTTTATCAACATTTTATGAGTTCAAACAACGACAAATTCATTTTGCATCAAATGCTTTTATTAGGGATATGTTCTTTTTCTCATAGCAAAGATAAGTTTGTGTTGTAGCTATAGTTCAGTCCTCACAGCCCTAGGCATTTTAAACAAGAGTGTCTTTCTTTCCTCCTTGTTTAAATTCATATGCAATATTACAACTAAACAGATTTCTAGCTATATACACATCATGCCATATCTGTATGTGTGTATATATATATATATATATATATATATATATATATATATATCACTGTTCAGAAGAAAAAGAGTATACTCAGATTTAGAGTATAGCATGCATATTCATGGGTAATTCAAAGAGAGCTTTTGAAAATCAAAAAAGTTTTTATACATGTCTTAGTATTTTTATCTTACTTATAATCTTTGTAGCAAATAACTCACAGAGATACTGAAATGAAAGAAATATTTGCCTGCTTCCAGGAGAGAATAAAGAAGGGGATCAGACAGCTACACTCCAGGAGCTCTTCATTTTTAGGTCCTGCTTCTAAGACTTGCTGCAGTTATCAAACAGAAAGTGGCAGAGGAGGCATTGAAAAGGAGGATACAAGGAGAACTAGAGCAGCTTGGGAAATGGCTTCCCCCTCCTCTTCAGGTTATCTTTGAAAGGGGTAGCTTTTTTTTCCGAGTTGTTACACCGAGCTCTAATGAGAGATTTCTCTGTTTCTTCAAGGCAGATTTCAAATCAAGGATGTGGACTAGCGACATGGTTACCAGTAAATCTAATTTGAGTTGAATTCCCACGTGGTGGGAGTATGCAATAGACTCCCACAAATTATCCGTTGACTCCCTAGAGGTACTGTGACACACGCACCCATACAAATGTTCACACACAACAAATACATAAAAATAAACAAAGTTTAAATTAAGGATGACGCTGATTTGGGCATGGTAGAGTAGATGATTTATTAGATTTTAGTGAAATTATTTATAGGTGTTATTATGATATAGTTTTAGGTAGTGTCACTTGTAACATCAACCTTCATTCTTCGCTTCCCTTCTTTAAGTACATAGTCTATAATGCTCATAATCTTTCCTTAGTGTATCAATATTTTCATTCATTTGAAAATATTGTCATGATTTTGTCCTATTTGACTTTTAGTATTTGCTAGATTTTTTACTCCAATTTCATGGATTAAATTTTTCAATGTTTTCTTTTTCCTTTACCCTCTTCCTTGATTTGTATCTTTTTCTGAAAATAAGGGCTTAGAGAAATAAATATAGAATTTAAGTGTAATTGACTAATGTTATCGTATAGAACACTTGATTTTTATAATTTTTCAAACAGGGAAGTAGAGCTCTATGCCATTTTCACTACAATGTCCATGGGTGGAAAGGATGTAATATTTTTCTAAAATTTTTGTGTACAGTTGTGGTAGTTGAATACATAAATAAAGTAGACTATATTTTCTTGAGATATAACTTGCATTTGTCCACATTTCTGCCATCATTACAGTGTAAATGCCTCCTGGCATTTTCCTGTGTGACATATTTTCATGTTTAATTTTACAGGAAAGTACAGGAAGTTTAAGCAATAGAAGTATATATTCTAGATCGGGTCTAGTGCCTCAGAAGTGTAGATATTAAATTTTTGAGCTCCGTGTGTTGTTAGGAATGTAGGTCAATTTGGCAATTTCAAGGAGTACGTTCTGTCCCACCCAGCCTGTATGGAGATACTCAGAATGCATCTGCCATCTTCTACTCCTCCTAACATGGGTATTGAAGAGGGTATGCAACAAAGTTCACTGAGCCACCTCAAAATATTCAAGAAACACGTGTTTTACTAATGGTGACTTTAAACATTAAATAACAATTATTTGATTTCCTTACCTCCTTATCTTCCTCTATTCCCTCTCATATCTCCCCCAAACCCATTCCTTTTTACATTTATGTACTATTTCTCTTCAGTCTTTATTACTACACACATACAGACAAATGCACCACATACATATATATATATATATAAATATATATTACATCCTGCTAAATCTTCATATATGTTACATAAGTGTTTTGTATATACATATATATATACACATATATATATGTGTATGTATATATTTCAAGGCTGACCATGTAACATTGCACAACCAGCCAAGGAGCTTATTCTTGGGAAAGACTATTTCTCCATCATTAGTTGCCAATAGTTCTATTAGGGTTGTCATTATTCAGGTCTTGTTGAGGCATACATATGTGTGAGATATTACAGGTAAAGTTTCCCTGTCGTTTCTAGGAGACACAGTCTCACAGCTGCTCACATAGTTCTCTGGGTTTTATGACTTTTCTGCTCTCTCTTCCAATGTTCCTTGAGCCTTATGTCAGGAATTGTGTTGCAAAAGGATACATTGAAGCTGTATTACATCCATGTATCTGTTGCAAAAGGAATTGGCATTGGTACAGGGCACACTCATCTGTGGGTATGAGGATAAATATTTAGAATAAAGTTAGGAATAACAGTGTCAGTATATTCTTTTCTAAGACCCATGACTTCACAAGTCCTGGTAGTTGGCTAGGCAGGATCTTCCTCCCATGGAGCAGAACTTACGTCCATCACAAAACTGTTGGTTACTGCCAAGATATAAGTGTCATTATTTTTCTAGATCCCACCATTTGCCTGCAAATTTCATGATTTCCTCCTTTTTGATTGCTGAGTAGTATTCCATTGTATAAAAATACCACAATTTCTGTACCCATTCCACCGTTGATGGACATCTGGGTTGTTTCCAGGTTCTGGCTATTACAAATAGAGCTGCTATAAACATGGTTGAGCAAGTGTCCTTTTTGTGTACTTGAACAAACTTTGGGTATATACCTAGCAGTGGTATAGCTGGGTCTGGAGGAAGCACTATTCCTATTTGTCTGGCTCTTTGGTCTCCCCACCCCCGAAGGGAGGAGCAGTCCTGTTAGGCCACAGAGGAGGGCTTTGCAGCCAGTCCTGAAGATACCTGATAAAACAGGATCAGATGAATAGGGAGGAGGTCCCCCCATCAGTGGACTTGGAAAGGGGCAAGGTGGAGATGAGGGAGGGAGGGAGGGACTGGGAGGGAATGAGGGATCGGGACACGGCTGGGATACAGAGTTAATAAAATGTAACTGATAAAAAAAATAAGTGTCATTATTGCACATTTTGGCTAACCTTGGTATGCTCCTCATTACTGCGGTTCAGAAGGTGGCACAGTTGGGTAGGACAATTGATGCTTTGTCCCTTGGCAGATTGCCTAACAATGAACGTTAGTGCTAAGGGAGGAGGTTTTCAGATCAGATCCAGCGTTCTCTTAGTCCTGCGTCTAAAGTGTGTGGTGTCATTAGCAACTTTTTCTCTACCTCTGTGAGGAAACCAAGAGCAACAGCAATAAATAATATTGATTGGATAGCAAGATTCAATTGGCATGGACATGTTACATGCTTGTTCGTGTCTTGCTAAAGAAACATGGCAGAGTGAAGAGTTAATGAGACTCTCCTTCTGCACATACAAATACACCGTACACAAGTGACACAGCACCATCTGTGCTTCAGTCACCTCCAGAAAATTACTACAAAATTTCAGAGTTACTGTCTTTTTCAACCTACATGTGTTTCTTGATAGCAGATTAAGGAGTGGAAAGTCTTACTGAATTCTTTTCAGAAACTGTCATTGTTAGTTTGTAAGAAAAAGGAACATTAGAAAAGTATCTGTTTTTTGAGACTTTGCTCCATGGAAACACCAAGGCCACCAGCCACTTACTCATATTGCTGTTTTATGGTATGATCTTTGTAGTATGACATATTTTAATGAAAATATCTAAGAATAATGCTTACTGGACTCCATGTCCAATCTGTACATTCTATCACTATATAATTTTTCTTTTGCATTATATCTTCCCAAACTGGTTGCAAATACTTTTAGGAATTTTTAGAATTTTTACCTGAAATTCTTGTGTTTCTTCATTTACTCTATTGTTTCATATATCTCTTCATATGTTCTTTGGAAAGGCTACTTTATGAATTCTAAAGTTAGGTAAATAGTCATCATTGATTGAAAGTAGCATCTCTTGTAAAAATCTCTTTAAAAAGAGTGGAATAACTTTAAATCCAGGAAGGAACATAGCAGGAACCAGATTGATTTTTTATGTTGTACCTTGAAGTATGTGCTCTACTTCATAGAAAAGTACTCTAAGCCTCTGAAAATAGAGATCAAAAATTGAGTGAATCTGCCTTTCTTGTTTTTCTTTACATGAGTAAAATATTAATTTCACCCAAAAGATATAAATGCAATCACACATATATTAAACATATATTCTTAGAATTCAACAGTGCATTTCTGCAACTCTAGACACTTGCAGTTTTAATTCCAGGTGTTGACTTAGCCAACTGTAACCCAAGCCCAAGTGGCTTACTAAGAAAGCTTATTTTGTGTGTAAACCCATGTATATAGAAAGTTAGGTCTTTAAGATTTTAACATTTATTAGAGAACGTTGAAATCTATAAAGCCTTCTTATAAGCAGTCCAGTACAATGCAAATTTCTTTATACTGTGCTGACAGTGACCTTAAAGCAGTTGGAATAGTGTTTGCGCTGGTTCTGACACCACCTTTTGAGCATTATAGTGTCGTTTTCCCATTGCTCTTTTATTTTCTTTTTAACACTTATACATTATCTAATGAAAGGCCTAACACATAAGAGTTGTTTGCTAAACATTGGCTGATAGGATTTGGAAGATATGGAACCTTTTCTAAGGTTCAATCTGAGAGAGAAGGGTACTTTACTATTATGAATTTTCCTGGTTTTACATTCAGTATGCAATCTTAGATGATTTGCTTCAATATTCCAAAAGTGTCTTGTTTCTCTAAAGATAAAAAGTATCTTTTATAGATAATAGGTATAGTAAGTAATATTTTAAAATATATAGTATATTCTCAATATGAATAGTATAAGCTTAAAAGCATATTTTCAATATTTTTAAGTTCAAGAAAAAGTATTATTTATTCAAAGAAATAAATTAACATATTTTAGAACATGTTTATTCTATTTGCCACTGAAGTTGTAACTTTATTTTTTACTATTTTACAAGTTCAAATTAATTGGCTTTATTGCTTATAAGCTTGTGCAGAGATGGTGATAAGAATGTATATCAGAAAGAAAGAAAGAAAGAAAGAAAGTAAGAAAGAAAGAAAGGAAGGAAGGAAGGAAGGAAGGAAGGAAGGAAGGAAGGAAGAAAGAAAGAAAGAAAGAAAGAAAGAAAGAAAGAAAGAAAAAGAAAAACATTCCTCTGGGAAAATAGGAAACAAAAAACAGAAAGCAAGTATAGTGTCTTGGTTACTTTCTATTGCTACTATAAAACACACCAAATAATTTAATTGGGGGCTTGCTTTCAGTTCCAGAGGGTGAGTCCATTACATCATGGCAGAGAGCATGGCAGCAAGCAGGCAGGCATGTTGCTGGAGCAATTACTAGGATCCACAAGAAGGAGGCAGTAAGAGAGTGAAAGAGAGAGAGACTGAGTTTGGCATGGGCTTTGAAACCTCAAAGCTCACCCAGGGTCAAGTTATATACCTCTTCCAACAAGGCCACAGCTCCTAATTCTTCCCAAGCAGTTTCACCAATGAGAGACCAAGCATTCAAAAATATGAGGCTATGAGGGCCATTCCCATTCAAACCAATACACAGGCCAATAGCTGAGTAATACCAGTAATAAATAAAAATAAGGAATTTGAATTCCTAAATTCAAATTTTATTTGAATTTATTTATTTGCTTTTTATTTTCATCTTGTGTTTAGTTCTAAACAGAAAGCATTTCTCTATATTCTATGTCAATATTTTGAAATACCTGTTAAAAAATATTTTTCTGTACAGAAAAAAAGAATGCAGATCAGAGAAAACTAACTCATTTCCTAGACAGAGAATGAAAGATGGAGAGAAGGGGACTAGGGTCTCATAGACCAAAGTACAATTATCCTCATATTTTAACTTGTTGAATCAGTAGAATTTATTGGACTTACTTTTAGGAATATGGATGAAGATTCATAGAAGCTGAAATGGCTCAAAGATGGATGTATCACCAAAAGCCTAACAAGCATGGCTGAGATATCGAAACTTTGAGTTCATTGCACAGCCTACACTTAGCTCAACAGAGCAGAGACAGTCTCGGTTAGTTCATATGGCCTGACTCTTTCAGGTGACTCTGCTGATCCCTTTTTCTGTGGGTCTTGACTGGTCTCCGCATTTTTCAGGCTTCTCAGCTGGTCTAAGGCTCTTCTAGTCAGTTCAGGTTGTCTGAAACTATATCTCAACAGTTGTCAGAGCTTACATATTATGGTGCATCTGGTCAGTTTTGGGTCCTTCCTGAAAGCCATTAACTGGATCTCAGAAAGATGCTAATAGCTGCATGATGGGTGGAGCTGTAATAGATGTAAGGACAAAGTACAAAGTGTCTTTAATGGGACTGTCATTATTCTGGAATCAGGGAAGCCTTTTAATCGTCCTGTGTTGAGAGGGATATTGTGGTATTATAGTTAAGTATTGCATTGCAGTGATGGTGGATATAAAGGTATTAGATCACATCATTTTAGTTGGAGATGTGCTGTGAGTATGGTTCCTGTGGAAATAAATCTGATGGTGATACTGAAGAGGAAAACAACTAAAGAAGGAAGATATGAGCAAACTCTTCACGACTAAAGAGAAAACGAGTAAATATCAAAGGAGTGGGAACTGTTAACATTGAATTCTATGTTTCTGTCTTGCTTAGATGAAACGAGAGTTGCACTTGCTGAAATATTGAACATTGGAAGGAAGCATGCTTTGGGGAAGAGATGTCTGATTTGGAATATATGGAATTTGAGTTATTGTAGTGAATTCTCCAAAGGCCACTTTCAATAGTAATTTAAGCTCAAGAAATATTTTAGCTGCACTGTAACATATACATACAAAGTTGGCAAGCCAAGATGAAATCAGGCTTGACAATTACTGGATAAGATAGGCTATGATTACAGAAAGAAACATTTAGTAGAACATGCAGGGACTTAATATCTTTGTGTAGAGCAAGACCAAATTTATGCAAAAGTCACAGAAAGGAATTACCTGAAGGAAACAATGGTGAACAGGGAAAGTTGAAGTAAGAAAGAATGATGAATAGTCACCATGCTGCTGAAAACTGACAAGAGATGGCCATGAAAAGATAAGACTTTCTAAGAGTATTCAGACAATGATGAGGCACTCATGGGAAAAGAATGAGTTAGTGCTAAGAGACTAGTCATAAAATCTAGGAGGAAGAAGCTAGCTATCAAAATCATTATTGTAGGGGTATGAATTTGACTCTGGAGAGAAGTAAAAAGGTGTCACTGGAAGAGTGTAAGAAGAAAATCAGCATTTGTCATGTGGTGGTGATGTGTTTGGTGGCTCTTGGTTGCATATTTAAAGAATGGTGAAGATGATTGTTGTTTATCAATGTTTATATGTGATTTATCTTTTAGATAAACAGTGGTTATTCCTAAACCAGCTGTATACCCAAATCACCACACAGCGACTAGGGTTATTTAATTACCCTAGAGCACAATGCTGGGCAATAGTTACTGCATCCTATACCTCCAAGCCCACATAGTTTCCTCCCATTCAGATTTCCCACATTATACTTGCTTTTAGTCATATCTTAGGTCCGGTTCATCTCTCCTTGTGGTTCCAAGTCCTCTCTTGTCAATCTCTGCTCACCGACTCCTCCCACTCGCTTTCTTCTCCTCCCCTCTGAACCAGGATATCCCACCCTATTCTCTCCATAGAGAACAAATAGTGTTTTTCTTTTATTAGTTGCATTTTATTAACTCTGTATCCCAGCTGTATCCCGCTCCCTCATTTCCTCCCAATCCCACCCTCCCTCCCTCATTTTCTCCCTGCCCATTTCCAAGTCCACTGATTGGGGAGGACCTCCTCCCCTTTCATCTGACCCTGGTTTATCAGGTATCTTCAGGACTGGCTGCAAAGTCCTCCTCTGGAGCCTAGCAGGACTGCTCCTCCCTTGGGGGGTGGGGAGGTCAAAGAGCCTGCCATTGAGTTCCTGTCAGAAATAGTCCCTGTTCCCCTTACTAAGGAAAACCAATTGGTTAGTGAGCTACCACGGGCTTCATCCAAGCAAAGGTTCTAGGTTATATCCATACATGATCCTTGGTTAGAAAAACGGTCTCATAAAAGACCCCTGTGCCCTGATATATTTGGTCCTTGAGGAGCTCCTATCCTCTCCACGTCAAACTAACTCCCCCTTCTTTCATATGACTCCCTGCACTCAAATGGTGGCATTTTTACAAACTTGAGACAGGTAGTGCTTAGAATAAGCATCACAATGCAATGTCCAGATTGAAACCAGATAGTGGGGTAGAAGAATCATCATTTGAATGAACAAGGGTAAATTGTATACATTCCACAAGAACATAGTACCAACAGATAATATATATATTATCATTCCATAAATATATCTATAAAACAAAGCCAATTGGAAAGATTCACTTACAGCAAGATATATACTATATGATAAGAAAAAAATCCTCAAAAGTATTATGGACAGAAAGGGAGGAAGAGGCTTTTCATCTCAAATAATTACAGTGATTGCTTTATAAAGAAAAAAAATGCCATACCACTTGTTTAAATGGTGTGATGTTATGGAAATGAAAGTCTTTCCATGAGCTAGTCTCTCTGGATTTCAACTATTTAAAAGTCCTTGGGAATAAGGTAAAATGTTAGGAAAGATATAGTGCAGGCCCTGCCCCTGTAAAATTTATAGTCTGCTGGGGCGACAGACAAATACTTAAGATGCTACAAGTGCAAATGCTAAATGGTTTTGTGGGGAAAGTAAACAAGATCTAGGTTTACTTAAAAGTTCCACATTATAGGGACTGGCAGGAACCAGAGACATTTACTTCAAAGGGCTTATATTCAGGTCCTTACCTCATGGATAATTGGGAATTAGCTTGGACTGTACAGGAAGTGGAGAAGGTTATTTGTGACACAGAAAAGAGACATCAGCAGAAACACACTTATGTAGAATTTTTGAGCTCTAGAGAGACCAAATGTGCATGTGCCCAGTAAAGTAGCTTCCCATGCATTCTCTGGCTATGGTCCTGTTCATCTGCTTCTGATAAGTGCTTGGTGTATCTGCAGTACAGTCCTGGCATTCATAAAAGGCAATAGATTGTATTCAAGGAAGCACTGAAGTAGGCATCTGGAGACCTGCATTTCATTCCTGGATTCTGCATACAGCACTTTTGATCTAGCATCTTTTGTAAAGTCATGAATGACTGTAAGAGGAGGGAACTGAGTGAGCTGACTTTTCTGAGCTTCTGGACCTAATCACTGTTTAAATGGTCATCACAGGATACCTCAACACACACTCAGTGCACAACATAAGCATACAGAAATAGAGACGGTTTTAAAGATATGTGCCCTGGTTACATGAAGCTATTGAATAAACAGCAGAATCTGTTGCAGTGGTGTGACAGAAAGACCCGGAGAGGACAGGAATGCCACACAAACAACAGGAAAAAATATGGGCACAGGCACAGGGAGTCCTGCAGAGACTGATACTCCATCCAAGGACCTTGCATTGAGAGGACCTAGACACCCTATTCAGAGAAAGCCCATAGGCTGCTCAATTTCCAAGTGGGTTCCCCATTAAGGGGGCAGGGGCTGTTTCTGACATGAACTCAATTCCTGGCTCCTTGATTACCTCCCCTTGTAGTGGGGAGCAGCCTTTACCAGGCCATAGAGGAAAACAATGCAGCCAGTTCTGATGAGACCTGATAGGCTAGAGTTAGATAGAAAGCGAGGAGGTCCTTCCCTGTAAGTGGACTAAGGAAAGGGCACAAAGGGAGGAGAGGGAGGGTGGGTGGGACTGGGAGGAGATGAGAGACAGGGCAGCAGCAGGGATACAAAGTGAATAATTTGTAATGAATAAAATAAAATTTAAAAAAAATTTAAAAAAGAAAGAAATGTTCAGCATCCTTAATCATCAAGGAAATACAAACCAAAATAACCCTGAAATTCAACCTTATACCCATCAGAATTGCTAAGACCAAAAACTCTATTCGGTTCTGTTGATCCACCATTCTGTTTCTATGTCAATACCATGAAATTTTCATTACTATTGCTCTGTAGTAAAGCTTGAGATCAGGGATGGAGATACCTCCAGACTATCTGTTGTTGGACAGGATTGTTTTGGAAATTCTGTTTTTTTTTTTTTTTTTTTTTTTTGTTGTTGTTGTTGTTGTTTTTTGTTGTTTTTTTTTCATATGAAGTTGAGAACTTTTCTTTCAAGGTCTGTAAAGAATTGTGTTGGTACTTTGATGGGAATTGCATTGAATCTGTAGATTGCTTTTGGCAGGATGACCATTTTCACTGTGTTAATACTACCAATCCGTCTTCTGACACCTCCTTCAATTTTTTTCTTCAGAGATTTAACTTGAAGTTTTTTTCAAACAGGTCTTTCACTTGCTTGATTACAGTCACACCAAGGTACTTAATGTTATTAGTGGCTATTGTGAAGGGTGTTGTTTCCCTAATTTCTTTCTTAGACCTTTTGTCTTTGGTATATAGAAGGGCTTCTGATTTTTTTGAGTTAATTTTGTATCCAGCCGCTTTGCTAAAGGTGTTTATCAGCTAGAGGAGTTCTCTGGTAGACTTTTTGGGGTCACTTATGTATACTATCGTTTCATCTGCGATAGTAATACTTTGACTTCTTCCTTTCTGATTTGTATCCCCTTGATCTGTGACAATACATGCTGGAGAGGATGTGGAAAAGGGGGAACTCTCCTCCATTACTGGGGGGAATGTAAGCTAGTTCAATCACATTGGAAATCAATCTGGTGCTTTCTCAGAAAATTAGGACCACTGCTACCTCAAGATTCAGCTATTGCACTGCTAGCTATATATTTAATGATGCTCAACCATGCACAAGGACATTTGATCAGCCATGTTTATAGCAACTTTATTTGTAATAGCCAGAATCTGGAAACAATCTAATGTCCTGCAACTGAAGAATGGATACAGAAATTGTGGCACATTTACACAATGGAATACTACTCAGCTATTAAAAACAAGGAAATCATGAAATTTGCAGGCAAATGGATGGAACTAGAAAAGTTCATCCTGAGTGAGATAACCCAAAAGCAGAAAAACACACATGGTTATAATATAGGAAAAACATACTAAAATCTGTAGTCTTAAAGAAGCTAAACAACAAGAAGGACCATAGGGAAGATCCTTAATTCTCATTTAGAAGGGCAAACAGGATAGACATTGGAAGTGGGAGAAGACAGGGAAAAATGCAGGAGGCTACCACAGAGGGCCTCTGAAAGACTCTAGCCAGCAGGGTAGTGATGCAGATGCTGAGACTCATTGAGAAACTTTAGGCAGAGTTCAGGAAATCTTATGGCAGAAGGGAGAGATAGAAAGACCTGGAAAGGACATGAGACCAACAGAGCCAAAAAACATCTGGGCCAATGGGGACCTGCAGAGACTGATGAATCAACCGAGGACCATGCATGGGAAGGAGCTAGACCCCTTGATCAGAGGTAGCCTATGGGCAGCTCAGTCTCCATGGGAGTATTCTAGAAAGGGAAGCAGGGTCTGTCTATGACATAGATTTTGTTACCTGATCTTTGATCACCTCCTCCTGGTAAGATAGCCTTAGTAGACCACAGAGAAAGAGGATCCAGACAGTCCTGATGAGACTTTGATAGGCTAGTGTCAGATAGTAGGTGAGGAGGACCTCCCCTATTAGTGGACTAGGGAGGGGGATGGGGGAAAGAAGGAAGGTAGGACTGGTAGGAGACAAGGAAGGGGGTCACAGCAGAGATACAAAGTGAATAAAGTGTAATAAATAATAACATTAATAATAGTTTTAAAAGAAAACATTTGTAATTCTGTTTTTTTTAAATGTTTTTAAAATAATTTATTCGTTTTTATTTTATGTGCATTGGTGTTTTGCCTGCATGCTTGTTTGTTTGAGTGTGCTGTATTTCCTGAACGTGTCACAAGCATGTGTGAGCTGTCATGTAGATGCTGGAAATTCAACACTGTTCCTGTGGAAGCACTGGCTGTTCTCTTGATCCTGAGCCTTAGGCACAGCCTCATCCATGGTTCCCTTGGTTAGCATTTCCCTGAAGATTAGCTGGGCTTTAGACTAATCACACACGTGGGCACCTGGGTGTCGATGTGTATCTACAGAAGTTTGGGAACCTATCTGAATTGCTTGTGTTGAACATTCACCACTAAAAGAAGTTGAACAAAATACCGGTAGTTATAATGCCAAAATTAAATAAAAATACAGAGATACTTCCCGAATGATTAGTACTAAGCCACTGAGTTATTTTTTGCTTTTGTATACAGAAATGCAAATTTTTCAAAATGAGAATAAATATTAAAATGTAAAAGTTGAGCATCTTTAGTACTACTTTATGATTTAAAAGTAGTTAATGTGTTAGATATGTTAGATTTATTTTATTGTTCTTTGAGGATAAAAATAATTGTATAATAGAATTGAGATATTCTAATTTTGGTAATATTTAATTAAATGATAGAAAAACTGCACAGAAAAATACTTCAGAAGAAAAGAGTGCTTAACCAGCAGTCAAAAAGTTCAGTTTTGTTTAATATATTTTCGTTATTTGTGATTCGTGCATCCAACCGATTTTTTTATAATTATGGATAGAAAATGAACAAAATCTGATTGATTAACATTTAGTTAACTTAACCTTTTAATATTGGCTAAAGATTGTTTGGTAATTATAGTTATAATTTAGATGACAACCACTAATGTCTCCTCATGACAGGCAATTACTAACCCCACATTATTTGCGATGAATAATATGTATTTATATATTATCACACACATATGTATATATATATATACTTATATTTATATATAAATATTACTTTATGCATTTAATTTTGTGTTATAAACTTTGTCTGATAACACCGACAATTTCAATATTAGAAACGCTTAACAGTTTTTTTAGGTTATATTTTTTCTGGAATTTTCTAAGAAAGTGAGCTGATCATTTGCATAATTATAAAGCAATACATTTGATACATGTGAAAGCAGGAAGCAGAGAATTACTCTTATATCTTATTTAAGCTTCTGTAGAGACTGTAGAATTATCCCTGAGGGAAATGAGTAATACTTGAAGCCAAAGATGCAGCAAAGCACAGAATATTGGCAGACTGTTGCAATCTGTCTTTGCTACACCCACACGCACACCTTCCTCTCAGCCTTTTATAGGGAAATGAGAGAGTACATACTCGTATACTGTTAGCGGAGAATGGATACCTCAGTGCTGCCGGTGTTTAAGATGTTGTTTATAACTTGCTCCTTTGTGTGTATGTGTGCAAATCTTCAAATTGATTTGTTTTTAATTTTTATTTCATTAACTGTTTTCTTTCAAGTAATAAAAAATTTGATTTATTTGGCCTAAAAATATTAGGAATGAATCAAAAATCCCATAACTTTAAACCTAGACCTGAGACAGAAATATCAGGGACATTTCAAAACCTTGTAATTGAAAGATTAATGATAAGTGGTTGGTTTTATGTAGTTCAGCCATGAGGATACCGTAGCTTGGGAAATGCCATAGTTACTGTTTTATTGCTTTGAAGAGACAACGTGACCCAAGAAACTTATGAAAGAAAGCATTTAATTGAAGACTTGCTCAGGTTTTCAGAGGGTGAGTCCATGACTGTCATACTTCAAACAGGCAGGCAGGCAGGCAGGAATACAGGCAGGCAGGCAGGAATACAGGCAGGTAGGCAGACAGGAATACAGGCAGGCAGGAATACAGGCAGGCAGGAATACAGGCAGTCAGGTAGGAATGGTGCTAGAGTAGTAGCTGAGAGCTTACATCTTATTCCACAAACTCCAGGGAGAGATGTCAAGACTGGTCTTGGCTTGTGCGTTTGAAACTTCAAAGCCCACACTAAGTGACACACTTTCTCCAAGAAGACCACATGTTCTGAAGCTTATTTCCTTACAATAGGAAGAAAATATAAAAATAACCTTGAAGTAATATTCTTCTTTTTATTTGTTTGTTTATTTTCCCGAGACAGAGTTTTACTATGTAGCATTGTCTGTTCTGGAACTCGCTCTGTAGACCAGGCTGCCATCGAACTCACAAAGATCTGTCTGCGAGTGTAGACATGCACCAATGCTGAGTTAGTATTCTTTTTAAACTATTTTGTCACAGTCATAAGCATTTTTTCAGTGTGTGTAGATCAGAGTACAGCTGTGAGTCTTACCTTCTACCATGTATAGTGAGGGGTTTGAACTCTTCAAGCCTGTTGGCAAGCACCAAAGCTCACCGAGCTTGCTAGCCTGTGCGGTACTCATTATTATGTATCCAATGAGCATTTTTATATCTTCCCTATTAACTTAGTGTTGTGCTCAGCACTATGTATTTTAAGTAGTGCAGATGAGGACCCTATATTACCCAGCAAACCTCAGTCTGCTCTGAGAAGGTAGTACAATAGTTCCTGTAGGAAAGGGATGTCAAGAGCCTCTGTGGAGAACTTCAGGGCAGAGTGAAATCTCTGCAAACGGAAGCAGACTGAGCCCGAGACTTGCACAGTACCAGCAGATGCATAATGGGCAGGTTACTGACCTGCTCTGACTCCATTCTTTATGAGATGTGTAATGGTAATGAATATCCCTCAAATATTATAGCAACCAAATGCAGATGTTTCTAAAGAGTTTGGTGATTCTAATAGGATAATAGCTCTGAATGTAGGACGTACTGTGTAATAGGTTTATAATATACATAGTCAAGTGCCAGGCAGGAAAATGAGGAAATAATAAAGTATCTCACTCTATGCAATATTTGATAGTTCTACTGACCCTTAGTTCTTTACAATAAGAATAAAATATACAAATAACCATGAAGTAATATTCTTCTCTCATTCAGTTGTCTACAAGTATCTCATAAACCAGCATTCATAAGTATTTCCCTAATGTACACCTACCTATTTTCAGCAATTGCCTGATATTTGGGATGTTTAAGGATGACTGCTCAGATTTTCAGCTAATATAATCACTATAATCACCTTCTGTTAAAAAAAAAGGGGGGGGGAGGCAGTTTTCAGGAGTTCTGAAATAGCTATTTGCAGATAATTGCTAGTGATTCAGCACAATTGAGATATGAATGATAAAACTGTTTTTAAAATGGCAATATGCTCACTTTTTGTGATTTCTGGATTCCCATTAAAAAACTAAACAGTTGTTCACATTTGGCCACTTCCTGCCTCTGTAAATCTACTACATAGACAAAGTCCAAAGTAGTTGACAAAGCTACTAAGTAGCCAGTACTAAGTGAAGGCTCAAAGCCCTTAGTCATCAGGGAAATGCAAATCAAAATGACTGTGAGATTTCACCTTACAACCGCCAGCATGGCTAAGATCAAAAACTCAAGTGACAACACATGCTGGAGAGGATGTGGAGAAAGGGGAACACTCCTTGATTGTCGCTGGGAATGTAAACTTTGGGAATCAATCTGGCGCTTTCTCAGAAAATTGGGAATAGTGCTACCTCAAGATCGAACTATACCACTCCTAGGCATGTATCCAAATTATACTCAAATATAGAACAAGGACATTTGCTCAGCCATGTTCATAGCAGCTTTATTATGTAATATCCAGAATCTGGAAACAACTCAGATGTCCCTCAATGGAGGAATGGATACAGAAATTGTGGTACATTTACACAATGGAATACTCAGCAATTAAAAACAAGGAAAATATGACATTTGCAGGCAAATGGTGGGAAATAGAAAAGATCATTGAGTGAGGTATCCCAGAAGCAGAGAGACACACAGGATATATACTCACTTATAAGTGGATATTAGACATATAATATAGGAAAACATACTAAAATCTATACACCTAAAGAAGCTAAGCAAGAAGGAGGACCCTGGTAAGATGCTCAATCCTCATTCAGAAAGACAAATGGGATAGACATTGGAAGAGGGAGATAACAGAGAATAGGACAGAAGCCTACCACAGAGAGCCTCTGAAAGGCTCTACCCTGCAGGGTATCGAATCAGATGCTGAAACTCATAGCCAAACTTTGGGCAGAGTGCATGGAAACTTATGAAAGAAAGGGGAGATAGAAAGACCTGGAGCAGACAGGAACTCCACAAAGAAAGCAACAGAACCAAAATGTCTGCGCACAGGAGTCTTTTCTGAGACTGATACTCCAACTAAGGACCAGGCATGGAGATAACCTAGAACCCATGCACAGTTGTAGCCCATGGCAGCTCAGTGTCCAAGTGGGTTGGTTCCCTAGTAATGGGAACAGGGACTGTCTCTGACATGAACTCAGTGGCAGGCTCTTTGATCATCTCCCTTGAGGGGGGAGCAGCCTTACCAGGCCACAATGCAGCCAGTCCTGGTTAGACCTGATAGTCTAGGGTCAGATGGAAGGGGAGGAGACCTCCCCTATCAGTGGACTGGGGGAGGGGCATAGGAGGAGAAGAGGGTGGGATTGGGAGGGAATGAGAGAGGGGACCACAGCTGGGATACTAAGTGAATAAATTGTAGTATACAAAACATATATAATAAAATATGAAAAAGAAAGTGTTCCAATAAGAATTTTTCTGAAAAGTCTTTAGGATGCCTGAATGGAAGTTGTAAATCAGTGGAAGGACAATGACATAAACAGATCCTTAGGTAAGATTTCAAGGCTGGATCTTCTGTGACTATCCAATAATTTCATTGTTGTCCAAGTATAATCAATAAATTTATATAAGGTCATTTACATGACAAAATGTCATTTTTTACATCTTTTTTTTTTGTAAAGATATGAAATCTTAACTTGCAGGTAATTTTTTTTCAATACCGATTGAAGCACATAAAATAGCATATGCAAACTATTGGGAATTATGGCTAACTAATATAATTGTAGAGAGAAGCATTAGAGATATTGCAGTAGAGTCAGAAATTTGTCTAGCCTGCTAGTTCCTGCCAGGGATGGTATTCCATGAGGATTGGGGATTGGGAAGGAAATTTTTGGAATGTTGGGGCAGTCTTCCTTCTTTCCTTTCTTCCTTCCTTCTTTCCTTCTTTCCTTCCTTCCCTCTGTTCTTCCTTCTTCCCCCCCCCTCTTTTTTATTTATTATTTAGTTTTTTACAATTTATTCACTTTATATCCCAGTTGTGACCCCCCTCCCTCATCTTTTCCCAGGCCCTCCCTTCTTCCTTCTTTCCCTCATCCCGTTGCCCTATTTCACTGATAGGGGGAGTCCTTCTCCCTTGCCATCTCACCCAAACCTATCATGTCTCATCTGGACTGCTTGTATCCTCTTCTCTGTGGCCTGGGAAGGCCACACTGCCAGGAAGAATTGATAGAAGAACAGGCAACTGAGGTCAAGTGAGAGACAACCCCTGCTCTCCTTACTAGGGTATACAAATGGAGACTGAGCTGCCTATGTTTTACATCTGAAGAGGGGGGGTCAAGGTCCTCTCCATACATGGTCCTTGGTTGGTTCATCAGTCTCTTTGGGATCTTCTTAACTCTTTGTTTCTTTCTTTTTTTCTCTTTCTTTTTCTTTCTTTCCTTGTTCTTTCTTACTTTTATTATAATAATGATATCATTTATAGTATTCCTGGGAGAGTGAAGGGCTTTTAAAGTCTTAAAATGTCTGAAATTGCTCTACATAGTGAACAATTGTCCCTTAAAGAATACTATTACTGTTCATTTTAGAAACAGTGATAGAGAAAGCTCTTACTTTACAAAGCACAGGTCACTTTAAGAAGTGCTCCTGTGGTGGGAATGAAAACTGGTGCAGCTACTATGGAACTCAGTCTAAAGGTTCCTCTAAAGCTGAAAATATATCTACCAGCTATAAGATCTGCTTTTAGGTTTCTACCCAAACTGATGTATATTGTATTATAGAGAATTCTCATACACGTTCACTGTTGATGAATGAAAAAGGAAAATTCTGTGCATTGACACAATGAAATAATTAGTTTTTAAGAAAAAAAATAACTTTTAACATTTGTAAGTCAGTGGACGAAACTAGAAACAAGTATCTTGAGTGAGGTATCCCAGACCTCAAAAGAAAAAGTAGTGCATGTCTTTATCTTATCTGTGTATTTTGTCTTTAAACTTGCCATATGCAAGCATTAATTCCAACAACCACAGAGCTTATGTAGCTCGTAAAACCCCAGGGAGAAGGAAAGTGAATTCCATGGAAGGTGGGATAGAGTGCAGTGTTATAGACTTTTGAGAAACTAGAAGAGGATGGTAAGATAGGGAAGGGATGGAAGAGCAGGGTGAAGGAGCGAATATGGGAAAGAACAACTAATACTAAAGACCTTTGGAAAAACATATGGAAGCTTCCTGCAACATCTCCATACATAACCGGAATTTAAATGGCATCACCATATAATGGGTGGGGTGAATGCCTCAACTAGATACTTGTGCCACAAAGCGTCAGGCACCATTTACATCTTGAGGAGTCATTGGCCAAAGAAGTGCCATGATACACCCGGACAGCACAGTCTATTGCCAAGGCTGTTTGTTACTCTCTGCAGCATGATGGCGGAGCCCCGTTGCTGAAGACACAACTTCCTTACATTGAACATGGGGAAATCCAGCTGGTGTCCTACTAGAAGCTTCACGCCAAAGTACTAGCTAGCATTCATGATGCTGAAAGGTACTCTGTGTGCTACCAGATTGGGAAGTAATCGTCAGTACCATACAGCTACAAACCCTGTGACCTTCAACAGTGACCTGTGTGTTGAAATGGTGAAATGGTTTACAGGTCATTCAGCCCGGTGAATCCTACACCTGGCACTGCTACTGTGGCCAAGAACCTCAGACTAGATATGTCATGGGCCTTAGCATGGGAGGGGGACCTATTATTATCATTCTGCTGAAGGAATATAGCACAAAATATTGCTGTACTCATAGATCAGAGCATTGTTCATCCCTCATCTGAGAGGCTTCTTGTAGTAGATGGTAATTTAACACAGCTAGACAATAAGTACATAGCTAGAGACCTTGGAGCACTCTCCACTGAGTGGGGTGTCTTTGTTAAACCCTTCCCCTCAAGACTCTGTGATCCCTGTGGAAGAAAAGGCAGGAAGTTTCTAAAATCAGAGGCAGTAGATGAATTAAAAAAAAAAAGGAGCATTTTCTAGAAACAACATCACTGATACATATGTGGATTCAGAGACAGTAATAGTAAATATAAGAGATGCACAGATTCAAACTGGAGAAAATCCCAGCACTGAATAGTGGAAGAAGACAAAAAGTCTCCCTCCTAGCCAAGACGATCTTTGCAATTGATGTCTTTTGTGAGAGGGGAAATCAATTTTCTCCAGTGGAGTTTCACTGGGGCCATCAACCACACACCAGGGTTGGTCACAAGCCCGGAAGAAATTCACCAACAAGTGGACTACATAATTTTTTGAGAGAGAGAAATAACATGGAATTGGATTTACAGGAAGGTGGAGAGATCAGAAAGGCATTGGAGGAAAGTAAAGAATATGACCAATATGCTATGTTTTTATGATTTTTTTGAAGGAAGTGTCCCTGAGCACAGGGCACATTTGTCGCATACGCAGATTCCCTTGCCTTTCATGCCACTTCTTCAGTGGTCACTGTGAATTTGCCCTCCTTGGGAAAGTACTGCCAAAATCTCATTATGAGGGCTGAGCGGTGAGGATTGGACACAAAAACTGAAAAATGCCATTTAATAGCTTTGGGTTCTGGCAAAAATACTTGCTCCCAGACTAAATTATTCTGTACTTGTGGAATAATGTATTCAACCAAATAAAATGAGAAGATTTTAAAGGGAGTGTATGGAAGAGACAAGCTATAATGTAGAGCCTTCTGGAGTTCATGCACCTGTGCAGAAGAGCTTCACACAGGTTTTACCAGGTCACCTCATCAGAACACTTAATAATTTATTTACAGTTTACCCTTTATGGCCTTCCTCTCAATGACAGGCCCATGCTTGATTCACTTCTTCATTCCTATTGCCCTACATAGCTTGCAACTTTCATCTTAGATGGGCTAATTTTAATACTAAGTGAGAAATATAGAAAGAACATTAAGTCAGAGAGCTTGATGAAGGCTACGCCTCTGCTAAATTAATGGCTTGATCTGAACTCAATGTCTTTATCTGAAAATTAGAAATTGTTAGCTCTGTATCAGGTTGGCCTGAGGACTGAGGTGGGGCAATGAAGGCTCAGCTTCATTAATTGTATTCACGTTGCACTCTTCTTCAGTGAACTTAAAGGACAAAGAATTTTGCTTGGGTCAAATAGGGAGTAGATGGTTAACTTAGTTTCTGGTTGTCACTGTGTATCTGAGTATCATAATATGTTCTTCCTCATAAATCTCACAGGTTAGGGGTTTGTTATTTGTTTATGCTAGATAATTAGGAGATACCACGTTCGTAATGATACAGCTTAGTATTTACCTATATTAGATGCTATTAAAATGTGAAATCCTTTAATTTATTGAAATATTTTCATACACCATATTCTGATCATGCTTTTCCATCCCACTTTTCAGCCACCCAACTCCAAGCCCATTCTTTCTCTCTTCTTCAGAAAACAAATCAGAAAAAAATCACTAAAATGTGAAATATTTTTAAATGCTGAATGTTTTTTTTTATTTCTCTTGCTTTGTTAAGTCTATCAGTGATCAAGAGTCAAGTGCATATATGTAGGTATATGACTCATGTAGTCAGATTTGCAAGACAGTGAGGGAAAAGTGTATCACTGATGCGCTTTGCCTATTTTTGCTTAGGTTTTGTCAGCACTAACTTAAACACTGAGAGTTAGGACCCCTCAGAAATGCACACTGAAGGCCCTGCTCTCAGAAACTCCAACTGTAGACTTATGCTTGGGGACAAACTGCCATCAGAATTTATTAAATTAAAACAGTTGCTTAGGATGAGCTGTAATCCAGAATACCTCGTGTCTCTTTGAAAAGAAAATTTGGCTTTAGAAATATGGGGATAGAGGGCGATGAGAAAAGGAGAGGACAATGCCATCTTTAAGCTAAGAAGGGAGGCCTGAGACAGAGGCTTTCCTCATATTTCCCTCAAAGAACCAACAATGAAACCTTGATATTAGCCCCAACACCAGGACTCTGTAACAGTAAATTCCTCTCTCCTTCTCTTTTTAAAAAGCCATCTGATATATAATATGTGACTTCAAAAATAGCTAACTTATGCAGAGGGTAGGTAGAGATTTTTGTACTCTACTCTCTGCCAGGGATTGGCTATAATTTTAACTGTGCTCTAAGTAACATGACAAAACATTTTATATGTACTCTGGTACATGGGAGAAGATAAATGTCTCTGGAAATTGAGGTCAGTGTATGTAGATGTAGAAAAACAGAACTAAATAAATTTCAAAGAAAATGGCGTCTTTATGTGATACCTGCTTTAGAATATTCTTCGTGGGGACAGGGCAGATGGCAGTGTACCATTTTGCAGAGCAGAGCATGGATTCTCACACTGCGTTTTCTCTAGCTGTGAGTCACATGGAGGCACGAAGCTAGTCCCGTGTCAGCATCGCTCTTCAAATTCTAAAACTTTTAAATTACTCCAAAATTGCCAATTATCTGAAAAGAATTTTTAAATGAAGTATTTGTAATGCCTGAGCAGTCCAAAGAAACTGAGAAATTTAAAACGCATACAACCTCAAGGTTTTATAACTGAAACTATGCTGACCAGAACCATCAAACTTACTCATTCACGGGGATACCGCCAAGGAGTAAGAGGCTCTTCCTGTATGGAGTCTCTATGTGCGTCCTTTCTGCCTGACGAATGCAAATGGAAGCAACGTAACCTCGATGTTTGCTGAAGTTGTAAACTATGCCTTAGTGTCTTTATGAAAAATATTGTTGGCAGATGAGCCATTTTACCATGAGGATTCTTAGAAAGCTTTGAGAATTAAATACAAACATAAATTGCAGGAAGGAAGCATTTTTAAAAATTCTTTTCCTACTTTCATAATGTAGACATGTGTTTCCACTGTTAAGCCTGCTACATGCCCCCATACCAGAAAACACATGGCAGTGCTGGAAAACTTAAATTCATATTACAGTCTTTTTATTAGTAAGTATATAGCAAATGTTTAAAAAAGAAGTGTATAGCACATTCTTTTTTTTTTTTTTTTTTTTTTTTTTTTTTTGTCCACATTTTCTTCAGTATGCTCTGTCTCACTATCACATGCAAATCCTGATTGTGTTTTAACTTTCATTTATTTGATGAGAATTGAGTTCTGGATTGGATTGACCAAAGTTCAAATATAGCTTGATTTCAAGGCATTAAAGCTCTCATTTTAGGACATATGCTAGACTTTGAAACAATTAGTGAGACATGGCTGGCCCATTTGCTTAGCAAGTTCAGAATAATCTTTATAGTTTATTTACATATCTACAAGTAATCTTTGTCACTCTGGATGTATATCCATATTGGTAGTTTTGCTTTTTGAGTTTTCAGGTACCCAAGGTTATCAACAGTTAGAAAATATTAAATGGCAAATTCCATAAATAGTTTACTAGTTTTAAATTACATGTAACTTTAACAAGCATAAATGTTATGGCATCCTGTTATGAACTGTTCATCACAAATCATGTCTGGTATAACCACATTACGTAAGCAACATAGGGCATTGCTGTGTTTGTGCTCAGAGATCTTTCATTTTACTTAATGGCAGCAAAACAAAGGTGATGACACTTGACATTAAAATTGACCAAGAAGCCAATGAGTGCATCCTTAATGAGGAAATTAAACAACAACAACAAAACCAACAACAACAACATAAACAAATACCAATAAAAGGGAGATCAATGTAGCCAAGCCTACAGTGAAAATACATTTCTATCCCAAAAATTGTGAAAAGGAAGAAGTAATTATTTTTGGTAATTTTTAAAAAAATACATTTTATTTCAGCTTATTTACTTTCATCCCAAGGCTTCGCCCTTCCTCCTCTCCTTTCGATCTCCCCCTCCTTCCCTCTTTCCCTCTCCCTTTCCCCCAGAAAAGGAGAGGTTCCCTCCTCTTCGATCAGCCCTTCCCAGCACATCAAGTCACATCAGGACTGAGCATATCCTCATCCAGGATATGCCAGGCCAGATAGCCCTGCCAGGGGGAAGTGATCCAAAAGGAGGCAATAGAGTTCTTATTAGAAACAGCTGCCCCTTGACTCCACTTGCCAGGCAACCCTCATGAACACCAAGACCATGAAGACCAATCCTTTGGCCTTATGTGTGCAGGGGGCTAGATCCAGACCATGTCTGCTCCTTGGTTGATGTCTCAATCTATGTAAGCCCCTAGGGTCTGGGCTAGTTTTCTCTGTTGGTCTTCCATCCCTTTCAGGTCCCTCCATCTTTCCTCCAATACTTGCACAGGACCCCAGGAGCTCTGCCCTATGCTTGGCTGCAAGTTCCAGCATCTGTCTGCAAGCATAGCTTGTATCATTAATAGTGTCAGGGGCTGACTTCTACTGTGGGGTGGGTCTCGGGTTGGGCAAAAACCACAGTTTTCTTCCCTGTCCTCAGAAAGAAAGGGTGAAATCCATACTGTTTATGAGATGGTTTCACCCATGTTTCTTCCTGGAAGGAAAGACATACTTAGAAGAGGAAGGAACAGAGTAAATTCCTGTTTGTAATAATTAGTGTATCTGGATGTTCTGAGTCTGCTTATCATGGAAATGAAAATGTTGATATTATGTCTTGTGATTAATGAAAACACATGGCTTCAGCCTTTCAACCAAGTTTACTCAGTTTGTGGAGACCACATATATTTTTACTCCTACCTGATCTCATTTATTCTACAGTTTATGTAGATCTAAATATGGAATGGTGGAAATCATTCAGTATTGCTAAGGCATCAAAGCTGCAATGAGTGAATGAAAACCAGGCCCTGGAAATCCATAACATAATTCTTAGATTGTATTTTCAATGGACTTTGTGGAGATTGGTGTAAAGGATAGGAAAGCCATTCAGACAGAAAGACTAGTTGGTGGAGAAGTGCTTGCCCACATGGTTTATTGTCAAGGGCAAAGACATACTGAGGAATATTGAGACGTGCCAATGAAGGAGTAATTGGAATGTTGTTGGCTCTTCTGAAGAAAGAGTGGTATATAAAAAAGAAGAAACTGAAATGGAGCCCACAGCTCAAACATCACAGAAACTTGTCAGTGTATCACAGTGCGCAGATATTACCGAATCTTGCACCTCAATTGGTGGCATAGTTTAGATTTTGAATCCCCTGACTACTCAAGCATTGAGCTCTCAGTCCCCAGCCTTCAACACTTTCAAAAGATAGTGGAACATTTGAGATGTAGAGCTTAGAAACTCATTGTAGTGCACCCTTGAAGGTGAACTTCACAACCTGCCTCTTCCCTTTCTCTCTTCCCTTCCTGGTGTTCATGACCGAACATCTTGTCCGCCACATGCTTCTGTTAATATATGCTGTGCTGTTTCACGCCCAAAGAAAATGCTCATGTGATTATGTTGGTGAGGAATAGCAAAATGTACAGAAACTCCTTATTACAACTTTTATCCTAAAGTGCTGGGCAGGAAAATAAATAAAACTCTTCAAGTATCAACTAATGCCATTTACCAAACTGGCTGATTCTGGCCTTCAGCCAAATCACCATAAACACAGCAGTCACCGATATATCATCAGCCCCTTAGTCATGTAATGCTAGGCTACCTCATTTCAACTCATCATGGAGGCATGCATCATCTCACAGCTGATTAGAGCCACATTCCCATAAATTACATTATAGTTTATTACTGAATTTTTCCGGTTTATATTTAGTGAATGTTTTTTTTAAATGTGCTTAATTTATAGTTAAGCTGATAATGGGAGGGCATGTATAGTAAAAGTCACAGCTATATTTAAGGATTGAGGCCATCCATTGTTTGGGCATCCATTGTGCTGGAGCTTGTCCCATGGATGATGTCCCTGTAATCTCACTGGGGTTGTTTGGGAAAATAAACAAGAACATGTTTTTGGTTCTAAATGTAACAGTCACCGTGTGTGTATATGTGTGAGTGTGAGTGTCTGTGTGTCTGTGTGTGTAAAACATACTGAATTAATGTGATTTGAAATATTAGTCTAATATTAGATACAATGATGGGCACATGGTATCATTTGTCTCCTGTCTTTTTACCAATTGCTTTGTCAGAATTGGACTGAAGGAAAGAATTTTATCTGAGGGGCCGGGTATAAAATGTGATAAATGAAAAGGAAGAAAAATATTGATTATATTATCCAGTACAATAGTAAGAAAAAAATGAACAATATGAAAACAGTGTTATGAAATTGCTTTTTAGAGATTTAATAGTATTACAAATGTAAAGTTTTTTTCCTTTATGAACCTAGGGGACTAGGTACACAGTAACAGAATTTGGCCTAGATGATGTCTGTTCATGAAATACTATTTGAACCTAAAATGGTATATATTTCTCCTAAATATTTTAAAATAGGAATAAATAAAAACAAATCAGTACTCATCTAACCCACATTTTAACTAGATACACTTCATCATGGCAAAAGTTATTTTGATGAAACTTTTAAGATCAAAAGGAAGGTTTAAGTTAGAATCAGCATGTCTAATCAGCATAGTGGGAAATACATAAATATTTGGAGCATATTTTCAATAAAAAGTTTATTAAATTTTGTAAGTATTTCAGAATGCAGTGTATCCCCTTGCCTTGAAGAGTAATATCTGTCATTGCATATGTATTCCTAGGTTCAGTCCCCAGCACTCCAAAATAAAGGTCAAAAACAATAGTGTAATATATATAAAAAATGTTTGTTTTGTTTTTATATGTGTTTGTTATTTCAGATCCTGAGGTAAGACTGAGCCAATTTGTATATCTGAAGAATATCTGACTTAAAACAGCAATGCCTTCTAATTGAGAACAGCTTGCTAAGTTTTAGGTTCTTTTTTATTTATTCACTGTACATCTTAATTGCAGGCCCTTCCCTCCTCTCCTCCCAGTTTCTGCCCTCCCACCCTCTCTCTGAACCTCCTTTCCTCCCTGTCTCTTCCCCCTAATCTCCCTCCCCTCCCATTCAGTGGAACACACACACACACACACACACACACACACACACACACACACACACACCCCTACTAGAATGCCCCAGCAAATCTAGTTGCATCAGGCAAGCACTCCTCTTTCTCAGTGTCCAGGCAAGGCAGCCCTGCCAGGGGGAAATGACCAGAAAGCATATAGCAGAGACCATGTCACAGAAAGCTCCCATTTCCCTTTTTAGGGGACCCATGTGAAGTTCAAGCTGCTTGTTGAATACAGGATGCCTGTCTAGTTCATGAATGGTCCTTGTTTGGTGCTGCAGTACCGTAAGCCCCCACCTGGGTCAGGGTAGTTGTCAGTGTTGGTCTTTTTGTGGAGATCCTGTCCCTTCTGGGTCTTTCTATCCTTCCCTTCACTCTTCCTCAAGGTTCTCTAGGCTCTGCCCAATGTTTGGCTGTGAGTCTCAGCATCTGTTTGGATCTGCTGTTGAGAGTGGAGCCTTTCAGTGAACAGCTACGTTATTCTTCTGTCTGCAAAGATAGCAGAGTACCCTTAATAGTGTCAGGGGCTTGCTCTCTCCCATGGAATGGGTCTCAGGTTGGGCCAGTCATTGATTGGACATTCCCCCAATCTCTGCTCTATCTTTATCCCTGCACATCTAGGCATGGTAAATTTTGGCTCAATGTTTTTGTGGGTGGAATGTTCTTTATTTTATTTTAATTTTTATTAATTATACTTTATTCACTTTGGATTCCCCCATAAACCTCTCCCCCCTCCCCTCCTGATCCCACCTTCTCTCCCCCTTCTCCACGCATTCCCCTCCCCAAGTCCACTGATAGGGGAGTTCTTCCTCCCCTTCCTTCTGATGCTGGTCTAACAGATCTCATCAGGAGTGGCTGCATTGTCATTTTCTGTGGTCTGGGAAAGCTGCTCTCCCCTCAGGGGGGAGGTGATCAAAGAGCAGGCCAATCAGTTTATGTCAGAGGCAGTCCCTGTTCCCATTACTATGTAACCCACTTGAACACTGAACTGCCATGGGCTACATCAGTACAGGGGTTCTAGGTTAATTCCATGCATGGTACTTGGTTGGAGTATGAGTCTCTGGAAAGACCCCTGTATTCAAATTTTTTGGTTCTGTTGCTGTCCTTGTGGAGCTCCTGTCCTCTCCAGATCTTACTATTTCCCATTTCTTTCATAAGATTCCACACACTCTGCCCAACAGTTGGCCATAAGTCTCAGCATCTGTTTTGATAGTCTGCAGGGCAGAGCCTTTCAGAGGCCCTCTGTGGCAGGTTCCTAACTTGTTTTCTGTTTTCTTCTTCTTCTGATGTCCATCCTCTTTACCTTTCAGGATGGGGATTGAGCATTTTAGCCAGAGTCCTCCCTGTTGATTAGTTTCTTTAGTTGTACAGATTTTAGTAGGTTTCGCCTATATTATATGTTTACATGATATATACCCTGTGTGTCTTTCTGCTTCTGGGATACCTCACTCAGTATGATCCTTTCCAGTCCCCACAATTTACCTGCAAATTTCATGATTTCATTGTTTTTCATTGCTGAGTAGGGTGGGATGTTCTTAACAATGAATGTTCTAGTGGCCAGCATTTGAAATGTCAGTTAACTGAGGAGCACAATAGAATTCATTAATACCACATGATGATTTTTTCATCTTGTAGCCAAGTTTATAACATGTTCATGTACATTTCCTTAGTTTTAAATCTGCAGTGCTATTGTTAAATTCCATCTCTTTGTCAGTGGTTGAAGTGTTGACATTTTTCCATAGTAAGTTTTGGCATTGTTAGTTGATTTTCTTCCTTGGTAGACATAGAAGGGTGCTTTTCTTTGGATTTCATTATAAATTCATTTAAGATTTGCAACTATAAAGAAATGATATCCTGTTTTGACTGGCAACATGAATGATCAATTCGTCAGGATTTTACAAAGTAGAAACAAATCAATAGATACTTACTTTAATAGACTACTAAGATATTTTCAGAAATTGACCATAGAATCTGAAGATAAATATGCTTTTAGGTTAAAAAAGAAGATGAAGTGTCTTAAGTGGCAAGGAATAGAAGTGTTTTGCATTCATTATTTTGTAATGTTTTAAAAACGTGAATGCAGTCCGTAGCTAAAATGTTTAGTCAGAGCAATTTTTCATGCATTTCAGTATGTATGGATAGACAATGCTTTTTCTTACAAAATAATAGCACTGTAGTATAGAAATACAGAAAATTATATGAACAGAAAAGAATTCCCCTCTTATCTCTTTAGGTACTTCCTTTTCTGTATGTTTCTATGGACACCATTGTGGGCATGTTTTTCCTCATATTTTATATTTTATAGATGTATAGCTTTTCATCACAACTGGCTAAGGTAGATATGCTGATGCTTCTACATTAACAGTCGTGCTGAAATGTTGGAGGCAGGACAAGTAACCAGTATCTAACCTGTTTGTTGGACTATGCTTTGTTCAGACTAGTTTCACAGACTGAATGAACCTTTAAAGAATCATTGTCAAGTCAAACGGCTTCTGTTGTTATTGATAAAGCACTAATGGGTAAGGTAGAGTTTTCAACAGAATCTGTGACTGAAAAAATGAGCCAACACATACCAGAAGCATCTTTATTCTTCCCTGAAATCATCTTTAGAATAAGGCCATTCGTCTACATAGCATTTAATAGAATTAGGTTTCTATTACTCGCTTAAAATTTCTAAATTTTAATGAACTTCTACCAAATCCTTCATCTCTCTCCCTTCTTTCTCCTTTCCTTCCTATCCCTTTCCTTACCCCATCTTTCCTTCCTTCTTTCTATCCATTATTCTTTCTTTCCTTTCTTATTCCTTTCATTTTTCCTTCTTTCTTTTTGTCCTCTTTTCCTTCTTTCCTTTTTTTTGTCTTTTTCCTTCCTTCTTTGGTTTTTCATTGAATGTTAAAAAAGTGCTATTGCTCTTCTGTCTTTAGATAACAAGTCACTCACTGTACAGTAAGATAAAATAATACAAATGTACCTACACCTAATTTTTACCAGTAAATACACATTTATCCTGTTTTCTACTTGTATTGTAATGCACTTATGCGATTTTTTACTGACTTTGACACTAAGAATTTGTACATTTCAATTGATAACTTATGCAATCTCCTAGCTCAATCTGTTTGAAACTTTGAATAAAATAAACACATAGCTTTATTTGCACTTTAAATCAATTTACTCAGTCTATAGCTCCCTAAAGATACTGGTAGATCCCAAAGGCATTTCAGCCTTGTACCAACAGCTGAACAGATGTTTCACGGTCACCTGTGATAGAGAGTTGATAGATGCAAAAGTGAGAAAAGAAGCAAAGAACTTGATTGGAGGCATACATATTCCTCTCATAGGTACCTCAGGTGTTATTCACAATAATATGTGTGCTCCAAAATTACCATTCAGTCGGAAATGGGAAATGAAATTTTTTAATCATAGTTGTGAAACGTATATGTGTTAGAATAAAACCAAATATCTGTGTTTTGATGACTTTCTATGCTTTTCCCCTAAAACATTCCAACTTTTTTTTTTTTAAATGCTTTCTATCTGCAAAAGGAACTGGCATTTCTTAGTTTCTTATAGAGGAAAAGAACCAGCCCAAAAGTCCTTTGCCCAGCTTTGAAAAGATATTATCACTTTCTAGTAATAAGTTCTCTTTCTTTGTTCTCATTTAAACAGTTATTTTAAGCTTCCTGTGAGCCTATAAATTTGAAAGTCATGCACCATTCATGCACAGCTTCATTCAGTTTTTTTTCTTTAGTAATTTCCTGTGTTTTGGAACAAAGGTCAGAGACACAATGGCAGCACATAGTAAGGAGAATGAGACTAGGCTCAGAGCAATGTTTTAAGTGAGACAGAGACCGGAGGCTCTCAGACATTAATATGCTCCCACTGACACTAGAAACTCACTCTGGTAAGATATTCATAGTTTTTGAAATTGGAAACCCATTTTAGCCTCTGATCTTAAGTGGTGCATTTTAATTATCTCGTTCTTGAAGGAAGGCAAGAAAAGACATTTTGCTAACGCAGGAGAGATAGGAGCTCAGACAGCTTGGACAGAGCAGTTGGAATGAGAGAAGTGAAGTGAGGCTTTCTGGGTGAGCAGTCTGAGAACTGCAAATCACCCCTCTCCAGGAGATGGCCTTTCCATCTCTTCACTGCTCTCTGGTAGACTGAACATCTGTTTCTAGGAGGCGTTTTCATTTGGAGTTCAGAAGTAAAGACTCTGAACCAAATTGGGCTTTTATTCAAACAGAAACTCTGACTTAATATATATTCCGTTTTTTTTTTAATTGCTGGAGATTAGTAAACAGACACTTTTAAGTTTCTGTGTGCCTATAAGCCAGGTGTATACAATAGCATCAGCACAGCCACTGTGTTTCAACCCTAGCCTTCACTTACTTTGAATCACCTTTTCTAGAATAGAAAGTTTCAGTGTGTTTGTGTTGTTTAGTTGGATTAAAAACTATTCAATGCACAATTTCACACTTATTGAGGTCCTACTTTACATCATGAGTGAAAAGAGACTATGCATTAGTAGCAAAATCATGACAGTCAGTTATAAAATAAAATCAGAATAAGTTTCACTGATGAATTATTAAGTCTGCTAGTGTTAGATTCCTTCAAAGGGGTCAAGCTGTAGAGTTTACTATGTACATCGAATTTGCAAATAAGGACAACAAATACTTTTTGTCTATGTTTTATGTCTTGTTTGTATTTCATACAGAATATGTGCAAAATGCAGAATGGATATGAGAACATGAAATTGTTAGTACTACTATTTCCTATCATGTGCATTTTTCTGAGGTATATTTTTTGTTTGTATTTCTTATTACATATACAAGGCAGGCTTCCTAAATTGTCTAGGCTTCTAAAGACTTCTTTACATGTTTGTCGGGTGAATGTTAGATTATTTTATTTTTTCATGATTATTTTATTAATTTATGTGTATGGTTATTTTTCCTCATGTGTGTATTAGTACTGTATACATGCCTAGTGTGAATTGAAGACAGAAGAGGACATCAGATGTCCTGGAATGGGTGTTTACAGCTGTGAGCCACCATATGTCACGCTGGAAATTGAACTTGGTTACTTTGCATGAGGAAGCAGTGCTTCTAAGTACTGGACCATCTCTTTATCCCTGAAGTTTAGATTTAGATAAACTCTCTATGAGACAATAAAGAAAGTATCTTCAAATACAACCCTATTAAGTATTTGGTTACAATTTGGCAAAAAAACACAATGAGAATCATGAAATTTACAACTTGAAATTAAATACTAAAAACTGAGCAATGACATTACAAACAGTAGAAAGTATTGTAAGAAATATAAAGTATAAAGAATAGTGATGACCCTACAGTTATTTATTTTAAAAAGATTAAAGATTATGCTTAGAATGACAAAGTAGTTCAGAAATAAGAGTATAATCACATTTAGCTTTACAACATTAATGAAACGTCTGTCAAAAAAATCATAATTGTAAATGTTTATAGCTCTTGGGAATGTTATGGAGAGAGGTGGGGGAGGGAGAGAGAGTGTCAGTCAGCAGATTAAGTCATATGCCTTTCTTAGGAACTAAAACCTTTTTTTCTTTTTTGACCATAACTTGGGGCTTCATTGCAGTCAGGACACAGAAGAGGGGACTGGGACGAGAAGCTTGCCATAGTTTTGTAGAGTTGGAAATCCTGGCCACAATTATGATTTTCTGTGGGTATAATTTTCCCCATGACATGAAAGAAGTAAGAAAGGGTTCAAGGCCTCAGGATGTTGCTAAATCACCATTAACAAAAGGAAAACAAATGTGCAGGGCAGCTCTTGATTGGAGTATGTCTTCAAGCTCTAGATATTTATCTAAATATTTCCTTACTTGTCACATTTCATAAAAATTTAAATAATACAGTTTTTCTTACTTAAAATGCAATTATTTCCATATATCTAATAGAAAATCAATGTCCAAAATGTGTTTCACAGGACGAGGGAGATTTCTCAGCGGTAAATGGTGCAAGCATGAGTTCAGAGCACTACACCTACATGAAATCCAGTGTAGAGACCTATCACCACAGCTGCAGAAGTAGGGGCAGGCAGATTCCTGCAGCTCACCGGCCAGCCAGTCAGGCCTAAACCACGAACTGTAGGTATGGTGCAGAAGCCAAGGTGGAGAGTGCTGGTGAAGACACCCAAAGTGGACTTCTGTCCCCCACAGATCCTTAGGTACCCACACAGTTACACGCACTGTCAGGAACATAATCCCTCCCACCAGCCACTCCTGAAGCTATTAGAAGTCAGTCACAACTTGTGGATTAGACATGTATCAGGGAGAGCAATTCATATGCTCAGAGAATTTCCCATGGATAATTCACTGTTAAATTTTGGAAGACTCGCCAAGTTCCTTAAGTGTATTTTTAAAGTCAAACTGATAGTAATTATTCTTGTTTGTGTCTTGAATTATTTATCTTATGACATTGTGGATTGATTGCTGAGATTCTGTAGCACCCAGCAGAAGTCTTCAGCAGTAACGAGATCTTTTGAGTTTGTATAGTTAACACCTAAATCAGCTTTTAAATACTATTTTTATACTGATCATAAATAATTCTTTTAAGTATATTGAATAAAGCTAGAGAAATGACTGGTTAGGAGTGCTAGTTGTTCTTGCAAAGGACCTGGGCTCAAATTCCAATATGCTAGTCTCCAACTTCTGTGGTTCCAGAGGATCAGGCATCCTCTTCTGCCTTTTAGGAATAACTGGTGCACAAGCATATATGCAAATTAAACATACATAAACATTCAATTAAAAAAATCAATCCCAATTTTTTAAAAAGTATATTGAAAAAACATCAACTATCATGGGTAATAATTTTTGCAAAGTCCCTAAAAATAAAAGGATAAGCTTGACCAAACTGATAAACAAAATCTAATTTCTGTGACCTAGGCATTCTAAACTAGTTCAGTGCGTGTTTCAAAAGGATTTTTATGCCACCTCAGAATGATGCTAGTCATTAATAAATGAGTCACACACCTCTTCTTCAGCCTTGAAGGGCACATGTGGCCTTCTCTGATTGCATCCTTACAGTATGCCTTCATGTATCATTATTGTCAGGGGAACGGCATAGAAATAGCAGGACGGAAAGATGGGAACGCTTACATCGAGTTAAAAAAAGAGATGCTGTGTCATTGCACATGATTCCTACGTCGTTGTCTTGTTTTCATTCCTGAGCAGGGTACCCTTTAAAAGAAACCCCATTCTGCATCTCTCTGTCTCTGTAGAGACAGGCCTGACAGCAGAGAGGATGTGAGCTTGAAGCTGGTTACACAATGTGAAAGGTCTGTTTATGTATCTGATTTCAAACGGTGCTCTAATAATGGAACTAAAATAATGAGAGTTAAATATAGCTGTTGCCAAGAATCAGCTTTATTTCAAAGACTATTATTTACACTTGAGTTTAAATCACTGGATGTTTTCTCTCTGCAGGTGTTTATTTTTATTTCCAATTAATCAGTGTTTTATAGTGGTAGCTATTGAGCCTGGGGTCTCAACCATAATAAAATTGCCCCCATCCCTCCTCAGGGGTTTTGAACAATTTTAGGTTTCTATAACCTTTAAATGCTCTAACAATATCCACAAGGAAATAAAAGTGTATTTGAGAAACTGCCAGCTTCATGTCACTGTTTTCTTTATTTTTTTCATTAAAAAAAAAATTTTCCTCTTGACTCTCACAGGTCATTTGTACTTTCTGAACAACAATTAAAAATGAAACTATCCATAATGCAAGGACTTTATATGTGTACTTTCTGGAGTGATAGCCACATTTTAGTTTTAATTTCTATTCCAAGAGGCCTCAATAATTCATCCAGTTTCTATAAACATCCTTACACTTGTCAAAGAACTCTTATGCTTTGAAGATTAAAGACGCTTCATCCAAGCTTGCACCTTGAGGCATGGCTGTATGTACGCTGTGGGCTGTTTGAGAAGGGAGAGAGTTTCAGTGCAGCAGTATGCCTAGTGATACAGTAGTGATGCGCAACATCACAGTCATCATCCCAGAGGAGGAAGAGCCAGGCTTCCATCAGATCTCTGTTCACTTAAGTTCTCTGTTTGCATCAAGACCTGCTCAGGGAGGGAAGGGGTGCAACCTTCAGCCATGACCAACATCAGTGTCATTTCAGTCACCAACTGATAGTATGGCAGGGCTGGCACATTGCACAATGTCATAGCTCTTGTGGGAATGGGTACATTAAAGTTGGGGTAGGCTACAGGACAGTTACTGCCTTCTAAATACCTTGGGACCAGGACAGGAGGCACATCAGATTCCTACACAATGCAAGATTCAAATTTAAAAAGAAAACAAAATATTTGGTTACATAAATACATATTTAGATCATGTGGCATTGAAAACTGTTTTCTAAATTTTAATCCTAATTTTAATTTTTCTCATTCAATTTTGGACTTGAAAGCAGAAGTACATTTTCTGATTTATTTAGTTCACTAAAAGAAATGAATTCTGAATAGACAAAAAAAAAAGCCATAACTTAAAAAAATGTTTTTAACAAATTCAAGAATAATATTCTTAGTCTTAGCTTTGATGACAAAAACAATGGAAAGATTCTTTATGTAAAAGTTGTTAAAAGTATTTTGAGGAGCAGAAGAGATGCCTCAGCAGTTAAAGACACATATTGCTCAATTGACAGCCCTTATATCGGGAGGCTTACACTATCCATTACTCTATTTCTAGGGAAATTAATGCCTGTGGCCTCTTTGGGCACATACATTCATGTAGTCATGTACTGAAACATATAAAACATTACAAATAATTCAAATAAATCTTTAAAAGTGCTTCAAACATACTGATTATATACCTGAGTTAGAATATGACCAACTATACATGACAAAAATATTGAAGGAAAATTAAAGGACTTAAGAATGCTGCCTAAAAAAAAAAATTGCAAGCTGAAAACAGGAGATGGGTTGTTTTAATGAGATCAGGGACACCAGGTGCAAAGACATTGCAAAGATAAGCTAGGACAACCTTGAGGTTCAACAAAGAAGAGCGATAAGAATGACCTCTGGATAAATGAAACGATAGAGCAGGAGAAAATGAAGCCGGCATCTTCAGAAAGGTTCCCCGAAGCCATGACTGCAGAAATTGAGATCTAAATGATTGGATTCCACCCCTGTCAGACAAGGACACATCAAACTACATGCCTTCCTGGTGGAAAAATTAGACTCTTACTGTCTGTCAGTGTTTAATGACTGAGGAATTCTGGTTTATTTTTTGCACTTAGAAGAACCTTAAAAATTAAGACTTCTTTTTCTGTCAATTTGAAGGCAAAATTTATATGGTATTTTAATCCTGACACATTAATTAAAAACTCTTTTCCTACTTAAATGTGACTATGAAATATAGAGAGAACATGCCCATCTTGGTAGAAAGCTGCACTCTTAGAACCAAAAGGTCTGTAACTTTGTTGAAGATGCTGTCTTTTTCCATTGGTGCTGGTCCAACTGGATGTCTACATGCAGAAAAATGAAAATAGATTCATATTTATCACCCTGCATGAAATTAAAGTACAAGTGGATCAAATACTTCAATATAAAACCAGATACACTAAATCGTATAGAAGAAAAAGTGGGGAAAAACCTAGAACTCATTGGCACAGGAGACAACTTCCTGAACAGAACACCAACAGCACAGGCTCTAAGAGCAACAAAAGATAAATGGGACCTCGTGAAACTGAAAAGTTTCTGTAAGGCAAAGGACACTGTTGTCAGAACAAAAAAGACAGCCTACAGACTGGGAAAGGATCTTCACCAACCCTACATCTGACAGAAGACTGATATCCAGAATATATAAAAAAATTAAAGAAGTTAAAAGGCAATAATTCAGGCCATCCAATTAAAAAATGGGGTACTGAGCTAAGCAGAGAATTCTCTGTAGAAGAATATAGAATGGTAGAGAAACCCTCAAAGAGATACTCAACATCCTTAGCCATCAGAGAGATGTAAATGAAAGCAACCCTTTGATTTCATCTTACACCCATCAGAATGGCTAAGATCAAAAACTCAAGAGACAACACATGCTGGAGAGGATGTGGAGAAAGGGGAACCCTCCTCCATTGCTGGTGGGAATATAAACTTGTACAACCACTTTGAAAATCAACCTGGCGCTTTCTCAGACAATCAGGAATACTGCATCCTCAAGAACCAGCTATACTACTCCTAGGCATATATCCAAAAGATGCTCAAGTACACAACAAGGACATTTGCTCAACCATGTTTGTAGAACCTTTATTTGTAATAGCCAGAACCTGGAAACAACCCAGATATCCATCAACAGAGAAATGGCTACAGAAATTGTGGTACTTTTACACAATGGAATATTACTCAGCAATTAAAAACAAAGAAATCATGAATTTTTCAGGCAAATGGTGGGAACTAGAAAAGATCATTCTGAGTAGAAAGACACACATGGTATATCCTCACTTATATAGACCTATAAGATAGGATAAACATACTAAAATCTGTACACCTAAAGAAGATAGACAAGAAAGAGGACCCAGGGTATGATGATCAATCCCCATTTAGAAAGACAAAGGGGATGGACATTGGAAGTAGGAGAAAACAAGAAACAGGACAGGAGCCTACCACAGAGGGCCTCTGAAAGACTCTAGCTAGCAGTGTATCAAAGCAGATGCTGAGACTCATAACCAAACCTTCGGCAGAGTGCAGGGAATCATATGAAAGAAGGGGAAGTTAGTATGACCTAGAGTTGACAGGAACTCCACAAGGACCAAATATATCAGGGCACAGGTGTCTTCTCTGAGACTGTTTTTCCAACCAAGGACATATATGGTTATAACCTAAAACCCCTGCCTGGATGTAGCCCATGGTAGCTCAGTATCCAAGTGGGTACCCTAGTAAGGGGGACAAGGATTATTTATGACATGAACTCAATTACTGGTTCATTGAGCTTCTCCCCCTCCCCCCCACTGGAGGGAGGAGCAGCCTTGCTAGGCCACAGAGGAGGACTTTGCAGCCAGTCCTGAAGATACCTGATAAACTAGGATCAGATGGAAGTAGAGGAGGACCTCCCCTATCAGTGGACTTGGAAGGGGGCAGGGAGGAGATGAGGGAGGGAGGGTGGGATTGGATGGGAAAGAGGGAGGAGGTTATGGCTAGGATACAAGTGAATGACCTGTGATTAAAATAATAAAAAAGGTCTGTAACTGTTCAAATTCTCCCTCTATTGTTGACCCAGACAGATTACTTACATGAAAGAAACTTGTTTTCAGCCAAAAGTGTGATATTGCATATTTGTGTGTGATGTGTCTTTTTTAAATATTTTATTTTTGTAACAATTTAGCCATTGGTGGAGATGTATCAGTCAGATGTTTTGTGCTTGCCATACCCAAAATGTGGGCTTTTGTTCTCAGCATTGTGTAAAAGCCTAGCATGGTGACACTGGTTTGTAACTTTCTTCCTGGGGAGGAAGTCAGAGACAAGTGGGTTCCTGAAGCTGTATTTCCAGCCAGTTTAGCTGAATCAGTGAGCTCCAGGTTTGGTGAGAAAGCCCGTGTTCACCCCTGTCCTCCCTATGTAGAGGTACATCCTTGTGTGGACACCACCCTGCCTCCCCAAATACAGAAACACATAAACACACACATGTATCAAAGACAGAAATAAAATAATGTCTTCAGTGACAGCCGCTGTCACCTTGCTAGGAAACCTACATGCAGACTGAGCTGCCATGGGCTACATCTGAACAAGGAATCTAGGTCCTCTCCACGCATGGTCCTTGGTTGATGCATCAGTCTCAGACATGGACTCAATGGCTGCTCTTTGATCACCTCTCCCAGGAACTAGTTAGGTAAAGTGGCCTAACTAGGCACAGAGTAAGATGATGCAGCCAGTCCTGATGAGACCTCTAGGGTCAGATAATAGGGGAGGAGGACCTCCCCCATCAGTGGACTAGGGAAGGGACAAAGGGGGGAAGAGGAAAGGATGGTAGGATAGGGAGTAGATGAGGGAGGGGGCTATAGTCGGAATACAATGTGAATAAATTGTAATAAATAATATTAAAAAATAAAAATTATCAGCAAAATAGTCATGATGATAGTATAAATAGTTCTCATGTTTTCCAAAATGTCTTTGCCTTTTTTTTTTAACATCATATAATAGTTAGGTTTCTCTATAACCATTAATATACCCAAACTGATGCAGTGTCATTAGCTCTATAATTTATTTAGGCATCATTAATTTTTGTTGAATTTCACTTTTCTCATCTAGGATCTGCTCCCACATTCATCCATGCGTTATTTGTTAGGTCTCCTTTGTGAGGCTCCTCTCTACGGTAATGGCAATTTCTTAAGTCTTCTGTGTGTTTTAACATCTTGGCAAGCTGGAAGCTTATTGGCCACATGTTGTTGTAAGATATCTCTCAGTAGGGATTTGCTCATGCTTTCTTCTAATTAGTTCAAGATTATGTGTATTGAAGTAACAGTGGGGAAGCAGAAGGAGGATGTCCCATGACATCATGTCAGTGTATGCACTGTCACTCTGTGCCAGCGTCGTGGTGTTTACGCTGAAAACTGGCCGAGTGGGGGGTGTTGTTTCTCAGCTTTCTCCTTGTAAGCTCACTTTTTTATTTTTTAATTGTCTTCTATACTTTGGATGAAAGTCATTGTACACAATGAAATTTAAGGTGGGGTAAGTTATGTTCTATCTACAGAACCATACCTATTTTATGAGGTTGTGGGATTATGTATATGAAATACTTAAAATATAGTGTTATATAATTGAATATTGTTAATGCTAGGAATAAAAATACCATGTGCATTATGCAAATTCTATTTAATCAAGACCTTTTCAAAAATATCTGCCAACTATTTCTAAAGTTGAGGGAATAGATGAGGTGAATGAAATGGAATTTTAATGAAAGGGAAAGCAATTTTCCCAAAGAGTAGCCCTGTCAGAATCGTCTTTCTCCCTTCTTCCCATGCATCCTAATTAATTCACAAGCTCACTTATTGTTCAAATCTACATGTGCATTTTTTAGCAATTCTTTTTCAAATTTATTTAGATTTAGTCAAATAAGTCAAGCTATGTAATTTGCACTAACCTTTTATTCCATTTTTACTCTACCAGTATTGTGCTATAGCTAAAGTATAAAATCTAGGTATTATAATGAAAAATTTAAGTTCATTTAATGTCTATTATGTATTTTTTTATTATGCACTTAACTATATTGGAAATATCAGTTAAAATTTCTAATTCAACGTTTTCATGTTTGCTTGCTTTTTAATTTATTCTTCTCTCATGCAATGTATCCAGACCTCAGCCTCTCTTCCCTTTACTCCCTGAGCCTCACCCTCTGCTGTCCCTCTTTCTAGGATTTACTGCTCCTCGATTTCCATTCAGAAAAGAACAGACCTCCCAGAGAACTTCATATCAAGGCTAAACAAGGCACCCAGGAGGAGGAAAAGATCCTCAGAGGACAACCCTCCCCTCCTCTCCTGCCCCATGCACGTGCGCACACACACACACACACACACACACACACACACACACAGTTACTGTTAGGAGCCCGACAAATATCCAAGCAGAAGAACCACAGCATTTATGCAGAGGAGCAAGGGCAGAACCATCCAGGCTCCATGATTGCTGTGAGCTCCTAAGAGCTTTGGTTACTGTGTTCTGTGGCCTGTGTTTTCCTGGTGTCTTTCAACCCTCAGCCTCCTACATTCCTTCCTTCTCCTCTTCCTTGGGATCCCTGAGCTCCACTTAATGTTTGGCTGTGGGTCTCTGCCTCTGCTCCCCAGCAGAGGAAACTTCTCTGATGATAACTGTGCTAGGCACTGATCTCTGACTATTGCACAATATCATTAGAAATAATTTCATTGACTTTTTTTTTCTTTAGGTATGAATGCATCTGAATTTCTCTCTTCTGTTAAATTTTATTTATGTGTTTATTATGCTGTTAAGCAGAAATATAATTGATATTTTATTATATTTTTTTTGCTAAATTCTTATATGTGTACTAGTTTTTGTTTTGGAAATGTAAGTATGTATGAGTTTAGCATGGAATTTTTTATAAAGCTTGGAAATTAGTTACAATAAGAAGTAAAATGTGTTTTCTATTCACAAGTTGAAGCTATAGATGACAATGAAAATCTGCTGATTAACTGTAGGGATTTAGAAATTAGGTGGAGAATGTCCTTGTCTGCTGGGATAATGAGTGTTGTGAGCTCCAACTGTGAGTGTGGAAGAGGGATTAGTATAAAAAACACATGAAGCTATTTACTTCTTAAGCTTACAATTCAAAGTAGAGTAACAAGAATGAGTATAATGTGAACATTGACCAAAGAATTACCGTTACTGAGGCCCGCTTGTCTTAGTTGTGTTTAATACAAATTTTAAGAGATGAAATATTTTATAATTATTCAGCTGGTTTCTTTCATAAAACTATTATAGTACAGTTATTTTTGGTGATTATAAAGCCATTGATTTAGGAGTTGAGAATCTTTTTCTTTTCCCAAGGAAAAATGAACTTTTCATATTTGATTTAGTTGTACAAAAGGAAATTAATAATTATCTCAAATCCACATGATGTATTTAAAGGTATAGAAAATTTGGAACATCTAGTTTTCTTAATATCAACACTTCGCAAGAAGTGAGGTTTATAGTATCAAGCAGTTAGAATTGAAAATCAAGAAAGGCATGATACTTATACCAAGTCAAGTTTAGAACATGATTACAATCTACTATGATTGTTCAAGCTGCAGAGTTCTTCCGGTCTCTGATTAGAGAGCTACTAAATTTTGATTATTTCTGGGTGTTGGATGCTGGAAATGGAATAGAACTTTGTGAGTCAGAAAGTGTTGTGGATATTTACACTATGCGTATAAGGTACGTACTAAGACCCAATTCCATTTGAACCTGACGTAGAAATTTTCAAATGCTAGAAAATACTTGAATGCTGGAGAAATAGCAGACAGGATGACTCATGAGACACTTCTTCTCTATTCAGTTTTACTGTTAATGCTCAAAAATATTGCTAATATAAAATAAAAAAAATGGAATCATTATAAAAAATGCATGCTGGAAAGAAAACTGCTTTACAGACAAAACTGTACAGCAATTTTCTAGCTGGGCTGTCTTGTTGGATCTATTAGACGTTCTGGAGTACAGCTCTTCCTGTCTGTCAACTCTCTTCCATCAGTCTTTTCTCAGAGAGCTCCCTGTCGTGGCCTACCTTGACTTCATGGTGCTGGTCTCCGGAACTGCTTCTTTCTGCTTGCCCTCTCCCAGAGCCACTTACTGCAGAAGGAATTAGCTTGCAAAGAAATAGTGCATATGAAAACTCCTTGCTTAGACAAGACGAACGTTTTCCTCATCTTTCAGTCAGGATAATGTGGTTTCTGTTACTGGATTCTTCCCTGTGGCAAGTCCTTCCCAAAGAAGGATGATGAAATGTGGATGTTATCCAAGGCCTCAGAAAGAACGACAGATTCAAATATCAGAAAGTACATGAGTTCTGTGGACTTGGTTATTGAACATAGCCATGCTGGAACAGAGATACCCAGAATTCCCTAACTTACATCTGCCTTCTGCTGCTTTAATTCAACTTTCCTGAGGTCTTTTGGACCTAAAGTTGGATAGTTATACAGAATAGTTAATGTTATCGGAAACTCTTCAACATCTCAGGAGAGGGCCTTTTTAGTCAACCAAAGTCTATTATTCTCATTCTTGCCTCTCTGGCCTTGATCTTTTAGACATTTCCTCATTCCTTCTCTCCATCACTTATGATTCTTTCTGTACATTTTTCTCCTTACTGAGCAAGGCATACTAAATGACATTTTACCCTCAGTGCAGCTTTCTGTTGCATCTGCTGGCCTCATATACTTTTGTGCATGAAGTCTGCTCTTGCTTCTTTGATGAATATTTTCAGCCTCAGGCATTTTTCTTCATAGGAGAAACTTTGATACCTGTCTATCTGGTTAATTTAAATAATTCTATTAGTACAAAACCTTTTTTCTTTAATGATTAATTTTACTTTAGATAAATAAGAGATTTTTCTTGAAAGAAAAACAAATAGAATTACAGAGTTAGTTTACCAAAATTATGACTTTAAATATTTTAGATTGGCCAAAGCATTATAAACTACAGTGCAGGTGGGAGACATTTTAAAGTTTAACTCAGCATAATAAAGAACCATTTAAATAGCAACATGTCATTAACTTCTACCCAGTGAAGGTCTCTGTTCTGTCACGCATTATGAAATTACTTCAGTGAATTCAATTTAGTTTACGTTGTTGATTCTCTATTTCATTCATATTTCAAACTAGCATGCTGTTTTATCTGTCCATTTATCATTTCTTCTAATGTTCTATGCATGGTGGCACGCATAGTTAGAAAGCATGCGCTTGGATTGAGGATGCAGGGGAAGCAGGATTTCACCCACTGTCATTCTTCACTATACAGCAGATTTAGGATCATCTGGGGTTGGAAGACACTATTTCTCAAAAGGATTAAAAAGTTTTAATTATAACAGATTCAGTGTCTCTGGCTTTATGTTGATGTCTTTGATTCACTTGGACTTTAATTTTATGCAGGGTGATAAATATGGATCTATTTGCATTTTTCAGCATGTAGACATCCAGTTAGACCAGCACCATTTGTCGAAGATACTGTCTTTTTTTCCGTTGCATTGTTTTGGCTTTTTTGTCAAAAATCAAGTATCTGTAGGTGTGTGGGTTTATTTCTGGGTTCTCTTTTCAATTCCATTGATCCACCATTCTGTTTCTATGCCAGTATTGTATGGTTGTTATTACTATTGCTCTGTAGTACAGCTTGAGATCAGGGATGGAGATACTTCCAGACCATCTGTTGTTGTACAGGATCGTTTTAGCAATTCTGAGTTGTGTTTGTTTGTTTGTTTGGTTGGTTGGTTGGTTGGTTTTCCATAGGGAATTGAGAATTGTTCTTTCAAGGTCTGTATTGTATTGGTATTTAGATGGGAATTGCATTGAATCTGTAGATTGCTTTTGGCAGATGGCCATTTTCACTATGTTAATCCTACAAATCCATGAGTATGGGAGATCTTTCCATCTTCTGCAGAAATTGTGGTACATTTACACAATGGAATACTACTCAGCAATTAAAAACAAGGAAATCATGAAATTTGCAGGCAAATGGTGAGAACTAGAAAAGATCATACTGAGTGAGGTATCCCAGAAGCAGAAAAACACATATGGTATACTCACTTATAAATGGATATTAGAAATATAATATAGGATAAACATACCAAAATCCGTAAACTTAAAGAAGCTAAGCAAGAAGGAGGAACCTTGGTAAGATTATGAATCCTCACTCAGAAAGGCAAATGGGATGAACATGGGAGAAGGGAGAAAACAGGAGCCTACCACAGAGGGCCTCTAAAAGACTATCCAGCAGGGTAATAAAGCAGATGCTGAGACACATAGCCAAACTTTGGATAGAGTACAGGGAATCTTATGAAAGAAAGGGGAGATAGAAAGACCTGAGGGGAACAGGAGCTCAACGAGGAGAGCAGCAGAACCAAGAAATCTGGGTACAGGAGTCTTTTCTCCTGAGACTGATACTCGAGCAAGTACCATTCATGGAGATCACCTAGAACCCCTGCACAGATGTAGCCATGGCAGATCAGTAACCAAGTGGGTGCCCTAGAAAGGAGAACAAGGGCTGTCTCTGATATGAACTCAGTGACTGGCTCTTTGATCACCTCCCCCTTAGGTGGGAGCAGCCTTACCAGACCACAGAGGAAGACAATGCCGCCAGTCCTGATGAGAGAGACCTGAGAAGCTAGGGTCAGAGGGAAGGGGAGGAAGGACCTCCCTTATCAGTGTTCCTGGGGAGAGACATGAGAGGAGAAGAGGGAGGGAAGGGGTGATTAGGAGGGGATGAGGGAGGGAGCTACAGATGGGATACAAAGGGAATAAATTGTAATTAGTAAAAAATAAATTAAAAAGAAAGGTTCATACAGTCAAAACTTATTTGCTTTTGTTTTAGTTTGAAGAATTTTAAAAATTATTTATTATTATTAATTACAGTGATGGCAGGGAATTGTTTATTTTCCATCCAGTTGACCTGTTTTTCTATAAATGTTCTCATGTGTTGGATTTTCTCTAGAAGACAGAGAATACCCATGACCAGCTGGTGTGGCTCAGGGTCTGATGGATGCCACTTCTTCACATAAACTAAGTGTTTTATCTCATGTTTCTGACATTTATATAACAATTCATATTACCTGAAGAATGGTGGTATTCTTCAAATGACAGTATGAAACATGCTCATTCTTAAATTATTCCCATACAAATCTGTTAACAATTTATAATATGTTGTGACAGTTTCTTCCACTGAAGTAAGCAGTTTTCTGCTTCTATTTTGTGGAATGTTCAGAGATGCAAGGTAGCAAGATGAATATGATTGATTGTTCCCTGAACTGAGCCATTTCAGTATGGCTTTGAGCTTTTTGGAGCTGATTAACATTTTTATTTTCCATTACTTGATTTACTGTTATTCTTTATCACCACAAAAACGGCTTCCTTTGACTATTTGATCCTGTGACAATTTCAATATAAGTATGTTCAATCTATTTTGAGGCACATATTAAGGAACAAAACACACTCAGATTGAGGCCTAATTTAATGAACACAATTCAATGAATTTTATTTTTTATAGTTTCTGGGAAGCAATATTTTTCATGTTAATATTTAGATATGACTGAATGGTGGAATTTGCTGGATTTCATTGTCTCTTCTGGGTAAGTGAAATGCTTCTCTTAGTCAGCTTTAGCAGGTGACTCTTAGCAGAATGTTTTTCCTGACTAATAAAAGATGTAAGTTCTTCTTTTAATTCTTTACTATGGAAAACAGACCTGTTTTTAGACTGTAGTACATGCTTAACTCATCCCCAGATACTAGTCTGGGTTCATAAAACCTTTTTTAGCTTTTGTTATTTATTAATATTGAACTGGTCCAGAAAGTATTACTCTTTCAGTAGATTTTTTTAATGAATTTCTTTGTGCACGAATGCTGTTATTCTAAACTAATAATGCCGATTTTAAATATCTTGTTAGCAGATTTGAGGTTTTGAGGAAAAATGTTTAAAGCAATCATATTCGCTATGCTGCTGTGAGGTTAGCCTCACTTGTCAACTTGGTAAAATTTGGGGGCCTAGTTCTTAGCTCATGGCTTTGGGGGGATTATTTTGATTAAGTTCATGGAGATCAGAAGATCTGGGCATTGTAAGAGGTGGCACAATTCTCTAGATGTGCTCCTGTATGATACAGGGAGAAGAATGTAAGCTGAAATCAAGCGTCTATCCTTTTCTGTCTCTTGGCTGTGGAGACAACGTGACTAGATCTCTCAAGCTCCTACCACATGCCTTCCTTGTCATGATAGGATATTATGTGTAACCTTGAGTTTAAAGTGAGTTTTTCTTCTTTAAATTGCTTTTTATCAGGGTCTTCCCACAATAACAAGAGAAGCTAGGAATCTGCCCATCATTTTGCTTGTCACATAGAGGTATTAAAATACTCTGTTGTTTAGGTTTGTAGAATCCTCCAACCTTCAGTGGACAGTTCTACAACCACGATCACGTGATGCTCCCTGGGAAACTCAGTGACTCAGAAAGCAAAACAATGTACATGTACTTGGAAAAGGAGGCTAATGGGAAGGAGGGGAATTTCCTGGGATGGGACAGAAATGGGAGGGTGGGCTTTCAAGAGCTTAAAGACTGAGTTATATACATATATACAATTATAAATGAATACAATTTGTTAGTAAAAACAGACACAAAATGGTGTACAGACCACCTTTATGTCCATGTATATACATCACGTACAAAACAGAATGAATTTTGTGTTTTGACTTGGGTAACAGTCTCAAAAAATCTTGTTGTATATATACAAATATTCCAAAATCTTTGGAATAATATCTAACACTTTTGGCACAAAACAGTTTTGAGAAGTGACACTCAGCCTGGCAGAAAATCACACCATTACATGTAAGTTCTTGTTGAAGTTTCAAAAATTAAAATATTGTACTCTTAGCGCATTGCTATTCTTTTTTTAAACTTTTTATTTAACTTTTATTAATTATACTTTATTCATTTTTTATTTTATTTTTTAAGTTTTTTTAAAATTTTATTTTTCTTATTAGTTACATTTTGTTAACTCTGTGTCCCAGCTGTATCCCACTCCCTCATTCCCTCCCCCACCCCACACTCCCTCCCTGGTCTCCTCCCTGCCCCTTTCCAAGTCCACTGATAGGGGAGGACCTCCTCCCCTTTCACCTGACCCTGTTTTGTCAGGTATCTTCAGGTCATAAACATACCTATAGGCACACATAAAAACTGTTTGCTAACTTGACAATTTATCTGAATACATTAATCACATTAGAATATCATAATATATTGAGGTCAATATAATGTCTTTGATGTCTAATCTTGGTTGTCAGTCTGACACTGAAGGGAGAACCTCAGTTGTGTAACTTCCTGTTTCAGAGTGGCCACTTGGTCAGGCTAGTCTGGCCTGTCTGGCAAGTATGTCTGGGCCATATAAGAAAGCCGTGGAAAGCAAGCCAGTCGGTAACGTTGCTCCATTGTCTCTGCTTTCACTCCTGCTTCCAGGTTCTTGCCTTTATGTCCCATCCTTGCTTTCCTTCATGATAGACTCTTGTCTGTTAGATGACTTAAGCCCCCTCCTCCCAGGTTGCTTGGTTAGTGTTTTTCACAACCAAACAGAAAAACAAAACAAACTAGGAAAATCGCCTAATCAAAAATATACATCCTTATGATTCTCTCATCTGTTTGTCTAGTATTCCATTGCAATATATCAGAACACTTAAAATGTGACTAAGGGGGCCATTGTAACACTTTAAAGCTTGCTATAATCCATGGCTTTTTAAATAAAATCTTATTCATGATTTTGAATGTGGTATTTTGAAATTAAATATTACAATATTGTGAGAATGTGCTACTTAACAGTCAAATGAAATCTACCATTATATATCTAATTGTGTGTATATATATATAATCTTTATGCATAATACAGAAAAAGATTAATTTTTAGCCAGCATTGGTGGTGCAGCTTTAATCCCAACACTCAGGGAGGTAGAGGCAGGTGGATCAATGTGAGTTTGAGGCCAGCCTGGTCTACAAAGTGAGTCCAGGACAGCCAAGAAACAGAGAAACCCTGTCTCAAAAAAATAATAAAAAAAAGATATTTTTATTCTGTCATTGCCCCCCGCAAAAAAAGTGTGTGTATTTGTGTGTGTGTAGTGCTGGCATGTGTGTATGTGGTATGTATAGGTAGTGTGTGTGTATGCCTATGTGGTCTATGTGTCCTGTGTGTGTATGTGTGTGTGTTGTTGTATGGGGTATGTGTGTGCATGTATGCTGTATATAGGTAAAGTGTGTATAGGCATGTATGCTGTATGTGTCCTGTGTGCTGTGAGTGTGTGTGTGTATGTGTAGATGTGGGGGGCCATGTGTGTGTATGTATGTGTGGGATGTGTGTGTGTGGTGTGTTTGTGGGGATATTGTGTGTGGGGGGGTGTCAGGTGTGTGTGTGTGTTTGTGTGTTTGTGGGTATGTGTGTGCATTTTGCCAGGATATGTGTGTAGAGGTCAGGGACAACTGTCAGCAGTTGTTTCTCTTGTCCACCATGTGAGTTCTGGGATCATAAAGCGTTCATCAGGCTTGTAAAGCAAAGCCCTTTACTCGTTGACCTATCTTAGGAATCCTGATTGCCACAACGTCTCAAGTCACTTATAAACACAATATCAGCCTGCATTAAAACAGACTGTGTTCTTTTAAAGGTAATCTGACTCAAAACCATTGATTTTTAATGGACCTTCATGGGTTGGGCAATAATAGAAGAGATTGAGAGTTATGGTAGAAAGTACTTCAGGCCCTGTGATTGCCACTGTCTGTGCTTTCCACAATTATGCAGACACTTATTAACATATAGATATTAAAACTCTGGAACAAGTTCAGTGACGTGTTTGTCATTATTTTAAAGGCTTGGGAAGTGCAAGATCAAGGAAGCCTCCAGCCCATGCTGGTAAGAGGCATCTTCCTCATTCCCAAATGCTACCCCTCACCTTTCCTTCTCACGTGAGAGAAGAAGCCGGTGTGGCTTAGATGCCTCTTTAAGGGTACCAGTGCCATTCATGAGGTCTCTCACTCAAGTCAGCTGAGTTCTCCTCTTCCAACAGCGCCATTCTGATGATTAGATTTCAAGACATGACCCTGAAAAAATGAAAATCTTCGCATCATCACATAGAGCTTAAGAGTTCAATTTTCTATCAAAATAGGCTTTAAGCGTCAGCATTGCTGTGACCACTGGAGTGTGCCCTGACGCAAACCCATTGCATGGTTTGCTCTTATTTTATCTTGAGTTAGCAGACACGAGATGGGGTTTGGAATTCTTAGCCTAACTTGGTTTTTGTTTGGTTTGGCTTGGTTTATTAACACAGTAACAGTCTGGAGTGCTCTTCAGCCTTGGTTTTATATAAAAGGATATGCTAACAAATGTTCCTTTGTTTTCTCCCTTTCTCTTTAATTAGAAAAGAAGAATAAAGTTGAATTTAACTTGTTCCTAATCCTATATTTTTCTTTACACAATTTATGTGGAAAAGTGATCTAGTTTAATAAGTTTAATAAGGATAACCTTTAGAATTTATTTGGTAAATTTGATTTCCTTCATTGTGTGTTCTCCACTGGTAGTTTGGGCACGCACATCACCACTCCTAAATTTACACCTTGTTATCATCAGGCTGTATTTGCTTTTCTCTCTCCCACCATTTGACACCTATGAAAACTACTTCTGCTGAACACAATATATTTATAGCCAGTTAGCCTACAAAGATGTGGCTCAACAGTCCTGTGGAGCCTATGGTAGACGTATTTTAGTTGACTCTGCTGAAAGTACTTCAGATTTTCCTTCATGTCACACAGTTTCTCCTACTCCTCATGTTGGAACCTATTATGAGCAATCTGAGCATATTCCTGTTTTTCTGTCTTCCCACAAAGCACTTCCAATGGTAAATAGCTTTTCTCTCTCCTGTTACAGAAGCAGTTTCCTGAGAAAGGCAAACCCATCTATCAAAATACTAGTGCTATTATCTCTATGGTTATTGCCTAGTGCATCCATACCTATGTCTGTCTATGTGGAGTGTCTCACACATCCAGAACTCTGAGGTCATCATTTGGTGACCTTAAAAATCCACAGGATGGCAGAAACCAGCTCCATCTTTAAGGCATAGCATTCCGCAGCTCTCTACAGTTCCCCCTTTTTGTTTTAGACGCATCAGGCAAGAGTAGAGGTCTGATCTCTGATATTAGAAATAAATTGGGACTTTGTACAGATGTTCATTTAGGTGTCATCCACCCAAAGAGCATCAGACCGTCCGATACCTTTTGGGTGCTCTCTGTCACGAACAACTCCACATTTGGCTAAGGCCGAGGATCTGGCTTGCTTCCATGTATGTGGACCTATCTGCATTGCCCCCGTGGCACGCCTGGGTTGGCTACCCAGAGGCTATTTAAGCTGTGGGCTGGCTTTCCCCGGGGTCCGAGGATTGTTCAATGTTCCTGAATAAACTGCATTGAAAAAAAAAAAAAAAAAGAAAAAAAAAATCTAAAGTATTAAGTAATAAAAATTATTTTTAATAAGAAAAAAAAAATCCACAGGATATTAAGAATGAGGTATACCTTATACATTTCTAAAGCTGTCTTCTAATGAGGACAGACATGTAGGTTAAAAAATGATAAAACAGGGTCAAATGAAAGGGGAGGAAGTCCTCCCCTATCAGTGGACTTGGAAAGGGGCAGGGAGGAGATGAGGGAGGGAGGGTGGGAATGGGAGGGAATGAGGGAGTGGGATACAGCTGGGACACAGAGTTAACAAAATGTAACTAATAAGAAAAATAAAATTTAAAAAAAGTGAAAAAAATATATATAATACAAAAGCAAACACAGAGTTGGACTCAGTTGTTTCACTGACTCTGTAGATAAATACATTATTGATATCCACGGGAATTTCTTTTCATATATATTGAGGAAATATCCAAATAATGCCAACCAAGACTAGGAAAAATAATGGTTAATAATGTTATTATTCTTTCCAAAGCCTTTTCTTATATAATTTTGTTCATATATAAGAAACCTCTAAAGGTGAAGATAATTACTATAAAAGAAATTAGTAGCCAAGGCTGTGAGCCAGTACTGCCTTTTGGCAAGTCACTTACTTAACTGTTCTCTGTCTTGGCTTTCATATATTGACTGTTTAGGACCATGTAAGTTAGGGAATATAAACTTCTTGAACTAGTCCATGATTCACTAAAAAATGGTTAGGTCCTGTTAGAAAAAAATATTATTAGAGAAATTAGTATGATATCTCTATCTTCACATACCTGTTATGAAGGAAAGCATACTTACTGTGGCACAGGAAGACATGGACCTCGTATTTCCATGGGGCAATAACTTATACAGCTTCCAATTGTATGTGGGCCGTAAACCACCAGGGTTGGATGTAACATATATATTCAGATCCATTGACACATTTCAGTCCCAACCAAAACCTGTAAGTGAAACAATTGGGAGATCTGGGATTTTCAATGTAGTGTAAGTTTTAATTTTTATTATTATTATTATTTCTGATACAACTATAGCCTGGGCTGTTCTTCACGCTTGGTTCACAAAAGCATGTTAGTAAATCATTCCTTTCCTGGTTCTTTTTAATTAAAAGTAAATAAAAATAAAAGTAAATAAATATTACATTCATTTAAAAATTTTATATACTATACAATATTACATTTTGTTATACATAATAATACATAAAGTATAATGTTGCATTTGTATGTGCTCGTACAGTGAAGCTTCACTGAAGTAAGGATGGAAGATGTTTTCCTGAGAAGGGAAACTTGGCTGCTTAGAAGTCTGCTTCTGTAGTTGAGATCTCATCAAGTACAATGCTGGCTTCAGGCCAGAGAATCATTTGTGCTTGAGTGGCAATCATCCCTTGATGTGAGAAAAAGGAGCATCATCCACTTGATGCTAAAGGTTCCTTACTAGGACTTTTTAGAAAGTTAAAAAAAATTACTATTTTCTGTGTCAATAAAAGAAACAGTGTTTAATTTATTTTTATGACACAATAAATTGCAGCATCTATGCTTTCCCTTGAGGTGACATTGGTTCAAATGCATGAATATATAAGGAGGAAATTCTAACAATCCAAGATGTTGAGCTCCACATTATTTCCAATATGTATCCTGAGGATTGTTGCATAGGAAGCAATTTTTTTATCTCTTCTGTGAAGTTGTCCAAATCAAACAAAGATGACATACATGGTTTTAACATTCAGCATGCACATGCACACACACACACACACAAAACCTCTGTTTACTAAGCGATTCTCTTCTCTGCTGAAAGATCCAGCCCTTCTTCCAATATTAACATAAAAAATGCAGCAACAGCAGAAAGCAAGCAAGTATTTAATGCAACTTCACGCAGATATGAGCATGCTTGACCCAAATATAATTTTAAACTTTTGCTATCTCATTTTGCCTTCCTCCCAGATTCTACAGCAGCATTTTCCCCGTGGAGTCAAGCTGACTGGGAACAAAAATAGGAGAAAATACATGACATGAATTAAATATTTTCAGTGTTCTGAATGGCCAGGGCTCCTCATAATACTTGCTAACAGAGCCATGGAGGGAGGGAAATGAGGAAGTCACAGGATCCACTGTCAGCCTAATGCATTCACACCAACTGTTCAACCTCCTACTGGCCACTGGCAGGAGGAAAGATCTCCGCAAAATACATCTACCCCATAACATTCTTTCCTGAGTCAGTCTAGAGAGATCGGTTTCTATTGGCACTTAATTCAAATAAAAATTCTCAGCAAGCACATATGCCCTTGGGGATATTTTTATCATTCTAGTCTATAATTTACCAACATGGTAACTTTCATTCTGTGTCCTTCTCTATAAATTTAATGTGAAGATTTAGGGTCAATGACTTGCTGAAAGCATTAAGTGTTCTCATTCTCAAGAATGTAACATTCTAAAAATCATGTGTATTAGTCTACTGAATATAGACGTTTTAATATTAATTACTTTTATTAATTACAGTTTATTCACTTTGTATCCCAGCTGTAGTGCCCCCTCTCTCATCCACTCTCAATCCCATCCTTTCTCTCTCTTCTCCTCCCATGTCCCTCCCCCAGTCTACTGATAGGGGAGGTCCTCCTCCCCTTCCTTCTGACTCTAGTCTATCAGGTCTCATCAGGACTGTCTTTCATAGTCTTCATATGTGGCCTTCTAAAGCTTTTCCCTGTCAGGGGAAGGTTTTCAAAATGCCAGCCACTGAGTTCATGTCAGACATAGTCCTTGTTCCCATTACTAGGGTACCCACTTGAAGACTCAGCTGCCATGGGTTACATCTGTGCAGGGATTCTAGGTTATCTCCATGAATGGCCCTTGGTTGGAGTATCAGTCTCAGAAAAGATCCCTGGGCCCAGAATTTTGGGTTCTGTTGCTCTCCTTGTGGAGCTCCTGTCCCCCGCCACACCCCCCAGGTCTTTGTATCTCCATCTTCTTTCATAAGATTCCTGAGACCCATAGCCAAATTTTAGGCAGAATATAGACTTTTGAAATCAGAGAACTTTTGATTTTGGTCGGGCTCTTGACTTGTAATTTTGCTATTATATGACTATCTAGTTAAAGCAAGACTACACTCCACGAGAAAGCAAACCAGCAATGTGAACAAATAGCAGTCATTTACAACTCGTTTTATTTTCTACGATATAGCAGTGTTAGGGTTAGCTGCTCCCCACCAGATAAAACTTGAAGCAAACTACTGCGAACTTTTAAAGTCATATACTTAAACTTAGGGAACCCTTTTATTACGGTGAGTCTCATTGCACAAGATGGAGTTGAACACTTAAAATCTAGGAGTGCTATTTTTGTTCAGAATGTACTCAAACCTTTAGTTTATGCTGCCATGTGGCATTCAAATGAAAAGTTTTCTATGGCTGTGTGGATATCACATAGACCATTTAATGATAGTGTGCTTCTGTGGTCCTGTCCCCTCTGCAATTTGTGAATCCTTGTTTTAAAGTTCTTTGACCAGTTAACCAGATCATAGTTGTTTGTATTGCTGTGTCCATATAAGGAAAGCCTACAGAACTTTGTGAACAATATCATTCGGTTTAAAATATCTTATGTTACCAAAATATCAGGGGTCTTTTCTGAAGACTGATACTCTGAGCAAGGACCACTCATGGTAATAACCTAGAACCCCTGCACAGATGTAGCCCATGACAGCTCAGTCTCCAAGTGGTTCACTAGTAAGGGAAACAGGGACTGTCTCTGACATGAACTCAGTGGCTGGCTCTTTGATCACCACCCCCTGAGGGAGGAGCAACCTTACCTGGCCACAGAGTAAGACAGTATAGCTAGTTCCTATGAGACTTGATAGACTAGGGTAAGATAAAAGGGGAGGAGGACTACCCCTATCAGTGGACTTGGAGAGGAGCATGGGAAGAGATGAGGGAGGCAGGGTGGGATTGGTAGGGGATGAAGGAGAGGGCTGCAGCTGGGATACAAAGTGAATAAATTGTGCTTAATTAAAAATAAATTTAAAATATCTTCTATTACAGTTCCCAAAAGTAATTACAAAGGATATTGTTGATAACCATTATATGACCAATCTAGAAACTTTGTCTAAAACTTTTACCTCAAAATTATATCACAAAGGCTAAGAAGTAACTTTTACCTTCAGTGATAAATGTAGATTTTATGTCTAAATATAGTTATATACAATTTGATATTCTTCCTTTCACTATTCATTAAGAAGATATTTTAAAAATCTATGTATGATTTCATTTCAGGATTCTCAAGAGCTTATTTTTGTATCCTTCTATTTTATACAAACACTAAAACATTACATATGTTGCCTCATGGCTTAAAATAACACCATGTAGTTGCTAATGGCATTTAATTTCTCAGAGTTAGTCTTTAGCAATAAATGTTTAAATTTCTAGGATGATGCAACTTTTCATTACCACAATGACTTACAGAAAAGTGGTAAATGTTCCTTATCTTAGAACAACAATAACAACAACAAATAATAAATAAACAAAAGTCCGAAATTTTTCTTTGTGCCACTTTTGTTCAATATTGAACAATATGGTTGTTTTCAAACCTTATTTAGTATCATACCCTATTTGATAAGCCCACTTTTTCTTGTAAAATTGATTTTATATAGTACTATGATGCTTCTTATAACAGCCAAGTATTAGAATTAATTCTTCTTTTAATGTTTTTATTTAGAGCATAAATAAAATTCATTCTTTTATTCATTAAGTTGTGCTGAGCACATACAATTTTTGAGTTATTATTCCAAAAACCAAGAGTATTGATTGTTCCTGCTTTTAGTGCCAGAAAGTCTAGTAGAGGGAAAATAATTACAGTTACTGAGTTAAGTTCAGAAGAACCATCCAAGACTGAGGATCATAGAATTTTCCCTCAGTGTTGGTGCTTTAGCTGATTTGAAAGTGATAACTGTTTTCTTAGATTTGCAAAACCATTGTCAGCCTGTCTGTCTACGTCTAGCTCTTCCTTCCTTCCTTCCTTCCTTCCTTCCTTCCTTCCTTCCTTCCTTCCTTCCTTCCTTCCTTCCTTTCTTTCTTTCTTTCTTTCTTTCTTTCTTTCTTTCTTTCTTTCTTCTTACCTACCTAACTACCTACAAACCTATTTCTTTTGTAGGACAAGAGTATCAAGTGTTCAATATTAAGAAAGACAACCTATGAAACTATAAAAAAGTAAAACAACTACCAAATAAATACATTTGGTAATGGGGCTACAAAGAAATCAAGAATACTCAAACATTTATAAAATATTTGTATAATAGGGGAAATGTAGAACAAACAAATAAGTAAACATTATAGTCAGCTGATTTTCAGCAAAGGTGCTTAAAACACATAATAAGGAATGTGCATTTTCTTTAGTAAATGGTGCCAGAAAATCGGGTGTCTATGTGCATACAATGAAAGTAGCTGTTTGACATCATAGAGTTAAGTCATCTTAAAATGGATGAAAGCTTTAAACACATTGTATGGAATTATAAAAACACAATAGAAAACATAAGAGAAAATATCCATGCTTTGATCCAAGTAAAGAGCTTGTGTCTGTGACCTTTATAGCACAGCCCACAAGAAAAAAAAAATCAAGAGGAATTATATCAAACTAACTGCTGCCCAATCAAGGAAACAGCAAATAGAATGAAGAGACAACTTACAGATGTATAAAAATTTCTGCAAAGCAGTTATTCTCTAAATTATATGTGGAAATAAAGGAACTCTGTAACATGAAAATAAATCCATCCATTTACTAAAGGAGGAGGGGGATTTTGTAGCTCAGGGTTAAACTTTTGACTAGCATGCTCAGTGTCCTGTGTTCAGTTTCTTCTGTCTGCTTGCTCAAAACAGAACTAATTAGGCTTGTGGCCTAAATAGATATTTTCTTTTTTATTATATTTTTATTTTTTAATATTATTTACAGTTTATAAACTTTGTATCCCAGCTGTTTCCCACTCCCTCATTCCCTCACATTCCCACCCTCCCTCATCTTCTCCCTAGATATTTCTTAAAAGAGGTTATTTAAGATATCAATAGATACATGGAGAAAAAATGCTTGACATTCCCAGTTGTCAAGGAACTACAGATAAAAATCAAATGTGAAATAGGCATTATGAAGAGAAATAGAGACTACAGTTTTAGTGAAGCTGTACATAAAGAGACCCAAACCTTGCATACTCTTAAAAAGGACTTATTTACTCCAATAATTATGGAAAACAACATGTGATGTCTAAAAACTAGAATCTAAGAATGCCACATAATTTAACACTTTAACTTTTGGTCATGGTTCCAAACGCAGAGAAGTCAAACTGTTGAAGATATCTCAACTTCCACGTTCATTAAAATACTCTTTGAAATAGGCAAAATGTAGAATCAACTAAAATACATACCAATTGATGAATGGGTAATGATAAGACGTTATATATGCCTATAACTAAATACTTTTCAGCCTTAAAGGCAAGGATGAAATCCTTTCATCTGAAACACAAGCTAGAGGACATGATGTTAGAGGAAATTAGTAAGACACAGAAAGTTAAATACAAACAACCTCACCATGTGTAATGACAAGCGACACAAAGTGCCATTGAAACAGACTAAGGCATTAATCCAAGGGGTATGCTGTATATCGTGAAGGTTAGAGTTAACAACAGTCTACATAATATTAAAACATTACTTGAGGAGTAGATTTTGAGTCATTAAAATACCTTTCAAATACCATTAAAATACCTCTCAAAATAACAGTATAGCTTGAGGAATAACACATAGCTTGTTTTAGTCATTTTACAATGCATATATATTCTACAGCATGGAAATATTTTTCCTGTCACTTAAATATAATTAGTAAAGGAAATGAGAATAATTTTTCTCTTGATTCTACCATGTTAAATCCTGCCTAGGTAATCACAACCCCTCCAAAAAGAACTACAGATAGTTTCATGTTCTGTTGGTCATTATCAATATGTCACTGTTGTTGGATATCAAATCAACTGCAGTGTATTAAAATAATGCAGAACCAATTTGTTTTTTTTTTTCCTGACAGTGCTGTAATTTAGAATAAAACAATGGCATGAAAAACTATTGGAAAATTACTTTAAAGCATTGTTCCAAGTAATCTTTATTTCTTCATTTTCTATTTTAAAACTTGAGGTTGTAATTTAATTACAACGTTTCTTCCTCTTTTTCTGCCTCTGAACCCTCCAATATCCCCCTCCCTACTTTTGATCAAATCTATTGTCTCTTTTTACATTGTTGTTATATGTCTATCTTTATTTGCATATACATATATAATCCCCCAAATAACCTATTGTAATCATATAACCATAATCTTAATTAAAGAAGAATTCACAAGAGAAATTGTCAGTCACTGAAAGTCAATGAAACCTAGGCCATTGAATATCCGTGCATAAGGATCAGATGAAACTGTATTTTGTTATTTTGACTCATTGAGTTGCTGCTCTGTAAAATGTTTATATCCCAGTTGCTCCATGAGGGAAATTCCTCATTCGATGTTGTATTCGAGCATTCTGTACTGACACTGTTCCAAACTCATTCAGAAATATCTTAAGGTTTTACATGGTCCTGAAAACATGGGGTGGGCATAGTTCCCTTAGCACTTTCCAGGAAAGGTCTTTGATTTTCTTTTTAAGTAATGTAAGAGTTTCTTCGCATTGTTTAAAATGATCATTAATGAGCTATATTACAACATTAGAATACAATGAAGATAATTAATGAACATAGAAACCAGAATTTATATTGTGATCCAGTGTATGAGAAATCAAAAAGGAAGAAGTCTCTCAGTATTAATCTACAAGTGAAAGAATTAGAAAGTGACTTCTAATTCTTTGCACTGTTTGTTTTGTATTTCCAAAATATGTAAGCGGACATGTATAGACATATGTAGAGAGGAAATCCATGTGCCCTCATTGCCTTAAATGATGTTAAACCATTAGAAGTGCCTCAGTATATTAGTAGTATAATAGATATTGTAGTTGTAAGAAACAACATTTTAAAAAAATGCTCCCACCATTTACCTCCAAATTTCATGATTTCCTTGTTTTTTATCACTGAATAATATTCCATTCCAATGTACCACAATTTCTGCTACAAACATGGTTGAGCATGGTCCTGGTTGCATACTTGAGCATCTTTTGGATATATGTCTAGGAGTGGTATAGCTGGGTCTTGAGGAAGCACTATTCCTAATTGTCTGAGAAAGAGCAAGATGGGTTTCCAAAGTGGTTGTACAAGTTTACATTCCCACCAGCAATGGAGAAGGGCTCCCCTTTCTCCACATCATCTCCAGCATATGTTGTCACTTGAGTTTTTTATCTTAGCCGTTCTGATTGGGTGTAAGGTGAAATCTCAGGGTCATTTTGATTTGCATTTCCCTGATGACTAAGGATGTTGAACATTTAAGTGTTTCTCTGCCATTCAATATTCCTCTATTGAAAATTCTCTGTTTAGCTCTATACCCCATTTTTTTAAATTGGATTACTTGATGTGTTGCTGTTTAACTTCTTGAGTTCTTTATATATATTGGATATAAGTCCTCTCTCAGATATAGGGTTGGTGAAGATATTTTCCCAATCTGTAGGCTGTTGTTTTGTTTTGACAACAGTGTCCTTTGCTTTACAGAAGCTTTTCAGTTTCATGAGGTCCCATTTATTGATTGTTGCTCTTAGAGCCTGTGCTGTTGGTATTCTGCTGGTGTTCTGCAAAGGTCATCCTGAGTGAGGTATTCCAGAAGCAGAAAGACAGACAGGGTATATACTCACTCATAAGTGGATATTAGACAGATAATATAGGATAAACATACTAAAATCTGTACACCCTAAGGCAGCTAATAAAAAAGGAAGACTCTGGCTAAGATGCTCAATCCCCATTCAGAAAGGCAAAGAGGATGGACATCAGAGGAAGGAGAAAACAGGGAACAGGAAAGGAGCCTACCACAGAGGGCCTCTGAAAGGCTTTACCATGCAGGGTTTCAAGGAAGATGCTGAGACTCATAGCCAAACTTTGGGCAGACTGCAGGGAATTTTATTAAAGAAGTGGGAAATAGTAAGTACTGGAGAGGACAGGAGCTCCACAAGGAAAGCAACAAATCCCAAAAGTCTGAGCCCAGGGGTCTTTTCTGAGACTGATACTCCAGCCAAGGACCACTCATGGAGATTTCCTGGAACCCCTGCACAGAGGTAGCCCATGGCAGTTTAGTGTCCAAGTGGGTTCCATAGTAATGGGGACAGGGACAGTCTCTGACATGAACTGATTGGCCTTGTTTTTGATCACCTCCCCCAGAGGGGGGAGCAGCCTTACCAAGCTACAGAGGAAAACAATTCAGCCACTCCTGATGAAACCTGATAGAGTAGGATCAGAGGAAAGGGGAGAAGGACCTCCCTTTTCAGTGGACTGGTGAGGGGTACAAGTGGGGAAGAGGGAGGGAGGGTGGAATTGGGAGGGGTGGGAAAGGGAGGTACAGGGAGGATGGAAAGTGAATAAATTGTAATTAATAAAAATACAAATAATTATAAAAAAGAAAAGAAGAAATGCTCAGTGCTTTCTCAGGCCAGAAGAATGCACTTCTACTTCCTGTACTCCTGCATCCTTTGCAGTCACCTCTCTTTTCTTGTATAAGTAACGTTTTTCATTTTAAGTAGTCAATTTAATTGATCAATATTTGCTTGTACGTTATCAGACTGAGAAATATAATTAGGAATTTGTTTGTTTTTATACATTTGTTCGTGTAATAACAATAAGTAAAAACAAGCCAAAACAGAAAAACAAACAGGCCTTAAGGAGAGATGTGAGGGGTTTTATGAGAGGGTGTGGAGTGAGGAAAGGGGAGAAAAGTTTGTAAATGAATTATAACCTCAAAAACTGTTTAAAGATTTATTGAAGATGTATTTGAAGGAATATCATATTTAAAATTGATATAACTCATGTGGCTGCTTTGGCCCTCAAGATCGTAGGAAACATTTGATGGACATACATATTAAGTGCTGTGTATTACACTTTAAGTTTTAATTGGATTTGTCATATATCATTGTCTCATAAAACACATAATAAACAGCATTACTCAGGAATACTGAAACATGTAGTATGGCAGTCAATAAACAGTGCTGTGTTACACATAAGGCAGTTATTCTTCCCCAGGTAGGAAGTCTAAAATGTGATATATGCGTGACGTGTATGTTCCTGAGTAAGCATATTCTCATTTTCACTGGCTATGTGCATGAGGCAAGGGAAAGCTAGCCTGACACCTTTCTTGTTCAAAAAAAGGAAGCACACAATCTAACTAGCCTGTATATGAGATATAGGAATCCTGACATTTAATTTGAGTAAAATCCTTGCAACTCATGTAGGAAAAAATATTGGGTGGAACTCATACTTAACTACACCTTTGCAATGGTGTGCCTCTGGAAGACAGCTATCATTTAACGCTTGGTTCTACCTGTACTGTATTTGAAAGAGGAAAATCACAAGCTATCATTCAACTCCTATTTTACCAACTGTTCCTGTGGCTTTGCTCCATCCTCTTTCTCTGAGCTCTACTGTTTTCATGGCTACACAGACACACGCAAAAGCCCTGTCACTTTCAATTTCTCGCTTTGACAATTCAATTTAAGTTCTTCAAAAATGTACAGCTTCCCTGATATGTTGTTTTCTGAAGTCAAGATGATGTTGTGATGTGTTTTCCCATACTCTTGACCATCAAAGTTGAGTGTATATGGAGAGCATCTCCTGTTTCTGGGATACCTTGTGATAACAGAAAGGTTTTATAACATTGTGTGGTGGCAGAATTGTTGGCTATGCTGTAGAGAAGGCATGAAAGGTTGTGTCTGAATCAATGAAGTTTTATATAAGAAAAGGCCAGTTTATGAAAAAAAAAAAAAACGCATGACATTTTAATTCATGTTTTAAGAAAGACACGGGAGTATACCCTGTTAATTGTTATTCATATTTTTTGGGGGAAAGGAAATTGCAATGTCTCTACCTAATGTTATTTTTTTTTTACATATTCACGAAAAAATGAAAAGGTATAATAAGAGCTATGCAATTCATTATATCTTAAATATTTCTCATTAAGGACTTGTGTAATTTCATCATCTAACATCTCTTCACATTATAAGGACCATGTTTTGTTTCTTTTAATTAATTAATTAATTAATTAATCACAAGTTATTCATTTTGTATCCCTGCTTTAGTCCTCTCCCTTGTCTCCTCCAAGTACCACCCTCCCTCCCTCTTCTCCTCCCATGCCCATCCCTAGTCCACTGATAGGGGAGGTCCTCCTCCCCTTCCATCTTACCCTAGCCTATCAGGTCTCATCAGGACTGGCTGCATTGTCTTCCTCTGTGGCCTGGTAAGGCTGTTCCTCCAGCAGGGGAGGTAATCAAAGAGCCAGCCACTGAGTTCATGTCAGAGACAGTCCCTGTTCCCCTTACTAGAGAACCCACTTGGAAACTGAGCTTCCGTAGGCTACATCTGTGCAGGGGTTCTAGGTTATCTCCATGCATGGTCCTTGGTTGGAGTATCAATCTCTGCGGGACACGTTGGCCCAGTTTTTGTCCTTTCATTTCTCTTTATAATCCCTTGATGTTTTCAGAAAGTGCAGAGAAGACATTAACTACCATATATCTGGGTGCGAAGTGAACGTAATTCTTACTATTCTAGATGAGTATTGGAATGGTGAAAGTTAAAATGTGTGTGTTTGTGATGCTAACCACTTAAAATAGTAAATTATTACAAAATTCCTAATTTACATTTTATCACTATATTCTCTCAGTCAGTATCACAAACATTAACATCTTAAGCAGCTAAAACTGTTACTTGAAGCATTCATGACTATAGAATAAAGTGATCTTTAGAAGTTCCAGACATCCTGAATAATCACTGATATTTACATGACATAGTGGTTTAGAGCATGTTGTTCAAGCACACAGGGTATGGTAGAAAGAAAGCAGAGCGACTTCCTGTTATCCCTCTGCCATATTCCACCTGGCTTTTTTGGCCATAATGAGTGTGTTTTCTGGAACAATTAATCACATTTTAATTAATTTCTGTCTGCAAAGCTGGAGGAAGTATATGTTTCTTTGAAGTTTGTCCTGCTGGCTTTAGGGTGATTGATGCAGCTGTTTTTGTTGAGAGAGTGAAGGGTACACATTTTCATATGCCATGTTGCTGACAGTAATTAATATGTGCAGTAAGTATACAAATTAATCCCAAGGTATAGGATTGGTTATAAAAGAAAACAAAACAAAACAAAACAAAAAACAAAACATCTGGTCAGGGTTCCAGAGTACACATTTCGAGTTTTTTTTTTTTTTTTTTTTTTTTTTTTTTTCTTTTAGACAAACACACTGGCATAGATCAGCATTACTAGCCTCAACCTCTTCAGCAAACATTTGGCGATGTGCCCACTCAGTGCCTTAGGTTCAATTTAAAAAAGCTGAATGTATGCTATGAATTTGCACCACTTAATTCCTAACTTTATAGCACTGTGAGCAAGAGTGTGATGCTGCTGCCTTTGTCCATCTGGAAAATGAGAGGTAGCAAAGAGTTAACATCTCTTTCAGCTGGACATTCTGGCAGAACTTTTACAGATGATCTTATCAGGAAAATAGGGTTACAAAACTTTAGCCGGATTAATAATTATGAATAAGCTTCTTATGTAGTCATTCAAAATTAATTCATATATTAATTATGTATTAATAATTCTGTCTTAAGTACCAGGTAATGTGAGAAACTATGAAAGAGAAAGATGAAGAAGTAAGGATGGTTGGACATGAAAAGTAAGTTATACCTGGTTGCCTAGATGACTTTGAGAAAAGTGTGTTTTGACACAGGGACAATGCACCCAGCTGGAATCTCAAGGTAACACTTACATGCTCACCACTCATTTGAGGTGAGGATTTTTTCCATCATGATTCCTACATAAATAGCCAATGACATAGGATTTGTTAGTTAATGAGGAGTTGCTGTGTGTCAGGGACCAAGCTAAACACATTACAGTTACACACAGACACACACACACACATGTACTCACACAGTCACACACACTCACACAGTCACACACACACACACATACACACACACGCGCACACACAGACGTATAATAAGAGCACCAACACCACATAGTTGTAAGTGGAGATTCTGACTCTCTCTTTCTTCTTCGGGTTCTGCACTTTATGTTTTCAATTCCTCCTCCACACTGCCTTCTAGTTATGCCATTCTGTTTCCGCTGCTTGATCTGTTCTTGTCCAGTTCCCACCTCCAATATACATCTCTGTGTGCAGCTTTCTATCTTGTGAAACTCCTTGTGTCTCCAGTAAGTCTAGCTCAGGATGTAAAAGTTGTTGATTTAACTTACAACTAATTCGTTTGATGTGAAGAGATCAGATAGTTTGTCCAAAGACACTATCTCAAGTATTTGGAGATATGCTTGTAAAAGCTTCCCTAATGTTGAAAAAAAATTCTATAACTGTTTATTTTCACTCGGGAATAAGTAATTTTGCCTTGGTTCATGGGATTTACACACATTGACGCTTCTGCTTAAGTCATGGTTAAAGCACATCTGATTCATTATTTGAGCTTTATTTACTGTTGTACAACTTCAGTAATGGCACGCATTTAACATTAGAGTACTTCCAGAAAGACATTCAAGCAGCGAATGAATAACAAAGTCCAGGGCAATATATTTTGGGACTTGGAAAGGCCTCCAAGCACCTTTTTCCTATTAGACTTTGACCTTTCCTTCCTGCCCTTCTGTCCAGCTGGCCCCCTTTAGTGACTCACTGCAGTTAAAAAGACCAGCTCTAATTGTATCTGTAAGGAAAGGGTAGAGACTAACCCCAAATTTCCTATATTTGTCCTCATATCTCTTGAAGGAAACAAAAGGTCTGCTGTGGTTAGAAAGGGTCGAGGCAGGAAAGTTAGTTAAGTGATAAATTAAAAGCAGCCATTATTTCAAAAAAGGATAATTGCTGGGCAGACACATGACACACGACACCCTGGACTGTTAACACAGGAAGAACTTGGATTCATCACTCCTCATCAGGCTTCTCGTGGAATTTTGGCTCAGAGAAGTCAGTAGTTCTCTTGATTGTTATGCCATCCATCAGCCAGGCTTCTTTAACTTCTATTAAGGTCCTAAGAAAATAGGAGTGCCATGTTCTAGATCTGTCACACATTCAAATTCTAGCTTTTAATTTATGCATAATTCAGGCTACAAGATGACAGAATCCAATAAATAAAATAAATTTAATATATTTCTATATTTGTATCTGGGTAAGTGAGAATACTTTTGCTTTTTGTTTTCCTGTGGAGAGTGTATGCTTTAGGAATTTGTTTGATCTTGAATGAGAAAATATGAATCTCCTTTCCAGAGATCTGCCTAACAAAATGCTGAGAATCTTCTGTTGATAGCTTCTTACTCCTTTAAATTATGAATAATTAGGTTTTGATGCTAGGTATACAGACTTACCAAATAAATAACAGCAACAAGAACAACAACGACCACCTAGAGACCCAAGTGATTTGGTATGCTATACATTAAATATTTGCCTCATTTGAAGTTTCTACTTTAGAAATAAGTGCAGCTAAAAATGTCATTGTCTTCATGCATCACCATTCAGCATGGATGTCAATCCATCCAGATTTGGTTATCAAAAGAAAAACCAGTGCATGGCTTACCAGGACCTCTGCGCTATGTTTAATGTTTAAGATATGTGGTTTCACTTGCTTTCCCAGCAAATATGGCTGTATGTGGCCACTCTTACCATTAGTAAGAGTAAACCCAAGTTTCTCATGAAGCCATTTGGAAATAAAAGAGGAAACCTATTTCACGTATTTACCTTGGCAGTGCCCACCCATCCAGGTATAAAATTACCTGGATGGACACAACTTCTTTACTTGATCACATGATACTTCTGCCCTCATAGGTTAAAACTGTTTGAAGTATATGCACAAATAGTGTCTTTTGTTGCTTCGCTGAGATTATTTACAGTGCTCATGGACAGGGATCATCAAGAGGAATGCCATGCTGTAGAAGCATCGTGCTTCCTGGTGTGTGCTTTCTGTTCCCATGTGTCTTTCTTTTCTCGAGTGGATGGAATGTGTACTTTAGGCTATTTCCCTCTGGTGACACTAAATGTTTTATCTAAAAAAATTATGTCAAGAGGAAATGAATAATTTTGGATTCTACAGTAAATTTTACTAAAGATATATTAAAAAATGCTCAGAGGATGAATTGTAATGCTTAGGATGAAACTGGTATTCTTAAAGAACTGGCAAGTTTATGCTTCTAATTGATTGTTGTTTGACATTATTTTAGTTTTAAGTTATACAAACAGGTTATCTGAATGGATAATTTGAGATTCTACTAATTTTACTCTATTTTTATTCTAATTTTATTATATTGATTGAACATTCTTCCTAGAAAACTGCTGTATGTCCAAGAAAGAACAAATGGAACTTTTTTTTTATTTGTTTCAAGATAGCATTATAACTATTTCAAACAAAACATCTGACATAATCTGATTGGCCTGCTCTTTGATCACCTCCCTCTGGGGGGGGGAGCAGCCTTACCAGGCCACAGTAGAGGACAATACAGCCACTTTTGATGTGAACTGACAGACTAAGATCAGAAAGGAGAGGAGAACCTCCCCTATTAGTGGACTTGGGGAGTGGCATGCAAGCAGAGGGAGGAGGGAGGGTGGGATTGGGAGGAGAGGAGGGAGGGGCTTATGGGGGGATGCAGAATGAATAAAGTGTAATTGATGAAAAATTAAAAAAAAACATCTAAAAGTTTGCTTTTTACAAAAGTCCTTTCTTATTTTAAGTATGGATATATCGATATATATCTATTTTTCAGTTTTGAAATGTTTTGAAAACTATAGTTATCCCAAATTTAATTACTCCCTGCTGTGGGTGATGGTGGTAATACCTGTTTCCCACAACTTTACCCGCAATCTTAAGCACAAAGGCAAATGCTGCAGATTTCACAATTCCTGATCTCAAATACAGCTAAGACATAGTAGCAATGTATCATGGTAATAACAACAAAACCTACATGTTGGGCAGTGAAATAGACTAGAAGATGCAGGGGCAAAATTTCACAGCTAATGGCATCTAATTTTCAATAAAGGTATCCAAAATAAGAATGGGCTCTTTAACAATGGGCCTTGGGAAACTGATAATTCACATGCAGAAAATAAACCCAAATCCATGTCCCTTACCCTACACAAAATTAACTGGAAGTTGATCTAAGACCTTAATTCCATTTCTGAAGTTTAGAAATGGCTAGAGGAAATTAGGCAACATATTGCGAGACAGAGGTATAGTAAAAGGCATTCCAAAAAAGAACTCAAGTGCCACAGGAAACAATGCCAGGAATTGACAAATGAGGTTCCATGTGATTTAAAAGCTTCTGTGCAGCAAAGTAAATAATTGCCAATGTGAAAAGAAGTCTATAAAACTGAAAAAGAAAACTGCTCTTTACTAAAGAGAAGAATTAATGTCTCAAATACATGAAAGGAATGAAAAAATAAAATGCCAGAATAAAATGCCCCAGGCATCATTTAATCAATAAAGTATAAACCAGCTAAAGAGGGTAAACAGTTCTCAAAGGATGGAATGACCATGCAAGGGAACTGTCTTAGGGTTGTGTTGCTGTGAGGAGACAATGTATCCAAGGAAATACAGCTCATAAATGAAAGCATTTAGTCAGGGGCATACTGTAAGTTTCATTATCGGAGAGAGACAGACATAGAGACAGAGAAAGAGAGGCAGAGATAAAAACTGTGACATGGGCTTGTGAAGCATCAAAACCAACTTCCACTGAAGTACCCCCTCAAACAACACCATCTAATCCTTCCTAAAATGTCTACCGGTTGGGACCTAGACATTCAAATATCTGGGCCACTCTCAATCAAACTACCACAGAGACCAATAACTGTTTTAATAATGTTCAACATCCTTAGCCATCAAGCGAATGCCAATTCATACCACTCAGAGAGCCTGTCTCACCCCAGTTAGAATTTGCATCATGAAGAAAAGAAATGCTGGTGAGTGTATGGAGGTAATGGGATATTAACATACACTTGGTAGGAACATAAACGAGTAAAGTTACTATGGAGATTAGCTGAGGTGAGGGGTCACACAAAGACTCTGATGTCTATACAATGAAACTATGGTAATAGTGGGAGATTCCCAAAGAATCTAAGAGAGAATACCACAGAGACCCTGAAACATGTTTACTGGTGCTCTAGTCACAGTAGCTAAGAAATGTAACCAGCTCAAATGTCTATCAAGACAAAAGTAGATACTTATACAAAAACATTATGTATGTATGTATACACACACACATATATGAAATGAGTAGTTGACATCATGTATTTAGGTGTTTTCTCTAAAATTTTATCAAAACAAATGGCTCTTTATGAGAGTATTTGAAAAGTTTATTTCTTAATTCTTTCATAATTTTCTTTTTAAAACTTTTTATTACTTACAGTTTATTCACATTGTATCCCAGCTGTAGCCCAATCACTCATCCTCTTAAAAATCTTACCCTCATTCTCTCTTTTCCTCCTATGCCTCTCCTCAAGTACACTGGTAGGGGAGGTCCTCCTCCTTTTCCCTTGACCCTAGCCTATCAGGTCTCATCAGAACTGGCTGCATTGTCTTCCTCTGTGGCCTGGTAAGGCTGCTCCCCTCTTAGGGAGAGGTGATTAAAGACCCAGCCACTGAGTTCACGTTAGAGACAGTCTCTGTTCCCATTACTAGGGAACCCACTTGGATACTGAGCTGCCATGGGCTACATCTGTGCAGAGGTTCTAGGTTGTCTCTATGCATGGTCCTTGGTTGGAGTATCAGTCTCAGAAAAGGCCCCTGTGCTCATACTTTTTGGTTCTGTTGCTCTCCTTGTGGAGCTCCTGTTCCCTCCGGGGCTTTCTATTCCCCCCCCCTCTTTCATAAGATTCCCTGCACTCTTCCCAAAGCTGCCTCTGCTTTAATACACTGCTGGGTAGAGTCTTTCAGAGGCCCTCTGTGGTAGGCTCATGTCCTGTTCTGTTTACTTCCTTTTCAGATGTCCGTTTCATTTGCCTTTCTGAGTGAGGACTAAGCATCTTACCCAGGGTCCTCCTTCTTGCTTAGCTTCTTTAGGACTATAGATTTTAGTATGTTTATTCTGTATTATATTTCTAATATCCACTTATAAGTGAGTATATACCGTGTGTGACTTTCTGCTTCTGGGGTACCTCACCCAGGACGATACTTTCTATTTCCTACCATTTGCCAGCAAATTTCATGATTTCATTGTTTTTGTTAGCTGAGTAGTATTCCATTGTGTAAATGTACCACAATTTCTGTATCCATTTCTCAGTTGAGAGACATCTGGGTTGTTTCCAGATTCTGGCAATTAAGAATGAAGCTGCTATGAACATGGTTGAACAAATGTCCTTGTATATTTGAACATATTTTGGATATATGCCTAAGAGTGGTATAGCTGGATCATGAAGTAGCACTATTCCTAATTTAATGAGAACGTGACAGATTGATTTCCAATGTGATTGAACTAGGTTACATTCCCACCAGTAATGGAAGAGGGTTCTCCCTTTTCCACATCCTCTCCCGCATGTAATGTTATTTGAGTTTTTGATCTTAGCCATTCTGATGGTTTAAGGTGTGATCTCAGGGTGGTTTTTATGTGCATTTCCCTGATACTAAGGATATTGAGCATTTCTTCATTCGATATTCCTCTATTCAGAATTCTCTGTTTAGCTCTGTACCATGGGATGAAGCCTACTTGGTCGTGATGGATGATATCTTTTATCTGTTCTTAGATTTGGTTTGTGAGCATTTTATTGAGTAATTGTGCATCAGTGTTCCTAAGAGAGATAGATCTGAAGTTCTTTTTGGGTGAAGGTCTTTATGTGGTTTAGGTATCAAAGTGACTGTGGCTTCATAGAATGATTTTGTTAATGTTCCTTCTGTTTCTATTTGGTGGAATAGTTTGAAAAAAAGTGTGTTAGCTCTTCTTTGAAGGACTAGTAAAATTCTGTGCTGAAACCATCTAGCCCTGGGGCATTTTTTTTTCTTTTGAAGGGAGACTTTTGATGACTGCAGCTATTTCCTTGGGGGGATTTAGGACTATTTAATCTCTTTACCTGATCTTGATTTAATTTTTGTAAATGGAATATATCAAGAAAATTATCTATTTCATTTATATTTTCCAATTTTGTGTTATATAGGCATTTGTAGTAAGATATAATGATTGTTTGGATTTCCTCAGTGTCTGTCATTATCTCCCCTTTTCATTTCTGATTTTTCTGATTTAGATAGTTTCTCTCTGCTTTTTAGTTAGTTTGGCTAAAAGTTTGTCTATCTTGTTGATTTTTCTCAAAGAACCAGCTCTTAATCTCATTGATTCTTTGAATTGTTTTCTTTGTTTCTAATTCATTGATTTCAGCTCTGAATTTGATTTTTTCCAATCATCTACTCCTCTTGGATGTGTCTGCTTCTTTTTTTTCCCCCTACAGCTTTTAGGTGTGCCCTTAAGTTGCTTGTATGAGATGTCTCATACTTCTTTCTGGAGGCACTTAGTGCTATGAACTTTCCTCTTAGTACTGTTTTCATTGTGTTCCATAAGTTTGGATAAGTTGTTTCTTTATTTTCATTGAATTTTTGGAAGTCACTAATTTCTTTTTGCATGCCTTCCCTGACCAAGTTGTCATTGAGTAGAGAGTGATTTAGTTTCCATATGAATGTAGGCTTTTGTTATTTCTGTGGTTGTTGAGGTCTAGTTTTAGGCCATGCTGGTCTGATAGGATAAAAGGGATTATTTCAATCTCCTTGTATCTGTTGAGGCTTGCTTTGTGCCGGACTATATGGTCAACTTTTGAGAAGGTTTCATGAGGTGCTAAATAGAAGGTATACTCTTCTGAGTTTAGGTGAAAAATTCTGTAGACATCCATTAAGGTCTTGATTGATTGATTTGTGATTTAAGCTTTAATAATGTTTCATTTACAAATGCCTGTGCTCTTGTATTTGGGGCATAGAGGTTCAGGATTGTGATGTCTTCCTGGTGGATCTTTCATGTGATGAGTATGTAGTGCCCCCTCCTCATCCTTTTGATTAATTTTGGTTGAAAGTCTACTTTATTAGTTATTAGGATCGCTACCCCAGCTTGTTTTCTGGGTCTGTTTGCCTGAAAAATCTTTTTCCAGTCCTTTACTCTGAGGTAGTGTTTATCTTTGTTGTAGAGGTGTGTTTCTTGGATGCAGCAGAATGCTGGCTCCTGTTTCTGCAACCATGCTGTTAGTCTGTGTTTTTTATTGGAGAGTTGAGTCCATTGATGTTGATAGATAATAGGGAACAATGATTTTAGTTACTTTTATTGTGGAGTTGGGGTGTTACTGTGTTTCAATGCTTGTTTTCTCTTAATGTTTTGTTGTGAAGTTATCTGTATCCTGTGTTTTCTTGGGTGGAGTTGATTTTGTTGGATTGGAGTTTTCCTTCTAGTATCTTCTGTAGGGCTGGGTTTGCTGCGTAGATATTGTTTGAGTTTAGTTTTGTCATGTATTATTTTGTTTTCTCTATCTATATTGAATGAAAATTTTGATTGGTATAGCACTCTGGGTTGGCATCTGTGGTCCTTAAAGTCTGTATGACATCAGCCCAGGTCCTTCTGGTTTTTCTAGTTTCTGTTGAGAAGTCTGGTGTGATTCTGAGAGTTCTACCTTTATGTTACATGGCCTTTTTCTGCTCTAGTCTATGTGGTATTCTGTAGACATCTTTTTAATATGTTAATAGACATCTTTTTCTTTAAGGTGGAAAAATTTTATTCTATAATTTTTTTGAAAATATTTTCTGGACCTTGGATATTGGAATCTTTTTCATCTATTCCTATTAGTTTTAGGTTTCATCTCTTCATGGCATCCTTATTTTCTTGGATGTTTTGTGTGTGGAAATTTTCTGATTTTACTATTTCTTTGAAAGATGTATCAGTTTCTTCAATGGTATTGACAGTGCCTGAGATTCTCTCTTCCATCTCTTGTATTCTGTTGGTGATGCTTACATTTGTGGTTCCTGATCTTTTATCTAAGTATTCTAGCTCCAAGGTTTTCTCTGTTTGTGTTTTCTTTATTGATTCTAATTCTGTTTTCATGTTTTGCACCATTTCCCTCCCTGTTCGAATTCGGTTTCCTGTCTTTCCATAATGACCTCTATTTTTTTATTTGTTTCCTCTCTGTATGCCTCTACTTGTGCCTCTACGTGTGCCTCTATTTGTTTGGCTCTATTTCCCTGTATTTCTTTGAGAGCTTTGTTTGTTTCCTCTTTATGTGCCTCTAATTACTGGAGAAGCATAGATTTGAGATCATTTTCCCGTGTTTCCAATGAATTAGAATATTCATTGATTTTGGTGATTGCTGGTGAAGCCATGATGTCATGATTTTTGTTGGGTGTGTTCTTACACAGACCCCTAGCTATCTGCTTATCTGTACCCTTCACTGTTTGTTCCTGGAATATGTACTTCAGACTGGGTCTGTCTGTGTCTCATGTCTGGAGTGTTCTTCAGGAAGATCAGAGGTATTCACTGGTTCATGAGTGGATGTTGGTGTTTCAAGTGTAGCTAAGGGAGGAAGGTCACAGGAACATTTGCCGAAGCACGGGCATGTACGAAGAAGTGTGCCTTAAAGGACAGGATGCCAGAGTGTGTAGATGCCTGGAGTGTTGGGCTTAAGCCCAGGATATGGTGCAGGGGCTGGCACTGTTCGTGGGCGCAATGCTCATGTGTCAGTGCCCTGAATACCTCAGTTGACTACAGGCTTGTAGTATTGTTCTCCTTCAGATCTGTCTAGGCTCCAGGAATTGTTTGCCTGGACTCCACTGGTAGACCCACAGCACAGGGGCTTCAATATTGAGAATGCTGTCCCAAAGATCCCTATGTTTCCCACAGTGGAGGTCTGGGCGGGAGGGATCTGATATGATGTCTGGCTGCTAGTGTAGAGGGCCCTGGATCTGGGGCTCTGAATGTACTTACTGCAAGGCACACTCGCTTGCAGGGCTAATTGAAAAGCACAGGAGTTCCCCCTGATGTCTGCTCTCAGATTCGTGCCCTCAGGCGCAAATGAAAGTATAGGAGAACCATCATCTCAGTGGTGTCCACTGTTTGGCCCCAGGGCTTGGAGACCCTGTACTTAGGGCAACAGCCTCTGTTATCTCAGTCATGGAACATACATGGAGGCTCATGCTTGGGGCAACCACTGCTATCCCCTAGGGAAATATTGAGGAGTAAACATCTATTATTGTGGCATTTAAATGTAATTTCATGTTTTTAAGGAAAAAATATGCATTGTACTTCCCTCCCTGCAAGACTTTTCTGACAGCAGAAATACCTGGTCAGTCTCTGACTGGAATTTTTAATTTGGTTTTATGAAAAGAGTGAAGTACTGAACTGATTTTGTCATTGGACAAGGCCGTTTGCAAAGACTCTAAACCCTTTGCAAAGACTATAAACTCTGAGGAAAAGAAATTTATTTGAAACAAATCTGGAGTGAAGCAACATCAGTGAGGGAATAATGGAAAACCTGACCCAATTTTTTATTTTAATTAAAAAAAAATCAACGTGGTATGCCTCGTGAAAGAATGACTCACAGAAAAGCACAGGCGTTGGATATGGATCTTTTACAATTAGGAATGGATGGGAATCCTAGGTCTACCACCTAGTTTAATGGGAAGTCATAGATATATCCAAATAATCTTCCAGAGGTGGTTATTACCTATGTGCCCTGGGTGTGCCTCGCCCCTTACACACTCAAGCCTTCAGTGGAAGCCTTAGAATGATTCTTTACCACAGAACACAAGAGTAACCAGGTCCTGTGTGGACTTTCCAGACATGAAGAACGGCAGCCTCCTTCAGCACAACTGAAAAATACATGTTGAATCAGAAAAACAGTTACATGGAAAAAGATTTTGAAACACTAATATACAATGTAGCTTTGTACAACATCCTGAGATACACAGAGGCTAGCGGGATGGCTCAGTGTGTAACAGCGCTTAATTTAGGAGAAACTGAGTTCAGATACCAGCATCTGCATGAGAGGTGAGGCAGGCACAAGTGAGTCTGTAAGTGCCCTGCTGGGAATGAGAAGTGAGGTATTTAGAGGCAGGACAGTCACTGTGGTTTCACGGTCTCCTCCTTAGCGTTAGGTTCACTGAGAGATTCTGTCTCATTGGAGTAAGGTAGAGAGTGATTGAGCAGGATACTGGATGTCATTTCTTGGTCCCTGGAACTGCACAAAAGCACACATATGTAAATACACATGTACATGCACTGTATTCATACATACATACATACATACATACATATACGCAGAAAGGCGTGCACACACACAAACACCCCCCCCCACACACACACAGAAGACTGTAGGGAAATTGGTGACCTGGTGGCTGGTGGGAGAAGTCATAGAAGCACAACATTTCCAGATCACAGAATATCTATCTATCTATCTATCTCTATTTATTTATTCAGTTGATTCTGCTTTGCCACTTCCATGCATTTTCCACAGGAGAAAAATCAAAATTCTGCATAAAGCTTCTAAAAGTGTGGTTTTGAAATGCTGACTCATTTGAATCCAATGAAATGTTCATTGGCAGGAGAGGTCTTAGTTAATGATAAAATTATGTAAAATAATCCAGCATGACACACAGTAATCAAGGTGATTAATTATTTAAGCTATATACTTCATGTTTTTACTTGCACTGGAAGGTGAAAACATATTGATGCACAGTTCACAAATGCCCGGGGATGTGCATATGTGTGTGCTGTGCAGGGTGACTATGTGATGAAATTTTAAAGGGTAACATGTATGTTTGTAAGCATGGTTGTTTGTAGGATTATGTAGATCTCATGTTTCGTTATGTTTAGGATTGGTTATATGTCAGTGTTTATGAGCATGTGTAGGTCAAAATAATAAATGTTGAAAAGTTAGGACTAAACACTAAAACTGTCTACATAAGTGTTTTTAAAAATAAGTAACTATCAATAGCAATAAATATGGCAGTACTTTCTAACCAGCTAAAAACTTGATAAACTAGATACATATAAAAACAAAGCAACAGAAAATCAATAATTTGTGTGTATTTTACTATACTATAGTAACATTCCATATGAAATATGAAGTTAGTTTACTCTTTTGTATCTTCTTTCTGCATTTTAATGCATTTTAAAGAATGAAAATAGTAAGCTAATTAATATTTTATTGTTATTATCTTGTATATTTATTTATTTATGTTTTTGTGAGACTTTTTTTGTTTTTTTGTTTTTTTTTTTTTGTTTTTTTGTTTTTTTGTTTTTTTCTTGTATAACAGAGACCTGGCTCTACTGAACTCACTTTGTAGACCAGGATGGCCTCAATCTACAGAGATCCACCTGCCTCTGCCTTCTGAGTGCTGAGATTACAGGTGTGCATCATCTTACCTGGCTATATTATCATTATTATCTTAATCAGATAATATCTTACTCTAGTGCAGGCTACCCTTGAACTCAGTTTCAGAGTGCTGGTATTACAGGTAAGCGCAGCCAAGCCCAGCTTCAATTGTGATTGTATAACTCAAGAGTAGAATTTATTTTTCTTTAAAAGAGATCCTTCATGCTTTCGTGTAATACCACAGTAATTCAGATATTTAAACAGATGTCACATGTCCATAATGATTTGAGGTGTTAGGATTTACTTCACACCTCACTTAGGAAGCAGCACAAAGCCCAGAGGTGGGTCTAATCCTCTAAAACAGAGAGTCATTTGGATCAAGTTCAGAGACATCAATGGTACTCTGAGAAAGAAAATATCTGAAATAAAAGTAGCACGTTCAAATTCTGTGTTCTTTAATATTCTCACTGAATTTCATTTTGCTATTGCTCTTTAAGATTTTCCAGGAAAACAAAACAGATAATCAGCTTTGTCTAATCTGCATTCACCATGTATATCTGACTATGGAAGTCTTTTCTGTTTTTGTTTTTCTCCTGCAGATTACCCATTAACATGCCATGAAAATGCAATTCAGGATTGCTGTCTTAATACCTGAAATTAAGCTTAACAACAGATTTATTTACAGGTCAGAAGAGTTGAGAGTTGCTTGCACTAGTCTTGCATGGTCAATTTGTTCTGACAATTGTGGAGATAACTTAAATTACGTAGTCAATAGCAGTTTGTGATAAAGGCATTGATGTTTATTTCTAAACATTTGATGTGTAAATTTCACATGTAATTGTGTATATAAACCAGCTAAAAGATTCTTTCTTGGGTAATGAATGTGAATACTAGATAAAGTACCTGTGGTGGGAGGAAAATGAATCCTAAACATCTCTTTACAGGGCCAACAGCATTTTATTGTTGTCCAGTTCGCTGCAGATGCAGTGATATATCGCACCATCAGGCATCTGGCTCACGTCAGGCGCTGTCCAGAGTAGTGCATTAAGTTCGAAGAGAGGAGATGAAGGTATTAATGGACCTCAGTGTTTTTATAACCCAATCTTCAGGCCCCTTCAGAGGGAAGTATGTCATCAGATATTCACAGCAAACATAAACTTGCTAATACTTTGAAGCTCTTTTAAAACTTTAGGCCGTTAGTGTACACTTCCAGCTTAGCAGCAGCCACCATCTGTACTCAGGCCATTCTCCCATCATGCATAGTTGGATTCACATTTTTTAAATTAAATTCTTATTTTTTATATATTAATTACAGTTTTTTATTTTGTATCCCACATTTAACCGGTCTTTTCATACTTTGTAGTTCATTTCTAGGCGTCTTGGCACATATGTGCAGAACATTATCGTTCTAGACAGCCATCGTACTGCGCTGCATAGAACCAGAAATCCTTTTCTCTAAATATAATTTAGTGCCCAATCAATCCTTTCTTCATCTTTCTCTCCTCAGGCCCAGGTATCTAACAGTTTCTACAAGATCATTGTTTCTCAGTCCCACAAATGATGGAGTCCTGTGTACTTACCTGGCTCCACTTAGTAGAGAGCTCTTTCGTTAACCCCATTTAAGGAAGTGACTGAATTGCATTCATTTGGAAAGCTACATGCTATCCCCCTGTGTACATGTGCCAACTTTATCTTTGGTAAATCTCGTAAATTCCTTCTGCCTCTTCCCTACGGTGAATGGTTCTGCAGAGGGATGCTGTTGTCCCTTTGGCATACTGATTTTAATTGTTTAAATAAATATCTCGTGGTAACAGTGTGAATTGTGGGGTAGCTGTGTTGTTTTGTTAAGACTCAGTTATAGGGTGGTGGTGCCATTAATCCCACCAGGTCAATCTATGTAAGTTCAAGGCCAACTTGGTAGAAAAACTGAGAGAGAGAGAGAGAGAGAGAGAGAGACTCAGTTGACTGTTCACATGCAAATTTACCCCTTGGCTCTGTATTTTGTTCCCTTGGTTTGTACATTTGTTTGCATGTTGGTACTATGCTTATTTTTATTACTCTAGCTTTGTGATATTTTATCATGTCAGGCTGTAAAATGCTTAATGCTTTGCCCTTTTTGTTCAAGATAGCTTTGACTATCTCGTGTTTTTGTGTTTTCGTTTAATTTTAGTAGTGTTCTTTGTAGTTCTTTCAAACAGTGCAAGAGGCATTTTTGTCAACGATCCGTCAAATCCACAGGTTTGTGATCTAATAAATGCTTTCCATGTCTTTGCATACCCTTCAGTTTCTTCATGAGAATTTTATGATTTTCTCTGGAGTTCTTTAAATTTCTTTAGTTTTTAGGTTTATTTATGTGTTTCCCTGAGAGGATTACAGGCATTACTACACTCTGCATGTGGGGGTCAGAGGACAGCTGAAAGTGTTATTTCTCTTCTACCACCATATGGATTCTGCGGTTTGAATGCAGCTCACCAGTGCATTCTTGCCTAGTTTCTTTACCTTTGAGCCACCTTGCCAGCCATTACCTGGATTGTTTCTTTGGGAGCTTTGTTTTCTTGTGGCTATGGACATGAGATTGCTTTCTGCATTTCTTTTTTGTTATTATTATTATCATTTATTACAACCTATTCACTTTGTATCCCAGCTGTGGTGCCCTCCCCTAGTCTCCTCCCAATCCCACCCTCCATTTAATGTTACCTTAATGTATGTTTCCAGGCCTGGCCTTTTGACTGCTGTCTCTCCACTCCCTGATGATTACAAGCCTAGCATTCCGACCCTGGCAAATCCTCATCTGTATGTGTACACAGATGACACAGGTTGTGTTATTAAAAGTCTAGTTGATTACTGTGTGACTCTTGAGTCATTCCTTACTGAATTAACTTATTTGATGATTTAGTAGAGTTTTTGAAAATAAAACCACAAAAATACACATACTTAATCTACCAATTTTATTCAGAAGTATTAAATGTTTCCTTTAGACATACATAAAACTCTACCACTGTGCATCCTAAGATATTTATGCCTGAGAAATCACTAAAGGTCAATTTTCCAATGGTACCTACTCTATATTGACAATTTAAAAGTGATTTTACCTTCTTAACATTATAATTTTCTTTGAGTTTCATTGTGGATACTTATTTCATAATTATGCTGTCCAGAAATAAGCACTTCACAACTACTCCTAAAGAAAAAAATATATACCCAGATTGTGGTTGCCAATATCACATTATCATTAGTCTATAATATTACTTTTGAAACATCAGACTGAAAAAAAAAATACCAGTTACAGCTTTTACAGGATGCTAGAGAATGTGATAAATGACAGTGTGGAGAAGCAATCAGCAGATGCTAGAAACAAAACAAGAGAAGTTCTTTGAAATGATCTACTTCTATTAGCAAAAAGAAATTAAAATAATACAAAATAAATGACTAATTTGAGAAATATAGAAACAGAAAACAAAGAAAAAATAAGCATCATAATAACAGTATACAGGACTTAGTTTTTATTTTAATAAGAGCAAAGTATAAAATACATTTTAAAATAATAAAGTAATAACTAAATCTAATCAGCTTATGGAAAGTATAATAAAAATGTGATTATTTAAAATTTTGTGTATTTTGTAAACTGACCTTGACATGAACCATTGGTTGGATGATGGGCTTTTAGCGATATCTCAGATGTGCTTGACAGATGTCTAGTAGAAAGGGTGATGAAGAAGATTGTATGCCTAACCTCCACACTGATTTTATAGTGGGTGTATGGGTCTACACTACCACCAACAATTAGTGTGTACTTATTCCACATGCTAGCCATCATGATCTGTCGCTGCTTTTATTGAACTTTAGCCATTCTGACAAGCATAAGATGAAATCTCAAAATAGATTTAATTTGCTTTTTTCTGATGACCAAGGATTTTGAACATATTTGTTTCTTAGCCATTTGCATTACCTTTATTGAGCATTCTTTGTTTATGTTTCTGCACCACTTTCTAATTAGGTTATTGGTTTCATTGTTATTTGGCTTCTTGAGTTCTTTATGTATTTCAGATGTTAGCTTTGTACTGCATGTGTAGTGGGGAAAACTTTTGCACATCGGTAGGCTGCTGCTTTGTTTGAATGACAGTACCATTCTGTACAAAAACTCATTTTCATGGAGTCTGAACTATTGATTGTTGATATTAGTGCCTGTATTACTGATGTTGTGTTCTAATGTCTTCTCCTGTAACAACGTGATTCAAAGCTTTATCTTCTATTAAGTTCTGGTTATCTGGTCATATGTTGCATTCTTTGATCCAGGTAGAATTGAATTTTATGCAGGGTGATAAATATGATCTCATTGGATTACTGTACATGCAGCCACCCAGTTTGACCAGCATCGTTTGCTGAAGATGATGTCTTTTTTTTTTTTAATGTGTATACCTGGCATCTTTATAAAAAAATAAGAGGTTCATACATGTGTAAATTTATGTCTGTGTTTTCAGTACAGTGGCAATGATCAATATATCTGTTTTTGTGTCAATACCATATTGCTTTTATTACTATAGCTTTGTAGTATATCTCAAAATTGGGGATAGTGATACCTTCAGAAGTTCTTTTATTTCTTAGGACTGTTTAAACTATTCTGTTTTGTTTTTGTTAATATTGCTTGTATTTGTGTGTGTGTGTGTTTCCATATGATGTTGAATATAGTCCTGTCATGTTCTGTATTGAAAATTTGATGGGAATTTCATTGAATATATAGACTGGTTTTGATGGATGGTCATTTTTATAATGAATCCTAAGGATCAATGAGCATGAGATTCCTTTCAACTTATATCTTCTTCAATTTTTTTCTTCAGTTACTTGTTTTTTATTATAGAAATCTTTCACTTACCTTTTGAACATAGGAGGACTTCCTTTGTACATAGGAGGACTACTGATTATTTTAAGTTAACTTTGTATACAGCTACTTTGCTGAATGCTTTTATTAGCTGTAGATTTTAAAGTGGGTTATGTATACTATAACAAGTGCAAAAAGTGATACTTGGACTTCTTCCTTTCTGATATATATCCCCTTGATCTCCTTCAGTCATTTACTTGCTCTAGCTAAGACTTCAAGTACTGTATTGAATAGACATGTAATGAGTGAACATCTTTGTCTTGCTTTTCATTTTATTAGAATTGCTTTGAATTTCCACCCGATTTAAATAGATGCTGGCTACTTGTTTATATATATATATATATATATACAAGTTTATATATATAATTATATGTATAATTTTTCTTAATACTTGTTACAGTTTATTAACTCTGTATCCCAGCTGTAACTCCTTCCCTCATTCCCTCCCCATCCCACCCTCCCTCCCTCATCTCCTTCCTGCCCCTTTGCAAATCCACTGATTAGGGAGGACCTCCTACTCTTCCTTCTGACCCTACCTTATCAGGTATCTTCAACACTGGCTGCAATGTCCCCCTCTGTGGCCTAGCAAGGCTGCTCCTCCCTTGGGGGAACGGGGTGGGGGGGGAAGTCAAAGAGCTGATGCTGGCTACTTGTAAATGGCCTTTCTTAGGCTGAGGTGTTCCCCCATCTCCTCAGGACTTTTGTCAAGATACGGCGTTGGATTATCTTGAAGATCTTTCTGTGCGTCTGTGGTTTTTGGTATTCACTGTTTTTGTTTGCGGTGAATTCCTCTTATCTATTTCTTTTTTTTTTTTTTTTTTTTTTTTTTTCAATTCAGTTTATTCAGGAACCTTGAACAATCCTCGGACCCTGGGGAAAGCCAGCCCAGAGCTTAAATAGCCTCTGGGTAGCCAACCCAGGCGTGCCACGTGGGCAATGCAGATAGGTCCACATACATGGAAGCAAGCCAGATCCTCAGCCTTAGCCAAATGTGGAATTGTTCGTGACAGAGAGCACTCACCATCGGGAAGGTGGAAGGCGGAAACCAGCTCCATCTTTAAGGCATAGCATTCCGCAGCTCTCTACAGTTCCCCCTTTTTGTTTTAGACGCATCAGGCAAGAGTAGAGGTCTGATCTCTGATATTAGAAATAAATTGGGACTTTGTACCGATGTTCATTTAGGTGTCATCCACCCAAAGAGCATCAGACCCGTCTGATACCTTTTTCTCAGAGGCGGGACCTGGGGCATCAACCCGCATGCAATCAGACATGCTCTTCTCTGGGTAGAAAGCGGCTGACCCTGAGTGCAGTGCTTAGCCTCGCATCCTGAGCGTATCATTTTAGCTTTTTATGGTATCCAACCATGCTTGGGGAGAATGTCCTGCTTCAATGGCTGTAAAGGCCTGAATGATCATAGCTGCATCACACTGTTGTGAGACTCTAATCTTGCATATACACCACAGGCAAACCAAGGAGATCAACACCAGAAGGCCTGCTAACGCTCCCATGCCCGCCCATTCCTTCAGATGATTCATGGCTGCAGCAATCCATGTTGATAATCCTGTGGCTAGTCCTGCGTTCACCTGGTAGAATTTACTGTGACAATGGCCACTCTCAGCTGCTCCATCGTAGTATCGAATTCTCCAGTCCAATTACCTAAAATATAGCTCGACAATTGTTTAGACAGATTTGCAGCACAGGAAAAATTCTCATGTTGTATGCTAGTGACACAAAGCCCAGCATACTTTCATTGACAGCCAGTTTCTATTGAATAATCCCTGCTTCTCAAGGTGGAAGGTTACATAGTCATGGTGGATTACCTTTTTTGATGTGTTCTTGGCTTCCATTTTCAATTATTTTATTTAGTATTTTTGAATCTGTATTCATAAAAGGAAATTGTAATTTTCTTTATATATTTGATCTTTATATAATTTGGGGATGAGGGCTACTGTGGCCTCAAAATAAATTGAGTATTTTTCTTCTGCCTTTATTTTTTTTGGAATAATTTGAGTAATATTGGCATTAGCTAGTTGAAAATCTTGTATAATTCTACACTAAAACCATCTAGCCCTGTACTCTTTTAGGTTGATAGATTTTAAATGCTATTTCTATTTCACTATGGGTTATAGGTCTGATTAAACTGTTCACCTCACTTTGATTTAGCTTTGGCAATTGGAATGTATTGAGGAAATTATGAATTTATTTTAGACTCTCCAGTTTTGTGAAGTAAATTATTTTAAAGTATGTCATTATTTTCTGTATCTCCTTGTGTCTGTTGTTATGTCCTTTTCATTTCTAATTCTGCTCTTCTCTGTATGCCTTTTTGTTAATTTGGATAAGGATTTGTCAATCTTACTGATTCTCTTTTTTTTTTAATTTTTCATCAATTACACTTTATTCATTCTGCATCCCCCCATAAGCCCCACCCTCCTCCCCTCCCAATCCCACCCTCCCTCCTCCCTCTGCTTGCATGCCACTCCCCAAGTCCACTGATAGGGGAGGTTCTCCTCTCCTTTCTGATCTTAGTCTGTCAGTTCACATCAAAAGTGGCTGCATTGTCCTCTACTATGGCCTGGTAAGGCTGCTCCCCCCCAGAGGGAGGTGATCAAAGAGCAGTACAACATAGGACAAACCCACTATAACCTGTGCATCATAAGAAACTAAGCAAGAGAGAGGACCCTAACTAAAATGTCCAATCCCCATCCGGAAATGCAAAGAGGATGGACAGCAGAAGAAGAAGAAAACAGGAAACAACCTAGGAACCTACCACAGAGGGCCTCTGAAAGCCTCTGCCCTTCAGACTATCAAAGCAGATGCTGAGCCTGATGGGCAACTGTTGGGCAGGTGAACGGAATTTTAGGTAAGAAGTGGGAAATAGTAAGAGCTGGAGAGGACAGGGTCTCCACAAGGAGAGCAACAGAACAGGAAAATTTGAACACAGGGAACTTCCGAGAGACTCATACTCCAACCAAGGACTATTCATGGAGATAACCCAGAACCCCTGCACAGATGTAGCCCAGGACAGTTCAGAGTCCAATTGGGTTACATAGTAATGTGAAGAGGGACTGCCTCTGACATAATCTGATTGGCCTGCTCTTACTGATTCTCTTAAAGATCAGCTCTTTGTTTCATTGATTCTTTGGTTTTTGTTTTTGCTGTTTCTATTTTATTGATTTCAGCCCTGAGTTTGAGTACATCTTGCCATCTACTTCTTTTGGGTATGATTTCTTCTTTTTGTTCCAGAACTTTCCACTGTGCTGTTAAATTATTAGCATGATAACTCTCCACTTTTTAATGTGGGCACTTAGTACTATGAATTTGTCTGTTAGAATAGCATGTATTATGTTCCATAAATTTGGGTATATTTTATATTTATTTTCATTCAATTTTAAAGGTCTTTGACTTCTTTCTTAGTTTGTGTCCTGACCCATTTTCATTCATTAGCGATGTTCAGTTTTCCTGATTTTGTGATCTTTCTGTTTTCTCTGTTGTTGATGATATTCAGATTAAATCTCTGATTGTCTGATAGGATACAGCGTGTTACTTAGCTTTCCTTGTATCTGTTCAGACTTGCCTCTCGTTCACTAATTCATTAAATTCTAGAGAAAGTTCTATGATGTGCTGAGATAAAGAAGATATGGCTCTGTTTTGTCTTTAAGTAAAAAGTTCTGTAAACATGGGAAGTTGAGGAGAGTCGGGTTGTTGGTGAGAATATATACATATATATGCACAAACATATTCATATATATATATGGAGATAGTGTTAAAATGAAAATTAAGGGCAGTTTTCAGAGTAGTATGGAAACTTAATGGTAGTAATTTCCTAAAATATATACATACTAAGTCGGTATACACAAAATCACCAAATAATGAGGAAGACAGAGTCCCAACTGTCATATATTTTTTAACCAAATGAAGCCTCCAGTCCCAGCACTGGGTCACATCTAATTGAGTTGTTGGTCAAAACAGCACCAAGGGAATCCCCAAATACCAAGATTACAGGTTGCTCTCCAAACACTGAGAGCAAGACCCTATTGCTGAAAACAACAAACAAACCATTAAACATAGGAACATCAAACTGGTGCCTGCATAGAGCCTTCACTCCTACATTTCAGGGTCTTTGGTATAGGAAAGTATTCTGCATTACAACAAAGTGAAACATAAACATCCAGCTAATCACAAACCTTTGTCTACAATGGCGCACTACTTGCAAGATATGCCAGGACACTGGTTGCACAAAGCTTGTAGGAGTAATTAACAAACAATTGATTTGACTTAAGCCCCACGCAGCAAGATAAAACCCATATTCACCGCTGTTTGGGTGACTAAGAACCTATGATTAAATAACCCAGAACTCTCGAGTAAAACAAACATAGTGATAAATTTACTCCTAATGATATTTCCTTACACTTACAGACCAGCCACCATCATCCCATTGTGCAGTGGATGGGAACAAATATAAAAGACCCTCAGCTAGACATTGCACAAAGAGTTAGAGACCTTGGAATGTGTCTTCCAAATTCCCCTGCTCACAGCTCGCGGGGGGCGGGGGGAACCCTGAGAAACAGGAAGCAGAGAAAGCTTAAGAGACAGAAGGGGTGGAGGACACCAGGAAACAAGACCCTCTAAATCATCCGAGCAAAACTCAGATGAATTCACAGAAATTGGGCAGCATGTGCGGCGCCTTCATGGGTCTAGACTGAGTTCTCCGAGTTTATATTCTGTCTTCAAGTTTACCGTTTTTATGGGATTTCGAAGTATGCAAATGAGTGGGTCTTTGACTCTTGTGCCTTTTCTTGGCCTCTTTTCCTTCTGTTGGTTAGTCTTTCCAACTTTGATATGATGGCTTATTTTATCTTAATATATTTTACTTTTCATATTTAAAAAAATGAATGAATGAACAAAGGAACAAACAAACAAATGAACTGATGAATGAATGATATCTAGCCACTAGCGTAATTGTTACAAATTCAACTGTCATTTATGCTTTCTGGAAGAGGGAAACATCAGTTTTTCCAGTGGAGGACACTGGGTATTTATCAACATTCCAGGGCAGGCCTCATTTTCTGGAGTAGTTGAGTGGAATATAAAGGACTCCACAATACTTTTGTGTGATTCCATTTATTTGTTTGTTTGTTTGTCTGTTTGGTTTTTTGTTTCTCTTTATTTTTTTATTTTGCTTACTTGGTTTTGAGGGATTTTGTTGACGAAATGTATTTTTGTTTGTCTTTTTTGAGAAAGAACTTAAAATTACATTTGTAGGGAGGGGCGGGTGATCTTCCAAAAATTGGTGTGGTAGTTATATGATCAAAATAAATTTAATTTTAAAATATTTTAAATAACTAAAGCATAATAATTAAAAATGCTGACATAACATGAAAATAAAACCAAACATTTCTCATAAAATATCATAATTTAACATTAATGATGTTAATGGAATTTAGCATATGATGCCCTCAGTTTGATGCCACCATGTTTGCTGTGAGGTATGCATGATGATCAGGTCTAAAACTTGAAATATTTAAAATTAGATGAAGAAGTGTTTGATGTTTTGTTTCACTCTTTAGGAAGTGTAAATTGTGCTTCTGTAGAAGTGGCTACATGCTCTGCCCAGTGTCTATACTATACTTCTTGTCAAAGTACCAGGAACCTCCATGTACAACATGCTATCTCTCAGTCCTTTAAATTTACCTTTTCCTGTGATATCATGAAAAGAAAAATTCAAAGTCTTTAAAAATAACTTGTGCATCCCTTAGGTTCTTGTCTCTGTAGAAAAAGTTCTCTTTGTTTATTTTTTTTTCTCTTTTTAATTCTCCAACCTAGCTTTCCAAGCACTCCCTTATTATGTGTTGTAGGGTTCTGCTGTTTTCTCCTACCATGTCTATAGTTAATTTCATACCTGCATCTTGATGTCTCATATTTTTTTATAAAAAATATTATGCAATATATTTCTATCATGCCCTCCTCCAGCTCCCATATGTCCTCTATTCCTTCCCACTCCCACCAATTTCTGTTTTTCTATTTCTCTCTCTGTCTCTCAACAACAACAACAAAAATGAAAACGGGAAAGCAAAACAAGCAAACAAACAACCCATTAAGACAAGCAACAAGAACAAGAAGTCCAACCAGACATGGAGTCATTTTGTGTAGGTCAAAACTCCTAGGCAGTTGTCCTGCCCTAAAAGGTGATTAACATTCCTAGAGACTTCAGTGCAGAAAGAAGTTGTTTGTTGTTGTTGTTTTGTTTTGTTTTGTTTTTTCATCAAGTATTAATCACAAATAACTTCTGGGATAGGTGTGGGACTTTGTGTCTACTTACCCTTCTCTATGTTCCAATTTGTCTAGACTAAAATTATTTTGCTAAATGAACATAGCAATGAAGTGATTCCTAATGACATATTGCAGTACCCACAGATCTAAGCATCACTCAGCCCACATCAAAGAGATGTCTTCTTGCAGTTACTAGATGGTAATTAAAACAGAGACCTACAACAAGGCACCCTAAAAAGTATTTCTTTATGAACCCCTCCCCCCCTTAAGGGTCAGCGTTCTATGCAAAAGTGAAGGCAGTAAGATTTTAAAGGCAGGGGTGGGAGATAACTCCAAAGAAATACTGACATATGGATGCAGAAAGACTGAAGCACATGAACCCATAAAAACTGTGGCAGCAAGCACAAGACTAACATTTTGATGTTGTTGCAATGACATGTTCTAGAAACAGGTGAAATACGATGTTTCTTCCTCCAGTCTTGATTCAAATGAACGTTTGAATGTATATACTGGCTCTTGCTTTTCTAGTCCTCCTTTCCTTATAGTCTTCTGTAGCTCTGACTTTATAATATAATTTTATACTAACTTATTTTAATAGCCTATTTATTTATTATTTTTTATTTTTTTATTTTTTTTCCTCTTTTTTTTAATTTTTCATCAATTACACTTTATTCATTCTGCATCCCCCCATAAGCCCCTCCCTCCTCCCCTCCCAATACCACCCTCCCACCTCCCTCTGCATGCATGCCACTCCCCAAGTCCACTGATAGGGGAGATTCTCCTTTCCTTTCTGATCTTAGTCTATCAGTTCACATCAAAAGTGGCTGCATTGTCCTCTTCCTTAAAGCATGAATGCTGCAAGGGGTCCAAGATGTTTTCTTCTTTATGATCTTCTGATATGCAAGAGTGCCATTCAACTGTAGGCTATGTATTCAATTGTTGCTTAGACACTTGTTCTCTTTTTGAAGCATTGTAGTCATAATCTATTTTTGTCTTTTTCTGAAGCTCACTTTAGGTATTAAGTCAATACCATATTATGAATTTTGACTGATATGCAGATGACATCTTAAACTTCCGTACAAGCATAAAGGCTTGTGTTAGTTTTCTCAAAAGGTCCTTATTTTGAGCACCATGAATATTGGGGAGATTTGATGAATACTTCAATTGATACCATATTTACTTTTTGAATGTTTTCATTTATTCAGTAATAATTGAAAATTAAACTGCATACATTTAATGTACGCAATGTGATGTTTTTATATACATACACAATTAGTGAAACAACTTCCACCATATCACCACCTCATATAGGTGCCATATTTGGTTAATGATGAGTAGACAGCACAGAATGATAAACAGTATTCTGGTTTATGTATGGATATGAAATATGGAGGCTCTTATATTTACTGAAAATAGGTAGGAAATAGAGTACGGGTCATAGGATGTTTTAGTCACTTTTGTTAATATATCAGACCATAGATAGAGTGAAACATAATAAAACAAGAAAAAATAGTACATCATTTTTTATCCTAATGTTTTGTCATGCATATCAGGAACTAAGAGATAATGAAGGTTTTGTAAGGTTTGGTTAACCCAGACATACATATATATAGTCATTTGAAAAAAATGTATCTCTAAGCATCTAACTTGTCCACATAGGTGATTTTTTTAAACCCAAATCATGATCAATTATATAAATCCTTTTTGGGGGTTGAGGATGAGCTTTGATAGCAGGCTATGGTGGTGTATGCTTTAATCCTCGTACTTGGAAAGCAGAGACAGGCAGATATCTGAGTTGGCATTAATTCCATTTTACTGAGGAATAATAAAAAAAAATAAAATGCATGCTTTTAATGTGTGCAATGTGTTGTTTTCATACATGTATACCATTAGTGAAACAGCTACCACCGTATCTACCACCTCATATAGGTGCTATATTTTGTGAGAAGTGAGAATGCCAAAATGAAAGGGAGACTAGCCTAGTTTAAAGAGGAAGATCCAGGACATCCAAGACCGCACAGAGAAACCCCATCTCCAACAAACAAACAAGCATCGTATATATGCAATTTAAAAAGTTTGTGCTTTCTTTCAAATGTGTTTTCTATTGTCCGTAAAATGAATTTATGTTAATTAGAATGCTTCTGAACTGGAACTCTGAGCTACCTGTTATTTACAAAGAAGAGGAATTGTTGCTGACAAGCATAGGTTTGTTATGTAGAAAGAGGTTGTTCACACATGTAAATATGTTAATGGTAATGAAATGCAGTGTTACATTGGCACAGAGAAGCACTAGAAATGTAGAACAGGACATCATACTAACCCCAATGATGGATTAAAATTCCTGATATGCATGATACCATATACTTAAATATATTGATACATATGTGAAGATTTGTATAGAATTAAAAATAGGTGTGGTAAGGAAAACGTAGTAAAACATAAATGGTAATATATGTATATGATTATGTACCTGCCTACCCACATAAACACACATGTGCACAGAATTTTCTGCATACAAATATCCTGAAGTTTTAATATTTTAGAATATTGAAATCAGTTAAAATTCTAATGAAGACTCCACCTCTTTCCAAGATGTTGGCTTCTAAATAGCATTGCCTAGTAAATTCCTCTGCTGACTCTCAAAAAATATAACTAATTATGTAGCTAAGGACGGAAATGTACAATGTGATTCTAGAACATCTTGTTTTGTCAGAACACAAGGGAGCACATACGAAATTATGAGAACAAGTTGAAGGGTAGATGCTATGGTTATTGAATTATACTGCTTCAATCAAGGGTAGTATGAATACCGTAGCGAAGCTGCTGCTAAAATCAGTGGAAATAGTCACCATGCACTATCCTGTAGAGATAGGAAAAATCAGTAAATGGATATTTAGATATTTAAATATCACTATAACCTACACATTCTCATCGTCACACAGCGGGGAGCCATGCCGCACTGGCGCTGGAAGCTTGCAGATGCCACTTTAAACAAATGATCCAAGAAGCTTCACCAGAAGTGGGGCAGTCTGGCCATGTACCGCATATTGTTTTGAGGTGTCACTGACAAAAATATACAGCTGAACTTGCTTATGAGATGGTATCAAACAAGTTACTCTCCAAAGTAACTAGCATATCCTCCAGTGCCAAAGTTAGGAATGTCAAGAAAAGTCTGAGGAGTTGTTTTAAGCAAGGATGGTTAAGGTAGGGCCAGCAGGCAAGTCATGGTCTTGAGCTGTACTATTTTGCTATTAAAAAATGAAATTGTCAAAGAATAAAAATTTAATTCCTAACTAAGAAGCTATCTTCATCTGATACCCACCAACAAAGGGAAAATCAGTTTCTTCCAGTGGCATTTCATTGAGTATGTCAACCACTGTCTGTGGAATAACTAGTGCCCAGAAGTAGTTCTCAAGAGAAAAGGAACTTAATGTTATTTTTATAGGCTTTCTTTCTTTTTTATTTCGTCATGTATCTTTGAGCACTTGACTTGTTGGTCTTTTGCTGTTTGCTTTTTTTTTTTTTCATTTCTGAAAACATTTTTGTGTTTTTGCTTCTTCTTCATCTTCATCCCTTCTTCATCTTTCCTTAGCTCCTCCTTTTTTTTTTTTTTTTTTGAAAGAACTATAAAGTTAGGTATATAGGGAGGTGGGGAGGCTGTAACCAGAAGTCAAGTGACATGTGACAAAAGGCTGCTAGTGATGCAATCTGTGGGTGACACAGTCTGTAGATGTCATCTGTCTCTGGCATCAAGGCTGAGAAATAGGTTTGAAAATAAATCATTTTTGCAAAGACAGTGACAAGTGAAAACCAAAAGACAATCTTTTAAAACAATATTGCCAGATTTGGTTGCTTCTGCTTAAATCTTTCTGATATGTCATGCAATTTTTCTAATTTGAGATCTGTATATTTCTTTGGAAATTTAAGGATAGACTGAGTGTTCACTCACTAAATGAGACAAATAAACCCTGACAACTTATTCTAGATTCTTTTCCAAGTGTTTGGAAGACTATTAAGGATAGCATTTGAGGTAAATCAGAACCAAGGGCTAAAGGACATGCAGTTACATCATTATTATTTTTCAGTTAAAATGTTGAAATTCAGAAGCTACAGATTTTCACTAATCAGTAAGTTCTAAAACACTATTGCACTATGGCTACTCCATGAATGTCGTTAAAATCTGTACCCCTAAACATATCTCTAAAGGTTTATGAAAGTAATTTCATCACCAATAAATTCAAATATATAAAGAAATGAATGTCAATAATTTACTTAGCCATTCAACAATGTATAGAATATTTTAAAACATCATATTATATAGTTTAATTGTACTTATTTGAATTTTATTATTTAAAATGAGGCATGAGAAAGTGTCTCTTGAAAGCTGGAGAAGCTACAGGTCATATTCTGATATTAATGAGTCTAGAGGTACATTATTTATGTGGCCAGTCACACATGTAGACTTTTGATTGAGAATGATAATAAGTTCTCCATTTCCAATCCTAATATTGACAATGTTTGCCTTCACTGAGAGTCAGAAAAGTATTAAAGTAAAGTTTAACTTTAGCTCTGGCTGGTGTGATATCTGTGGAGACACAATCTAGATGGAAATACTGGATATAAAATATGAGAAGTTTTTCTTGAGCCTTAAAGAAGAGTTCACCTAAATCACAATAAGAAAAGTTTAGTTTTCAATATAATAATGTTACAAAGCTGAAACATTTCAAATCTTAGTTTGCTTTATTTATTAAGCTAATCTATCATATTAAATTAATCACAAATGAGCTGCACATAAGCATGAGTGTGGAGAAGCTTAGCCCACAGTTGGCTGTGCTAGTGGTCTGATGACATTGCTGCAAAAACACAGAGCTCACCATGCTTAATCAGTAGAAGTACAATCCCACAGATTATGGAGTTGATTGTTCTAAGCTGTCTTTGACATCTTTGTGAAAATACCATTTGTTTAAAAGATTGACTTTTAGCCAAGCTTTTAATCATAATTCTAAGAAGGCAATTTCTGCAATGGTTTTAAGACATTTGAAAAGAAATACACAAAGTGTAATTCACAAAGTGAATTTCTCGCCAGCTTAGCACACAGACCTCAGAGTAGAGAGGGGCAAACTTCCCATCAGAATGGGCAGCCTCACACCTTAACTTAAGCATCTTCCAAGATACTGACTTCATGTTGAGAAATACTGTACTAAGTTGCATTTATTTATTTACTTCCTCTTTAACACATAGGGAGACTATCATATTTGATTAAATATAAAGATGAGGACATGGCGTTGTTTTGATTGTAGTGTGTAGAAAATCAGGAGTAAGCATGAAAGGAGTTTATATTTAGTATGTTTCATTAAATAATTTTTAACGTAAACAAAAATTTTAGCATATAAAAGTTAAACAATGCTAAAGAGATTTATCCATTGCTGCTCAATTCTACCTGCTTGAGTTAGCTGCAGTTAATAATATCTTATGTAACAGTCAGAATTTTTATGTATCACCAAACATATAATATACTGTCCAAATAAAGAAGTTTTATGTGTGTCTTTTCATATTGGTCCATTTGAATTGGATGGTGAGGAGTGGATACAGTTCAAAGAATCTATATATGGAGGGATAAACCTTAAATGTCTCCAAGACCTCAGACCATTTGGCTTCAAAGAAACTATTTGTTTCTTTTATTATCTTTTTTATTTTTTAAAATTATTTTTATTTTTATTAATTACAGTTTATTCACTTTGTATCCCACCTGTAGCAACCTCCCTCCTCCCCTTCCAGTCCCACCCTTCCTCTTCCTCACCTCTGTCCCTCTCCTAGTCCACTGATAAGGGAGGTCCTCTTCCCCTTCCCTCTGATCCTAGTCTATCAGGTCTCATCAGGAGTGGCTGTAGCCTGGTAAGGCTGCTCCCCCCTCAGGGGTAGGTGATCAAAGAGCAGGCCAATCAGTTCCTGTCAGAGACTGTCCCTGTCCCCATTACTATGGAACCCACTTGGATACTGAACTGCCATGGGCTACCTCTGTGCAGGATTTCTAGGTTATTTCCATGAATGGTCCTTGGCTGGAGTATCAGTCTCAGTGCCCAGACTTTTTGGATTTGTTGCTCTACTTGTGGAGCTCCTGTCCTCTCCAGGTCTTACTATCTCCCACTTCTTTCATAAGATTCCCTGCAGTCTGCCCAAAGTTTGGCTATGAGTTTCAGCATCTGCCTTGATATCCTACAGGGTAGAGCCTTTCAGAGGCCCTCTGTGGTAGGCTCCTGGGTGGCAATGTAAAGTTATACAACCACTTCAGAAATCAATCTGGCACTTTCTCAGACAATTAGAAATAGCCCTTTCACAGGATCCAGCTATACCACTCCTAGGCATATATCCAAAAGACACTCAAGTATACAACGAGGACATCTGCTCAACCATGTTTGTAGCAGCTTTATTTGTACTAGTCAGAAGCTGGAAACAGCCCAGATGCCCCTCAGTTGAGGAATAAATACAGAAATTGTGGTACATCTACACAATGGAATATTATTCAACGATAAAAAAAAAAAAGGAAATCATGAAATTTGCAGGTAAATGGTGGGAACTGGAAAGTATCATCCTGAGTGAGGTATCCCAGAAGCAGAAAGACACACAGGGTATATACTCACACATAAGTGGACATTAGACATATAATGTCTAAACATACTAAAATCTGTACACCTAAGGAAGCTAATCAGGAAGAAGAACTCTTTTATTATCTTAACATAGAAACTATGGATACTTTGTTAAGTAATTTAACAAATATGTTGCCAAAACCTGTCAATTCTTTTGTGATTGCGAATTTGCTCCATATCCATCATTATTGAGTGGTATGTGAGTGGTATGAGTCTGTGTGTGTGTGTGTATGTGTGTGTGTGTGTGTGTGTGTGTGTGTGTGTGTGTGTGTGTGTGTGTGTGTGCTGAGGGAATACTATCCTTAACACTGTAAGGCTGTGTTCCACTCATAGATACAACACCTATAACTTTTTTGTTTTTATTTTTATATTAATTACAGTTTATTCACTTTGTATCCCAGCTGTAGCCCCCTCCCTCATTCCCGGCAATTCTGCTCTCCCTTCTCCTTCTCCTCCCATGTCCATTCCCATCTCCACTGATAGAGAAGGTCCTCCTCCCCTTCCATTTGACCCTAGCCTATTAGGTCTCATCAGGACTGGCTGCACTGTCTTCCTCTGTGGCCTGGGAAGGCTGCTCCCCCTCAGGGGTAGGTGATCAAAGAGCCAGCCACTGAGTTCATGTCAGAGACAGTCCCTGTTCCCCTTACTAGGCAACCCACTTGGAGACTGAGTCTATGGGCTACATCTGTGCAGGGGTTCTAGGTTATCTCCTTGCATGGTCCTTGGTTAACACCTAAAACTCTTATTTCATTACTTCATTAAGCACTCCGAGAACTTCCCACAAACTAGGATTCATCAGAGTGTAGGCAAGAAGATAACCGAAGACTGCAAGGAAAAGTGGGGCACATCAGCCAAGGCAGGTTATTGTACACAAGGCAGTGATGGTGAGTCAGCATGCACAGGTTAGTGTACACAAGGCAGTGATGGTGAGTCAGCATGCACATAGGTGACCCAGAAACAGGCCAGAAAATCTAGAATTTACTATTTTACAGAGCTTTTCGTTTGCAAAGTTTGGCATAGAGAACTTCTGGACTTTATTACATTTAGGGAATAAAGTATTTTAAGCAACTTTAATAAATGGTGACAGTAATTGTGATGTGATGAACAGGTATATTAAATAAAGGACAAGATCTTTTTAGAAATCTTGCTGTCTTTGAACTAAGTAGAATAGGTCAAAGTTAAATGAATTCAGAGCTGGGGCAAGTAATTAGGCACTTAGAAAAAATATTGCAATATTAAAGTGTCAGTTAAAGACCTCTTAATGTAGGGGGTCATTTAGAATATTTGAAGATTGGCAATTGTTCAAAGCTCTGAAATCGTAACATTTGAAATATTTTTTCAGTTGTGTTTAGCAGTCCATTTCCACCCGCCCACTGTCAAAAATCTGCCCTATAGAGAGGGGTGTCCTGCCGTTTTGCACTTACAGTTCATGTTCAGTGGCCATGCCACAGTTTCTGAAGGTTGTGTTGTGAACTTAGTGCAGAGGCCTTGCTGTTTCCCTCGGAATCAAAGCCCTGCAAAACTCTATGCTCTGCTTGTGTTATTAGAATAACCACCATGATGGTGTCATTGCTTACACCGTTACTCTATCTACCTGTAAACAATTCAGGAATTGACTTAACACTCCCTCAGCTAGCACCACAATTGCGTTTATTTTTTCAGTCCTCTTGTGCTTGTAGATTTTCCAATTAACTTTACCACAGAACATGAAGGGTGGTATTATTCTAGTACACCTCTGGGTGTAAAGTCATGAAGGAGTGAACAGTTGTCTGGTTTTTGTGTTGTTCTGACTCACAGAAATGGGTACAAACTGTTGCAGGGTCAACCATGTGACTTTCTCTCCTAATCTCACTCCACTGTATATTTTTTTTTCGTTCTTGTTTGTTTGTTTGTTTTTTATCCTTCAGTTTTCTAAAGATGCAGAATTTCTTCAGGTGATTTCTGTTTTCTATTGTGATGAAATATGCCCCAAATACATACAGTGAGAACTCCAGTAGCATTTCATACGCATAGGTTTGTAATGTGACTGTTGCTCAGTGAGATCATCTTATCTCTGCTTGAACTTCCCAAAGGCTGGGAAGTAGACTCTCCAAAGGCATAGGATACTCTAGCCTGGAAGTGACACCAGCAGATTGCGTCAGGATTATTCTTTTTCTCTATGTCAAAATTATATTTAGCATTTAGTACCCTTTGAATTCCTTAGTCATCATTGGACAATCAGACACAAAACATCTCCCTGGTTCTTTCAGAATATCAGATCTTTTTGAAAGGCAGATACGTACTTTAAAGAACAGACTTGTTCAGCCTTGGAGGAGACAGTCACTGCATCTTTATAAATGTTTACTGTTAATATATGCATCTGGGTAAGCATCCAGATAATATTTACTATGCATCTGTTTGTTTATATTTTTATTTTTTTCTGTCCATAAAATGACCCTTCTGCCACTGATGAAGTTCAACATGAAAAACTAAGACACTAGATTTCTGATTTACAAAGGCCAAAGCAGATTCAATACAAATTTTTGAAAATAAAGACCAAATTTTTAAAAGACTCACTGGTTTTTTATAATTTTTATTTTTTAGTATTAGTTACAGTTTATTAACTTTGTATCCCAGCTGTAGACCCTCCCTCATTCCCCCCAATCCCACCCACATTCCCTCATCTCCTCCCTGCCCCTTTCCAAGTCCACTGATAGGGGAGGTCCTCTTCCCCTTTCATCTGACCCTAGCTTATTAGGTATCTTCAGGACTGGCTGCAATGTCCTCCTTTGTGGCCTAGCAGGGCTACTTCTCCCTTGGGGCAGGAGGATGTCAAAGAGCCTGCCATTGAGTTCATGTCAGAAATAGTTCCTGTTCCCCTTGGTAGGATCGCCACTTGCATACTGAGCTACCATGGGCTACATCTTAGCAGGAGTTCTAGATTATGTCCATGCATGGCCCTTGGTTGGAGAAACAGTCTCATAAAAGACCCCAGTGCCCTGATATATTTGGTCCTTATGTAGCTCCTGTCCTCTCCAGGTCATACTAACGTCCTCATCTTTCATATGATTCCCTGCACTCTGCCAAAAGTTTGGTTATAAGTCTTAGCATCTGCTTTGATACACTGCTGGGTAGAGTCTTTCAGAGGGCCTCTATGGTAGGCTTCTGTCCTGTTACTCATTTTCTTCTACTTCCAATGTCCATCCCCTTTGTCTTTCTAAGTGAGGATTGATCATCTTACCCTGGGTCCTCTTTCTTGTTTATCTTCTTTAGGTGTACAGATTTTAGTATGTTTATCCTATCTTATAGGTCTAGTACCCACTTAAAGTATATACCTGCTTTGCTATGTAAGCTTATTTCACTCAGAGGATTTTTGCCTGTATAACATCTACTTGCTCCGTGGGCCTGCTTGTTTGACTACCTTTTTCCTACTTATATGTTCATGTATAAAACGTGTAAAATGAATACCAAACTCTTAGATTTGTGGTGCTGATTATATGTACATATAATTAAGAAGTAACTTACAAGTAGTCAAACACATTTCACGCTGACATGTTGAAGTAGATTTCAATAATGTATTTTATTGGATGGTCATGTATAAAAGTTGGGGGCCAGATATAAATGTTTTTATTTCCTGTATTGATCACATAAGATGAGAGCTGTACCCAAGCTGTGTGAATGCAGCTTGGCCTCAGCAGAGAGCATTTCTTCTCTGTTCTAAGGAACCCTATAGGCCTAGGCCTGGAAGCTTCTAATCTCCATAGAGGCTAATATTCTGCAAGTCAGGATCTTGAAGGCTTCAGCTTCCAGCTGCTGCCTGTTAACATAGGCCTAGAATGTTTCAGCCTCTTAGACTTACTGCTGAATATAACTCAACCTTTCTACTTCTTTATGAACTCTCAGTGGTTGGTTCAAATCATCTATTCTTTTCCAAACTCTTCTATAATTTGACTGATTCAAACTGGCTTTTCTCTTGGCATCTGACTGAGTTCATCTTCTTGGCTTCAGACTAACTCTGGAAATATATTCTAATCTTCTGGCTCCTCCTCATTTTCTCTGCAACCTTTAAAGTGTCCTGGTAGAACTGGTTCACACACTGCTTACACCACACTCTAGCACTACTCTGCAGCTCTTGAGTAGCCTCTTTTCCCTGTGCTGTTCTTGTGAGAGTTGTATGTATCCTATCTCTGACTCATTCTGGCAAATCTTTCTCTGATTCATCATGTTGTCTTTCCCTCAATTAGATGTCACTTACAAACCTCATTGCTTCCTTCTATAAACTAATATTACTTTAATTGTTTTGGATTTAAGGTGTGTACCAAGCACCTGCCCGGATTCTAAACCTATCATACTGTAATCCAGGGTGTGTCAGCATGCCAGACAGATCACATGAACCTAAAAGTCATTTAGATGTGATCCTTGGCCAGAGCAACCATATTGCTGAAGTAAAAATTTTTACAGTCGTGCTTTTACGCATCTGTTGTACAGCACAGTGTGAAAAGCTACTAAGCACTTTTCCAACAGCAGCTAAACTGGCCATCTTCTGATTCACGCATCTTCCAATCAAATAGAATTTACCTGTAAGCTAGTAACACTCTGACTATGTACATTGTTAACATTTTTTGTAAGTTTACCTATGGGGTAGCAACCTCTTTTTGGGTGCTTAGATCTGTGAATGTAGGAATGTGTAAACAATTGATCAGTGGGTAGAAAATGGCAGCATGCTCTTGCATGGCTAAGCATCAGTTAAGCATTTAGTATATAGATTACCCAACTAGCTAGTCCTCTTAATTCTATTTGTCAAGTTCAGAATACCCAGATATTCTATCGATGTTGGACCTAGAGTGACCTATATATTATATATAATATATATAATGAATAAATGCATATATTAAAAAAGCAATGTGGATTAGTTGGTGTTCCCCTCCCACCACTATAAATTCTGCTGTTTAGATGGTAGCCTCCTTAGTCTAAATGTCCTCTGCTGCTAGATACATTCCCATGTCCTCCCTGTGGCCTACCCTGTTGCAGTCTCCACTTTGTCTCAGTGATGCCTCCACTCTTGGTCTCCCTTTTCTCTCCAAGCCTCTCCCATCCCCTCCCACTCTCTCCACATCTGATTCCCTGACACATTTTTCTCCTCATACCCTTTCCCACCCAGATCCCCTTTCTATGTCCACTTCTAGAAGCTGATCAAATCATATGCTGAGACTCAAAGCCAAGCATTAGTTGCAGCTTGGGGAGTCCTGTAGAAGACTAGAAGGGAAGGATAGAAGGACCCCCAGGGGAAAAGAATGCTACAAGAAGGCCAACAGAGTCGACTAACCCAGACTCATGGGGACATACAGAGACAGAAGCACCAACCAAAGGGCATGCATGGACAGGACCTAGGCCTTCTGAACAGATGTCACCAATGGGCAGCTTGATCTTCATGTGGGTTCCCTAGTAAGTTGACTGGGTGCTTTCTATGACATGGACTCTTTTGTCTAGTTTCTATCACTTTCCCCTAACTGGGCTGCCTGGCCTGGCCTCAGTGGATGAGGACTAGCTCAGCTCTGATGCAACATAATGTTCTGGGGTAGATTGGGGTGGGGGAGCTCCCCTTTTCCAAGGAGAAGGGAGGGGAGATAGGGGGAATAGTGTGGGAGAGAGAACCAAAAGAAGAGGATGGAGGGCACTGATTGGGATGTAAAGTGATTATATAAGTTAAAAATAATTTTCAAAAGAGATGAAAGGATAATAAAGGAAGGAAGGAAAGAGAAAGGAAGGGAAGAAGGCAGGCAGGCAATGTGGTGGTCAGGAGAGGCTCAATTACGACACTAAGCATGCCACTAAGTGTCGGTAGCCAACAACATCTTCTCTGAAGTGCTCTAATTGAACTTCACTTTAAAAGATGAGAAGGAAAGTGTTTTATATCTTGTATATAGGAAAGTAAATGAAATGCCCCAAGGCAGGAAGGAATTTAGCTGTTATCAGAAATAGCTACAAAAATCCAGTGTACTTGGAATATCAAGGGAAGGTTCCGTACAAAGAAGTTACAGAATTTATTGGGACTCTCACTTACACACTTTAATAGTTTACCTTTAATATTAGGCTGAGAACTTAAAATAGATTACAATGTAGTTATATGTTATATCCTTTAAACCAACCACGATTCTAAAAATTTTAGTGAAAAAATGAGAGTTGTCAAGAATTTAAAATATTGTTACACTTTGTACAGAAAATGAACTACAATAGTCATTGCTTTAGTTAACTCAAGCTACTGTATCAAAGTATTATACCGTGTGATGCCTACAAACAGGAGTGTAGGTAGTTCTGCAGACTGAAAACAACTGGCAGGATGTATGGATTTGAAGATGAAAGCCTTTTTCAAAGTGCGTGCAGCTAACCTTGCAGAGTGTGCTCAAAGGGTAGAAAGAAAGACTGTAGAGCCACCTTCATTGTTATTCCCTAACACAACGGCTCCAGTGATACAGCACAGTGGGTTAGGATTTCAAGATTTGCACATTGCAAAGGTAGAGACATCCATTTGCTCCACAGCATTTATTAATGGATCAGTGGATAAGCAATTCATGAAATAGCTATGAATTAGAGTATTTTTGGTGTTAAATGGCTGTGTGCGGCTTAAAAGATAAATTTTTAAAACACAATCCTACAAGTCTGTCTGTCACAAAAGAATATGTGTTGTAGAATTCTACTTAGATGAGGTGCAGGTAATCATCACTTTCACACAGACTGAGGGCAGAAAGGAGTAGCTAGGAATGGAGATAAGGGAAGCCATGTTGTAAGTGTAGAGATTCAGTTAGGGATAATGAAAAACTCTGGGATGAATGGTGGAGCTGGCTGTATGACAGTGTCCGTGAAGGCGAAATGTAGCATCGAAAATTGCTAAAAGGCTAAAACTTGTGTTATGTGCAATTTCCTATATTTAAGACAATAGATAATTCACGTTAGTTGGGTAGTAAGAGAGCATTGTAGCAATGTGGGAAAATGTTAGCTGGAAAATGTTGGAGTGTTTGAGGGGAATCGATGGGGCTCTAGAACAAGGTTTCACATTAGCAGGTAACATACTGAATGAAGCTCAATTCTTGGTAAAGAATTTGCTGTACAGTACAGGGTGAAGAAAAATGAGAAATGCATGTTGACTCTCACAGATTGAATCTTAAACTGAATTTTACATTTCTTATGTTCCCAATCCTATTTACAACTGCTCTTTATAGATAAAGTATTCTTTTTTTATTTTTGTTTAAAAAGTTGTAACACATCCAAATACTTTACCCCGAGATAACTATCAAACATTAAATTGTATATGTTCTTGGTTTAATCCTCATCCTCAAAGTATTGTGAAATTTATATTATTGAGATAATGTAGTCCACAAACCCACTTACATTGGCTTTTGTGGGTAGCTTCCTCTGTCAGCTTGACACAGCGCAGTTATCTGGAGAATCTTGGTTAGGGGATTGCCTGATACTGCTGATCTGTGGGCTTGCCTGGGGAGCATTTATTTCATTGGTAATTGATATTAGTGGGCCCCACATACTGTGGGCGTTAACATTCCTAAGGAGGGGGGCCTGGGCTGGTAAGACAAGTAGATGCACATGGGTCAGGCAGCAAGCCAGTAAGCCGTGTTTGTCTGTAGTTTCTGCTTCATTCCCTTCTTGAATTAACCATATAAAATAGTGTGTTTTATTGTTAAATTTTTATATTCACATTCTATGTACTTTGTATAAACTCAGCCTACGCCATTCCTCTCCCTTACACACTTCTCCTTATACTGCTTCCTTGAAAGTCAACCTCTCAACTCCAGACCCTCCTCCCATCCTTGGGATAGCAAATGGAACACAGGTAACACGTGTGTCAAGTCTGGTCACAGCTAGGACATATCGTACAAACTAAAGGCTGTTTTTTTCCTTTCTTTGGGTTGTATAGGATGCTCACATAATCACGCATGGCTGTATATAATATAAAAAGTGCTCCTACACTGAATGGGAGATTTTTGTACAACCACTCTGTAGGTCCTGAAGGAGACTGATTAATTAAATCATCTTTCTAATGCTAATGAAACTGACTCTGCTTCCAAGACATGAATGGGAAATGAATTCCTCATGCTCATGACTCACTATGCATATGCTTTCTAGAAAATTCCTGTGAAGTTTGTTTAGCACTTCCCTTCCCTTGTCTATAAAAATATAATCTCACCAGGATTTTCTTGCTAAGGATTGTCAAGGTGACTGTGATGTCCTGTACAACTACGTCAGCATAGGTTGTGGCTGTGTGCTCATGCTCTCTCTTTGGTGTTTGTGGTGGTGTTATGTTTTGGATTGATACATATTTCAGCCATTGTTGTATGTATGGGAGTGTGCCCACTAAAAATCATCAAGAAATATAAATAGACAGACAAAAAAAAAAAGCACTAGAAGGAAGCAATAGCAAGTAACACAGTTCTGTAACCTCTCCTAAAAATGTCTAGATGATGATGGGATTCCAGTTAAAGGAGCGACACAGCTTCATTCCTGGAGATCAGACATTACTGACTGGTGGGCAGTGATCCCATAGTTACCAAGTGAATAATACAACTCTCTTGTCTACATAAGAGAGTAAGGAAAAACTGTCCTCATTTTAATGTATTCACTTTTAGGTTCTGTCGTGGATAAGAGAGTTTCAAGTCGATGTAAAATATGTGCTCATGAGGTTTATTACGTCTTATACACTAATAAACTGACTGTTTTCCTGATTTCTTCTGACAGTTTACAGTCTGTGAAGGGAAGTCAGAGCTCAAAGCAAGACTCTGGGGGGTAGGATCTAAAGAAGCAAGCGTGAAGTGGCCCTGCTTCCTAGCTTGATTTCCTGGGCTTTTTCAGTTTGCACTCTCACCATTCCTGGTATCATCTACTCATGTGTGGCACAACCTATAGTCTAAAGTGGTTTGTGCACTTACATATCAACCGTCAATACAAAATATGTCTGCAGACTCCCCTACACACCTATCTTATAGGGGCTATTTTCACAACTGCAGTTGCTGTTTCCAGAATACCACAGCTTGTGACACGTTAATAATAAACAAGAAAGCACAGGATCCTTCTGTTTTCCTTCTGTTTTGTAGGTCATTGTATTGATGGAAACGTTTTCAGTGGAGTGAATCCTTTGTCTGACGTTAAATACAGTGATTCATTCATGGTGGGGGATGGAATAGTAATGTGGGAACAATTTAGATTGTTGAATGAAGAAAAATGTCACTGTCTGCCCAACTGACTTATTCTACCAGTTTTTAACATGACCAATTCTGAATGAAGACACATCCATAATTTTAATGTTTTCATTACTAGTCAGTAATAATTTTTGCTTCTAGCCAGTTTTCAAGCTAGAAAAAAAAGTCTAAATGTTATTATTGCTTATGTCCTGTGAATAATGGAATTTCAGGGAGAAATAGCCTGCAGCTTTGGTGACTTTGTTGATGACACCATAAACTATGGAGTTAATCACCTAGGTATTAATTTTAGCTTATAAGAGAAAGAAGTGCATTTTTGTAGGAGGTTCATATGGAATAAGGTAAAATTTTGTACCTTGTCTGATAAAATGAATTCTTCCAGTGTGTTTTCAGAAGAGCAGCTGTAACGGGATATGCTTCAACAGTTACCGATTTCAGTATCGATATTTGCATGTTGAAGTTTGCTGTGAACTCAGCAACGTTTACAAATAACTTTTTTAAATAATAAAAAATATATAGAAATGTAAATAGAGTCTTATTTAAAACTGTGTCATTTATATAACATGTATTCATCACTGTGACCCTTCCAGTTCCATGGGTGGCACTGTGGTTTGGAATATATGAAACAAATAGAGAACTTTACCTATCTATGCTATGTCTACTAGCGCACTGATTTTGAAAGTCACATAAAATCTCAAGCCCATTCCTTTTCTGTTACCATCCACAGATTTTTTTCCTATTCCTCTCAACACTAATAAATCCAATAATCCATAAACATATATACATATTTCACTTCATGATTTAGGGAGTGTGAACAATTTACAAATCTTTGGCGCCACCAGTATTTTATTAATATTATTATTATATTTATATATATTAATATATATATTAATAATATTATTATAAATTACCAAAAGAAAAATTTGTATTGATCTGGTATCTGGGATTTGCTATTTCTTGATTTGTAAATCTCTGAGAGATGAATTTTCTTTGAGGATTAAAGGAAATTTTGTTTTATTAGAGTACATAACTGATTTTTAATAGCTAAGTAGTGTTCCGTTGTATAAATGGAATACTTTATTTGTTCTTCATTTGAGGGACCTCCAGGTTGTTTCCAGTTTCTAGCTATTATAAATAAATCTGCTACGAACATAGTTGAGCAAATGCCCTTGTAGTATGGTGGAACATCTTTTGAGTATGTACCCAGAAGTGGTGTAGCTCGGTCTTGAGATAGTACTATTTTCATTTTCCTGAGAAAGCGTCATATTGATTTCCAAAGTGGATGTACAAGTTTACATTCCCACTATTAATGGAGGAGAGTTCCCCTTGCTCCACATCCTATCTAGTATGTGCTATTACTTGCTTTTTTGATTTTATCCATTTTGACAGGTGTAAGATGGAATCTCAAAGTCCTTTTGATTTGCATTTTCCTGATGGCTAAAGATGTTGAACATTTCTTTTTTTAATTAAATTTTTATTTTTCATATTAATTACAATTTATTCACTTTGTATCCCAGCTGTAGCCCCCCTCCCTCATTTTTTTCCCAAACACACCCTCCCTCCCTCATCTCCTCCCATGCCCCTCTCCAAGTCCACTGATAAGGGAGGTCCTCCTCCCCTTCCATCTGACCCTAGCTTATCAGGTCTCTTCAGGTCTGGCTGAATAGTCTTCCTCTGTGGCCTGGCAAGGCTGCTTCCCCCTTTGTGGGGGGTCAAAGAGACAGCCACTGAGTTCTTGTCAGAGACCGTCCCCTGTTCTCATTACTAGGGAACCCACTTGGATACTGAGCTGCCATGAACTACATCTGAGCAGGAGTTCTAGGTTATCTCCATGCATGGTCCTTGAACATTTCTTTAAGTGATTCTCAGTCATTAAGGATTCCTTTGTTGATAATTCTCAGTTTAGCTCTGTACCCCATTTTTAAATGAGTTATTTGGTTTGGTGATGTTTAATTTCTTGAGTTCATTATATATTTTGGATATTAGCCTAGGTCAAATGTAGGATTGGTGAAGAGCTATCCCCAATCTGAAGGTTGCCATTTGTTCTGTTGACAGTGCCCTTTGCTTTACAGAAGCTTTTCAGTATCATGAGGTCCCATTATTAAATACTGATCTGGTGTCTGTTCAGGAAGTTGTCTCAAATGCCAATGAGTTTGAGGCTCTTCCCCAGTTTCTCTAATGGATTCATCGTACCTGGTTCTATGCTGAGGTCTTTGATCCACTTGGACTTGAGTTTTGTGCAGGGTGATAAGCATGGATCTATTTACATTTTCTCTGTGTAGACATCCAGTTGGTCCAGCACTACATGTTGAAGATGCTGCCTTTTTTCTGTTGTATGGTTTGGGCTTTGTCAAAATTCAAGTGTGTGTGGCTATTCGGTTTATCTTTGGGTCTTTGATTTGATTCCATTGATCTACCATTCTGTTTCTATGCTAGTGCCAAATGTGTGTGTTGGTGGGGGCAAGGTAGAAGAACATGTAGGGATAAAAATTCCACAAAAGACAGAGTCTACTAACGTAGACCCAAGGGGCTTACAGAGATAGAAGCACAAACCCAAGAGCATGCATGGGCCGAACCTAGGCCCCCTCCAACTATGTAACTGATGGGCAGCTTGATCTTCATGTGGAAACTCTAGTAAGTTGAGCAGGTGCTGTCTATGACATGAACTCTGTTGACTGCTTCTACATCACTTCACCCTAATAGGGCTCCCTTGCCTGGCCTCAGTGAATAAGGATGATCTCAGTCCTGATGGGACTTGATGTGCTGGGGTGGGTTGGTGGCAAGACCACTTCTGAAGAGAATGGGAGCCGGGATGGGGGAAGCAGGTAGGAAGGTAAGGCCTGGAGGGGAAGAAGGAGGGAGCTATGATTGGGATGTAAAGTGAATACATAAATTAAAAATAATTTAAAACTATATGGACTAAGAAGTAAATGAATGTAAAAATGAAGTTAAAAAAAAAGAAAGAAAAGAAAGCACTTGACTGCTCCTAGGTATGGTAAAGGCAAAAGTTTATTGTGAATAATGGGAGAGCATAGCAGAGGCAGACCCATCTGGGATAGTTCAGAGTGGTCATGATCCTGAGCTGTGTTAGGATATGGGAAGAGTTAGGGAGAGGGAACAGAGGTGAAGAGAGTGCATCATAGAGGACACCAGAGTTAGAAAAAGGCTTGGGTAATCAAAATGTCTGGATTATACAAGGTAGAGCCTTTAGAAGAAGGAGAGCCCAGCTGTTGGGCTGCAGATTTCAGGGTAATATGTAGAGTATACCAGCCATAGCCTGTCAGAGGTAGAGACTAAGGGATCCTGGGAAAACCTGCAGTGAGGTCTGCTTTGATATGTTAAACAGGCACCTCAGCCATTTTTCCTGGATTTGAAACTTAGCAGTGAGAATGTGGTAGCTTTTAGTGTCTTGCATAAAGTAGCCATTAGTGACTGGACTTATTTACATCCCCTTATACTTTCTTTCAGTAGATTTTTATGTGTAACTAAACCATCTACTGTAGGTATATTAAATGCTACTAATGATGATAACCTCTTTCTGCAGTGAAATTCACTTTACAAAATGTGCTTCCTATTTCTAGTACAATCTACTGATGGTGATATGCTTTGGCCAGCTTGACTGATTGATTGACTGATTGATCTCATTCTGTAGAGAGGAGCATTGTTCTGGTTGTGCTTCCACTAAGATAAAGCACTAAATGTAGAAAATATGCTGTATCAGAAAAGTAGGAATATCCATGCATAAAGTATAACACAGGGGAATACAGTTAAGGTGAGTCAGGTAGATTCTTTTGAGTTTCATGGTTCTTTGTTCTAGTGGCAATGATGAGAGTTACTGGGTCTTAAGGCAGATGACATTTTCCTTGAACAGCCTTCCCATTGTTAATGGTTTTGATGCTCTTAAATAGACTTGATCTAATGGCAGCAGTAAAATAAAATAAATGAAACATAACAATAGCTGTCCCCACTCCCAGTTTGACAAATAATTTACCCTCTCCTTGTTTTTAAGTATAGAGGAATTTACAAACGTTTTGTGATTGTTTTTCTGTAGCATCTTCTTCCAAAGGCTAATTAAACTCCCCCTATTTTTCACTTTTGTCCTATTTTAAGGCAAATCTCAACTTGAACAGGCGCGGTTTAATACCAAAAGGCATAAATTATATGACTTACTGAGCACAGATTTTACTGTGAGTTTTATATACTCTGACTGCAGCCTCTTGCTGGCCTCAAATGCATACTTGAAGAACATATTCCCTGAGTACCCATAATGTGCATCTGGGCACAGAATGTGTACTGAAAAGATTCCAAGGTACAAAATATATCTCAGGAGACAAATTTGGTGTTACCAGTGATATAGGAGTGACAGGATTTTACATCACAGCTTTAAAAAGGCATATATGTCTAGTAGCAGCATATGAAGATGGATGTCCATGTTTCAGTCTGTTAAATGTGATCTATATGGCAGTATGTATAGGTACACAGAAAGATATATATGTAAATATATACATCTATAAATGAACATGTATGATTATTGCAATGATATAAAAATAAATGCTATATTATTAGCCTTAGACATTATTAAGAATAACAGGTAAGTTATGTCTTCAAGTATTTCTTTGTAGATCTTTTTCAAAATGCTTTTGTACTTACTTAGAAAATGTTCTATTTAGCTGTAAAGATCACAGCACTAACATATCACTCAAAATAAGCTTCGACTATAAAATGGAAAATCTCAGAGCTTACCTGTTGTTTAATAATTAAAAAAGAATTACCCACTTGTCACTTATTGGGAAAAACAGCATTTCATGCCTCAGAGCAAAATGTAACAAAATTGAAGAAAGAGAAAACTTCATTTTTACGTTATTTGCAATCACTTGTTTTGGAAGGTTAAGGCATAACTCAAATGTGCATTTTCTAGAACATGCTATTTTTTTCATTATCTACTTTATATATTTTTATATTTTTCTCCGTGTATATAAATTATTAGGTCTTGCTAATAGTTTTATCTTTGCTGTTGTTTTACACCTAATTTCAGTAGTTAAGCACCAAAGAATAACCTACCAACAATCTGCTTCCTAGCATGGGAGACATGAGCTTAAAAATTTTGTTCATGTATATTTATTAAAGTCTTATTATTGAACAAGTAAGTGAAAATACTGAGTCTCATACTTAGGTAATATTATTGGATTCCTAGTTCATTCAGAAAATACTGAGTCTTTCTCAGATTGCCCCGCTGCTGACTAGGTGACTGAATTGTTTTCCCTGCAGCCTGTTCATCACAGCTTAGATGAAAAGCATCTTGACAATCTTTTATCATTTAGGAGGCAGCCTTCTGCGATTGACTTTCACCAGTCACCCTCTTGACAGCAATGCAGTGCTCATCTTTAAATAGCTTTTATCAAGCTGATGATGGGGATTGTACTTTTAGGGATGCCAATTTTGGAAAAATTGACATAGAAATAGAAGATTTATCTTTGATTTGCATATTTTAAATCTGGCATATTTAATATTGCCTTCTATGAAAATTAATTTCTATATTTGCTAGTTATTTTCACTTGGAAAATCAATTCCATGGGCTATAGTTTTAATGGATACAATGTCAGTTATGACAGATACACTACGCTTCCATGGTAACTAAACCAAGCCAGGGGGAGACACACAACCTGCTGAATGCCTTCCCTAACTATTTCTGCTGTTACATGAAATGTAGCAATTTGCCAAGTAGTTCACTGCTGTTAACAACTACAACAACTACAAAAAAAACCAACCAACCAAACAAACAAACAAAAATCTTTGACTCAGGGATGAGCACCACACAGTTGTGGTGTTGATATGAACCGAAGAGACTATATAGAGAAATTAATTTCCAGAACATTAGTGTTCAATTGTAAAGATGATCTAAAGGACTTGTACTTGTGATTTCAGGTTTGGTTACAAAAATACGGCTACCTTCCACCTACTGACCCCAGGATGTCAGTGCTCCGCTCTGCAGAGACCATGCAGTCAGCCCTTGCTGCCATGCAGCAGTTCTATGGCATTAACATGACAGGAAAAGTGGACAGAAACACAATCGAGTAAGTAATGTCCTCAGATTCCTATCCTCTTTGGTCTTTGAGTCCAGTGAGGTTGTCTCAGAAACTACACAAACTTCAAACCCGCTTTTGGGATATTTTACCTCATACAATTCTCTTTCTGATGTATCCTATGTTCAACATCAATCTTCTGAGGGTCCCCATACCATATAATATCTAAAGTCAGGCTTATTCACATGGTTTTAACAGCACATTTGAATAAGGAAAGAAAATATGATAAAGAATCAAAGTAAATGCGTCTTTAAGAGGCAGTGTGTGATAGCTGCTTAGTGTGTGTGGTTTGTGAGAGTCTGCTGTTTACATCTCTACAAAGTGTTATCATGTTAGCAGCTTCACATTGGATGTGATGCAAATATTTAAACAGGTGAAAGTAGGAAACAGTGCAAATAATGTTCTTATGTTGGACTGGATAAGAAGATTTAAAACTATTAATAGTTTGCTGGATATGCAATAATGACAGTTCTCTAAATGAGATAGTCAAATAATATTTTTTTATTTGAAAGTGTCTAAATTTCTCAATGACAAAGAGCTTGTCCATGCCTTGTAATAATATTTGCTAATCTATTGATTGTTTTATCCTTTATTCCTTCCAACAGCTTCAGTAAATGGTTCCTCAAGTGAATACCAACACTAAAGTTATTCCCTCTTTGGTCATGTAACTTTATGTGCTGGCAATATTTTTATCACAGGCTTATAGTAGGTTGTATGGTATTGCGAAGCATGATTATTAGTTCTAGACTGTAGTAGGAAAATAGATTTTTTTTTTCCTGTGGAGGTAGGCAAAAATCTTTCTTGTTCTTAGAACTCTTGATGCTCACAAAGTGAATATATCTCTGTTATTTAATCATCATACATTAACTTTTAAAATAGACAAAATGCAAATTTTTCCCAAAAAAGGAACTGAATGTCAAAAGCCAAATGCAATATCATGCCAAATTTTTCCCCAAAAAGGAACTGAATATCAAAAGCCAAATGCAATATCATGACAAAATTCTAACTTATCAAGTTAATCCCACATTTAATAACAGAAATTCTGTTTTCCTTTCTAATGCTCATATAAAGTAGTTAGTCACAGTATCTCTCTATCACCAGGATCACACAGAGGCAGGATCACATCTGATTTAGCTAATTAAACTTCAAATTAGTTTTTAAAAATTAAGATCTTAACTTTTGTAGTGACTGTCATAGAGGTATAAGAACTGACTTGTCCAGAACTTGGGGAAAAAAGTCCATATTAAATTAACTGCATTCTGCAACAGCTAGAAATCCCATATCAATATTGGAGATAGAATTTCAAAATCTCAGACCTGGGTACCTCTACTCATCATCATTATTTATTCATAAAGAGACATCAGACATTTCTTAACTATCAGTATCCATCCTCTAAATAAAAATAGTCTTTGCTAATATGGAAAAACCTAGTCTTGTGTTTTGTTTCTGGATATTACACAAAATTGTGCCAGCTATGCCTCACTCTTTCTCTCAGCATTCTGCTACTCTTCACATTTTTCTGGTTTCCTGGCGAAGAACCACTAACTTTCTGTTTCATTTTCTTGGAATTTTAAACACAAGACTTAGACCTGATAGGCTAGGGTCAGATAGTAGGGGAAGAGGTCTTCCCTTATCAGTGGACTAGGGGAAGGGCCTAAGAGGAGAAGAGAAAGAGAGGGTGGAACAGGAGGAGATGAAGTAGAGGGCTACAGCCAGGATACTAAGTGAATAAATTGTAATAATAAAAAATGGCATAACAAAAAATTGCAAGTAATTGAGAATTTGGAAAACAAGTCACATTTTGCACATCCGAGTTACATTATTGCATAGTTTCAGAAAAAAAATGGAGAAGCATCTACTTCTTACTAGATATTAAAGCCGAGAAAGTTAAAAAAAAAATTAAAGGCTGGCTGCATCATCTTCCTCTGTGGCATGAGAAGGCTGCTCTCCCCCTCAGGGGAGGTGATCAAAGAGGCAGCCACTGAATTCATGTCAGAGACAGTCCCTGTTCCCCTTACTAGAGAACCCACTTGGACACTGAGCTGCCCTGGGCTACATCTTTGCAGGAGTTTTAGGTTATCTCCATGCATGCTACTTGGTTGGAGTATCAGTCTCTGCAGGACACCTTGGCCCAGTTTTTGACCTTTCATTTTTCTTTATAATCCCTTGCTGTTTTCAGAAAATGTACAGAAGACATTAACTGTCATATACCTGGGTGGGGGTGTGAAGTGAACATAATACTTACTTTTCTAGATGAGTATTGGAATGGTGAAAGTTAAAACGTGTGTGTATCTGATGCTGACCATTTAAATTATAAATTATTACAAAATTCCTAATTTCGATTTCCACCGTATTCTCTCAGTCAGTATCACAAACATTAACATCTTAAGCATCTAAAACTGTTACATGAAGCATTCATGAATATAGAATAAAGTGACCAACAGAAAAGAAAGTTCCAGACACTTTGAATAATCACTGATATTTATGCGGCACAGTGGTTTAGAGCATTGCTTTTAAGTACACAGGGTATGGTAGAAATAAAGTAGAGTGACGTTAGCTTCAAACCAAATGAGTGTTTCTGCTTGCTTTTTGTTTGCTTGCTTATTTGCTCTTATGTCTTTTTAAACAACTTTTTCCTCCTGAATTCCATTTATTTTATTGTTTGAATGCACAATGCATCTTTGCCTTTCGCAGTCTTCACATGGTAGTTATTTCCAGATGAAATTACAGAGGCACCACTAACCCTTCTGTTTTTCCTCTTTCCTCTCTCTCTTCCTTGAAGCCCCCATCTCCCTTGTTCTAGATAGCTTGACCTTAATCTTTGTTGTTGCTGAAACTGGAAGCCCTGTGACTTCATTTGCCTGCTAACACCGAGCTATGGCTCAGGTCCTCATATCAAACATTGTGAAATATCTAATCATGCTGTAAAAGCTTTATTCTTTGTTTTTTTTAATCCAAATAAGAATATAGTGATAGTCACCTGAAACAGCACTCCCCCCCTTACATAAATTATAACATATGAAATCCATGGGGACAATGGTCTAGACCTGTAATCTAGGCACATAGGAGTTAGAAGCTGGATGACTGACACAAGTTTCAGACCAGTTTGGCCAACATAGAGAGTTTCATGCAAGTCTAGGCTAGAGAGTGAAATCTTGTCTCAAAACAATGCCGAACAAACAAACAAAACAACGGAGATGGAGCAGTTAAGACTGCTTGCTGCTTCTCTTGGTGGCTCGTCAGTTACTGTGATAACACACCATGATCATAGAATACATATTTTACTGGGCATACTGTTTCAGATGGTGAGTCTGTGGCAGGCACAGTAAAGAGCAGAGCAACAACAGGGAGAATTGTTCTGGAGCTGGAGCTGAGACCTTGTATCTTAAGACATAATCAGGAGGCAGAGAGGTACCTGGGTTGCAGTCAGCTTTGAAACCTGGAAGGCCACGCCCAGGGACACAACTCCTCCAGCAAGGCCACACCTCCAAATCCTCCCACACTGTTCCACCCCCTGCAGACCAAGCATTTGAATAGGTCAGCTATGGATGCCATTCTCCCATTCTCTTACACGTCACCATAACACCCCATGGTGATTATGTGAATTCAGAATTAGCACCCACATATGAGTTTGAAACCAGCCTAAGCTTAAAAGAGCCTATCTCAAAACAACAAAAGGCACACAATACGTTCTACAGTTACAGCCTTACTAAAACACTGCTTTTCAGTCATTTGAGATGCCATCAATAAAGGTTAAATTTTAGACTCTTGATGACCATTTATGTATATGTCCATTTCTATACTTATTTCATTGTTATTTTTTATGAATGCTCATTCGAGATTGCATTCCTGCAGCCTCCAGGCTGCTTCCTACTTGCTATGAGTGGCTACATTCTCCTTACATTCATCCACTTTTGCAATAGTCTTAATTTTTATTCTTTTTTTCCAGATTGTCAAGTTAATACAGTAATAGTAATACTTTTTCAGTTAAGAGAAACAGATGTGGTCTTCAGGAGTTGATTTTTTTACTGTCTGAATATGTGCGGGCTTTCAAACAGCATTGCATTAGTGGCATCACTTCGGTGCTTGCAGAAGTGTGCTTGCTCTCTTAGGCTGGAGGGTGACACAGTAGTAAGAGCAGACACCAACCGAAGTTTTCTGTAGGTGACTGTGGTGACCGAGCCTCGCACTTCAGTGTTTTCCCTCCGCACTTTCTGGATTGTGGGTTGAACCTGTGTCTCGGCAGGCAGATAATAAGCTGATATAGAGAACCTAAGCCCTCAGTGTTTGAGAGCTGTGTACATTTGCCTTTAACACTATGTGCTGCATCTAGTCCTTCTGATAGAGATGCAGTCTATGGATGTGTAAAGAAAATTTAAAAAAGCATATACTTAAGCACTTCTCAAAAAAAAAACTGGAATCAACTTTAAGCGTTATCTATTACTCTTCCATTTAAATAAAATTTGGGAAGTCTGAATGGTGAACACACGTCTAATCTATTGTGAAATCTGTTTTTGAAAGTAATTTTTCACTAAGAAAATGGAGATAAGTGTATACCAAACCAATATGGTGTCCACTTGCGTCTGTGAGGGCTGGCTGTCCCTTCCGCCCCTGTTCAGTGCTGCTTCCTGCGGCTTCACTGCAGTCTCATCACATAACACCTACTCCAACTGTGCCTAGCAGAACCTGGCTGTGCACAGCTCTAATCACAGACTTCAAAAGGCTGCAACCACAGGGTGCCTTGAGAGGAGGATTCCCAGAGTCAGTCTGAAACATGGCAATGCTCTCTCTATAGCCCAGTGCTCTAACTGGCTAGCATTCAGTTTTGGGGTGTTCATAATGTTCTAATTTTTTTCATTTTCTTTTTTTAATTAATATCATTTTTATTTATTACAGTTTATTCACCTTATATCCCAGCTGTAGCCCCACCCTCGTCCCCTCCCAACCCCACCCTTCCTTCCTCCCTTATCTCCTCCCATGCCCCTCCCCCAGTCCACTGATAGTGGAGGTCCTCCTCCCCTTCCATCTGACCCTAGTTTATCAGGTCTCATCAGGATCTGATTTTAAAGCTGAATTTTATGTTAAGAATAGGTGTATTAGTTATTCACATACAAACACACAGTTTCTGAACTGGTGGCTGTGTATAAAACATGTGAACAAAGATAGCTGTCATAATACCTACTAACAAAGAGCTAGAAAGATTTCTGATTTGAATGATATGCTCTCCTGAACATAAAACCAGATGTCAAACTGACTGGAGACATTCCTTGATACAACTTTAATCCTGAAAAGTAGGGTGGCCTGTTGGAAATTAGCAGCGAGGATGCATCTCATTTGACTTGAAAAGGGAGTGATTTTCCTTATAACTAATTCGTTCCGACTAGACTGAGATTGGTTATATTTGATATCTGTGATGTCCACCTTACTCTGAGTATACTATTACTACAACTACTACTAACAGTAATAATAATGACAACAGTAATACAACAATTTAAATATTTGTTTTAAAATAGTATCTTTCTTTAAAGGTAAGTAATCCCCTTGGTGTATTCTGTTATCCTCATGTATAAATAGTAAAATAGTAGCTGATTTAAGCAAGTTACTTCTAAAAAGTTAACTCACTTTCAAAAACAAAAAGTTCTGTTTTTAATTTCGAGGTCATTCTATAAAAAGCAGTGTCAATTTTATAATAAAACCACAACAAAAGCAATAAATTGCATATAAAAGATAAATGAAATGCATTTTGAGATAGGTGTTCTGTTTTTTTGTCTGTCCTAGAATGATTGTGACTGGCCTTGAATTTGCAAACCTCCTCTTATCTCCCCTCCAGGTGCCATGATTTTAAATGTACATGAAAGTACCCAGTTATCCAATGAATATTTATAGGCAGCCATTTCAAATCCAAGTTCACTTAAAATATTTTTTAAAAAGTTGTACAGATGATGAAATACAGAATGCCAAATTATTTTCATTTTCTTTTGATTCATGTAGCAACACAAAGATTGAGTATGATCTCAGTAGCTTGTAAAGAAGCTAGAGAACAGAAAAAGCAAATAGATATACTAAGGAAAACACCGAAAACACTTAACAACTTTCTGCTTGGAGAAGATTCAAGTGTAGGTAGTACACATGCCAATGATCAAAAGCCAAAAATGCCCTAGAAAACAAGTTAGACTTAAGACATGACTACACATTAAATTTAAGACATTGATAAGAGTATTTCATTTCAATGTGTAAGCTCTATTCTGTGATACTGAACTGCTTGTTCTGAAAAAACATTTTGTAACTATTGAATTTGGTTATCAATGGAAAATATGAATGATTAGAAGTAACAGAACTGAAAAAAGGCAAACACCACATGAACAAACAATTCACTGCTCTCAAGGCTGGGGAGAGGGTCTTTGCTCCAACAAACCGTGACATTTGAAGGATTAGGATAAATGTGAAAATTCGTGTAGCTACTGGAGAGATGGTGCAGTGGTTAAGAGTATTGGCTGCCCTTCCTGAGGACCTGGCTTCAATTTCCAGCACCTATATGTCCAGTTCCAAGGAACCCAATACCTTCTTCTGACCTTACAGGCACAAGGCACACAAATGCAACACAAACATCTATGAAGGCAAACATTCATATATGTAAAATGATATTTTGAAATATTATTTAAAAAAATTTGTTAAGTAAAATCCCATGGAAAAATATGCTGAAAGTCTGAAATCAAATCTTAGGGTTATGAAATTCTTTCCCGTGGTCAACTATGTTATAAGATGTAATGAAATAATGTAATTAAAATTATATATTATAAAATAATATAATATGTTGTTATGATACAATACTATTATCAGAAATTATAATGGAAAATTCATTTAAAAAACAAAACACTGAAGTCTGGATTGAATGATACCTGAGTGTCATTTAATAGATGATATGAGGACATGGACATTTGCTCAAGGTTGCATGGTTATTTCAACCGTGAATTCTTTATAGAAATTGCACATACCTTCTTTCTGCAGTTATCTCAAAGTAACATCACTGGAAAGTGAATGTGCTAAAGGATTTGAGTAGTAACAAAGCAAGCCTTAACTCTTTCTGAAAAAAATATAATTTCTATTTAGATTTAAATTGCACAGACATTGAACAGGGACTGTTTCCTTATCACTTCATGGAGTACTATCTTTTCTTCTTTCGAAATCATTAGGAAGAGTTGTTAATGATAAGAGTTTAAAAAAGATTTTTTTTTTTAAAGCTGGATGAAGAGGCCTCGATGTGGGGTACCAGACCAGACAAGAGGCAGCTCCAAATTCAACGTCCGTCGAAAGCGCTATGCATTAACTGGACAGAAGTGGCAACACAAACACATCACCTACAGGTATAAGAGTTCAGTCCGACCCGGACACATTGTTTCACTGCTATTTGTTTCTATGTTTCGTTTGATAGGTGGTATTTTATGAATATTAACTACATGAAAGTACTTAGTAGTGTAATATTGTCCCAAGGAATTTACAAGTGCAATATGAAGAGAATTCATTGGCCATAAGGGGACCTTGCAAACATTCCTTGACATTGTTGATTTCTGCATTTTGTGCCTCACTGCTTTCAAAAACGCTAATATTCTGAGGAGTTTGAGATGAGTGTTTTAATAAAGTGTGTTCCATGACAAGTATTTATAGTCTAAAAGATAAACAAATAATAAACTCGGTAAGTCTGTCTCTTAAACAAAATGCCTTTGAAAAGATTAATAACTGTGGCAGCCACTTTGATTTTTTTTCTGTGATAATTATTGAAGTCAACATGCTTTCTGTGATGCAAAATGATGTCTGACCTAAGGTGACAGTTGCCTTATTGAAAATTTCAATGCTTATAAGTTTACCCACTGGAATAGTTGTGCTTCTAAAGTTGAAAAAAAAATAACAAACAGACTTAGCCCTGGCATATAAGAACAAGTAAAATGTCCAGAATACACAAAGAACTAAAGAAGTTAAACAGCAATAAATCAAGCAATCCAATTACAAAATGTGTTATGGATCTAAACAGAGAATTCTCTGTAGAGGAATATAGAATGGCATAGAAACACTTAAAGAAATGCTCAATATCCTTAGCCATCAGAGAAAGGCAGATCAAAACAACCCTGAGATTTCACCTTATACCCATCAAAATGGCTAAAATAAAAAACTCAAATGACAATACATGCTGGAGAGATTGTGGAGAAAGGGGAACCCTGAACCATTGCTGGTGGGAATGTCAACTGGTACAACCACTTTGGAAATCAACCTGGCACTTTCTCAGACAATCAGGAATACTGCTTCCTCAAGTTCCAGCTACACCACTCCTAGGCATATATCCAAAAGATGCTTAAGTACACAACAAGGACATTTGCTCAACCATGTTTGTAGAAGCTTTATTTGTAATAGCCAGAACCTGGAAACAACCCAGTTGTCCCTCAATGGAAGAATGTATACAGAAATTGTGGTATTTTTACACAGTGGAATATTACTCAGCAATTAAAAACAAGAAAATCATGAATTTTGCAGGCAAATGGTGGGATCTAGAAAAGATCATTCTGAGTGAGGTATCACAGAAGGAGAAAGACACACATGGTATATACTCACTTATATAGACCTATAAGATATGATAAAAATACTGAAATCTATACACCTAAAGAAGATAAACAAGAAAGAGGACCCAGAGTAAGATGATCAATCCTCACTGAGAAAGACAAATGGGATGGACATTAGATGTAGGAAAAAACAAGCAACAGGACAAGAGCCTACCACAGAGGGCCTCTCAATGACTCTACCTAGCAGTGTATCAAAGCAGATGCTGAGACCCATAACCAAACTTTTGGCAGAGTGCAGGGAATCATATGAAAGAAGGGGGAGTTAGTATAACCTGAAGAGGACAGGAGCTCCAGAAAGACCAAATATATCTGAGCACATATCTGGGCACAGGGGACTTTTATGAGACTGTATCTCCAAATAAGGGCCATGTATGGATATTACCAAGGACCCCTGTTCGGATGTAGCCCATGGTAGCTCAGTATCCAAGTGGGTACCCTAGTAAGGGGAACAGGGACTATTTCTGACATGAACTCAATGGTGGGCTCTTTGACCTCCCACCACCCCCGAGGGAGAAGCAGCCCTGCTAGGCTGCAGAAGATGACTTTGCAGCCAGTCCTGAAGATACCTGATAATCCAGGGTCAGATGAAAGGGGAGGAGGTCCTCCCCAATCAGTGGACTTGGAAAGGGGCAGGGAGGAGATGAGGGAGGAAGGGTGGGATGGGGAGGGAATGAGGTAGCAGGATAGAGCTAGGATACAAAGTTAATAAACTGTAACTAATATTAAAAGAAATTTACAACCTTTAAAAAAAGAACAAGTAAAATATGAGGAACCTGTTTGTCCTTGGGAATACATAGCAAAGTGTAGGTTAAATAATTATATAAATGTGATACTTTATATGAAAAGGAAGGAACAAGACATGCAAAAAAAAAAAAAAAAAAACAAATCAAGATTTTCTAAGCCATTCTACAAAACCAGGGGGTCTTCTTAATGAAAAGAATCTTTTAGCCAAGACCCCTAAGGAGATTTGAAATAAGTTGTCAAGCAAAAGAATAGAAGATAAAAGTAATTGAAAAGAGAGTATGCTAAGAAATACCTCAATCAAATTAAATGATTAGAAGGGAAATTTTGTAATTCTTGCTGTTTTTATAAATAGATCTTAATTAAATGTTTAAAGAAAACATTAAAATGATTTCTTTTGGTTTTCTTTATATGCACCTATAATATGGTATTTATTTTAGATGACAAACATTGTTCAGAGTTACTTTATGTTCTCATATTTTCCTCCCTGATGGAATGAAACTAGATAATTGTTTTAGGCAAATTTTGTCAACTGCTCCTCAGATATTTAAAGGCAAAATAACCCTCATTCTTCCCATGAAGCTGGTATTTGCTGTCATTTAAATTTCTCATGGGGCTATTCATTTAGTTTCAGAAACACTTTGTATTACACTATTTGTGCTTTCAAAGGGAAGTTTAACATTACTCTAAGAAATGACTATATAATGCTGTTTATTTCTTCGCAGTAATGGCAATATTAATGCCTGCTGTCCAATGAGCCTTCTTTCGGTAGTGAACTTTGTTCTCAAGCAGTGCAGAGTGAAAAGTTTAGAGACTGATTAAAAAACCCTCATATAAAGTTGTTATACAAAGCTGCATTTATTCAGTCCTAAGGAGGGAAAAGTTTTTTTTTGTTTGTTTTTGTTTTTTTTTTTTTCTCAAATTTGGACTTCTTAATCTTTCCTTGAGATAAAATTTCCATTTTTAGTAAAAACGGTTTGCTACTATTATTTTACCTCCTTATTGCCAGGTTTTACATAATATTTCTTAGGTAGATTTTTTTTTTCCTCCCTTAGTCCATCTGGGCTGATCATATACTTCTTTGTCTCAAATAATTTTCGATGGAGCAGGTTCTGGTTGCAATGAATCTACGTCTAACTCCAAAACCTCCTTTTTTTTTTTGTGAGAGTTTGGAAAAATGTCTCAATGTACGCCTCTGTTCTATTCTAGTGAGAACAAGAACGTTGCAACCTGTGAAAATCATTTTAAACATGTGTATTCTCCACAACCTGTCAACACTTTTATTTTATTAATTTCTTTTTTTACAATTTATTCATTTTATATCCCAATGTAGCCCGCTCCCTCATCTCCTCCCAGTCCCCATGCACACACCTTCCCCTAGTCCACTGAAAGGGGGAGTTCTCCTCCTTGGACATCTGACTGTAGCTTATCAAGTCTCACCAGGACTGCCTGGATCCTCTTCCTCTACACCCTGACAAGGCAGCATCATCAAGATAGACATTACCTGGGAGTAAAGGGCTGGTTGGCGTACTTTTAAAAAACTCTTTCATTAACATTTTTCATCTCTTTTTCCCTACTTTAACCTCAATACCTTCCACCTCCCCGAACACCCGGTAGAAGAGAGAAAAGGTTAGTGGGAGAGGGGGTGGAGTTCTTTTAGCTACTTCCTGTTTGTTAGGGTCCTAAAGTTCCTTGGAGCCAGTCCAATCCTTGTTTCAGGAGATCCCCAACTTCCTGTCTAACGACATCAACAGCAAACTGGAGCCACAGAGGGAAGCAGCCGCAGCCTTGCTCTTTCTCAGAATTTCTCTTCTATGGGCCCTGGCGTTTATTCTCTCTCCAGAGTCCTAAAATTTAACTGTCTGCAGCTGGTAAAGAGCTCTTCTCAGAGGCGAATAGTTTGCTGCTGTGGACTATCTGAATCAGTCCCACATCACACACAGGGGATTAAAACAAAAACACGAATATTTCCACAACAATTAGAAAACATAAGAATTTAAACAATTAAAACTATTGTCACTTATACGTTACATATTTTTATTCATAAAACATAATTCTAGGCAATTACAAAACAATAAAAATTATGACCATCTTAAATAATATGAGATTTTATTTTCAGAAAATATTTTAGACGAATGAATTTTATACAAGCAGAGTTTCTGTTGCTGTAAATATTTTCTTTAGTGTGGTACATTTAAAAAATATTTATTTAAGGGGGAGTTAGTAATACATGGAGAGGACGGGAGCTCCACAAGGACCAACTATATCAGGGCACGGGGTGTTTTCTGAAACTGACTCTCCACCCAAGGACCATGCATGGATATAACGTAGAACACCTGCTCAGACCTAGCCCATGGCAGCTCAATATCCAAGTGGCTTTCCTAGTAAGGGGAACAGGGACTGTCTCTGACATGAACTCAGTGGCTGGTTCTTTGACCTCCCCACCTGCCGAGGGGGGAGTAGCCTTGCCAGGCCACAGAGGAGGACATTGCAGCCAGTCCTGATGAGACCTGATAATCTAGGATCAGATGGAAGGGGAGGAGGACCTCCCCTACCAGTGGACTTAGAGAGGGGCAGTGACGAAATGAGAGATGGAGGGTGGGATAGGGAAGGAATGAGGGAGAGGGCTACAGCTAGGATACAAAGTAAAAAACCTGTAATTAATATAAAAAATAAAAATTATAAAAAAGCAAAAAAAGAGTCAGTGAAAAAATATTTATCCACTTTATTCCCTATTGCTGCCCCTCATTCCTCTTCTCCTATTCTCACCCTCTTCCTCCTTTCCCCCCTCCCCAGCCCTCCAGAAAAGGGAAGCCACCCCGACTTGTCCTGGCACATCAAGCTGCATCAGGACTAATTCCATTCTCTTCCTCTGAGGCCCAGCAAAGCATCCCAGATAGGGGAAAGTGATCCGAAAGCAGGCAACAGGTTCCATGTCAGAGATAGCTACTACTCTAGTTGCTAGGAGAACCTCATGATGACCTAGATGCCCATCAGCTACATATGTGTAGGGGTCCTGGCTCTGGTCCATGCATGCTCTTTGGTTGGTTGTTCAGTCTCTGTGAGCCCCCTCCCTCATTCTCTCCCAACTCCACCCTTCCTCCTTCATCTCCTCCCTGCCCCTTTCCAAGTCCACTGATAGGGGAGGCCCTCCTTCCCTTCCATCTGACCCTAGCTTATCAGGTATCTTCAGGGCTGTCTGCAATGTCCTCCTCTGTGGCCTACCATGGCTGCTCCTCCCTCGGGGTGGGGAGGGGGAGGTCAAAAGAGCCACCATTGAGTTCATGTCAGCAATACTCTGTCTTCCCCTTACCAGGGAGCCACTTGGATACTGAGCTACCATGGGCTACATCTAAGCAGGGGTTCTAGATTATATCCATACATGGTCCTTGTTTGGAGAAACAGTCTCATAAAAGACACCTGTGCCCTGATATATTTGGTCCTTCTGGAGTTCCTGTTCCCTCCAGGTCATACTAACTCCCCCTTCTTTCAAGATCATCCTGAGTGAGGTATCCCAGGAGCAGCAAGACACACATGGTATATACTCACTTATAAGTGGGTTCTAGACCTATAAGATAGGATAAACATACTAAAATCTGTACAGCTAAAGAAACTAAGCAAGAAAGAGGACCTGGGTTAAGATGATCAATCCTCACTTAGAAAGACAAATGGGATGAACATTGGAAGTAGGATAAAACAAGCAACAGGACAGGAGCCTACCACAGAGGGCCTCTGAAAGACTACCTAGCAATGTATCAAAGCAGATGCTGAGACTCATAACCAGACCTTCCACAGAGTTTAGGGAATCATAAGCATTGATTTTTATGAATTGCAATTTAATTGTAGTCATACAAAATGTCTTTTTCAACTCACTTTTCCCTACTGAGATTTACTTAAGATTTTTTCACATCTTTTTGTGGCTTGATGGATCATTTATTTTTATTACTAAACAATAGTCCACTGTAAAGATGCTACAGTTTATTTATTTATCCACCTATTGAAGCCACCTCAGTTGTTTTCAAGAATATAACTAGTATAAACAATTCTGTGCAAGTTTTTGTATGCATATAAATTTCTGTATGGTTTGAATAAGTACCAAGAAGAGTGGTTGCTTATTGTACATTAAAACTGATGACTCTTTATGAAACTGCTAATGTAGCTTTTCCTATTAGCTCAGTGTTCCATTTTGAATCTTCACCAGTGCTACCTGAAAACTATGTCGGCTATAACAGTGAGCAAAAGTAGGGCGTCGTGTACGCTAGTCAAGCATTCTATCAACTGAGCTATATGCCCAGCTCCAGTTTCAGTCACTTTTGAAATGATTTGTAAAAATGTGCACATTAATTGCATGTCTATTCATTAATGTAGAGACTTCCTCTTTCCCAGCACCATTGCTGAAAACACCAGCATTTTAAAAACTGTATTCCTTAGACTCTTGTTATAGATCAGTTGAGTTCTGTGTGTTGGTCACTCTCTGGCTTGATTTCTTCCATAACATACTTTATATGTAAGCTCTAACTCAACATCACACTATCTCAATTATTAACCTAAAAGTTGTCATAATATCTAGAAGTTTTAATTACCTATATACTTTTTTAAAGTAATTGTTGATTATACTGAGTTTCTTGAATTGCAGCATCAACTTCAAAACTCATGTCTTATACCTATGAAATAACCAGGTCTAATAATTTTATTTAACATTGCATTATGTCTACTAATGAAGTAGCAAAAAACTAAAACTTTAAACATATTGAGTCTTCCAATCTATAAACTTTACTTTCTTATTTATATGTTTACATGGTTTTGAGAATTTTATACTTTTTCTCATAAATATATGTAATATTATAGAAAATATTATATGTAAAAAGTAATTAATATGCTTTTTATTTAATGGTATCTTGAATATTATTAACAGGTGAAATGTTCTTATTGTTTTGTAGTATCTAAAACAGAAGTATAAGAAGTGTATTCTTTCTCTAATAATTTTCCTTTCTCTATGTAGATGTGAATTTTTGATCTTATCTCTGAAGAAGTCTTAAAAATATTGTCAGGAGAGTCTATTGACAAATGTTTCTTATTTTTTTTTTTGAATCATTTATTTTTTTCTACTTCAATTTTGAATCCTAATTTAACTGGATGCTGATTTCTAGGTTGGTGTGGTTTTATTATTTATTATCTAAGCACTTTAAGCATGCTGTACTACTTTCTTCTTATATTTTTTGAAGAAAACATTAATTATAATTGTTTTGTTGTTGTTGTTCCTCTTCAGATATATTTTGGCATGGTTGGGGACCTCTTTCATTTAATCTGAGTTTTGTGGATCTGTAGTTTGTTTTCTCAAACATTAGCAAATCTGTTCTTGTTGCTTTGAAAGCAAACTTTACATCTATTTTCACATAGTTTCTGGATTTTCTCTTCTGGTTTCATTGTTTTTTCCCTGTGCTTTGCAGTTTAGGCACTTCTTGCAGTGCTTTAGAATTCACTGTTTTTGTTTTTCTTTTTGCCCAAAATGAGAATTTTGCTGCCATTCTTCTTTTGATTTGTGTATAATACCATATCTTCTTGTACTTTCTGTCCTTTTCTTAACAGTTTCTATCACTTCTCTCTCCCACTCACTCCCTCTCTTCCTCTGTAGCACATGCTTACACTCCTTATATTTTTTAATGTTAGTCACTTTTTAAATTAAGATTCTAACACATTGATACATTGCTTTGAATACCTAGTTTGATAGTGCCAGAGTTTCAGCAGTTTTTGAATCTTTTTGTATATTTGACCTTGTCTTTATTGATGATATAGTCTTCAGTATGAGGATCATTCAATGATCAAGCTTTTGACTACAGACTATAAGTAATAAATAAACTGTAGCCCCAAAGTTATCTATGAGCCTAGAAAATAATAAATATTTACTCTTCATATTATATGGTTGCACTTTTATGTAGCCAACATTTAATATTTTTAGATTTACACAGTAGAAATTTTTTGTTGTTGTCATTTGATTTTTTTATTGTTTGTTATTATTATTTACATTTTATCAACTCTGCATCCCAGCTGCATCCCGCTCCCCCATTCCCTCCCAATCCCACCCTCCCTCCCTCAGCTTCTACCTGCCCTTTTCCAAGTCCACGGACTGGGGAGGACCTCCTCCCCTTTTGTCTGGCCCTGTTTTATCAGGTATCTTCAGGGCTGGATGTGAAGTCCTCCTCTGTGGCCTAGCAGAACTGCTCCTCCCTTGTGGGGTGGGGAGAAGGGGAGTTAGTATGACAGGGAAAGGATAGGAGCCCCACAAGGACCAAATATATCTGGGCACAGGGATTTTTTCTGAAACTGTTTCTCCAACCAAGGACCATGTATGGATATAACCGAGAACCTTTACTCGGAGGAAGCTCGTGGTAGCTCAATAACCAATTGGTTTCCCATAGTAGGGGGAACAAGGACTATCTCTGACAGGAACTCAATGGCAGGCTCTTTGACCTCCCCACAGTAAAATTTTAAGACTAATGACTTTATTTTACTTTTGTGATCCCATGATCTCCCTTTGCCTCTGTCAAATTTCTCAGTTACAGGAACAGGTGCATTAAGAATTACATGTTTCCGTGACACCTGTGCTTTGTGTCTTTACGTTGAGCTCGCACTGTAGATCTGAAGTGCACATGTGAGGTTTATCTCTGTCCACGAATAATATCGCAGATCAGGTAGTGCAGCATATTTTGGAAAATCCTCAGTGTATGACTTCTGAAAACAAAAGGACTTTTTTTTTCAGTTTAAGGAGTATAAACGTTTATTATTCTACATTTTCCTTATTACTTTATTCTTCCTATAGCCACTACTTACCTAAAACTCATACTAAGATAATATTATTTGTTTCATCATTTAAGATGACCTTTTATTTGAAATGAAGTTAATATTTTAATTATACTTTGACTACCCAATGTCCTTCATAGTTCTCCGAGAATATACAGTGAAACATATTCTCTGTATCCCTCAGACCATCACTCTTAACCTGTTTCTGTCTATACTCTGTGTGACTAAATGAAAGGATTTTTTGCTATCATGCTTCCTCTCATTCATTTTCTGTAAGGTATGGCTGTGCTTGTAATGAAAATATGATTATAGTTGTTTTATGCTTACACATTTCTGTAATCTTCCTTCTATACAATATTATCTCCCTGACAGCTCTCCCTCATTTTATAGCCTTCTCTGCTGTGTTCTTTTTATTGCACCTCTCTGCAGCTCTGTTCTTTAAATGGACAAGGTTTGTTTGGGCAGCTATGACTGTAGCAGCCTGAATATTACTCTATCTAGACACTCAGTGCTAAGTGACTTTGGTCTATGCGGTCAGTAAGCAAGATTTAGCCTCTGCTTAGTTTTTGTCCTCTTCACTCATTTGCTACCCAAGATTATCACAATTTTTGGCCTTTAATTTCAGAAGTATTGTTACAAGACAATACAAGCTCTCTTGGTGTACATCCAGATACATACTCGTTCTGTAGTAAGTCTTTTTAAATAGCATGCCTTAGCACTTTTCCAATCCCATAGAGTATGAGGAGGATAAGTGGATAATAATAATTTAATTTACACAAAATTTAGAATTATGCCTTCAGTTGGCATGCCTCTTTTGCCTTAAGATGGGAAATTTGGTTATGACAAGCTATAAAAATCTTGATGCCTCCAAGTAGATGCTTTTTTTTTAAAATACAGTGCAGGGCACCAGGCCAAATACAGCACAAGATTAGCACACACTGACAAACAACCATCCCTGAGCAGGCTGAAATCACTCTCTTCTCTCCATCCTCTCAATGATGTTAATTTTAGTTCTGTGTGTACTTTCAAAAATATAGCATGTCTCAGTTGCAAGCACCTGATCGTTGTCCCCCCATCTCCCACATGCAGTTTTGCAAGAGTCCTTAAATTCTTTCATATCAGCATTTTCTATACCAAAATAGACATTCCTCTTTGTGACTCAAATCATTTATTCATGGCATAAGTCCACCAGCAGGAGTCATCCCTAATACTACAGCTGTTCTTTCTATACTCAAATCAAAATATAAGAAGTAACAGGGAGGAAGTTATTGTGGGTGGGTTGGCGTTACCCTCCCTCCACTAGGAATCTAATCTAGCTGGAGAGTGGCCTCTTCAAGGTCTCTCCATGACCCCTGCTTTAGTCTCAGCTATCGGCATCCCCATATTCTCCCAGGAGCCTAACTTGTTACACTGCCTCAGAGATGCCTCCACCCATGCTTTCTCTCCTCCCCAAAAGCCCTTTGTCCTCCTGCCTCCTCTCTCTAGTTGTATCTACACAATCATTTCTCTCCATGATCATTATTCAACCCTATTCCCTCTCTTCAACCACCTCTGCTGTCTATTCTATTTCCACTTCTGTATGATAGTTTAGTATTCTCCCTTGGGTACTCCATGTTCCTTATCTTCTTTGGGTCTATGAATTGTAGAATGGTTGTCTTGTACTACATGACCCAAATTTTACCTTGCTTACTAGATGTGCAGTGATAAGAGAGAGCAGGGATGCAGGGAATGTCCAACCACTGGCTGGCCCAAACTGACACCCACCCCAGGGAAGACAGCCAACCCTGACATTATTAATCATACTCTGCTATGCTTGAAGACAGGAGCCTCGCATAGCTGTCCGAGGAGAGGCTCCCCTCAGCAGCAGAAGGAAACAGGTTCGGAGACCCACAGCTAAACATTGGGAGTAATGCAGGGAGTCTTGAGGAAGAATAGGGGGTAGAATAGGAGGACCCAGAAGGGACAGGTGCTCCAAAGAAGACCAAATACCTGGGCCTGAAGGAGGGGGGCAGTGGAGCTTATGGAACACCAACCAAGGACTGGCATGGACTGGATCTAGGCTGCTTACACATATGTAAATGATGGGCATCTCAGGTTCATGAATATCCCCTCAAGAGGGGAGAGGGCAATTTCTCTGACATGGACTACTGCCTGCTTAAGATCACTTCTGTATAGCAAAACTGCCTCGCCAGGCCAGAGAGAAAGAGGGTTCTCCAAATCCTCATGCAACTGGATGTGCTGGTCTGGGTTGGTTAAGAAAGGGCTCCTCTTATTTGAGGAGTTAGGGAAGAATTATCTGGAGAAGTGGGAGGAAGGATGGGAACAGGAGGAGAGGAGGGAGGCCTAAGATCAGGATGTAAAGTGAATAAAGTAATTAATGTTTTAAATCTTTTATTATTATTATCATTTATTACAATTTATACAAATTAGATCCAGGCTGTGGCCCCCTCCCTCATCTCCTCCCAAACCCACCCTCTTTCCCTCTTTTCCTCCTATGCCCTTCCTCTAGTCCACTGATAGGGGCAGTTCTTCTCCCCTATTATCTGAACCTAGTCTATCAGGTCTCATCAGGACTGGTTGCTTGTCTTCCCCTGTGGCCTGGTAAGGCTGCACCCCTTCAGGGGGAGGTGATCAGAGAACCTGCCACTGAGTTCATGCCAGAGACAACTTCTGTTCCCCTTACGATGGACCCCACTCGGAGACTGATTATATGGCCTATATCTGAGCAGCGGTTTTAGGTCCTCTTTCTGCTTGGTGCTTGGTTGGCATCAGTCTCTTCAGGGACCCCAGGGCCCAGTTTTTTGTTTGTTTGTTTTGTTTTGGCTCTGTTGGTCTGCTTTTGGAGCTATTGTCCCCTCCAGGTCTTTCTCTCTCCCCATTTTGTCAAACTGGCTATGAGTCTCAGCCTTTGCTTCAATACCTTAATCAGTAGAGTCTTTCAGAGGCCATCTGTGGTAGGCTCCTGTCCTGATCCCTGTCTTCTCCTGCTTCTGATGTCTACCACATTTGCCCCTCTAAATGAGGATTGAGCATCTTTTCTAGGGTCTTCCTTGTTGTTTAGCTTTTTTAGGAGTATAGATTTTAGTATGTTTAGCCTATATGGTATGTCTAATAACCACTTATGAATGAATATATATCATGTATGTCTTTCTGCTTCTGAGTTACTTCACTCAAGATGATCTTTTCAGGGTGCAGCCTTGCCAGGCCACAGAGGAGGACAGTGCAGCCAGCCCTGATTAGACCTGATAAGCTAGGGACAGATGGAAGGGTAGGAGGACCTCCCCTATAAATTGGAATTGGAGAGTGGCATGGGAGGAGATGAGGGAGGGACAGTGAGATTGGGAGGGAATGACAAATGGAGCTACAGCTGGGATACAAAGTGAATAAATGGTAATGAATACAAAAAAATAAATATTTAATAAAAAGAGCTTTTCTAGATCCCACCAGTTGCCTGCAAATTTCATGATTTCCTTGTGTTTAATTGCTGAGTAATATTCATTGTGTAAATGTACCACACTTTGTGTTTCTATTCCTCCTTTGAGGGACATCTATATTATTTCTAACTTGGCGCTATTATGAATAGAGCTGCTACGAACATGATTAAGCAAATGTCCTTGTTGAATACTTGAGCATCTTTTGGCTATGTGCGTCTAAAACAAAAAGGGGGAACTGTAGAGAGCTGCGGAATGCTATGCCTTAAAGATGGAGCTGGTTTCCGCCTTCCACCTTCCCGATGGTGAGTGCTCTCTGTCACGAACAACTCCACATTTGGCTAAGGCCGAGGATCTGGCTTGCTTCCATGTATGTGGACCTATCTGCATTGCCCCCGTGGCATGCCTGGGTTGGCTACCCAGAGGCTATTTAAGCTGTGGGCTGGCTTTCCCCGGGGTCCGAGGATTGTTCAATGTTCCTGAATAAACTGCATTGAAAAAAAAAAAAAAAGAAAAAAAAAAATAGATGTAAAGGAGGGGCATTGATAAAAAAATATAATACTTAAAAATTAAGGGCAAAGGTAGTATTTACCATGAGTGTTTTTTTTCTGGTTCTGGGTTACCTCACTAATGATGATCTTTTCAAGTTCTGTCTATTTACCTACAAATTTCTTGATTTCCTTGTTTTTAATTGATGAGTAGTATTCCATTGTGTAAATGTACCACAATTTCTGTATCCATTCCTCCGTTGAGGGACATCTGGGTTGTTTCCAAGTTCCGGCTATTACAAATTGAGCAAGTGTCCTTGTTGCATTGTTGAACATATTTCAGATATGTGCCTAGGAGTGGTAGAGCTGTATCTTGAGGTAGCACTGTTCCTATTTTTTCTGAGAAAGCGCCAGATTGATTTCCAAAGTGGCTGTACCAGTTTACATTCCCACCAGCAACGGTTCAGGGTTCCCCTTTCTCCACAACCTCTCCAGCACATATTGTCAAGTGAGTTTTTGATCTTAGCCATCTTGATGAGTATAAGATGTAATCTCAGATTTATTTTCATTCACATTTCCCCGATGACTAAGCTCATTGAGCATTTCCTTAAGTGTTTCTCTGTAATTAGATATTCTTTTGTTGCAAATTCCAGGCAGCTCAGTCTCCATGTGGGTTCCCTGCTAAAGGGAGCAGAAGCTGTTTCTGGCATGGATTTGGTTGCCTGCTCTTTGATCACTACGCCCTGGCAGGGTGACTTGCCAACACAGAGAGGAAATGGAACCAGGGGGTCTTGCTTGAGAGTTGAGAGTCTAGGGTTAGATAGTATGGGAGGAGGTTTCCCCTTTTCAGTGTACTATGGGTGAAAGTGTGGGGTAGAAAATGGAGGAAGGATTAGACCTGGGACAAGAAAGAGATGAGGGAAGGGGCTACAATCAGGGTATAAAGTGAATACATTTAATAATTTTATTATTAAATAATAATTTTATTATTATTATTGTGGACAAAACACACATCCAAAAAATTTAATGCTGTCAACACTAAGGGCTAGAGATTTGTCCCCAAAAGTTAACATTCATCTCAGTCATGAGAAAAATTAAGAAAATGAACGCAAAGAAACAATAAGGATAAAAACTAATACCCTTTGTCTTGCTGCACAGACTACAGCAGCTACTTTGTGGCTCTTGGAACATCTCAGCTGGAACATCACCCCAAGGACTCTTACACACTCCTCACCTTTTGCCATTTTATATGAAATACTTAATTTTTATCAACATATCAAAATGTAAATAATACCTGGACTATTTATTATAGAGGAATAGAAATCTTAATTTTAGACGTATGGGACTCCAAGATATTATATCCCAAGACAATGGACTCTCTTAGAATGCTTTGGAAAATGCAGGTTGGAAATTCTCATTCCTGCCATAGGAAAACTTCCTTTATATTTGTGAAAATTGTAACATTCTTTAAGGTTGCTATGAATCCTCAAATCCATGCACTGTTTGTGGGAATAAATACTGTATATTGAGTGCTTGTAGCACTCATAATGTTCAAATAGTATATGCAACTTTGTTATATAGAATCAGAATGTTACCTTTTTACTAGGAAGTACACTTCAAATATTTTTCATGTTGAGAATTAGATCTGGTAAGTAAAAATGAACTTTAGTCCTATAGAAACACTGTAATTGACTTTAGACACAGTGATTTGGCTGTATCACTAGCCCTAATTATTTTTGATGACACTATCGCAAGGCGTATTCAGTTCAGTGTACGCTCATTTTGTTAATGCTAGATTTTAAGTAAAATTTCAGGAAATATATATGGTTATGATTATATATGTATATGAGATTGGTGTTAAATGAATAAAAATAGCAATTTTTCTTCATCAGATTGCATTAATGTAAAAAAAAGGTGAAGCTAATAATGTCCAGTTTCTATTTTTTTCTGGCTTCTTTTAAATTCACAAAATTTGTAAACTTTTGTAGTAAATTGCTATTTATTTACAGTTTTTCTCTTTTTAATTATTTTTTCTTTATTATTATTTATTACAATTTATTCACTTTGAGTCTTTGCTGTTGTCTACTCCTCATCTCCTTCTGGTCCCACTCTCCCTCCCTCTTTTCCCACTATGTCCTTCCCCTATTCCATTGACAGGGGAGGTCCTCCTCCCCAACTATCTGACCCTAGCCTATCAGGTTCCACCAGGACTGTCAAGATCCTCTTTTTCTGTGGCCTCATAAGGCCTCCCTTCAGGGGGCGGTGCAAAGAGTAGCCAAAGGAGTTCATGCCAGTGACTGACCCTGCTGCCCTTAGTAGGGAATCCACATGATGACTGAGATGCCCATGGGCTACATCTGAGCTGGGGTTGGAGGTTCTCTCCATGCATAGTCCTTGGTTGATTCATCAGTTTCTGCAGGATCTCTTGGGCCCTGACTTTTTGGCTCTGTTGTTATCCTTGTGAAGCTCCTGTCCCCTCCATGTCTTTCTATCTTTCCCTTCTTCAGTAAGATTCCATAAACTTTTTTTTTCTTAGCAAGAGAGTCTTAGTTAAGCAGAGTAGATTATCAGAGAGCACAAAAATTGGGTATTTTGCTTAAAAAAATAAAACTTGCTTCCTGCTGCTGAATCAGTTTTCATAGATTTAAGCATAAATACATTATTATTTTATTGCCTTATTACAGCAGTATGCCTCTATACTAATGGAAATAACAAAGGAAATTGGTGTTTTTGTTTCTGCTCAAAGCTGCTGCACCTGCTTGATCACTAATCAAGTCCTCCATCCTTTTCTTGTCCCAGAGGAAAACTGATCTATCTTTCTACCTCTTTCTAACCATTCTGCACAGGTCTTCTCCCAAGTAGCCTTGGCACATGAATGTGTCCTTGATGATAATGAAATAACCCAGTGTAATGAGCAGTATCTATGATGTTAAAATAAGTGAATGCATTTATTTCTGTATAATACAGTCGTTATTTCTGATAATTTTGAGGTAAGGGGTTAAAAAATTTTTCAGTAATTCAAATTGCATATAAGAAATCATACTGATCATTTTCTTTCCCAACTTTCAGTATAAAGAACGTAACACCAAAAGTTGGTGACCCTGAGACCCGGAGAGCAATTCGCCGTGCCTTTGATGTGTGGCAGAATGTAACTCCACTAACGTTTGAAGAAGTTCCCTACAGTGAGCTAGAAAATGGCAAACGTGATGTGGATATAACCATCATTTTTGCATCCGGTTTTCATGGAGACAGTTCCCCCTTTGATGGGGAGGGAGGATTTTTGGCCCATGCCTATTTCCCTGGACCAGGAATTGGAGGAGATACTCATTTTGATTCTGATGAGCCATGGACACTGGGAAATCCCAATCATGACGGTAAGTGCATAGTTTCCTTTCAAGATTAATGATCTTCTATTTTAGGATGCTCAAATGATTTACTAATTTACAAACTTAATGTAGAGAGTCTATACATTACCTATAAAAGCAGTGTGTGAGGCTTTTTATGTTTTAGGATAATAATTTGATCAGAACTGTTACAATGTATAGATATGTACGTGTTCCTTGAAGAAATATGTATACCCGTGAACACTGAATTACATTGTTTTCTGTAAGTCATTACTTCTTAAAAGAATTTATAGTTTGTCACTAAAGTCATGAGTTATTCATCACCTGCACCACACTGTATGACATCTTTCTATGTGAAAATAAGTCTGACATTTATAGTATGCTGTACTCTGCATTTTGTATGATATTCAGTCCTCATATTACCATCACCTTTCTTATGTATACCCTTTTCTTCTCATCTTTTGTCTTTTTTCTATTTCATTGGCCTTCCAATAGGACATGACTATGTGATTAATTATCTTGTTACCATCTGTATTTTCTCTCAAGCCAGCTTCTTGCATTGTTTTTATTTCCCCAGTATACGTCTCAGGTGTCTAGTTGCTATCAATATGTTTTGATGCACAATAGCGGAGTAGCAATCAGAAAATCTATTATAAGGATGAGTTATTGTTGATAAACAAATGCATATTTAAACTTTATGCTAAAAAATCAGTTTTGTCAAACAAAAGAATCTATGACGCCTTCGTCTTAAAAGCCATCACTCTTATTTCCCATACCTAAATGATTTCTCTTCCTCACTATTATAAATGATGTTCTCCTTCAAGGTGGACTGCTTTAGTGGCAACTATTCAGCTAATCATACTCTTAACTTCTCTTTCATGAGTTAATCTTAGTCATGGAATTAAGTTTATTTTTTAAGCTGGGTGGACTTTTTTGATTAAGTTGATGTATTTAGTATATGTAGCAGTTAGAAAGTCATGAATATTGTGAATTTGGCAGGACTACATTGAAACTAACCATCAGTTTCAAAGGGCGAAAAAAATCTATGTGATTTTAACAATAAGATATGTGATACTAACTCTGTCTTTTGAGGTAATAGTTTTGGATTTGGTAGTATTGAATTAGGGGTGCCTTATTGTTTGATGATAATAAGAGATTTGTCAAAGATTTTTATGGGGAGGAATAAAAAGCCAGAGCTTTAGAGCTAAACAGATTAATGTTTAAATGTTGGTTAACCAATTATTATCTGAAATAGCCTCCAAAAAAAATTTTTTTTTTTTAAATCACGGTGTAGTTTCTGCTGTATGTAGTCTGTGAACTTTGGAAGTGCAAGTGTTTTCAATGTAAGCTGTGTGTGAAATATGTTTAAGCCATTTACAACACTCCGTTTCTAATAATAAATATTGGCAGATAGTTGAGTATTAGCAGTTGCATTTATTTAGTTTTGTGGCCTCATAAATTTAAATTATCTAAATATTGCACAAAAATTACATCTTTCAAGCTGCCTCTACTTTCTCTTAAATTGCTGAACTCCTCAATAAAGGCAGCACTAAACTTTAGGTCTCTGCTCCACTAGGTAGCAAACAGAACATTTAAAAATAAACAAGTTTACTAAAACTTCCAAATGAGGATTTGATTATATAGGAAAGGAACATGTTTACATTAATGTGAGTGGTCCCAGTACTATGAATACTTATGTGTTTCATTTGATTTAAAGAGTTTTCCAAGAAATGTGTCAGTGGAAAAAAAAATCTCAAATATAGTATGACATATTACTTTCCAGCTAGGTCAAGTCATGTTTGACTGAAAAATTTAAGAACACCAACTATTTTCTCAACTTATAATTTGCACTATAATGTCCAGTGTGTTCACAAAATTATTTTGACATAAGCATTCAGCAGCAAACTTAAACAATATATTTATTTGATATCTGTTCATTCATTTTGAAAAAAAAAATGTTTTCCTGTCTAGTAAGAGATTTGTGTTCCGTGAAAGCCCGGGGAACAACTCTGCAAAATAACAGTGTTTCAGAATTGCTAAGGATTAAGGGCATGTTAACTTGCAGTTGAAAATATAATTCCATAATGATTTACTGCTTAATTCAAATTCAGGCTCTTAAGAAGCAAAAACAGGGCAGCTAGGTGGTGTCAGTCTGAAGTATTGATCATTTATAATAAGAACAGCCCCTAGCTTTACTTGTGGTCTTAGTGGATGTGAGAAGAATTCATGCCATTTTACATTTGAGTTCCTAACAGTCCATAAGACTGCCATTTTGTATCAGGGCTCACATAAGGCAAAATTCTGACATATTTAATGATAAACTCTTTTCTTTAAATGCCCTGGCTTGCTTACCTGGGTTGCTTTCTTTCTCTCATTCATAGCTCTTAAGCAGCTAGAGAACATTGCTACTTGGTTTTGCAGCAAAAATATGCAAATGAAAGAGCCTCTTGATAAGTGCCTTGCTCATTTTCCACAGCACATTGCTCAGCTAATGAAGGCAATTTGAATTCTGTCTACCTGAAGAGAGATAAACACTGTCACAGGCTCCCAGTAACAGCAGTCCATTGTTACTGACTTTTTGCCAATTTGCTTGTAGTCATGATGTCTTTTAAAAAAAAACATGCTAATGCTCATTGCACAATACTTTTAGGAAAACATAAAAGGACATTCACATTCACATATGTATGCATCTTTAATAAAACATTATTTTGTTTTCAGGAGCGAAAAACCTGAATATGGGTATAATAATTCAAAAAAATTCAGCTAGGCAATTTTTTAAAATATATTTTACTTTGGTGTAAGTCAGGAAACCTAACTCTAACAGAATGTTAACATTTATTTTGAGTATTAACTTACTCTTCTCTAAGCCATCCTATAATAATAAAACAAAAAATATGTGCCGTTGTCAACATAAAATAAGACATCATACCCATCACTTCTGAATAATCCAGTACCTAGTCCAATAATAAGATGTCAAATCAATCACTCCCAAGAGAAATTAAACATGCCTATAAGGTGATATATAAACTTAGTATAAAAAATTGTCTAGAGACAGGCAGAATTTCAGAATAAACTAAGGTACAGTTCTGTTCAACAAAAGTACCTTTCGACTGCCAAGAAAGGAACACTTGCCAGGCGTTAAAAAGCCCCTGGCTTTGATGTCTGTCGTGGCGTGCATGGTGCATGCGTGTCTGCGTGCTTGTGTGTGCGCTTGCACCTGTGTGTGAATGCACATGTGTGTGTGTGTGTGTGTGTGTGTGTGTGTGTGCGCGTGTGCATGTGTGTGTTGCAATAACTGTTTCTTGTTTTTATGTTTATTATCCAGTTTAAAGACACATCCATCAGGCCAGTCAGCACTGTCTAAGAAATATGGAGTGGACATAATGATAATAATTAAAATTCACCAAAGACCCAAACTCTTAAATAAAATATGTAACGTTTAAACCTGCCCTCTCCTAACTTTACATTCTTTCTTGAGTCGGGTGGCTTCATGATGTGATCTTCACACTGACCACAGAGAGTCAGTGAGGGACAGCACACCGGATCACCGAGACACATGTGCCTTGCCAGAAGCAAGCCGAGACCTCACACTTCCTGTGCTGTCTTCCAGCCTTTCTGTCCACTTCACAGCTACCTCTGCTTGATACTGTTTCTCAGGACGCTGTAAGCTTTTGACTCTGATCTTTGATGAATACAAATGTCAGGTACCAAGTATGAAGCTGCTCATTAGGCAGTCCACAGACCGTGTGAGCATTATCTGGTGTCGTTTCTCCATAAGGAATAGAAAAACAGACACTGTGACTCAGTGGTACAGCCCTTAACCCATCCTTAACTCAGAAATACTGACTGAGCTATTAAATTCTGAAACTAACTTACTAACACATATTGTTTTTACTGTTCTTTACCAAAACATTATGAGTCTGTCTTTCAAAATATTCAGGCATCCATTCATGAAGGGCATTATTTCTTTGTTTACAAAATCTCTTCTTCCTTCCTAGAATTAAATTAAATTTAGGATGTTTACTTCATTTTAATATACTAAGAAGAAAGCCTGATACACTTGAGTTCTTCAAGACCATGAGATTCTATTGCATTATTTGATTATCATGCAGTATTTACTTGGTTTTCTTTTTTTATTTTCAGATCTTCATAAAATTCAGGAGAATATCACATGATTTGGGGTAATTATACTTGAAAAATTTAAATTCCTGTCAACATTAGTACTATGTAGGAATGAATCTTGAGCATTAATGTAGGGACTATCAATAACTGAGGCAGTTAAAATTAAAATGTCCATGGCTTAACAAAGAATTTTACATTATGTCTGTGAGATAAGACACAGGTGTTTTCTCCAAACATTTCGCAAGACACTGAAGCTCAAGCAACAGTAATATGGCCCAGATGCCCTCATTCATCCAAAAGTTGGGAAGAATATGTTTCTTCCTGAAAAGCTTTACATATCGGATCTATAGGTGACATAGTTAATGTTTCTGCTGAAGGTCACTGAATTACAAGTAAATCCTAGGGTCCTGGCATTACAGAAGCATTTTAGAAGGCTCATATGTTCCAGTCCCAATATTTAATGTCCTGTGCACCAAAAGCCTGGATTTTTACATACACTATGAATCTCTAACTAACTTGCTTAATTACAACAAACCTTCATTTAAATACTGTCATTTAAACAAGTACTTTGCTTCTATGAAATCCTCTCCTTCAGGTTTGTCTTTAAATGAGATCTTTATTCTTAAGTCTAGATGATAATCAATAAAACAAATTACTTGTTTCCAATTTAGCCATGTTTGATGGCTATAATAATAAACAACATCTTTAGGACAATAATCTAATAGTTTTATGTTCTTACTGATAGAAGTCCAAGGTTGGATGTGTAGCTCCATTTGGTATGCTTGCCTAGCAAACATAAGGCTCTGGGTTTTTTCCCCAATGCTGCCAAAAATATCAAAATACAAACAAACCTCTACCTTACTTTTGACCTTTACTTTTGCAGTATTATAAATCTTATACACTCCTGTTTTCGTAAATCATTTTCAGTTTAAACAAACCTTCCCTAAATTTTCTTATACCAATGTTTAACCCTCTTCTTATATTGACGTTAAAAAAAATTCATTGCCCTAACTTCCTACCTCACAAATCTGCTGATTATGCATTAGGGAAGCAATATAAATAGGCCGTGTTTCAATGTACAGAGGCGCTGTGTTTTTGCTTTTGATTTGATACACCAGAGAAGGAGACTTTGAGACTTAGGAGACAGATCAGCTAGTCAAGACAGCTCTTGTCTTGAATGCAGATACAGAAACTACCAGCTGTGCAACCAGCGAGACTGTCAGCTCCCCAGTCATTCCTTGATGGTCAGCCTAACCTACCTGGCAACTTCCAAGCCAGTGAGATACTTTCTCCCAATGTTAGGTGTATGGGTGAAGCTAGGTAGATCCATTAGCAGATAAATGTAGTTTTCAATAGGCCCAGGTACTCGAACTTTAACTTGTGAGCTCCCATACTAGAAGGGAGCAAACTCTCAACAGTTGTCCTCTGCCTCCACACATGACCCAGTTATGAATGTGCACGCACACATGCAGACAAACACAAAAGAAACAAGTTGAGTGTAAAATAAACACTATAAAAAGAAAGGGGTTGGCATCCAAACACATAAACACACATGTTCCTCTGCACCTATAAACACACGTGCACCTTTATATAGGACATGCAAGTAAACATGTACACAAAAATGCACAAAAATATATGCACAAAACACACACACACTAACACACACACACACACCACATCAGTGTCGTGAGTCCTTGGCTTTTATTTAGTTCCTTTCCTCTTATCTAAAAAGGAGATCATATTTTGTCATCACCACAATCAGGAGAGTGATCATGAGTTTTCTCCAACCGACTTTATGACATGCAGAATCCAAGTCTGTCTAAACAGAGCAAGTAGATCAAAGGGTTTGACATTATCGTCATATCGAAGATAAAGTAGATCTAGGATTTATTCTGACTCTTCCACACTGGAGTTTGTTTAGGGACAGTTGTGATCCAAAAATTTCTGTATAAGTTAATTGCCTTAACTAGCTGAAATAGTAATAGTGCTTTGAATAACATAATAGTTATACAAATCTGGGCATATATTTAATTTTTAGTATATTGCTCAGTTTTAAAATATCCACCCTTTTCACTAGATAAATTTATTTTAATTGAAGAGTAACTTAATAAGTGTAATTCACAACACTGAATTTCCCAAAATTTCCTGTCTCATTGAAAACTAATCATAACCAAACCTTGGCGAGAGTTCAGGGAACCATATGAAAAAGGGGAGAGTTAATATGACCTGGAGAGGACAGGAGCTCGACAAGGACCAATCATATCTGGGGACAAGGGTCTTTTCTGAGACTGATTCTCCAACCTAGGACCATGCATGGATATAATCTGTTAGAAGTTGCCCATAGCAGCTAGGTATCTAAGTGGGTACCCTAGGGAGGGGAACAGGGACTGTCTCTGACATGAACTCAGTGGCTAGTTCTTTGATCACCTCCCCGCCCCCTGCTGAGGGAGGAACAGCCTTGCTAGGCCACAGAGGAGGACATTGCAGCCAGTCCTGATGAGACCTGATAAACTAGGGTCAGATGGAAGGGGAGGAGGTCCTCCCCTACCAGTGGAGTTAGAAAGGGGCTAGGAGGAGATTAGGGAAGGAGGGTGAGATTAGGAGGGAGTGAGGGAGGGAGTTACAGCTGGGATACAAAGTAAATACATTGAAATTAATATACAAATAAAAATTTAATTAAAAAAACTAATTTTTTATTGTTTTTATTGTTGTTTGAATATATTTTTGAGGAAAAGTCTTACTAGTTAGCTCAAGCTTTTTTTGACTCCACTGTTTATACCAGGTTGGCTTTGAAATTGTTCTCCTGCTCCAAATTCAAATTGCTAAGAGTAGAGGTGTGCACCACCATTCTTATTACTGGCACATATTTAAGAATAATATAAATTATTCTCCCACTTAATTTAATGTAGTTCATTATTTTTTCTAATGGAAAACTCATTGTTTGTAATTTTAGCTATTCTAATTTTCTAATTAACATATTTGCCCATAAAATGCTGTTTGGCACTATTTAAACAAAGCCATAGAATTACTTGTATGTATTGCTAGAGAAGGTTCAATAAATCTGCAACTAGTTTACACTTTCCCAATAAAAAAAAATTAGTTTTAAATTGAAATCTTTCTCTCATTTGTCAATAATCTTGATTGCCTCTCAGTTTTTAAATTCAAGAATATTTTGAAGGTTATTTCTTCCTTCGTAACGTTTTCTTAGAGTCTGCTTTCAGACATATAGTTCTTAAACAACTCCCAGACTATGGATGTTTTATTCTGTTGTTTCAACTACTGTTCATGTTTTTTCCTGATTTTATTCCTTAATGTGCTGATTTAACTATTGCTTATAGGCTCATATATTTGAATGTTTGACCCACAATTAGTTTAACTCTTTGGAAAGGATTACTTTTAGGTGTGACCTTGTTGGAGGAAGGTATGTCACTAGGAGAGTTGGAGGCTTCATGATGGATGCCAATACCTTTTTTTTTCCTCTGTTAGATGTTGAAGCATATAAGCTCTTAACTACTCTTCCAGCATCATGTTTGCCTGACTGACGTCACGCTTTACCCTTTGTAAGCATCAATACCCAAATAAATGCTTTCTTTTCTAAGTTGCATTGATCATGGTGCTTTGTCACAGCCATAGAAAAGTAACAGAAACATCATTCATACTTCTCTAAATATTGACTGACTAGATTTCTTTTTCTTTCTTTTATACTTTCACTCCTTTTTTTTTTCTTTATTAATATAGTAGGCTTTTTTTTTTTGCCAGTTTTGTACAGTCTGTTTGGATCATATCTATCTACTCTTCCAACTCCTCCCAGATTCACACCCTTACACTACTGAACAAATTTGTGTCCTTTTAAAAATATAATCATTATGTCTATTTTGTGTTTCCCATATATATACATGGGTGTGAAGCCTTCTGCTCGATCATGATTGACTTACTAGGTACTTAAAAACATACTTTGACTGGGCCAGCAGATATAAATTGCCAATGGCTCCTTAGATAAAGGTTGAATTTTGCACCTGTTCAAGCTGAGATTTGTCTGGCTTGTGCTTCCTCGGAATGTTAGAACACGCTCAGTCTCACTGTTGGTCTCTGTTTGCAGCTGCCCAATTGTTTCTAGAAGACACTCTTTCCTGGTAGTCTTCCGCTGCCAATGCGTTTTCCTACCTCCTGTTCTATTTTCTCATCTTTCTAAATATGTTATTCCTATTCTACTTTAATCTCTAAGCCTTGAGGAAGGGTGTGTGTGTGATGTATACATCCTATTTTGGGCTGAGTGTTCCACAATCCATCATTCTCATGACTAGTTGTGAGTCTCTGTGTTAATCACCATCTACAAAAGAAGATTTCCCCCTGAATGCTGTGAGGTGCATTAATCTATGGGTATAAGTACGTCATTAAGTTTTAGCCTAACACTGTATACATTTAGAATATTGATATAGTATTAAGGTAGTAGTATTGGGTTTTCCCTAGGCCTTATGACTTGTTAATCGAAAGGTTATTGGCCCAGAAATAGTGCAAAGCATGTGTTTCATCTTGTGAAAATGGACGAGTATGTAGATGGACTAAAGTACAACCCACAGTCTTCACACCACAGCTTTACCAATGAGCATGTCTAGCTAAGATTCCTGTGGGTGACAAGGTGCACATCTGTGTTAATATTGATGATTAATCTCCTCTGGTAGCATGCTTGTTATCTTCCAGGGCTGGAAAGCTATCCAGGAAGTTATCAGGAGCAGTTTAGTAGCTTTATGTTGATGACTCTAGTATGTTATAGCTCTAAAAATAGAATATTATTCCCATTCTCTAACAGCTAACTGATAGCATTGGCAATAGTTTTTTAATGTTTGGGGACTCTATGGACTTCACTAGCAAATTCACTGAAAGAAGCAATCCTTTTGTGGCACTGAACTTACTTTCTTACACACACACAAACACACACACACACACACACACACACTACACACTCAAATATACTGGAGCTTCCTCTGTTTCAGGTTTTCACATGGCTTTTTTTAAGACTTTCATGTTATTTATCATTCTCCCACCTGTCCTTCTCTGCCTTTTTCTCCTTTTGCTATCTTTCCAGCGACTACTATGGCTTAAACTGTTTCTATAATAATAATTTATAGAAGCCATTATTTGTTTTAGTTTTTCTTGTGAGCTCCAAACCCAAATTCCACGTCAGTGACCACATACAATTCTCAAAGAACATAATTTCAAAATTAAACTTATCTTATTCTTATGCCTGATTTCTTTTCTAAGTTTTAAATGTATCTTAGAATCTGGGTCTAAGCCAGATCTTAGCCTGAGGTATTTATTTGTGTTTGGGATGGTTACATGGTTCTTATCTTAGCACTCTTCACAGCAAATTGGTCTTGTAATTTCCCCTCTCTGTCTCTGCAATGATATACAACACTTGCCTCCCATGCCTCCAATGGATCCTTCTCATTATTTCTTAAATTAGTTTTTTTTTTTTATTATTATTAAGCTGTACCTGGTTAACATGCTACTAATTTCAAACAGCCAGACTCAGTCCCGCTACAAAGTAATAAACACTGGTTTGTTTCCTCACCTGAGACTTCACTGGCTTCTTCAAGCCTTTTTCCTAGAAAGCACAGCCATTTTATAACTTCCTTAAACTTGTTTCCTTAGAGATCTGCAGACTGATACTTGGGGCTTTACTGACTGAATATGTTTTGCCTATTTATGGTGATGGGGTTGGTATCTCTGATTTAGCTCTTCATAATTTTTTTTTTCTGTTTATCTTCCTGCTGTGTCAGACTAAACTCATTGAGAATCAGGGCTGTGTTTAATCTGATTCTCAATAGACTTTTGCTTAATGAATAAATGCATGTAGTACAATTCAGTCTGACTGAAATAAACTTTGATTGGAAACTTGTACAGGACAATAAAGATTAAGAAAAGAACTTGAAAAGGTTTCAAAAGAAGAGAGTTCCGTAAAGAGTCAGTGACGTGGTGAGAAAAGTTGTACACTCATTGCTGAAAGTGAAAAGTTTTAGTTCTTTTTATGGTAGAAAAACCTGTTTGGGGGAAATTCAATTCATATAACCATCCAGACATGAGCAGTCTAAAGAATAACATGTCATAGAGCTGTCAATATTACTATAATACAAGATACACACACACACACACACACACACATGCACACACGCATAGTCACACATAGCATATCTTGCAGGCAAGACACCATTGCAGATCAAAGGGTTTGTGGCTGAGATGCTGTTTCCATTCTCTTTTGGTAGCCTGCAGAGTACATTTCTGTTCCACAGACCCCAGAATATAGGGTCGGAGGCTGTAAGCTGCCCCAGTTCAGCTTCTCCATATGCAATCAATTATGCAGAAGGAGTCTTCAGCAGCAGAGCCTTGCCCTCAGCTTGTGGAGAATAACCTATGGACTTGGCAATAGCCTGGCTTGTTTGGGGATTTCCATGGGAACCCTTTGGACTCAGTTAGATGTAACCCAATCCTGTTATTGGAAGCTTCATTTATTGGCAAGAGAGGAGTTGGAGCTCAGTTTCCCCTATTATTTGACAATTTTATTTAGATCCCCCTAATATAATAGGTTTCCATACTACCTCTCCAAATGGCCCTTAATTTTATCTTGTCTAGTATTCCTTATTTTGCCCCCCTCTTCCCTTCCCCACTTGATCCTTTCATTCCACACTCCCATCCATCCATAATTATCTATTTCCCCTTCCTAGGGAGAGCTATTGTCCCCTGCCAGGTCCTTACTCAATATCTAACTTCTGTGTTTCTATGGATTGTAGCTTGGTTATCATTTTACATAATATGTAATATGCACTTATAAATGAATATGCATTATATTTGAGTTTCTGGGTCTACCTCATTCAGGATGATTTTATCTAGTTCCATCCATGTGCTTGCAAATTTTATGATTTCATTCTCTTAATGGCTGAGTAATACTCCATTGTGTAAATACGCCACATTTTCATTATCCATCTTTCTCTTGGGAGCTATCTAGATTGTTTTCAATTTCTAGCTATTATGAATAGAGCTGAAATTAAAATGGTTAAGCAAGTGTCTCTATGGTATAATAGTGTTCACTGGCTATATGCCCAAGAGCAGTATAGTTGAATCATAGGTAGATCAACATTCAACTTCCTGAGGATTCACTACACTGATTTTCATAATCTTGCTAGTATTTGGATTGTTTTTCATTTTATTTTATCTTGCTTTTTAGCTTAAGCATTCTATGTCCTAGGCAAATTAAATCTCAAAATAATTACTTTTGGGGAATAAAACAGCCATTGTAATTATGAAGTGACGGAAGTTGCAATTATCTGAACTTGGCCTGCACAAGGCTAGTAAAACCAATACTAGTCATTGGTGGGGAAGAGGCACATGTGCTCCTGTTTCTTCCTGGTGAATTTTTTTTTTTATTGCTAGTTACTGGAGGACCGACACTCATTATCTTTAACTGTGTACCCACCAGAGGACTCCCAGGGTCAAAAAAATAGCTCTATACCCATGACTACACAAATAAGGGAAATTTCTGGAATTATTGTTATTTATGAATAGTAGGCTTTTCCTTTTCAAATTATATATTAAATTTAAATGTACTTAAGTCAAAGTATCTTTAGTCTTTGTTCCTTCCAGCCCTAAGTATATAACATTAAAACCCTTCCCATGGCTCCTTTTTTGATAGTGTTTTTATATAAATATATGTATGCATGGATGTGCAAATATCTATATCTGTATATACATATATAGGTAGATAGATAAATTATAGATTAGATAGATAGATAGATAGATAGATAGATAGATAGATAGATAGATAGAAGCTGTAGAGTCCATTTTTATTGTTTACATGTATATGGCTTCAAGAATAAAAACTGTGCAATGGACAACCAATTATTAATCTTAACAACTGTCTAGCTGGCCTTAAGGCATAAGCAGGAAGGAAGTCATGGTTGGTACTGGCAACTTAGTCCAAGTTCCTGGGCTAGTGTGGTATCTTTCTTATGGATTGAATGTTAATGGAGGAGCTGCTCTTGAAAAGTAACTAAAGACAGAAACTAAAGATAACTAGTGCATTTATAAAACAAAGAAACTGTTACAAAATAGCACAATCACTATTAAAAATATTCAATTAGACAGCCTCAAAAATGGTGACCTGTGACCCAAACCTTAGTCAGGGATTCAATTACCTATGTAATTCCCATTACCACACTGTACACTGGAAAGCATCCTTATAGCCAAATGAATGAATGAAGAAAAGAAAGAAAGAAGAAATTATGCTCAATCACTCCCAGGATAAAGTTGTTATTACTTCTAACTCAGTCACTGTGAAAGGAATTATATGTCATGCTAAAGGGACATGTAGGTCACATGTGAAAAGAATGAGCACGGTGAAGACTTCCTGTGGCAGACAGCGGGATTCAAACAGGCCTCATCAGCCTCTTGACTGGGTCTTAAGCTAACACTATAGCTACCCCAAAGGTTTGATATCTCTGGCAATCTCACTACAACATCAACAGACCGTCATCTGAAGACACATATTTTATCCTTCAGATTCTTGATTCTGGAAATTGTGAAATATAAGTGATATTTCAACAAACCTGCTAATTTTGTATTTAAAATGACTAAATAAATCCATTAAAGTTATTGTAGTTGTTTTTTTTCCAAAGAATGATTGAAATTTATATATGAAAGATTTTCAAAATGTTTTCAAGCAATAAAACATAATCTATCCACAAATAAAGTCTGTTTTTTTCCACATTAAAAAAACCCACAAAAACAAAAGAATGTGTATACACACATACACATACATATATATGTATGTATGTATAGGCTGTTTCCATCATTTATTCACACACACACACACACACACACACACACACACGCACACACACACACACACTTGTTGTTCCACAGCTAACAGATCTTCTGCTAAACAGCATTTTGCTATCAACAAAACTAAGGGAACAGAACAGGCAAAGGCCAGAAGGAGCGTGTTAAAAATATTCAAGGGAGTTTCTGCCTCTGAAGTACACGGATCTCTCAGAAAAACCTTCGTGGCGTTACATAATGAAAGGTGATCAGATATAGCTCAGCTAACATGAACTGAGCTGACTTCATTTGATCACACAGCAGATCCTAACCCTACACTATGGATCTATATGCTTTAAAGGATTAATGTGGATCCACATGAAGAAACAGACAAAGGTTAATACAGTTTGTAGGAGAACTGATGAGAGGTAAGTTATGAGTTAGGAAATGCTGGAAGATGGAAAGCAGAGTTTGGACTAGATCATGGGTGATTCTAATGGCTTTTAAAAACTGGCAAGAAACCATCTGAGGATTTTGAATAAATCAATACATTAAGGAGCATGGTGATTCGTTTAGCTGCCCCTCCAAAATGGTTTGTAGATATTATATGGGGTCATATAGATGGTTACAAAGAGACTCCTGTCCACTGACCAGCATACATTACAGGGTAAGGAGTACTGTACAACATAGATAGATTTTGTTATGTTAGGAAAACACAAGGAAACCAATGGTACAGGAGCAAGCACAAAGAAAGTACGATTACATTTAGCATCAGCACATTTTCCTCCTTCACTGCGGTTACATTGGTGACGTTGAGATGAGTTTATATGACTTTACTCTGGTTTCTGTGCTGTTTGTGCTACTTATAATACATTGAGTCGTATTCTGCACAAGGGAAAGACACCTGGGCAAAAGCATCCCTATAGTGTTTAACTGCTTCAGTTATTTATTCTACCTTCTGTTACTTCGTGTATTGTATGTAGGTAGCTTTACCTACCAGAAGAGATTTTTAGTAAGAATTCATTTCTGGACTATGGTGAGGAATCCATAGATAGTAATTTTTATTCCTTTTTAACAAATGAGCAAACTACTTCCCAACAACATTAGGGCCCTTGGATTTAAGGGATAACTAAAAGCAAAGAGAATCTCAATATCCAGATTTCTATGACTTTTCAGCTTCTTAAGCACTACTTAAATTCTTAGACAGTCATAATCTACCTGGTTGTAGAAGACATTTTTTAAAATTGCAGTAAAGATGTTGTATAAGATATTTTAATATGATCTGCTCTGTGAATATCATGAAACATAGATGCTTAATTCATTGTTTTACTTAAAAAACACATGAACAGCCAAAATGAATATATATATATATATATATATATATATATATATATATATATATGCTTTCCTTCCTAGTCATGAATCCTAGAAAGAAAACATAATTCAGAATATTTGAAATTCTTAACTGTGCTGCCAACAGAATATTCTGCCAAATCCCAAGCTACAATGTTGGCTTTTAATATGTTTGTTTATTTGAGAACAGGCAAGATATGTTGTTATTTTATTTGGAGTTTTAGGTACATAGTTTGTTGTATAAATCACAACCTGATGTAATGATGTAAAGTAAATCTATTATTTTGTAAATATATATATATATATATATCTTCTACTTCCATTTTTATCCTTCTGTTTAAGTTTCAATGTTCTAAAGACAGATAAGAAAGGTGCTTAGCGACATCATATCCTATTCCAAGATCCTGAAATAATGTGTAAAATAGCATAAAATTTAATGCTTTTATTCATATGTTCCATATGTCTGCATATTTTAAAGTCTAAATTTTACTGAACTCCTTTGGATAAACTGCTCTTTCTGACCTCCATTGATCCTGAACACACAAATATTATCAAATTTGTGATCTTCAATTTCAACTTTTTTATTCTCACACGAAGCATAGTTTATTAGTCAAACAAACTTTCAGCCTCTGTTTTTGAAACCTAATTCAACTAAACACAAACTCACAGATAAATGCCAATTTTAGATATTATGTGAAAATAATGAGAAATATTTATAAAGTTACTTGTAAAATTATTTGTAAAATTACTATGCAGTAATATCATTTTACTATCAACTACCTTTCAGATTTTGACCATGATCTGAAAAGTAACACTGAAATTTCTTATTCATCTTAAAGACTAAACTTTGGGCCTGGAGAAATATCTCAGACATTTAGAGCAGTGGTTTCTTTGCAGAGGGCCTCATATCAATCCCCAGCACCCACATGTCAACTCACAACTGTCTAAAACTGCAATTCCAGGGGATTCGATGCTCTCCTCTGGCTTCTGTGGACTCTGCACACACGTGGTACACAAATGTGCTTGCATGTAAAACACTCATCCACAGATAATAAAATATTTTAAGTTATTCTGTTGGCTGGCAAGATGGCTAATCAGTGAAGTTGTTTGCTGCCAAGTCTGATGAGCTGAGTTCAGTCCTAAGATTTATACAGTGACAAGAGAGAACACAGTACTGTACGCTGTACTCTGACCCTCGCACACAAACTGTAGCGTAGCACTTTTGTGTACCTACAAACACATAGATAGACAGACGGACAGACGGACGGACGGATGTTACAAAAAGCACTAAGTTCACACCTGAGTGTGTCACTGGACCGAGTGAGGCACAAACAGCCCCACAGTCACATTGTTTACTCAATTGTTTATATATTAGGGAAGAATTTATGTAGAGTCTCAAATTCTCTGAGAGTCCAATGAGATCAAATGAACTTGACAATCATTGAACTAAAGTCTTAGTTCCAAAATAACAACAACAAAAGTCTTGAGCTGAGCATAAGTGAAAATGCCTGGAATCCTAACATGCAGGAAGCAGAGGCAGAATGTTTTCTGCAAGCCTGAGGCCATCCTGTTTTAAAAAGTGAGTGACTTCATGGCCAGTTGGACTACATAGCAAGATTTTTGTCTAAATATAAATAAGTAAACAAATTATAAAGGTGTTAGCAAAGATCATACCATGGTCTTTGGAGTCCATGACACTCCTTTTGTGGCACACAGTATAAAAATCAATTGTGTGTTATGATAACTTGCTTATTAATAGTTGGTCAATGCTATAAATACTTCCATACATATGCTAGATCATTAGTAGTTTTTTAAAGTATGTTGTTTACATATTAGTAAGACCACTTTTCAGATAATAATTTGTATTTTTCAAATAATGATATATAAAATAATTCAAGTCAGGCGCTGACAAGCAGCTTCTGCAATTGTTATGATTGTTGTGGTGTAGGTAGTGATGAATATTGATTCCCTTTGTAGTAACCGCAGAGAGGTGAGTGAACCTTTGTAAGGGTCCTCACCAATCAGACCAAGATGCCCTGGGCAAACACAGCGCAGATAACACACACAGAAATAAATAAATAAGGTGGCACAGTAACTGACAATGTTCCTAGAGTTTGCCGAAACGCAGTAAGGGAGGAAGAACACAATTCCTATTTTTTTTTCACTATTGTGCTACAATTAACTGTATCTTGCTTTTTTTTTTTTCTAGCAAGACTGTTCTGACATGAGAACATACAAAGCTATTTCACTACAGAGTTCATAACCACACTGTAGCCTAAAGGAATATTAAGTGTATTTGGCCTTTATTATCCAGATGTTTTCATAAGATTTCCACTAAAGTTGTTTGCCATAGACTTTAGTTGCTTTAATTATATTTATTTACTTTACATTATCTCTTTAACATAAAACTCTATGTACTTATTGTTTGTATAGGTCTTGAAAACTTTTTACTCAGGAAGATTTTAGGATGAAGATTTGTTAGATGGTGATTTGATTGCCTCATATTTTAATGCCCAATTTTGGGTTTTGCCTAATTAGTGCATACTTGTAGCAGGCTTTCAAACAAATGTCATCCAGACAGCTGCAAAGGTCTCAGGAAACCACACTCAGGATATGATAAACTGTCCTTCTTTCTTTCTTCCTTCTTTTTTTCTTTCTTTTTTCCTTCCTCCCTTCCCTTCTTTCCTTCTTTCTACTTCTCTTCCTCCTCTCCTCCTCTTTCTTTTTCATGTTTAGCATGAAGTTAATACCCTCTATTATTTGCCTCAATCACTGTAATGTTCTGCCTCACCCCACCATGGACCCAGAACTTGTCAAGCTGAAGACTATGCCCTGAAACCAGAAACCAAAATTAATCTTCTTCCCTTGATCACTCTGTCAGTAATGAGAAGTTTGACCAACACAACTCCGTTTCCAAATGTGTAAGGAGCTTGGGAAAGTACTTCGTATCAGGTGAGAATACGAGAATGCAAACACAGGAGCCATTGCAGAAATGAGTGAGCACATTTGATTGATAGCATATGGAGCCTTTGCTTCCCTAGCTCCCATGCTGTGTTGACTCAGAGAGAGTCAACAGTGTGGAAAGCCACAGTGTGCAAGGCAGAGCAGAGCTCTGTCCACAGCCAGTCAAACCTGGATAAAATAAACTTCTCATGTATAAGCCATCCAGTTTGTAGCCTTTTGTCATAATAGAGTCAGCACTTTGAAACATAAAAAGTATTTAATTAAATTTAGAATTAATTAAATGAGAGAAAGAGATACAATTACTACAAACTATCAGAGCAAGCTATTATATGCCAGCTGTGTCCTTTGAGTAGGCGTCTTGAGAGAATGGCTCTTTTTTCTTTTTTCTGGAAATCTTAGAGCCTATAGCGATGGGAAATGAGCAAAATACATTTTTCCAACACAGTAAATATTGATAGTGATTCTCGTCTAGATAGGGTATTGAAGTTTCTGCCACTTGATATAACTTTGTATAAGTCGCATAAAGTATTAAAGCCTCAGTTTCTTTACCTTTAAATTCTCAGTAATAAATACACTACACTAAAAAATAAATAAGAAAATACAGAAAGAGTGTTTGGTACTCTACTTAGAACAAATAATTACTAACTTTAGCACGTCCAATAAAGAAAATAGTTGTCAGTGCAATCATATAGAGCTAAAAGTTAAGAAAAGGATTCTGTAATATCTGTATGCCAAGCACTGCAAATATTCTATTAATCAACTATGTGATGAGTTTTTCATTTTCTGTTCAATATATTAACTGTAACTCAGTATTTTAAATTTAACTATTTAAAATTTTAATCTGTTCAGATTTGTCAGTCACTTAAATCACAAGTAAATATTTAAAAAATCAGAAACTATCAATGCAATTATAATAAAAATTATAATCAAATTATTTACAATATGAGAGCAAATTTTATAATTAAATTATTTACATATGTGAGAGAAACATAGAGGCAGAGCAACTGAAGTCACTTGGGCATTCAGAGAACACTTTACGGAAGAGGTAACTGGGTTTTGTTTCTAAGGATAAATAACAACAAGTGGATAATTAAGAAGATATACAGATAGGAAAAATGTTCTAAGTTTCAATGTGTTTCAGAGGAAATATACAAAAAATATCCAATTTATTGAACTGCACATAGATTGATCAAAATACCAAATTGTCAGTTAGAAAATGAGAAATGTCAAATTCTGGTTACTGCTTACACTTAAAGGGGATGTAACATCGAGTTATGGGATAAAACAGGAAAATAGATCCATTGGTGCTGGTACTACAGCGATGAAGAAGGCCTTTAAATGTGTGTGTTCCCAAAATGTGTGTGTGTGAAGTGTTCTATAGTCGTTCACGTATGTTCAGGCCATGTCATCAGTAGAAACGGCTCTGAGAAACACATGAAAGTTGTGACATCAGTTAGGATAAAATAGAGTTATGATTATGACAGGGAAATTACAAACAATGCATTATCTCTCATAATATCCAGTTCAGTATTCCATATGGTGTTGGAATACACAAAAGAAAGGAGATTAGAGACGCAATTAAAAGACACGCACAGAACTCAAAATCTTGCAAGAGCAGCAAGCGCTATTTCTGAGCTCAGAATGGAGAGGCTAATTTTGCCTTTGTTGCCTGCTTGTTGATAAGATCAGGCGTATTACAATTGAAAAGCCTAAATAACATGAATGAATGGGACACTGCAGACGCAGTTATTATTTTCAGCACTAGGAAAGAGGTCTGGTGCATTCTGATTACCTAAGCCTCATTCTGTGCCAACAACTTTTGTTCCTAGTAGGGCTCAAATCACAGGGTGGTACTGTATTTAATAACTTACCCTTTTAGACTATTGTGAAGATGAAAGTGATGTTTAATTACATTATTGCCAATCATCTGAAGAATGGTAATTACTTGGAACACTTGGCCAGTGTTTCTGATTAAAGCATCATACTTTCACAACAGGTCATAAGTTCATCTCCTAATCCTGCTAAATTTCTTCCAAAACCTTATTTATTCATTTTGCAAGAAATCACTCTACCCTTGGAAATAATAATCAAGAAAAACTTGAATAATTTCATGACCTATTCATGCAATGAATTGATTTTGATCATTATGACCTATTTGCTGTTCTCTGTGGTTTATTTTTGTCTCTCTTTTTTTTTTTATTCTTAGCCAAGAAAAAAAAGTGACCAGGAGACTCTTTTCCTGTGAGATCTGAAGTGCTTTGAATAATTTAGCTAGGTCACTAGCCAGCAGCTTAGTGGATGTCTGGAAGCAGTATTTATCGGTCTAAGTGCAGGACATTTGCTTCCAACATGCTTACTTAGGCACTGGGCTCCTGGTATTTCATTTGCAAGTGAAGGCTAGTTGATATACAAGGTGAAAAGCACTGAAGACTGATTTTTTTTTCCCTTTTAAAAATTAAAAAAAAAAAAAAAAAAAGATCTAATCTTGGGAGGACGCTTTGGAGCTTCTTGCTAAGAGGCTGTATCTGTCTTTCAACATGAGGATGCAGAATCCAGAGTCACATGGAGCTGCACTTTCCCCTTGCTGAGTTCATATGTAACCCCGCCTGTTGCTGAAAACCTTTGCACCATTTTTTTTTTTTTTTTTTAGTTTTCTGCCCTTGGATTGACTGCCTTGATTTTTTACTACCCTGTTTATTTTTTCTTCATTTAATGAAAAGTTTTGTCCATGGCAAGGGTTTTCTTTAACTTTCGGGGACTGATAGAGCCTTTAAGCCACAATTCCTGCATCCTGCCCTGGGTGGGTTTTAGCGAAAGCTGCTTTACCACCTCGATCACTGGCCAGCACTGCTTACTATCATCTGGAGAAGCAAACTCATTGTTTACAGATTAGTTTTTAAATTGTCAAAGTATTTACAGTTGGACTTAGACTTTTGTGTCTGTAAAAAGTGATGTTATTGTCTTTTTTAGAGCCTTCTATTTGCCTGAAAATAAGTAGTCCTAGCACAATAATTATTAGCAGTCTGTCCAAATTGCGTATAAGCAAACACACTCCCAAATGTCTTCAGGAATAATTCTCCTTTCTCCTGTATTTCTTTCTCCTTCTCTGACCATGAAACCACACTTACAGCCACATTCCATTACTTTTCCACTCTACATGATTTCTAACTTTTTATAATTTAATTTTTATATTTATTTATTACAATTGATTCACTTTGTATCCCTGCTGTTTCCAGTTTTAAAACCACTTTCTCTCCTAATCATGCAGACACTTGACTCTCATTCTTTGCTCCTTGCAAACATTTAGCCTCCAAAAAAAAAAAAAAAGAAACTTATTTTTCAATAGTACATAGATTTTTTTAATTCCATGACCCCTGTAAGTTATCTGTGAACATAAGCATTTGCTGCCATTCCATAAGCAACATAAAGCGGTAGGTACTTTTGTTCTACTGTCTAAAGCTTCCTAAGAACAATGGCCTTCTTGGCCTGTTCTTATAGGATTCTCATTTCCTTCTTTGCAGTATATATATCTAGAGAATCAATTATCTATATGTACTATTCAGGTAGAATTTATATTGTTATTTTTACTCCTCAATTTCAAATTAGCTTTCAACTCCTCAGATATTTTTCTGTTTATTCAAACACATTGAAATATTTAATATTTGCTTTGTGGCAACCAATACCTTCAGAATTGTTAAAAAATAAATAGTACTCAATATTAGTTTTTAAGTCACTCAAAGAATGAAGGAAAATATGTGAACAGACAATGATAATGAACTATAACTTCATGGGTGGCTGGGGTACTGTAGAAGGGGTGTGACAGTAAGAAGAGGACAGCAGACCCTGTGGATATTTGACCTGAAAGAAAATCTGCACAGACAAGAAATAAACATGTTTTGTGATAGCAATTCTGAAGAAGTGAACATTCAGCACTTTGTGGGGAAAGGAAATTCAGAAAGAAGATAGTGCAGAGACCCTAAGGACCAACAATCCTATAAAGAAAAAGTTTATTTAAGGGAAAGGAGCTACTGTTGGGAAGGCAGGAGTAGGGCTTCTGTACAATGGTTCTTGGCTATGTCTCCAGGGATGCAGAATTTCCTGATAGACAGTGGGGAAATGAGAGGGACGTAAGCAAAAGAATGTGTGAGAAGCTGTCCTTCCTGAAACAGTCCATTTTTCAATATCGCATCCCCCAGTTAATCTTTATCACTGCCATGAGTTTAACTTCTTTCAGGTGAATTATAAACTAACTCTGCATTGGACATAGAGTCTACTTGTTTAAACGTCTAACCTCTATGCACTGTTGTAATGGTTAAACACAAGACACTTTTTCTGAAGGCCACAACTTCTTAATTTATTTTTTTAATTCATTACAAATCACTTTGTATACTAGCTGTAGCCCCCTCCTTCATTCCCTGCCAATCCTACCATCCCTCCCTCATCTCCTCCCACGCTCCTCTCCAAGTCCACTGATAGGGGACCTCCTCCCCTTCACTCTGGCATGTACCTCATTTTTTAATTGAACTACTTGATTTGTTGCTGTTTAACTTCTTGAGTTCTTTATATATTCTGGATATTAGTCCTCTGTCAGATATAGGGGTGGTGAAGGTCCTTACCCAGTCTGTAGGCTGTCATTTTATTCTGATGACAGTGTCCTTTGCTTTAAAGAAGCTTTTGAATTTCATGAGGTCCCATTTATTGATTATTGATCTTAGAGCCTGTGCTGTTGTTGTTCTGTTCAGGAAGTTGTCTCCTGTGCCAATGAGTTCAAGACTCTTCCTCACTTTTTTTTTTTTAATAACAGGGTTAATGTGTCTGGTTTTATGTTGTGGTCTTTGATCTACTTGGACTTTACTTTTGTGCAGACTGATAAGACTGGATCTATTTATTTTTTTCTACATATACATATCTAGTTAGACCAGCACCAATTTTGAAGATACTATCTTTTTTTTCCATTTTATGGCTTTGGCATCTTTGTCTAAAATCAGGTGTCCATAGGTGTGTGGGTTTATTTCTGGGTCCTCTGTTTGGTTCCACTGATCCACCATTCTGTTTCTACTCCAGTACCATGCAGTTTTTAAAACTGTTGCTCTGTAGTACAGCTTAAGATCAGGGATGGAGATACCTCCAGAAGATCATTTATTGTAGAGGATTGTTTTACCTATTCTGGGTTTCTTATTATTCCATATGAAGTTGAGAATTTTTCTTTTAAAGTCTGTAAAAAATTGTGTTGGTAATTTGATGGCAATTTCATTGAATCTGTAGATTGCTTTTGGTAATTTTTACTGTTTTAATGGCCATTTTTACTGTTATTCCTGCTAACCCATGAGCATGAGAGGTCTTACCATCTTCTGATCTCTTCTTCTATTTCTTTAGAGATTTGAAGTTATTTTTTTTTCATAGAAGTCTTTGACTTGCTTGATTAGAGTTACACCAAGGTACTTTATGTCCTTTGTGGCTATTGTGAAGGGTGTTTTTTCTCTAATTTCTTTCTCAGCCCATTTGTCTTTTGTATACAGGAGGGCTACTGATTTTTTTAAGTTAATTTTGTATCCAGACATTTTGCTGAAGGTATTTATCAGCTGTAAGATTTTCCTGGTAGAATTTTGGGGTCACTCATGTATATTATCATATCATCTGCAAATAATGATACTTTGACTTCTTCCTTTCCGAACTGAATCCCCTTGATCTCCTTTAATTGTCTTATTGCTCTACCAAGGACTTCAAGTACTATGTTGAAGAGCTACGGAGAGAGTGGGCAGCCTTGCCTTGTCCCTGAGTTCAGTGGGATTGCTTTAAGTTTCTCTCCGTTTAATATGATGTTCGCTATAGGCTTGCTGTATATCGCCTTTACTATAAGTGCCTTGTATCCATGGTATCTTCAGGACTTTAATCATGGCAAGTGTTGGATTTTTTCAAATGCTTATTCAGAATCTAAGGAGATGATTATAATTTTTTTGGTTCAGTTTGTTAATATGGTAGATTACATTGATGGATTTCCATGTATTGAACCACCTATTCATACCTGGGATAAAACTTGCGTGGTCATAGTGGATGATATCTTTGATGTGTTCTTGGATTCACTTTGCGAGTATTTTGTTGAGTATTTTGCATCAATATTCTTAAGAGAAGATTAGCCTGAAATTCACTTTCTTAGTTAAGTCTTTGTGAGATTTAGGTTTCAAGTTGATGTGGCTTCATAGAATGAGTTAGGTAATGTTTTCTTGTTTGTTTGTTTGTTTATGTTTTGTGGAATTGTTTGAAGAGTATTTGTGTTAGCTCTTCTTTGAAGGTCTGGTAAAATACTGCACTGAAACCATCTGGCTATGGGCTTTATTTGGATGGTAGACTTTGATGACATCTTCTATTTCCTTAGGGGATAGAGGACTACTTAATTTATTTACCTGGTCTTGATTCAGGTTGGAAAGTGAAGTCTATCACGAAAATTTTCCATTTCCTTTGTATTTTTCAAATTTTGTGGCATATAGGCTTTTTTAGTAAGACCTAATGATTGTTTGGGTTTCCTCTGTGTCTGTTGTTATTTCCCCCTTTTCATTTCTGATTTTGTTGATTTGGATAGTGTCTCTCTGCCTTTTAGTTAGTTTGGCTGAGGGTTTGTCTATCTTGTTGATTTTCTCAAAGAACCAGCTCTTGGTTTCATTGATTCTTTGAATAGTTTTATTTGATTCTAATTTATTGATTTCAGCCCTGAGTTTGATTATTTCCAGCCCTCTACTCCTCTTATGTGTATCTGCTTTTTTTTCTTTTCTTCGACTTTCAGGGAGCCCTGTCATTTGGACATTTTAGCTAGGGAGACAGGTTGCATCTTGGTACAGTGTCTGAGGGCTGATCCCGTGGATCCCAAGCTTCTGTAGGTCTGAGGTTGGAGTGCTGTGCCCCAGTATCCACCAGTAATCAGAGGCAGGTGAGTGTAACACTCAGGCATGAAGCAGGGGGCTAGAGCATGCAACAGGGGGCTAGAGCCTGGAACCTGCAGGAACCCAGGAACTTCTTTGGGAATTGTTGGATTTTCTGAATGGACCTGATGTTTTCCCTACTAAGGTGTTTCCTCCTGACAGGCAGACCCAGTCTGTGGTATTTGGGGGACCATAGTTTATTCTGGAATGGTGAGTAGAGCACAGAGGCTTATGTGCCTGTTGAACAAGTGCCTCCTGGGACCAGAAAACTCTTCCAGGCATAAGCTTGGTCACCAGAGAATTGACCCCATTGCTTCCCACACCGCGGGGTTTCCTCTTACCTGGGAAACACAATCACTGGTGTTTGGGGGCACAGAGTTTGGTCACTATGCAGTCATTGCTGTCCTGCTCTTCAAACACAGTGTTCCCCTCGGTGCCACCATCTTGGATTGTCTCAAGACACTTCTTTCTTATTCATTATTTCAGTTTCTATCACATCTGTAGGCCCCTACTTGTCTCCTCCCAGTCGCACCCTCCCTCGCTCTTTGTTCCTTATGTTCTCCCCTAGTCCACTGATAGGGGAAGTTCTGTTCCCCTTCTATCTGGCCATAGCCTATCAGGTCTCATCAGGACTGGCTGCACTCTCTTTCTGTGTGGCCTGACAAGGCTGCCTCCCCCAAGGGAAGGAGGAAGTGATCAAAGAACGGGCCACAGAGTTCATGCCAGAGAAAGCCCCTGCTCCCATTGGAGACTGACCTGCCATGGGATACATCTCAGGTGGGGTTCTAGGTCCTCTCTATGCTTGATCCTTGGTTGCAGTATTTATCTCTACAAAGACCCCTGGTCCCAGATTTTTTGGTTCTGTTGGTCTCCTCCAGGTCTTTCTATCTCCCCCTTCTTTCTTAAGATTCCCTGCACTCCACTCAAAATTTGGCTATGAGATTCAGCATCTCCTTCAATACCCTGATGAATGGAGTCTTTCAGAGGACCTCTATGGTAGGCTCCCGTCCTGTTTTCTGTTTTCTCCCTCGTCCTATGTCTATCAAATTTGGCATTCTGAATGATTGAGCATCTTCCCTAGGGACTTCCTTCTTGCTTAACTTCTTTAGGAGTACATATTTTAGTAGGTTTATCCTATATTATATGTCTAATATCCACATATATAAGTGAGTGTATACCATGTGTGTCTTTCTGCTTAACTTGAGAATCCCTATTCAGTTTTCACCTCCCTTAAATTTTTGTACTAAAACAGTAACAGAATAATCCAAATAATATTCCCTTGCCAAAGAACATTATCCTCATAGATTTTTGCAATAGAGAATAGACTTTCACTTGACTGTACTTTCTTTTATATTCCCTAAAACTGTTTTATTACAAATATTTCTTTGACAATGATGTCTGTTTTCTCCTTCTTGACCTTCCACCTATAAGTACTAGAATAATGGTGTGTTTCATCCTCTTTTCTGTCTATTTCTACTTCCATATCACTTTTGGTTGTATGATAGTACCCTGGGGAAACATGAACAAAAAGTTACTCATCACAGATAGGAAATCAATGACAGACCAAGTCAGTGATATCACCAGCATCCAGCATGGTGAATCAGTGAGTTTAGGGGAGTTACTTAGAAAAGCAGAAATAACTTTAAAACAGTTGCATAAACAAAATCCCATCCAATAGGTGACGACTCTTGAAATCTATAACCAAGACCCCACTTCATAACTTGCAAGCAGTTTGATACATTGAAGGGTATCTCCTCTAGGAAGATCTGTTGGTCAGAGTCTTTTTTTAGGGATCTTGGCTGATCTGTCTTTTCCAGGTGTCCCAGTTGGCCTGAGCCTCTTGGTAGCTCTCCTAGTCTCTTAGCAAACCTACTTGGGGAAAGAAATGGATAATGAATCTGATCAGAAGTATTCTGAAGCTATTGAGTTGTTTAATTCCTGAGTTGTAATGAAATTTCCTACAAGGTGGAATACTTTCCTTATTTTAGAAGTTTATTAATCTTACTTAATAAGCTTTTCTCAAATATGGTATGTTTTATCTTAGAGGTAATTGCTATTCAGGATCTCCCATACTGTCTCTTCTGTCTCAGAGTTGATGCCAAATAGTAATTCCAAGAGTGACTCTGTCTGCCTTTATACCACACTATACTTCTCATCTATTACAGACATGTTTATATCAAGTCCTTGGGGCTGCTTATGAGGACATGTAAAAGCCAGCCTAGGCTTTTATACATCTGCATTATTAACGTTCCTGGTTGGATAATTCTTTGTTGTGGAACTGCTCTGTGGAGTGTTTAGTTCCATTTATGTCTTTTGCTCAGGGATACCTTTACTCCTTTTGCTTCTAGTTGAGGAACCAAATTACCACATTTGTACCGGTTTCTTGTGCTCTTAGTTTTATTTCTTGTTTGTTTATCTGAGGTTTCCTGTGTCTCAGTTTCTGTAACTGTTAAAAGGACATTGGCAATAAAAAAAAAAAAGAAAAAAAAAAAGAGTGACTCTGTCAAGGTATAAATGAAATTGTGTTCCTTATCTTCTCAGAAATTTTCAGTACTATCTTTAAACTAGCAGCCAATTCATTACTGTTGTCTAAAATGTCATGTTTGCTTTAACTTTTATTTTCTCTTGAACCTCATCATTCATATGCTTTGATATTTTCTATATAATTCATGTTTTATATGCTTTCCTTGTTTACCTTCTTTCTATCTAGTCCTTTCCATTACAATGTAAATGCTGATATAGTTATTGTTTTTTGTTTGTTGTCTGTATTGTTCAGTATTTATTGTAAGAGTCTATAAAAGAAGCTAATACAGAGTAACCATAAACTAAACTACTGAGGGATAAATTAATCATTTTTTTTAAAGTTGATAAATTTATTTATTTATTTATTTTGTATTTTTTTTATCAGTTACATTTTATTAACTCTGTATCCCAGCCGTGTCCCGATCCCTCATTCCCTCCCAGTCCCTCCCTCCCTCCCTCATCTCCACCGTGCCCCTTTCCAAGTCAACTGATAGGGGGGACCTCCTCCCCATTCATCTGATCCTGTTTTATCAGGTATCTTCAGGACTGGCTGCAAAGCCCTCCTCTGTGGCCCACCAGGACTGCTCCTCCCTTCGCGGGTGGGGAGACCAAAGAGCCAGGACCATGTATGGATATAACCTAGAACCTCCACTCAGATGTAGCCTGTGGTAGCTCAGTAACCAATTGGTTTCCCAAAGTGAGGGGAACAGGGACTATTTCTAAATTAATCATTTTATGAATGAGTTGTTTTCACATAACCACATTGAATCACATAGTATAAGATAACATGGTTATATGCATGTAGTTTATTTTTGTGATTAAAAATAAGCGCTCTGTAGTTGGTCTGAGAGATATCTTAATATTTGTTTTGCCTTACTATATGACCCTGAAATTTTTATACAATATCTTCAGCCTTTATTTAACTTACTAAAGTAGAAACAATAATAAGTGAACAACTCGCAATGAATTTGTCAAAAATAAACTAGAAAATGTGGATAAAATGTGAGAAACATCCACAGAAAAGTAAGGAAGCTATTAGTAAAGAAACACAACATTTTCCATTACAGTTGATACATATGTATTATATTTTTATTTCTGTCTTAATTTGCATTATTGAATTTTATAAAAAAGTGAAAATAATTTCCTTAAAATTTAATATGCTCATATTGTTTTAAATCCCCTTGATATTGTTATACCAGTCTCAATTCAGTTTTCTTTAGTAATAAAGTGATGCTGAAAATGCTTTCGCAGCTTCTCATCTTCAGTGTGTCAATGTCTCATGAGAATTGGCCACATGACCTCTTTCATTTCTCTGAGACAGACTACATCAGAGTGGAAATATTTTTGTTTTGTTTTATTTTCTTTTGTTTTTGTTTTTACTTTGAGTCAAAAATATATAATTCCCAAAAGGGAGTCATTACATTTTATTATGGTATATAAAATAGTTGGTAAGGGGTTTTCCTGAAAATGATATTTATTGAAATTATTTTCATTCCTAGCAAGTCCTCCAAAGACAGTGTTACACTTTCTCCTCAATAGCTTTAAACATTTAAAAGAAGGTATTTTTAAGTTACAGTGTTCCTGATTTTTGGTTAGTAAAATATTAGAATTCATGTAGGAGTCACAATAACATGAATCCAGATTGCAGCTATGTATCAGCAGAAACTGCTGTTCTTGGCAAGCAGATCCTCTGTGCCTTATTGGACTCTTATATGTAAAAAGAAACGGAATTTGTTTAATTGCTCTTTTTTATTATTTCAAATACTATGTTAAATGTAATGATTCTAAAATAAAAGATTATGTATTCTCCTTTATGATTGGAAAGATACGTTAACACCCGTGTTACTGGGTTTTGATATTGCTGATTGATCTCTTTAGACTTTTATTCATTTACTCTCTAAGTGTCTGTGACCTCACCAACACCATTGCCTAGCCCACCCCTTTAAAGCAAATCTTCTCCAGCAGGGAAGCCAATGTTAAAACCACATGGGTCACTGGAAGAAAAGGGTCTGTCTTTCTGTTTTTCTGGGTTACTATTCTGCTAACACTGAGTTGCCCTTTCAATTTCCATGGCTATCACTTTCAATAATCTTACCCTCTATTCTCCTCGTTTAACAGGAAACGATTTATTCCTCGTAGCAGTTCATGAGCTGGGACATGCTCTCGGATTGGAGCATTCCAATGACCCTACCGCTATCATGGCTCCCTTTTACCAGTACATGGAAACAGACAACTTCAAGCTTCCTAATGACGATTTACAGGGCATCCAGAAGATATATGGTAGGTTCCACTGCTCCTGTTTGCCTTTCCCTGTGGGACATGCTGAAGTCATGTGTATTTGTTTTCTTAGAGGTACATTCCTTAAATATATAAGACAGAGAAAAAAAGAAAGAAAAATGTTCCGTAATGTTAGTGAAATTCTATTTTCAAACAACTTGTATTGGAAATAGTCCCCAAATCTTAATGGATAGATTACCAGAAAGACATACTCTCTGATGGAGCTTTCTTGTTGAATCTAATGAAAACTTACACCCATAAAAAATTCTAAAAATGTACACATTTAAAATTTAGGTAGTAGTATGTTAAATACATAAGCTCATAAAAATAGGTAACTTTCACATATTATGAAAGATGAGATCTCATTCTCTGACAGTTGGAATTAGTGTTTAAAATTCCCTTTCCAAGAATAACTATTTTTGAAGGTCAAAAACTTAGTTATTCAATATAAAAGCATATTGATCTTAAAGGCTTTACTATTGAATCGTAAGGAGTCAACAGCAAGAGTACGGAAGTGAAAAGCTGACTAAGTTCATCAACTCATAGCACGGATTGCACTTGTAATATGACAAATACATTTCTAGTTTGGTCGGTTTTTTTTGTTTGTTTGTTTTTTGTTTTTTGTTTTTTTTTTTTACTTAAGAATTTATTCAGCAAATACAGATTGCAAGAAAAGGGAAAAACTATCACGCATATTTACTATGAGCGTAACTGGCTAAGTACAAATAGGAACCTTTGTAAAGACATTCATTTCATGCATTATTAAGATTTTTGACATTCACAATTTAACTATTGCAGGTATACTTTACTAGAGTAAGTAAATGAAGCTCTCATTTTTACAAATAAGTATGTGCTATCAATGTGTCAACAATCGCGACACAGAAGATGTGATTTGCATTTTAAACACAGCAATTTAAGTGCACTAATTTGCTTTGCATTCATTAGTTTTTCAATTTTAGGACCACAATCATAATGTTTCTCTTAGGGTCAAAGTATATTTGAAATTTATTGGATGGACTGCTATATGTACCAGAAACAAATCCAAATAGTCTGGATACTGATATATCCATTGCCTGTGTGTTTCTTCAGAAATTTCTCCTTCATGGTTAGCTCAAAGAAGTCTGTTTCTCATGACTTCATAAATTAGTGTCTATACTGAAGGGCTAATAAAGAATATCCATCCCATATGTAAATATTAAGTGTGAACTACTCTATATTTATTAAAGAGAAAAAACATCAATCCCTTGAGGAATGATGGCTAACATCTGTCACAAATTACGAGAGTAAACTTTGGCTCAACTCGGAAGACTCTCTTTAGAAATACTTTACATTAATATTTCACCAGTGGTATGTTAATCAATGGCCCCTTTAGAGTCAGTATTTAAGTAAAAGCACACAGCTATTTGTCAAGACATTTTATTAAAATAAAATAGTGAAATCAGTAAAAGCTTATACAATATAGTTGGAGACATATGGCAGAATAACCCTTGATTTCTTAGTGTTTATCTTTGGGAAATATTTTCATAGAATCATCCTCTGTCAAAGTCCAGTTTTTCTCTTGAATGGAGCTCACGGTTATGAATCCAGTATTTATTCCCATTCATCTTTTTTTCAATGGAATACCTACTTCCAAACAGGTTTTGAGAACAATCTGCAATAGGGGCGAGGTTGAGGCTATAAAATAAAAGCCACTAAAGATTAACGAAGAAGCTGTAGCACCTGGAGCTGAATGCCGTCCCCATGAGGACAGGCTGAGACAGCCGTGGTGGGGGTTGGGTGGGTGGAGGTCAGTGCTTTCAGAAAACATAACGATCTTAGCAACCTCTCGGCTTGCTCAGTCTGTGCCATGTGCTGATAAGTGCTTGTTCTCTGTAGCATATCTTCCAGCTCTATTCCAGTTTTAAGTGAGCCAAGCACTGTCCTCATGTTTCCAAAAGGTCCACCTGACAAGATCCCTCCACCAACAAGACCTCTACCGACAGTGCCCCCTCACCGATCTGTTCCTCCAGCTGACCCAAGGAGAAATGACAGGCCCAAACCTCCCCGGCCTCCCACTGGCAGACCTGCTTATCCGGGAGCCAAACCCAACATCTGTGATGGGAACTTCAACACTCTAGCTATTCTTCGACGGGAGATGTTTGTTTTCAAGGTAGGAGACTGTGATTTTTTTTTTTTTTTTAAGAGTTCATAAAGTGTCTAGTGTGGTTTCAGAAAACAAGTTCTCATTCATTCTAAGTCTGCCTTCCAGGACCTCTTAACAGTTAAGAGGTTAAAAAGAGCGAAAAAGAGAAAGAAAGAAAAAACATCCTAAAAAGTACGTGCACAAATGGGCGTAGATGTCTACAGGAGATTGCTGTGACATTCTATTTTGGGAACGCACTTATGTCAGCAGGAGCTGAAATGCCTGGAAATATGAGGTTCAAAAGTACTGCATGCTATGAAGAGATAAAATAGCAGAATTTAAGTCATGAATGGGATCTAATGGCGATGATTTGCTTGCCAGCTTAGCCAACTTCTCAGCATGCTGTTGCTCTGATGTCTTACTATATGAATCTTAAAACGTCTCTAAAATTTCAGCTGACAATTGTTGAATGTTGGGGGTGTCATTGGTTTGGTTTCTGTTGTTACTGTTGTTTTTGTTTTTTGCTGTTTTTATTTCTTCAGTTTGTTAGGGGTTTAGTGCTATACATCTTAATTAAATCTCGATGAGCCCATCATTTCTCCTTGATTGCACTTGTTGTTTTTCTTATCAGACTACTTAATTTACATTTTCAATTACAAACTTTAAAATTACACTTTTACATTAAAAATGTCCTTGATCAAGTTTTTTTATTGTCCATAAAATCAGTTATTGTTAATAAAAACAGTTCATGAAAAGACAAAATAGGTAATAAATATAAGCAAAGGAAATTATATATATGCATGAGAATATCAAAATTACATGATTTATTTTTCACAATTATGAATGCTAATAAAAATAAAGAAAAAATCAGAATGAAAAAATTCTGGAATACTAGATTATAAACATAAGAATATTATCCCAAAATTATAAAGTACCGTATTTGATTTCATGTGTGTTACTAAGCTTAAATGCAGTTGGTAAAGAGAAAGCTTACTTTAATAATGCAAGCATGCACACATTTGTATGTATATGTCTGCCATTGCTCCTGGTAGATGATTTCCAATGTGTTGTGTATGCTTCGCCGTTATACATAGTTGCTGTATGCCTAAATCATAGCAATCAATTGAAAAGGAGATGAAAAACAAAAAAATAAAAAAAGATACAGCAGTTTGTTTACTTGACATTACCAGGATTTTGCATTTATTGCCTTAGCTAAATTTGCATGTTGACATTAGAATATTAAAATAGCCACATTTAACAAATATTAGCTAAATTAAATTGAATAATGTGTTTTATTTTGGTGAACAAGAATCAATACACAGTGAAATAGTATCCTATCCTTTTTGTACAGATTCTTCTATTAAGCAAATATGTATTTCAAAAATATATATTTTATATGATTTGTAAAAGAAAAAAATTCTATTTCCCATATTTGAAAATAGGATTTGGGTGTGATAGAATGTGCAGATGTAATGTGCATTATATATATGTATATATATATATATATATATATATATATACACATAGCAGAATTTAAATCATGAATGGGATCTAATAGTGATGATTTTCTTACATATATATATATGTATATATATATATATATATATATATATATATAATGTGTTTTTTTCCTAGAAGAAAAAACATTCCTCAACCATGAATAATAATGTCAGCATTTAATTTCAAGTATGTAATAAGCGTCAAGGCAGTTGGTAAAGAGAAAGGTTACTTTAGCTGAGCATGCATGCACACATCTGTTTGTGTATGTCTGCATTGCTCCTGGCTGATGATTCCCAAAGTTACTTATCGTGATTCCCCATTGTACACAGTTGCTCCATATCTAAGCCACTGTGACCAATTGAAAAACAAAATGAAAAAAAATTGATATACTGATTTGTTTATTCTATATGACCAGGAGTTTGTTTTTCTTGCCTCAGCTAAATTTCCACATTGCAACATGATACTTTGATAAAATAAACCTTCCATACTGTCACCATTATCTAACGATATAATGTGAAATTGACCCTGATTGAATTCTTTCTTTATTACTTCTGTCTGCCTAAACTTACTGTTGTTCTCAGCAGAGAGTGATATCTCTATATCTATCAATCAAATCAAATCCATCTGCTTCTTTCTCCTCCACATTGTACCGCACAGGGAGTGCACAAAACTAACAAGTGAGTCCTGTGGACATCAGTTACTAAAATCAGAAGTATAAGAAAAAGCTCTCGGATCAGGTTCTCTAATAAAAAGCAATAATAACTACTTTCAATGTCATAAAGGTTTATATCTCAAACATCTTTCCTAATGTCCTATCTTACTTTAGCTTCTATAGCAAAACTCCTTAAAGGGGACAGCTCCTAAAATAAGATTAAAATTTTGTTAAATATAACATCTTCTGAAAGGCATTATGTTCTTTTTCTTTCCTTTTTTATTTTTACATTTTTTTTTCTTAAATTTTTTGAAAGAAAGGGGTAGGAATAGAGCAACATGGAGGGGACAGGACCCCCACAAGGAGACCAACAGAACTAAAAGATCTGAGCCCAGGGGGTCCTGCAGCGAATGATGCACCGATGGAGGTCCATGAATGGAGAGGGCCTAGAAGCCCTGCTCAGATGTGGCCAATTGGCTGCACAGTCTCCATGTGCATCCCTGAGGGAGAGGAGTAGGCGCTGCCTCTAATCATGAACTCAGTTGACTGCTCTTTGATCACTCGCCCCTGGTGATGCAGACTTGCCAGGCCATGGAGGAAGAGGATCCAGGCAGTCCTGGTGAGATTTAACAAGCTATGGGCAGATGGCAGTGGTGGAGAACTCCCCCTTTCAGTGGACATTGTATCCTTAACGACAACTTAATGCTGCTCACATTTAAAGTTTCTGTATTTATTGTTCTGTCACAGGAGTATGCATGCTTATAATGACCTATTAGGCACCAATAATGGGCGAATAGAACCTATGCACTGATACTAAACAAAACAAAAGGTGAATATTAATGTAAATGTCATGAAGATACAAACATAGAAGTTATAGCACTGATGCAAAGAGATAGTAGTGGGATTTAATCCAAATGTAAGTTTTGCTGACTTAGAATTTTGAATCAACTTTAAGAGCAAAATTTTCCAAGAACATTAAATAAGCAATAAGCACATAACAGAAAATATTTTCCATCAAATAGATTGGGCATGGTATTGTCTAACACAAAGTCCTCACTACTCTAATTCAGATGGACACAGCATAAGTCTGAGGTAGAAAGCATAATGGAAGGTACCTGCTCTGAGCCGTCACTGTTACAGATTGGGTAATTAATATGTGTGGTTGAATAACAGGCACATGTTCCTTATTTACGATAGCCACAACAGTACAAATTCAATACCATTCTTTGTCTTACCAAAAAACGTAAATTCATAAATTGTAAGGTAATGATTCTCATTCAATAACCGCAAAGCTCTTGAACTAGGTCTATCTGGTTCTAAAGCAAAGCTTCCAACTCAGCTTTCCAAAAGCTTTTCAATGCCTAGAAATCAGAAAAAGTTAGAGAACAAAGTTCGACTTGAACCTGCATTTGAAGTTGTAAATATTGAATAAATATTATTGTGTTCCAATGTGTGATGTTTTAGCTGCTGACAATGGAAAGGTACTTCAAACAGGTTAGACCCCATTTCTTAGTGCTTGCGTTCTAGTTTTCGTGGTGAGCAGTTGGGCAAGAGCTTGTCATGGTTTGTGTGTGAAATATCCTCTGCAGGCTCTTATGTTTGAATGTGTTGCCGCGTACTGACAATGTTTTGGGAGGTTGTGGTAACTGTAGAACTGTAGCCATGCTAGCCAAACGCATCAGCAGTGTGAACCCTGAAGATGGTATTCGCTTGTGGTTCCAACCATGTAATTTCTTTCTTGTCAGTCACAAATTAAGTGAGCTTCCATCGCCTGCCTCTGTGGGGAGAGATAAGGTGGTCTTTCATCTCACCATGGCGGACTGCATTCCCTGAAGACACAGGCCAAAATAAGTTTTTTTCCTTTATGTTGCTTCCGTCAGCTGTCTGTCAGAATGATAAAAAAAAGAAACGTACAGAGAGGCCTACACATAGGTTCTATGTATGTGTGTTAGGAGTACACAGGAAGCCAAAATGCTGCTTGTGGATGGCAGCTGGCCCGCTAGTTTCTCCCGCTGCGCTGTATTAGCTAGTTAACCTAGATGACCTTCACCTTCGAATCAGCGTCAATGCTCTATACCTAGCTTTCTACTTGATAGCCTCTGACTGTCTGTCCTTTGAACTCCTGTCTTGTAAACATTCCACATGTAAGCATACACTTTTCATATTTTTTAAAATGTTAAACAAATTGTTTATTTTTGTTTTTATTAATTACAGTTTATTCACTTTGAATCTTACCTGTAGCTCCCTCCCTCCTCCCTTCCCAATTCCACCTTCCCTAGCTCTTCTCCACCCATGCCCCTCCCCCAGTCCACTGATAGTGGTGGTCTTTCTCCCCTTCCTTCTGATCCTAGTCTATCAGGTCTCATCAGGAGTAGCTGCATTGTCTTCTTCTGTGGCCTGGTAAAGATACCCCCTTGAGGGGAGAGTGATCAAATAGCAGGCCAGTCAGTTCATATCAGAGACAGTCCCTGTTCCCATTACTAGGGAACCCACTTGGAGCTGCCATGGGCTACATCAGTGCTTGGGTTCTAGGCTATATCCATGAATCCTTGGTTGGAGGATCAGTCTCAGAAAAGACCTCTGTGCTCAATATTTTTGGTTCTGTTGCTTTCCTTGTGTAGCTCCTGTCCCCTCCAGGTTTTTCTATTTCCCACTTCTTTCATAAGATTTCCTGCACTCTGCCCAAAGCTTGGCTATGAGTCTCAGCATCTGCTTTGATACCCTGCAGGGTAGTCTTTCAGAGAACTTTTCATATTTTACCCCATTTACTGGCTGTTCAAATGCATTTAGCAATGGTAATTGCTTCATCTTTTTCTTACTTATGTAGCACAATAGTATACTTTTCTTTATTATGAAATCTATACAAGTCACAGACTATATTATTCTATTAATTCTTCCCTTCTCCACCGAACTCTCCCTTAGTTTCACAGCCTGATCACTGCCCCTGTGAACCCGCAGCTTCTCCAGCCTTTCTAATTCAGTATATTTGCAAGAAACTCAGGTCCTGACAGCCTGTACTGGCCGAAGTTGTTCTAATTATTCTTCTATTTGTTCTGTGCATTTGTATAATGCATCAGTGTGCTGTCTCTAGTCATTTGCTTCTGTGGTACTCTGTTAGCTAGGTGATAAACTTGCTCCAGCCACAGTTAGTTCACCAGCCTTCCCCAATGCTCACCACCGAGGAACAGGAGTTTCAGTGCAGCTACTGGAGCAGACTGAAGGTATTACAATACCACAGGAGAAACAGTGAAGCAATAAATGTCTGATTCTTATTCTGTCTTGAAAAACCCTAGTAAAAATGTTTGTTTACTTACTGGGACTGCATGTGCCATGATGTGTATGTGGAGTTCAGAGTAAAACTGGCGAGAATCAGTTCTCTTCTTTGAAGATTTTTTAGTGAGCATTCATATACTTAAGTTCTATATATTTGTATTTTTTAAAAAGAAAGTCTAGATTTATGCAAAAGTTAATAACTTGAGTCAGTTAATAACTTGATGTGTACAATGAAAGAACGTAGTAGACAATAAATATTAGTTAAATACTTCAGAACTTATTCTCCTAATGGGAGTACCTCTAAGAAATTGCATCATATCCAGAATAAGGAAAGAAAATGCTGCCTACTAAAAACCAAGACAGAAACATAGTTAACTTTACAGCTGGTTTAGTAGCTCAAATTCAAATTATATTTGAACTTAATTTTATTTTAAAATGAAACTGTATGATTTTCTTAAGCAAGGCCATGATAGTTTTTGTAACATTCAAATTTTACTTTATGTGCAGCCAAAGCAAACAATGAACTTATTGCTTGTTCACACGTGCATGTATGTATGTTCGTACGTATGTATGTACGTGCGTATGTATGTTTGCATGGGCACAGTCATGTGAATATTATGTTGTGTGTATGTGTGCTTATAATTTTTGACTGTGAGTACGTATGTATGTTTATACATGTGGAAGCAAGATATCAATGGTGAGTGTTTTCTACTTTGCCCTCAACCTATATTTGGAGACATAGTCTATCACTGAACCCAGACATCATCAATTTTGCCAGTTGAACTGGCCAGTGTGCTCTAGGGATGTTTGCTCTTTTCCTCCACATTACTGGGATTGTAGACACATGTTGCCACAACAAGTTTTCTGTTTGGGTGCTGGAGACTCAATCATACATCTCCAGGCTTGCGCATCAAGTGTCTTGCCAATAGAACCATCTCCCCGTTCTCTGAAATTATCTTTATAAAGAAGCATGTACTCATACATAGAAAATGGCTATAATACTTATGGCATAAGGGAAAGGATTTATACAGTTTGTCACCATTGTTCTTACTGTCTCATTAAGTAAATAATTAAGTGTCATTTGTTTGTCAGAGGACGTACGATTCTCCAAAAACTCCCAAAATAATTTCCAGTAGTAGTGTTAATCCAGTAGCACAAGTTAATCTTAGATAACACTGAGTCAAATATTAACTTGATACGCCTTACTGTCACCTATTAACAGGGCATCGAAGTCATGTCTAGACACGTACAACTAAAGTTAGGATGATCTAAGCAGGAAATTAATTAAGATTTAATTACAGGCGCCACCTGTAATCTCAACACTTAAGGGAGGCAGAAGCAAGAAGGTCTCTGTTAACTCGAGGCCAGCCTGGTCTACAAAGCAAGTTCAGGACAACCAAGACTACACAGAGAAACACCGTCTTGAAAAACAAAACAAGCAAAATTCCACCAAAGTTCATTCTTACAGAAGTGAGAGGTCTCTTAGAGGGGTATGGGCGCTCCTTTCCCAGGTGGCCATAGCTGGAAAGCTTTACCTAGCAGCAGGAATGAAGGCTCCATTATAACCATGGAGATGAAATCCCCACTCTGGACCTTACAAAGGCCCATAAACACACACACACAGAGACACACAACACACACACACACACACACACACACACACACACACAATTTGTTCTAATCTCCACCCATGTACAAGGTTGCCAGTTGGTAGGGCACAGTTGAAAAATCAAGAAGAGATAGGGTAAACTGTCAGCAACTCCAGCTAGAAAGGACTTATGTCCCCACACGGCACAGCCAAGGACAGCAAAATGCCAGTTGCTTGGTTCAGAGGATAGCCACTCAGGACAACATATATTGAGATAGTCTGAAAATGTTTTCAGAATGAATACTATTATCCAATTTTTAAACCTTTCAGTCCATAGCACCCCTGTTCTACATTTAGGTAATTTCAGTGTCAAATACAATTTTTTTCTGTGTTAGATATGTTTTATAATTTATCAGTTTATATTGAAAATGTTTGCAAAAAATGCCCATTTTCCCAATTCATGGTTCAAAACACTTATGCCCATTCATTTAACATAATCAGTTTACTTTCAAACACATAAAATATAATTTTTATTGAAAAATTTTCCAAAAGCATTCCTTCTAAATGTTTTCCATTCATAGTTGACATTTGTAAGTGTCTTACTTTTGGCCCACAACCAGTTTGAACCTGAAATTGCCCCTTCAGGCACATGGCTTAGTGTCGTATGACAGGGTTTTGGGATGATGGGAGATGGATTATTCAGCTGGTACCTTATCAGTAGACTCAACTGCTGCTGTAACCATAAAGTGAGTAGCCTTTTTTGCAGGGGATGGATGTAGTTGGTGGCAGAAAGGCTGTATCTTTTTCCAGTCTCACTCTGCTCTTTCCTGACCACCAACCTGTGGACCCCTTTGCTCCCTCAGAAGTTTCCCAGGATTCTATTCTCAGGCTCATGGCCAAGTCATAATGGTTGCACCTGGAACACTGTGACCTTAGATTAAGCTTTTCTCATTTTGCAGTCCAATAATTTGTCACAGTGATTTTGTATTTCTGTAACGCAGAAAAGTGTTACTGCTTCTATGCCCACTTTAAATGTACATTTACTATGTTGTAATCATCACTGCAACTTTTTAGTTATTTTAAATTATTTGAAAATATTAGCCAAATCTTTTAAATTTGATAGAGTATTTGTTTATCTTCATGAGGTGTTCATATATAAACATATTAGGATACACTGAATAAAAAAAAACTATAATTGCAACCAAAGTATGTGGTTTTCTAAAAACTTTCATAAAAATCAATGAAAAAACAATTTACATGCATAAAACATTGGAAAGACAAATACAAACATAGGACTAATCTTTAATGTCCTAATAATCTGTTAGACTGAATGAGTAGAAAATTATCTTTGCCCTAATTAAGACAGTCATAAAAATCAACCTAAATAGAAATACCTGGTATAATTGTGGCATTCAATAAATATTTATTTACTGAATGCTATTTTTCCTTATAACTGTGTTCCCTGAATTTTAATTCCATGAGAAGGTTTCTCAATAGGCTTAGTCATTGTTGTATTCTCAATACTTACAATAGTTTTTGAAATTAGTACATCATATTTTCCTTAAATGAGATTATTATGTGGGATATAAAAAACTTTAATTATGTCAATTAAAATGAATTTAATAAAGGGGAAATTACAATGTGTTGGCATGGAAAACAATATTTGAAAATGATTACTCTCCCACATTATCCTACAAAAAACAGTTGTAATTCTAATAGGATCAGAGAAGAGGAGTTCTTACTCTTCGGATTTTTAATTGATATGTAGACAAGATAATTTAAATTCCGTAAGTCTTCTGCCAACCTTTCAGTCCAAGCTCTATCCATCATCAATGCCCTACATACCATGATGGATGGTTTTCAGTGCTCAGTATGTCAGAATGAATGCTTTGCCTGCAGATATCCATGTTTTATACAGAATAAGAAAATGTCAAATGAATATGTAGCAACCATATCAGGGGAAAAAACATAAATGCTCAGCTTTCTTTCCCTGGCTACAGCTGTTATGTTGCTACTTATATAGAGATGCCTGGTAAGCAAGATTTGAAAATTCTGCAAATTACTCTCTCAAACAAAATTCAGACTTTAGTAGCAGGAAAGAAAAGGACTAGATTCTGGGTGGATGACTAGCAGTCTCTACAATACTTGTTAAATGTTTGTTACTTTACAAAATTCTGGAATTGTGGGTAATGACTGTAATATAATTTCCAGAGTTCATACAAAAAAAATAAAATTTTATTTTAAGCCCAAATGATTCTTATAGATTTTTATCAGTTCCTTTTATTAATACAAAGATCATACAACCCCATAATGAAATAATAATGTATATCCATGAACCACTAGGCACTTTCCTTAGTGTTTTAAATAAACTATATCTTAATAAAAGCAGAGAAACACTTAAAGAAATGTTCAATGTCCTTAGTCCTTGGGGAAATGCCAATCAAAATGACCCTGGTGGAAAAAAAAGAGAATAAACAAATTTTTGAAAAGAATCACAAAAACCCAAAATAATATCAAAAGGCAGAAGCCATTAATCTATTTACTGTTCTTTTTCTTTAAATTGTGACTAACTTGACTTTAACAAAATTATGATGATGCATTTCAATAATACAATTTATTTCAACTAGAAAAAAAAATCCAAGTAAGATTCTACACCAAGTAGGATTTAGTCACAAGTGAGAATGGCTTTCTGTGAATCAAGCAAGCCAAATATTTTGGTATAATCAGTTTTCCTGTTGTTTTGACCACCAAGGTAAAAATGTATTTATTACACAGCATTTTACAGTCATGCATAGCGACAAGGTACTTGGAAATCTGAGAGTACTGTTAGCGTATACAATATGAGTAGGGCTGTCATATAGTAGTTTGTCAGCTCATCACACTGAGATGCTGTTAGCCATGTGCATACCTTGATCGCCACAGCAAATGCCCAAGCAATTGCCACAGCTGCCTTTATTGACGGAGACATTCATGGTGCCACTGCTGTCCTAATTGTTCCTAGGATTAAACTGTGTAAAGCACAGTATTAGACTTAAAGCGCTTGCCAAGGGTTCTGTGACGACTTCATCTCTTGAAGCATATGGTTATTATATCATACCCTTTTATTAATTTGTTTTCACCCTTTCTTCAAGAAAGTGTTGACCAGCTGCTAAATAAGCATTAGACATGGAATTGAGAAATGAAGGAAAGAGCGCTTCATAAATTATCTCACATACCATGTTGAAAACTTTAGGCTTTATTCTACATGTCAGGAGTTAGTAGTGGGAAGAGGGATGGAGCAAAGGAGAAGGAATGAACAGCAGAGGCGTCAGACAAGCAAGGGAAGCAGCATTCTTACCTAGTAGGATGAAATTTGACCACACAAGGCTTTGGGAACAGGGCAGAGGGGCAACCCTAAGAACTAGGAGAGCACAGCGGGTACTTGATCGCTGTAGCTAGCTCTGCAGTTTTTTGTTTGTTCGTTTTTGTTTTGTTTGTTTGTTGTTTTTATGCGTTTTGTCTTTATATGGTTCAGAACCTGAATCAATAAGGTGATTCTGGGAGGAGACAATCAGGACAATAATCTATGTAGAATGGGATCAGGAATATTATGTCTTCACATGCTCTGATATGGAGACTTCAGGAAAATTAAATTATGTTTTGTTCATTTCTCTGTGGAAATAGCTATTGAATTTTATTTGAAAAGAGTGTATTATATCTTCATTCAGCTCTGTGGACTTGAAGCATCTTTATAGAAAATTAAGTGTGGCTGTGGTTTGCTGCAACACGTCTCTTCCTCTCTGAGATCCTGTATTCACACTGCTCTTCTGCAGACCCTATTTGTCACATCTAGTTGCTCAAATCAGTTACTGTTAACACAAGTAGCACTTATGTTGCTGATGGCCCAAAGGAGCTGATGGAAGGGCTGCTCAGCTCACTCACATCCCACTGACATGCTTTGAAATAATCCTGACATACATTAAAATTCAGACAACATCTTGTAAGCAACTGCATTTAGTAATTAATTAGTAGTGATGAAACACCTTGTGGATTCCTTAGACTTTCTAATGCAATAAACTATTAACACTTTTCTTACATTTAGATTTATTTTAATATATAAAAAATGTGTGTATGTATATATATACATATATATACATACACTATATATATATATAGAGAGAGAGAGAGAGAAAGAGAGAAAGAACAGGAAAAAACATACATAATTTGGATTAGTATGTGATTTCTATAGATTGTGTATCAGATATGGTCATGTGAACATATTTTATAAAATTTTAATTAATGCATTTATTTACTCACTTTATATCCCAATCATAGCCACCTCCCTCCTCAGCTCTGGGTCTCACCAATCTTCCCTCTTCTCCCATCACCCCTGACCTATTCCTCTGATAAGGGGAGCCACCCCCTTACCCACCCGCCAGAGCTCATTAAATTGCATCACGACTGAGCACATCCTTTTCCCCTGTGGGCTGGCAAAGCAGCCCCAACAGAGGTCATTGATTAGAAAGCAGGCAACAGAGTTCATGTCAGAGACAGCCGCTGCTCCCCTTGCTAGGGACCCACATGAAGCCTGAGCTGCCTATCTGCTACATCTGTATAGGCAGGCCTAGGTCTAGACTGCCCATGGTCCTTGGTTGGTACTTAAGTCTTATGAATCTTTTAAAAGAAGGGGGAGATAGAAAGACCTGGAGGGGACAGGAGCTCCACAAGGAGAACCAAAATATCTGGGCACAGGGATCTTTTCTGATTCTGAGACTCCAACAAAGGACCATGCATGGAGATAACCTAGAACCCCTGCAAAGATGTAGACCATGGCAGCTCAGTAACCAAGTGGGTTTCCCTAGTAAGGAACAGGGACTGTCTCTGATAAGAACACAGTGGCCTACTCTTTGATCACCTACCCCTGAGCGGGGAGCAGCCTTACCAGTCCATAGAGGAAGACAATGCAGCCAGTCCTGATGAGACCTGATAGGCTAGGGTCAGATATGAGGGGAGGAGGATGTCCCAGATCAGTGGACTTGAGGAGAGGCATGGGAGAAGAGGGAAGGAGGGTGGAATCCAGAAGGGATGAGGAAGGGGGCTACAGCTGGGATACAAATTGAATGAATTGTAATAAAAATAAATACATTTTTAAAAATCATTCTTCTCCTAGTTTGGACATAATCCAGATTTCCAATTTTTTTCAGCTCATTGTCAGCTCCATATATACATTTGAATATATAGATTGGATATCTAAATGTCATTGATGTGATAGGATATAATATGATGCCCTTACAGCATTAGAAGATTTTTTTTTCAAGGTCTCATTGCTGGATAAGTCTGTAAACCTCAAGATAAAAAGAAAAAACAAATCGCATCATTCAGGTAGCTTCATGTTCTCTGGAAGGCGTGTGACTTCCACATGGGGCTTGTGTATTTAGGGGTACTCGGGTCCCCTCATTCCAGGCCAGTCTTTCACAACATCTGGCTCTGTACTCTGCACTCTGGCTGAAAGGAGTTACATACCCAGGCCCTTGGGTGATGTCCAGGAGCCTCATGGTTGTGTTTGTTTCTTATCCTTTTTTTTTTAATACCCCCAAATAGGAATGTACTACTGGAGAATCAAAGGAGCAGAAATAATATACTAGAGTTTGGTTAAACAAACAAACAAACAAACAAAAACTAATGCAATTGCTGTGAGTATTTAAATCCAAAATTTTGACCACAGATTCACTGGTGTTTATTATAATACAATATGTCTAATGTCTAGAGATGTTATCACAGATCCAGAAGTATATCATCTAAGCTTAAAGCTCTACAGAGTAGCCAGCTTCTATTTTGAAATTCAGTTTTTGTTTTTAATTTCAACAAAGCAATTTACTTCATTGAAAATACATTCTGCAATATCACCCTAGGATCCAGAAAAACAGCTCACAGTCAGGTACTTTAGTACCTCTTCATAAATACTCGTGGATGTTTGTATTAGTATTATAATATTGAATATTATATTATATTAATACATGAAATATAGCACATGAGTATATAAAATATGTATTTGTGACGTATGTAAGTATAATATATATTCTGTGTGTGATTTGTAGTGAAACATTAATATGTACAGTATATATAAGTAAATAAAAATACACCAAATCTTAACTTGATCATAAAATTCTTCTTATAATTCAAATGAAGTTGTTTCTTGCCAAATAACATTGCACTAAACTCAAGAATCAGCTTTACTTTTCCAAACTCACTCTATTGTAAAATTATAGATAATGAATTTTTGCCGACTAAATGAATCAGTGTAAGCAAACTTCCTGTTTACATAGATGTACAAACACTAAAACAGTGCTGTATATTTGAGGTTTAAGCCCATTCTAGTTGTCTTTGTCATGTTAGTGGCTTACTTCCATTCCCCCTCCCCCAGTTTCTGGTCCTATCAGGCAGCCTAGGTTTGGGCAGTGTAAATGAGGTGATTATATAATGGCTGCATTCTAGATAATCACTGGTTTGGAAGTCTCTTGTGTACTCAGCTGGGATCCTAATGAGGGTATTCCAGAAGACACTCTCAGGGACACCTTTATGTGGGAAGAACATCATTAGATAATCAGGCATAGATTCAAATTTCAGAGCTATACATGGAGAATGCCATATATGAAAGAACAAGGTCACCTTAGAAAACAATAGTCAATAATAAGATACATTTTCTGTTACATATATTATTCAAATATTTTTAAATCAGATAGCCACTTGTGAATTTTCTAGACATTTTAGAATTTTAGGAAACTATAGCTATTCTTGCCCTGGCCTGTATTTGATAGCATTAAAGAACACCTGAAACAGGAGCTTTTAGAGAAAATAGGTTTATTTAATGCAGTCTAGTACAGTGAAGTTCCTGGTAGCATAGCAGCCTATGCCAAGTGTCAAGGGGCAAGAAGATATGCCTTGGAGACAGGTGAGAGCCAAAGGAGCCTGAGGACTTTATCCAAACCTGGTCTTGTACCTAGCAGTGTATCAAAGCAGATACTGAGACTCATAACCAAACCTTCGGCAGAGTGCAGGGAATCATATGAAAGAAGGGGGAGTTAGTATGACCTCTAGAGGACAGGAGCTCCACAAGGACCAAATATATCAGGGCACAGAGGTCTTTTATGAGACTGTATCTCCAAATAAGGACCATGTATGAATATAACCTAGAACCTCTGCTCAGATGTAGCCCATGGTAGCTCAATATCCAAGTGTGCTCCCTAGTAAGGGGAATAGGGACTATTTCTGACATGAACTCAATGGCAGGCTCTTTGACACCCCCCCTCCCAGGGAGGAGCAGTCCTGCTAGGCCACAGAGGAGGACTTTACAGCCAGGCCTGAAAATACCCGATAAGCTAGGGTCAGATGAAAGGGGAAGAAGTCCTCCCCTATCAGTGGACTTGGAAAGGGGCAGGGAGGAGATGAGGGAGGGAGGGCAGGATAGGGAGAGAATGAGGGAGAGGGATACAGCTGGGATACAAAGTTAATAAACTGTAACTAATATTAACAAAAATAAAAATTTAATTAAAAAATACCAGTGGGGTGGGGAGAAGAAACAACCCAATCCCTTGAAATGCATTCATCCCACAAAGTCTCCATCTCAGACATGACTTTCTCAGCAGGTTGTGTGAGGGGCCACAGTAACAAGCATTAACAACCTAATTGTAATGTGTCCATGCCCGTCTTCACAGGCATGTTAACGTTATGCATGTAATCAAAGATGCCTTAGCTACGCTTTCCCTAGCCAATGTAGGAGCCATTAGGGCCTAAGAAGGAAGGAACATGACCTTATCATAGAAGCCCAAAGTCGGACCTCAGAATAAAAGCTAATAATTCAAGGCTCCTAGGCCTTGCCTCTTTGATATATATTGGTAATGAGGACTAGATATTTTAAGAAATCTGTCCATACCGTCCAGGTTATCTGTGGACTGATAACTGATTAACCTGAATTTTTTTCAGTATATTTTCAAAGCAACATTAATTAAGGTTTTAAAATAACTGTTAACGAAAAGCAACTTCTCTTTCTTCACACTATTGAGTTCTGCAGTGGTAAATCATTAATATACTGTCAAAGTGGAGAAGCTGACCCTATTATTTTTATACCTAATAAACTCTGTTTATAAATTCATGACCACAGCCCATCCTGAGTTCCAGCTACAAGCTGTATGCATTCACAATATTGAAACTCCTAGGAAGTAAGAGTAAACCTTTAATAAAAGTGGTTAGGAAGGCTAAAAGAAGAAAACTGAAATCCTTTGATAAGCAGGTTCTGGGGCAGCTGACATTCCCTTAAAGACCATTTTCATCCTGGCACCAGAGAGGCTTAGTTTAGCAACGAAGTTAAATGGATTAACGGGCACTGCGGTACAAGGGACTATAATGGACTTTCAAGAGACCTAGAAAAACAGTGGACACACTTCCCTACTGCTGACCTGTCTTTTTGAAATTATGTTTGTGAAGTGTTCACTGGAGGAAACAAAGCCATGGTGCTTTTGAGATGTGCTGATCATCAATATCTGCCTCTTATTTCTTTGAGAGCTGCAGTTACAGGCCCTAAAATATTATGTAGGCTATTTTATGAACTACAAAAATAGACAGTTTTAACTGTGTTTCATATAAACTAATATTAGCAAGAGGGAAAAAATACAGTACTTTTCCTACCCCAAATTTTGTAATTTTATTCAGTAAATGCTTTTGAAAACAAAACTGTAAGTCATCTCGCCTCTAAAAGGAAGGCTGAAGACTTAACAGGAGCCTTGCTTGCTGCTTTTCACACTTCTGTTTTCTGTTAGTAAGTTTGGGTGAATATAGTTAACTATCTTATGAAATAGTGTACAAATGATCAACAGAAAAATGCTTTCAGTTACCTCAGTAGCAGTATTTGTCAGTGGATCTGTCATGACCTAGCACTTATTTACTATTCTAAAGGACTCTGTGTGGAAAATGCTCCTATAATGTATTTATTTCAGAGCTCACATGTGTTGGGGGAAGAAGAAATGAATACTAATATCCCACATGAAAATATTCCATGGTGCTTCACCCAAGTACCCATGATATGTGGTTATACTACACATGAAATAATGAGTCCTTTCTGTTATTGCCAGTAATATCCCTTGCTTTGGTTTCAGACCAAGACAGACCTGCTTTATACTAAATACGTGTCATAACACCTCATATTAAAGTGAGTCACTTGGGGAAAAGTCTGCAGTGGCCTTTAAAGAATGTTTTCTTAAAATTCTTTACACATTTCAAACAGGAAACATTTGTAGTCTCATTGATATTTCTAATGTATACATAAAAAGGAAACATTTTAAATGCATTTAAGTTTGTTTTTCATGGTCAGCTCTAACCCAGTCACTCCTAAGGGAAGGTGAGATCCCGCGCTGTGAACAAACTTCCATTCTACATAAGCTTCATTGGATTTTTTCTTCCTTAAGCTGTGTAGATGGGTATTTTACAATATCAGCCACTCCTGATGGGATCTGATAGACTAAGATCAGAAGGAAGGAGAAGAGGACCTCCCCTATCAGTGGACTTGGGGAGGGGCATGCGTGAAGAAGGGGGAGGGAGGGTGGGATCGAGAGGGGAGGTGGGAGGGGCTTATGGGGGGATACAAAGTGAATAAAGTCTAATTAATAAAAAAATATCAGTTACACACCCTTTCAAACTCAATTGTTCTTAAAATCTTTCTATTAAATTTAAGCCATCAACAAGGAAAAATGACAAAATATGTTTTCCAAAGAATATTAAGCTCCTATGAGACTCTTTCTCCAACCAAAGACCATGTATGGATATAACCTAGAACCCCTGCTTGGATGTAGTCCATGGTTGCTCAGTATCCAAGTGGGTTACCCTAGTAAGGAGAACAGGGACTATTTCTGACTTGAACTCAATGGCTGGCTCTTTGACACCCCCTTCCCCCTGAGGGAGGAGCAGCCTTGCTAAGCCACAGAGGAGGACATTGCAGCCAGGCCTGAAGATATCTGAAAAGCTATCCCCTATCAGTGGACTTGGAAAGAGGCAGAGAGGAGATGAGGGAGGGAGAGTGGGACTGGGAAGAAATGAGAGAGGGGGCTATGGCTGGGATACAAATAAATAACCTGTGATTAATATAAAAATTATGAAACGAAAAGATACTGTAATATTTTAAGACATTAGGTCAGACAAGGTTAATGATGTGGGTCACTGACAAAGCACACGCTTAGTGTGTATAAGATGTAGATTCAATCCTCAGAAATAAATAAACAAAACAAAACAACAGTTAGCACATCAGTGTGAGTACAGACGACCTCTATGTTGCACAGCAGGGCATATGTTCCCTGGAAGGTAGGTCTTCTGTTTCATAAGGTTCACAGCTGTACAGACAAATGGTGCATTTTCTCCCTCAGCTACATATCATGCAGTGATTTCAGTGCTAGCCATCTGGGATTGGGTTTTCAGCTCAGTCTAAATCTTACCACCAATGTGTGTGGTGTCTTCCATAATACAGTCTTATCCTCCAGTTTTGGCGAGCAACTAAGAGGAAGAAGAAGAGCTTGTATTATTGGGAAGAGTTGCTCCTCGAGCCTTGCTGACACACACTTATAAAGGCATCTCATATTTGGGACTGGGATCTATGGTCCGTAATCTGTTGCTTCCAGAAGTAGCACTATCCAGACATCCAAGGTGACACTTTGAATCTCCCTTCTGTATTTTTATACGTCTACACCTATAAACAAATGCTGCCCCAGCCTTAATCTAGACAATGAACAGTGATAAATGCAGAGATTCACAGATGATCATGTTTCAGGGACTAAACAATGGTTGCCAATTCAGACTTAAATAAGACTTCATTACCACATTCTCTTTGGCTCACAGAATATTCTGGAAGAGTAGATGAACAGTAGAAGGTGAAGGGCAGTAGTGTCTTTCTATGGACTCGGTAACACTATTACAATCATCAGTTCACTACCACTGGCTCCCTGTACTGGCTCCACACACGAACAGCCCTCAGCAATTCATAAAAGAGGGAGATGCCCAAGAGACACTGCCCTTTACCTCTGAACCGTTGACTACTGATAGGTTCGTGAAGGTGGCAAATCGCTGTCCTTGGTTGTTTACTCACTGCTGGGCATTCACTAGGTTCCAATAAATAGCTCCAAACCCATGCACTTATACACATTTTAAATCACAAAACAAAAGGATAAGACATGAAAACTAGAGAGATATTTGAGGAAAGGAGAGAAATGGGATGTTAGAGAGATTGTGGAAGAATGATTGGTATACATACATACATGCATAAAATTGCATAGGAACAAATTTAATTAATAACAATAAATAGCTTTTTAAAAAACGGAGGTAGTTTTAAAGATATTTGAGCAGACTAAAAAATACTGTTTTATAGAAAAAGTAAATTACATATAATACAACTGTCAATTCTGTACTGTCACTTTTAGTATATACTAAAAACTGAAATAGGTTTAATGTTATATTGGGTCTTACATGCTTGTCAAACCTGAAAATCATAAAAATGTACATGAGTGTAAGAATATCTGAAGATGAATTTTTTTCTTTAAATCTTTAAACTTAAACCTAGTAGTAGTATATATGGTTGTCAGTGTAATTATTTAATGAATTTTAGTAACACAAGCTCCCAGAAATAATAACGAATTTGATTATCATTCTAACCAATTACAATGATTTTTTAAAACATGGTTATATAATAAATTGTTTTATTTCATTGTAGCATATTGTAAACCATGTACCCTTTGCAACTAAAATGGTGATTTAGAAAGCAATCATCTAGTTTCTTACCAATGTATATTGTTTGAAAGTATTTTTTTATTTCTTTTTTTAATAAATCGCTCCCACTCTATCGTATAATCTTTTGTACATTGTCTATTACATTAAAACAGTTGTGTGTGTGTATATGTGTGAATTAAAAATAAAGGAAAACAATCAAGAATAAAGTAGGGTGGAGGAGGGGATGTCAAGGGAGAGGAAGGTAGGAGAGAATGGAAGAAGAGAGCTGGTGAGAGAAGGGAAAGTGTTTAAAAGATCCAGACTTCCCTTGCAGTAGAAGTCAGAGCATGTCAATATTCCATTCTTGAGTTTATAAACTAGTTTATCTGAATTCATTTAGTCACAAAAGAAATCATTAACAATCCAAAATTATAAAACAAATAATTGGGCATAAGCTAAAATCATAATATCAATTCATAGGACCTCTTTATCTTAGAATATGAATATGTATGCTCAAGAAGAATCTGTGATATAAGGTAAACTATAATCAGAAGGTTGCCTCTGAATAGGCAATGTTATGGCATCTTCAAAAACCATCAGCTTTTTGATAACCCAACACACACAGTTAGAGTTCAATATCACACATGCTAACATGTGCTAAGGTTTCAAGGCATGCATTCCCCTGGTTACTACAGAATTCCTCCGCCCCATTTTAATGATTTTTTGCATAGTATGCTATGTAAATTGACTATTTTCAATGCCTACATTTATAGTGTATTTGCTTAGAATATTTAGTACCTGAGACATAATATTTTTCTCAGTCTTCAGTAGGTCTGAATGAATCCTCAGTCTCCTCAACAAGTATCTCCTATCACTTGCATGAATTATTGTTATAGGACAGTCTCCTCTGCCATAGACAATCCTTTCATTTAGCTTTTATTAAAGTATACTTTGTTTTTCTATATGTAGGCATTCATTTAGAACAGCACCATTTGTTGAAGATGCTATCTTTTTTCCATTGTATGGTTCTGGCTTCTTTGTCAAAAATTAAGTATCTGTAGGTGTGTGGTTTTATTTCTGGGTCTTCAATTCAATTCCATTGATCCAACAGTCTGTGTCTATGCCAGTACCATGCCATTTTTATTATTGTTGCTCTATAGTACAGCTTGAGAACAGGGATGCAGATACCTCCAGACAATCTGTTGTTATGCAGGGTCCATCCAAAGACCATGCATGGACAGCACTTATACTCCCATCTCAGAAGTAGTAAATAGGCAGCTCAGTTTCCAAGTGGGTTGCCTAGTAAGGGGAGCAGGGGCATGGACTCAGTCGCTGCCTCTTTGATCATCATCCCCAGGGGAGTGCAGCCCTGCCAGGCCACAGAGGAAGAGGATGCAGCCAGTCCTGATGAGTCCTGATAGACTAGGGTTAGATAGTAGGAGAGGAAGGCCTCCCCTATCAGTGGACTAGGGGAGGGGCATAGAGGGAAAAGAGGGAGGGATGTTGGGACTGGGAGGAGACAAGGAATACATCTGGGATACAAAGTTAGTAAACTGTGTTAAATAATAAATTTTAAAAACCTTAAGATCATCTTGAAACAGTGTTTCTCAGCTTTCCAAATGCTTCAACTCTTTAATAGAGTTTCTCATGTTGTGGTGACCCCCACCCATAAAATTATTTTTGTTGTTACTTTATAACTGTAATTTTGCTACTGTTATGAACTGTAATGTAAATGTCTGATATGCAGGATATCTAGGATGTGACCTCTCTATGGTCATCACCCACAGGTTGAGAACCACTGTCTTGAAAATTATTCTTAGGTGAATAGATATTAGAGATATTGAAGTCACATTAAAGCAACTAAATCAGAAAAAAAAGGATTAAGAAAGCCAGATATTAGATATTTGAAATTTAGTTTCAATGAAATCTTCTCTATAACATTAAAATAGTCAATTTGAATATTTCAGTTTATAGCTTTATTTTTTCTAATTTCTATGTTTCAGCTTTATAACTATGTAATAACTGTAAGCATGAGTTTATATCTTATTTTATGACTTTACATGTTTAAGTAAAATTATAATAAAATAATTCAATAATAATAAAGTACAATTTATCTTATAACGTAACTTTATACTTATTACATTTCAGACTATAAGTCAGGTGAATATAAAAGATGAAATTCAAACATGGAAGAAATAATCTTTTTAATGTCAAATGGCTTTATATTTTTTAAAAAAGCATATTTCTGTTGTGAGTAGCTTTAATCTCCATTTTTTACCTATTACATTCATTGATTTATTTTTAGAATAAATATTTAAAAGGTGGTTGCCCATGCAAGGAAAAAGTGTGTATTTTGATTCAACATTTTGAAAATGTGTCTACATGATTGATTGGTCCTGTGCAATTGCAAAGAGTCATAGTGGACAAAGAGTGAAACAAAAGGAGAATTCCAAGTGTTCCTGTAAGACACATCAATAATGACCAAGAACTTTGCACCATTTCTCATCTTTAAAAGATTTCAAGTACAGACAGTAGCTTGGGCTCAAGCCTTTAACCTTGAGAAACGTTTATCCAAACCAAGACTAATCTAAGTTCAGTGGTTCAGGGAGACGTAGCATTTTATAAACCACATGTTGGAACCAGTGTTTCAAAGTCACTGCAGAAAAACGCTCCAATTAGGCCTCCAGCTTACAGGCCTCTAGGATTTAGATCTCATCCTTGAGAGAAAAAAACAATCTCTGGAAGTTGAGACTGCGTTGCCTTGCCTGCAGTGGAGACTATTAGCATCATACTCATTTAGGCTGACTTCAGTACCAGAGTTTATTGTAACAAAATATTCCTGGTCACTAATCTCCTACTAAAGACTTTACAAACAAACACTAGTGCTGAGGTTTGTCTCATTCCTTATTTTCTCATAGGTTTAGAACACTATTCCATTTATGAATTATTCTTTTTTAATTTTATTTTTTAACAATTTATTCATTATATATCGCCAATTGAAGCCCCCTTCCTCAACACCCTCCAGTCCCACCCTTCCTCCCTCTTTCCCTCACCCCCTTCCCTTAGTCCACTGGAAGGGGGAGTTCTCCACTATATTCATTTGCTCATAGCTTGTTAAGTCTCATCAGGACTGCCTGGATCCTCTTCCTCTGTGGCCTGGCAAGGCTGCATCATCAGGAGCAAGAAATCAGAAAGAAGTCAACTGATTTCATGATAGAGGCAGCCCCTGCTCCCCTTACTCAGAGATCCACATGGAGACTGACCTGCCAGTTGGCCACATATGAGCAGGGACACGGGGAGGAGGGGTCTATTCTTTTGCGCATATTGGAACGTATATTAAAAGGGGCATAATATCCCATTAACTTACAAGAGAATGCAATTTTCTAGGATAATGTTGTTTAATGGAACATGCTGCCATGGTGGAAGCAGGCCATGGTGCACTTCTACTGGAATCCTGTGTCTGTTGATCATTTATGACATGCCTAACCGATGTTAGGAATGGCATTCCCACTGTATGAAGTTTCTTTATATGTAGTAGTCACTTGTAGCCAGTGGCTATCAGAGAAACAATACTAATCTACAGAATGAGTTTTGATCAACGTATCAATGTCTTCAAATAGTATTTCTTAAAATTTTTTTAAAATAAATTTTTATTTAAAAATATTTTTAATATTTTTTATTATTATTCATTATTATTGTTATCAATTACAATTTATTCATCTTGTATCCCTGCAATAGCACACTCCCTTATCTCATCCAAGTCCTACCCTCATTGCCTCTTCCCCACCATCCCCCTCCCCTAGTCCACTGATTAAGGAGTTCCTCCTCCCTTACTATCAGGTCTCATCAGACTCTATGGATTCTCTTTCTCTGTGGTCTAGTAAGGTCACCTCACCAAAGGGAGGTGACCAAAAAACAGACAACCAAAATGCCCGTGACTGCCCCTGCTCCTCTTACTAGGGAACCCACATGGAGACGAAGCTGCCCATGGGCTACATCTAAGAAGGGAGTCTCAGGTGTATCCATGTACGGTCCTTGGTTGATACACCAAGAAACCAAGTAATCCAATTTTTTAAAAATGGGGTAGAGACCTAAGCAGACCTTCATTCTCAACAGAAGAATATCAAATGGCAGAGAAACACTTAACAAAAGCTCAATGTCCTTGGCCATCAGAGAAATGCAAATCACAATGACCCTGAGATTCTACCTTACTCCATCAGAATGGCTAAGATCAAAAATTCAAGTGACAACACATACAAGAGAAGTAGTGGCAAAATGGGAACCATCCTCCACTGCTAGTGGGAATATAAACTTGTAAAACAACTTTGGAAATCAATCTGGCACTGTCTAAGAAAATTAGGAATGGTGCTCTCTCAAGATCCAGATATACCACTCCTCAGCATATACCCAAAAGATGCCTCATTATTCAATAAGGACATTTGCTCAACTATATTCATAGCAGCTTTATTTGTAATAACCAGAATCTGGAAACAATCTAGATTTCCGTCAATCGAGGAATGGATAAAGAAATTGTGGTAAATTTACACAAGGGAATACTATTCAGCAATTAAAAACAAGGAAATCATATGTCTGTAGGCAAACTGATAGAACTTGAAAAGATCATCCTGAGTGAGGTGACCCAAGAGCAGAAAGACACACATGGTATATACTCATTTATAAGTAGATATTAGCCATATAATATAGGATAAAGATACTAGAATCCATACTCCTAAATGAGCTAATCAACAAGGAGGACCCTAGGGAAGAGCTTTAATCCTCACTCAGAACAGCAAACAGTATAGACATTGGAAGTAGGAGAAGACAGGAAACAGGACAGGAACCTACCACGAAAGGTCTCTGAAAGACTCTACTTACTGATTGAGGTTTCAAAGCAGATGTTGAGACACATAGCCAAATTTTGGGCAAAGTACAGGGAATCCTTTTTTAATTTTAATTTTTTAATATTAATTACAGTTTATTCACTTTGTATGCCAGCTGCAGCACCCTCCCTCATTCCTTCCCAATCCAACCATCCCTCCCTCATCTCCTCCCATGCCCCTCTCCAAGTCCACTGATAGGAGAGGACCTCGTCCCCTTCCATCTGACCCTAGCTTATCAGGTCTCATCTGGACTGGCTACATTGTCCTCCTCTGTGGCCTGGCAAGGCTGCTCCCTCACCAGAAGGAGGTGATCAAACAGACAGTCCCTATTCACCTTACTTGGACACTGAGCTGTCAGGGGCTACATCTGAGCAGAGGTTATAGGTTATATCCATGAATGGCCCTTATTTGGAGTATCATTTTCAGAAAAGACCCCTGTGCCCAGAATTTTTTGGTTCTATTGCTCTCATCGAGGAGCTCCTGTCCTCTCCAGGTCTTACTATTTCCCCGTTCTTTCACAAGATTCCCTGAACTCTGCCCAAAGTTTGGTTATGAGTCTCAGCATCTGCTTTGATACACTAGAGTCTTTCAGAGGCCCTCTGTGGTAGGCTTCTGTCCTGTTTCCTGTTTTCTCCTTCTTCCAATGCCCATCCCATTTGTCTTTCTGAGAGAGGATTGATCATCTTACCCAGGGTCCTTCTTCTTGCTTAGCTTCTTTAGATGTACAGATTTTAGTATGCTTATTCCATATTATATGTCTAATATCCACTTATAAGTGTATATATACACTGTGTGTCTTTCTGCTTCTGGGATGCCTCACTCAGGATAATCTTTTCCAGATCCCACCATTTGCCTGCAAATTTCATGATTTCCTTGTTTTAAATTGCTGAGTAGTATTCCATTGTGTAGATGTACCACAATTTCTGTATCCAATCTTCTCTTGAGGGACATCTGTTTTGTTTTCAGCTTCTGGCTATTACAAATAAAGCTGCTACAAACATGGTTGAGCAAATGTTCTTGTATACGTGAGCATCTGTTGGATATATGCCCAGTAGTGGTATAGCTGGATCTTGAGGAAGCACTATTCCTAATTGTCTGAGAAAGTGCCAGATCGATTTCCAGAGTTGTTGTGCAAGTTTACTTTCCCAATAGCAGTGGAGAGGGTTCCCCTTTCTCCACATCCTCTCCAGCATGTGTTGTCACTTGAGTTGGTCATCTTAACCATTCTGATGGGTGTAGATAAAATCTCAGGGGTGTTTTTATTTGCATATTCATGATGACTAAGGACATTGAGCATTTCTTTAAGTGTTTCTCTGCCATTCTAAATTCCTCTACAGAGAATTCTCTGTTTTTCTCTATCCCATTTTTTAATTGGATTACTTGATTTGTTGCTTTTTAACTTCTTTAGTTCTTTATATATTCTGCATATTAGCCCTTTGTCAGATACAGGGTTAGTGAAGATCCTTTCCCAGTCTGTAGGCTGTTGTTTTGTTCTGACAACAGTGTCCTTTGCTTTACAGAAGCTTTTCAGTTTTATGAGGTCCCATTTATTGGTTGTTGATCTTAGAGCCTGTGCTGTTGGTTTTCTGTTCAGGAAGTTGTCTCCTGTGCTAATGAGTTCTAGGTTCTTCCCCAATTTTTCCACTAGCCAGTTTAGTGTGTCTGGTTTTATGTTGAGGTCATTAATCCACTTAGACTTTAGTTTTGTGCAGGGTAATAAATATATATTTATTTGCATTTTTCTGCATGTAGACATCCAGTTAGACCAGCACCATTTGTTGAAGATGCTGTCTTTTTTCCATTGTATGGCTTTTGCTTCTTTGTCAAAAATCAATCACCTGAAGGTGTGTGGGTTGATTTCTTCTATTTGATTCCATTGATCCACGATTCTATTTCTTTGCCAATACCATGGAGTTTTTATTACTATTGCTCTGTAGTACAGCTTGAGATCAGGGATGGAGATACCTATAGACGATCTGTTGTTCTACAGGATTGTTTTGGAAATTCTCAGTTTTTTGTTTCTCCATATGAAGTTGAGAATTGTGTTGGTATTTTGATGAGAATTGCATTGGATCTTTAGATTGCTTTCGGGAGGATTGCCATTTTCACTATGTTAATCCTACCGATCCATGAGCACGGGAGATCTTTTCATCTTCTGATATCTTCTCCACTGTCTTTCTTCAGACACTTGAAGTGTTTTTTTTTTTTTTTTTTTTTGTTGTTGTTTTGTTTTTTTTTTTTTCAAACACATCTTTCACTTGCTTGGTTAGAGTCACCCCAGGGTATTTTATGTTATTAGTGGCTATTGTGAAGGGTGTTGTTGCACTAATTTCTTTCTCAGCCCTTTTGTCTTTGGTATACAGGAAGGCTACTGATTTTTTTGAGTTAATTTTGTATCTAGCCACTTTGCTGAAGGTGTTCATCAGTTGAAGGAGTTCTCTTGTTGAATTTTTTAGGGTCACTAATGTATACTATCATATCATCTGCAAATAGTGATACTTTGACTGCTTCCTTTCTGATTTGTATTCCTTCGAACTCCTTTCGTTGTCTTATTGCTCTAGCTATGACTTCAAGTACTATGTTGAAGAGATATGGAGAGAGTGGGCAGCCTTGCCTTTTGCCTGATTTCAGTGGGATTGATTGAAGTTTCTCTCCTTTAAGTTTGATGTTGACTATAGGCCTGCTGTATATTGTCTTTATTATGTTTAGGTATTTGCCTTGTATCCCTGATCTCTCCAAGACTTTAGACATGAATTTATCAAATGCTTTTTCAATATCTAAGGAGACGATCATGTGGTTTTTTTCTCTTCTGTTTGTTTATATGGTGGATCACATTGATGGATTTCCATATATTGAACTACCCCAGCATGCATGGGACGAAGCTTACTTGTTCATAGTGGAAGATATCTTTCATGTGTTCTTGGGTTCGGTTTGTGAGTATTTTATTGAATATTTTTGCATCAATGTTCATAAGAGCGATAGGCCTGGAGTTCTCTTTTTTTTATTGGATCTTTGTGTGGTTTAGGTATCAAGGTGACTGTGGCTTCATAGAATGAGTTTTGTAATATTCCTTCTGTTTCTATTTTGTAGAATAGTTTGGAGTTAGCTCTTCTTTGAAGTTATGATAGTAGAATTGTGCTGAAACCATCTTCCCCTGGTCTTTTTTTTTTTGGATGGGAGACTTCTGATGACCAGTTCTATTTCTTTAGGGGTTATAAACTATTCAATCTATTTACCTGATCCTGATTTAATTTTGATAAATTGAATCTATCAAGAAAATTGTCCATGCCATTTAGATTTTCAAATTTTGTGGCACATAGGTTTTGTAAGACCTAATGATTTTTTTTAATTTCCTCAGTGTCTCTTGTTATGTCCCCGTTTTCTTTTCTGTTTTTACTGATTTTGATAGCCTCTCTCTGCCTTTTAGTTAGTTTGGCTAAAGGTTTGTAGATCTTGTTGATTTTCTCAAAGAACCACCTCTTGGTTTTATCGATTAGTTGAATTGTTTTATTTGTTTCTAATTTATTGATTTCAGCCCTGAGTTTGATTATTTACAGCTGTCTACTCCTCTTGGGTGTGTCTGCTTCTTTTTTTCTCAGGCTTTCAGGTAAGCCATTAACTTGCTTGTATGAGATGTTTCAAATTTCTTCTTGAAGGTTAGTGCTGTGAATCTTATGGATAAGGAGGAGATACAAAGACCTAGAGGGGACACGAGTACCACAAGGCAACCATCAGCCAAAAAGTCTGGGATTGGGTGGCTGGGTGTAGGGGGAGGGGGCGGAAGGAGGCCTGTAGAGACTGATGAATCAACCAAGGACCAAGCATAGAAAAAAATCATTGAAAATTGATTTCCTCATACATTACTAGCATAATTCACCTCCCTTCCATTCTTCCTAATTTTTAAGTAATATAAGAGTTTATTTTTTAAGTAATAAAATTCTTATTTGTTTCAAATAAATGATTTATCAATATATTGTAAAAATAACTTAAATATTCTGAGTACATATTGTGTGAATAGTGTGTGTGTGTTTGTGTTTGAGAGAGAAAGAGAAAGAGTCAGAGTTGTGATGTGAGTTGGGACTAGCGCCATGATTGTGTGTTGATATCAGACTCTGAACATCCACCATTTTGATGTGGATATTCAGTTTCATCAGCCTAGATTGTTTTTACTTGTTTGTAACCAGTGCAACAATGGGTCAGTAGTGTAAACAGAATAAAAATGAAGCCAAATAGTATAGAAAAAGCTATTAAATAGTATTTGCTTTCATTCATCCCCTGTGTTTCTGTGCATACTCATATTTTCACTTTATCTTAGTAACAAAATATAATTATGACAGATTCTGGTGAAAGAAAAGACTGTAAAGATTCAACAAAAATAATATTATTTTATTAACAGTATTGAAGCCTCCATTTATGAAAATTGGGGAAGTTCAACAAAAAAAATGAAGACAATAGAACATTGCTACAAAGGAAGAGGCAATCTATATTAATTTTAATAGTGTTTTTATTTAGTCCTTGTCTTATACTCTTACTTCATCAATGATGATTTTTTAATATGAGATTTTAATTATATAAATGAGGTCATAGTATTTTTTTGTTAGTTAGTTTGTTTGTTTTTAAGAGTCTTGCTGTGTTGTCCAGGCAGGACTTAAATTGTTGAGCCTCCTGTTTTCTCCTAGAATGCTATGAATGCAGGCATATGTTTTCATATCTGCTGATTGCTTGCTATTAATATTTTTGTTTTTAGTTTTTAAGGAAAATAGCTATAACAGTAATGCTTATTATGTCCATAATAAAGACATTAGAGGAAGGAATGCACTCTAAAAAGTCAAAGGAAAGAGAAGGAGGAGCATCTACTTGTGACATTTCCAAACTACTATTTGCTTCTGCTGTCTAGTTTTACACACTGAATTCAGGCACACATTTATATACTAATGAGAATTATGTTAAGTAACAGTTCATTTTGAATAAGATTGAGTCATGTGATAATGTTCAGCTCACATAGCTATTTTAATATTACCTTGGGCCTTCTTCATATCAATTCTTTTTGTTATTTTCAGCTTTAAAATTACACAGTCTAATTTACATTTTCAAAAGTTCTACAAACCATAATACAAGGATATATTTTACTTGTAATCAGCACTAACAAACTAATTTTAATTGTCAGGTTTGTATTTTCTGAGGTGATTGATTCAGTGCTTAAAGTGCTTGCTGTTCTTGCATGAAGATATTAGTTTTGGATTTCTAAACCCATGTCAAAGCCAAAAACAGTAGTACATCTGTCATCCCTGAGTCTCAAATTGGACATCAGAGAAGACACAAAAATATCTAGTCTCACAGCTCAGTTAGCCTAGTGCACACAGCAGTGAGAGAAAAGAGACCCTGTCTCAAGGTCAGAATCAGCAACCAAAGTTATACTCAGATCTCTACACTCAGTGTGAAATGCACACACACACACACACACACACACACACACGAAAATGAGGGATTTCACCCTCACTGTGGGATGGACACACACACACAGAGAAAGAGAGAGAGAGAGAGAGAGATTACTAATGAGCTTGAACACCTGTTGAGGGGCTGATAAGTGAGATCATGAATCATTAATTCACTCAAGCTATGCATCAGTAACCTTATTGATTCAGTTCTCTTTCAAAAGTAATGATTTCATTGTAACCTGAAGGGGGAAAAAACAAACAAACCTGAGCCATAGATATTGAGTGGTGGAAAAAAAGCCATTGTCTGAATACAAAATGGTTTTTACATTGATTTATTTATTTTTGCATACAAAGAATATTCACAAAATTAAAGTAATTATTTTCATGATTAAAGAGATGATTCAGCATTGAGGAACATTGGCTGCTCCTGCAGAGGACCTAAATGTCTTTCCCATCTCTCCAAATATAAGCAGAAACAAAATGTTTGTTACACTAGCATTTCTGTATGAATTAGAATCCTCACAAAAATACAGACAGAATTTTGTATTCACAACTTCACTCAAACATTCAACCATAACCCCAAATATAAAAGTTGTAAATGAGCATAGTTAGGCATTTGAAATGCTGTACATGATTAAGCAAGGAGTTTTCCTTCCTATTAAATATGTTACAAGAACTCCTTTCCTTTTTAGCAACTCAAGCATGATTTGACTTATTCTTTATTAACTGCAATATACTTAGGCACCTCACTGTGCGGGTCTCCTGGATCCTCATTCTACATGTGTCTTTAATGTGTTTTTCACTTTTTCTTCTCTGTTTCTTACCCTGTTTCAATACTGGTCTTTTAGCTATTTTGTTTTAGTGTTAATGTGATTGACCTGTGCCTTTTTAAGCTCCCTTCTTTCTGTTCCACTTCCCGTTTACAAGTCGTTGCTTCTGCAACAGTTTCTCCTTCCTTACCTGTAGTGCCCTAGCACACACTGCTCTACTTTATCTATGTGACTTCCACCTAGCCTTCATGTCATATCCCCCCCTGTTTTGGAAATGTTCACCATCATCCTGACAGATTTTTGTTGTTTTTGTTCACCTCCATTGCGTGATGTATAATGTATTTCAATATTATGTTTTCTAATACCCTTAAAGGAATGACACCAATGGAATGAAACCATGCTAATGTAAAAGGCAGAAAACTCAGGAGGCCTAAACTTAGAGAAAGAACAGAGACAAATAAGAATTACTGGAAGTGGGAGCAATCCTCTTCCCAAGGAAAAAGCACACTAGTTGTTCAGCCCTGAAGACATATACATATAAGTAATACTTTACAAACAGAGCAGGTTGTGTTTGTGTTTTTTTGGAATGTGTGTGTACGCATGTGTGTGTGTGTGAGTGCATGTGCTTGCATGTGTGTGTGTGTGCATGCACATATATACACGTACTTATGTGACAACAATTAAAGAAAAAGAAGGTATGAATTTGAGAGAGATCAAGGAGATGGGAAATTCAAGGAAGGCTTTGGAGGAAGGTAAATAAATGGACAAATAATTGTATTATAATATCAAAATTAATTTTAAACCTTACCTGTGAAACTTCAGCCAATACCATCCTTCCGCATCAGCACTGGCTGCTGAAGCTTCTCTTAGCCTTTAAACATTCTAGTTAAATATCTTTTTATGTCTAAGTGATCCCTGTTGCTATACTTAGCTTCTCTGCACTTAACTTTACTCATTTTTTGATCTTTAGGTTACCAGTTTCTCAGAATAATTTTCAAAAAGCGCTTAGTGGTACTGTATTGTAAAGGCTGAAAGAGCACGATGGCCATGACTGCGAGGGAGCCTGGTATTCAGCTGTACAGTGAATACCAGGGCAGGGTGACTGCTACATAGTGAGTTCCTGTCTCTCTGCCCCGCCATAAACATACAGAGCTCCATTACTGAGTCAAAGATTAGGAAGCCTATTTTCTTGTTTTAATATTGCAGAAGGTGCCCATTTCCCCCTACAGCAGCAACAAATGGCATCTCTAACTCATTTTTGTTTCCCTGACAGCATGGAGCAGAATCTTAGGAGTTTCCATTTTCTAGCACTGAGGTCACCTGATTTCCCTCAGGCATCTTGGTAGCAATAGTTTTGCCATGAGCTGTTTGTTGGGATTCACTTGGAGTGTAAAGAAGAGCAGTTACCTTTTGAACTCTGTTTTTGAGTAAACAAAGCTGAGTGGAACAGTGGGAGCAGAAGGGGTTCTCAAGAGCATATTAGCATAAAGCAATTAGGCACTGGTAATAAGAGTTGGCCCCGCTGTTATGGCAACAAGTGCCAATGGCCTCTGGAACAACCTCACTTAGGAATCTTTCAGGGTGTCTTGAGTTGCTCTTCTTGGGAGTTTTCTGCCCCAGCTGCCCTTATCCCTTAGGAAAATATTTCTAATTCAACACAGGCCTTTAACACATTTATGTTGACAAGTAACTCTGTATCCACTTCACCGGTAATATAAAATGTTTCTCAGGAGCATCCTGCCTAGCTAGCAGCCTCTACATTCTTCTCACCCCCTTTGCCTCTGACCTGGCTCAGGGAAGTGGAGACTTGACTGTTTCTGTGGAATACATTGTTCTGAAAGCACACATTTGCTCTCCTTTCCACAACTTCCAGCCCTGTACCTTTCTTCTTCTGTTCTGGAAAGGTCTGTAGAGAAAGAATGTGGCTCGTTCAGGAAAATGGTGAAACTAAACTCGCTAGTGTGGTCTCGTATCTTTGACAGTTCCGGCATCCTATCATAAGTCTTCTCACACCTCCAACCCCCACAGCCTGACAGGGTCTTGGCACATTGCGCAGGAGAGCATGGGTAGGGAGCTACTAGTGGCAGGAAGTAGGAGTGTCACCTGAAAGGCAATGCAGGAGCTTTTAGAAAACAGACAGAAGAGCACACTTGCCACTTGGCTATCTGCACGTGGGTTATGTTTGGGCAAAAGAGAAAGTAAGCACAGTCAAGAGTTTCCATGAAATGAAAACAACTGGGCCCTGTTGAGTTGAAGCCACGAAGAAAGCCTGCTGGTTTATTTTGATTGTTCTATCTTTGGATACTCACAGGGTGAGGGGTGTGATGCTTTAGTGGACAAATGAATACATACAGAAACAGAACAAAGAACAGAAATTCAGAGTGCAACGGACTTAGGAAAAGAACAAAACATGGTACTTTTATAGAAAAAAAATTGGAAAGACACTTTGAATCGGTGCCAAAAGCTCAATTAAGTCAGTAAGTTGAGGCACATAGTAACCTTCACACTTGAAACCAGCCTGATCTGCACAGTAAGTTCAAAGCTAGCCTGGACATTAGAGAGAGACTGTGTCTCAAAAGCTCTACACTGAGTCTATTGTGTAGCATACCTTAAAAAAATAGGTTTATATCAAACAATTTTATGACAAATATTTTTTCAGATGAAAAATGAAAGAAAGATAATTCTGTTTAGTGACAGCTGTTTTGTGTCTCATACTCAGTGATTGGTAGTTCCCATTTTCGTAGAGGCAAGGTGTAATACATTTGGAATCAACTTTGGTCTTTCAAATTGAATATTCAATTTTAGAGTATTTGTTGTTTTTAGTAGTTTTTTTTTTTTTTATATCCAGAACTTCTAATACAATGAAGTAAAATGAATGCTTTATGATTATAGCACCTAATTTTAGATATCCAAACTGGAATTTCATCACCTTGCCAATATTCCTTATATCCAATCCCAGAAGAAACTATTAAATATAAAAGTGCTGTGTTGTGCAATGGTGTGTGGGTTTTACTGTTCCCCCACACAATGCAGTGCACTGGATGACAACCATTACGCGCACTCTGCACAAGCATGGGTTCAGGAAGAGTCACGGGGAAAGCTAGTGAGCACAGGTCAACAGTCATTATCTTCCATTTTCTTCTAAGGTCTTTCATCGCTGGGGAGAAAGAAGCGGCACTTCTTCAATGGTCATTAGTTATGTGTGAAACGTGAAAAGAATGGAGGCTTATGCCTTTGTGTATACATCATTTAATTCTGCATTGGTGTCTATAAAGTTTTAATTTTCAAAAAATGTTATTCACTGTTATGATTTAGTAAATACTAATGAATAAAATAGTGGTACTTATCAACCACAACCATGTTATTTAATCTTTCAGTGTCCAGATTTTGTTTTTCAATACGAACTAAACTAAAACTAAAGGAGTTTTAGAAATATGTCCAAACTGCTCAAATTACTACATGAGTTTAGCACAGTAGTAAGCAACATATTCTGAAATGTTAGCTCTCTACTTACAAACACCTACATGTATTTATTTACTTAAGAATTCACCATTTTAAATTCAAATGTAAACCATAACTAATGATTTCTTATGAGTATTTTAGAAATTTTTCAGAATTATAAAGTTCAAAATCTTTTGGAAAACAACTTGCTAATATGTTATTTTCTTCTGCCTCTGCAGAGGGTCTGTGTTTTGATCATTTTTCAAAAGTGTAGACACTATGCAAAGTGCTTACCCAGTACAGATGGACTGCTGTATCTTTATTCCCAGAATTCCCTCTGGTCGATTTTACATCCATGAGCTGTGAATCTCTTAATAGCAAAATCATTGCACACATTCATGACTGTCTTAGTAAGAAGCCTATTCTAATGGTTGTCTTAAATAGGCTGTTACGTAATGTTTATACACCAAAAAATAAAAACTTAAAAAAAAGCAAGCAAGCAAGCGACAAAAACAGTAACAAAACAGCTTATGTCAGCTACTGCGACAAGATAGTAAAAGCTTCCCTGAAGCATATTACTTTTGCAAGACACATCTTATCTTTGCCTCCCTTACAGTTTCCTTTTTCATCCTCAAGTTATCAACTTGATATTTCTTTCCTAATATTGAAGAGTAATATATCTAACAGTAGGAATAGATTCCTTCTCTTGACATATTGTAATGCTCGGTAGACAAATAATCTCAACACTAGTGGTATTACTTGTTTGGTATCACCATGTTTGATTTTATGCTTCTAGTATACAATTATTATGATCAAATGGAGCACATACTAATTTAATTTAAATGGAATTATGTATATTTGTTTAGATACATACAGGAGGATCTTCATGAGTTTGAGGTCCCCCTGGTCTAGATCATGAATTCCACTCACCTATGGTTACATCATGAGACACTATCATAAGCTCCTCCCACTCCACAAATATACAGACACACAAACACACATACACACTAACACATCTGTGTATATATTATGGACAGAGATGTTGGCATCGGCATTATTTGTTATAGCCAATTTCTTCATCAAGTTTATGGATCTTTGATTCATTTCCATGTACTCAGAATAGTTTTTATCCATCATATGCATTTACAAACTTCTTGTGTTTCAAGGTCTTTGTATATTGCCTTTGTCTTCCAGAAATTTTTAGTGAATACCTGTTTTTAAGATATGTTTATAAAAATTTTCCAAAAATACAAACAAGAACACTTAAGAATCTACATTTCACCTGCTAGTTTCTGTTTTCCTTATATACATTTGGTATGTAAATCCAAGCATAAGCAATATCTACATTATATATTTATATATGTAGTTATAATTTTGTGCAAATGTATTAATACACATGTAAGGTTTTATCACTCTTCACATGATAACATGATAGATGCTAAAGACAGAATTCTTTGTATCTTATCATATTGCATTACAGTTACCATTTGGAGAAGCACCATCTTGATTTGGGGTAAATTGCTAGCGAAGGGATTTCTTAAAAGAAACAATGCATATGTAATACGATCATATATAGTGTTGTTGATATTCACAGGTGTTGTGTCATCTTGTGTTCCAACCAGGAATATGTGAGAGATACTATTTCCATGAGTCCAGAACATTAAAGCTTACCAGATAAGAAAGATAGTGTCATAGAATAGTTTTGACTCTTGTTTCACTGGCTATAGGTCAGGTTGTATCTCTATTCCTGTGCTCACAAGGCGCTTCCTGACCTTCATTTCTTTCTTTCTTTTTTTTCTTTCTTTCCTTTTTTGTTTCTTTCTTTTTTCCTTCCTTTCTTTCTATTTATCTTTCTTTCTATTTTGACATTATTTGATTCTTAGGTGTTTATATTTTATTTTTAGGTTTCATTTTTTAAAAAGATCTATGTAATTCCTGTATTATTAGCCCCAGTGATCTGGATGTAAATATTTTCTCCTTCTTTGTCATAGACTCTTATTTTGGCAATAACATTTTCTGAAAATGCCATTGAAAAAATATTTTTAATTTAACCACGTTACATTAAAGCAAAACAATATTTCCAGGTAACGTTAGCCATTATGAACAAATCTGTAGTTGCAAAAGGTATTTTTCTAGCATCTTAGACAGCCAATGATGTCTTCTTTTGCTTAGATTACCATGATAGCAAGTCAGGTAGATAGACATGACAATTTCTTGTGTTTGAAAATTTATAGATGTAGAGAGAAGGAGAGAGAGAGAAAGACGTATATCATCTAAATGGTGATTTGGTAAAAAAAATTTTTTTTGAGAAGTTTGTCTGTTAAATATACATTGACCTCTTACAGTATAACTCTTGCAATATAACTTTTCCTGGCATATATAAATAAATAGCTGTTCAATCCAAGTAAAGTGCAAAAGACAGATTAAAAAATAAAAAGCTCAGTCGACTCCTGTCATACGTTCAATGCACATCCCATCTGTCTTTCTAAACAAGGATTGATCATCTTACCCCATGTCCGCTCTCTTGATTATCTTTTTTAGGTATGTAGATTTCATTATGTTTATCATATCTTATAGGTCTATATAAGTGAGTATATACCATGTTTGTCTTTCTCCTTCTGGGATATTTCACTCAGAATGATCATTTCTAGATCCCACCATTTGCCTGCAAATTTCATGATTTCCTCCTTTTTGATTGTTGAGTAGTATTCCATTGTGTAGAAATACCACAATTTCTGTACCCATTCTTCCGTTGATGGACATCTGGGTTGTTTCCAGGTTCTGGCTATTACAAATAAAGCTGCTATGAACATGGTTGAGCAAGTATCTCTTTTGTGTACTTGAACAAACTTTGGGTCTATCATGAAGATAGCTGATAAAACAAGATCAGATGAATGGGGAGGAGGTCCCCCCCATCAGTGGACTTGGAAAGGGGCACGGTGGAGATGAGGGAGGGAGGGAGGGACTGGGAAGGAATGAGGGATCGGGACACGGCTGAGATACAGAGTTTATAAAATGTAACTGATAAGAAAAAAATAAAATTAAAAAAAAAGCTGATTTGGCCTATTTCTACCTTGGTGAACCAATGTGTTCATTCTGGTTACTTACAGGAGCATGGGGAATCAAAGACAGCTGTGTCACCTCAGTGTCGGTGACAATGTACAGAAGATGCTCCCCAGAGCTCCCTCCGCGTTTACTGAATGTATTACCTTGGAAGGGGGCTCACAACTTAGTTTGACGAGCCTCCATCTTCTCCTCAGGAGCAAAAATTTTAATATTTAGAAAATAATGATAATTTGAATCATCACTATGAGAGTCAGCATGTCACCATGCCTCTGCATTCCTCTGTAGTTAGCATAATAATCACACTGAGACTTAGATAGTAGTTGGTTATTAAATCAAGGTCTAACTTCTTGACGAAAATGACAAGGTTGTTAAGAAAGAGGAAAAGAATAGGATGTGAATTCAGAGACAGTAATGATGTTACTGTTTTCTTTAAATAATTGGATTTGAAGAGAAGATAGCCCATACTGGTTAGAACAATAACTAAGTGCAATGTGACAGGTATCATATTATCATCTGAGGTGACAAGAACTAATTCTCAGTAGACTGTGTTTCAATGCTTGAGTAAAGCCTAGCAAGCACAGTAAGGCCAACTGTTTCCACACAGAATTTTGTTAGACTTTCTCCCAGGTTATTCACAGATACCTGAATTGGGAGAAGGGCAGAGAGCATTGAAACCAAAGTAAACTGTGACATGCATTTGTCTAAATAGTAAACATATTCAATTTCAAATAAAATATATTGTGTTACATGTATGGGTATTTGAAATATAGTAAAATTTAAAATGAATTAAAATGCTCCAGAATTGAAAGCATTAAAAAAAAAAAAAAAAACCTGTGTTTTCTAGTATCAAAAATTTGAATAAGCTTTCTTCTGAAACACTCAATAGAAAATTATTTGGCATCAGATGTATCATTTTTCTTCGATTTTTGTTGCATTTTGTTTTTTTCTGGCAAGTATTAATGATTTATATGAGAATACATTATGTTCACTCTAATTAATAACTCATTAACTTTGTAAACAGCTACAGCAGGGCAAATCTTGACTAAGAATAGACATGAATTCTACTCTAAAACAGGGGGAAGTAAAGCATTTTGGAGAGTCAGATAGGAGAGAAAATTAACTAAAATGTGGAATCTACAGTGGTTTTTTTTTTCAAGATAAATTTGCTTATATAACAGTTATCATTACAAAAACCTGCAGCTCTAATGTAGCCAGAGAAATATGACACTTCTCTTCAATCCTCAGCAACTGTAGCATGGAGGTCCTATGTATGTACGAAAATACTTTCTCCATATAAAATGCACATGCATTTGTGGTAACAGCCCCCTCCCACCACCAGGCAGGACCTTGTCTGTGCTTCTTCTGATTTGCCATTTAAGCAAATCCTAAGACAACGACAAATGTAAAACTAAAGTATTTTAGCATGATTTTAATTCACACACTATGGTTTGGTGACTGAGGGGTTTTCTAGCTAGTTTATTATGAAGTATTAGCTCTCCCTCAGGTTTTGATGAAAGAAAATAAGAATACTAAATTAGCTTCTGAACTGCCCAATGCATGGTTACCTCACCAGTGCTGTCCACGCTTGAATAAATGCTGAGCATTGCTCTGGCTTGCTTTGCAGGACCAATGGTTTTGGCGGGTGAGAAACAACAGGGTGATGGATGGATACCCCATGCAAATTACTTACTTCTGGAGGGGCTTGCCTCCCAGTATCGATGCAGTTTATGAAAACAGTGATGGAAATTTCGTCTTTTTTAAAGGTAAGCATGTTTTCTCAGGCTGGTTCTGTTGTACATTTATCATTTTGTTTAAGGCCTTGTAAAGCACAGAGAAGTTAATAAATAAATATTATTAAAATTATATAATAGATTTTATGAAATGCACCATATATTAAATAGAAACATATGTGAAATAAAATAAGTATAATGTTTATTTATGCAATTTATACTTTCATTTCCAGCATTCTTGTGTGTAAGTAGAAATTTGGTGACATCTGCTTTATAATGATTTTAGATTTGGATTAAATGCAATGCCTTTAGAAAAGTAAGGCATAGAGAAGGACCAGTACATGCTTTCAACTTCAGTTACTTAGAAGGTGAGGATACAGCAAGAGAATGGCTTGAACCAAGTAGTTTCAAAATAATATAGCCTGAGAATCTTAGTAAGACCTTACCAAAAAAAAAAAAAAAAAGAAGAAGGAGGGAAGGAAGGAAGCAAGGAAAGAAGGAAGGAAGGAAGGAAGGAAGGAAGGAAGGAAGGAAGGGAGAGAAAAGTAGAAAAAAGAGGAATAGGGAGAAAAAGTGAGAAAAAAAAGAAGTGGCCATTTCCTATCTGTTTGTTTCTATAGTATTTGAAGTTGCTGACTGCTATTTGTGGTGAAATCTATTTTATAACTCAGAGTATATAATCTTTGTAGTTTTATTGTATTTATCAGTTTGTGTAAACAACTTCTAACAAACTAAGACATTAACCATAAGGGTGAAAAAATGTTGGAGCTAGCAAAGTCACCCAATGATCAATACTCTGATAGTGACTTAATTATTATTTATCAGAAGAGTGAGTGTTTATCTTACAAGTGCTACCAAGTACCTAGCTTGCAAAGTCAATAACTTTGCAAAGTGAATTGTTCCTCTGTCCTTAAAACTTGACAATAGATAACTTTAAATGGGGCTATGGGGTACAGAGGCCAGACAGAGTGCTAGAGAACCGAGGGAACTGTGGCGACAAATCTAAACGGGCTGAGACCTGATGTGTGGACGAATCATGACTCCTGTGTGATCCGTGGTCTTCGGGTGCTGAAAATAGACTAAATAGAGGACTCAGTTTGAGAAAAAGAAAGAAGAGAATTTGAAGAAGAAAAAGTAATTATTCACAGGATTGACTAGACTTTGTTGTAATGATGGGTGTAGTGGAAACAGCTTGAAGGCAGGGTGCGTGTTTTATGTTATATTAAATGACTGTATGCTTGGAATACTTTGCTTTCAAGGATTATCTTGATGAAAACAGAAGAAGTGATATGTCAGTTATACAGTCACAGGGGTTCTGTGGTTATGTTTTATATATACATATATATATAAACTAATATTATCCTTGGGAACTAGGCAGAATTCCTTGTCTCAGTTTACTTATTGGGGATTATGATCCATATTATTCCCTCTCTCTGGATTACTTGAACCTCTAAATTATTGTTACATATGAGTAATTGGCACATGTGTACCACCAGTGAATGACAGTTACAGTGGATGCTGCTATGATTCTTAGCATATTATTGCCCTCCTGCTATTTTAGAGCAGGCATAACTGGAATATACACATATTATACCTCTATGAACAATGTATGAAAACCATTGTTGCCAGGCAAATTGGTGTTCTTAATTGGGTTCAAGTTGTATCAGTAAAATAACTTAGAAAGAAACTAAGAAGAAAGCTTAAGCACAATTTTATTAGAGATTGAGAAAAAAAGCAAAGCAAAGGAGGCCAGCAAGCAGCCAAGTGTCAGAAAAGCAGTAACAAGGGAGAATGTTCGGGGTCGTTTTAAACATGAGTAAGAATGTCCTGTCAGTGAAAGTGTGTCTAGGCTTTGGTCATGATCTAAAAGAGAAACTTATCTAAAAGAGAAACTTTTGTAAAGGAATGCTCTAATTTTCTGAGTAACTCAGACAAACAGTGTGCTTGGTAAAGCTGACAAGCACAGTTCTGTCTGAAATTTCTGCAAGGGACTGCATGAAGAGGAAGAGTAGGTCCATTATGGCATTAACTGGATAACTTTCATCCCATCACATGGCTTTGGATGAGTCATTCCTTCTGAGGTTTCCTGGCCAGGTGGTTGAGAGGGTTATCTAGATTAACCCTTAAGAAAGAAGACAATGTTAGACAGTGCTCCAGCATTTGGAGCTGACCAGAGTGGAAGCTGGTCTCATGCTTATCGTATTGTACCACAGTCCCTGAGAGCTCTGCTTTCAGGCTTGTCGTTTTTAAAGCCCAAGGAGTGGCAGAATCTGGACTATTTATTTGGTGTTACCAGGAAAATGGATGGGGTTGAAAGCTTCAGTGGCCTGGAAGACCACTCTAACAGTACCTGAAAGTGGTGAATATTAGAGGCGTAGGACGCAGAAGGAAATTTTCCTCTCCTCCACTCTTCTTTGGCATTGTGTCTGCCCAACAAGTTGTTATTCTCAGGATCAAAGTATAATTTATGATAATGATGCAGGTTATAAAAACAAGGAGTTTGGGAAAGCAATTATATCTAAAGTGCCTACGGGAAAACTACAGGTCACGAACCAGGGTGTGAGGGCCCTTTGCTACCTCAGGGCTGTTTCGCTTTTATTCGCTTTGCTTTTGTTCGCTTTCATGTGAGCGGGTTCGCCCCTTTTCTTTCATCTTTCAACAACTTGTATATAAATCACACCCTCAGACTATTCTTCCAGACACTGGAAGATTATTTAAATATTTAAACTTAAGTTATTTAAATATACCTTATTTAAATACACCTTTTTGATAACACATTTCACTTGCAAAAAAAAATTTAAATTACTTAAAAACCTAAAACTTTCAAACAAATTTCATCAGGGTGGGTTTTCTTCATATTTTCGGATCATCCCAATAGTTTCAGTTTAGGAAAGAGAACTGGTTGCATAGTCTCTACTTAGTAGACATTTTAATGAAATAATGCCTGTAAGTGCTAATTAAATGTCAGTAGGAATTACAGAAAGGGTGGCCATCACAGAGGTTGACAGTACCTTCTGCTTCCAGCCACATAGTCAAGCTCAAGAAATTAGCCAGGATCCACAATGAGACAGAGTGGGGGATTTAATTACCTAAGAATCATCACTATAATGGTTCTGCCTAACAAATATTTAAGGTAAAACCTCAAGTACTCAAACCATTACTATGAAATTGATCTGGAATGAAATTAAAGAATAATCACAGGTACATAACTATGAAGCATAAAATGTAACACAATATTCAGATATTATTTATCAGATTCTTGAAGTTTACACCTAGTGTAAAGGGCAGGATATCAAATAAAAAGCATCCACATTGCAAAAGAACACGGAAAATTTTTCCCACAGGCCAGTTTGTGCCTATGTTAGAATAAGATGCAGTCAAGTGAAAAATTTACTCAAATTGGTGAGTGAATATAATAAGGTTGCAAGACTGTAGAATTAGCAATTGTTTTTACATATCTCGAATGATTATGAAGAGACTGAAACACTGTAAATTTAAACTAACAACCTAGCCTGTCTTATTTGGGGTGAGGACAGGAAAATTCTCAATAAGAGGAAGGGACTTAGTTTTTATTTATTATGTCAGTAGCCTGCAACCAGCATCCCACCGTGTGATATGAAGAGGGACAAAGAACTGTTCTTCATGTAATCGGTTCCACAGCAAAAAGGAGGAACAAGCTAAAGGAGAAGCAAGCTCACCTATTTCCTTCATTACACTGGGCTAAATAAACCTCCTTACTGTGAGGAGGGAAACTGCACTATGCTCCAAGAGATCTAGTATGCAAACGAAAGCAGACTGTGTTTAATTTGGAAAAAAAAATGCTTCAAAGCAAGAACTCTGTGGGAATTGTTTTCTACTACCTATTAGCGAAGAAAAAAAAAAAAGAAATGCCATACCATTTAAAAATTTCCATATCTCTGGATGAACTGCAAAACAATATGTAGCACTTACACACACCAAAACTCCACTAACCAAAAGCAAACAAAGCTCAAGTGAAGTGTGTGTCGTTCACGGGTGCAGCAGCACTCAGTACTATCACAGTACGAAGCATAGTCACATCTATCGGTAAAGTCATTTTTGTTCCAGTCAAAACTTTTACAGGCTTCATTGTAGTATATGAAGCAGCTGCTAAGTTAACTATGACATTCAGACACAAAGACTCAACATACAAAAAGAGCCTTAGAGATAATTATGTAAACTTGAGTCTTATTTGAAATTATTGCTGAAAACAGTGGTTTCCATGAAGGTAGAAAACTAGATACCTGTGAAAAAGAGTGGCTAATTGAGAGATACACTCAAAAATGTATCTAGAAGGAAACTTTTTCTTCAGAAATTTCTTCGAGAGGTACAGAAAAATTTCAGTAGGGGAAAACGAAAGCCTTTTCAACAAGTAATTCGCCAAACATTGGCTAGCTAAGCTCAAGACAAATAAACTCAACTCTGTACCTTGTGTCATACTTAAAAATGAATTCACAATAGCCTCATCCTCCTTCTGAAACAGTTGACTCTCTGAATGTTCTAGACAAATATTGGCCACATCTGTGAGTTTGGTTTAAGAATTATAATGAGATGCCCCTCAACTGAAGAATGGATGCAGAAACTGTAGTACATCTATACAATGGAGTATTACTCAGAAATGAAAAATAAGGAAATCATGAAATTTGCAGGTAAATGGTGGGACCTGGAAAGGATCATCCTGAGTGAGTTGTCCCAGAAGCAAAAAGACACACATGGTATATACTCACTCATATAGACATACAACATAGGACAAACCCACTAAAACCTGTGCATCTAAAGAAACTAAGCAAGAGAGAGGACCCTAACTAAAATGTCCAATCCCCATCCTGAAAGGCAAAGAGGATGGACATCCGAAGAAGAAGAAAACAGGAAACAACCTAGGAACCTGCTACAGAGGGCTTCTGAAAGCCAGAAGAAGAAAACAGGAAACAACCTAGGAACCTGCCACAGAGGGCATCTGAAAGCCTCTGCCCTGCAGACTATCAAAGCAGATGCTGAGCCTGATGGGAAACTGTTGGGCAGAGTGAATGGAATTTTCTGTAAGAAGTGGGAAATAGCAAGAGCTGGAGAGGACAGGAACTCCACAAGGAGAGCAACAGAACAAGAAAATCTGAACACAGGGAACTTCCCAGAGACTCATACTCCAACCAAGGACTATTCATGGAGATAATCTAGAACCCTGACAATGCAGCCACTTCTGATGAGAACTGATAGACTAAGATCAGAAAGAAGGAGAGGAGGACCTCCCCTATCAGTGGACTTGGGGAAAGGCATGCATGCAGAAACGGGGGGAGAATGGGACCAGGAGGGGAGGAGGGAGGGGCTTATGGGGGGATACAAAATGAATAAAATGTAATTAATAAAAGTTAAAAAAAGAATTATAATGACAAAATCAAAATCTACTATGAATTTCATTTTCTTCTTTTTAAAGACACTTTAAAGAACAGCATTTAGTGGTGTGTCACCAGAATACACAGAGAATCCTCAAAACTTAATTTTACAAAGCTCAGTAGCATATGGATAAAATTATTATCAAGGTTAACATATAGATGACAGATGAAAGTTGGGGAAGTGGGAAGGAATACAGGCAACCTGTGTTATTCCTGGAAGACAAAATTATCCATTATTTTAGTTATTTGTTATTTGGCAGAGGCAGCTATATGTATATATTAAATTTTGTATATGTCACCCACAAAGTACATTCTCTCTATAATTTCCTCCTGAATAATTAGGTATAATGATAATGAAGTAGGGCCCCTCATAGCACACTTCTTTCCTGCAACTTCTTGTGTTGGCTTAAGTTCTAGTATTAGAACTTTCAGTTGAATGAGGAATTAATTCTTAATAGAGTGGTAACCTATTTACTGAACCTATATTAAAAACAACAAATAATCTTAATTTAATGTTACATACTAGCATCTTGAAAATGGTTTTTCATGTATTTTCTAATAAGAATATGTGCTGGTAATAAGTATGAAATATTTCAGTAATCACATTTTTGCATAATCTCAGCATGTTATATTTAATGTAATTGTTGTTCTATTTTATGTATTTTTCTAGTATTTATTTATTATTTTTAATGTTTTGCTATTAAATTATATATTCTTCAAAAGAGCCCTTACGTTTTTGTGACATGAAGGAATTCAGGAGTTGACAAACATTGTAAAATACACTAAATGTATAAGTGCAGAGTTATTTCTGAAAGAAAGGAAGGCAGAAAAAAAGAAAGGAAGAAAGAAAGAAAGAAAGAAAGAAAGAAAGAAAGAAACGAAGGAAGGAGGGGGAGGGAGGGAGGGAGGAAGGGAAGGAGGAAGAATGAATGAAAGAAACAAAGGAGTCATTTCTGAGGATGGAGACACGGCTTCTTGCAGAGGACCAGAGGTTAGTTCCTAGCACACATGTCAGGTAGTTCACAGTCACCGTGCCTCTAAACCAGTAAATCCTCTGGTACCAATATTCACAGAACCATACACAATCATATGCATAACTAAATAAATGAAATTAAAAAGAAGTCATTGATTAAGGTCTCACTTAACTTGCTGAGATATTCCGCAGTGCAACCGTGTACTTACGAGTGTGAATGGGGGTATGAGTGTACATGTAAAACTGACCGTTTTCAGCATGTATTTGCTGTATGTTGTATGTATATGATTGGGTTACATTTATACTTATGATGTCTTATCCCTTATCACTCTACATTATGTTTGACAAGTAACACTCAGTGCTTCTCCTTTATTGGGAGAAGCAAATTTAGTCCAAAAAGACAAGAAATAGAATGTGCTGTCATGTATAGTACACTTGCCTGTTAGGAAAACAGGGGAGTCTACTGCGCACATGATTCTGGAGACCTGGCGTGTATTCCTGTGGTACAGCTGGTATTATAAAATCACATTTGGGGAGCATAATCATGGCAGATGTTTACATTAAAATACAAGGCACGTTGAGTGAATGTTTATGACATAATGATATCAAAAATAATCTATGTAGAAGATAGAACTGATAAAAATTTTTCCTCAAGAAGCTTAATTTTAAAATGAAGAATGAGTACTGTCAAAACAATCATTTAGAAATTTGTCTCAAAATACTATTTTTGCTGTCACACAATAACTTTTTTAAATTTATTTTTATTTGTTTTTTAATATTAGTTACAGTTTACTAATTTTGTATCCCAATTGTATCCCTCTCCCTCATTCCCTCCCAATCCTACCCTCCTTCCCTCCTCTCCTTCTTGCCCCTTTCCAAATCCACTGATAGAGGACCTCCTTCCCTTTCATCTGAACCTGGTTTATCAGGAATCTTCAGGACTGAGTGCAAAGTCCTCCTCTGTGGCCTAGTATGGCTGCTCCACCCTCAGGGGTGGGGAGAGAGAGGTCAAAGAGCCAGCCATTGAGTTCATGTCAGAAATAGTCCCTGTTCTCCTTACTAGGGAACTCACTTGTATAGTGAGCTACCATGGGCTACATCTGAGCAAGGATTCTAGATTATATCCACACATGGTCCTTGTTTGGAGAAACAGTCTCATAAAAGACACCTTTTGGTCCTTGTTGAGCTCCTGTCCTCTCCAGGATCTTCACCAACTCTATATCTGACAGAGGGCTAATATCCAGAATATATAAAGAACTAAAGAAGTTAAAAGGCAATGAATCAAGAAATCAGATTAAAGAATGGGGTACAGAGCTAAACAGAATTCTCAGTAGAGGAATACAGAATGGCAGAGAAATGCGTAAAGAAATGCTCAATGTCCTTAGTCATCATGAAAATGCAAATCAAAACAACCCTGAGAGTTCACCTGACACATCAGAATGGCTAAGATGAATAACTTAAGTGACAACACATGCTGGATATGTTGTGGAGAAAGGGGAACCCTCCTCCACTTGCTGGTGGGAATGTAAACTTGTAAAACCACTTTGGAAATCAATCAGTTGCTTTCTCAGACAATTGGGAATAGCGCCTCCTCAAGACCCAACTATACCACTTCCAGGCATATATCCAAAAGATGCTCAAGTATACAACAAGGACATTTGCTCAACCATGTTTGTAGCAGCTTTATTTGTAATAGCCAGAACGGGGAAACAACCCAGATGTCCCTCAGTTGAGGAATGGATACAGAAATTGTGGTACTTTTAAACAATGGAATACTACTCAGCAATTAAAAATAAGGAAATCATGAAATTTGCTGTTACACAATAACTTTAAGTAATAATTTTTTTTACCATTTTTTTATAGTTTCATTTAAAGAGAAAAAAAACATTTATAAAATGGAAAGTAGGATATTTATTTGAAGGTAGAAAGAAACTCATAAAATTTGAGAAGAAAAAAGTCTTTAAAAGATGTGTAGCAAATAGTAAGAATCAGAATATTCTGAAAATAGAACATACCAAACTGGCCAAAAGTTGCTTATTTCAGAAGTTTCTGTTCCTTGCATTTTACTTCATTTCAAATGAACCAGCATTTTTTAATGTTGCTCACAAATTATTGCTATTGGAAGATTTAGAAGTTCAGGTAAAGTCTGAGATCAAAAGAACTTATTCCTTACACAATCCAGTGATTAAAGAAATCTATAAGTAGCTGAGCGCAAGCACCATTTATTTCTCTATGAGATAAGAGGTACAATAAATTTTCAGCATTCTTACCACATGCAAAAATAGATAGAACTTGTGAATAATGTTACTTGTTTTATAAGTATTAGTTGAATTCTAGCTTGTAAAATTTTGCAAGAACTTTTTCATTTAAATAGAATACTATAATACAAATGCATATCAATAACTTTGTGACATTTTCTAAAATATTACACATGCCATACTTTTTTAAATTCTCTTTGTTTTATTGGTCTTACAAAGAGCATTAAATTGTACAATAAATTGTAATATTTACTAACTGAAACTTTCCATTTATATCATGTACTTAACCTTATGAATATTCAAAAATCTATAAATATTATTACTGTTACTTTCATATATAACTGAAACGTCAGCCTTCTAACGTCAATATTATTTTTATGTCTAAAGGATTTTTTTTTTCATTTTCAGAAACTCCTTTCACACCCTTTTATTTACATTTCCTAGGAGCAACAGACACTGCGGTAGGAAGTATGGTTTGTCAGAAAGGGGATTAGACTTCTCAAAGAAAGATGCTTATCTGATAGAGGATGTTCTAAGGGAGACCTGAGCTTCACGCTCCAGTGATTGTAACATTGACATAGAATTCAAAAGTCTTTGCTTGTCTGATGATATTGTTGAACCTACAAAAATAAATCCTTCAAGGATGTTTCACAACTTGCAGAGTTTGGGTGTTTATCTATGAACTCTTGACATACAGGTGAGAGAAATTAATCCATATGTTAAATGATAAGCAAAAACATAGATATGTGAATTTACTGTTGGTATGGCACATATATATGCTAATATATATACATATATATTATATATACATATTTTATATTATATATAATACACACACACACATATATATACACACACACAGAGAGAAATCTACACATATATAAAGTAAGTAAATTGGACATCATTGTATATGTATTCAAAATCTGATTATTTCCAAAACTCTGAATGAGAAGTGTCAGTTTACATTATATGAGTTAGGGAAGGGAGTCCTCCAGATAGGACCATGATCTCAGAGCTTATATTTGGTAGAGCTGTTGCCCTCCACTTTCACTTAACTTCAAACCTGTTAAATACTGCCCTAACCAAACTTACAACAATATAACAACAACAACAACAAAAAAAAACCTTTTAAACAATATTTTCAACCCCTTGACGTTTTCTCAATGAATATATGTTTTATGCAAAAATTCACCTAATAAATATTTACTGACTGTTGCACAACAGACGTTTTGTTGGTTTTATTTTAAATTTTTAAAAACATCGTCTCACTAAGTAACCTTGGCTGTCCAAGACCTCAGTAGGCATACAGACTGGCCTCAAACTCACAGAAATTGTCCCATCTTTGCCTCCTGAGTGCTGCAGATAAGGCACATACGACTATGTTTACCTCTAGTTAAGAATTCTTTGTTAGAAAATTAGCCACTCCTGAATTTTTGTTCATCTCTCTCTGTTCTTATCTTTTCTTAATGGATCTTGTGATTAATTTTTGTTTCTTTAGTTTAGATTTGTTTTTTTATTTGAAAACATATTTCTATTAATCACAGTTTATTCACTTTGTATCCCAGCTATAGCCCCCTCTTTCATTCCCTCCCAACCCCACCCTCCCTCCCTCATCTCCTCCCATGTCTCTGTTCAAGTCTACCGATAGGGGAGGACCTCCTCCCCTTCCCTCTGACCCTAGCCTATCAGGTCTCATCTGGACTGGCTGCATTGCTTCCTCCATAGCCTGGTAAGGCTGCTCCCTCATCAGGGAGAGGTGATCAAAGAGCCAGCCACTGAGTTCATGTCAGAGACACACCCTGCTCCCATTACTAGGGAGCCCACTGGAAACTGAGCTGCCATGGGCTACAGCATGCATGTATGTAACCTATAAGTTCCACAACAGTGAGAAACATGTGTTGACTTCCTCAGTAAAACTGCATCTTCCATTTCACTGACTGTGTCAGGCTGTTAACAAGCAGATCATGACTGGATAAGATTGATGATTCCTGTGAAATTCCCTGTGGCTTCTAATAGCTAATATCTTCTCTCCTGTTATTTCTGTTTATTCCTTTTATTTAACATTCCTCTTTGCCTTTATTCTGACTCATTGATATTCTCATCTTAATTCCTCAAATATACAACAAGGACATTTGCTCAACCACGTTCATAGCAGCTCTATTCATAATTCCCATAATCTGTAAACAACCCAGATGTTCCTCAACAGAGGAACTGATACAAAAATTGTGATACATTTACACAATGGAATACTACTCAGCTATTAAAATCAAGGAAATCATGAAACTTGCAGGCAAATGATGGGAACTAGAAAAGATCATCTTGAATGTGGTACCCCAGAAGCAGAAAGACACACATGGTATATATTCACTTTAAGTGGTTTTAGACATGTAATATAGGATAAATATACTAAAATATGTACACCTAAAGAAGCTAAGCAAGAAGTAGGACCCTGGATAAGATGCTCAGTCCTCACTCATAAAGGCAAATGGATGGACATTGGAAGAGGGAGAAAACAGGCAATAGGACAGGAGCCTACCAAAGAGGATATCTGAAAGACTCTACCCAACAGGGTATAAAAGTAGATGCTGAGACACAAATTTTGGATAGATGCAGGGAATCTTATGAAAGAACAGGGAGATAGAAAGACCTGGAGAGGACAGGAGCTCCACAAGGAGAGCAACAGAACCAAGAAATCTGAGCCCAGGGGGCTTTGCTGAGACTGATACTCCAACCAAGGACCATTCATGGAGATAACCTAGAACCCCTGCACAGAGGTAGCCCATGACAGCTCAGTCTCCAAGTGGGTTCCCTAGTAATGGGAACAGGGACTGTCTCTGACATGAACTCAGTGGCTGGCTCTTTGATCCCCTCCCCCTGAGGGAGGGGAGGCAGCCTTACCAGGCCACAGAGAAAGACAATGCAGCCAATCCTGATGAGACATGATAGTCTAGAGTCAGATGGAAGGGGAGGAGGACCTCCCCTATCAGTGGACTTGGAGAGGGGCATGGGAGGAGAAGAGAGAGGGAGGGTGGGTTTGGGAGGGGACAAGGGAAGAGGCTACAACTGGGATACAAAATGAGTAAATTGTAATAAAGAATATACAAAAAGGAAAAATAAAAAAGAAAAGACAATGGAGGCCTCCCTTTCTCAGAGGATAAAGGGATGGGGAAATGGCAGAGAGGGGTTTGAGGGTTGTACTGGGAGGAAAGGAAGTAGAGGAGCTGCAATCAGACAGTAAAATGAAGATAGATAGATACATAGATAGGTAGATAGATGACAGAGAGAGGTAAATTGATTGGTGTATAGGTAATAGATGAAAGAGACAAAGGAGGGGCTTTGTATTACTGACAATATGAATGGCATTCAGGAAACAAGTTCTAGTGACCCAAAAAATCAGTTGACTGTACTGATACATTCAATATGAAAAAAATTAACATGGTTGATGATGTGATCAACTGAATGAGTTTTATACCACCTGTTTGAGTAAGATTAATGAGAAGATACTCGTAATTGCCAACTTGACACAACTTGGAATCCCTGAGAAGAGGGAGTCAATGAGGCTCTATCAAATTGCTGTAAATGCATGACTGTGTCTGAATCACGTAATGAATGTGAGAAGACCCAGCCCTCTGTGGGCAGCAGCAGCTCCTGGGTTTGGATTTGGGGCTGTGTAAGTATGGAGAGGGGCCTGAGCACAGTGAGCATGGATGCATTCATTTCTCTTTCTGCTCTTTACTGTGGATGAGATGTGACTCACCATTGCATGTCCGAGCCACCTCGTCTTCCCCCGTAATGATGAATTATAAACTGAAATTGTGAGCTGACATAAACCTTTTCTCCCTTGAGCTGTGTTTGTGAAGGTATTTTATCACAACAGAAACAGGTCTTAGGGTAAAGTAAGTTTTTCAGTGATAAGTTATAATAGTATATGCTGTCTGGTTTTCCAGAGCTATTTGCATTGTCAGGAGGTAAAACCTTTTTGTTCATTTGTGCCTCCTTTTTCTCTGTCCTTATCTTTTTATTTCTAAGCCTTTCTATTATTTTAGGCATAAACTTTGGGTCTTCTTCCAACATTGCCTACTTTTTCCTATTCCTTGTAGACCTTTTAAAAAGACATTTCTTTTTAGAATCCCTTTTATGTATATGTAACCTCTATATACTTTTCCCAGAGAGCTTCACAGAGCCCTAACTTGTCAAATGCTACTTGATGCTTATAACCTACAAATTGCTGCAATTATACTGCCATATACATTTATGTCTTCCTGTTTGTTCATAGAGATTTCTCACTAACATCTCACACTTTTTTTAATAGGATATTTCTGTGAAGCTCTGACTATAGATGTGGAACTAGCTCTGTAAACCAGGCTGTCCACAAACTCACAGAGATCTGCCTACCTGTCTCCTGAGTGCTGGGAATAAAGACTTGTGCCACCACTACCTTGCTAACAGCTCACACTCTCAATTTGAATATGCGGCTTCCCATACATTTCTAATTTTATTGTTTTTATTCAGTAATATTCATATTCTCTTGCCTATCATAAACCATTTTACATAACTGTCAATTATTTTCTATGTCATTTGAAATAAAAATTCAAGCCCCTATAGAATTCCCTGTCATCACCTATACATAGCCTTACCATCTAAGCTGCAAGTGTTTTTTGATAACTACGCAGCAAACCTCCTGTTCTGCCACTCGCTTTTAATATTTTTACCATGCCAAACAACCTTTAGTAATCTAGTGTCTTTGAATATATATGTAAATCAAAATTGAATAGAGATTCTGTTATGAATTAGAATCCCAGCACTGGGGCGATAGAGACGTAGATCCTGGGCCTCGCTAGCCAGTCAACTGAGCCTGCTTCACCAAGCTCCAGACTTGAGAAACTCTGTTTCATAAAACAAGATGGACAATCTCTATGAAATAACACCTTATTGGTCTCTGTCCTCCATGTACATGCATGTGCACACATATGCAAATGATACCCCTCACATACCTGTACATACATATACATACACATGCCAAAGGCTGAATGCGGGATCTTCCCTGTATTCAGTACAAGATTTTCTCCATCCTAGGAATGTCCTCTTATTCAACATATGCACTTTTTCTCTTCATGGTTGTTTTCTATGAGTTTCTCCTCTTGTTTTAGTTAAGTCTTCCCTTAATCCCCTCACTATACTATTAGCATTATCAGACAGGAAATGTCCTTCTTGTTCATTCCTTTGCCTCTAGTACCTTCTAGTATCTTCATCAGAAGATACAGGAAGTTAGTTATTTAATGATTTTGTTTAGTTGATTCTCACAAAAGACTACTCTTATTATTTCTATTTTTTTGTCTATCACATATTTTCAAAAGACCCCAAATAATTTTTGAAAATTATAATTTATCTCATCCATTCCCTAAATAGGTCATCCAAAAGGCTTTATCAATGGCTACAGATACTGTGGAGCCCATTAATTGGTTCTCAGTGATGTTGCCATGCTCATTGTTGTCCAGTGATCTTTCAGTTCATTGATCCCAAATGCCTCTTGCTTAAATTGTTCTTCCTGATGTTCTCTGCACATGTATCTATAAATGAAGAATGATTATTCCAATGTATCATAATCCTTCTCTGAAGGGGAGATTGAAATTTTATAAAAACAAGTAAGGCATAATGTCTATTAGTGAGGACATAAACTCATTAATTTCTGAATCTCACTCCCAAGGGGTAATGGCTAGTAAGAGATTATTGCATCATAAAATGTTCAGCAGAAGGGAAAAGGGGGAGGTAATTCTTTGAGGAAAAGGATATTTACTGACTTTAATGTAAGTGTCTCAATATTTTTAAAAGTATACAGTGTAGTCATTCCTAATCTGGCCCTTACAAAATTGACTTTGTGATTTGTAGTAACCATTTTTGTTTTTCCTGTGAACAGGATTCCTGACAGACAATTTAAAGGAAGCACCTTGACTTTGACTCATGGTTTTGGTGGGATTTTAGAGCACCATAGTGGGAAGGCAGGGCAGGACAGCTAGAGTGCCTGTGTGGCAGTGCAAGTCAGACCTAATGGCAAGCATCAGAGCAGAGCAGGCTTGCCCCTAGTGATTTATTTCAACCAACCAGCCCTACCTGATGCACCAAAACTCTCAAAATAGCAAGATGAAAACCCCATGTTGAGAGCACAGGCCATATATATAGTAAGAAAAAAGAAGTGAACATCAATATTAAGGTTTGATAAATACAAAATAAGTCAACTTCAGAAAACAACACCTAGGGAGGGAAAAGCGACAACATAAAATAGTTTTCTATCAACTAAAAGATGAAACTACTTTATATGATCAGTTGAACCTACAGGTAAGAGTGAATGTATTAGTTGTGTTATAATGCTGTGAAGAGACACCATGAACAACACAAATCTTTTAAAAGCTTTACATCTTGATCAAAAGACAGAGCCTGGTTATATTTTTCAACTGGGCCTGATGGTAGATATATTTTTGAGTTTTATAGTCAACCCTCAATGATCCACCTCCGCCTATTCAAACAAGGCTACACCTCCTAATCTTTCTAATATTTCTCAAACAGTTTATCACCTGGGGACTACACTTGTAAATAAATGAGCCTACTGGGGCCATTTTCATTCAAATCACCACATTAAAGAAGCATGCAGTTGAAAATATTAATGACCCAAACAGTGAAATACTCAGATAAATGTCAAGTTGAAATCAACTTTAAGTGAAGTAAGAAATTGTTACTGGGGTGGGAGTGGGGAGTCCAAAATGGCGACCAGTGTGCAGGGGCACTGAATCGAGGGGCAGAGGATCCAGGACTCAGAACCCAGTCAGTGGACAGGCGGCTGGATCTAGAGTATTGAACTTGGGGCTTCCCAAGAACGCAGGGGACATCCTAAGAGTTGGGGCCTATAGGATTCATCTTCCCAGTCCCAATATCTCAAACTGTGAACCCTGGGATTTTCTGCACACCCTAGGCTCAGGGATCATGCATTCTAGAAGCCAGACATCAGATCCCTCCTGGTCTCCTGAGGGCAGCTTCAGGTTTCCAGGGATACTTGGGGCTGATCAGATCAAAGCCATTTCCCTGGTCTGAGATTCATGGAAACCTGGTCCGCCTGCACTATCCACATATGATAGCTAGTAAGGAGCTCCAGGTCCAAGGACTCTCTTCTCTAGCAGCTTCTCTGATCTCCCCTGAGGTTGCTTCTGGATTTCTGAGAGAGGTTTCCCAGTATCTATGCCATGGTTCTGCTGGTCACCCCTTGGAGACCAGGCAAACAGAGAAAGTGAACAGATCCTTGATCCAGGATTGCGCAGCCCAGACAAGTCTAATTGGGAGAGACACAGAATCTGGTGTGCTTGTGAGCTGTGACCCAGCTCCTTTCTGAGACACCCAAGATTGCCACCCGTGCCCATCCCATGTGGGCACCTGCACAAGTGTTCCCACACCCCAATCTGTACTTGCACCTTGCCCTGCCCAGGCAGGACCCCTCACCTTCAACTCACACTCCTGCGTACCTGCATGTGCCCTGCCCTTCATGGCACTCACTCCAGTGCCCAAGTCATGCTCCTCAACACAACTGCATCATTTTCCTCCCTTTCTTAGCTGCATCTGAATCTCCAGCACCTGTTCTTGAGCCCCTAGACATATCTCAACATCCCATAGACTACTCCACACTCCAGAGATAGGTCTACCCAGTCTGCAGGACAGGCTCCAGGAACAAACACTCGAGGCTACAGACAACCAGATGGCTAAAAGCCAGCATAAGAATACAGCCAACAAAAACCAGCACATCATGGCTTCACCAGAATCTCCAAAAAATCAATGATAATGCAGCAGAAAAACAGGAAAATGATTTTATCTGTGATTATACAGTTATTAGAGGTACATAAACAGGAAACGAACAAATAGAGATCATCATGGACAGACAGGAACCCACAATCAAAGAGGTGAAAGAAATAAAATCATTCAAGACATGAAAATGGAATTAGAACCAATAAAGAAAACAGAACTGAGAAAACCCTGGAGATGGAGAGGGAACTTAGAGATCAGGAACCACAGAAGTAAGCATCAACAGCAGAATACAAGAGATGGAGGGGAGACTCAAGTGCTGAAGATGCAATTGTAGAAATCAATATCTCTCTCAAAGGAAACATAAAAACAAAAAAGTTCCTGACACAAAACATCCAAAATATCAAGGATGCCATGAAAAGCCAAAGCCTAAGAATAATAGGAATAGAAGAAAAAAAAGATTTTCAGGCTCCGTCCAGAAAATATTTTCAAGAAAATTTCCCCAACCTTAAGAGATGCTCTTACACATACAAGAGGCTCACAGAACACCAAATAGACTAGAGCAGAAAAGAAATTCCTCCCCCTACATAATAATTAAAACTAAATCTATAGAACAAAGAAAAATTAATAGTGGCTGGGGAAAAAGGCAAAGTAACATAAAAAGGCAGACCTGTCAGAATCACACCGGACTTCTCAACATGAAAGCCAGAAGGGCCTGAGTGGATATCATGCAGACAATAAGAAACCACAGATGCCAACGCATCTACTGTACCCAGCAGAGATTTCAGTCAATGTAGATAGAGAAAACAAAATATTCCATAAGTAAATTTAAACAATAAATACACAGCCACCCATCCCTACATAAGATACTAGAAGAAAAATTCCAACCCAAGCAGATCAACTACACCCAAGAACACACAGGATAAAGACACCATCACAACAAAAAACCAAAAGAAAAACAGCACACAAACACACAATCAACACCAACTCCACAATAAAAGGAAATAACAATGATTGGTCACTAATATCTATCAACATCAATGGACTCAACTCTCCTATAAAAAGACACAGACTAACAGAATAGTTGCAGGATCCAATATTCTGCTGCATTCAAGAAACACACCTCTATAACAAAGATAGATGCTGCCTCATAAAAAGGGCTAGAAAGAGCAATCTGGAGTAGCCATCCTAATATCTAATAAAATAGACATTCAACCATTAATCAAAATAGGTAGGAGGGACACTTCATTCTCATAAAAAGAAAAATCCACCACGAGGGCATAACAATCCTGAACATCTATGCCCCAAATACCAGGGCCCCTGCATTTATAAAAGAAACATTATTAAAGCTTAAATCACACATGGATCCCAACACATTAATAGTGGGAGACTTCAACACCCCATTCTCACCAAAGGACAGATCATCTAGACAAAAGGTAAATAGAGAAATAATGACACAGAGGTCTTAAATCAAATGAACATATAGATGTCTACAGAATTTTTCGTTTAAACACAGAAAAGTATACTTTCTTCTCAGCACCTCAAAGAACCTTCTCCAAAATTGATCATATAGTTGGGCACAAAGGAAGACTCCACAGATACAAGAAGATTGATGGAGGGGGATACAACTGGGATATAAAGTGAATAAATATTAGAAAACTGAGAAAAATAAAAAATAGGAATGGCTACAGGGTGTGGCATACTGAGAAGGAAGTAATGGGTGCCATTTTTAAAGTACAGTTATATTTGAGAGTTTTGTTGGCTGTAGAAAATTTCAAACAACAACAATTAGCAGAAGTCAGCCTGCTTTTTGCGTATTATACTCTGCAATTTTGAACAGTATAGGTTTAAACATTTCCTCTTTTTATGTACCCTCATAAGCTTTATAACTCAAGTAAGCACAGAGTCAAAACAGGGGGACTTCATTTGACTAAAGACACTTGAAAATGTCTACATAATGTAAGGAAAGTATCAACCCACTAGAAATGCTTATGCAGAATAGATGTTATCATCCTAAAATCAATTGGGCACATACTAAGTACAAACCACAGGAAGGCACCAGCAGGAGACCGTAGAGGTAGGACCTTTAAAGCCCAGGGAAAGAATCTTTGACTTTGAATTTTTTTATAGCCAAGCTGTGGATTTAATTTTTATATTACCTCACACACTTGTACTATATTATCAGTAGTTTTTTTTCATTTATTTATTTAGAATAGCTGATTAAATATATATTTAAATATATATTTAGTACTTATTAATAATATCTGTTTTTGCAGATCACACTGATGTTTGAGCAAGAATATCAGTATTCTGGATATGACTGTGACTGGCTTATTTCTGGGATGTCTTGCATAGTATCTTACATGCATTATGCTTATGGGCACCTTGTAATTAATGTTTTACTAATACATTCTGTATGTATATTTCTTTCATACAGGTAATAAATACTGGGTGTTCAAGGACACAACTCTTCAGCCCGGTTACCCTCATGACTTGATGACTCTTGGGAATGGAATTCCTCCTCACGGTATTGACTCTGCCATATGGTGGGAAGATGTCGGCAAAACCTATTTCTTCAAAGGCGACAGGTCAGTTTGTGTGTGACACACATTAGCAGCTAACCAATGTGAAAAGTGATGTGAAAAGTCAAGGTCTCTGTTCATGCATAGACATTCACTGTGAATGATGACGGGCTCATGTGTAAACACAAGGCTACTATGCTAGAAACTTGTATTGTAGATATTAGATTACAGATAAATTTCCATCGTTATAATATAACTCATTTTTACCAAACATACCAAATATAGCTCATTTATGAATGTAGACATGTCCAGTAAACTACGTTGTTTCTTTTTTCCTGATTTTAATATGCTATGTAAGCTATAAATAAATACATATGGACACATATGCACATGTACATGTGTGTCCTTGTTATAGATTTTCCTATGTCATTATTTATTTTTTGCAAAATTTTGTTAACAATTGTTTTTTTTACTTTGTATACACTTATTACAATTTTCAAATAATTCCATTTACTTATCAGTTCTGCAAGTAGGACCAAGAAAAATAATGCTATAAAAATGGATTCAGTTTCTAATGACATAATATCCTCAGATAGCAGGCAGCAAATGTTGGAAAATATTAATAACTCATCACACTCCTTTCCAGATATTTTACTACATCCTGTTTTCTTTTCCATGTCATTGTTAACAGTCTCATATAACACAAATAAATTGTACATCCTAATACCCACAGTTGGTACCCCATGATGTAGTTAAAATATGAAGTAGAATTTTTGTTACTAACTTTGTTACTAATTTGAACTAAAAGAGTGGAATGTCAGTCAGGTTGAGAATTAATATTAAACATCAGAGGGTATAAGCAGTTACACTCACCGAAAATAACTCACTGCTGTATTCTTGCTACTGCTCAGTCACTGCATGTGTCTCCTGCTGCTCTCTCACTGCCTCTCACTCACTGCTCTATGCTGCTCTCTCTATGCTATTCCCTTTCTGCTCTCTCACTGCTACTTGCTCACTGCTACTCTCACTCTGCTGCTCCCCACTCTCAAAATTCCTCTCATTTCTTACCTTAAATATCAATTTTCACAAAGGATTTACTTACAGAGGCTTTAGTACATTGCTTTATAGCACTTTGTGCCTTGTTCTTCTCTTAGCTGTGTCTAGCTCCTGTCCTTTTATATCATCATTGGTCAAATGATTTTTTTCTCAAGATTATCGCATATCCAAAAATTCAAAGTTAATAACAATTATCAATTTCACATGGAAAAAGAAAAAACCCAGAATTGCTAAAAACAATCCTGTAATAAAAACAGCTTGTCTGTAGGTATCTCTATCCTTGATCTCAAGCTGTACTACAGAGCAATAGTAATTAAAACCACATGGTGCTGGCATAGAAACAGACTGGTGGATCAATGGAATCCAATAGAAGACTCAGAAATAAACCCACACACCTATGGATACTTGACTTTTGAAAAAGAGCCAAAACCATACAATGGGGAAAAGATTGCATCTTCAACAAATGGTTCTGGTCTAATTGGATGTCTACATGTAGAAAAATGCAAATAGATCCATATTTATAACCCAGCACAAAACTAAAGTCCAAGTGGATCAAAGGCCTCAACATAAACCAGACCCACTAAATCTGTTAGAAGAAAATGTGGGGAAGAGCCTAGAACTCATTGGCACAGGAGACAAGTTCCTGAAAATAACACCAACAGCACAGGCTCTAAGAGAAACAATCAATAAATGGACCTCATGAAACTGAAAACCTTCTGTAAAGCAAGGGACGCTGTCGACAAAACAAAACGACAACCTACAGACTGGGAAAGGATCTTTACCAACCCTATATCTGACAGAGAGCTGATATCCAGAATATTTAAAGAACTAAAGAAGTTAAAAAGCAGCAAATCAAGTTATCCAATTAAAAATGGGGTACAGAACTAAACAGAGAATTCTTAGTAGAGGAATATAGAATGGCAGAGAAACACTTAAAGAAATGTTCAATGTCCTTAGTCATCATGAAAATGCAAATCAAAACGACCCTGAGATTTCACCTTACACCTATCAAAATGACTAAGATAAAAAACTCAAAGGACAACACATGCTGGAGAGGATGTGGAGAAAGGGGAACCCTCCTCCACTGATGGTGGAAATGTAAACTTGTACAACCACTTTGGAAATCAATCTGGTGCTTTCTCAGACAATTAGGAATAGTGCTACCTCAAGAACCAGCTATACCACTCCTGTGAATATATCAAAAAAAATGCTCAAGTATACAACAAGGACATTTGCTCAACCATGTTTGTAGCAGCTTTATTTGTAATAGCCAAAAGCTGGAAACAGCACAGATGTCCCTCAACAAAGGATTGGATACAGAATTTGTGGTACATTTACACAATATTATATTACTCACCAATTAAAAACAAGGAAATCATGAAATTTGCAGGCAAATGATGGGATCTGGAAAAGATCATCCTGAGTTAGGTATCTCAGAAGCAGAAAGACACACATGGTATATATTCACATATAAGTGGATACTAGACATATAATATTTGGATAAACATACTAAAATCTGTACACCTAAAGAAGCTAAGCAAGAAGAAGGACCCTGGGTAATCCTCACTCAGAAAGACAGATGGAATGGACATTGGAAGAAGGGGAAAACAGAAAACAGGACAGGAGCCTACCACAGAGGGCCTCTGAAAGACTCTGCCCAGCAGTATATCAAAGCAGATGCTAAGGCTCAAACTTTGGGCAGAGTGTAGGGGATCTTAGGAAAGAAGGGGGAAATAGAAAGACCTGGAGGGAACAGGAGCTCCACAAGGAGAGTAACAAAACCACAAATTCTGGGCACAGGGGTCTTTTCTGAAAATGATACTTCAACCAAAGTCCATGCATGGAGATAACCTAGGACCCCAGATGTAGCCCATGGCAGCTTACTAGGGAAGTAGGTCCCTAATAAGGGGAACATGCACTGTCTCTGACATGAACTGATTGGCCTACTCTTTGATCAACTCCCCATTATATTGAAGGAGCCTTATGGGGCCACAGAGGAAGACAATGCAGCCTGTCCTCCCATGCCCCTCTCCAAGTCCAGTGAGCTTTTCTGCTTTGTTCAAGGTTATGTATTCTAGGCAGTCAGGAATGGCGTGTAAATGCTCACCTGCATGTTTAGATGTGTATATGATTTTTCATAACATGCTTCTGAATTCTGAGTTTACTTAGATAACGTTTTGCGCTTAACATGATTATTAACTTTAAAAAATTAAATACTCATTTTTCCATATGTAGGATATAGATAATAAAACTTTGTAAGAGACATAGGATAATTTTATGTCCATTGTTCCAGTGATTTCAATCAGTTTTTTTTCCCAGTGGGAGGTGGAAAAGAATACATAATAATTTAGTGAAAATATAAATACTTGCCTGAGTATTGTTTTCACATTTTAGGTATTGGAGATATAGTGAAGAAATGAAAACCATGGACCCTGGCTACCCCAAGCCTATCACCATCTGGAAGGGCATCCCTGAATCACCGCAGGGAGCTTTTGTCCACAAAGAAAATGGTACAGTGTTCACACTCTCTGCTCCTATATTGCGTATATTAGTATCACATTGTTTGTGATAAATCAAACAATTTTTGAATATGTCATACTAGAAGTGTGAAATATGTATATTCATATCTATAAATTTTATTTATATTTAGTCTTATTCTTCTTAGGAATTTACTTTTACTTTTATGCTATAGATGGTTTTAAATTTGATTTATTTATATTTATTTAAATAGATTAGAAGAAAATATAGATAGAGTTTACTACTGAGGAATAGATACTTTGCAGTAACTTGATATACATATCTCTTATATTCCTGAAAATACGATAACAAATGTATGTGGAACAGTAATCTATTCTGAGTTCAGCCAATTACTTTTATCATGATACTTTTTAATCATGTTTAACTGAAGGCTCCCCTCAACACAATCAGACAAGAATGAATTTATGGATAACATCATAAGAAACAACATAGAATCCTTTGTTTGATAATAATTGATCAAAGAAGAGAGAACATTATACTGTTTTCTCTAATTCACTCTTTCACTACTGTAAAAATCTGCTGTTAAAATGTTCTCCTACTTTTCTCATGAATTTAAAACTAAGATATAGGTTTTAATGTTATTCACATCCAGGTGAAACATGTCACTTATAATATCTGAACATTAATTTTAATTCTTCCTTTTCAGAGTGACTGTCTGATGTCACATGAATGCTTCCTATGTCTCAAGTATAGTACATAAATTCATTTAATTTTCCAACAGAAAGTTTCATTCACCAGTAGTCATCTGTGTTAAATAGCTTATTTCTGAACATAAGTTAGATATATTCCTAAAACTTGAAACTGAAGCATTTAACCACTTTTGAATGTGAATACACTCTCTACACAAGAGAAGTCAACACTCTTTCCACATTACACTGCTGTTATCAGTGACCTGTTGTACCTTTCTTTATTTCTCACTTGGTCCACATGGAGCAAACACTAAGTATAGCTTCCTAAACAAGTTAATTTAAACTCTGGGTATTTTAATATTTTCATTGTTGTTGCTTGTTTTTTTTTCTTTGCTTTTATCCTTTCCTAAGTAAATCCATTCCCAAGGAATCCACATTCCATTCACTCATACCAATTAATTTGAATTATTTCTTCTTAGCCATCGTTCTTTATCTCTGTTTTAGCAGTGTGGTAGGTTTTTAACTATCCAAAAACTATGGCAGAAAATTAACCTCTCCTCCATTCATCTATTCCTCCATACTAATACTCATTCCCCGGCAGAATAATTTGAATCCACACCCTCCTGTTTTTGTTTGGCAAGTTGCTATAGCTGAATAACTCTTCTTCAAAATTAAAAGCCACAGCAGACTTTTACAACACTGAACAAAATAATTTCCAATATGAAATAACCAACGATGACCCATGTGTCCTGTCTGAAATTTCTTTCTATTGTAGAATTCTTTATACCTTGAGTGATACCTATCTGAGTAGTGGCATTTAAGAAGCGAAGTCATGTGTTATAGCTCTAGGTGTGGACTGGTGCTTAAGTCCCGTTTGGTCTTAGTCATATGGAGTGTCTCTGAACATCAATATCTCTCAGAGAATAAAAACAAGAAAATAATTCTTCTTAACAGTGGAACAGTTATGAAGGATAAAAACAGTGCTTTTTAAGATGCAACTCTCTGGTAGTATCAGCATACAATAACAATCATCATCTTGAACTCTTAAGTTGTAACTCCCCCCAAAATATTTATGAATTACTATAGCATTTTTGTTTCATTGTTGATTCTGATTTTTGTATTTTAGCTTTGCATTTTAGTTTTAATTAAAAGCAAAAGTCAAGTCCAAGTAGCATAATCACAGATTTTACAGGGTGTGAGTATTCAAATGTTGAAAATATTTCTTTTTTATTTTTAATTTTTCTTTTTTATATTAATTACAGTTTATTCACTATGTATCCCAGCTGTAGCCCCTTTGAAAAACATTTCTAAGAAAATCTGCAAGTTTACATATGTAAAGAACTTAAAACATCTATTATTTTCACTGTAATATTTTAGATCATACATTACTGAATTATTTGAAACTTCTCATATCAACTCCTCATAAATAAAATAGATATAGTATTCAGAAATATTAAGGATATAATTGTGATTTATTTTCTCTTTATTCCTAAAACCCTTAACAACGAATGTCAAAATTCCATAAGGTGTAGCTAGATAGCACAAATGTAGGATAAAATAAGTAGTACTATAAATGAAGACAACAAATGGGGAAAAGACAAACTGGGGATGACCTACAGCCAGAACTGAGGTTGGTGTACAGCATGAACTTGCTTGTTTAAATTCCCAACAGACAAAAGAAATTACCTACACTCCACTATTTTGTTATAATTTCTTATCCAAATAACAAAGGACCTAATACTAAGATGTTGTGAACATGACCTGTGGTGTGATAGATGAGAAATTTCTTGGCTGATCATTGAACAGTCTGGTCACTGGCAGCTTGGAAATCAGTAATGGCTCAATTTTTCAAACAATTCTTCATATTCTAATAAAAATTCTATGATATGATTCTAATTTGAATTGTATGATAGTAACCCTCTAAGGCAGAAAGGAAAAAGACCCTCTTTATAGTCTAAATTGGAAATGGATATGAATAGTCTGCCGTCACCACCCTGAGTTGCCTATAGGTAGTGTATATTTCAGTGATCCCTTTTCTGACATTAGAAAATATGGGCGGGGTTCGGGGGCACATAACTGCAACCTGAGCATTAGGGAGGCAGAGGCAAAGGGTCAATTGCCATGTTTAAGGCCACCCACAGTATATAGAGAGTTCCAGTATGGCTTGGGATCCAGACTTAGACCCTTTCTCAGACAGGAAGAGATGGATGGAGGAAGGCAAGAAAGGAAGGAAGAAAGAAGGAAGGGGGGAAGAAAAAGGAAAGAATGGAAGGAGCAGGGAACGAAGGAAGGAAAAAAAGTACAATTTCTGTAATATAGCACCCAGAGCCTAGGTAAGACAATTGAATTGAGGATTGTGTTTTCTTCTTTTAGAAACTGAAAGGACTTAAGGTCTTAAACTACATATTCTGAGAAGTAGCCCATTTCGTTAACATTTTATGCATATGCCTGATCATCAATGAGTGGTACCTCTGTGTGTATGTTTTCTCTTCAGGCTTTACCTATTTCTACAAAGGAAAGGAGTATTGGAAATTCAATAACCAGATACTCAAAGTAGAACCTGGGTATCCAAGATCCATCCTCAAGGATTTTATGGGCTGTGATGGACCAACAGACCGAGATAAAGAAGGACTCAGCCCACCAGATGATGTAGACATTGTCATCAAACTGGACAACACAGCCAGCACTGTGAAAGCCATAGCTATTGTCATTCCCTGCATCTTGGCCTTATGCCTCCTTGTATTGGTTTACACTGTGTTCCAGTTCAAGAGGAAAGGAACGCCCCGCCACATACTGTACTGTAAACGCTCTATGCAAGAGTGGGTGTGATGGAGGGATTTATTGTTTTTCTTTCTTTTCCAGGAGTTTGTGGTAACTTGAGATTCAAGACAAGAGCTGTTATGCTGTTTCCTAGCTAGGAGCAGGCTGTGGCAGTCTGATTCAGGGCTGACCTTCCAAACCTAGAGGGTTGCTGGTCCTGCACATGAGTGGAAATACATTCATGGAGAAGCTTCCATGATGCACAGTATCTGCTGTTCTTCAGTCCTCTGTCTTTCTTTGTCATTCAGTTCTAGGCCTTTCCTCTGCACGCTCAATGCCCAGTAAAATTTCAGGATTAACTGAAGAAGAGGAAATATAGAAGAAAAGTTTCTTAATTTTTTTTTAATACTTTTCCTTCTGAAATCTGAGCCCAATTCTGGGAAAGAGAAAGAGAGAGAAAGAGAGAAAGAAAACAAAAAGAGCCAATCAGAAAACCCATAGGTTTTTTCTTTAAGGCAAAAGAAAAAAAAAAAAAGAATTGTTTGTTTGTTTTTGTTTTTAAACAACAAAATCCACAACTGAACTTTCAGGAAAGTGTGAAGACCCAAAACAGCTTTGTCTCCAAAGAAGATAGCTCTGTGATCACTACGGATAGTCTCCTGCGCACCGTTCTGTGAGGCAGAAGGTCTGGAACACACATGCAGGACTCTAGACTGTTGGGACAGCCATTTTCCAACAAACAAGGGGCCAAAATATCTGCAATATAGTAACAGCCTTAATAATACATGCATTTTTCGTTTTCTACAGCTGTTCTCAGCTATGTCCACAGTGTATCATCACTTCCATCCTCATAGCTGTATTCAGACAGGACCGTTTGATTGTTTTGAAATGCTTCTGAACCCCCTCTTGCCTGTTGGCCCAGCATCACTGTCGTGTTCTTCCCAGTTGTGTTAGGCCTTTGTCCCAGGCCTTCCATAGGTCTGTCAGCAATACTCAGCGCAAAGCAGAGCAAGAAGCAGTGTGTCTCTGACATGAGGAGAGTGATGGTTATTTTATAAAGATGTATGACTCTGTTGTTACAGCGGTGTAACCCTTTGAGAACTATCGGAACAGCTTACAGAGTCAGGGTGATCAGTCTTGCAATCTGGTCATTTGTAGAACTGGACAATAGTGAAAGCCATCACAGGTTTGAGAAGTTCAGATTTGTAAAACATACCTTACAATCCCATGTAATTCTTTAATGACTGACAGTACTGCATAAATGCTTTTATAACAAGCAACGATGTGAATTGCCAAAATTTTTCTGGCAAATAAAAAAGATATTTTGTTAACAGTATCTCACGAGAGTGAAATTTTATTTGAATAATTGATTAGAATAGCCTATGCTTCAGACTTACTGATTTTTTTTTCACTTATTTAAAATTCATTGCATGAAAATCCAATTCACCGTGAAATACGCAGTTAGCATTCTGTATTGATTGAATTAAAAAATGGTGACTCTGAGTTTGCATGAAGATCTTCCAGTGCATAACCTACTGCATGTCAGCCATAGTTCTCAAAGGGTTGGTGTGACTGCTGGCACTTAGCCATTCATTGGATCACTGACAGAGCTAAGAGACACCAAAGCATTCCATTGTTGAGTGTAATTTGTCCTAACAGCAGTATTATCATTTTCATGTGACCTGCAGAGCAGGTTTGTATCAATATTTTTTTCCTAGAGAAAAGTCAGCAACTGACAGACCTCTTTATTGATTTTAGGAGCTGCTTCTTGCAGTGAAAGGCTTTACAGCCACTGGGCTGTGAACTTATTAGAGATGGTCGTGAGGAAAGCACCCCAGGAGTCAGACAATGGGCTTTGTGTGAAAGCCAGCTTTTGAGGGGATTAGCTTTTGAAACAATGAACAGCTTGCCTTGAACTTGATATTGATCTGTTGACTGTCATTAACAACAACTTAAACCTTGTCTTCTGTGAAAAATTTTCCTTGAAGAGTCCTGTTCTGTGTCTTTGCCCTTTGACCTTTAACTTGCAAACTGACACAAATTGAAGGAAATCTGGTGTCACTTCTCCATCAGATTGTTATTCTCTAACACCTGGTAAGAGCTGTTTCTGTAGAGCGGAGTGAGAGTCTGGGAAGTAGTTCTGCAGCTGGACGCTTTGCTCTCTACATGCACACTCTGAATATGCCCTATAGATAGAGGTTTTTTTTAATTTTTTCTTTAATTTCAAGCTTAATTTCATCATTTTAGTAAAAATTACAAAAACCATAGGAAAAAAAAAAAACAAAACCTCAAATACTTGAATGGCCAGTGTGGCTTTTATATAAAGCAGGAATTTTATACTAGTGAAAATTTCTTACTCATTTGCTAATAATACACATTTCCAGATGATTTTTAATGAGTGTAGGTATACATTCTTATTTGGAAATGGATAGTTTGGCTGCCTTGAATTTATATTTATACTCAACATAGCATGAAAATTAGAATGCCTTTGGTTAAACTACATGTTTATGATTTGGTTGGGGAAAATATTTTCTAATCACGGGTGGCATGCTGAAAATCTTTGCAGACTGATGTTTCCTGCAGTCTGAGCACATAGCTTGTAAGGGTAGGAAAAAGGAAGAGTTGGGAAAGAAGAATGGCTTCCTGGCTTCCTAGCACCACATTATGCAATGAGACTGTTCTTCAACAAGGCATCCCAGACTTGGACTGTGAGGGTCAGTAAGAAAAGGGGGGCAAGGATTGGACCTGTAGGTCTACTTCAGTACTTCTTTTCCAGATGATGCTACTATTATAGAGTCAGTTGTTACAGAGCATGGAGGACTGTATACATAAGCCTGTTTATGCAGCGTTTGCTTATTAGAGGGTTTAATCCTTTCAGGATCTTGATGTCAAGAAAAAAATGACTGGGAACCTTTTTTTTCCCTAATGATAGACGTGAGTAACTGTAACATTTTGGGACATGTGCAAATCATTGAGAACTCCATCAACGTACATTGGACATTTTTTTTCACTCTCAAATCAAAAAGAAATTCAATAAGCAATCTATTGCCTCTTTATTCATTCATCACAATACCCTGATTCATCACAAGTCTGTAAGTACCTAAGGGCTAGAAAATAATCATAGCATTGAAAAGGAAAGAGTCTTTATTATGCTTGAATTCTGATAAATATCAAGGATGTGATTTGGATTGTGTTGCCTTGAATATGAGAAGTCTATGTACTAAAAATGGCTTATATGTTTACTATCTTGACGAGGACATCAATAAGATCATGTGATAAGAACTAAGTACAATGTAATCAAAAACACCAGGGTTCCTTTGTTCATTGTATGCCAGGCACTTCATTCATATGGTTGCTGACTCTTCTTCTTGGGATTTGTTATAAAAAATTTAGTGCTAAAGAAGTCATGCAAATGAAAATATTTAATTAACCAACACATGAAAATAGCAAATAAAAATTTTTAAAGTGAAGTTATCTAGATTAAGCACATGTCAGCTTAATATCAGTAAAACATACAACCTATCAAATGATCTCTGTAATCTCTAATTAAGTAACATAAAAAATTCAGACCTACTGTTTCCTAAGTGAAATGAAAACATATTCTTGTTCATAAAATAATACATCTGTTTCATTATTTGTACCAAATATGAAGACAACTGTAAACAAGGCAATGGTTTTACATAAAATGATTTTAGAGTTTTACACTTTCAGGTAAATATTGTTTCTCTATATATTAATCAGACTAAGTGAAATATTAAGATAGGTGATCAGTTTGAATTCTCTATAAAACAATAGTTTTGCATCAGTGCTGTAGAAAAAGTTGTGATATTAGGTAACTGCTAATCCATCTGAGAATAAAGTTTTCTGCGGGTATGGCTATCACAGCAGGTGAAGAAAGATGTTCTTTGCCATGGCAGACATTACAGAGCTCAATTAGAGAACAACAGATGTTACTAGCGAATACAGTTTTTGTTACGAACTGGAGAGCAAGGCTTTTCTGAACCAAAAGTAATAAAGTATTAAGTAATGATAACTGAAAGACAATTACTAAGTAGTAAACAGTAAAGTCAGGTTGATGAAATAAGAAAACATTAACACTATTACTCAGGCAGCCTAGAATCTCTTTTATCAACACATAATTTGGCTTTTTAAAATACTGTGCATTTAATTCTATTTCATTTCTTTGAACTAAAATGCACTGTAGTAGGTAAGAAAATTGCCCAGATTCTCCTGCTCACTGTGATATCTGAATGAGGGTGTATACGGTGGATCCCAGGAGGGTAAATGCAATGTTCTCAAGTTCTCCATGTTATGTTGATATTCTAATATGGCACAAATTCAGACTCCTGTCATGTGGACCATACAATTGAGTAACTGGTGCGCCCATATGAATTGAACTCAATGAAGAGGAATAGATGTTATACTTGAATAGATCTGTTAAACAAAACTCATGAAAAGAATCATTTTTTTTTTAGGTATTTGGTATTTATTTCCAGAAACAAATAAAGGCAGTGATTTGCTGATAGTTTTGAGTCTGTGAGATTTTAGTATAAAAATAAGCCTGGGGATGGTGAGGAAATGTTTACAGTGATCACAGAAAAAATGTTTGACTTTTGAAACCGTAAGAGCATATTTCAAGCTGTCAATGACACAACAAACCACTTAAACCACAAGTGTAACATTCAGAGGACCTATCACAAAGAGCTATAAATAGAGTCTCCACTTATCTATGATACCACAGAATAGGTCAAACAACTTATGTGGTAGAACCTAACTGATCCTTCCATGGCAATCACCTCCACAATACTGATTTATAACAACCACAGGAAGCAAGCGCCAGAGTCTAGCAGTCTAAATAGATATAGACTGTTGCCTAAGACAAAAGGAGAGCTATATCACAGACTTTACACAAGTCCGTTGTAAAGGCTGAACTCAGTCTAATAAAGAAACTGACATTCAAGGATAGTACCACCATTAATACGAAAGCTACGTTTTATAAGTAGAGTGGGCAGTGGAGGATAAAATGAGTCCTCTGTAAAATATAAAGTCACACTCTAGCACTCTGTAATATTACAGCTAGAGGTTTTACTTTAGCAAGAATGAAACTAGTAGAGAAAACTGAAACTTCAAGCTCCTCACACCGGGAAAGAGTTTGTGATTTCTCGATGTATATACTTAGTCAATGCCCATTAGATATCACCTCTGTAAACACATCTGATACTCATCCATTGCCTCATAGACCCAAAAAGTTAAAAACATCCATTCAGTAATCTCAGTGAGAACAAAGTTAGAACCCTGAGAAAAAAGCCATTTCCCTAGGATAGAAATTTACCTCAATAATCATGTAACACAAAACACTTGGCATAGTAGCAAAAGTTGCCTTAGTGTTCTAGTCTGATCTAATTGTAGACTTTGTCTATGATGCTCCACTAGCATTGTTTCTCATGTTTGAGTTGGCTGATTTTGAAATATTTCTTGTCAGATTAAGAACATCTACTTATCGATATCTTTTTCAATGTGTCTACTCTGAAATATGATCCAATAGTATAGAAAGCCTATGATGACTTGGCATATTCACAAAAAATCAGAGAAAACCACTGGTGATGTTTGACACTCCCCATCAATTTTTCTGGTAGGATCCAGAAGTAGTAGCTTTCAGTGTTTGAATACAGCTATTAACTGGTAACAAGTGGCATATATCATTTCTTTACAATAATCTGATGCTTATACTAAGTCATAATAGAAGACGAGAAGCTTCGTGGTGTAGCAATGGCTTCACAGGCATTTGTAACAAATGCTTTAACAGTGAAATGGGGCAAAAGTCAGCAACTTGTGATGAGTACATCCTAAGCATAAACAGCTATATACTCTATATAGTCTATACAGGACATTTGTATATGGACAGATCTGAGATGCTATGCCTTTCAAGTAAAAACGAAGTGTGTCTTGGAAATTTTCTTATATTAACATAGGACTAATTATATTATTCGGGTGGGTGGTCTATGTGTCCTTCCATGAAAGGGCGCACTGGGCCATGCGGAAAATACATCCTAAGCCGGAGTATTGTGCTGATTCACATGACGTGGCCATGTGCTCTGCTACAGAGCTGGATTTTATACCCTTAAGAAGGGAAGAAAATATCAAATATAAATGTATCTCTTTCGTATTAGGCCACTTAGCTTCAAAGTAAGTTGTCACTAACTTTTATTTCACTGAAGAAATGGAAGGATATAATGCTGATGAAAAATAAAATATATTTAAAAAAAAACACATTTTAGCCAACAAAGACATTTTCTACAATTTTTCTTCACCTGTTTTTGTTGATCAAAAGAAAATTACATATACATGTGTTTAATACATATGTATATATATATGTATGGATATATATGTGTGCACATATAACATATATATGCACACATATATATAAGCCTCTTTGTAGCACTTGATAGGGAGCTAGATTGGCTACCAGGCATAGCGTTTTTAACACGGGCCTTTTTATACATGCCTCATACATTATGAAGCTTTGGTGAGGTGTGACGTGAAAGGATGCTTTTCCCTAGGATTAGACTCTGGTGCTGCTTGTACTTGTCATTGTGTGAGTGTTTGTTGCTATGTTGGCCTGTCTTGTTCGTATACTGATGAATAAAGCCTTGTGTGCACTCTCTATTTGACGTCACAAGAATGCATGTTTTGTTTGCTGTCATGTGATACCAGTTGGATCCCATTCCTTTTCTACATACCAACATAACAACTATGTTGTTAATACAGAACATACTTTGAATGAATGGTTTTGGTAGTAATATACATGTTTTGTTTTTATTTACTTCACCGAGTTAACATCGACACCAGTATTGCCTCATATCTTGCTCCTTATGTATTCCATTGCTTATCTAAAATTAGGATTTTAGTTACGATAGCCGTTTCCTTCTTTTCTATATGACATCTACTCATTAACACAATTTTTTACAGTCAAACAAACATGGATTCTAATTAAGAGTGAGTGATTATCAGGATTTTCCAACTTTCTTCTGAGATCCATTATTTGACTCTTCAGCCACCAATTTTCTTCTACCTAATTTTTTTAATGAATCAGTTTTAATTTTCTTTCTCTTTGTGAAGACTAGAATTTAGCAGCACTGCACAATGTAGATGGAACCCTGCAGATGTGTCTTTGTTTCTCGGTATATTCCATCATTAATTACACGGAAAACAAAACCCTTATAAGATCCCAAATTCTTTCATTTGCTTATATTTTTATAGAGCTCTTCCCCCTAGGAAAGTAAGATGCTGAGTATAATTGTAGCTGTCTGTTGATAAGACAGCTATGAAAATTTATTTGGGGAGAATGTATCAAATGTAAATATACAATAAAGTAAATATTACAATATAGTGTTTAAGTACATCTGGAGGATATGAAAGCCTAAAGCCTTGACTTTTTGGAATATTTACCTTGAGGGGTAAATTAAATATATAAGAAAGAGATAAAATAAAAGATGAAGGTGTGCTATAACAAAAGCTTTCGTTGCACTGGTTTTGACTGCATCGGCATTCCTGTTGTTGACCTCTATTATCAGGGGGCTTAGAGACTTGGCCATAAAATTTGCTTCAAGTATAAAGTCTTGTAAGACTTTTTTCCTTACGTGTACCTAATTTTAAACAAATATATTTTGGTTTTATATTATGGAAAGTAAATGTTTGGAGTTTGCTCACTTAATTTTGTGCTAATACAAAATTTAATAAGCTTGATTTTTCATAAAAACATAAAATATAATTAGTTCATAGTCTAATTTCTTAAACAAACTAAATATTGTTGACATGGAGTATTTTGCCTGCTTCACCAGTGTGGTACTTATCTTCAATATATTTTAGGACTGACTTGCATACATGTTGTTATCTTGATTTCAATAGTATATCAATATGACTGAAAAAGAATATAGATATATGATATCTATATGTTATCTTGTAGCATATATTTGCGAATATATAGCATAAGATATATATGTGAGTATGCATATACATATATATGCACTAGATAGGTTAAGTGGAAGAAGCTCCTGTCCATTATCAAATAAATACCATGTATATTTTTAAGAATTGCACAGACATTTAGCTTTCAGAGTCCAAATGAGAGACAAAAAATTGCAGAATAATGTTCTCTCTTGGGAAAACAACAAGCATTTTACAGCTTCCTGTGAAAAGCACCTTTCAGTCATCTAGTGTGATATTAGTAATTAAAACATTGAAAGTAAAGAAGGATTTACTAAATGAAAATAGACTGTGAAGCAGAAAGAAAGGTCAAGGAATCAGAATTTCAGACAGTTGAATGTGATTGTCTGTACCTTAGCATTATGTCATTCCCTAATATGTCTTCAGTTAAAGAGAGTGTGAAAGTCTGAGTTTCTGAGTTGCTTATATTGTTTTCTACATTATCTCACTAAGGATTGAAAACATTTAGTTTCCATGTACCAGGCATGAAATGATACTTTTATTTACTCAGAGGATTTTAAGGGTTGAATATTATGGTTTTGCCCTCACCGGATTACATTTATTCCTTTGTGAATTTGGCATATATATTTCTCCTGATTGCTTCTACTGACAAACACAAAGCTTGTTTGTGTGCAAATAAAAGGCTAAACAAATGGTGCTAAAGTGTATTATGACTGTCAGATATAATCAGGCAAAATTTTGTGGTGCTTCAATTAATTTTTCATTGATTTTATTGACCAGTGTGTTGAATGGTGTTTATTCACGATTTGTTTTTTATTAGTAAAATTAAGGCTTCATAGCACATTGTTAATAAAATGGTTGCCTAGATTGTGTAACAGCTCACCAAGCTATTATATCCTTGACTCCTTATAATGAGGACTCATTAAAGGTCAAGGGTCATGCTATTAATTTCATTCTATAGATCAGTAACATGACTGAACATTTTTCACAAGGTACTTATGTTTACAATGCTATAACCCTTTGACTGCTGTGGCAACCTTAACCATACAAATGTCAGAAGCTAAAATCATCCGCATGGTTTGTGCCATGGCAATCAAAGAGTTAAGGGCTGTGCAGTTATTTGTTTTGTATTTATTAATTTATATTTATTTCATTTCCATTCAAAAAGTGGTTTGGGTGGGGCAGTGTTTGTCTGCTGTAAGTGTCTTAACCTAGGGAAAGGTTAAATGGCTTTTTATACTGTTGCATCTTCTGTATTTGCCATCAATTCATTGTGTTGTAATTTTAAATAAATGTCAATAAATAAGAAAACCGAGTAATGGTTCATAGACATTGTGGTTTTAGTCATGATTCACTTTCATTTATGACCAGCATGTAGACTATGATCAATAGCTTCAGTCTTTGCTGTCTTTGTCTTCCCTATTAAGAAACAGCAAATGAAAATGCTTGGGTAATTTAGAGAAATGTTTCTTGTGTATTTTCCTGAATTTGCAAGTGTATTTAACTAGACTTATCAATTGGAGAATTGCTTACCTATATGTAAACAATCATGATCAAGGAGAGGAGTAAAAAACACTCCTGCACCTCATGTACTTCAGGCAAGTATTCAGTAGCACAAACATGGCTTTGTATGGTACTTATCCTGTACAAAAAATAACTATCTGAGGAGGTATAAACTATTAATTAAAAATTGTATGCCCACCCTCATTAGGTATAGTCAATTAAAGGAGTTATGTTTTCTATCGAATCTTTGGCAGAATATCATGTGAAGAACCCTCCCTTTACTTTTCTTGGTGCTGGGATCGGAACTCCGTCCTGTGCACATGATTACAATTCGCGCTATCACTAAACAACACTTCAGTCCTCTTTTTTAAATGATGTTATTATAATAAAAGAAGGCTGTCAGTGAAGAACTAAATCCCAGAAATAAAACTAAGGATAAACCCTTTCTTTTTTTTTAAATTTTTTATTATTGATTATTATTATTAGTTACATTTTATTAACTCTGTATCCCAGCTGTATCCCACTCCCTATTTCCTCCCAATCCCACCCTCTCTCCCTCAGCTTCTCCCTGCCTCTTTCCAAGTCCACCGATTGGGGAGGACCTCCTCCCCTTTCATCTGGCCCTGTTTTATCAGGTATCTTCAGGGCTGGCTGCAAAGTCCTCCTCTGTGGCCTAACAGGACTGCTCCTCCCTTGGAGGGTGGGGAGGTCAAAGAGCCTGCCATTGAATTCCTGTCAGAGATAGTCCCTGTTCCCCTTACTATAGGAAACCAATTGGTTATTGAGCTACTATGAGCTTCGTCCGAGTAAAGGTTCTAGGTTATATCCATGCACGGTCCTTGGTTGGAGAAACAGTTTCAGAAAAAATCCTGTGCCCAGATATATTTGGTCCTTGTGGGGCTCCTATCCTTTCCCTGTCATACTAAGTCCCCTTCTGCCGAAGGTTTGGTTATGAGTCTTAGTATCTGTTTTGAAATGCTGCTTGGTAGGGTCTTTCAGATGCCTTCTGCGGTGGACTCCTGTCATATGTCCCTTTCATATTAATATTTGAATAAATTACAAAACCAATTAAATGTTGTTCTGAAAATATTCAGTAGCTGCATGTAAAAAAATGCTGAACTAAACATTTTCTGAAAATCAGTTTTAGCATGTATCAGTAATCTCTGAACCCCAGAGGCCATCTGAATTTTACAAAGAATAACAGATTTTATTAGGAGTAAAATAAAAAGTCATTCTCCCACCCAAAAATGTGTCCACCTGTATACCAAGAAATTAATCCCTCACATACACGCAGATACACAGAGAAAAAAAAGAAATGAGAGAGGCAGGGAGCAAGAAAGAGATATCCCAGGATTGGTTTTGCAATCTCAATCCTCCAGCCTCAGCCTCCTGGTACTGAGTTTATAGTCATTTTCCAGAATGACCAGCCTAATCTTACTAATGTTAATCCACACATAAATGAGGATCGCTGGAAAAAGTGAACTATGATAGAAGATTAATTGCCTGCCCAGGCAAAAAGTTTATGAAACACAGAGCTGTTGATGAGTCTTCTTCCTAGTGCAAACCCAGAGAATTTAGAGAGCTATCAAGAGTTTAATTAGAAGACCTGCAAATTACTGCTCCACCACTGAAGTGGGGTTCCCCCCTGTGTTGCCAGCACCTGTTTGGGGTGTGCGTTCTGTCCTTTTCCTAAGCTCCCTTTCTCCCTTAAGACCCATGGTTGAATCTGTGCCAAAGCCTTTTCTGAATGAACTCCAACTTTGATCCATGAAACAGCAGTGAAAAATGAGCTGCCAGGTATTGTGGTCATGCCAAAGGATGTGCAAAGTTTAGTCTAGCAACAGTACACTTTAATTGTATTTGTAGAGGTTGTTTAAATTACTTATTTTTTAATTAATTAGAGTTTATTCACATTGTATCCCAGCTGTAGCCCTCTCACTCATCCCCCCCTTCCCAATCCCACCCTCCCTCTCTCTTCTCCTCCCATGCCTCTCCTCAACTATACTGGTAGGGGAAGTCCTCCTCCCCTTCCCTCTGACCCTAGCCTGTTAGGTCTCATCTGTTTGCATTGTCTTCCGCTGTGGCCTGGTAAGGCTGCTCCCCTCTCAGGTAGATGTTTTTTAAACAGAAAAAAAAAATTTAAGTTTTAAAACTTTAAAATTTTTAAATGTAATTGAAAATGTTAAACTGTCAATATAATAGTAGACCCAAGAGGGAATTTGTACTGTTCTTGTTATCAGAGGAGAGAGAAAAGCTAGAAATGTCTGTCAGACCCACCAACAAATTTATTTTTCTTATCTACATGGATTTATACATTAATTTAATATATAATATATTTTGTGTGAAATATAGATTTCTGTACACATACCTAAGTGTTTTTCATTACAATCCACGTTAAAAATCAATAATTGTTCTTGATTAGGAAAAACCTAGATAATGCTATAAAACAAAACCCTAGTAACATGCCTAACACATTATAAGAATGTGTTTATCAAAGTGAATTCCATGTTTTCATACTTTAAAGCACATTTTAAAGACTATAAATTGAATACTTCCGGTCATGTTGACCTCCACTGCTACACTCACATCTCAGTTACTCTAGTTTGCCAAAAGAGCCTCACAGTACCTCTCCTCTCCCACCCTTTCACTTCTATTGCCTTCTGTATTCTTTCCTTATTTTCATCCCTGAAAAAAAATATACATTTAATTATCCCCTTCGTGTTATCTTTCTGTCTTGTTAAGCTCTCCACTGGGCCTATTTTTCCAACATATGTACTTTTTCATTTAATTATTTTTATTTTTATTAATTTCAGTTTATTTACTTTGTATCCTCCCTGTACCTCCCAATCCCACACTCCCTCTTCCCCACCTGTGTCCCTCTCCCAGTCCACTGATAGGGGGGGTCTCCTCCCCTTCCCTCTGATCCTAGTCTATCAGATCTCATCAGGAGTGGCTTCATTGTCTTCTTCTGTGGCCTGGTAAGGCTGCTCCTCCCTCAGGGGGAGGTGATCAAAGAGCAGGCCAATCCGTTCATGTCAGAGACAGTCCCTGTCCCCATTCCTATGTAGGCCACTTGGATACTGAACTGTAGTGTTTTTTATTATTAAAATAGCTATAATATATTTCCTCCCACATTTGGCTTACTTGAAGTATTTATGACAATAACCATACTGCCACTAGTACTTTTGATTGACAGCTCCTGGGTAGTAATGTAGGCCTACTCATTTGTCTTGCCTCTTCCATCCACAAGAGCGCTCTCTGTGGTACTTGTTTAATTGTCAGTCCAACATCAGATGTTGGATTCTAGGTATTAGAGCTTAAAGTTTCTTCCACTGCAGATAACATTTAGAACTAACTATTGTGAGTTTGTACTAGATTGTTCCAATGTTTTTAGTCTTTATTATACACTGTCTCCTGTGCTATATGTTTATGATGTGCTGTGAAATCCGTATTTCCACTTTCCACTTGCTGGACTATTTAAATTTAGTTTTTTTCCTTCTTGCCTTCAAACCACTGCTTATGAAACTTCTCACCATCCTTTTCTTACTTTGAAAAGAGAAACGATTCTTGGATTTTCTCATGTTAGTGGTGGAATAAGATAATTTTTGTTACCTATGTGTCAAATATTGATTTTCCTCAGTCTTCCTTTCCTGCTTTTTATGCTTGTCCCCATAAAAACTCACCAGCACTAAAATATACTTCCACAGTATTTTAGACACTCCATTTCTCCTTGGCTAGCTCCGTCTTTTTTTCCACAACTCACCTCACTTCCTGGTGCAAGCATCTTCCTCACCAGACTTGAAATTACAGAACTGGGCTATCAAAAATAAATAATTTATTAAACATTTAAAAGTATTTGTTGTGTATGAGGGGTATGTGCATGAATGTGGAAGCCAAGGGCATCCTCTATTATCTTCCCTTTTTTTCCCTTGATGTGGGGTCAATCATGGAACCAGTTGTTTTTGTTAGCAATCACCCTCTCCCAGTGACCCCTGTACCCACTCTGCAGCCCAGTTTTCACCTGGGTGCTAGAGATCAATTGAACACAGCAAAAGCTTTTACCCACTGAGCCTTCTCCCTCTCCCAAAGCACAGATATTTTATATGTGTGCGCTCCAAAATCTGTTTTCTACTTGTCTTCACCAGCAAGCCTTGTACCTAAACCCCTCTCGATATTTACCGTTTCCCGTGAATTGTCTTGGTCATGCGTTTGCATTCGCTGTGAATTCCAACCTCACCTTTGTGATTTTTCTCTGACCCAAGTTGACAAGAAACCATGAACCCTTGTAATTCACCTAGGGCAATCACAAAAGAATTCATACCGCATCCTTCTCACTTCAAAGTTTTCCTGGTGTTATACTAAGTTCTATGACCATGGTCTTATGCAAATTTTGGAGAAAGCTTATTTTGTATGTGAACTTATTTTTTTTTATGCTCCTTGTTACCATTTACTTTCTAGGAACTGTACCGTCCTCACTGTGGTGATTTGATTTCTGTGTTGGTCCTGCTGCATTACCCAATGTAATGCCTGTCTCGAAGGATAAGCTCCAGAGACAAGTGTTACACTCAATCAAATAATATTTTTATTATGGGCAGGTGAACGGAATTTTAGGTAAGAACTGGGAAATAGTAAGAGCTGGAGAGGACAGGGTCTCCACAAGGAGAGCAACAGAACAAGAAAATTTGAACACAGGGAACTTCCCAGAGACTCATACTCCAACCAAGGACTATTCATGGAGATAACCCAGAACCCCTGCACAGATGTAGCCCAGGGCAGTTCAGAGTCCAATTGGGTTACATAGTAATGTGAAGAGGGACTGCCTCTGACATAATCTGATTGGCCTGCTCTTTGATCACCTCCCTCTGGGGGGGAGCAGCCTTACCAGGCCATAGTAGAGGACAATGCAGCCACTTTTGATGTGAACTGACAGACTAAGATCAGAAAGGAGAGGAGAACCTCCCCTATTAGTGGACTTGGGGAGTGGCATGCAAGCAGAGGGAGGAGGGAGGGTGTGATTGGGAGGGGAGGAGGGAGGGGCTTATGGGGGGATGCAGAATGAATAAAGTGAAATTGATGAAAAATATAAAAAAAAAACAAATAATATTTTTAATTTAATCAGAACAACAGAACTTTAATTTGGCTTTGTTATACATTCTCTAATCCACTGGAGAATTATATGCATAAAGATATTAAAATAACATGTTTCTAAAATCAAATACTTAAGTAGTTGACCTTGTTTCTCTCTAAAACTTTATTTCCCAAAGCTCTTAAAATATTTTTTATTGACCATAAAGTAAAAGTGCAATTTAACCTATTTTTATATGCGTTTCTTAGTTCTATTTGATACTTTTTAAGAAATGAGAACGTTTTTCAGCTATGGTATTCTGGTGATGTTAGAAGACCTGTAATATACCCATAGGAACAGCAAATATGCAGACAAGACCCATAAAGTGAAACTGCTTTCCTCAAATCTATGCAAAGACATAAAAGATGTGGTTACTAGTTTACTTAATATGATGTGGAAACAAATTCCCCCTAAAATGAAAAACTAGCAGGAATCTCTGGAATCATTTTGCCTATTCATAGGGAAATACAATTTAGAGTAGGGAAAATCGACAGGATAGCAAACACTACGTTCGATATGAAAGCATTAGGATTTTGGTGAGAAAAATGCTCAGAAAAAAAAATTTAAAAAGCCAAGTCAGGAAAAACATAGAACAGTAGAACAAATAAACACACAAAGGCAAAAAAAATTGTTTTTAAAAATTATTGTTACTTGGGTCAGCTGTTGAGTTACTATGCTTATGATTGCTGTACTGTGCTAAGACTTTATTGATTTTAGTTGGTATGAGACATACATCTAAAAGAAGTGGGATGTTTTTAGGTCAAATGGTTGGTCAGACATAGCAACAAAATTTCCTGACCTTCAAAGTCTTAACTCTCAGAAAATAGTTATTTTCTTCTCCTCTCCCCAAAGATAGAGAAACAAGAGTACAAGAAAGGTGGCAATAGCATTATTTGGGTGTTGGGAAGGAAGTGGAAATTTAACAACTGGATTCATACACCCAAGAAAATCTAGTGCTAAGCTGGCAGAAACAAGCAGGGAACATGTTTCTGTGGAGGCAGGCAGAGGCCGTTGATTAAATTCACACATAAGATCTTCTGGTGCTCAAGACCCTGTCCAGGGCTCCCTGCTTGCAGAAGAACACTATATGCAATTGAAAAGTCTCATTTTTTTTTCACATGGAAAAGGTGGGATTCAGGTCTGAAGAATGCTAGAAATCTGTAGCAAAACAAAGGACGAAATTAATCTTTTCCTGCACCTCACCACAGGAAGCTTAACAGAAAGGATTTCCTTTGTGTTTATATTCACCTAACCAAGAAAATGGAGCACGCTTTTCTCACAACCTAAGAAGAAAAATTATTAAAATGCTGTGGCCAGTTTCATTCCAGTAAGTATACTACAAGAGAAATCCTTATAAAAACCATATAAATAGGTCCACCTAGCATTCACTGGGAACATTTTGTTACCTGTTAAACGGGATCAAATAACACAAGAATTTTAAGTATTTGTGAAAGGTGCAAAATTTAAAATACAGACCAAATGACAAAAACAACAACAACAAGATAATAAAGGAACTAGATTATAGAATGGAAAACTAACTTTTAGAAGTATATTAGTCCTTCAAAATTCAAAATCCAACAATTATTTCTTGGGAATTAAAATCATGGTAAGACAATGGAAAACTCAACTACCATAAAAGTAAAATTTAATCTCTAAAAAAACCCACAAAAATTAATAAAATTTAGAATAATATGTTAGAAAATTAGAGGACAGATCTATAGTGCTGAAAGGTTTAATATTCTAATAATAAAAGTTCTAGGAGAAAAGAGCAGAGAAAATTAAGTGATTATATAACTTACTAAAATTTCAATAATTTAGAAACCTGACTTTCAAGATTGAAGAGGCATTGCTATGGACAGTATGATGGATCAAGAATATAATTCTAAAATACCAGATGGTAAAGGGTATGAAAAGTACTAAAAATTTCCAAATATAAGACAGAAATTAACATGCAACATGAAAAGGATCAGAAAAATCCTCAGACTTTTCAAAAGTAACTCTAGAAATTTAAGATCATAGAGGAAACTCCACAACACTGTATTTTTCAGCCTAGAAATCTTTACACAAATATTTATGATGTGTACAATATAAAATAAACATTTCCTTTTTGTGATCTTTTCTCAGCTATAATTTGTATTTCTCTAAATGAGCACTCAAAGGAAGCTCTAATTCAGTAAGAAGAAAAAACAGATCACTCAACAGTACAGTGAACAATACTCTTACAAGTATAAGTTGTGCAGTCACAAAATCAACCATAAGAAACAATAAATAAATAAATAATAAATAAATAGCTACACAAGCTCCATATGAACTGCCATAACACCCCTCAGCATACACCCAAAGTGTTTTGCACAGAGATACTTAGACATTCTTATTTATAGCTATAGTTTTCATTCACAATAGCAAAGGCATAGAATAAGCCTAGGTGTCTAGCAACAAATGAATAAAAAAAAACATTGAAATTTAATTAACAGGAAACTGGATGTGTCTAGAAGTCAGTTTAATGAGGTAATCAGACTCAGACAAATGTCCTCTCATATGCAAATTCTAACTTTCTCTCTCTCTCTCTCTGTATGTGTTGTAATGGAATGATGGAACTAGAAATGGGGCCACATGAGGGGGAAAAGTTTGTTAGGAACAGAGAAGGGTGATAAAACACAGGTGACCTGAAAGTAGTAAGGGAGCTACTGGGAGTAGAAGGGTAGAAGGACGTGGGACACACCTTAGAGTAAGAGTTGGGAGGAGGCTCGCCACATAAAATCAAAATAAAGTCTACTACTTTGCATGACAGTCAATGAAGATAAGCAAGCAAAAGAGAATTTGTTTAGATTGTAACAACATAGCCAGGGTTGGCCACTGGTGAGTTCCATGCCCATGAGTTCAATGCTGTATTAGCGTCTTTAAGCATGAAGCTACTGTAGGGTATGTTCCATCTATACAGAAAACTCAGAATATGAGCACATGGAATCAAAACAATAAAGAATCCAGGTCTTGAGAAAGAAACTCCTCAAACTTAATAAAGCAAACTAAACAAAAACAACAGCAAGACAAAACAAACAAAAAGACAGCCAGCCAGCCTCGTAAACAAGGAGGCTACTTAGAACACATGAAGGGATAATGGTACTCATGTGTCCAGGCACACAGGCAGAAGCACTGTGAACAGCATTAAACACGGGATATTGTATGTGTCGATGATGGAACTGTGGAACAGGGTTTCTGTTACAGTATTGTTTTGCTATTGGTAAAGTATTTAATAATGTAACTGTAACTATATCAATCCAGAAACTAAAAGTTTAAATTTAAGTACAGGGACAGACTATGGTCAGCATATCCAATTTTCTCATGGCTCAGTCCTCTCCCATGTCTCCAGATGTTCAACCTCCTCTTCAGATATTGATCGTTGTCATTTAAACACTGTTTTTCTTCTCACTTTCTCAACTTGTTCTTTCTTTGTGCTCTCCTATTGGTAAAGACAAAGGAAACCATGACAATCTTAGCAACTTTTTCAAAGTTTCAAAAGTTTTCTCCCTCGACTTTGCTTGGAACTCTCAGGGAATACTTATAAAGTTGGCAAATGATGAAAGAAGTAGGGATTGGTGAAAAGAAGCAAAATAACATTTCAGACAACAAATAAGGCTTGTAGAATGATACAGGTGTGAGAGAGTATGTGCCTTTGGGGAATGGAACTGTTCTAAAAGTGGGACACAATCTGTACGAAGGTCAGTTGTTAAAGGTACAATCAAGTAGCAATGAAGGTGAGTATTGAATAATAAAGTGATTTGATACCTGAATCATTATGGTGTAGTCCTCAGGTGATTTTAAATGCATTTATTATCTGTTATTTACTAATCATATTAATTTCATCCAAATTTATGTGACAATTTCAAACAGTGGGTTTTTGTTGTTGTCATTGACTCTCCTCTATGCTTCCCAAAGCTTCTTCTTATGATGCCTTGCAATCTGATTAGCTTCATTTCTGCTGAGGTGTGTTCTACTGTCCTTACCGCCTCACTGCTGCTTCCTTTGGCTACTTGTGGCTCTTTCTAACAACATTACAGATATTCACCCTCACATATACACGCTAGGTGCTAGGTTATGCATATGAGAAAGCACGTGGTGTGGATCATTCTGCTTCTGGGTCACCGTGCTAAAAATAATACATTATAGATTCACTCATTTTACTGAAAATTTCAGTTTTCTTTGAAGCTTGTTATAATCTCATTGTGCATATAATTCATTTCGTTTCATTCCAAATGAAAAGATATCTATTTTGGATAATTTGGGGAGGGTTGATTTCCTTCTGTGAAACGAAGACCCCTGCCTGCGCTGGCTTTTCTAAGTAGAAGCTAAAGACATGATCAGAACTCTGTTGTATATTCTGGACAGAGGCTTGAACTGGGAAATTTTGTGTATTTGAAAGGGACATGTACTTGAGAATTGGGAGCATTTAGGAGCAAAACAGATAATGCTATGACCTGGTATTAGATAAAGGAAAACAAGAATTTAGAGGGTAGGGTTTGTTTCCCAGAGGCTTTATAAAGGCATCAGTTGCCAGAAGATATTAGACACTGAGTTGGAAGCATTGCTTTCAGTAGCATGTGAAATCTTTTTCAAAGATTATCATAAGCTAAATTCACATTTTCTTGGCTCAGGCTTCTACTGAAACTAAAGACTTTTGTGATTTCTGGATATTTATAGCCATAGCTATGAGAAGGCTAGAAAGAGAACCTTCACTTGACCTAGTATGTTGACAGATTTCAATGTCTACCAATTCCAAGTCTCAATAGGTAGGTCCTGTGCAGCATAAGATTGTAGATCAGAAAGAAAAACATGTTAGTAATAGCATATAGAAAGAATTACAGGTTCATATTCTTCCAAGTTTCTAGCCCATTATGAGCACAGTTATCTCATTTTTCTCAGTCTGAGAAGGCTGTTTGGCCTTCTTTAAAGACTGTATAATAACTTCTCCCATAGTTACCATAAAAGGAGAAAGCTAAAATTCTATGTCCTATTCTTAACACATTTCATTCCTGCAGTGATAAAGCCAGAGGAATAATCCACCATACCATAAAAAGGAGTTAATTCATTGTCATGCAATAAAAAAGCAAATTTCATACCCTTGATAAACAGAATAAAACTTCTTGATACCATCCACATCCCTGGAACATGCTTAGGAATGGAGTTTGTAGGTACTAGACTGAAAACAGATTTTTTTAATTGGTTAAATTTACCAATATGGATTTAATTACTAGAAATTCTGTAACGAGTGAGCTAAATTCAGCATCATGGAATGTTGTAAGCCCCAAATCAATGATGTTTGAGGTAACTGAGGTTAGAATATTAAAATATAAATTATTCTGTAAAGAGGTCAATATTTATGAGAGGGTTGTAATTATATATTCAGCAAGGATATACCATATATAGATCACTCATATATACCAAATTATATCCATGGATGAGGAAACAGAAAGAGAAAAGCAGGTTGGAGAAGGATGATCATTTACTTCAGGAAAAAAAAAATCCCTCTGTTTATTTAGTTAGTGTGTACTGTGTGATTGTGCATGTGATGTTTGTGCATGTATGATTGTATGTGTGTGGAGTAATGTGGTATGTGCATGTGGTTTGTGTGTATGTATATATGTGTGTGATAGAGTGTATAATTTGTGCAGTTTCTATGTATGTGTGTGTACATGTACATGAAGATGAAAGTGTGCAATTTTGCATGCATGTGTGGCAGCCAGAAGTTGACCTGGCTTATCGTCCTTAATAATCTCCACATTAAGGATGTCATTCTGAACATGTAGCTTACTGATTTGGCTAGAATGGCTAGCTAGAAAGCTGCAGGGATCTTCCTGTCTCAGCGTCTGAATTCTGGAAGCGTTGACGAACACCACTAAACTCACTGTTTTACGTGGGTGTTGGGAGCTGAACTCAGGTCTTCACGTTTGAGCTACAAACAGCTAAGCCATCTACTGTTTTCTAGAAAAGAATCCTTTAGAAGTTGTCCAATGCTAAACAGGTATGATAAGGAAAATTATTATGAATGAAATGGGCCTAATGATTTAAAAAGAAGGGTGGATTCAAGAGTGACAACACACAAACTATAAACAGTAGGCATCAGATGCCGGGGAGCATGTTTATCAGTAATTAGTAAATATTCAGTCATTAATTTGACTTCAAAATTCCCATTATCAAAAGAAAAGAATATCCCATATCATCCTGCCTTACTTCTGTAAGTGATAAAGGATATTACATATGGAATCTCTTACTAGAGACACAGAACTTTCCCAATTCTCATTCTAAAATTAGACCATAGATTGAGCACTGATTTAAATAAAAAAGAAATATCTCCTTACTTTGGTGGGGAAACTTGACTATTGGCAGTTCTGACAATGACTGTCGTAAACCTTCCTGAAAGGATCTAAGCCATCCCTCAGATCACATAAGCTGGCCACGTTCAAAGGAAAATAAATATCCACTCTTTTTATGGACAACTCGATACTTTTTTCTAACTCTGCTTGGGTACTTAGCTTACTTATTTGACAGTTAGGACAGTTTCACTTTGTGGCCAAAGCTAGTCTTGAACTTACTATGTAAGCCAGCTACCCTCAACAGTATTACCTTCTTTACCTTCCAACGTGTTGCACTTATGAGTGTACACTAACTATGCCTACAACAAATGTAACAATTTTAATTTTCAGAAAAAAGATCACAATTAATGTAAGATTGCTTAGGTCCACCAACCTATAAGTTCTCACTCACTCATGCTATTTCTCTCCCAACAAATCTTTACTTCAAATTCACCCCACTGTGAAGAAGTAGCCACTCGGGGTGACAGAGAACCACGTTATATATTCATTCTCTACTTCAGGATCTTCCTGGGAGATAAAGTTCTAGGACTTTAGCTACCCAATACCCATAACATTTACTTCTGACAAGCCAGTAGTAATCCATTTTTATTCAGAAGTTGTAAATAGTGGATGAGAGTCAAGGGAGTCCTGAATGCATATGGTGCATACAAAATAGATGCAAATTACCTTTTTGCCATAGCTTCTCTCTGAAGCGATGACTGTAGCCTGAAATGCAAACATTTACACCTGGTGCAACAGTTATTAGAAATGTTTGCTGTCACTAGTTGTAAAAGTCTGTTGTAGTGCAGCAGTTCAACTAAGAGTGGCTCTGAAGGGCAGCGGAGAATATAAATCCAAATGATAAATCTGCACCTTGCCTGGAATGAGAGACAGTCTGAACTAAGTGTCTACACTGATGCATAGGTCATATATAATTATTTGACTAGATGATCCGGGAGTTGAAAAGGACAAAATCAGGATCACAGTAGCTAATTTACCACTGGACATTCTTTATTGTCTAGTTTTTTTGGAAATGGAGTAGTTACTTTCCATAGTAATGCTTTCTTATAACTAAAATCAATATCTACTAACTGGTGACATTACTCACATCTTAAGTTTTCTGGGCATAAAGTATTACAGAGATGTTAGCCTTAAGAACATTTTTCTATAAGAGACATTGCATTGTCATTGGCCTTGTTAGTGGATCTCCAAATGCTTAAACTCAGAGCAATGTCAGAATATTCTAAGTTAGGGTGCCCAGTTTTCACTGAGCGAAGCAAATAGCATAAAATTTGATCTGGCTAAAATGTAGTGAATTAATAGGTAAATTGTATGGCAATGAGATAAGGACATAGTTCAGTGGTAGGATACTACCTAGCAGGTCAAGATTCCTCCCCACACTAGAGGAATTTATTTATTCTGTTATGTGTTCATTTAGTCATCAAATCAATCCTTCATTTGTTTTGGAACAAAACAAGTCATCCCTTTAACCTTCTTGATATCCAATACAATTGACCATTTTTCTCATGTTTTAATGTTCAAGGATTCCACAGATGACTTCAATGAAATGGTTAGCCAGGTGGCAAAGCTTAATAAAGTGTAAAACTTCATATACTATGTAGTTTCAATTGTGTGTATAAAGTGTCATGCTGGCTTATTTGATGACAGTTTGGGGGTAAAATGAGGTCATTCTGAGTAGTGTTTTAGATACTGATTCTGTTAAAAACTGTTCTAATATGTTCTTGAAGATGCAATTAAGGATGTCTCCTAGATGTTTCTACCAAAACTATTGAATTAAATTTAACAAGTTCTTTGAATAATTAGATTATCGATCATGGGTTGTAAACAAACATTCGATCATTATTTGTTTTCTGAGAACATTATTTACTTAACCAGAAAAAAAATCTCAATTATTCCTGGGAGCAGAAAACTTGTGTCACAGCGCATTATTTTATATGAACTACAGGCAAAGTCTAGAAGCACAGCTTTTATTTGTTTGTTTTGTTTTTGTTTTTGTGTACAGTATAAGTGTGATATACTCATCTTGTTTATTGAATAAACAAGAATTGCAGAAAGACTATCTGACCCAGGTTATATTTTCTTGTAAAGGACAGTTTTTATGGCTTTTAAAGCTGGCAATGTTTCCATTTGAATTTGTTGTAGTGTGAATTATTTAATATACTGGCCATGACGTTTGATTTGAAATTCATTCATTCCTTCAATAGTCACAAGCAAAACACTTCCTAAAGAACATATTTAATTGCCCAGATGTTTGTGTGAAATTACTACCATTAATCACTGTATTGTTTACTCTTCATCAGTCAATTAGTACCCTGAAGTGAGGTAGGAGGTATGGTATCCTTGTTATCCTTCATTCTGGCTTGCAGTCTAATTGACTGATGAAAACTATGTTGTATTCCACTTAAAGCTGAAGCTCGTGGTACATGCAGGGCCTTCAGTCCCTGTTCTGACACTGTATTGAGGCAGTCAGCAGTAAGTGTGGTGCTGATTCTTTGGCCCAGAACACTTGACACATTTTTGGAACTGTCTGAAAAACTAGAACTATAGGTTCTTTTTTTCTTGTTCCTTGGAATATTTCATCAGTCCTTAGTCTCAGTTGTCCTCTCTTCATTTCTCGACACTTTTTCTGCCTGACTGTACATGAACTTATCAGCTGGTTTTCAACTGTCAGGCAACTGATTCCCTGTCCCTTCTAGAAGGCTCCCACTGTTAGTTAAATGATCACATCATCCTAGCAAAAAATAGGCCTTGTGATGAAATTATTTAGTAAATTCTAAAGAAGTGTAAAGCACGTCTAACAGCTAACTATACAAGACTTGTATTCATCTTTAACTGTCCTCCATTACGAAGTTTATTTTGGAAAATGAATTCATTAAAGATAACTTGATAAAATAAATCACCTTGAAAATTGCCACAAGTAGATGGTAGAAATGACAGTTTATTTTTAGGCTTTTATTATGAGTGAATCTAAAAATCTTCAGATATTGTTTCTATCAATAACAATACACAGTGTTAACTGTTCATTGTATTAGTAACTACTGATACTTCAAGGAGTGCTACAGAATTTACTACAAGTAAATAATTGCAATGCCTTCCAAAATTGACTGTTTTCCTTCAGCAATTTTCTTCGTGTTTAGCTCGATTTTTCTATATTTGCAATCTTTCCCTCCCTGAGTTTTCCTAATGTTTAGCTAGTATTCAAATCTAGGATAGGTTTGTAATAGTTTCTTGAGAAATGAATCCAGTGATTATTGACAGTCCTCTTAAACCTTCATGTAACTATTGAGTTGTAATGATTATTTGTTTTAATAAAGACACATTGGAGAGGATTGCTTATTTAGGTCTTCCAAGTTTTAGAAGCAACATACCTATGTTGTGTCTTAAGTGTCAAATGTCCCCCACAAGTAGGTGTGTCATAAGTTGGATCCTAAGCTGAAGCTTTTGAGATGTGAGAGAACATCTTCCCCAGTGAGGTCTCGTGATGACATTTTTAGGTCACTGGAGTTAGACACTCAAAGGGTAGCATGGGACTCAAGAATCATTTTGTTTCATTTCCGGAGAATGAGAACTTTAGCTCTGCCCAATACTATCATTGCCAACTAGCACCTCATCAGAGGACTTGAAGTACAAAGACTCATGGACTGAAGCTTACAAAAGGGTGAGTCAAATAAATTTCTCTTTACAAGGTGATTATCTCAGTTATTTATTACAGTGATGGAAAACTGACTAACACAGCTGTTGGGAAAAATATTTCAAAGTTCTAGACTTACTTTTAATTTTTATGTACTTAACCAGAAGGACTTCTATGGACAAATGTGTGAAAAAATAGTCTCTGTGCTCAAGATAAAAATATTGAGATATATAGTTCTTGCAGTTACACACATCATTTTTCAGAAAACAAATATGCACTATGTAAAGTGAAGGTAAGTCCTTAAATTAAAAGATGAAAATAGGGCATCTTATGACTGTGTTCATAGTCACTTTAAGGCTCCTGAAGAGCAAATTCAATTAGTAAAATTATCCAACTATGAATGGCCTCGCTTATCATCAGCATTAGCAAATAAGATTTTAAAATGTAGTCCATTTCTTAGACAGAAAATTTTGGGGGTGGGGCAATGTCTCAGTGGTTCAGAGCACATCTGCAATTACAGGGGATACTGGATAGTTTCCTAGCACACACTCCAGGCACCTAACAATTCCTTGTAACTCCACCTCCAGGGACTCCTACACCCTCTTCTGGCTTATGACTGCACTTACATGAATGTACACACTTGCAAACTTTGAGAATCAAAGATACACATAAATGTTTAAAAAATTATGTTGGAAAATAATATAAATTTTAATATTTTGTCACATTGAACATATCGTGTAATTTTTTTATTAGTTTCTTCTGAAAGAATGGGTTCTGATTTTAGAAGTGCTTGTGCATATTTTAGATACTGGTAAGTTAGTAGAGGATATTTCTGTAATGGCCGGGAAAGAAAATTTAACTTCAGTGACTTTGAATCTGGATTTCTGTACATCAGGGAAATATAGGATCTAGGTTAAACACGTAATAATTGATCCGCTTTAGACAGAGAAAAGTGTCCTGCAGGGAATAAAGGTAAATAACACTCAATAGTTATTAACTATATGTTTATCATTAATAATATACAAACATACAAATACATTTGGATTTATGTGTACATGTATACACATGCTCTAGCTTTTCTGACTAAAAGCCCGTGTGAGCTAAGACCGACTACAAACAGTGAGGAATATAGAGCACTCAGTCCTTATATTGTGAATGCCACCTGTCCACGCCGAACCACAGGAGTGCTTACGTCATGACTGGAACCAGGAAGGATGAGAAAACTATTTAGTTCTACGGCTTCAGAGTTAAAATGAGTTCGAAGAGCACAAGGTCATTTAAAAAGGATACATAAATCTCCTCAAATTGTTCTGACACTGTACAGAGAGAAAGTTAATGAATAACAATATTGATCACAGTGAGGCGCTGGCTAGTAGGTACGGGAAGCCATGGGGAGGCAGTGGACTATCAGTGGGTGCAGAAGCTGAGGGCTTGCAATTCTATCAGATTCTGGTGGCCTCGGTGGTCTCACGACATCTTTCCCACCAAATGTTACTGACTATAAATGGGAAACGGCAGCCATCTTGATTGATACCAAAACAACAAAGTGATAAAATGGACAATTCAAATAGTGTGACATATAATTCTTCATAAGATATACTAATCATAGAAACACCATAGGATGCCTGGGAACTATTACCTGAGCCAAAGGATGAAGAACACCAATATTGTAGTTGAATACGGTTTGAGTGTCCCACTGGGGTCTACCTTGACTGGCTTGTTTCCCATACTGGTAAGCCTTCGTTTGGGGAGTTGCTAAGTCATAACATCATAATGCAGTTCTGTAATTTTTAGTAATTCTGGTGAGAAGGTTATCAGAAAAGCCTGACCTTTATTCAGACTCCATTTCTGTTCTGAATATTCACTACCATTTCTTTACAACGTAACCTTACTTTTCTGTGTCTTTCACCATGAAGTCCTCACAAGGCCTCAGGCAATTGAAATACTATGTCTTTAATCCAAATTGTGAGGTAAAGAAACTTGTTTATGAACCTTTTTGTCTCTTATTTTTCCATAGCAATGCAAAGTTAATACAATCAGAAAATACTACTTAAAATATCTTCAGTAATATATTTGCTTATGCTATTCAACCCACACAAAGAACAGAAGCACTTTCCAGCATAGCCGCTCCTTACAAAGCCTAACTATAAACTTCCAAAATAATATCTAAAACTATTTTTAAAATTTTGGCAAAATTTAAAAAACGAGTCACCATTTTGCTCCAGTGACTTTTTATTTTTTCAATTTTATTTTTTTAATTTTAATCAGTTTTGAAAGAATCATATAGAAGACACTTTTCTTTGATTTAGAAAATAGAGATTGATGAATCAGTAAGAACAGAAGTATAATAGTACAGTGCTTTCACTGAACTATCAAAAGGCTCAGAAAGAAAGTGGAGGAGGACATTAATGGGTTTAAAAAAAGCAAACATGACAACATATAAACAATGTCTGAGTCATATTGTTTATGAACTGTTTCTTATGTATAAAATTATATTGAATTCCAGAAGAATAAAGAAATGGTGGAAGGCAGAAAGTTGAAGTTTGTTCTGAAGCAGAGTATCTTCTTGTGTCTTAAAGCTTGGAGTGTCTGTAGCTGTGAAGGTTGGATGGGTGGGACTCTTACTGAGTTATTCCTGTAGGGATTGTTGCTTCTATGCTTCTCCCATTTTGGAATTCTGGCACTCTAAGTACAGTGCCTGAGAGACTCTTCTTAGATCATTTAGTAACTGGAAAGCTGGGCTAGGTACTTAGTAAAACCTATGATCAGCACTCTCAAGCTATTTATTTCTGAGTTATATCCACTTCCCCCCTGAATTTTGATTTGGAAACAGCGTCAAAGCTACATTCATCAGGTGAGCAGGCTAGCCTTGAACATATGGTGCACCCTAGCTGACCTTGGGCTTGTGATCTTGCTGTTTCAGGTCCTCACATGTATGAGTTTACAGAAATATGCCAACAATTTCCCATTCTGTGCATGCCTGAGACCAAAATTAAAGCAAATGTTGAAGGCTGAATGGTTAGGAATTCCACCCAACCCCAACTCAGCACTGCGAACTAGGAGGTGTGTTTATGGCTTGTTACTTGAAACAATGACTATTAATTTAAGAAGAAAATTTTCCCTTAGCTGTTTACAAAATTAAGTGATGATTCCTTTAATGTTACAGCATAAAAGCGATGTAATGGAACAAACCCCAATGGCCTTTGGAAGTCTAAATTGGAAAATGCATTCTCAATGTAATTTTAATTAAAGCAATTGAATTTAAGCAGTGGAGATAAACAAGGAATTGGAAGCCCTAAGCCTCAATTTATCACTTGATATGGAAGATTATTAAAATTATACTTTAAATATAGTTCTCTGTTGGATTTTGCCATCAGACACTGAGCTGCATGACACACTCCTGGTCTCTCAGTTAATTGTCTTCTTGCCTAGTTGATTAAATAAAGATTAGCATTTATTATCTCCACAGCATTTCACAAGCTTTAACAAATGAAGCTAGATGGCCCTTCTATAACACACTCCATCCTGCTGCCTTACTTTTTATGGAATGATATGCAGAAGAATCTCACAGTATCAAGTGCAATAACAAGGCAAGTGACCTGCTCCACTTCTTAACTTCCGCCTTGGACTTCAAAGCATCTCTAATGTCTTCAAGTCATTGAACACTTATGAGCATAGATGCACATAAGTCTGTCTTTAAAGAACAGACGAGGAACTTTGTTCGGCAGTGATCACGTTTTCCTATTGATATGGAAACAAAATAAACATCTCTCTGTGTCTCTGTCAATGTCTCTCTGTCTCTTGTCTCTATTAACTCTCTCTCTCTCTCTCTGTGTTTGTGTGTGTGTGCGTGTTTGATGTATGCACACATTCATGTGTGGTTGTACATGTTGTAGATGAACATGAAGGTCAGAAGATGATGCTGAGTGTTCTACTCCAGCGTTTATCACTTTATTTCCTTGTGTCTGGGACTCACTAAACTCAGATGTATGTTTGCAGCCATCACGCCTGACCAGTCCTCCTGTCTCCATTCTCACATTGCTTGGATTATGCAATGTTTTATATAAGTGCTTGGGATTTGACTCTGGTCCTGATTTACACAGCAGGTGCCATTGCTCCCTGAGCCATCTGTCAGACCCAATAAACTTTTTTTTTAACAGAATTTTATTTTCATGAGGTTCTGGAGGTCAGAAGTCCAATTAAAATGCCAGTAGGACTTAATCTTTCTAAAGTCACTAACACAGAATTTATTTGTAATAATGAGAATCTCTCTAAAATACATGATACCACTCATGTGAGATCAGATCTTGAGGAGGTGGCCAGATCATGAGGGACTCTCCCCAAGGATGAGAAAAGGGGCTTCACTTGGTATATGACTGTTTTTGTTCACTTCTCTTCTTGTGCCTATAAGGACACAGTATTTAGTAATCTTATCTTTCTATTTTCTACGATGAAAGGATATACCAGGAAGGCCTTCATTAGATTTTGGGGACTGGATCATATCTGTCTATTATAAATCACCTATATCATGTGTTCTGTGATAGAAGCATGAAGAGAAGAAGAAATTATTTCTCTCTTTTTATTCTGTCTCTGAAAGAACATCTCCATTCTTTGGCTCCTGACCCCCTCCTCCAAGCCCAAATCTAAGATCCTAACACAGTTATTTTCCTCCCATTACCTCTAAACTCACTGCCTCCTCAATGTAAGGATCATAGTGCATGTCTGGCGTACTGGAGTAATTCAGAATAGCCGTCTCTTCTCCAGAGGCTTCAAACCCCTTTTCCCATCTAAAGAAACAGTGCCAGAGACAGATGCAGACATATGTGAGTAACTGTCATTCAGCTACTAAGACGTCCCAGGACCCACAGGGAGGAAGCCAGCTGAAAACATTATTCCTCCCTCTTAGGTTTTCAGATCTGGCGTAGACATCTATTAGGTCTATTTGATTTAAGACTGGTGTAAGTGTCATTATTTCGTTTAGCTTCTGTCTCAATGATCCATCCCTTGGCGAGAGTGGGGTTTTAAAATCTCCCACTATTAAGGTGTGGAGATCAATGTGTGATTTAAGCTTGAATAATGTTTAATAATGTTTAAATAATGTTTCTTTAACAAATACAGGAACCCTTGTGTTTGGTTCAGGATTGTGATGTCCTCCTGATGGATTTTTCCTACGATGAGAATGAAATGTCCTTCTCCATCTCTTTTGATTAATTTTGGTTGAAAGTCTATTTTATTAGATATTATGATGGCTACTCCAGCTTGCTTCTTGTGTCCCTTTGCTTGGAAAACCTTTTTACAGCCCTCTACTCTGAAATAGTATCTATCTTTGTTGCAGAAGTCTGTTTCTTGAATTCGGCAGAATGTTGGATCCTGTTTCCATAACCAACCTGTTAGTCTGTGTCTTTTTATTGGAGAGTTGAGACCACTGATGTTAATAGATATAAGTGACTCATGATTGTTGGTTCCTTTCATTGCAGAATTGGTGATGATCAGATGTTTGTGTGTGTGTGTATGTGTGTGTGTGTGTGTGTGTGTGTGTTTCTTTCTTTCTTTCTTTTTGATGTTATGGTGTTTTTATCCTGTGTTTTCTTGGGTGTAGGTGATCTCGTTGGATTGAAGTTTTCCTTCTAGTATTTTCTGTAGGGCTGGCTTGCTGTGTAGATATTGTTTAAATTTGGTCATGAAATATTTTATTTTTTTTCTGTCTATGTTTATTGAAAGTTTTGCTTGATATAGTAGTCTGGGTTGGCATCAGTGATCTTTTAGCTACTGAATGGCATCTGCTCAGGCCCTTCTGGCTTTCATAGTCTCTGTTGAGAAGTCTGGTGTGATTCTGATAGGTCTACCTTTATATGTTACTTGGCCTTTTCCCCTTGCTGCTTTTAATATTTCTTCTATGTTCTGTAGATTATTATGTGGCGGGAGGAGTTTCTTTCTGCTCTAGTATATTTGGTGTTCTGTAGGCCTCTTGTACGTTTATGGACAGCTCTTTCTTTAAGTTGGGGAAATTTTCTTCTATGATTTTCTCAAAAATATTTTCTGGGCCTTGGAGCCTGGAATCTTCTTTTTTGTGTATTCCTATTATTCTTAGGTTTCTTCTTTTCTTGGTATCCTTGATTTCTTGGATGTTTTGTGTTTGTAACTTTTCCAATTTTATTTTTTCTTTGAAAGATGTATCAACTTCTTCAACATGATCAGGTATATTAGCTACTTCCACATCACTGTGATGACATTTATTGGTATAAATAACTCAAGCAAAGAAAAATTATTTTGGTTCATAGTTTCAACCCTTTATTGGGAGGGATGGAAGGGATGGCAGAAGTTATGACCGTAGTAATGTGTGGCAGACATGAAACTTATTAGGACTATTGCATTCAGGGTCAGGCTTGGTCTGGTGAAGTCATATCCATCCAGATCCCAAGGCCTAAAGGGTCTACAGTGTAACCAAACCTGCTACTTAGAAAATAAACAGTCAGTGCCAGAGTCCTTAGGAGACGTTTCAGACTCAAGCCACAGCACTGGGGCACTGATGGGAAAAGCATATTCCAAGGCAGCTTCTCAACTAGAAGGGAAATGCTGTAGTGTAGCGCTCAGTGCACAAACTGATGAGAAAAAGGCAAAGCCTGAAATCTGACAGTGCCCTGTGAGCAAACCTGTGCAGGGTGCTTGAGAAATCAAAACAGCAACAACAACAAAAAATCCAGACACGACTTTATTACTAATTAATTTTTGGCAGTTTCATATATATGTAATTACTTCTAATTACTCTTTCTCATTCCTACCTTCTCTTTCTCTCTCTCTCTCTCTCTCTCTCTCTCTCTCTCTCTCTCTCTCTCTCTCTCCCTCTCTCTCTCTCGTCACTATCTGCCTCCCCACTACAGGGTCTTCTCATATCTTTATGTTATCTTTTTTTTATTCACTGAGATGAATGAGGAATTTCTGTATTGCCATGGATATCATGCTGCCCACAGAACTCTGGTGGGCCCACTAGGCTGGAGGAACATTTGAAAACAACAACTCTCCCTCCATCCCCCAGAATCTGTCAGTAGTTATCAGTTCAGCAGGAAAGAGTGAGCCCCCTTGAGTACCTCCTCTATCTACAACTGGCTTTTGATAGGTCTTGTCTTATTCAGGCTGAGTATAGGTAAACTGGGATGCGGTTAGTTCATTAAACTGTCATGACCACAGATAGGATTTTGCCTCCCTTATTCTTATTTCCATATTTTAAGCTCTTCCATTCCCTTCTTCAGTGATACGCTCTGAGCCTTAGAGGAGAAGTTACAAATGTCTTTTTCGTTGCACAGCAGTCTGTCAGCTTCTCTCTCTCTCTCTCTCTCTCTCTCTCTCTCTACCTTGAAGTCAAGTGTCTCTGCATCCACTGACTTTCTTTGTAGAGAAATACTTCTGTTTAAGGCCGAGGGTAGCATTTGGCTGTAGGTATGACTGAAGATGTTTAGCAGACAGTTTTGTGTCATGTCAGTTTAGGTACATCATCCATCTTAGGGCCTATCATCTTCCCAGACATGGGTTTTTGGCACAGATTTCTACAGTGCCAGATATGAATTTTCTTCTGCAGAGCATGCCTCAAATCTAATCAGACAGCGGTTGGTTGTCTCCATAACATTATTGTCACTTCTCTACCAGTGAGCACATCTTATCTTGGAGGGTAAGATAGCTCAAAGGTTTCAAAACTGCTAAAGAAGAATTGTGTACCAGGGACTGGGTATTTTGTTCAGTAATCCTCTGCTTCTAGGAGTCTCATTCTTGGGACTTTCTGAAGCATCTTTTATACAGTCCTAAAGAATTTCCTAATTACTCTTTATTTAGTTCACATACTAAATAAAAGGCCTTGAAAAACTGCCATATTAGACAGTGTGCCAGAGGATGAAAATGTGGGGCTCTCCCTCTCCTCGCCTACCAAAGAAAGCTTCTTGTATTAGTCTGACTGCAGTATTTATCACATAATCTTTGGGATCCAAATTGTCCTTTTTATAAACTGGGCTCAGTAGTCCTTATTCTATAGATATCTGGGGGAACCTTTAATTGAGATAATGTTTGAATAATGCTTGGAATTTATGTTATATTTCATAAAAATACCAAACAAATTAATAAAAAACCTAAACTCCACACCCATAAAACTTCTTTACAACAAAACTCATTGATTTCTTTTAGCCTCATAGCCAGATCAGTATTGAGCAAAAGAACTGAGGTGGATAAGGACAGATAATATTCTCTTAATAATTAAATACACATTTAATTCTTGAGACACTGTACTCACTAGGAGAGCATGGTTTCAAAGAAGATGGATCATTATTATTACACAGCATAAGAAGTGCCCCAAAAGAAAGATGAATGCATTGGCAATAGGAGCAAATATCATTAAACATCTTTCTTGCCTTCTCTCCAACACTGTGTAATAATGTAGTGAAAGTGAATGGGTCTTCTGCATCAGTTATGCGGGATAAATAGACCAATGGTCTGAAGGATACTTAACAAAGAGCATCCTTTGTTGTTTTAGGCTCTGGAAGATGAGAAAGTTCTTTCTTTCATTTTTTCTTTCAGGCAAGACTAGAGACGGTACAGATGAAAAATCTAAGTCCCAAAATAGCCTCACAAAATCCTTTTTATGTAGCCAAATTAGACTTAGGCACTGGCCTATGAAAACAATAGTTTTTTTTTTATTAACCTAATCACATTGTTTCCCTAAAAAGATCATGTGAGCATTATCTGATTCCCCCTCTAAAGGATAGCAGCTTTAAATTGCTTCATTCAATAGTTTTCTATGTCAATAAACAAAGAGTAGACAAGCCATCTTTGTATTTATGCTCTTCTTTCTCAGTTTCCTCCAGATTGTCCACCTAATTCTTCCCACCATGTTCCACTAAACTGAACTCCAAACAGTCCCTCAAACTAAGTAATCCATATCCCTATCAGTCAATAAAGAAAAGATTTGGAAGGACAAGAGTGCAGGGTTCATGTGTTGGATGCTTTTCTTCTTAAGGGCTTTGTTGCAAGTCCCCTGTGTTAATCCACTGGCTGTTAATTCTACCAGCACTGGCTGGAATGTGATTTATGGACTTGTATTATTACTTCTAGTAAAATTTCAGTGACACTGAACAACTCAGGTGCTCTCTAGAGTTGTTTATAATAGGATTTTATCTTTATTACAAAGTAAGTCTCCCTAGTTCCAGATGCTCTTGGTTTGGAGGTTAAATTCAAAAAATTCACTTTTCATCACCAGGATGTTCATAGTGTAGCTTGACAGCTGGCCTCTAATATTAAGTACTATTTCTTGTTACTTAGTTTCAAATTTCTTTCAAATATAAAGCATAAAGAAGAGAAACCCAGGTGCTGAACAGCATCTTAGAGTTCTGATGAAATGAATTCTGTCAATGAAGTTGCAAAGCAAAAATATATGTTTAAAGAAAAAAGAACTGATGAAACTTGCTTGAATTAAATCTGAAGAATATTCTGTGCTTCCACAGCATTGCGAAAAGTATACACAAAAATAATAAAAATTGATTCTGTCAGCACAACTTTACAGTGTAGGAAAGTTAAACAGCAACAAAGGAAAACTGAAAGCGAAATGAAAGTACAGTGTGTATGCTGACCCTCCCTGCCTCCTTCACTGTGGCTATCTAGAAAACTGTAGATAGAAGGAACCAAACAGGCAACGTTGAATAAGACATTGAACATTTGAGGACGTGAACTGTGTGGCTTTGTACTTCTGTATACATTTTTAACCAGTTGTCCATGGGGTAAATAATATGTTGCTTAAACTACTGCATTCATCTAATTCTAGAATGCCTTCTTTTGAAAGAGTTTGTGATTTCAGTTCTTGGGGGAGGCAAAGATATTAAATTTGCTGATTCCTTATAGAAGTAGATTTTTTTCCCATCCATAGCAATAGCTATGCAGTTAAGTGCACTGTTATTAGCCAGCAGAAATGGAGTGAAGCCCAGGTACAACATTGGAGAGTATCATCAGCACAGCTCAGAGGAAAGCTATGGGCTATGTCGCCTGACTTCTTAGTAGCTAGACAGGCACATAGTAAGATGGCTCGTACTGTTGCCTTTAAGAGGCAGTGACTTTAAGTGCACTGATGGGCCTAATCTTGTGCTAGTCCCTTTTGGGTAATCACAGCTTCTCTGAGTGCTGCAGAGCAATGGCTGTGTCATTCCACAACACATATCCATCTGTCAGGAAGGATGACTGCAATAGAGAAATTAAAGAAGCCATTGGCTGCTCCTACGAGCTACAAAAGCATCAAAACCTGCTATAAGAATATTTACTGGTACAGAAGAGAATTCATTTGAACCTGGGAGTGAAAGCCCACAAAAAAAGGATTATAAACAATATGATCTCAGTGTTTTAAAAATCTGATAAGAAAACCAAACAATGAAACAGAGTGCTGGTTATACGGAGTTCAGAGGATAATGGTAAATTTTTACTGTCTTGGTACTTTATGAATTTTTTTCCTTCTTCACTTATTTAATTGACTTAACTTTCTATTCTACAGTGAGCATACTAGGCACAGGAGAAGCAGTTTTTGATGCTCAGCTCACTGAGATGGGAAGGAGGATGCTAACAGGAGAGTTAAGAAACAAATTAATTTCATGGGGACGTAGTGACTCTAGGGTCTTTACTGAACACCAAAGTAGGATGTCATCTTTTCAAGGTAAGAAATGCTCTGGCACATGTCAATGATTTAGACTCTATTGCAATAAGGTTCATAAAATGCCACTGCAATCAAGAATGGATGAACAAAGGAAAGAAAAACAGGCAAGGGGGCTTCTCCATAGTACTCACAAGCAACTGTAGCAAGATTTCTGAGTGTTCCATATAGTTATGATGACATCTTAATCTATTTGAAAAAGCAAAGGTGAAAATCACTTTACAAAAAAGTAAGGGCCAGATACAGGTATCAAAATTTAGGGGACCTTATGTTGTATAAGATGAAGATGATATCCAGCAAGAAAGATGAGGAAACTCTAGCCACAGCCTTTTTCTATAAATATTGCAATGATATTTAAAGAATTTGATCAAGTCTATCCTGAGTGGATGGAGAAAGACACACAGAAACTAGAAGGTTATTAAACAACAATTGAATGCCAATAGCTGTGCTACTGGCCTCCAAACAACAGAGCCCATTTTACTGGTGTTGGTTGCCGAGCAGAGCTACACAGTATTACTGAGGACACAATCTGCTTTGAGTATGAGACACGAAAACTCAGGCTGAAGTTGGGCTGGGAATTTCCCTCTGCCTGGATAATTTTCATAGTTCTGCAAAGTGCTATGCTGGCTGATGATGGAGAATTATTGCCAACAAACCTACTTAGTGGCAGACTGATTTATTATAATACTAACATGTCTGAGGCAAAATGTGTCCAATAGCGAAATCATGGCACAGTTGCTATAAATACTCTCTGGTAGGAATTTAGACCCACTGCATAGGAATAGATTTCATGTCTGATACTCAAACCTAATTAAAATCCCATGGCTGGGGAGGACATGGGCCAAGCTGGTGAAGCTGCTACTGCTGTGCTAAAGAAGCACAGTGTGCTTATCAAATTAATTTTCAAACATCTTTTTTTAAGAAAGTGTTTATAGAACTTCTCTCACAATCAATCTATTAGAGTTGCATTTGTTTCACATTTTCACTAAAATTTTCTACAGCTACTCATTTTTTAAAATTATTTATTCACTTTACATCCTGATTGTAGCTCCTTCCCATCTCTGAACACCAAAGTAGGAGGTCATCTTTTCTTTCTACTCTTTCTCCGTATTTCCCCTTTCCATGCCCCCATTCCTCAGATAAGGTGAGCCCATTCCCCCCCACACACACCCAATCCACCCAAGCTCATCAACTCACATCAAGACTAAGTGAGTCCTCTTCCACTGTGGTCTGGCTGGTGAGGTAGCCCTGCTAGAAGGAAGTGATCAATAAACATAAACCATGTCAAAAAAAAAAAAAAAAAAAAAAAAAAACCCTTGCTCCCCTTACTAGTGAAGCACATGAAGCCCAATATACCCATTGGCTACTTCTTATAGGGGACCTAGGTCCAGTCCATGTACAGTCCAAAGTTGGGTGCTTCACTCTCCACAAGCCCTCTGGGCCCTGGTTAGTTGGCTCTGTTGGTCTTCTTGTGGAGCTCCTGGCAACTCCAGGTCATTCTATCCTATCCCTTACTTTTTTTTTTTAACAAGACTCTCTACTCTTTGCCCAGTGTTTGACTGTAAGTCTCAGCATCTGTTTCCATCTTCTGCTGGGTGGAGCCGGGTCTCAGGTTGGACTAGGAATTCCCTGGTGGACTATTGGCTAGGATTCCATGCTTTCAAACACATTTTATTTAAAGTATTTTTCTATAAATCTATTTTTTCATTTTTGAAAAAAAAATGTCTTTCTCCAAATAGATCCTGATTTTTCCCTTCCTCTCTTTTATTCTGTTACTTCCCACCTCCCATTCATGCAGAACCACATTGTTTTCTCCCATTAGAAAACAAACAAGGATAAACCCACACACCTAGGGAAAGTTAATTTTTTGACAAAGAAGCCAAAAATCATTCAATGGAAAACAGCATCTTCAACAAATGGTACTGGTCTAACTGGATGTCTACATGTAGAAAAACTCAAATAGAACCATATTTATCACCCTGCACAAAGGTAAAGTCCAAGTGGATCAAAGACCTCAACATAACACCAGACACACTAAACCTGATGGAAGAAAAAAATGGGGAAGAGTCTTGAACTCATTATCTCAGGAGACAACTTCCTGAACAGAACACCAACAGCACAGGCTCTAAGATCAACAATCAATAAATGGGACCTCATGAAAGTAAAAAGCTTCTATAAAGCAAAAGACACTGTCATCAGAACAAAATTAAAGAAAACAGACTGGGAAAGGATCTTCACCAACCCTTTATCTGACAGAGGGCTGATATCCAGAATATATAAAGAAATGAAGAGGTTAAACACCAACAAACAAAGTAATCCAATTAAAAACTGTGGTACAGAGCTAAACGGAGAACTCTCAACAGAGGAATATCAAATGGCAGAGAAACACTTAAAGAAATGCTCAGTGTCCTTAGTCATCAGAGAAACACAAATCAAAATGACCCTTAGATTCCACCTCACACCATCAAAATGGCTAAGATCAAAAACTCAAGTCACAACACATGCTTCAAGAAGAGAAAGGGGAACCCTCCTCCATTGCTGGTGGCAATGTAAACTTGAACAACCACTTTGGAAATCAATCTGGCGCTTTCTCCAAAAATTGCCACTTCAAGATCCAGCTACCATTCCTAGGCACATATCCGAAATATGATAACCCATACAACAAGGACATTTGCTCAACCATGTTTGTAGCAGCTTTATTTGTAATAGCCCAGATGTCCCTCAACTGAAGAATGGATACAGAAATTGTGATTCATTTACAAAATGGAATACTACTCAGCAATTAAAAATAAGGAAATCATGAAATTTGCAGGCAAATGGTGGGACCTAGGAAAGATCATCCTGAATGAGTAACCCAGAAGCAGAAAGACACATATGATATATACCCACTTATAAGTGGATATTAGCCATATAATATATAATAAACATGCTGAAATCTATACTCCTAAAGAAGCTAAACAGCAGGGAGGACCCTAGGGAAGAGGCTGAAACCTCACTCAGAAGAACAAACAGGATAGACATCAGAGGTAGAAGACAAGGAACAGGACAGGAGCCTTCCACAGGGGGCATTTGAAAGACTCTACCCTTCAGGGTATCAAAGTATATACTGAGACTCATAGCCAAACTTTGGGCAGAGTACAGGAAACCTTATGGAAACAGAAGGAGCTGAAAAGACATGGAAAGGACAGGAATTCCACAAGGAGATCAACAGAGCCCAAGGGGCCCTGAAGCGACTGAAACTCCAACAAAGGACTATGCTTGGAGAGGATCTAGAACTCCTGCACAGATGTAGCCCATAGGCTGCTCAGTTTCCAAGATGGTTCCCTATTAAAGGAATCAAGGGCTGTTTCTGACATGAACTCAGTGGCTGGCTCTTTGATCACCTCTCCTTGGGGGATTCAGGCTTGCCAGGATGCAGAGGAAGACAATGCAGCTTGCCCTGATGAAAACTGATAGGGGAGGGTCAGATAGAAAGAGTCTATCAGTGGACTAGAGAAGGGTTATAGGGGGAGAAGAGGGAGGGAGGGTGGCACTGTGAGGAGACCAGGAAGGTGAGTTAATTAATTAATTAATTAAAAAGAAAACAAACAGGCCCTTAAGGGATTATAATATAATAAGCATAAAATAAGATAGAACAAAACTAACATATCAGCATAGGAAAACAAACAAACAGAAAAAAAAAACAAACAGAAAGAAAAATAGCCCAAGACCTACTTGTTTGCACACTCAGGAATTTCCTAAAATACTACACTGCAAAACCTAATGTATACACAGAGATCCTGATGCAGACTCTTGCAAGGCCCACACATGCCTCAATCTCTGTGAGTGTACATGAGTTTGACCATGTTGATTCGGAGGATCTCTTTTTCTTGCTGTCTTCCATCCCCTCTGGCTTTCACACTCTTTCTGCCTCCTCTTCCACAGGGTGAGCATGGGTTTCTATGAGACCTGAGAAAGGGATTTAATGACTTCATTCCCTGTAGGACAGTGTGTTCCAAAGTCTCTTACTCTGATACTAATGTCCTGCTGTAGTTCTCTTTGTATGCTTCATCTGCTGCAGGAGGAAGCTTCTCTGATAATGGTTGAACAAGGCCTTGGTCTACAGATACAGTGAAATGTCATTAGGAAGCATTTTATTGCTACTTGTTTTGACAGTATTTGGTTTCCCTATGTATGTGGGCTAGCTAGTCTCACCATTTGCTTGCAATTTTAATTTTTGCTCTCATCATTAGGCACTGTTTGGCAGAACGCATGTTTTCCAGTACCTCCAAAACTCCCTGTTCTTTCTGCTGGAGCAGCTTTTTCTTTAGAATAGGAAAACAATAGCAGCTGTGCAAAACTATCACCTGGCTAATTTGCATCTCTCTCTGTCTTTTTTGTTTGTTTGTTTGTTTGTTTTGTTTTTGATTTTTGGTTTTTGATTTTATAAGATAAGGTTTCTCTGTTTAGCCTTGCCTGTCCTGGACCTAATTTGTAGACCAGGCTGGCCTCAAATTCACAGAGATCTACCTGCCTCTGCCTCTCTGAGTGCTGGGATTACAGGCATGCATCAATGTACCTGAATTGTCTCCCCCCTACCCAGGAGCTTAGCAATACTTAGTTACAATTTTCCTACATGCTTTTTTTTTTTTTTTTTTTTTTTTTTTCTGGCTGACAAGAAGTAAACAGTTTATACTTCCTCCCCGACCCCCTGTGGAGCCCTGAGCTGTAGCTTCTATTTTGTTTCCAGACAGCAAGTAGTTGCCTTAAATATCTGCCTTTGATCTGCACATATTTGTCCAATGGTAGCCTTTGCCACAACATCAGCAAATCCCCCGGAAGCCTAGGCATTCTTTATGAAAACTCTTGGTTTGTTTACTTCTCCAATGGAATGTACCATATTTCTCACAGTTAACACACCCGATATACTGAGATCTAAAGTGTTTTGTGGCTTGGTCATAATTTTCCCCAATTGAAACACTGGGCATTTTAATATTGGTACCTTTAACAATAGGTTTTCCTAGATATTAGCAATATCAGTTATGTCCCTTATCCACTCCTACATCGGTGCTGTTCACTCCTTTAATGTTGTCACCCCAGTACTGAGACTGGGGCAAAATCACCAGATCACAGTCCTTTCAAAGCAGGGGTCCAGCAGCAGTCCCCCACCCAGATTAACCTTAGGGTGTGACTAGGGTCACTTAGCCCCTAAGAAAGCCCATGGAATGTGTTAACTCCTCCTCTCCCTTGCTAGAGCAGGGCCCCTTGGGCCCAGGATTTTTTGGCTCTTTTGGTCTCTTTGTGCAGTTCCTGTCCCATCCAGGTCTTCAGATAGAAGGGGAGGCAGTCCTCCCCATCAATGGACTAGGGAAGGGGCCTAGGAGAAGAAGAGGAAGGATGAGTGGGACTGGGAAGAGATGGAGGGGGCCACAGCCAGGATACAAAGTGAATAAATCAAAATAAACACAGAAAGAAAGACAGAATGAAAGAAGGAAGGAAGGAAAAAAGGAAGGAAGGAACGAAAGAAAGAAAGAAAGAACGAAAGAAAGAAAGAACAAAAAAAGAAGTTACCACTGGACTAAGTTTCCATACCCCTCAAAAGCCTCAATTCCAGGTGACTCTCCCTACATTCACTCCCTGAAGGCTATCTCTCTGCTTTTCACCTGATCTTTTTGTTCCAGTCCCCTAATGCCCAAGTCCACCTGTGAAATCTACTCTATTCCCCCCTCACATGTAGATCCATATGTACCCCTAGTCTCTTCCTGTATAAGGAACCTCTGGGTCTATGGATTTAGGTTGGTTATTACTTATTTAATGGCTAATATCTACATGAAGAATAATAAACATCATATTTATCTTTGAGTGTCTGGATGACCACTCAGAAGGTTTTTTTGTTTGTTTGTTTTTTGTTTTGTTTTTTTGGTTTTGTTTTGTTTTGTTTCTACTTCCATCCATTTGCCTGCAAATTTCATGATGTCATTTTTCTTAACAGCTGAGTAAACCCCATTGTATAAATGTACCACATTTGCTATATCATCCTTCTCTTGAGAGACATCTGTGTTGCTTCCAGATTCTAGCATTTGTTAAACAACAACAACACAACAACAACAAAAAGAGAAGCAGTCACGAGCAAAACAGAAGAAAGATGAAAACATCCTCCTTTAATCTTCAGAACTCCTTATATCTGGACTTTAAGTTCCCCTCTACACACACACCTCACTTACTCCTTTCAAGAAATTCTCTTTGTGTTTGTCAAGTTCTCTTTCAACTTGGCAGGAGCTCAGGATAATGGGAAAAGGGAACCTCGGTTGACAAAATTCTTCCATTAGTTTAGCTTATAGACAAATCTGCAGTACATTTTCTTGACTAACGGTTAATATGTTTACCTAGCCGGTTATGGATGGTGCCATCCCTAGGCAGGTAGTTATTGGCTGTATAGGAAATCAAATTGAGCAAGCCACAGAGAGAAAACCAGGAGGCAGCATCCTTCCACGGCCTCTGCTCGAGTTCCTGCCTTCAACTTGTTGAGGGAGGTGTGTCACTAGGGGTGGACTTTGGAGTTTCAAATACTCAAGCCTGGCGCAGTGTCTCTATTGCTGCTGCCTGCCAATTCTGTTATAGAGCTCTCAGCTCCTCCAGCACCACATCTGTCTGCACACCTCTATCCTTCCTGCCATGATGATAATGGACTGAATCTCTGAATCTATAAGCCAGGCCCAATTAAATGTTTTCCTTTCTAAGAGTTTCCATGATCATGGAGTCTCTTTACAGCAATAGAATGCTGACTAAGTCAACAACGAAGATTAACCACCACAAAGTTTGTGCATTACTTTGTGTAAGATAGTTGTAGAGAGGGTCTGGGCTAACATTTTGTGTGTGGGCGGGGGAGAACATACATAGTTTATTTCCCTTACACATTCAGTTAACAGTAAGGAAAGTCGGGCAGGAACCTGGATGGAGGACCCAAAGTGCAGGCTATGGAGGAACACTGCTTGGTGGCTTGCTGAGCATGCTTTCTTACAGAACCTAGGACCATCCCATCATGATGAGTGGCACTGCCCATCATGAGCTGGGCCCTCTCACATCAGTCAAGAAAGCATAACACAGGCTTGTTCCCAGGCCAATCTGCTGGAGGTGTTTTCTTAATCTAAATTCCCTCTTTCAAAATGACTCTAGTTGTGTCAAGTTAACATAAAACTGCCTACCAAAACTGACTCCTTATTAACTTGGTACAGAGACATATAGCTATTCAATTAGAACTTGTCCTGTCCTTTCTCATTTGTCCCCAATATAACATGTTCATATTAATATCACAAAGACAGGCTTGGAATACACAGCACTTATAAGCAGATGTTATCTGTATGGTATAGGATAGACATCTACAGACCTAAAGAAGCTAAACACTGAGGAGGACCCTAGGGAGGATGCTTAAACTTCATTCAGAATGGCAAACAGGATAGACAACAGAAGCGGTGGAAGAGAGGAAACAGGGTGAGGATTTACTATAGAGGATCCTCTGAAAGGATTCATCTACCAGGGGATCAAAGCAGATGCTGAGACTCAGGGTCAAACATTGGACAGAGTGCAGGGAATCTTACTGAGAAAGAGAGTGACATGTAGGGGATAGGAGCCCCACAAAGAGATCAACAAAACTAAAAGATCTGTGCTAACATTTAAAGAAGACTTACTTTCCAAAGAACTGAAAAGTGAGTTATATGGGTTCAGAGAAGGTGTGTGTGTGTGTGTGTGTGTGTGTGTGTGTGTGTGTGTGTTTGTGTGTGTCAAGGGAAGGTGGGTCCTATGTAAGGTCTGGCATTTGTTCAGAGTAAGATGAATTTCCACCAAGAACTTTAAAAAGAATGTACTGATTAAATTTACATGTAAATAGCACGACTCCATTCATTTCAAAGGAAAACACCAGAGCAAGAAAACAATTAAATCAAGAGTTGTAATAATTTAATCAAAGTGAATCCTGGCTTGAAATAGAATACTATAGTGGAAATAGCAAGAAGGGTTCAAATTCTGGATGCAATTTGATGACAAATTAACAAAATTTTGTAGTTTATATAATGTGGCATGAGAAAAAGTCAAGTTAATTTTTTTCTTTTTTAAAATTTTAATTAATTACACTTTATTCACTATGTTTCCCATCTGTACCTCCCTCCCTCCTCCTTTCCCAATCCCATCCTCTCTCCCTCTCTTCCACCCATGCCCCTCCCCCAGTCCACTGATAGGGGAGGTCCTCCTCCCCTTCCTTCTGATCCTAATCTATCAGGTCTCATCAGAAGTGGCTGCATTGTTTTCCTCTGTGACCTGGTAAGGCTGCTCCCCCCTTAGGGGGAGGTGATTAAAGAGCAGGCCAATCAGATTATGTCAGAGACAGTCCCTGTTCCCATTACTATGGAGCCCACTTGGACACTGAGCTGCCATGAACTACATCTGAGCAGTGGTTCTAGGTTATCTCCATGCGGGTCCTTGGTTGGAGTATCAGTTTCAGAAAAGATCCCTGTGCCCAGAATTTTTGGTTCTGTTACTCTCCTTATGGAGCTCCTGCCTTCTCCAGGTCTTACCTGTTTCTTTCATAAGTTTCCCTGCACTCTGCCCAAAGTTTGGCTGTATGTCTCAGCATTTCCTCTAAGGAGGACTCTGGCTAAGATGCTCAATCCTCATTCAGAAAGGCAAAGAGGATGGACATTGGAGGAGGGAGAAAACAGTGAACAGGTCAGGATCTTGCCACAGAGGGCCTCTGAAAGTCTCTACTCTACAGGGTATCAAGTTAAAATTTACATCAAACATCTTTGCCAGGGTGACTGGAAGGATATGATTTACATTTGTTGGAGAAGAAAATATTGAAACTCTTTTTCAGTATTCTGCATATACTTTAAGAACTTGTTAAGAACTAAATATGTGAGGCTTGAGAGATGGATCAGTAATTAAAGTGCTTGCTATGAAAGAACATGTAAAGGTTGATGGAATGAAAAAGCTCTAGAAAATTGCTCTCTCACCACCATCGCATGTGTGCAACCCCCTACACATACACACACACACACACACACACACACACACACACAAATATCAACCCATATAATAATGATAAATATAAATTTAAAGGAAGTGTTAATTAATGTTATTGAAAATTATGTGAAAACACACCTAACTGTCCTAACTTGAAGTTAAATAATACACTTAGTGTTATACATGCAAAGTATGACATATCATGTATAAAAAAATACACTTCATTAAAAATAAGCCTTTTACTTTCTTAAACTACTTTGTTCAAGCCATTTGTCACAGCATCCAAAAAAGGAGCTAAAAGACAACCTTCAAGAAATACAGTAACATGAAAAGGGGAGATAAATAATCATTACTTTGCAGGAAAAACTGGAATGAATGTGGAATCTTAGCCTCCTCTGCTTGTGTTGCTATAACAACAAAACAAAACAAAAAACAGCAACAACAACAAACCAGACTGGTTTTTATATAACAACAGAAATCACTATTTATTGTTTTGGAGATGACAAGCCCCAGATCAAAGACAATTGGTCAGTGAAAACTCAGTTTCAGGCCCCTGGTGACAGGTTAGAGTGATGAAGAAGCTCTCTGCAGTACCTTTGATAGGGGAACTAATTTTATTTATGAATGACACAAACACTCAAATTAATGCAGTGAGATGTCAGATACACATTTTAGTACCTTTGGTACCCTTTGCTGTACATTGTCAACATCTAATAAGTATGTCTTCTGGGAGGCCAGGTAAGAAATTTTCATCTCTGTGTTAGCACTGCTAGGCTTTATCTTTTGTCTATTTACTGCCACAAGCCTTAAATACCATTTATACTGGTTTTCAATGATGAAAATGCAGATATGAATAACTTCCATTATTATAAAATGTTACAAGCAATTGACATTGATTCTATGAATATCTTTAAACTTCCCAATAATTGCTTCTTACATCTCTTGATACATTTAGTTCAAAACTAATAATTTTGTCCCTGTTTTGCAAAATGCTCAAAATATACTTTATTTTAAATGATGAAGATGGGGGCGATCACACTGTGGGAAAATTCTACTTCTCAAGAAACTTAAGCATTTATGCCATGCTGTTTTTGATCTTTCTTTAGTTTCTTGATTCATCAGGCACTCTTTCAATTAAAAAAAAAAAAAGCAAAGTCAGAAGACATCATGTGCAGCACATTTTTTCCATAACATTTTTTTGGAAAACGGGGAAATAGGCATATCAGTGTTGAACATGAAGCTTCCTGAAAAGCTATGGATCTCGGTCAGACTCGACAAACAGATAATTTTAATGAAAATATTGCTTACACAAACCATCTCTCTTTTCTTGACCTCTCTTTCAATAAATTAGTATCTGAATCATTAAGGCATCTTCAAATAAGGAGAAAGTTTCAATCTGAGCAAATCTACCCATAGATACTTCTGATGTGCACAGGGTGATCCAGTTTTATAACTCAAAGACTTCTGTTAATGCGGAGTCCTCGGGGAACCTGCTCAGGAATTCTGCACGCATCATGAAATTTCCTCCTGACAGTTTCCCAGCATCCTCTGTTTAAGCAGATGTATTAACAAACAACTCCTCTGATTCGCTGGAACACACACCTTTATTGAGTTTCAAAATGACCGTGTTCAGGCAGTTAGAATACAAAGCACCCTTTTTACCACCAGCCCATTGAAGACCACTTTGATTCTTCCATCAACACTGAGAACTGCCAGAAACATTTCATTTTTTTTTTCTATGCCTGTTGGCTGTAGAAGAGAGGTTCTAATGAACTCATTGTCAGCCACCATGGCTTTCCTGGATTGCACAAAACTAAATGACACATCAGTTGCACTTGCAGTTTATGGATGTGAATGTGCCAGTGTTCTCCCTTTCCTGAAACCTTGCCAGTCAGGAAGCAAATTCTTCCATCCTGTTTTTCAAAACCTTATTCATGAATTGACATTAGTGTTACAACTTCAGTAATGGACCCTAAAAAAGCATCACTGCTAAATGGTTTTCATTTCATTTATGGGCAGCATCCTACAGGATGAATGTGCAGACAGATGCCTCAGACTCCAGCTAAAAACACTAGGTCCTAATTACCTCACAATCTTTCAATTCAAATCAACAGAACACTTCAACCCTGTTTCTTCAGTCTCTCTGAGAAGGTAAATACCAGGCTTTAATGGATTGTGCTAATAATAACTGCTCAAAGTGGTTAAACAAAACTCCAATTCTTTACAAGACTGGCAGGGAAAGGAAGTGTTAAATAGAGGAATGTAAGGATTTTAGATCTGTGCTAAACTTAAAAGTCTGGGCAAATTTCATGGCTTACTCGTAGTAAATAAAAATTCTCTAATGAAATTTGTATTGTGAAATAAAGTTCAATATGATAGTGAAATGATGCATCTTTCGTATGTTTTTCATTTTCAGATCTATATCAATGAATAATCTTCACAGACTCATAAACTCCTTTAAAAATCTGCTTCATGTAAACAGTTGCTATATTTGATACAGCAAGATTGTAATTGTAAAAATAATTTCCCACAACTCTACCTAGTCTCCTAGCTCTAAACACAACTCAAAAATAGGTTTTTCTACAGGCAGTTGGCAGAGGAAAGCAGGAGGCAGCATGGGGCTGGGTATGCAGTAGTTTCCCTTTGCTTTCTGGGAATTCTAGGGGCGGACTGAGGCATGGGGCCAGAATGGTTAGAGCAAGAAATGAAGAGTTAGAAGAAGATTGTGTAGAAACAAAATAATTTCTGTTCTCCTTGAAACATTTAATTTGACATGAAAACAGAATATATTCTGGCTACGAAACATTTAGGAAGGCAGTAAGCGTTTGCTGAGTGCATTTATGAAATGAACACGAGATATTAAGAATTCATTATTTTATGAATATCCGTTCATCAGTCACTGTATGTTTACAAAGTGCTTCCAATCTTACACTTCAGCTTCGTGCAAAAGAAATAGAATTAGATCAGCATTATACATAATGCCTCTTAGCTGAACACAGAGTGTCCTCATATTTTATTTCACTGTGAGCTGGTAAATGCCCTGTATGCACTGCTCCATAAGCACACTGGTAAATGGTTTTTGCTCCCTATAGATCCTGGGTGTACCAACCTCACTCTGAGATTTTGACTTTAACCAGTCTCTAATAATTTATCTAAGAAACATTCATAAGAGTACAAGTAGCACACTTATGTCTAAAAATAAGGACAGCATAGGTATAAAAACTGTGTGGTATACTTGGTTCAAGGAATTCTAACTCCTTTAACTTCCAGTTCATTAATTCATTAGAGAAGATTGTTTCTTCCTTTTGTCTAAAGATTTTTTTAATTACCCATTTTCCTGTGTTTGTGTGTGTGTGTGTGTGTGTGTGTGTGTGTGTGTGTAGGGTGATGTGTAAATTATTAGTCTACATATGTGAACTTGTGACTGTGAGCACAACTGTGCATGTGCACGCAGATGCTAGAGGAAGATATCTGTATTTTCGTCTATCACTCTCCACTTTAATTCCTTTAAGACAGGATCCCTCACTGAACCACAAGTTCATCAGTTCAGCTAGATTGGCTGGCCAGAGAGTTCCAGGGATCTTACACCCAATTTGGGAGTTCTAGCTAGGTACTTCCATACTTGGTGCTTTGTATGGATGGTAAGGATTTGGACTAAGGTCATCATATTTATAGAGCAAATGTTCTTACCCACTTAGTCATGTCCCCAGCTCCAAATTATTTAATTTTAAATACACAATTACTAAAAAATCTTTTTATGTGTGCTAAAACAGTGATGTTAAAGATTTCCGAAGCAATAAATTGTCAGTAAGTAAAACTATCATGGTATACTGGTTATCACAAAGTAAACAGAAGCCAAATAATTAATACTGACAAAGAGAAAAACAACAGAATAACTAGAACAACAAAATATCTGAGTTGGATATTTAAAATGGTAGTTTTAGTTATTGAGCTTTTAGATTCTATATTGATAGGTATTTTCACATATTTATTTATTTCATTATCAAGCCAAAAATCTCATGCTGTATATTACCATGGTTGGGAAAATGAGGCTCAGACATTTAAGGAAGAAGAGGTGAGGACAGGAGAGCACACACTATCACAGAGTTTGGTGCCAGAACAATAGCAGATATATAGATGGCAGAACCTCTCCGATTCGGCCAGTTTACTGACACTTGGTAAACATCATTCCTTCTTTTTTAAATAGGGTGTAATAATCATAACTATCTTGCAAATTTGTGAGGATGACTTAAGAGCATTTGGATGAGATGCCCAGTACAGTGTTAACTGATAGCCAATGTCCTTAAATGTTCACTATGCTCAAGAAGTAGTCAAATAATATGACCCAGCAATAGTTGAGAAACAGACAGAAGTGACTCAATATTAGTATGGGGAAGTTGAAAATATGTATTTCTTGTCATTAATATGTATTGCCTTTCCATCTGCGAAACAGGGAAACTATAACTATCATACTTCCTACTTAAGTAATCATTTTTTTTCTTCTTGAATCTCTGAGGGGTTGAAGGCTAGATTGTTTTCTCTTTTTAATTAACCTGCTATAATTTGGATACTGAATGACACTCCAAAATGGAAGCTACAGAAGCTTTAGGATATGTGGCCTAATGAAAGGAAGTTACTTTATTTGTAGCATATCCCAGAGAGGCTATTAGGGCCACTGCTCCCCATATTCCTTCCTTAGTTCTTTTTATTTGATAGTTTATTATTATTTTATTATTTATTATAATTTATTCACTTTGTCTCCCTGCTGTGCCCCCCTCCCTTATCTCTTCCCATTTCCACCTCTCTCCCTCCTCTCCCCATATGCCCCTCTCCAAGTCCACTGATAGGAGATGTCCTCTTCCCCTTCCATCTGACCCTAGCCTATCAGGTCTAATCAGGACTGGCTGCATCCTTTTCCTCTCTGTTCTGGCAAGGCTGCACCCCACATGGGAAGGTGATCAAAGAGCCAGACACTGAGTTCGTGTCAGAGACAGCCCCTGTTCCCATTATCAGGGAACCCACTTGAACCATGAGTTGCCATGGGCTACATCAGTGCAGGGGTTCTAGGTTATCTGCATGTATGGTCCTTGGTTGTAGTATCAGTTTTAGAAAAAGACCCGTGTGCCCAGATTTTTTTGGTTCTGTTGCTCTCCTTGTGGAGCTCCTGTCTTCTCCAGGTCTTTCTAATTCCCCATTCTTTCATAAGATTCCCTACACTAAAGAACTTAAAATGTTAAACACCAACAAACCTAGTAATCCAATTAAAAATGGGGTACAGAGCTAAACAGAGAAGAAGAATCAAGAATGGCAGAGAAACACAGAAATGCTCAAGCTCCTTAGTTATCAGGGAGTTGTAAATCAAAACAACCCTGCAGTTTCACCTTACACCCATCAAAATGGTTAAGATCAAAAGCTCAAGTGACAGCACATGCTGGAGAGGATGTGGAGAAAGGGGAACCCTCCTCCACTGCTGGTGAGAACGTAAACTTGTACAACCACTTTGGAAATCTATCTGGCCCTTTCTCAGACATTTAGGAATAGTGCTTCCTCAAGATCCAGCTATACCACTCCTAGGCATATATTCAAAATATGCTCAAGTATACACAAGATAATTTCCTCAACCATGTTTGTAGCAGCTTTATTTGTAATAGCCAGAATGTAGAAACAACACATATGCCCCTCAGTGGAGGAATGGATACAGAAATTGCAGTACATTTACACAATGGAATACTACTTAGCAATTAAAAACAAGGAAATCATGCAATTTGCAGGCAAATGGTGAGATCTGGAAAAGATCATCCTGAGTGAGGTAGCCCAGAAGCAGAAAGACACTTATGGTGTATACTCACTTATAAGTAGATATTAGAGATATAATATAGGATAAACATAGTAAAATCTGTACACCTAAAGAAGCTGAGCAAGAAGGAGGATCCTGGGTAAGATGTTCAATCCTCAGTCAGAAAGGCAAATGGTACACACATTGGAAGAGGAAGAAGACAGGGGACAAGACAGGAGCCTACCACAGAGGGCCTTTGAAAGACCACCCAGAAGTTGAATCCCGGGTAGTTCTGTGGAGATTGATACCCCAACCAAGGACAATTCATAGAGAGGACATCAACCCCTGCTCAGATGTAGGCTATACACTCAATCTCCAAGTGGGTGCCCTAGTAATTCGAGCAGGCACTGTCTCTGACATGAACTCAGTGCCAGGGTCTCTGATTACTGCCTTCTGGCAGGGGGGGGAGGGGGGTTGCAGCCTTACCATTCCACAGAGGAAGACAATGCTACCAGTCTTGATGAGACCTGATAGGCTAGGGTCGAATAGAAGGGGGGTGGAGACCTCCCTATTAGCGAAGAGGGGAGAGGCATAGAAGAAGGTCAGGATTGGGGGGAGATGTGGGAGGGGCACACAGCCAGAATACAAATTGTAATAAATTATAATAATAAAAAAGAAAAAGGCAGTAAAAATAAAAGTAAAGTAAAATTATGTAGAGATTCCAACTTATTCTCATAATAAAAGTAAAATAAAATTATGTAGCGATTCCAACTTATTCTCATCAAAATGGCCGTCACAATGATAAGGATGTGGAGAAAAATAAGCCCTTATACACTGTTAGTGAGATGTTACACAATTTCAACCACTGTAGGAGTCAGTATGGAGGCTTGCCACAAGATGTCTACCCCATGGCTATATTACATCAGCTGTAGGACACCTAAGGTTTTATCTGGAAAACTCTGTGTTAACGTATCACAGAGATCCTTTCACAACAGTATCTGCTGCAGTATTGCTCCAGTAGCTGAGTTATGGCCCCAGACTCTCTCCATATAGGACTAGAAAACGAATATGTGACGTGAATATTGACAGTGATTGTCAATTGAAATTTCTTTCAGTTATATAGAAAAATGAAGTTATGCCATTCACAGCAAATTATATACTGCTGAGCACAACTGTCAGGTTAACTAGGCCATTTTCAGGTCTGTAATTATCAGTTATTTTCTCTTTGTGGAGCCTTAATTTTATATAGGTAGGTAAAATTATGCATGTGTATATGACATGAAACCAGAAATAAAATAGTCCAGGTGAACTAAGGTAACTTTCACAAGGAGGTGGAAGAGATAGGTGAGGGGAGATAATAAAGGAGAAAGGGACATGGTCACAGTATATTACTAATCTGTGTAAAATATTTTTTATGAAACCTAGTACCATACACAATGGACATAAGTCAATTAAAAATACAAAAAAAGGAAAAAAAAATAGTTCAACCTTCTCACCAAACCTGAACTTCATAGTAAAAGCCTTTTGAAATTATTTTTTTCAGTGAAAGTAAGAAACTATTCAAAACTTTGACTCTGCTCTCCCATGTCTGTGTCACTGCTTCCTCCGTAGCTTCTTTCAGGAATAGAGAGGCACCACAGTTGCCGTAGTCAGAACCTGATCAGGGCACCGCCTGCCCCTACAGGAACACTCCTGCTGAAGGGGCTTTCGTTGAGAGTCATTGGTTTCCTAATGCCATCCTGCTTGAAAGCTTGAGAGTAAGTTTAGCGCTACAGCTCCAGTATGTTTTTCAATCTGTTTTTCGGATCCATGTACTGATGCATGTGCAATGAGCTCCTAGAGAGCACCGTAAGAGTCTGCATAATTTCAGAGCACTTACCTGCACTAGAGGACTCTTTGGTTTGCAAAATTACTACTTTATCATGTCATGTTAACGAACATCATTTTAAAGAGGCCAATGTGCATACGGAGAGCAGTGGGAGTATTGAGCAGAATCTATTTAAAATTCGCCTCACAAGGCCCTGTCATCATGTGTCTGCCACGTGGTGATCAGAGCACCTGGGAAGTAGGCTCTTTTTAATCATTTCTCAAGAGGCAGCCCACTCCAGTGGAAAAAACCAGGGCCAGAAAAGGAAAACAGCCTTTAAGTTGTACAGTGATTCCAATTGATTGGTAATGGCATCTTCAAATGCTGGGTAGAAAAGGATTCTGGGATCATGCTGAAGCTTAGAGCAAAAGGGTATTGAAATTGATTAGCGGAGTCTGTCACGCAGGAGAAAGCAGTTTGTGTGCAGAGATAGGCAGGCTCTTCTTGGACATGGGAAAGCCCGAATTTCCAGCCTCAGTGCTTTCACCCTGGCTTCTCAGACTTCTGACAATTGAGTTTTCAGTTTCAGTTTTCTTGTCAGTGAAAAAAGAAGGCTGCTTCCTGAAGCTCAATTTCACTGTCAGTAATTGGGTGAGGGAGATCAAGTGGGTAAAGAACCCCAACACATCACTTGATAGTGATGTTTATTTATAATTTAAGCATGTTTTTAAAGCACATTGAAATAGAACTTTGGTCTACATTCCCCAGCACAACTGAAGTTCATTTTAATAATTAAGTACATGGAAAAATTATAATCAATTTAAAATATTTTAAGTACATAAAATCTGTTTAAGACTATACAGATGTATTCAGCATAATATTCTTACCATTCTTATTAACTAAGAACTTAGCTATCTTCTCTTTACTTAGTTAAATTTAAAACTATCTCATCAAGTAAAATTTGTTGTTTTTATGTTATACCCTAACATAGGTAAATATATAATATATATAATAAATAAGAAAAAAAATCACTAAAGTATTTTGCAACACAAAATTGTTTTTCATTGATTATTCTTTTTCCTAAGCAGTTCCTTATGCCAAAGATACAGGTTAAACAGAATTCAGAATTAAAGTGTCAATTCTCAGAGGCTGGAGATTGGTGTATAAAGGGATTACTGGGCAATCACTAAGACTTTTGTTTCTAGTTGAAACCCCATTTCCAGGTTTATTGAAAGAACTTGTCCCCTCTCACAAACTGATGATGAACCGCTATTGTTGAAAGCAACACTAAATATTCCATCGAATAGAGAAGTCCAGCTAGAGCCTACCTGGAGCCATCACGACGAATAGCACTGGAGGTTGTCTGTACCCCACCAGAAGAGAAAGCTAGACACAAACCCTGCTGCAAACTCTGTGAACTAAAACAGTGATCTCCTTGTGAGATATGCTGGTCCAGCAGGGCACAAATGTTCTGGGAATAACCATCCACTCTATAATTGGATTTAAGGCCAACTCCATGAGCTAGAAATGCCCAGCACTGTTTGGGTAGTTCAAAAACCTTAGACTAAATAGGTCATGGGCCTAAGGGAAAACTAAATATGATTTTTTTTTCTAAAGTAACATAACAATAAAATGACTCCTAATGGCATTCCGTTCTTCCCATAGATTAGTGACGTACTCAGCCATCATCGGAGAAGCTTCTTTTTCTAGTAAACGGAAACAAATTCAGAAAACCAAAACTTGACAAAATTCAGAGAGTGAGAGATTTTGAGCACTCAGTAGTAAATGGGATTTCTTTGTCAAACTAGGACTCTATAAGGAAGAAGAAGCAAAAAGATTGTAAGTGCTACCTTTCCTCCCTCATCCATGCCCCTCCCCAAGTCCACTGATAGGGGAGGGCCTCAGCTGGTGGATTTTTAAAGAAAGCTTAATTAACAGTAGGAAAAGAAAACATGTTTTAACTGAAAATGCCCACAGTGCTTTATTTCTAGTGGACAAGTGAGCTTGTATGAGAAAAAAGTTTTTGTGCAAAGGACCTGATGTAAGAAGCTCAGGGTTTTCAACTAAGTACCAACTAAAGAGTATCATTCTTTATACACACAGTCTGCAGACCTGAAACAGACAGTTGAAAGATGAACAAACAGTGTCAGTGTGTCAGCCATTTTAGAGAGAGAGAGAGAGAGAGAGAGAGAGAGAGAGAGAATGTGTGTGAGTGTGTGTATATTGTGGGGGGAGGTTAAAGTTTTCTCACATGAAATACATAATTCACAGTTGAAAAATCCTTGTATGTAGTGTGTTATTCCTGGGAGCATAGAATTATAATAGTCTTAGCAATTTCATGGGACTAGTTACTGTTTAGCACATTCAATGTGCCTGTTTGCTGTATGGGTGAATGACAATATTAGAGCGGTTAGCTTAAGTCTCTGAGGATAAGACTTCTTGAACAGATGTATCCTACCGCCAATGTTATTAAGGGTGAAAGCAGTCTCTTCCCAATTTGTTCCACATGGCACAACATTTGAATACTGATTACAAATTAGAAGACATAACCTGAGTTTACAGGTAAAATTGGATTTTGGATAGAAGACGTTGGTATAATGTTCTTGAGAAATGTATACAATTTACCCTTGTTCATTCAAATGCTGATATCTCCACCCTACTCTCTGGTTTCAATCCAGACATTGCGTTGTGATGTTAATCTAAGCATGGCCTGTCTCAAGTTTGTGTTAATTAAATATATCCTAGTCGCTATGTGGTGATTTGGGTATGCATACGGTTTAGGAATAGCCGCTGTTTAACTAAAAGGTAAATCAATAATAAATATTAATAACCAAAGAACAAATGGCGCCCAATGTTGGGCAGAATTTACAATAATCGTGCAAGAACTTACATAGACAGTAAAACGATGGCGCAGGTTTTCAGTTCTGTTCCTTAAAAAAAAAAAGCAAAGGCAGTTCCTAAATTAGGAGCTCACAGATTCCTGATTAGACAGACCACCTGCAGAGCAACAAGGCCTCCAACAGGCTACAGAAAAATAAAATTGTTACATATAAACCCCAGAGGGGCATTTCCTCTAGTTAGAGAAAAAAAGGTGCTCTTTAACAAAAAAAAAAAAAAAAAAAAAAAAAAAGCTTCTCAAAGCCATACTTTGCTAGCTAAGGCAGAAAGCAAAATCCCTTTGAGAAGAGGTTCTAGCAAGTCTGAGGAGCAAACATTTGTGGACCCATTAACTTCCCAGAGAGAGGAAGGGGCCAGGATCCAGTGAGGGACACAGAGAAAGAAAATGCTTCTCCCTGGAAGAAAGAGCCGGAAACAGGGAGAGAAGTCTCAAGCATCTGAACTGGTAGGGTCTTCAAGGGAAGCTGGGTCTAAGAAAGTAAAGTCCTCAGGAAAATGTTTTGAGTTTTAAAAAGACAATTTTCTATGTTGAAAATGGAGAAAGACACAGTGACACAATATTTCTGGATACCATTTGAGTTTGTTTCTCTTAGCATACAAATGATTTTTCAGTGATGATTTCAGTTTTGTATGTCTCCTCTTTCCGAGAGATCAGGATAAGACAGACTTGGAGAAAGAAAAGACTGAGAAAATAAGTGAAAAATTAAAGCCTGTAGAACAGAGATTGGGGGAATCTTTGAATAAAAATAGAGAGCCTTCAGAGCAATCCAATCCGGTACAGACAATAACACAAAAAGAGGTGGTTGCAGATGAAAAAATTCCTCAGAGGCTTGAAGATATTACAAAATGGCAGCCCACTGAGATGGTGGAGAGAAATTCTTCAGCTATATGCCTGCTTCGTCAGACTGGGTATTTTGTGTGCATTGTCAAGGTTCAATTACTAAATGAATGTCTATATGCTAAAGTAGAAATGCAGATCCTTTATAGTGCTGTCTTGGAACAAGGTCATACAGTGGCTGGCATACTCCATTTTACAGAGTTTGGAAAACTAAAATACATGTGTCATGCCTTAGACTCATATTCAGAATTCCAGTGGGCTTTTGCCTTAAATTCTGGAGAGCATGATCCTAAGGTTATACATTTGTTAGAGATGGTGAATGTTTTGGAGATGCCCTTGCAAAGTGGGCCTGATGGTGCTTCAGCATGTATATCCATTGGAATTCAACAATATTTTAGACATTATGACATGAAAACTGTTACAGTTATAAATTATAATCCTACAGGTCAAACAATTATGAAAATATCTAACAGAAATTTTAAAAAGATGGTCATAAAACATAAGGAACCATTTACCTGCAAATTTCATGATTTCCTTGTTTTTAATTGTTGAGTAGTATTCCATTGTGTAAATGTACCACAATTTCTGTATCCATTCTTCCGTTGAGGGACATCTGTGTTGTTTCCAAGTTCTGGCTATTACAAATAAAGCTGATACGAACATGGTTGAGCAAATGTCCTTGTTGTGTATTTGAGCATCTTTTGGATATATGCCTAGGAGTGGTATAGCTGGATCTTGGGGAAGTGCTATTCCTAATAGTCTGAGAAAGTGCCAGATTGATTTCCAGAGTGGTTGTACAAGTTTACATTTCCACCATCAATGGAGGAGGGTTCTCCTTTCTGCACAACCTCTCCAGCATGTATTGTCACTTGAGTTTTTGATCTTAGCCATTCTGATGGGTATAAGGTGAAACTTCAGGGTAGTTTTGATTTGCATTTCCGTGATGACTAAGGACATTGAGCATTTCTTTAAGTGTTTCTCTTCCATTTGATATTTCTCTACAGAGGATTCTGTTTTGCTCTGTACCCCATTTTTAAATTGGATTACTTGATTTGTTGTTTTTTTTTTTTTTCAATGCAGTTTATTCAGGAACCTTGAACAATCCTCGGACCCTGGGGAAAGCCAGCCCACAGCTTAAATAGCCTCTGGGTAGCCAACCCAGGCATGCCACATGGGCAATGCAGATAGGTCCACATATATGGAAGCAAGCCAGATCCTCAGCCTTAGCCAAATGTGGAATTGTTCGTGACAGAGAGCACTCACCATCGGGAAGGTGGAAGGCGGAAACCAGCTCCATCTTTAAGGCATAGCATTCCGCAGCTCTCTACAGTTCCCCCTTTTTGTTTTAGACGCATCAGGCAAGAGTAGAGGTCTGATCTCTGATATTAGAAATAAATTGGGACTTTGTACCGATGTTCATTTAGGTGTCATCCACCCAAAGAGCATCAGACCCATCTGATACCTTTTTCTCAGAGGCGGGACCTGGGGCATCAACCCGCATGCAATCAGACATGCTCTTCTCTGGGTCCAAAGCGGCTGACCCTGAGTGCAGTGCTTAGCCTCGCATCCTGAGCGTATCATTTTAGCTTTTTATGGTATCCAACCATGCTTGGGGAGAATGTCCTGCTTCAATGGCTGTAAAGGCCTGAATGATCATGGCTGCATCATACTGTTGTGAGACTCTAATCTTGCATATATACCACAGGCAAACCAAGGAGACCAACACCAGAGGCCTGCTAACACTCCCATGCCTGCCCATTCCTTCAGATGATTCATGGCTGCAGCAATCCATGTTGATAATCCTGTGGCTAGTCCTGCATCCACTCTGGTAGAATTTACTGTGACAATGGCCACTCTCAGCTGCTCCATCGTAGTATCGAATTCTCCAGTCCAATTACCTAAAATATAGCTCGACAATTGTTTAGACAGATTTGCAGCACAGGAAAAATTCTCATGTTATATGCTAGTGACTCAAAGTCCAGCATATTTTCATTGACAGCCAAGTTGAGCAATTTGCCATAGGGTATCAATTTGCTCCTTCACGAGGTCAATCCTCTGATTGAACACCATCAAGCTTCCTTTTAGTTGAGCATTAATTCCTTTATGTACAACTAAGGCATGAGCTACATTGGCTAAATGATTATTCAGGGTCTGAGCAATCTGCCCAGTATGACTCATGGCTAATGCCCCGGTGGTAGCTCCAACAGCCGCCAGTGAGATGGTAGTAACAATGGCAGCTGTAATTCCAGGATCCCTTTTCTGTCTGAAGAGAGTCATAGCGTGAGGGCATCAACGGGCACAGGCACCCAGCGAGGCATGCAAGTAACCAGGGCATACCTAAATTTACTAGCATTCCAGCATTGGGCAAAAAAGCAAGTATCATTACCACAAATACTGGCTCTATCTGGCTAATAATGAATAAAAATGGGGGATATAGACAAACAGGTGTGGGCTTATAGGAAATATTATGAGAAGCCTTAACCCCCTCGTTGGAACATCCTGCGTCAGTTTTAGAACTAGCAGTGGTGGTGTCCGAGGTCTGAGTAGGTTCAGGAGACCATTGCCCCCAGGGGCGAGACGTGCTCCATGCCAATTGACTAACTCCATGTTTTCCTCCACTTTTGAAAGTCATTTAAGGTTCTTAAATTATTTTTTTCCCTTTTTTTAAAAATTTTTCATCAATTACACTTTATTCATTCTGCATCCCCCCAAAGCCCCTCCCTCCCTCCCAATCCCACCCTCCCTTCTCCCTCTGCTTGCATGCCACTCCCCAAGTCCACTAATAGGGGAGGTTCTCCTCTCCTTTCTGACCTTAGTCTGTCAGTTCACATCAAAAGTGGCTGCATTGTCCTCTACTATGGCCTGGTAAGGCTGCTCCCCCCCAGAGGGAGGTGATCAAAGAGCAGGCCAATCAGATTATGTCAGAGGCAGTCCCTCTTCACATTACTATGTAACCCAATTGGACTCTGAACTGATCTATTGTTTTTTAACTTCTTGAATTCTTTATATATTCTGGATATTAGACCTGTGTCAGATATTAGGTTGGTGAAGATCCGTTCCCAGTCTATAGGCAGTCGTTTTGTTCTGAGGACAGTGTCCTTTGCTTTACAAAAGCTTTTCAGTTTCATGAGGTCCCATTTATTGATTGTTGTTCTTACAGCCTGTGCTGTTGGTGCTCTGTTCAGGAAGTTGTCTCCTGTGTCACAAGTGGGGTCCCTAGTAAGGGGAACAGGGACTGTCTCTGACATGAACTCAGTGGCTGGCTCTTTGATCACCTTCCCCTGAGGGGGGAGCAGCCTTGCCAGGTCACAGAGGAGGACAATGCAATCAGTCCTGATGAGACCTGATAAGCTAGGGTCAGATAGAAGGGGAAGAGGACATCCTCTATCAGTGGACTTGGGGAGGAGCATGGGAGGAGATGAGGAAGGGAAGGTGGGATTGGGAAGGAATGAGGGAGGAGGCTACAGCTGGGATACAAAGTGAATAAACGTAATTAATATAAAAATAAAAATTTAATAATAAGTTTACTGATGTAACAAAAAAACCCAAAAGGGAAATCCCGAAAATAGATTAAATAATGATTTATCAATTAAAAAAAATCAAGTGAAATAAGTAGCACACCTGCTAAGATACAGTGGTATTTTGAAATGACTGCTGAATTAGAGCATAGGTACTAATTGCAAAATGTAGAACAGTGAATAAGTTATGCTGAGGAAGAGGTTTTGCATATCTTCATACAGGATAAAAATAATTATGGGTTCCATCAAAACAAACAAACAAAAAAAAGTCTCTAGCCAGAACTCCAACAATACTTGGCCAATAAATCCTTGGCTACAAATTTATTATGCCATTCTCTTAATAGGCATAGATGAAATTGGTTTACAGTTTAGTTTCATCCTGCATATCTCATATATTTGTAATTTTAGAACTGTATAATGTTTGTGAGAAATTATATGTTTATAGAACAACAGGACCGGACACTGGAGATGCTGGATCAAACATGACAGAATTCATCCTTCCAGCATGCTGAGACATTGAGACATCTATTCCAGCCTCTTGCATGTTTAAGCATTCTGCTTGTTCCTGCCTCAACAGCTTCAATTACTGTTTCTCATCAAAGCCTACTTCCAAGATAGATTTGAAGAAAGCATTACTCTCAGGTAGTCCAGCATTTTAGACTGTTCTATACAGGACTTTTATTTAGCCTAAAAATTCTTAGCATTCAAAGACTGGACCACAAATATTAATGCTTGCTTAATTAACCATTTTCATAATTTCCTTTGGGCTCCTAATAGGATTTCTGCATGTCCAAAAAGTCAGCTAGAAAAAATTCATGAGAATGATATCCAATTTACTTTAAAAGGGGTTGGGTGGGTTTTGGTTGTTTTCTGTGTCTATGAATGCTTATTGTGATTGGGAGGTGTTTATAAATTATTAATGGTCTTATTCAGAGAGAAAACAAGGTTAGACTCAAGTGTTTCTCTCTTTTCCTTTTTCCTTTCTCTGGCTTTCTTTCTTAGATAAGGAAAAAGGGGGTTGGAAAGATAAAAGGGGGACTACAGGAATAATAAGACAAAAGGTAGATTATTGAATCTACTCAACTTAAGGATTTATTTTTATTCTCAATTAAGGTTGTTTTTTTTAACTCTGGTATAGGATTTTGTATAATAATGCAAAAATAAGTCTATTCTTAATACATTGTTAATTTTTAGTATAGTGTTAAAAATTCAAGGTTACTTCCAATACTTTTAAACTGCTGTTACAAACTGTGGGATATTAGGTACTGCAAGTTAATTGTTAGTTACTTAACTCATAGTCATGTCAGACACTACTCTAATTTATCAGAGGAGGATATATCCTAGGTTTAACAGATAGATATGATTTTGTAGATATGTTGATTACATAAAATATGTAGTCTTCAAAAACTTCAGAGACCCAAAGAATATGGCATTTAAAAATGTCTTTATTATTGTAAAGATTCTTTGACAATGAGACAGGTCATCTCCTGGTAGCACCCTACCTACCTCAAAGAAGATGATGAGCATCAAAGAACCTCCATAGGGAGATGGCTTCAAATGTGGCAAACAAGCCATCTAGGCAAAATGAAAATGCCCTTGTTTCTCGACAGACAAAATTCTGCCAAAAATGGACAAGTTTAAATGCAGGACACGTCGACTGCAAACTCTGCTAAGACAAATTAAGCAACTCCCAAACAGTTGCTGCTTCACATATATGTCTGTCAAATATTCTGAGCCAGAAGGCTGAAGATGATGCTCCAACATCATAGAGAGTTATAGGTGACTGTTTAGGCAGCAAACTGTTTCTGTCAATTTTTTTTTTTTGAAGTTGCTAACATGCACTTCCTATTTTACTCCAGTAACTAATTTTATTCCTTTTCAAGTCTCTGGTGTGGTTGAAGACTAAATAGTTATAGTTCCATAATTAAGCTTAACTTGTTTAGAATTTAAGAAAATGTTTTCATATAGGTAATACCAATAAGGATTAAAGTTAAATTTAGGTATAGAACTCTAAACTTGTCAAGATAGGATAGAAAATCAAATACTTTCTCCTAACTTGCCAAATACACATGGACTGGACATTACACATGTAAATTTTACCTAGTAGTTTTCATAAATTTTATAGTTATTATTGTATTGAAAGAAAAGAAGCTTTTTATTGCACTTAAAGAAGGAAATGTTCATATAATGTTCTTGTGAAATGTATACAATTTATCCTTGTTCATTCAAATGCTGATATCTCTACCCCACTATCTGGTTTCAATCTGGACATTGCATTGTGATGTTTATTCTAAGCATCACCTGTCTCAAGTTTGTGTAAACATGCTACCATTTGTTCTCTGTATTGTCAATAAAACAACCAGCCAGTGCTGTGCAATGGAAAGAATAGGATGGGGCATCCTGATCCGGAGGGGAGGAAGGAGTAACAAGATGGAGAAGCAGGAGAGCAGAGATCAGCAGGACAGGACTTGGAACCATGAAGAGAGTTGAATCGGACCTAAGATATGACTAAAAGCAAGTATAATGTTGGAAATTCTGAATGAGAGTAAGCTATGCGGGCTCTTTAGGTTTAGGATGGAGTAACTGTTGCCCAGCATTGTGTTCTAGGTTAATTAAATAAATCCTAATCTCTGTGTGGCGATTTGGGTATACAGATGGTTAAGGAAAAACCACTGTTTAACTAAAAGATAAATCAATAATAAATACGAATAATCCACAACAAAGTATTAACTCTGTCCCTGATAATCTCTATATACATGTTCTATATTCCATCAGATTTTAATAACTTTCTATTTGTTGCTGTCCTCACATAACTGTTTTATTATGATAATATGTTAATACAGGATTCAAAAAATTAATAGCAGAGAAAATCTAAAGAAATCATAATGCAGACACTTACAAAGCTTAAAAATTCTTTGTAATTTTTACACTTCATAAAATCACTCAGATTTTTCACTTTGCTGCATGGAACTCTTATTGGCCTCCACAAAACCTCAGTTTTAATGGTTTTCTGGAAGAGCAGCAGACAGAATGTTTTAACCATGATGTTCACTCTTTCTGATTCGCTAATTTCCCCCATTAAATTTGGGAGTTTCTTCATATCCAGTCAGCAAGAATTAATAGTAAAAATATGTGTAAACTCTTTACTACTGGAAGGACTTGGTAAAATTTACCTTTTGCACATTAGTTAATTGCCTTCCCATGGCATGGCTGTGTGTGTGTATATGTGTGTTTATGTATGTATATATGTCTATGTATCTGGGAGTCTCTGTTCATGTATGTTGAGGCCATTAGGTGTTGTTCATTACATGTGTACTCCTTGATTTTGATACTGATACACAGTGTCTCATTGGCCTATGAATCTTCAAGATGGCTAGAATGACTAGACAGTAAGCCTTCTCAGACGTCTAAGTCCAAGAACATGCCACTATCTCTGACTTCTTCTACATATGTACTTCGGAGTGAACTCAGTAAGGTCCTCATGTTTACAAGACAAGCTTATACCACCTGAGGTATCTTAGCAATCATACATTGTTTTTTACATAAGATTCTCAGGATTGACTGTTAACTGACTATTGGAGGGATATTTTGTTGTATTGTCTTTCTATCTTTATTCAACTCACAACAGTTTATAAATATTGGGATGTAAATATCTCTAAAAATCACCATGTTTTTCAAATTTACTGTTAAATTCATTGAATACATTGAAAACATCCAAGGAAGAAGAATTCAGTGTCTTCCTAACATCTGTTGCAATTCTAATACTTACAGTAGTTGTGTACTTTGTAATAACGCTTAACATAATTCTATCAATTTTTCAAGAAATAAGATTATGATTTTTATATTCCCCCATAAGATATCTTTGAATTAGTGAAGTTTGAATGAGTTGTCAATGCTTAATATAGTTTTATCACCCTGCTTGGTTTATTTTGCTAAAACCCTGATTATTTAAGCCTTTCAATCTTCTACTTAGTGGTTACTCTCTTATGTTTGAAAGTAAAGTGAGAAAATTGTTTCTAATGGCATATAGCATAGACAGAAATGCACATCCATGGGGGTAAAGCCTAATGGCTGCTCTAAATGTGAGCCAGTATTTTAATCATGGGTGGAGCTCTGGAGCCGCCGTGTGATCCTTGCCAGCCAGGCACAGGATGGAATAACTAAGCTTGAAAGACGGTCGCAAAGCTCCTCTTATTCTTTGATATATGTAAACATGTATTTTATTTCCTGCATGTTAACTTATTTATTGTAATAGTTTATTTGATTTTTTTTTGCCTCAGTAGATGCAGGTGAGACCACATGTTGAGGCTGAAACTAATTTTTATGTGGCTTACTATTTACTTTAGAGCATCAATATATCTTACAGATAATATGAATTCCCACACAGCTTATATTAATACCTGAGCCTAAGACTTATGAATGATAAATAATTTTCCCATCATGTATATGGTTGTATAAACTTACATGCCTCTAAATTTATAACCTAGAGCCACAAATGTTTCAATAATGATAAAAGAAATATTATAATCTCACCCAAGATCGATTGGCTTGATGTAGAGTTAGCCTTCATTCCATAGATTAAAGAAATTAGCCTGTTGATCAAACACTGCCAGCAATATACTAAAAACCGAGCTAATAAAAATAGCAGTATTACTGCTAGGGAAAGGGAGAATCACCTGTGTCCCTGGGAATTCTAAATTGGGATTTGCTCTTCCAAAGCATCAATCCAGAGAAAGAAGTCAAGTTCAGGGAGGCGGGTAAAGGAGCTGTTAACAAAGTAGGAGCAAAAATTTCTTCACGCTGTGGGATGAGATTGGTGGGTCAGAAGGACAAAAAAGAACCATGTCCTAGTCTTGGCCACTGAGCCTTTGTTGGTGGCAGTGATGGTGGTTTGTTTGCTTGTTTGTTTGTTTGTTTGTTTTTACTAATTTTTTCACACAGTGTGATTTTTCTTTTTTTCAATTTTTTTTATTTATTACAATTTATTAACTTCTTTGTATCCCAGCTGTAGTCCCTCCCAATCACTTCCTCCCACCCTCATTTTCTTCCCTGCCCCTCCCCCAGTCAACTGATAGCCTATCATGTCTTATCAGGACTGGCTGCATTGTCTTCCTCTGTGGCCTGGTAAGGCTGGCACCCCCTCATGGGGAGGTGATCAATGAGCTGGCCACTCAGTCCATGTCAGAGACAGTTCCCCTTATTAGGGAACCCAATTGGAGACAGAGCTGCACGTGGGCTACATCTGTGCAGGGGTTCTAGGTTATCTCCACAAATGGTCCTTGGTTGGAATATCAGCCTCAGAAAAGACTTTTGGGCAAGATTTTTTGGTTCTGTTGCTCTCTTTGTGGAGCTCCACTCCCCTCCAGGTCTTTTTATCTCCTCCTTCTTTCATAAGATACCATGCACTCTTCCCAAACTTTGGCTATGAGTCTCAGCATCTGCTTTAATACCCTGCTGGGTAGAGTCTTTCAGAGGCACTCTGTGGTATGCTTCTGTCCTGTTCCCTATTTTCTGCATCTTCTGAGATCTGTACAATTTACATTTCTGAATGAGTATTGAGCATCTTACCCAGGATCCTCTTTCTTGCTTAACTTTTTTAGGTGTTTAGATTTTACTATGTTTATTGTATATTATATGTCTAATATCCACTTATAAGTGAGCCTACACCATGTGTGTCTTTCTGCTTCTGGTATACCTCACTCTGGATGATCTTTGCTAGTTCCCACCATTTGCCTTCAAATTTCATGATTTCCTTGTTTTTAATTGCTGAGTAGTATTCCATTGTGTCAATGTACCAAATTTCCTCATACATTCCTTGATTGAGAAACATCTGGATTCATTCCAGGTTCTGGCTATTACAAATAAAGCTGCTACAAATATGGTTGAGCAAATGTCCTTGTTGTATACTTGAACATATTTTAGATATATGTCTAGGAGTGATATAGCTGGATCTTGAGGTAGCACTATTCCTAATTTTCTGAGAAAGTGTCAGATTGATTTCCAAAGTGGTTGTACAAGTTTACATTCCCACCAGAAATAGAGGTGGTGTCTCCTTTCTCCACATCCTCTACAATATGTGTTGTCACTTGAGTTCTTGATCTTAGCCAATATGATGGGTATAAGATGAAATCTCAGGGTTGTTTTGATTTGTATTTCCATGACGGCTAAGGACATTGAACATTTCTTTAAGTGTCTCTCTGCCATTTGATATTTCTCTATTGAGAATTCTCATTTGCAGATCATATGATAGTATACAAGAGTGACCCCAAAAATTCTACCAGGAACTCCTACAGCTGATAAACACCTTCAGCAAAGTGGCTGGATACAAAATTAACCCAAAAAAGTTAGTTGCCCTCCTGTATACAAAAGTCAAATGGGCTAAGAAAGAAATTAGGAAACAATAATCTTCTCAATAGTCACAAAGGACATAAAGTATTTTGATGCAACTCTAACCAAGCAAGTCAAAAACTTGTATGAAAAAAAACTTGAAATCTCTGAAGAAGAAATTGAAGGCAGTATCAGAAGATGGAAAGATCTCTCATGGGTCAGAGAGATTAACGTAGTAAAAATGACCTTCTTACCAAAAGCAGTCTACAGATTCATTGCAGTTCCCATCAGATTATTCACACATTTCTTACAGACCTTGAAAGAAAAATTCTCATCTTCATAGGAATAACATGGAACCCAGAACAGCTATAACAATCCTCTACAATAAACAATCTTCTGGAGGTATCTCCATCCCTGATCTCAAGCTCTACTATAGAGCAACAGTAATAAAAACTCCATAGGATTGGCATAGAAACAGACTAATAGATCAATGTAATCGACCAGAAGACCCAGAAATAAACCCACACACTTATGGACACCTGATTTTTGACAGGGATGCCAAACCCATACAATGGAAAAAAGATAGCATCTTCAACAAATGGTGCTGGTCTAACTGGATGTTTTCATGTAGAAAAATGCAAATAAATCCATATTTATAACCCTTCACAAAACTAAAGTCCAAGTGGATCAAAGACCTCAACATAAAACCAGACAAGCAAAATCTGTTAGAAGAAATAGTAGAGAAGAGCCTTGAACTCATTGGCACAGGAGACAACTTCCTGAACAGAACATCAACAGCACAGGCTCTAAGATCAACAATCAATAAATGGAACCTCCTGAAAAACTTCTGTAAAGCAAAGGAAACTGTCATCAGAACTATGGATTGGAAGAAGATCTTTACGGACACGATAGCTGACAGAGGGCTAATATCCAGAATAAATTAAGAACTCAAGAATTTATTTATTTATTTATTTATTTATTTATTTATTTATTTATTTATTTTTTTCAATGCAGTTTATTCAGGAACATTGAACAATCCTCGGACCCCGGGGAAAGCCAGCCCACAGCTTAAATAGCCTCTGGGTAGCCAACCCAGGCGTGCCACGGGGGCAATGCAGATAGGTCCACATACATGGAAGCAAGCCAGATCCTCGGCCTTAGCCAAATGTGGAGTTGTTCGTGACAGAGAGCACTCACCATCGGGAAGGTGGAAGGTGGAAACCAGCTCCATCTTTAAGGCATAGCATTCCGCAGCTCTCTACAGTTTCCCCTTTTTGTTTTAGACGCATCAGGCAAGAGTAGAGGTCTGATCTCTGATATTAGAAATAAATTGGGACTTTGTACAGATGTTCATTTAGGTGTCATCCACCCAAAGAGCATCAGACCCGACCGATACCTTTTTCTCAGAGGCGGGACCTGGGGCATCAACCCGCATGCAATCAGACATGCTCTTCTCTGGGTCCAAAGCGGCTGACCCTGAGTGCAGTGCTTAGCCTCGCATCCTGAGCGTATCATTTTAGCTTTTTATGGTATCCAACCATGCTTGGGGAGAATGTCCTGCTTCAATGGCTGTAAAGGCCTGAATGATCATGGCTGCATCACACTGTTGTGAGACTCTAATCTTGCATATATACCACAGGCAAACCAAGGAGACCAACACCAGAAGGCCTGCTAACACTCCCATGCCCGCCCATTCCTTCAGATGATTCATGGCTGCAGCAATCCATGTTGATAATCCTGTGGCTAGTCCTGCGTCCACTCTGGTAGAATTTACTTGACAATGGCCACTCTCAGCCTTAAACAGCAACAAATCAAGTAATCCAATTATAAAATGGGGTACAGAGCACACAGTATATTTTTAGTATGATTTCATCTATTATCTCAACTTCTCTGAGATCCATCTTTATACAAACCAAATGAGACCTTTGATATAAGTTTGAAAATATCAATCTATCCAGAAAGACACAAGGTCTCGGTGTGAAAGTTGGTCTCCATCTTTTCCTGATAAATAAAAAAAGATGTAATTAATGAGATCCTACTGCTGCTGGCTTTCAAGTGTTACAGTCAACCAATGGCTGATATGATATATATATATATATATATATATATATATATATATATATATATATAATTATTCTGCGACACAAGATATATATACGAATGATTATTTGGGATAACATACGGCAAAATAAAATTATTACCATGACTAACCTTACCCTTACCTTTGGGCCAGGAAGACAAAGCTAATTTTCTTTATGCCTCAATTTACCCTCTAGTTTTGTGGCTAGTTTGGAGTCTCCATGTAGTCTTCTGACCTAGCACTGAGTAAACAGTTTGAAGATTAGTGGCACACACATCAACATTTGGAAGCTTAATTTTGCCTCATTGAAAATCTGCCTCATCTTCCAATCCTGGAATTCCTTGCTTACTCTCATAGTAAGACATACTATTTACAACTCAGGACAAAAGACTCCTTTACTTTTTATAATTAAAAAAAAACTGCCTGATATTATGTGCTAAATAAGTTTTCAGAGTTCAAAAATAAAAGTTACAGTTTATATACAGGTTACATTTTTTTTAATCACTTCATTGGTTAATAGGACAATTCTGGTTTGTGCTATTATGAAGATTGCTCTATTATATAAAAGCATAACAAAAATACGGAATTGTGTCTTTCGGAAAGGTGTTGAATAGAGTCAATGTCTTTCTGAAATGCATATAATTAGATTTAGGTAGTCAGAGAGACAGAACATTGAAGGACCCATGTCTTTCTCTTCGTTTTGTGACAAACTACATCCTCATCTTCTTTTGCAGTGCTTCTCAACCTCCCTAAATGCTCTGACTCTTTAATATAGTCATGTTATGGTGAACCCAACCATAAAATTATTTTGTTGCTACTTCGTAACTGTACTTTTGCTACTTATGTGAATCATAACATAAATATCTGATAGGCAGGAGATTTTATGTGCTATCATTGTAGCGGTGGTGCCACCAAACGGTTGAGGTGTTCCTTTGGCAAGAGGTCCTTTCACCATTTGGCAATGCTATTTATACTACATTTTGTTCATGCATTTAAAAGGAGGAGAACGTCTTCCTTCTCCCACTCGTTCACCCTATAATTTAAAACAAGAAGCTTACTGTGATGGGTAACATTGAAGCAAGTGTACAAGTAAGTGCTCATGAAGATAGAAACTCACACTGGCGGAATATTTTGGCTGGCATACAAACCTGAGCAACCTTTGGGTCTCTTAGGGGAAATAAGCCACTACCTGGTCTAATTCATTTAATTTGGCCATGTACCACAAAATACTGGTGTGCCACAAATGGATTGCTAATGTGCCTGCTAATGTGCCAACTTGGGGCTTTCCTTTCCCTTGCAGTAGCTACGTTGAGCCTGACGCTGCTTGAACCTCTGGATAGTCTCAAACCTCTAACATATTTTTATTCTGGTGGTGATTTCAAATATTAACCCTTCCTATGAAACTTACAGTTTTAGCAACATCAGGAACTCCTTTCCTAATTCATATTAGTCTTATTTTTTTTTTTTTAGGAACTTCTGTTTGTGGTTCATTTAAACAGCAGTAAAAACAACACAGAAATTAGGTTAAAGAAGCAGAAGGAATGATCCTGTTTTAGTTTCATCTGTGTTGCTCTGCTAAAATACTCTGACCAAAAACAAGGATAGGATTTGTCTCCGTTTACAGATTATAGTCCATCAGTGATGGAAGTCAGGGCAGGGATGAAAGCAGGAGCTTGAAGGAAAAATCGTGGAGGAAAAATAGTTCACTCACAGACCCGTATTAGCTAGCATTTTTAAACTTCCTGGATCGACTTCCTAGGGAATGGTGCTGCTCATAGTGAGCTAAACCTTCTCATATCAATTAATATCAAAACTGTTATGAAAAAAGCTCATAACTCCTGGCTTCCGCTCACCACCTTCCATCCTTGACTTAGTTCTGGTATTCGGAAGTTCCAGCAATGGCTTTCATTAGCAAAACACAAGAAGGCGTCAGAGATTTCAGTGTACCCTGTTCACTATGCAGAGTTAATTGTATTCTCAGCTCAGCTCACTGGCTAAACCAACAGATCCTGCCTGAGAAAGGAGTCTGAGTAGAGTTCAAGCTATCATTTATTTTCTATTCTTTAATATGGATACCAGCCTCAATAGTCTGAGCTCACATCCTTGTCATTCTTTAAAACAAGTCCCAGAAGAAAAGTGAGTCATAGCATTAAGAAGAACTATCAATTTTAGATAAGAAATCCATTGAAAAGTATTTACTGTAGTCTGAAAATATTAGACAATTCCTAGCTGCTTTTCAGACTTCATTTTTTCAAAGCTGAAATAAGGATGCATAGTTATATACAGACATTAGTATGTCACACACATGTGCACGCACACACACACAGGCACACACACACACACACACACATACACACACACACACATGAAGCTGGCCTATCATTCAAGCTCCACCTATCGATTCATCTTCTTAATGCAGGGTTAGTTGTTACTTACCTGAACTAAATAGGTCTTCCTAATACTATTTTGTGCATTTTAAAACATGAACTTATTGGCTGGCTCTTTGACTGCCTTCTGCAGATGGGGGAGCAACCTTGCCAGGCCACAGAGGAACAAAATGCAGCCAGTTCTGAGATCTAATAGGCTAGGGTCAGATGGAAAGGAAGGAGGACCTACCCTCTTCATGGACTTGGAGAGGGACGTAGGAGGAGATGAGGGAGGGAGAGTGGGATTGGAAGGGAATGAGGAAGGGGGTTACAGCTGGGATACAAAGTGAATAAACCATAATTAATATAAAAATAAAAATTAAATTAAAACCACTTGAAGACAACCATATCTTCCTTTGAGGACCTTATTACCATGAGAAAAAAATAGTTGTGTTTCCTCCAACTTGGCTACGAGCTACCTTGTGGAACATTAAGTTATATTATAGACACTGGAACCAGAGAGCTACTTTCAAAACTGTCTGCCCGAGCCCCCCCCCCCCCCAACGATGCATCCATCTTCTCTTAGAAACAAGTCTTGACTATAGCTCTTGCTATAAGCTTTTGATCTCACGGGAAAAATAAAAGCTAGCACTTTACTCATGGTAAATGAGCTTGATTAGAAAAATAGGATGGAGTATTCGGTGTGTGCTACTAATAACAAGCAAGGCGTGAGAACCGGCGGCCTGTCTAAGGTTTGCATCTTTCCTCTACTCTGTAAATATAAAGATCGTTAAGAAAGCCAGCTGAATTGCACTCCTGTATCCTTTCCCCTACGTCTGTGTCCAAACTGTGAGCAAACACAATTCAAACTTTGTGTTTCTACGTCTGTCGCAGTTTCTTATCCAAATTCTTGCCTCCTTTCTGCTGGACAGGGATGCCTGTAAGGAGCTTAAGCCGTTGTCAGTTTCTCCTTTTATTAATTTGTAATGCATCTACCACAAAACATCTTAATTTTGGTAATTTCAATAATTCCATTTCACTTAACTGTCAGTGCCCACTCTCCTGCCTTGTGTCCTGTCCTCAACAACTAACTGTCGGTTCTATCTCCCTTTCCAAATGAGATATAGACATCCTCCCTTGGATCCTGTATGTTACTTATCTGTTTTGGATCTGTGCCTCATATTATGCTTATCCTGTAGTAGATACCACTTATAAGTGAGTACATACCATGCGTGTCTTTCTGGGTCTGGGATACCTCACTCAGGATGATCTTTTCAAGTTCCCTAGTTTCTATTTTTCTATTTTCTAGTTCCATTTGCCTGTAAATTTCATAATTTCTTTCATTTTAATAGCTGAGTAGTATTCCATTGTGTAGATGTACCACAATTTCTTTATCCATTCTTCAGTTGAGGGATATCTAGGTTGTTTCCAGATTCTAGCTATGGTGAATAAAGCTGCTATGTTGTGGATATAAACATGTTTTTGTTTTGGTTCCAACTGTGATATATAGGGCTGATTCAGATGGTCTACAGCAGCAGACTATTTGCTTATGCAAGCTTTGAGAGGAGCTTTTTGCCAGGTGCAGATAGTTTAAATCTTAGGACTCTGGAAGGAGAAAAAATACCAAAGCCCTGAGAGGGTGGAGATCAGAGAAAGAACAAGACTGCTCCTGCTTCCCCCTTGCTGCTCCTCGCTGCCTTTGTAAGAAAAGAAGTTGGAGATGTCCTGAAATGAGGATTGGACTGGCTCCAAGGAACCCGACAACCCTAACCAGCAGGAAGCAGCTAAAAGAACTGCACTCCCTATGCCACTATCCTTTCTCTCTCCTACCTAGTATTGGTGTGTTGGAAGGGATTGGGGTGGAGTAGGGAGAAAAAGATAAAAGAAATGTAAATAGAAGTGTGTTGTGTTGTTTTGTTTTAAAAGTACGCCAACAGCTATGACCGTAGTTGAGCAAGTGTTCTTGTTGTATGGTGGAGTGTCTTTTGGGTGTATAGCCAGGAGAGGTATAACTGGGTCTTGAGGTAAAACTATTTCCAATTTTCTGAAAAATTGCCAGATTGATTTCCAAAGTGGTTGTGCCCAGGCCTGGGGAGAGCAAGGGTGAGAAGACAGAAGACCTGTAGAGAAAAGCGAACCTGAGGGTGACAAGTTGGCCGCCAGGTCAGGGAAGGGTACTGGGAATATGTGAGGGGACTCAAGCAGAGACTCTAGCAGCGGAGGCCGTAGAGGCTGAAGAGGCGCCCTCTACCTAGACTAGTCGCAAAGCAGAGCGAGGGGAGCACCAACCCACCCACGAAATCCACCCAAAATTTACCCTGCCTGCCAGGTGTGCAGGGATAGAGACAGAGCAGACAGCAAGGATTGAGGGAACGCCCAATCAATGACTACCCAACTAAAGAGCCACCCTATCGGAGAGTGCCAAACCCTGATACTATGAAGGAAGTTCTGCTGGGCTTGCAGACAGGAGTCTGAAAGAGTTGTCCTCTGAGTGACTCTACCCAACAGTGCCTCAAAACAGATGCTGAGACTCATAGTCAAACTTTGAGGGATTGTAGGAAGTAGTGGAAAGTGGAAAGAAAGAGAAAAGGACCTGAAGGTGACAAGAGTTTCACAAGAAGACAAATAGAATCAAGAAACCAGGGCCCAGAGGGGCTTGTTGAGGCTGAATCATCAACCAAGGACCATGCACGAACTGGACTAGGCTCCTACAAACAGGTATCAATGGACAGCTTAAGCTTCATGTGGGTCCTCTAGTGAGGTAGTGGGGACTGCAATGGGCAGGGATGCACTTTTCAGCTTTTTGATCAATTTCCCCTGGTGGTACTGCCTTGCCTGACCACAGGGAAGAGGACAATTTCAGTCCTGAAGCAACTTTGTTGAGTTGGGATAGATGTGAAAGGGAGCTCTCCTTTTCTGAGGAATAGGGGAAAGGGGAAAGGAGAAGGACTGAAGGTGGAGCTGGGAGGTTAGGAGGGATGGGAGATATAAGGATGTAAAGTGGATAAAAAAATAATAACATTTTATTTCACTTATTAGCTACAGATAGTTCACAGGCTTGTGCTTAGAACAAACTGGATTCCAAACTCTGAAGTAGTCTGTTTTCACGTGTGTGATTTGGGGCCTGACTTTTTGAAACCAAACTTCATTCCACAGTTTGCTTGCCAGTCCTGCTTGGATTTCTGCAGTTTGTTTCAGGTCAGGGGCCATCCTGAAGCAGCGTTTTTTTCACTTAAGCCATTCTTAATTTTCAGTGGCTATTTTCTTAAAGGTCCCTCCCTGATAACCAGACTCTCCCTTGTAAACTTTCATGGTCCATGTCACATGTTGATAGTGTCCTCATCTTCTGGTTTTCATGACTCTGCAGCCCACGGTCATAATTTTCTGGTTTTCATAGCATTTTTATTTGTATGCAATGTATTTAGTATAAATTCTGCACACAGGGGCTGAAGAGATGGTTCAATGGTTACGAGCACTTGCTCCTCATGTAGAGGAGCTGAGTATGGTTCCCATCTCTCCCTTTAAGGAGCTCTCAAACACCTGTCCCTCCCGTTCCACTATATCTGGAACCTCTCTTGGACTTCACGGGCACCTGCATACACCTGATGTCCATTGTACACTGAGGCTGGAGCATATACACATAAAATAAAAATAAAGTGAGTGGGGCTGAAGAGATGGTCAGATCAGAACACAGACTGCTCCTCTGAAGGAACAGAGTTGGATTCCTGTCATCAAGTTGGACAGCTCACAACTTACCTCCTTGTACTTCATTCTAGCACAACCTTTGATTCCTGTAGTTGTACGCATATACACACAAGCATGTATGCACAAACACATACACTTAAATATAAATAAATAATTAAAAACAGAATTAGCATAGAGACAAAAAGTGTATTTTGGACAAAGATATACATACATATATAGATATACATATATATACCAAATAAAAAAGAATTGACTATGTGAAGATTACTATTTTTAAATTTTTATTTATTTATTATTTCAGTTTATTCTCTTTTATTCTGGCTATAGCCCCTTCCCTCATCTCCTCTTAGTCACACCCTGCCTCCCTCTTCTCCCCCTATGTCCCTCCCCTAGTCCACTGCTAGGAGTGGTCCTCCTCTCATTCTATCTGACACTAGCCTATCAGGTCTCATCAGGAAACAAGTTTACTATATTTTGTTTGCCTAAGTTCAGAATTGCCTACGAAATGGAATCATACCTCTGCATGTATCTGAGAGGGAACTTCAGAATGAATCAGCTAAGTGGCATTGACACATTGGAATTAGAGCCATCAACTCATGAGTTGTGAAACAAACTGAAGAGAGGGCAAGGCAGGAGAAAACCAGTTTAGAGCTCTTTCTCTCTCTACATATATGTTTCTGTTTCTTGACCTACTGTGATAAGAACTGCTGAGTTCCATCATGTTTTCCTCCAAAGACCAACTGTTCCCTTCAAAGCTGTGAGCCAAAGTCATTCTTCCTCTTTCAAGTTATTTCCATGAGGTGTTTTGGTCACAGTAATGAAAACTAATGATAAAGATGTATAGATAATGTGGTTGAAAGGTATGACCTGTAAAATCTACTTAATGCTTCTAAGAGTCACAGCGATTTATAAAACTTTCAGTTTTGATCAAGTTCCATCCTCTGAGGATGGCAAGCACAAACATGGGTAAACAACCTCTTTGAAAGACATGAAATAATGTACTGTTCTTGAAATCAAGTAATAGCAATTAGTAAGAAGAGCATCACTATGATTGGTTGACTTCTGTTAATACTGAAAAGGGAAAGAATTTACATGTTAATATATTACTTGGTATTCCATGAAGAAAATAACAGCATTGTCTCTGATTATGTTTGATTTAGTTTTACTTTTCTGCTGGTGGTTAGCTCATTATTTATTGCCTCCCATTGAATGAATGTAACCTTTTGAAGGCAAGGCATTTTCTGTCACCAATAGTGGTAGTATTCCTAAAAAAAATATTTTGAGCCAACATATAATGAATATATCTAAAATTACCATGATGAAAATTTTATTCAGCTGTAAAGAAAATTAAAAAATTTCAGGAAAATCAATGCAACATTATATTATGTTAAGTGATGTAATCAGGTCAGAAAGACAAATGTAGCATGTTCTCTCTCATATATGAATCCTAGCTTCTAGTCATCTTATAGTGTAAAGGTGGGTAGAAGCTGAAAATCTAATGTGTGGCCTAGAGATGAGGTAAGACAGCATGTCAATGGGAGGTATGGGGAGTTTAACAAAACAGCTAATATAAAAGTAAAGGGAAATTCAGACGAGGCAGTAGGCCAGAGTGAGGAATAGTAAGTTGTGTTGTGTGAGAGGAGAGGAATCAACTAAAATTATGTTTTATGACAACGGATGATAAGATTGCTTCATGGAGAAACATTCTGCTTCATGTGCATGGTAATCTGCATTCACAACACTGAACCTGAAGACTTTAGTTAGCCAAGGTACAACTCCATTTTGAAATAAAGAGCCATATTGACTGGGAGCTGAATTCAGGTAGCAGAAAATATCCCAGAATGTGCACTTGGCAGACAACAAAGTTAACTCTCCTAGCAACAGCCTCCAGGAAATATCACAGAATAAATGCTTCATAGAAAATAGAGACAATCTCTCTGGCAATAATCAATGAAAATCAGTTGGGAATCAGGTGGGAAAATTCTCCCCAATGTTTCAGATATAGTTTAGAAGAATAGCCATTGTGATTATATGCCTTAGCAACTGTGATTATGTGCCTCAGAGAAGGTCACCTCGCCCCTCTAACTTTTACCTAATCCTATAACATAAAGGCACATGCCTCCCGTTTGCTGTCATAGAAACATGTGCCCCCCCTCGTTTGCTGTCATGGAAACCCCCTGCTTGCAGTCTTTCCCTTTAAAAACCCTGCTCACTCAGAGCTCGAGCTCCCATTTTTCTACTGCTGCGCCAGTGAGACTTAGGTCCTGAGTTCAATTGCTCTCATAATAAAGCTCTCTTGCTATTACATCAAGTCGTCTCCTGGTGGTCTCTGAGGGTCCCATGACCCTGGCATTACAAACCCTCTTATGCAAGGACAGAACCAAATTCCTAAAACTGTTTTCTGGTCATATCCACACACTAACATTCATGCTTCCACACTTTTATACACACACCCAACACACACACAAAGACACACACACATAAAAATAAATTAAAAACTAAAAATTAAAACCCCTGAAACAGTTTTATATGCTAATTTAAAAATAAACAATAGTAAAAGTTAACACGCTAACATTGCATAGAAGTATGCTTGTGCAGAAAAACTAAACATTTAATAAGTCACTATACAACCTTGAATATATTCATCTCTATAATCTTTTTATCAATTAGCAAGGCTTCTGAAATGTTATGTGGAAATCTATTTTATAAATGAAATTTGTAGACATCAACCATGAAGAAAAGAAAGAATTAAATATCTAGAGTTGTAAATAGCAATTCTGCCAAAGATACTGCAAGGAAATCATGTATTTAGGGAATGATAATGTAATCAAGGCTTTTTTTTTTTTTTTTTTTTTACCAAAGGGAAGATTCCTGAATGGAGAAGGCAATTTCCTGGGCTAATGCAACTTCCATCCATTTCCGGTTTGGTTTTACACATTGAAAAGAGAAGTCTGCTCTTTCACTCAAAGGAATTACATTTGTTGACAGTGGATTCTGCAGAGTTCTCATTCACATCTTCATAGCCAACTTAAGAAGGATGTTAATGGTACCTGTTTCAAAATTCCTTAAGTAATGGATTTATTCACTTTTTATTCTTTCTTTTCTTCTTTTTTATTTTTTATTAATTACAGTTTATTCACTTTGTATCCCCCCATAAACCCCTCTTTCCTCCCCTCCTAATCCCACCTTCCCTCCCCTTTCTTCACGCATGCCCCTCCCCAAGTCCACTGATAGGGGAGGTCCTCCTCTCCTTCCTTCTGATCTTAGTCTATCAGATCTCATCAGGAGTGGCTGCATTGTCATCTTCTGTGGCCTGGTAAGGCTGCCCCCCACTCAGGGGAAGGTGATCAAAGAGCAGGCCAATCAGATTATGTCAGAGGCAGTCCCTCTTCCCATTACTATGGAACCCACTTGGACGCTGAACTGCCCCGGGCCACATCTCTGCAGGGGTTCTAGGTTATCTCCATGCATGTTCTTTGGTTGGAATATGAGTCCCTGGGGAGACCCCTGTGTTCAAATTTTCTGGTTCGGTTGCTCTCCTTGTGGGGTTCCTGTCTTCTCCAGATCTTACTATTTCCCACTTCTTAAGATTCCATGCACTTTGCCCATCAGTTGGCCTTAAGTCTCAGTGTCTGCTTTGATAGTCCGTAGGACAGAGCCTTTCAGAGGCCCTCTGTGGCAGGTTCCTAGGTTGTCTCCTGTTTTCTTCTTCTTCTGATGTCCATGCTCTTTGCCTTTTGGGATGGGGATTGAGTGTTTTAGTCAGGGTCCACTCTCTTGATTAGTTTCTTTAGGTGTTCAGGGTTTTAGTAGGTTTATCCTATGTTATATGTTTATATGAGTGAGTATATACCGAGTGTGTCTTTCTGCTTCTGTGACAGCTCACTCAGGATGATCCTTTCCAAGTCCCACCATTATCTGCAAATTTCATGATTTCCTTATTTTTCATTGCAGAGTAATACTCCATTGTGTAGATGTACCACAATTTCTGCATCCATTCTTCAGTTGAGGGGCATCTGTGCTGTTTCCAACTTCTGGCCCTGGACACCCCAGCATAACAACTATATTCTTTCAACACATATCCGTCGCCGACATGTTTAGGCTAAATTATATTCACAGGGTACATAAGACTAAAAGACCTCATCAAACAGTCATCAGTTGTTTTTTAGACACAGTTGCAGGACTAGACTTCATTTCTCGGTTGTGGCAATAATCAGCATCTTCTGGAGCAGTCTGACCAAAGAAAGAATTTCTGTAAACCTGATAGAGGCGAGAACTGGGGGCTCTGGACGTTTGTTGTTGCTGTTTTGTTTTGTTTTTTCTTGTGAGTAGTTGGCGACATTAGCTGTTACTAGTTAGTGAAGCCGCTTTCTGCATGACTCTGAGCTACCTACTGCCCTTTCAACAATGACCCCAGAAGCATTGCTGAATGACTTTTTTTTTAAACTCCAGGCTAAACTACTAAGAAGTTTGGTCTTTTTACCTCTAAAAACTTGATTACATATTATTCTTATTTTTTATTTATAATACCCTTCTTAATACAGAATAGGTAAAGTATTTGTCATGTTTTTATAGAGAGATGTTTTCTCTGACAGAGATAGTTCACTGTAAGTCATTGGAGAACTGTAAATAGTTTTTGGTAATATTAACAAACTGTTTATATTGCCTGCAACAATTCATTTTTAGTCTCCACATGTTAAAATTCCAAATTAAAATGCATATTTCTTTTAATAAAGAAGAATCTACCAAATTGAAAACTTAACTTTTTTTTTTCAGAATGATAAGGTATTTATTAGTAGCAAAATAAACTTCTGGGTTTAGGGATATTGTCATCATGATATTTTGAATTTTGGGGGGGATCTTTGTCTCCATAACTTACTGAAGCATATATCCTCAAAGTGAGAACATTCAGTAGTTGTGTAGATTTTCAGCCAATGTGTTGCATGAAGACAACAATATGAGATCCCTTTTCACTGTGGTGTGAGTGGTAGTGAAGTGAATGGTGTGTGTTAAAGAAAAGATAAGATGGAGCTGCTAGAGAAGCAGTCAGTTCACAGTATCAGTCTTGTCCTAAATGGGACTCCACACGTGTCAGTATCCCAGGGACAAAGCATGTGCTGTGGAACCCAGGAGAGGAAGAGCAGGTGGCCAGCAGAGGAGCTTCAGTTCCCACAAAGATTCTGTTGTCCACTGCTGAATCTTGAAAGATGCCTGCTGCTGGATCTGAGTTCATGAAACTGAGCTGACCAACACTGAGCATTAAAAAGTGTCTTGCAGTTGTCATTAACATGCAAATGGAACCAAAACATTTAAATAAATGACTGTAATCTATCCACTTTACAAACTAGCTATAAATATTAGCTTGAGAGAGAGATACAGAAAGACAGAGAGAGTCATTTCTTTTTCCCCTCAATTTACTATTTTTGAACTAGATGGCTGAGCAAATTAATGAGGCTTCAACAATACATTGGCCATAGTAGCTCTATAGAGGAAAATGTATTAAGAAAGAGACTATTAAACCTCAGCCATGTTCACTCAGGACATTTCCCTTCTTAGCTGAGATTCACATTGAAAGCCAATTTCATAATCTAAGTATGGATTACCATAAAACATCCACTGAAGCAAATTTTCATAGCATCAATTTTTCTTTTTTGTATATTTAGCAAATTCGTGAATTATTACTGCTGATGGCTCATCATATCAAAGACACTTAGTTTCTCCTTTCAAGCAATTCCAGTCTGAACAATTTAAACGCACCAAAGTGGTGCAGTAGGAACAGTGATAAATTTTCCAGAAGCCTGAGCTATATAAGTAAGTGTTCAGCTGATATTAGATACTCTCTGTGGACCCAGAGATGCCAGGCGATCACTTTGCTTCATAATGCATAACCTGTTCCAAGGTTCAATACAAAGTTTGGAGCACGGGTTTTGTATAGAGCAGGACCTCTTGGTATATAATCCCCTATTTTGCAAACAAGCATGGAAATGGTGTCTTCCTCCTCATCTACAGACTCTGCAGAGACTAGTCCTTAGGCACAAATAGCATGAAGGAGGGCTTGGTGCTCACTCAGAGACGCCTATGGAAGCTGAAGGTGTGGAACGACACTACTATCACTTATTTTTGAAAGACAATGCCAGAGCCGACACTGCGCATACGACACATACATGCACACAAATTCTTCTACACATTTTTTTTTTTTTTTTTTTTTTGCCATTTAGATGACCTACTGAACTTTCTCTGCTACAGCTTTTATGTTTCCTCACCTTTTTTCTGCAACTCATCTCAGCCTATAACTCGTATCACCCTGATTCTACGGCAATGTGTCTGGCAGGTCTCTGGCAATTCAGAAGTTGTCTTCATAATCCAGACTCTTGGATCACTATCAGATTCCTGCTTCTGTCTCATAGTTAATTGAAACCCTTCGAACTCCTCAGTTACCTCTGTAACCCTCTGAAGACATTCATGACCTACATCGGTAGAGATATATTCATTGACTGTGTGTTGTGTGAATATGAGATATGAAAGTTAATATTAGTAATGCAGAATGAAATAAAGAACCCCTGTTTGCTGTATATGTTGTTTTATATTTCCTCAAATGAAGGGATTGGATGAGTGCCATTCTAAAGGTTTTCTGCCTCTATCTGAACTCTCACTGGCTGTTTCCAATCAGCTGTTCTGGCCTAAAGTCCTCTCTAAGCTGACTGATTCAAACTGACTTCACTTGGATTCTGACTGAATTCCTCTGCCTGACCTCAAACTAATCCTGGCAATATGTTTAATCTCTGTCTCCTTCTCATTCTCTGGATCATTCTGTCTGCATCTTTGTCTAGCTTTTTCTTTCTGCAACCCCTCTCTGTTCTCTCCCTGATAGAGACTCTCCATTAAAGCTCTTTTCTTTCCCTGTATTGTCTTTAAGTAATTTCTCTCATGTCCTGTTCTCGTGAGACTTGGGCAAATCTTATCTCTGACCCATTCTGTCAAATCTTTCTTTGATCTGTCACTTTGTCTGCCCCTCGATTTGATGCCACTTTTAAACAGGCTGCTTCAACTTATAAACTAATTTTAGCTTCATTGTTTGTGACTAAAAGTGTGTTCTAAGGGCACGCCTGCATTCCAGCCAGGTCATCCTGTAATCCAGACCATTTCTGTTTTGCAGCTGAATCACATAGATCCAGATGGTACACTGTGGGACACAATGTGACACACGGCATCTCCCACGGTGTTTCTTTTTATGTTTGTTTTGCTTACTTTTTTATTTTTTGTTTTATTTTCTTTTGTGGGTCTTGCAAGGGCAGAGGCCAAATAAGAAGGGATGAAAAGATGAGTGGTATTGGGGTACATGATTGTGAGGAAAGAACCAATAAAATGTTAAAAATGAAAAATGGAACTTTATATATTTTTCTCTGTTCTGTGAGTCTTTATTTCTGGTTTAATGAGTCTAATAGTGATTCTTTCTTTGAGACAGGACTGAGTACGAAAGCATGTGTCACAGTCATGGCCCATTTCCCAGTGTTAGTGTTGGCAGATTAATGCCAATCGTGTCATATTAATCACGCAGAATTTCTGAAGGTTAAGTGTGCACTGCTTGTTCAATAACTTCATTTTTGAAAACAAAAACTAATATATTCTCTGGAATCATGAGACTAATGCAGGAACACATCTATGGGAGGAGGGGAGAATCTCCCAGCAAGCTACTTTGGAGAGAATATTGCTTGCAAAGTACTGGAAGGAAAGGGGCTGGTGAAGTTCAACATTCTGCCTGCATGGACTTAGAAAGCATGCAGAAATTAATAGTATACAGAAATAGACATATGTGTAGACATACATGATTGAGACAATTCAAGATATTCAGATAATTACATTTAAAATGTCAAAGCAAATGGGATTTGAAAAACGTTTACTGAATACCTTTTAGTTCTTATAGTTTTCCATAAGATTAAGCCTAAACAGCTTACAGCAGAAATAAGAACACCTGATTTTATTTATGTAAATGTAATGTGGGTAATGTAGTCAATAGTGTTGTTATTACTATGACTGGGTTTTACTCAGCCTGTTTCTGAGTGTGAAGCCTACATATAGGGTGTTGATGCTGTTGTCATAAGCCTTGAGCAGCATTTACTTATAGCCACCTTGTTTTCCACTTTCACAATTGTAAACTTTTTCTTATGTTGAATTAAAAACCTGTAATCCCAGCACTCTGAGAAGGAGAGGCAGGTGGATCACTGTGAGTTCAAGGCCATCCTGGCCTGTAAAGCAAGTCCAGGACAACCAAGGCTACACAGAGAAACCCTATCTCAACAAAACAAACAAACAAACAAACAGCTCTTTTTCTTTCCAGGAGAAATAGCAAATACCAAACTATATTTCCCAATCAGAAAACATAGCTTCACCATATGAATAATCAAAACTTGAAAATATAGAATTCTGCTTTATTATATAATTCAAAATTTGTTTTACTTCAGTGGCTAATAATGGGCTTTAAAAGCTAATGAACGAAACCCAGAGTGACTTTTCAAGTGAAGATAAACACAGTTATGAGTGGAGAGATGCAAAGTCCACGTAAGACTGCCTTGTTAATACACCTTTCAGAACACGTGGAAACTTCAGTGCATTTTAAGAATCACTACACTGAATTGTAAACAGTTTTCAAATAGAAGAACAAGTAGAATACTTTTCCCCTAAAAAATATCCTGTAAATACAGTTAAGAGAAATCCAATTTCCAGAACTATGTTTGGGTGTCTGAGAGATTTAAAAATGAATTTTCATATAAGGCAAGGAAGTACAGTTGGAAATAGTAAATTGTACTTTTAAGTACAATTAATTAAGTTTTTATGTAAGTGATTGAGTTAAATGTTTTGAGTACTGGACACACGCACACACACACAACACAAAATGAGGAAGAATGGGTTTATAGATATTTCTGTTTATTTTTCTGTGATCTCCAATTCAATTGAATCTCATTCTTTATTGTACAGGACTCTTATGCAAGAGTTATTCAGAATGACATTCCAGCTGTCTGTGTGCAGAAGCATCCAAACTATAGCAAGTTGTTCACATGCTCTCATCTTAACATTTTCATCTGGAAAATGGAGATCAGCTTGTCTCACTGTTCTGCTGGTGAATTTAAAAAAATGTCCATTCAGAATCTCTACAAAAAGCAAAGGTAAGATACATTTACTAGGCCTCCATTTAATATAAACCCATTTACCATAAATGGAGTACTTCAAATCCTGTTCTTGAAGAATTATATGCTTAATATTTATGGCTCTCAACATGAAGTATTCATGAGATATTTAAAAAATGAAGATAAATCAGTCTTCAAACTGAATCCAGCCAGATGTGGTGGTAGTAGGTCGATCAGAAACCAAAGCTTGGAAGCATACAAAAGTGTAACCTCATGTCTTAGAGGCATGTGTCAGAACTAATCGATCTTATTTATTTATTTATATTTACTTATTTTGAGATATAAGGGTACTTTGTAGCCCAGGCTGTCTCCATGACCTCTGTTCTATATTTTCCAACTGTTGCAGATACAAATTGCCAAGGTGGGTTGGAAGTAGAGAAAATACTTATTTTAAAATGCCAAATGGATCTCACTGTGGGATAATTTCACAAGTACTGATGCTTTCTGTTTAATTTTGCTAGCATAAATATCATCAGGAGTCATGACATGTATAGAATGCTTAAAAAACATAATGAAGTTGCTTTGTAAAATCCGTGCAGGGTTGGTGGGACGTAACAGAACACATACTTAATATGATGAAAAGTAACACGGAAAAACAGTAAAATCATGGCGGAGGGAAGTGTTTCAAAAGTGCCCCAGTGATTTGTGTCTAGGAGGCAACATGGGCAGTTTTCACAGGGGTGCTTATTACTCTGAACCAAAAGGCAGCAGCATGATTGTTTCCATCTTAACTTCGGTGGGTAAGGATTGTGTTGTGCAGGGCAAATGCCTCAGGTTATCTGTTCTTCATTGTCGTTTTCACATCTGTATATTGAGGAAAATCAAATGACTTTCACAGGTTATTATGCAGGAAAGTAACTTTCTAGATGCTTTTGTCATGAGATTCAGTAACAGAGTTGTCTTCCCACTACATTCTTTCGCCTTGTCCTTTCATTCCTTCTTTGCTGTGGCTGGCCTTTCTAATTAGCACCAGGTTTAATCATACTAAATAAGTTTAGCAATTGACTTCTAATTGTAAATTTAATAAAATAATTTCCAAATTTTAATTTCCAAACTTTTGTGCTATTTCTTTTTTGTATTAATTAGAGTTTATTCACTTTGTATCACAGACATAGCCCCCTCCCTCTTTCCCTCCCAATCCCATCAGCCCTTCCTCATCTCCTCCCATGCCCCTCTCCAAGTCCACTGATAGGGAAGGTTCTCCTCCCCCTCCATTTGACTCTAGCCTATCAGGTCTCATCAGGACTGGCAGCATTGTCTTCCTCTGTAGCCTTGTAAAGCTGTTCCCCACTCAGGGGGAGGGAATCAAAGAGCCAGCCACTGAGTTCATGTCAGAGACAGCCCCTGTTCCCCTTACTAGGAACCCACTGAGCTGCCATGGGCTACCTCTGTGCAGGAGTTTTAGGTTATTTACATGCATGGTCCTTGGTTGTAGTATCAGTCTCAGAAAAGACCCCTGGACCCAGATTTTTTGGACCTATTTCTCTCTTTGTGGAGTTTCTGTCTCCTCCAGGTCTTTCTCTCTCCCCCTTCTTTTATAAGATTACCTGCACTCTGCCCAAAGTTTGGTTCTGAGTTTCTGCATCTCCTTTGATACCCTGCTGGATAGAATCTTTCAGATGCCCTCTATGGTAGGCTCCCATCCTGTTTCCTGTTTTCTCCCTCTTCTGAGGTCCATCCTGTTTGCCTTCTGAGTGAGGATTGATCATCTTCCCCAGGGTTCTCCCTCTTGCTTAGCTACCTTAGGTGTACAGATTTTAGTATGTTTATTCTATATTATATGTCTAATATCCACTTATAAGTGAGTATATACCATGTGTGTCTTTCTGCTTCTGGGATACTTCACTCAGGATGATCTTTTCTAGATCCTACCATTTGCCTGCAAATTTCATGATTTCCTTGTTTTTAATTGCTGAGTAGTATTTCATTGTGTAAATGTATCACAATTTCTGTATCCATTCCTCAACTGAGGGGCATCTGGGTTGTTTCCAGGTTCTGGATATTACTAATAAAACTGCTACAAACATGGTTGAACAAATGTCTTTGTTGTGTACTTGAGCATATTGTAAATATATGCCTAAGAGTAGTGGAGCTGGATCCAGAGGAAGCACCATTCCTAATTGTCTGAGAAAGCACCAGATTGATTTCCAAAGTGGTTATACAAGTTTACATTCCTGCCAGGAATGGAGGAAGGTTCCCCTTTCTCCATATCCTCTCCTTCATGTGTTGTCACTTGAGCTTTTTATCTTAGCCATTCTGATGGGTGAAGGTGAAATCTCAGAGTCGTTTTGATTTGCATTTCCCTGATAACTAAAGAGGTTGAGCATTTCTTTAAGTGTTTCTCTGCTATTTGATACTCCTCTGCAGAGAATTCTCTGTTTAGCTCTGAATCCTATTTTTTAATTGGATTACTTTTTGTTGGTGTTTAACTTCTTGAGTTCTTTATATATTCTGGATATTAGCCCTCTGTCAGATATAGGGTTGGTGAAGATCCGTTCCCAGTCTGTAGACAGTAATTTTGTTCTGATGACATTGTCCTTTGCTTTACAGAAGCTTTTCACTTTCTTGAGGTAATAATTATTGATTGTTGATCTTAGAGCCTGTGCTGTTGGTGTTCTGTTCAGGAAGTTGTTTCCTGTGCCATTGAATTCTAGACTCTTCTCTACTTTTTCTTCTAACAGATTTAGTGTGTCTGGTTTTATGTTGAGGTCTTTGATCCACTTGGAGTTTAGCTTTGTGAAGGGTGATAAAGACGGATCTATTTGCATTTTTCTACATGAAGACATCCAGTTAGACCAGCACCATTTATTGAAGATGCTGTCAATATTTGCAAATGATATGATAGTAAACATGAGTGACCTCCAAAATTCAACCAGAGAACTCCTTCAACTGATAAATACCTTCAGCAAAGTTGCTAGATACAAAATTAACTCAAAAAATAATCAGTAGGCCTCTTGTATATAAAAGGCAAAAGGGGTGAGAAAGAAATTAGGGAAACTATACCTTTTACAATAGCCACAAATAAAATAAAGTACCTTGGTGTGACTCTAACCAAGCAAGTGAAAGACCTGTTTGAAAAAAACAAAAACAAACAAAAAAACAAAAACTTCAAGTCCCTGATGAAAGAAATTCATGAAGATGTCTGAAGATGGAATGATCTCTCATGCTCATGGATTTGTAGGATTAACATAGTGAAAATGGCCATCCTGCCAAAACAATCTACAGATTCATTGCAATTCCCACAATTCTTACTGAACTTGAAAGAAAAATTCTCAACTTCATATGGAAAAACAAAAACCCACAATTGCCAAAATTTTCCTGCACAACAACAGATTGTAGTTATCTCCATCCCTCTCAAGCTGCACTGCCGAGCAATAGTAATAAAAATTGCATGGTGCTGGAATAAAAACAGAATGGTGGGTCAATGGAATTGAATTGATGGCCCAGAAATAAACCCACAGACCTATGGATACCTATTTTTGACAAATAAGCCCAAACCATACAATGTCTGTGGCAATTGTAATACTGGTCTATATCTTGTATTTGAAATTTTATCATTTTTCTTTGGAACTTATGATTATACAACATGAGTTTAAGAATGATGCACAACTTAGTGAAAAATCACATGCTTGTCTAACCTAAGATGTGTGCCCCACTAAGAACGTTGAAGTATACCATACTAAAACACTCTCTTAGTGTCACGGTTAATATTGAATTGTTGTTCCTATCATGTTCATGCAAATATATGTAGTGTTATGTCTAGTTATATATCTATCTCTGTGTATTCATATATATATATATATATGTCACACTATATATGTATAATATAATGTTATCCATGATTTTTAGATGGATCTGACCATGTTGCCAAGATTAGCTTTAAGTCAGAAATTCTGATGCTTCAGTTTCCTTGGAACTCGGACTAGAGTCATGCATCACCCTCCCTGGCTACTGTGTCTATCTTTATGGTTCCATAGTTCTCACAAAATCAAAACTCATGCCAATGTCATAGTAGATGTCACATATACACCAGTAGCTTGTGACATTTGACATCATGAGTTCTGGAATAGAAAACTTATGGGGACAGATATGACCCAATATGGCAGGTGCTAGCATTGATGGCAGAATAAATGCACAGAACACACATGAATTTTAGAGAATGGAGCTCTTTTTAAGGAACATAATAAGGATATGTTGTTTAAAATGTGTTTCAGAATCAATAGCATGCTCAGCAGCAAGACTGAAGCCAAGGATAAACCATAGTTTTTGGTGATAATTCTATAGCAATGTACCCTCATCTATATAATGGATATTACAGGAGCATCTACTACTCAATTGAACAGAGAGGATGCCTGTTCCTGTGCAAGCATGGGAAGGGTACATGAGCTCTGTGTACTGCGAACTTGATTTAGCTTTGAACCTAAAACTTCTTTAGAACTTGCAGTTTGTTAAAAACCAATAATTACGTTAGAGGGAAAGGTGATCGAGAAGGATGAATGAGAGCAGGTGCCAGCTGTCCCAGCCTTGGAATATGAATGAACAGAATGCCAGGGGAAAAAATAAACAAATCTCAGGTAGAGAGTACAGCCTGTGTCAATAGAAGCCTGCAAACTCGACTGTGCAAAAGGAAATATACCTAGAAGAGCAGCACCTATAAAACACCCCTACTTACATGCATTAGTCTATGTAATTGCTAAATACCTAACTAGATCCCCTAAGCCAGGCAGACTATTTGATTATTTTTACTCAAATATAGTTATAAATAGGGACATAGTGCTAAGCTGTTTCGCCTGAAGGACTCAGTGAGGGTCAAATCTGTGCTTTGGACCTGTCCAGAGACAGAGCGACTTGCATTCACACAGCTGCCTATGCACACTGAGGACTGTGACTAAATAAGTGTACAATCCGTTGAAAGAGACTCTGTAGTCCTCTGTAATTGCATCCTGTGGCCTCAAAGGGGGAGTTTGATTCCGTTACTGCAGGACATAAAGTGTTTTCACAGCTCTCATAAGAGATTTCTTTCATCCTCTAAAGGAGAGGACTTTACAGCCTACTGCAGTTCACCCTCCTCTTCACAATAGCTAGAGGCCAAGGTACCTAGAGCGCTCACAGAGGCCTTGCTTTTGAGAGAAGCTAGTCAATAGGAAGGTACTTTTCCAAGGGTGGCTTCTAAAGTACCATATAATGAATCATTTTTCTGTCTGGTTATTCAGGTTTGTGAATATAGCCACTGATACTGTACTTGAGCTAGAGAAGTACTGCGTAGCATGAAATCATGAGGACATTTGTTATGTACATTTTAGCATGTCTGGGTGTTGCTTTGGTATGAAAGAACAAATCTTCAAATGCTTTTCATTTGGAGCATTTATGATTACTTCTTTCAAATAAATGATCATATATGTCTTCCATGAACTTAGGTACAAAGCACAAAGAACTGACAGAAAATTAAGAACAAAATTATTGAGTTTTATCTCTAATTAGAGAAAGCATATTTAATAAAAGCATATTTAATTTGGTATAATAATTTTATTTGTGAATGTGATATGATATGAATATGATTTTGATCATATCCACATATGTACTGAATAAGATCTATTATAGATGTATATCAATTGCGTATTGATCACATTATATATATATTTTTTTTTCAATGCAGTTTATTCAGGAACATTGAACAATCCTCGGACCCCGGGGAAAGCCAGCCCACAGCTTAAATAGCCTCTGGGTAGCCAACCCAGGCGTGCCACGGGGGCAATGCAGATAGGTCCACATACATGGAAGCAAGCCAGATCCTCGGCCTTAGCCAAATGTGGAGTTGTTCGTGACAGAGAGCACTCACCATCGGGAAGGTGGAAGGCGGAAACCAGCTCCATCTTTAAGGCATAGCATTCCGCAGCTCTCTACAGTTCCCCCTTTTTTGAAACCCCTTGCTCATCTCCTCTCAGTCCCACCCTCCCTCCCTCTTCTCCCTTTATGCCCTTCCCCTAGTCTACTGATAGGGGAGGACCTCATCCCCTTTTATCTGACCCTAGCCTATCAGATCTCATCAAGACTGGCTGCATTGTCTTCCTCTGTAGCCTGACAAGGCTGCACACCCCAAAGGGAGGGGATCAAAAGATGGCCACTGAGTACATGCCAGAGATAGCCCCTACTCCCCTTACTATGGAACCTACTTGGAGACTGAACTGCTATGGGCTTCATCTGAACAAGGGGTCTAGGTCCTCTCCAAGCATAGTCCTTGGTTGATTCAACAGTCTCTACAGGGCCCTCCAAGCTCAGATTTTTTGGCTCTGTTGGTCTCTTTGTGAAGCTCCTGTCCCCTCCAGAGCTGTCTCCCCCTTCTTCCATTAGATTCCCTGAACTCTGCCCAAAGTTTCTCCATGAGTCTCGGCATCTGCTTTGATATCCTGCTGGGTAGAGTCTTTCAGAAGCCCTCAGTGGTAGGCTTTTGTCCTATTTCCTGTCTTCTCCTGCTTCCAATGTCTATCCTTTTTTCCCTTCTGAATGAGGATTAAGTATCTTCCCTAGGGTCCTCTTTGTTGTTTAGTTTCTTTACGACTATAGATTTTACTGTGTTTATCCGATATTATTTGGCTAATACCCACTTATAAGTGAGTATATGCCAGGTGTGTCTTTCTGCTTTTAGGTTACCTCACTTAGGATGATCTTTTTAGTTCCCACAATTTGCCTGAAATTTTCATTATTTCCTTGTTTTTAACTGCTGAGTTGTATTCCATTGTGTCAATGTACCACAACTTCTGTATCCATTCCTCCATCTGGGTTGTTTCCTGATTCTTGTTATGACGAATAAAGCTGCTACGAACATGGTTGAGCAAATGTCCGTGTTGTATACTTGAGCATATTTTGGATATATGCCTAAGAGTGGTGTAGCTGGATCATGAGGTAGAACTATTCTAAGTGTGTGAGAAAGCAACAGATTGATTTCCAAAGTGGTTTTTACAAGTTACATTCCTACCAGCAATGGAGGAGGGTACATGTTCTATTTTAAACCAAATTTACTTTGAAACTACTAACAATATCATGTTCTGTGATAATGTAATATAAAAACAAATGTTTGGAGATGAGACATTTTTGAGTTCTTAGAACCATTTAGACACAACAAATAATATAATTGATATATTATATATAATAGCCTTTTTGAAACAAATTACATATTTCAAGAATAAAAACATGCCACTTTCATCATTTTATGTGTTCCACAGAGTGCTGTATAGGAAATAGTAGAGTCACCAAGACTTTAGAGCAGATCTGTCTCCAACTACTTACCTTGTTACTATTACATGCTCTGTCCTGTTTTGTCTTCTTCAAGTCTTGTAGTAAATCCCCTCTGTTTTACAATTACTTTATTTTCAATTTTTACATGAAGGAAGAACAAACAAACAAATTGGTGAAATAAATTCTGAATTATAAAAAGCAAATATTCTCATACTAAATATATCACTTTCTTCACAACTCTTTGAAATCAACATAATTTTGTGAAAATTATTCATTTGTATATTTTTAATTTTTTAGTTTTTAAAATTTTCTTTTTTAAAATTAATTTAAGTGGATTACTTGGTTTGCTGCTTTTCAGCTTCTTTAGTTCTTTATATATACTGGATATGAGTCCTCTATCGGATAAAGGGTTGGAGAAGATTCTTTCCCAATCTGTAGGCAGTCGTATTGTTTTGATGACAGTTTCCTTTGCTTTGCAGAAGCTCTTCAGTTTCATGAGGTCCCATTTATTGATTGTTGCTCTTAGAGCCTGTGCTGTTGGTGTTCTGTTCAGGAAGTTTTCTCCTGTACCAATGAGTTCTAGGGTATTCCCCACTTTTTTTTTTTTTCTAGCCGATTTAATGTGTCTGGTTTTATGTTGAGGTCTTTGATCCACTTGGACTTCAGTTTTGTGCAGGGTGATAAGTATGGATCTATTTTCATTTTTCTACATGTAGACATCCAGTTGGACCAGCACCATTTGTTGAAGATGCTATCTTTTTTCCATTGTATGGTTTTGGCGTCTTTGTCAAAGTTCAGGTGTCCATAAGTGTGCGGGTTTATTTCTGGGTCCTTTGTTCAGTTCCATTGACCCACCATTCTGTTTCTATGCCAGTACCATGCAGTTTTTAAAACTGTTGCTCTATAGTACAACTTAAGATCAGGGATGGAGATACCTCCAGAAGATCTTTTATTGTAGAGGATTGTTTTAGCAATTCTGGGTTTCTTGCTACTCCATGTGATGTTGAGAATTTTTCTTTCCAGGTCTGTAAAGAATTGTGTTGGTAATTTGATGGGAATTGCATTGAATCTGTAGATTGCTTTTGGTAAGATGGCCATTTTTACTATGTTAATCCTGCCAAGCCATGAGCATGGGAGATCTTTCCATCTTCTCATATCTTCTTCTAATTCTTTCTTCAGAGACTCGAAATTTTTTTCATACAAGTCTTTGACTTCCTTTTGTTAGGGTTACTCTGAGGTACCTTATGTCATTTGTGGCTATTGTGAAGGGTATTGTTTCCCTAATTTCTTTCTCAGCCCTTTTGTCTTTTGTATACAGGAGGGCTACTGATTTTTTTGAGTTAATTTTGTATCCGGCCACTTTGCTGAAGGTGTTTATCAGCTGTAGGAGTTCCCTGGTAGAGTTTTTGGGGTCACTCACATATACTATCATATCATCTGCAAATAGTGATAATTTGACTTCTTCCTTCCCAATTTGTATCCCCTTGATCTCCTTCAACTGTCTTATTGCTCTAGCAAGGACTTCCAGAACTATGTTGAAGAGATATGGAGAGAGTGGGCAGCCTTGTCTTGTCCCTGATTTTAGTGGGATTGCTTTAAATTTCTCTCCATTCAGTTTGATGTTGGCTATAGGTTTGTTGTATATCGCCAAGTAATCCACTTAAAAAATGGGGTACAGAGATAAACAGAGAATTCTCTGGAGAGGAATATAGAATGGCAGAGAAGGACTTAAAGAAATGCTCAACCTCATTAGCCATTAGGGAAATGCAATTCAAAACAACCCTGAGATTTCACCTTACACCCATGAGAATGGCCAAGATCAAAAACTCAAGTGACAACACATGCTGGAGAGGTTGTGGAGAAAGGGGAACCCTTCTCCACTGCTGATGGGAATGTAAACTTGTACAACCACTCTGGAAATCAATCTGGTGCTTTCTCAGACAACTAGGAATAGCGCTTCCTCAAGATCCAGCCATACCACTCCTGGGCATATATTCAAAAGAGGCTCAAGTACACAAAAAGGACGTTTGCTCAATCATGTTTGTAGCAGCTTTATTTGTAATAGCCAGAAGCTGGAAACAGTCCAGATGCCCCTCAAATGAAGAATGGATGCAGAAACTGTGGTACATCTATACAGTGGAGTACTACTCAGCAATGAAAAATAAAGAAATCATGAAATTTGCAGGTAAGTGGTGGGACCTAGAAAGGATCATCCTGAGTGAGTTGTCCCAGAAGCAAAAAGACACACATGGTATATAGTCACTCATATAGACATACAACATTGGACAAACCCACTAATATCTGTGCATCTAAAGAAACTAAGCAAGAGAGAGGACCCTAACTAAAACGGTCAATCCCCATCCTGAAAGGCAAAGAGGATGGACATCAGAAGAAGAAGAAAACAGGAAACAACCTAGGAACCTTCTACAGAGGGCTTCTGAAAGCCAGAAAAAGAAAACAGGAAACAAACTAGGAACCTACCACAAAGGGCCTCTGAAAGCCTCTGCCCTACAGACTATCAAAGCAGATGCTGAGCCTGATGGGCAACTGTTGGGCAGAGTGAATGGAATTTTATGTAAGAAGTGGGAAATAGTAAGAGCTGGAGAGGACAGGGGCTCCACAAGGAGAGCAACAGAACAAGAAAATTTGAACACAGGGAACTTCCCAGAGACTCATACTCCAACCAAGGACTATTCATGGAGATAACCTAGATCCCCTGCACAGATGTAGCCCATGGCAGTTAAGTGTCCAAGTGGGTTACCTAGTAATGTGAAGAGGGACTGCCTCTGACATAATCTGTTTGGCCTGCTCTTTGATCACCTCCCCCTGAGGGGGGAGCAGCCTTACCAGGCCATAGTAGAGGACAATGCAGCCACTTTTGATGTGAACTGATAGACTAAGATCAGAAAAGAGAGGAGAACCTCCCCTATCAGTGGACTTGGGGAGTGGCATTCATGCAGAAAGGGGAAGAAGGGTGGGATCAGGAGGGGAGGAGGGAGGGGCTTATGGGGGATACAAAATGAATAAAGTGTAATTAATAAAATAAATTAATTTATTTTTTGTTGATTACAGTTTATTCACTTTGTATCCCAGCCATAGCCCTCTTAACTCATGGTATTGCTTATGCTGATAAAATAGAACCATTAATCAGAAATGAAACATGTTTAGATGCTCCAAGTATAGTAAAATAATTTAAATAAATAAAGTATATTATTAAAGATATCCCTAGCAGTGTTCTGTTTATTCTAGAGATGCACATTGAAATTTATATTAATTTCAATAACTTTCAAATTAAAAAAATAACTAATTACAAGTAAATCCTAAAATAAACTACCCTAATCAGTGAGTATACTGTTTTACCTGGGTCTGCAAATATTATATTTCATTTTAAATTGTATAATATTCTTTAATTTACTGACAGAACCTGTTATATAACAATTTTCTACCTCTATATAGTAACAGACCAGCAAGATGCTACCCTGGCTAGCTTTGAGCATATGTTACATTAAAAATTAAATTTCGTGATCAAACATTTTTTCTGCCCTATTTATACCATGTAAAATTTCATTAAATGTGTGGCTTGTAGGCTATAAAATCCACAGACAATAGGAGGAAGAGGTCAGAAAGGGTTTTCTTTATAGAGTCCTAAGTCAGAGCTTGAAAGAAAGGAGGCAGAATTCATGTGTAGGAAGAGCAGGTCCTAAGAAACAGGATAAAACCAAAGTGCTACTCTAAAAGCTTTTGTAAAACTTATAGAAGAAATTGCTGAGAAAGAGAAAGGAGGATAAGATAGTCATATTTAGGCAAATCATGAAATTTCAGAGACTTTTTTTTAATTTTGAGCACATCTTTATGCATCGATCCTAGGCAAGGTTGTTCATTCAGCAGGAGAATGATAAGGAGAAATTCACCATGCCTTTTGGGAAATCTCACCTCTAGCCAAAACAGAAACAAAGTTATTTTAAAATCTGAAGTAAAAACAAGAATATTTGAGGTCCCTGCTCTAATATATTTATATTTCATCTTTACCAGTCCTGTGACATAAATTATAGTTACTTTTGTGAAATTGTAAAAATATCTAACTTGATAGAAACACTGTTTAAAGACCTTTGAAATAGAAAGAAAAGGGAAAAAAATGACAATTATCAGAGAAGGGTAGCTCATTAGTTTTTAAATTTTTTGAGGAATTTCATTTGTGTGTGATGTATGTATAGTTTGTGTATATATGTAGAGGCCAAGAAAAGACATGGCATAGCCTTATCTAAGGCTTTATACTCTATTTCCCTGTGAAAAGACAATCAAGATTTGCATGAAGAAAGAGCTGCAACATCATAGTAGTCTATAAATTTTTCAGTTAAACAGAACAAAAATATGATAGTGTGAGCAAAACAAAGTGTTAGGTCCTGTTCCAGAGTTTAAATGGTTAAATCTATTGATACTCCCTGATTTCAGGTCTACTCACAAGCTTCAGGCTTGGACAACTTAGAAACACTCTGTACATCAGCCCAGCTCCCTGTGTCCACTTGAGTTCATTCTGCCTCAGCTATATTCAATTTCTAGGCCAAATCCAACCCACATATTCTCTCTTCCGCCCTAAACTGCTCTGGGCAGAAGATGCAAAAGATAACAAATATTCCGTATGCCAACTGCTCCTCACCAAATATAGACATTATGAAAAAATCAATAAAGTATTTTCTCCTTGAAGCCACCAATCCTATAGAAATGTCTTCTAATGATATCTACTGAGATGGTCCTCAGGACACATAGTTTTAAAAAACAATGGTAAACTTCATCAGATAATTCTAGGAGTTCATAGAAAATACAAAGATGAACTCAATGAACTTTAAAATAAAGAATTTAAAGAGTATAAATTTGGCCTGAAAAATGCCCAAAAAAACTAAAACAAAATTTGCCAAAATGTGTATGAGGCCAAGCAGAACAATTCAATCAGAAGCTAAGAGAAGCCAGTTTGAACCAGTTAGCTTGGAGAGAAGTTTGAACCAGAATAGCTTTGTTGAACCAGCTATTTGAACCACAATTTAGAAAGATCTAGAAAGGGTGAGCTTATTCAGTATTAAGTCTTAAAAAGCTGAAAACATTCTAGGCTTATATTAGATGGGATGCTAGAAATAGCCTGGACTAAGCCTAGGTTGGTAGGTGGAGGCAATAAGCCTGCAAGACAGCAATTACATCAGGAGAATAAAAGTTACAATTATAACACACAGTACTCAAGGACACATGGACTGTAACCTGAAAAATCCCATGACTCATGAGTTTATGGGCAGCTTGTCCAGGCCAACTTCATGAGTCCCCTCAGGAAAACCCATATGAACACCAACTAATTTCTCAGTAGAAACTATGAAAGCTAGAAAAGCTTGGGGCAAAGCATTCCAAGTCCTAAAAGACCATGATGTCAACCTAGACTAATGTTTCCAGTAAACTGTCCACTGTAGTTGAAGGGAAATTTTTCATGATAAACACAGCCTGAAAATTTTAGATCCAATGAACCAAACCTAGAGAAAATAAAGGAAACAATATTTTGAGTTAATACAAAGATGAGTATAGCCAAGAGAATGTAGAAAAAGTACAAGCAATGTTAACTGAAATACAGTTATTACTGTAAACAAAAATAAAATAGTACCAAATCAATAATGCTATAAGTACAATAACCAAACACCTGCAATAGTTATTTTAAATATTATTTACCTGTACTCTCAAATCAAAATTATAGGCTGACTGAATGGGTCAAGAAACAGAATCTGTAGATCAACAACCACATCTTAGCTTTCAATATGGAATTAAAATGGATAAAAGTACTTAGAAGAGGGAGGTAGCTGTGAGATTGGGTCTCCTGAATGTCAGAAGAAACACTGATGAAGTTCTATCAACATGGCTGCCTAAAATGACCTGAACTAATAGGCACTCTAACTTGGAAGAAGGAAGTCTCATGAGATCTCAATCATAGAGAAAGGAGTACAGTCAACTAAAAAATGCTGGAAGTGGGAGAAATAGTCTTCTCCCGGGAACAACACCTCTGCTGTTATCCAATTCAACAGTCTTCCCTGAAAAAATATACATAAAAGAAATATTATAAGGACTGACTAAATTGTATTTATGTATTTAGGAGGATATGCTCATACATATGTAACCACAATTAAAGTAAAAGAGGTTATGAAATTGTTGAAGATAATTTTTATACAGTATATTCTGAACAATGCTTCTTCTCCTTTGTCTCCTTCTAGATCCTCTCTAGATCTCCACACTCATCCGACTCCAAATTTTATTTTCTCTACCTTTAGCAAACAAGCAGGTAAACAATAGAACATACAAACTAGAGTTTAAAACAAACAAAAAAGGAAAAGAATTACTTGCAGACAGACAGACAAACATGCACAATTTCAGTCTCTGAGTACAGATGTGTGCCAGACACAGTTTTCACCAATTCCTCCTGGTTTTTGAATTTTTTTGTTTCCCCTTCTACATTGTTCTCTGAGCCCTGAGGGAAGGGATGTAATGGAGATAACCCAATTAATATTAAGTGTTCTAAGATCTCTTCTTCTCAAATGTTGTCCAACTGTGTGTCTCTCTATTAGTCCTAATCTCCTGTAGAAGGAGGATTCTTTGGGGGCTGAGTGAGCCACTGATCTATGGCTAGAGCACAATGTCATTTTCTTGCTTTGTTCCTTTAGCAGAAAAAATAGTACTCAGTTTACCCCATGTCCAAAGCCCATCTAATCTCAAGTTCTTGGCCACCTGAACAGTTTCATGAGTAGATTCCATCTCAGGGAGTGGATCTTAAATCTTATCAGGAAATTCATGGTTACTCCCATGTGTTTGTGCAAATATTTCATGAGTGAATCATGCTGATAGGTCACCATTGTAGAGAAATAGTTAGGCAGCAGCATGACTTCTCCATGTTCAGTGAGATATGCTAGTTGTTGTCTTCAGCAACAGTGGTTTACAATAGCAAAGCAACCAATATCCTTGGCAATAGCATGAATTCCTTGGGGTCTTTCTTGGGGTCAACATGTCAATTGAATGTAACCATTTCTGATGCAGGTGGTTTCACTTGGAAGTGAGATATGTCTGGTTAGGGGATTTACCTCCCATTATTTGGTGAATGCAGTTCGATTTCATTCATATATGTATATATTTTAAGAAGCTCCTACTGTAGTAGTTTTTGTAGTAATTACAAGGAGTGTGTTTTTGAGATGGCTGAGGGGGAGGAAAGGGAAGTAGAAAACAATGTCATTATATTATAATATCAAAAAAGTACAATAAAGAAAAGGTCCCATAACCTGTGCTTTTTTTGCCCGACCCCTAACCTTATTAGTTGTGCTCCTATAAAAGAAATATGTAAAACATGGACATGAAAGTTGTATTCATATATAGTTATGGATATGCAGCTATGTGATACGTAGGTCTATAATTGTCAGAATTCAAACAGTCCTATTAAAGGATTGCTGTGGATTGCCAGCTCTTTTCAGAAGTTAATCATAGGGAACCACTGAGATTGCTATGGTGCTTTTGTGCATTATTTCATCATTGTTCTATGACAACTGGTGAATGATATTTGAATGTTTTGGTTACTTAAACAAAAGTGCGCTGAGGATTTAACTCCATGACAGAGTGCTTTATAGTAGGTGTGAGACTCTGGTTCCAACACACCCTTCCAAGAGACAAAAGAAAATAGAACTCATATTCTCTTGAAATTAAGCAATTAAATGTATTGTTCAGTCTTATCTGTACAGTGATATGGATGATGATTATTGGTTATACAACAGGGATGTAGTCACAGCCTGACTGGAATGTACACTTCAGTATTAGAACTTAAGCACAACTAATGAAACCCACTATTGATGGAGACATGGCTATTTGTGTGTGCATCTTAGTCTTAAAACAACACCCAGTTTCAGGTTTCAATATTTTTCTGAGATTTTGTTCCTAGTGTTCAAAACTAGTGTTCCTCTCTGAATAAAAAAAATGTATCCAGGCAACACTGAATATCATTCAGGATTTCATGAATCAATCCATTCTTGAACAAATAGGCATGGCATGAATATATTTCTAAAATAATATAGAGCAGATGAGGAATCCATCTGAAGAATCCAGAGTCACTGCCTTAAATACAAATTTTACTCCACAAAGGAGAAGACATGTTATATGCTAAGTTAAATTTTTCTTAATAAGCCTTTCCACAAATAAATTGAAATATCATTCAATAGCATGATTAATATTAAATGGTTGGTCTCTTACTAAGGTTGCAATTTAGTGTGCCCCTTTGCTATTTATAAAAAAAGAATATTATTTATAATTTTTCAAACCCACATTATACTATATTTGGAGAATTGAGGCTTTGTGGCAGAATTAATCATGCCCTCAAAGAATATCCACATTATATTTTGGAATTCCATTAAAGCTTTGCTGAGTGGAAGCCTATAATGGATAGGAACATATTTTATGAAAGGGGGTCTTGAAGATGTTGTCCTAACTGTAGTCTAATGCTCTATCAGGAAACAGGTATGAGCTCATGTGCTTTGATTATATAGTAGAGGAAACTGAACTTAGAAGGTCTAATGATTAGACCTTCTAAATTAAAGTACAGAGACAGTTACGACGACTATCTATGCCACAAATAATTTTAGGAGGTTTTGTTAATACTAAAGGCATTCAGCCGATCAAATAAGAGTGTAAAGTAAAAGTGTTTTTTTTTTTTTTTTTTTTTCCTGAGCTGCTTGATTACTCCTGTTTGTATCTAAAGTGTAAACCTGTTAAACTCAGGTATCTACTTAAGCCAACAGAAAAAAATAGAAGTAAGGAAATGGGGAACCAGCATGACTACTCACTGAGGTTCTGCTAGGTAGCACACTGAATCAGAGGAGGATACTCATTCTCATATGGAGACAGCCTGTTCTAACTGCTGAGCTGTAGGCAATTGAAGAGAATGAGTTTTCTTTATTTTATTATTATTTTTATTTAACAATGAAATAAAACAAAACCCATCACATCAAAGTTGAGCAAAGCAAATCACCTGAAGAAAAAGAGCCCAAGAGCTGGCAAGACTTAATAGTGGTAAAAATAATGTATTTAGGAAGGAATCCTACAAAATCTGAAGTGAAAAAATAAGTCATGTTCTAGATGGCTTATCAAAGCAAAGCAATGAGTATTTTCTCTCATTGTACATCATTACTGCGTGGAAAACTAGTGTGGAAAACCAGACCCAGTTAAGGCCAAAACTTCTGCATTAAAATTTAAAATTTTTCTTTAATATTATGTCTTAGATGGATATCTTGACAGAAGCCTATCTGATACCCGCCATAGGTGATGTTATTGTATGATGCATGGACTAGGTCTAGACTGAATATAAAGCATGTGCATATCTTTCAAGTTCCCTTTTGTCAATCAAAATTTTTGTTGACTTCAGTTTGTGGAAGAACTTCCCAAAGTAACTAAGTATGCACGGAATGCCTTTGCTTTATAAGGTAAAATATCAAAACAATATTTTGTCTTTAAATAGTGTTCACAGACATAATACTAAAATTAGTAACGAGTTCATTTTCTGGGGCTATGCAGGTCATTGGAAAAGATTTGTATTATTAGAACATTTTCTGCTTATCAGATCAAAAACAATGGTCAAAGTAAAAATTCTTGGCGTTGGGAATTAACCAGTTCTGTAGATTTTAGTATTATTTTACAAACCTTAGTTTGTATTTTTGAGTGATAATACGAAAATATTAAAAATTTTGAAGACATAGAATGAGGACTGCATTTTTAGCTAATAAAACTTTAGAAGAACTAACTGATGTTTAAAAAAGTATTCTTATTGATAAATGATACTTGACTGTAATTATGAGGTAAAATGTGTTATTTTGAATTCTGCCTGCCTTGGAGAGTGATGAATTAACTTATTCATCATCTGGAAACTTATCATGTATTATGACAAGTGAATTCAATTTTCCTCCTCTATTCTGAGGTATATAATTACATCCATCCTGCTGTGCCATCAGACACTATATAGTAGCAATCTATGGATCTATCCCTGGCTCCTCTCATTTCCAGAGTTCTCAGTCTTTGGGAATTCCAACTATACTTTCAATTTTATAAAATACTCCCTTTTGGGTTCCACTTAGCAATCACCTCATATGGTGTTTGTCTTTCTGTGTTTGTTGCACTTCACATCAACATGTCCTCCAGGTCCATCCATGCTTTCAAAAATAACAGGATTCCATGACGTTTTCTCATGGCCAGCTAATATTCTGTTCGAATACATACCATATTTTCTTTATATATTTGTTGAAGGATAAATACTTAGTTGTATTCCATATCTTTTCTATAATGAACTTTAAGGAAACAACTGAGCAAGCAGGAAACATACAATTCTGAAAGAACTATTTGTAAACCTTATCTAAGATTTATTGTCCAGAATATAAAAGAAAAATAAGTAACTCCATCTTGAAAATTATAATGTCACAGATAAAAATAGACTATGAGTAAACATTCTCTCTAAAGGTAAAAACAAATGACCAACTGTGAGACACGAGATGTTCAATATCATCAGTCATTGGGGAAAGCAAAAGAAAAATGCTGTGGGAAACCATTATCAAGTGAGAACTGCTACAATGGAAAAGACAAGTGCTAACAAGTGTTGGTGAGGATGTGGGTGAAAGGAGGACTCTTCCAGACTGCTGATAGGAATTTAACACAGTACTTCCGTTGTGGACAACAGTATGAGAGTTCTAAAAGAAAAGGTCTGAAAACAACCAATATGCTATCCAATAGTCTCGTGGCTGGGCGTGCTCCAAGAGAGTGTGAAGTAACATCATGCCACGGCCCCTGTGTGCCTGGCTATAGTCCAGTCTACAGGGGACTGTCCCATGGAGATCATTACTGTTTCCTGGCAGCAGCAACTCCATCCACTGGGATGCGCCTTAGAACACGCATAGAATCTGTGCTCCGATGCCTTTGCTCCAAGATTCATATTAATATTAGTTCACTTAAAAATTATCCAGGAGTTTATCAAAAAGCATCCTAAGTATTGTGTTTGCCTGCTTGCTCTGTCAGGGCTGGGTACTGAGCTCCAGGTATCACACACGCCGGACAAACGCTCTATCACTGAGCCACATCCCTTAACTACTTTATGATGAGACAGGATCTAGGTTGTCCAAACTGGAGGTAAACTTCACGAGGATCCTCGTTTCCCAGCTCCAGAGCACCAGCTCATGATCCTGACTAGTTTAACATAGCTTGAAATTATTTAATAAGTTTGTATCAAGTGTTGAAACAATGACCTCCATGTGATCAATTCCACCCAAGTCACATAATTTTTAATAGGTACAGTACTCCATTGAGAGTGACCATTCCTCTGTTATTAATGAAGAACACAACTCATCTTGGTTTAAAGTATGTGGTTGTAAGCTGTCTCTGTTTTAAGACATAAAATAGATCAACCTACATTTCTGGGAGTGACTCAGTTTTTAACTTCTGCAGTTTAGAACTTAGAGATGTATTTGATTTGTGATTAATATTTTGCATTTTAAAGCTTTAATGAGCATTTTCGATGGACACGTATCCGCATCCAAGAATCCTCTGTAAAATGTTAAAGGTTTTTGCAGTGATCACAGGTAAAATCGTGTTGTAACGTCATAAGATTTCAGTCAAGCAGACCGTTAACTGCCTGTTTTCCCCCTCCACTCATGTGCCATGTTCAAAATACCCTTTGAGTTGTTTAGACATTTGAAAACTAAGACTCAAAAAAAAAATCCGCAGCCTCATTGTCCCAAAGTCAGACAGGAGGTGAGAAACTAGTCCATCCAGATCTGAAACCAATGCTTCTTCTTATCACTGGGGGAAAAGCTGCAGTATGAGCAGAAACAGCAAATGTTTGCAACCTCCTTCAGCATGGTTGGCCTTGAATCTGAAACACCTCTATTAGCTCCCTTCCTCATCTCGGTGTAACAGCTGCGGTCAGTCCCAGCTCATTGTCAAGAACACTATCCTTTTATTTTTCTAGTTTTGCCTGTACCTACAATTGATTTCTATTTCTGAATTTAATAACAACTTGTATTGCATACAAGGCACAAAAAAGTGATCAGAGTATGTGACCAACACCCTCTTGTAGCTTATAGTTAGGGAAATGTGATCATGCATTGCTAATTCCCCACTTAAAATTCCCCAAATACCCTCTGTATAAAATACAAGTATCCTTAGACATTTTTTAGAGAATTCACAAGTAGGTTCTAGATAAGCATTATAGTTTTAGAGTTTCAGAGATCCATATGCTTCCTCTGCATTTGATTGCTAAAATCCTTACTCTGATAAGGGGCCAAGATCTTATGTAACCCATCGCCTCTACTCAAAATAAAGCTTTTACTTTAGGGCTGAGAAAATTTAGTGGCATGTTCAAAGTCAATCTCTCTAACTTACTGTTAACTGAAAATGTGTCTTCATTAAAAATATACTTTATTTATAGTGTTGCATATAGTTATGCAACACTAGTGCACATTAAAAACAATAAAACATGCTAAATATTGATATTTTATTTCTTGTTATGAAAATTGACACTGAGCAGTCTTTCAAAATATCATCCATTCTACAGAAATTCAAGGTCTCATTCAATTAATAAAAACCCTTGTTTTCACGGGAAAATGGAGAGAGAAGAGATTCACGACACAAGGTATCACACAAAGGGTCGATTATTAGATGTTGCTCTTGCTGGCATATTATCAGCCAGCAGGTCTTGTTCTGTCTAGGACTCCTCCTAAAGTAGAACGAGAGTGATGTCTTTCTAACAGGATTCACTGCTAGACAGAGTGGGTTTTCAAAAGAGCGTGTCCTACCTCACCCGGTCAAACAAATCAGAAAGGTAGTTGGTAATTTGAAAATCAGCAATAGTTAACTTTTCTATTGAGAGAGGACTGAGGCTTGTTTCTTACCCCTTTTCATGTGGTGAACCTCACCCATTCCTTTTACTGCCTAAATCCTTGTCCTGTACTTCATTGTAGGCATAACTTTTTAACTGTTTTATTTACGTTTCTTAATCCTTTTTTTCCCCTGCTCCAAAACCCCAATACCCAATACCTAGTGGGAGAGAGAAAGGTTAGTGGGGAGAGGGGTTGAAGTTCTCCTTAGCTGCTTCCTGCTGGTTTTAGGGTCACTGTTTTCCTCACGGAAAGAGCAGAGTCCGATCTTCATTTCAGGATACCTCCTTCTTCTTGTGAAATGGCTTCAACAGTAACATCCACCAGGAGCAGCAGGGGCGGACGGCAGCCTTCTTTCTCGGAGCTCCCCCAACGCTCTCTGGGCTCTCGCCTTCATTCCCTCTCACACTCCTCAGAATTAAATTCTCTTCAGCTGGGAAAGAGCTGCTCCTCCACCCCACCTGAGGTCTGCTGCTGTAGACCATCTGACTCAGTCTTATATCTCACACCTGGGATTAAAACAAAACCATGTCTACATCCACAACACTTCAGTTCGCTTAAAATTCCGCCTAGTTACCTGATGACAATTTTCCACTCCTGATTTCTTTCTGCCTTGTGATCGCTCAGAATTTCTAGCATGTTAATGTGCCTTCAGTGGAAGAGAATGAGCTAAAATTTCAAATGGTACACTTTCTTACAATAATTTTACGTCTTAACTGCTTTTCAAAGTATCTTTACCTAACAAATGTTGATCACATACTTTAAATTTTTCTTTTCTTTTCTTTTTGGTTTTTGCATTTTGGGTAGAATGAAACTAGGTGTGTATAAAATCATCAGAAAATATTAGTAAGTCTACATAATGCCTAGCATTTTCAATAAGTGACCATTCACCTAGATTTAAGGATGCCTAGCTTCTTATGCTTAAGTTTTTAAAGTTCATATTAATGTGTGTGTGTGTGTGTGTGTGTGTGTGTGTGTGTGTGTGTGTTCATGAATGTTTGAAAAGTTTCTCCTTGGGTAGATCACATTAACTTGAAATCCTCCTGTTTCCACAACATCAGATGTGCCCTAAAGGTGAAAGTTAAAAGTGGATAAAAATGGAATAATTGTTGTGAATTAACTTTAAAATAATCAGTCTTTTTAATAGATACTATGTAGCAATATATATTGCACATTTTAATAAGAAAAAAAAAAGAACCTGATGAAGGTGAACAAAGGGACAAAGTGAACATTACCAATGTGATGTCTTTGGCTAAAACTGGAGGAGACAATTTTATCCAAAAGAATCAGAAACTTGTAAATATAATATAAAAAAAAACAGGAATTAGCAATAGATAGTTGCATGAAATTCTTGTTATGTGTGAAATAATTTAAAAAATAAGATTTGTAAGTATTATTTCTGTTCATAGACCTGCTTTTTAGTGTCCACATTTACAGCAAATAAACAGTTCACATTATTCTAAGGAAGGCATTCCTGTTTCTGGGGAAGATTGTTTTAAAATATCTGTCTACAAGGACAATAATCCATGCTCATTTTATGCTCCAAACTAAACTAGGCAAACATATTTTAACTGTTAAAATAAAAGCTCTACGTTTCCTATTTCTTTCCAGTGCAGTTCATATTTCTTTTCAGGTACCAGATTCATTGTTTGGCAGCACTAAGAGACAGTTAAGTGGAACATGAGAATGATTTTTCAACATTCTCCCTGAATTAGCTCTCTGCTTTAATATGGATCAGGTTCCTGTGATTTAAATACACTTTTAAAACTAGATGTGGTCATTAGTATATTTCAACAAAGGTAACTCTTGCCAAATGCATCAATAACTCATGTAAACAAATCAGGAAAATTCTAAAAATGTACTTGATATTCTCCATTTAAATAACCTTTCAAAAATAACAAATACCTGGAACTTTTTACAGATGAGAAAACATCTTATTTTTATATGATTCTATTCAGACTTTACATAAGAATGTAATACTTAAAAAAACTTATTTTAAGAAAGAACCTCCTAAGCGAAACACATGACCATCAAGGCATGCATGTGCATCCTGTTGCTTTTTTACATAGATTTGGCCAAGTATCTCGAGGTGAATGTGACTCTAGCCGGCATGCTCTCCAACTGGCCACGTATCAGGCCCACGGCAGACCTTCATATTATTCTGGTCAATTTATAGGGTGGTAAACTGCCTTCTAATTTCTCGTCTGCATAGTCATAGATTGGTGCTTCTCTCAGTCCTCATCGGAGAAGCTTATTTTTGGAGTAGACGGTCATTAACAGAAGGCCAACCTGCAAAAAAAAATTAGACAGTGGAGTGCTCAGCTCTAAATTCCTTATCTGTGTTGTAGCATAACCTTTCTATGCGAGTCTCCTCATGGAAGGGGTAAAGACTGTGAGAGCCAGAAGTAGACATCTGCAGAACTGTGACTTATGAGCGTGACAGGATTGTTGTGTACATGGACTCACAGTGACTGCAATTATATGCACAAGACCTTAATTTGATAAAGGCAGACAATATCCCAGCTGATGAAGCTGCCTTGAGAGGCATGAATTTTTAGGTTGAAGTCTCTGGGACACCGTGTGCCCTACAGTTCCCGAGAAACCAAGGTATTCCCTCTGGCAGTGAAGCATTTAAGCCACTTAGTGTTTCTCTGTGTTCCCTAGAAGTCAGCAAAACATATAGAGGTTTGACAGGACGATTGGTCTTAGACTTTCTTCTTGTATACCCTGCATAGCTTGCAGAAGCCATTGTGTCCTGGCAACCACCACTGTATTGATCCTGGCAACCATGAGTACATTCTGTTTCTAGAAAGGAGATGCAAAGTCTGATTGCTTGCAATAAACTTGTCACAGCCTCAATCTTGCTGTGACATCTCCAACCTATGCCTAGTTAAGATTCATTTTTCATTGGCATATCAACTAACCCTGGCCCAGTAAGTAAGCACGGGTGCAAACCGTCAGGGAATGGTGCTCTTGTATGTCCCACCTCTAGCTGAGGGCAACTTCAGGGTTCCTGGGAATTTGGGGCCAATCAGATCCAGGTGCCAGAGGCCCAGTGGCCCTTTTCCTGGTCAGAGACTCAGGGACCTTTAGCCCCAGCACTCTCCACGTACATCAGCATGTGGGGAGCTCTGGTCCAGGGACCCTGTCTCTAGCAGCCAGACATCGGATCCCCACCCCACCCCCACCCCCACCCCCACCCCCGCCGCGTCCAGCCCCCAGGGCAGCATCAGGATTTCTGTGGCAGCATTTACAGCACTCAAGTCAAGGTTCTGCCAGTCAACTTGTGGAGACCATGCAGACAGTGAAAGCGCACAGATCATGGATCCATGATAGTGCAGCACGAAGAGGCTGTGTGGCAGAGGCGCGGTGTCTGGCTGGCTTGTGGACCGTGGCACAGCTCCCTTCAGAGACACCTGGAGACTGCCACCCACGCCAAGCCCACATGGACTCCTGTGCACTGGCTCCACTCCCATACCCCAACATGCACCAACAGCCTCGCCTTCAAAGCAACTGCGTAGAGCCCCCCCCCACGACCTTCAACGCACTCTACAGATTCAACCAAATTTAATCAAAAGAAATGGGGAGGGACACCATTCTCATCAAAGAAAAAATTACGCATGAGGACATCACAATCCCGAACATCAATGCCCCAAATGCAAAGGCTCCAGCATTTGTAAGAAAAATTATTAAAGCTTAAATCACACATCCGTCCCAACACCTAGATAGAGGGAGACTTCAACACTCCAGTCTCACCAAAGGACAGATCATCTAGACAGAAGGTAAATAGAGAAATAATGACACTGACAGAGGTCTTAAATCAAGTGGACCTAATAGATGTCTATAGAACTTTATATGTAGATATGACCTAATTTATATGTTCTATATTTTTGAGTAATAAAATTCAGTAATTATTTCTCTCACATCTTCAATCTTTTTTTTCTAATCAGGTTCAAGTAATAGTGAGTTTATGCATATTTGTACAAACAAAATTTTCTCTTCCTTACAATCTATATATAAATATATGTTAAAATCACTCTGTAGTATTTTTTAAAACAGAGATATCTTAAAGGAGTTTAGATGGCTTCACCAAAGAAAGACAGACATTCTAACAGTTGGTTTTATCAGAAAATTGAATGTAAATGATGAATTCAAGATTCATGGAGATATTAATTCTTGGTGACAGCTTGAAGACAATTAAGTAAGGCAAATGTGCTTTATTAACAATCCAGGGACAAATCCACAGAATAAGACATGCTAATCCACTAAAGATCTAACATCTGGTATTACGTTAATATTGTGTTCCTAGAAGGAAGAAGGGTTTTCTGGAAGAAGGAAGATAACAAGACACAGGACATTAGGGGTCTGTGTTGGGGGAAGATAATTATTGAAAGCAAAGTACAGTTACAGTGATGCATAGCCATAAAAATGCCATCATGACATCCATCTCTTAAGGTAGTAAGTTATTTATTTAAAAAAAAAGAAAAGAGGAAGAGAGGGAGGAAGGAAGGAAACCAAGGAAAGAGGAAATAATTTACACACTCCACTGTATGGGGGTGGAGCGGGAAGGAACCTTTGGGAAAGTTACTACTGTGTTCCTTGTAAAAGCTACAGCTTAGGCCAGTACTGCACCCGTGGTGTTACTGTGTATCAGAAAGCCATCAGTGTGAACAAAGTTTTGTCACCTTCATGAATGATAATATACAGAATAACTAACCATCTTACCTTTTGCTCAATTCAGAGTATAGAGCTGTGTAAAAAGAGCATCTCCTTCTGCATGTATTCCATGGCAGAGCCTAGGATGGTAAACTTCGACATAGAGTATTAAATAGGTCCATCAGGGTTCTTATGAATATGAGGCAGGTGATTTTAATTCCTGGACTTTAAAAGACAAGCTCGAGAAACCATTTCTTTCTATGGTCAAAGATGTTTCTGCCTTTTATGGTTGAGAGTTAAAAACACTTTTAATTGTGCATTGGTTGTTGAGGATAAATTTTTGCTTATTGAACTGTGCCCTGATTTACTGGATTAGTTATAGGTAGGAGTTTAACATGTAAAGGCCAATTGCACGTAATGCACGGGACACTGTGTCTGCCTTGATGTAACTGTAAATCCTGTTAACTTTTTCAGTCACCAGTTACTGTTTTTCTTTAAGCACGTGGACACTTAATTCTGTAAGTGTATGAGTGAGATTTCCAATAATATTGTGAGAAAAATGTTCTGCCTATAAAAGGTTCACTTTTCTAAAGAAAGGAGCCTGTTTTGTTTCACAAATAAGAAAACTAAGGAGAAAAATTTGAGAAGTGGGAAAACTGATCAATATTAAGGAGGACATCATCACTGGATATAAATAAGTAATGATTTAAATGATTTCTTCCAATACATGGAGTAAGACCTATTTGAACACCCTCTAAGAAACTTTCTGTTAAAAGTATTTGGAACACGTTAAAGTAGTTTTGAATACAGCTTTCTCATTTATATCAAACACTCTCTGTTCCACTTTTCTGTGTCTAGTGTATGCCTGAGCTCATGAGAAATATGATTGCTTCACTCCTCTCTTAGACCTGTCCAAGGTAAGAACCGCCTTGTCTGTGGACTCCTCAGTATACTCCTTAAGCACATCACTTTTGTAAAGCTATATAGTAGCTTGCATGATGCAGTCAAATTGATCACTTCAATCTCTATTTTTCTCTGTGTCATATATCATACTTCAAAAAAAAAAAAAGCTTAAGAACTACAGGGTAATGACTAAATGCAGTTTACTTCTTAGGCTTTGTACCTGAATGGACTCACTCTATAGTCCTCTTTAGTTCACTTACCAAAGCCTTTATTTCCCAAGCTTCTTTTGTTGTTCCTGAATCTGCAACTGTGATTATAAATTTTTTGCCTGAAGGGGGAGTTAGTATAATGTGGAAAGTATAGGCGCTCCACAAAGACCAAATATATCTGGGCACAGGGGTCTTTTCTGAGACTGACATTCAACCAAGGACCATGTATGAATATAACCTAGAACCTCTGCTAGGATGAAGCCTGTGGTAGCTCAGTCACCAACTGGTTTCCCATAGTAATGGGAACAGGGACTATTTCTGACAGGAACTCAATGGCAGGCTCTTTGACCTCCCCAACCCCCAAGGGAGGAGCAGTCGTGCTAGGCCACAGAGGAGGACTTTGCAGCCAGTCCTGAAGATACCTGATAAAACAGGGTCAGATGAAAGGGAAGGAGGTCCTCCCCAATCAGTGGACTTGGAAAGGGGCATGGAAGAGATGAGGGAGGGAGGGTGGGAATGGGAGTGAATGAGGGAGTGGGATACAGCTGAGATACAGAGTTAATAAAATGTAACTAATAATAAAAATGAAAAAAATTAAAAATAATAATTTCTTTGCCTTTATGCTTTCAATTTACCATTTTCTTCTCCCTGTCCCCTTTGCTTTCCTCCTCTTGCAGCTTCTTTTTCACCCCAAAACTTCTATCACTTCTTATTCTAGAAATTCAAATAAGGGCCTTGCACAGGCTATGCAAGCACTCTATTAAGAAATGCTTACAACTACTCACTCATTTTTAAAAGTTCTATTTTCAAATAGCATGCCGCCATGAAGTCTTTAGGGCATTCTGTATTCTATCTACTTAACTGAGCTAAATGTTTTCCAGAATATCTTTCCCTGTATTACCCTAAGATAGCCCTGAGCATAAAGTACATTTGAGTGAGGTTTATAACACGGAACTGAAACACCTGGCCCCTAAATCAGAAGCCAGGAACAAACCTGCTGATAAAATTGTGTTAATTTCTTAGCTTTGATATGCCAGCTTACCAGTTTGGAGGGGGGAGTAATTTTCTGGTTGTGGTAGCTCAGACAGTTTGTGCTTAATCTGCTTCAGCTTCTCTGCATGTAGGTTCTGTGTGCACTGAATCACATAGCTGGCAGGTGCTCCTGCATTTCTCTATCACTAGGTTAGGGACAGTTTGGTTCTCCTCACATAGTCTCTTTTGGTTTGGGGACTCTAGTTTTTCTTTTCTCTCTCCATCTCATGGCTGTTTGTTTCTTTCCAGAATCTTAGCTTAGCTGACTTTTAGCCACCTGACATACAGTCCTCAACACAGAAGCAAAAGTTTTACTTACATGGATATCCCAAGCAGAATCACGTCACAGGTTAACGATAGTTCCTGAGCTCACTTTTGATGCTCTAACAGTGATCCTATCTTGCTGATTGAACCTTCCTTGATTTATAAGATGTCTTCATTTATGGTACTAGCTTATAACTCTAATGTAAATGGGAGTAGAGTTCAGAATAGCAGTTGAGGGCACTGGAGGGGTTTGAGGAGATGAACAGCAGATGTTTACAGTCCTCTGGGCAATTTAAACTGGCTGAAACACAAGTAAAAAATGTTGAAAATCGGAGGTGAGAAGACTTTGTAGTAGAGTGTGTGGTGGGGGAGGGGGAATTTATCAAAACTATTACTGTGATAGAGTGGAAAAATATACTTATGATATTGATTAAACCAAATAAGTAAAGGCATAATATAGAAAGTATCAATAAATTTGCTTTAATTGCCAATAATTTATCATTGAAGGATTAAGATAATATAAGAAATACAATATTCAATTTTAGCAGAAATTATGAAATATCTAAGGGTCTAAGACATTTTTATTTTTATCATAAAACTCCTAAGCAAAATCTTAAGTGAAAAAGTATAATAAACCTTAGGGAAAAGATAAAATCACTAGTTCTGTCACAAAAATATGGCCTCTAGGCAGGTCATCGATGAGGTCAAAGCAATGACTTTTAAGCCCTTTTTAAAGAATTTATCCTATTCCAAGTTAGTACTTGGAGATTCTTTGACATAGATAAAAGACAGAAGGCCTCCTTACAGCTTTGGGATATGCCCTGAGGATAGCTTCCTTTAAATAATAAGTTTCTAATGGACTGTATTTCACCAGAGATACTTACACATCCGTGTCTATTCACAATTGTAAGGAAATTGAATCAACCTAAATGTCAATCAACTAATGAATGGATCATGAAAATGTATTCAATTTAATGCTGAATTATATTTAGCTATAAAGAAATGGAACTTTTGATATTTTCACAAAGTTAATGGATCTCAAAATTATTCTGTGCAGTGAGGTAACCAAGACACCGAATGACAAATTGTATGGGTCTTTCCTGTGTGTGTGTGTGTTTGTATGTGTGTGTGCGTGTGTTTGAAAGAGAGAGAGAGAAAGAGAGAGGGGTGTAAATTTGAGTATACTAATAGGTCATAAAACTGAAAAAAGTACCAAAAAAAAAAAAAACAGAAAAAAAAGTTTTGAGAAAGGAGAGAGAGAGAGAGTAATAGTGACATGAGAACGCAAAGGAGGGTAAGGCAGAAGGTGCAGGTCAGTGAGGGGTTTGGGAAAAAGAGTGAAGAAAGGATCGATAAAAACAAACTTTGTTGGAAACAGCATGAAACCTGGACTTCATATGTTCATTAAGACAAAAAAATTCTTAATGGCATCAATATCCTGCAGCTTTGATGGAAATAAAAATAGCGAAAGACATTTAAAAAAAAAACAAAAAAACAAAAAAACCTCACTCAGGATGATCTTTTCTTCTTCCATCCATTTGCCTACAAATTTCATGATGTCATTGTTTTTAATGCATGAGTAATACCCCACTGAGTAAACGTGCCACTGTTTTTTTTAAGTCTATTCTTCAACTGTAGGACATCTGTCTGGCTAATATGAATAAAGGTGTTATGAGCGGAGGTGAGCACATATCCTTGCAGAATGATGGGGCTTCTTCTTCTTTTTGGTTCTATGAGCAGGTGTGGTATAGCTGGGTCTTGAGGTACCTCTATTGTTCATTTTCTGGGAAACCTCCAGATTGATTTCCACAGTGCTTGTACAAGTTTGCACTCCCACCAGCAATGGAGAGTGTTCCCCTTGTCCCACATCCTCACCAGCATGAGCTGTTACTTGATTTTTGCATGTTAACCATTCTGACATGTGTAAATGAAATCTCAAGGTGATTTTAATTTGCATTTCCCTGAGGGCTGAGGATGTTGAACATTTTTTAAGTACTTCTCTGTCATTAGGTATTCCTCTATTGAGAATTCTCTGTTTAGATCTGTAACCATTTTTTAATTGGGATATTTGGTTTCTTAATGTCTAATTTCTTGTGCTCTTTATATATTTTGGAAGTAAGCTGTCAAATGTGGAGTTGGTGCAAATCTTTTCCCATTCTCTAGGCTCCTGTTTTGTTCTCTTTACAGTGTCCTTTGACTTACCGAAGCTTTTCAGTTTCATGAGTTCCCACATATTAATTTTTAAGCTTAGTGCCTGAGCTGTTGGTGTTCTGTTCAGGAAGTTTTTTCTTCTGGGCCAATGTATTAAAGGCTATTTCCCACTTTGTTTTCTATAAGATTCAGTTTGTCCATTTTTATATAGAGATTTTTGATACTCTTGGACTTTACTTTTGTGCAGGGTGATAGATATGGATCTATTTGCATTCTTCTACATGTAGACATTCAGTTAGAGCAGCACCATTTGTTGAAGATGCTGTTTTCAAAAATCAAGTACCCATATATTTATTAAGTTAAATTTGGTTCTTCAATTCTATTTCATTGCCTGTTTTTATGCCATTACCCTGAGGGTTTTACTATTGTTGCTCTGTAGTACAGATTGAATGAGGTAACCCAGACTCAAAAAGACAAACATGATATGCACTCACTTATAAGTGGATAACAGTAATAAAGTACAGAAAAACCATGCTACAAACTGCAGATGTAAAGAAAGTAATTATCAAGGAGGACCCAAGGACCCAAGATTGAATCTCAATGGGAAGAGAAAATGGATTAGACATGAAGTGGGTGATAGAATGGGAGGCTCAGTGAGGGAGGGGTAAGAATGGAAAGAGAAGGGATGAGGTAGGGAGAGGACTGAAGGAGAGAGTAATGGGAAAGGGAGCTGGATTAGGGGACATCTCAGATGAGCTAGAAGGCTAGGAAATGAAAATCTATGAGGGTGACCCTGGCTAAGACTCCAAGCAGTGGGGGATATGGAGCGTGAACTGGCCATCCCCTGTAACCAGGCAAGACTTTGAATGGATGGATGAGAGCATTAACCCACCCTGAATCTTCAACCCACAATTTTCCTTAACTACAACACGTGCAGGGATAAAAGATGGAGCAGTTCCTGTCTGCTGTACTTGCAGACAGGAACTTACCATAACTATCATTAGGTTTCTCCCAGCAATTGATGGAAACTGATACAGAGATCCACTGTTAAATATTAAGTGGAACTTGGGAAATCATGTTGAAAAGGCATTAGAAGAATTGATGGAGCTAGAGAGTCAAGGACACCACAAGAAATCTGCAGAATCTACTAGCCTAGGCTGACAGAAGCTCATAGAGACTGAACTGTCAACCAGAGATCATGAATGGGATGGACCTAGGCCTTCTGCACATATCTAACAATTGTTTAGCTGGGTCTTCATATGAGACTCCTAAAGTGGGAACCGGGGGTTGTCTCTGACTACATTGCCTGCCTTTGAATCATTTTTCTGTAACCGGACTGCCTTGTCTAGCCTTAATAGAAGAATATGTGCCTAATATTGCTGGAACCTGATATGCCAAAGCTTGTTGATATCCATGGGAAGCCTCCCCTTTTCTGAGGAATAAGGAGGAGGAATGGATGGGGACAGGTGAGAGGGGAGGGACTGGAAGGCAAGGCGTGAAGGGAAGCTGCAGTGAGAATATGAAGTAAATAAATAACTTAATTAAAAAAATGTTCTGCTTTACCTTAAGGCATACTGGTAGCAGAAACTCCAGATGAACAGAGGAAGTGTAAGAACACAATCAACAACAGCCAGGTTGTTTATTACAACACTAAAGCCCAGCTATCCTGCTGTAGAAACTCTGGATATTCCAATAGAACTAAATCACAAGAAAATCACATTACATCCAATCTTATGAAGATGATACAAGCCCGTAAAAAGGAAATGAAAAAGTTTCTTAATGAAATCCAGAAAAATACAAACACACAGGAATGGGAAATGAATAAAACTGATACTCCAACCAAGAACCATGCATGGAGATAACCTAGAACCTCTGCACAGATGTAGGCCATAGCACCTCAGTCTATAGGTGGGTTTCCTAGTAATGGGAACAGGGACTATCTCTGACGTGAACTCAGTGCCTGGCTTTGATCACCTCCCCCTGAGTGGGGAGCAGTCTCACTAGGCCACAGAGGATGACAATGCAGCTAGTCCTGATGAGACTTGTTAGGCTAGAGTCAGAGGGAAGGAGAGAAGGATCTCCCCTATCAGTGGACGTGGGGAGAGGCATGGGAGGAGATGAGGGAGGGAGGATGGGATTGGGAGGAAATGAGAGAGGAGGCTACAGCTGGGATACAAAGTGAATAAACTGTAATTAATAAAAAATTAATAGAGTAATAATAAAAAAATAAAATACACCAAAGGGAGTTCTGGAGAGGAAGGAACCCAGCTGAGGAAGGGAGTCTCTCATTTTGACACTGAGCTCAGAGTTTATCCAATATTGCCAGACTTTGACTTTAATAGCAGGGTCCAAAAGCAGGGATGGTTCAACATATGAAAATCTATCAATGTAATCCACAATATAAACAAATTAAAAGAAAAAACCCATAATCATGTCATTGGATGCTGAAAAAGCCTTTGACAAAATCCAACACCCCTTTATCATAAAAGTCTTAGAAAGATCATGACAACAAAGGATATACCTAAACATAATAATGGCACTTAAAAAGCAAGCTAATAGCCAACATCAAATTAAATGCAAAAAAATAATCTCACAAAATTAGGAACAAGGCAAGGCTGTCTACTCTCTCCACATCTATTAGATATGGTACTTGAACTTCTAGTGATAGCAGTAAGACAACCAAAGGAAGAACAAAGGATACAAATTGGAAAGGAAGAAGCTAAAATACTGCTATTTTCAGATAATATGATAGGACGTATAAGCAACCCCAAAAGGTCTGCCAAGAAACATCTAAAGCAGATTAAACAAACAAATGAACAAAAACCTTCAGAAAAATGGCTAAATACAAAAATAAACTAAAAATAAAATAAAAAAGCAGTTCTCCTATATGGAAATGATAAACAGGCAGAGAAAGAAATTAGAAAATTAACACCCTTCACAAAAGCTACAAATAATATAAAATAACCTGGTCTAAGTCTGACCAAGCAAGTAAAAGACCCATATGACAAAAACTTCAGAAACACAAAGAAAGGAATTTAAGAAGGTATCAGAAGATTGGAAGTTCTCTCGTGCTAATGGATCGGTAGAATTAACAGAGTAGAAATAGCCATTTTATCCATAAGCAGTTTGCAGAGTCAAATCAGTTCTCATCAAAATTTTAACACAATTCTTTACAGACATTTAAAGAACAATATTCAACTTCATATGGAAAAACAACAAACCCAGGATAGCTAAAACAACCCTGCATAAAAAAAAAAAAAAAAAAAAAAAAACAGAACCTCTGGAAGTATCATGTTCCTGGATTTCAAGATGTGCTCCAGAGCTACAGTAATAAAATCTTCATGGTATTAGAATAAAATGTTGATTGGTTGAATGGAAGTGAAGACCAAGACATAAATATATCCACTTGTGGACCCTTGATTTTTAACAAAGAAGCCAAAATTATACAATGTAAAACAAACGCTCTTCAACAAATGGTGTTGGTCTAACTGGATGCTGACATGTAGAAGAATGCAAATAGATTTACATCTACCTCCCTACACAAACCTCAAGCACAAGTGGATTAAAGACTTCAACATAAAACCAGATACACTGAACTTGATAGAGGAGAAAGGGTATGATAGCTTTAAATTCATTGCCACAGGAGACAACTTCCAGAATAGATCACCAGAAGCATAGGTCCTAAGATCTACAATTCGTAAATGGGACCTCACAAAACTGAAAACTTTATGTAAAGTCAAAGACACACTAGCAAGTAGAGAAGTACAGCCTACAGAATGGAAAAAGATCACCAGTCCCATATCGAGAAAGGGCAAATTTCTAAAATATTTGAAGAAGTCAAGAAACTAGACATCAATCAATCCTCACTTAGAGACACAAATGGGATGTGCATAGGACAGGAGCCTACTGCAGAGGGCCTCTGAAAGACTACCTAGCAGTGTATCAAAGCAGATACTAAGACTCATAACCAAACCTTCAGCAGAGTGCAGGGAATATGAAAGAAGAGGGAGTTAGTCTGATGGGGAAAGGATAGGAGCTCTACAAGGACCAAATATATCTGGGCACAGAGGTCTTTTCTGAGACTGACACTCCACCAAGGACCATGTATGGATATAACCTAGAACCTCTGCTCAGATGTAGCCCGTGGTAGCTCAGTAGCCAGGTGGTTTCCCATAGTAAGGAGAACAAGGACTATTTCTGACAGGAACTCAATGGCAGGCTCTTTGACCTCTCCCTCCGCCAAGGGAAGAACAGCCCTGCTAGGCCACAGAGGAGGACTTTGCAGCCAGTCCTGAAGATACCTGATAAAGCAGGGGCAGATGAAAGGGTAGGAGGTCCTCCCCAATCAGTGGACTTGGAAAGGGGCAGGGAGGAGATGAGGGAGTGAGGGTGGGATTGGGAGTGAATGAGGGAGCAGGTACAGCTGGGATACAGAGTTAATAAAATGTAACTAATAATAAAAAATTAAATTAAAAAAAGAAACTAAACAAGAAACCAAATTAATACCGTATTTAAAAATGGAATAAAGATCTGAAGAGAGAATTCTCAATAATTATCTCAAGTGGCTGAATAGCACTTAAAGAAATGTTCAGCATCCATAGCCATCAGGGAAATGCAAGTCAAAATGATTCTGAGATTCCATCTTATACCTGTCAGAATGGCTAAGATCAAAAACACATGTAACAGTCACGCTGGTGAGGATGTGAAACATGAGAGAACACTCCTCCATTGTTGATGGGAGCGCAAACTTGCCCAGCCACTTTTGAAGTCAGTATGGCAGCTATTCAGAAAATTATAAATTGGTCTACCTTAAGACCCAGATTTACCACTCCTAAGAATGTACTCAAAGGATGCTCTAGTATAACACAGGGATTCTTTTTATTTATTTATTTATATTACAATTTAATCACTTTGTATCCCTTCTGTAGCCCCCTTCCTTGTCTCCTCCCAGTCCCACCCACTCTCCCTCTTCTCTCTTTATTCCTTTCCCTTAGTCCTCTGATAGGGGAAGACCACCCCTTCTATCTGACCCTAGCCTATCAGGTTTCATAAGGACTGACTGCATCATCTTTCTCTGAGAACCTGCAGGGGACAGGATCTCCACAAAGAGAACATCAGAGCCAAGAGATCTGGGCCCAGGGGAGGCTGCAAAGTCTGATACTCCAACCAAGGACTATGCATGGAGATAACCTAGAACCCCTGCACAGATGTAGCCCATAGGCAGCTCAGTCTCCAAGCAGGTTCCCTAATGTGGAGTACAGGGGATGTCTCTGACATGAACTCAGTAGCTGGCTCTTAGATCACCTCCCCCTGAGGGGGCTGGGAAACCTTACCAGAGCACAAGGATTCTTCCTTGCTTAACTATGTTCACAGAAGCTTTTTTAAAGCAAGTACTTCAGTTGCCATCTCAGGCGTAGCCCCCCCTTCTCTCCTCACATTTCCACCCTCCTTCTCAAATCCCATCTCTCCTATTTCTCAGAATAGGAGCCCCCCCCATCCAGACACCCGAGCTCATCTATTCACATGAGGACTGAGTTCATCTTCCTCCCTAGTCCCCAGTAGGAAAGTCCCATCACACGGAAGTGATCAAAAAAGCAGGCAACATAGTCTATGTCAGAGATATCCCCAACTCCCCTAACTAGTGGGCTCACATGAGGCCTAAGATGTCCAATGGGCTTATCTTCTTGGGGTCTGTGCATTGTAGTATGTCTAGCCTGTCCTATATGACTAAAATTTGGTTATATGTGAGTGTGTGCATCTTTCTGGGTCTGTGTTACCTCACACAGGATAATCTTTTCCAGCTTCATCCACTTGCCTGCCAGTATCATAATTCCCTTGTTTTTAATATCTGAGCCGTATTTCATTGTGTACAGCAATTTCTAAATCTATTCTTCAGTTGAGAGACATCTGGGTTATTTCCGTATTCTGGCTATTACAAATAAATGTGATATGAACATGGTTGAGCAAATGTCTCTTTTGTATGGTGGAGCATCTTTCTGGTATATGCCCAGGAGTGGTATAGCTGGGTCTTGAGGTATGCCTATTCCCAGTTTTCTGAAAAAGCACCAGATTTATTTCTGAAGTGGTTGTACAAGTTTGCATTTCCTTCAGCAATGGAGGAGTGTAGCATAGGAGAGTTTTAGCATTGGCCAGAAACTGGAAACAACCTAGATGTCCCGCAACCAAAGAATGGATAAAGAAAATGTGGCACATTTACACATTGGAATCTTTCTCAGCTGATAAAAGACAATGGCATTGTTAAAATTGAAGCCAAATGGATAGAACAACAATGAAATAAAAAAAAAATCATTCTGAGTGAGGTAGCCAAGACCCAGAAAGACCAACATGGTATGTACTAACTCACCATGGGATTTCAGCTAATAGGAAGAATAACCACACTATAATCCACCAACCCAGAGAAGCAAGTAACAAGGAGGCCTCAAGGAGCAAAACATAAATCACCCTGTGCCGGGGAAATGTAAGAGGCCTGGTGGGGATTGGGTGGGTGAGTGGAGAGTAAGGAGGGGGAGATTCTGGGGGAGAGACAACTGGAACTGTGGGATATCTCTGGGCATAGCTGGAAACCTAGGGCAATGAAAACCCCCAGGAATCAGCAAGGGCGACTCTAGCTCAGACTCCTAGCAGTGAGGTTATGAGCCTGAACTGTCCATCTCCTGGAACCAGGCAACACTTCCGGTGAAGGGACTGAAAAACCAACACAGTCATAAAACCTTTGACCTGTAATTTGTCTTGGCTACGAGATGTGCTGGGATAAAGTTAGTACAGAAATCGTAAGAGCGGTCTGTGGTTGGTCGTCACCAAGCCGAAATCACTGCTCACCAATGACTGGTCCAGCTTGAAACCCATGCCTTGAGAGGGAGCCTACCTCAGACACAGCCTGGAGGGTCAGGACCCAGCTGTTGGCGAGTACAGACACCTAGGACAAAACACGATTCCTAGTGATATTCTCACTGATACACTATGATTTACTCATAGATTAGTGCCTAGCTTAATCGTCATCAGAGAGGCTTCACTCAACTGATGGAAACAGTTGTAGAGATCCATAGTCAAATATTAGGTGGAGCTCAGAGAGTCCTGCAGAAGAGGGGAGGAAGGACTATAGGAGCCAGAGCGGTCAAGGACAGCATAAGGAAATGAGCAAAATCAACCAACCTCATGGTAGCGAACACCAAGGAGGCCTGTGTGGGACCTCCTTGACCTAAACCTTCTGTACATATGTCATAGTTGTGTAGGTTTGTCTTCCTGTGGGACTCCTAAAAGTGGGAGCAGAAGCTCTCTCTGACAATTTTGTCTGCTTCCTTTCCTCCTGCTAGCTTGGTTCATTCAGACTCAAGTGGAAGGGAGGTGCCTAGTCTTGATATGCTATGGTTTGTGGCTATCCATGTGAGGCCTGCCCCTTTCTGAAGAGAAATGGAGGGGTGGACCTGGAAGCAGAGGGGAGGTGGGAGGGTGGACTGGGAGAAGAAAAGGGAAATTGTGGCCATTTGCATGTATATATGGATGAAGATAGATAGATAGATAGATAGATAGATAGATAGATAGATAGACAGATAGATAGATGTGTGTGTGTGTGAATGGAAGAAGATAAATGTGTTTATAAAAAAAGAATAGAAAATGTTAAATGAAAAAGTAATTCTGGCACAAAACACTTAGGAAAAAATGAAACACTATGAAGAGACCAAAATTACGAATAATAGAAATATCCACGAGTGGCCTAGGGCTGCAGGGTTAGAGTGGATCCAGCTGCCACAGTTCCCAAAGACCATGCATGGACAGAACCTAGACCCCCTGCTCAGATGTAGCACATAGGCAGCTGAGTCTCCATGTGATTCCCTAGTAAGGGGAGCAGGAGCTGCCTCTGTCATGAACTCAGTTGCCTGAACTTTGATTACTTGCTTCTGGCAGTTCAACCTTGCCAAGAGACAGAGGAAGAGGATCCAGGCAGTCCTGATTAAACTTGATAAACTGTGGGCAGATGGCAAGGGAGGAGAACTTCCCCTTTCAATGGACTAGGGGAAGGAGATGGGGGGAAGAGGGAGGGTAGGATTAGGAGGACTTGAGGGAAGGGCTACAATAGGGATAGACAATGAATAAATTGTAAAAAATTAAATAAATACCTAAAAATAAATAAATATTAAAAAATAATAATTGAAATAAACAAAAGAAAGCCAGATCAAAGGCATAGAAAATATTTTCAACAACAACAAGAAAATGTTCCTAACCTAAAGAAGGAGACATCTATTAAGGTATAGGAATCACAAAAATCATCAAATAGACTGAAATAAAAAAGAAAGCTCACTTGTTAAAAAAAGATAACTAAAACAGCAAATATGCAGAAAAAAAATGTTAAAAGCTACAAAGGAAAAAGACCAAGTAATGTAGAAAGGCAGACCTATTAGAATAAAATTACATTTCTCAATGGAGATCTAAAAAACAGAAGAGCATGGACAGATCTTATACAAACTATAAGATACTAGTGATGTCAGGCCAGATTATGATATTCAGCAAATATTTCAGGTACTGTAGATGTAAAAACGTAATATATTTCATGATAGAACCAAAATTAAGTATTTTTTTATCTAAAAATTCGGACTTACAGAAAGTTGTTGAATAAAAACTTCAACCTTATGTCATTAGTCATACCCATAAAAAAAAACAAAACAAAAAATTAATTCAAGACCAGCAAATCAAAAGAACACACACACACACACACACACACACACACACACGCACACAGACCCCATTACAACTACCACCACGACAACAACAACAATAGCAACAAAACAGGAGACTAAACAAACAATACTCATTGATACCTTTCAAAATCAGTGGTGCTGATTTCTCTTTTCCAATTTGCTGCAAAAACAGAATTCATCATTTTGTTGCATCCACGAAACAAACCTTAGCTTCAAGGATAAATAACAATTAAAGGTAAAAAATACATTTGAAGCAAATGGACTAGAGAAGCAAGCTGGTGTCGACACTTTAATAGCTGAAAAAACAGGCTTCAAACCAAAATTCATCCAAACAGATAAATCATCAAAGAAAATCCACCAAGAATATATTGCAGTTCTTAACATCTATGCACCAAAGGCAGTGGCATGCGAGTTCATAAAGGGACAGGCTCCAACCGCATCAAACACATATTGACAAATTGGAAACTTCAGTAATTGAATCTCACCAAACAAAAACTCCAGCCGTGAAGGGATGAAACTAACCGATGTTATTTTATAACATAACCTAACAGACATTTACAGGATCTTTCACCCAAACACAAAAGAAGATGCCTTCTTAGCACCTCGTGGAACTTTTTTTCCAAAATTGACCACTTTCTTAGACAAAAAGCAAGTCTCAACAGATACATAAAAACTGATTAAAAAAAAAAAATCCCTGCCATCTCGTCCAACTACCACAGAGTAAAGCTGCCTATCACCTATCAACAACAATAGAGACAACAGAAAATTCATGAACTCATAGAAACTGAACAATTCGCTGATGAAAAAGATTCGCTACTGAATGGGCAAAAACATAAAGAAAGAAATTACAGAATTCAATGAAAATGAATCCACAGCATTCTCAATTTTTTGGGACAAAGTGAAGGTGCTTCTAAGAGGTGGTTTCACAGCATTATGTATCTACATTTTTAAAGAAAGAGAGACTTTTCTCATACTATTAACTGAAAAGCACACATAAAAATTTTACTACAAAATAGAAGCCATAGTCAAAAGGAATACATGGCAAGAAATAATCAGAATCAGCTAAAATTAGTAAAATAGAAACAAATAAAAACACAATGTAAATAAGCAATAAAACAAAGAGTTGGTTCTTTAAGAAAACCAGTAAGATTGACAAACTTTTATTTAGCTAAAATGCAGAGAAAGAATATCCATATTAAAAAAACGAGAGATGAAAAAGGGAGGCATGAAAACAGGTATTAAGATAATCTAGAGAATCATAAGGCCATACTTTAAAAATTAGTATTCCACCAAACTAGAAAAATCTAAAAGAAATGGATAATTTTCTTGATAGGTGCCACTTACTAAAGTTAAATCAAGATAAGATAAGAAATATACAAAGACTTACAACCCCTAGTGAAATAGATACTTTAATTAAAATCTAATAATCTAAAAAAGCCCAGGGCCAGATGGTTTTAGCACAGAAGTCAACTAGATTTTCAAAGAAGAGTTAATTCCAATATTTCTCAAATTATTCCACAAATTAGAAACAGAAGGAACATTGCCCAATTCATTCTATAAGCCCTCAGTTATTCTGACACCTAAACCATATATTGAACCAACAAAGAAAGAGAATTATAAACTAATTTCTTTTATTAATATAGATGAAAATAATGAAATACTTGAGAAGAGAATTAAAAAAACACACATCGAAAAGATCATACATTATGATCAAATTAGGCTTTATTCCAGAGATGAAGGGATTGTTTAATGAAAACCTGTAAATAAAATCCACCATATAAACAAACTGAGAACAAAATCCACATGATCATCTCATTAGATGCAGAAAAGATATTTGACAAAATTGAATTCGCCTTTCCTGATAAAAGTCTTCAGAGAATAGGGATTCAACGGACATAATTAAGTATAATAAAGCAGTCTACAGCAAGACTGTAGCCAACATCTTCTCTTAAATGAAGAGAAACTCACAGCAATTTCACTAAAATTAGGAAAAGGACAAAGTCATTCACCCTCTCAATACCTATTCTGTATTGTACTTTAAATTTTAGCTAAAGCAATAAGAAAACTGGAGGAGAACAAGATGATACAAGTTGAAATGGAAAGTATCAAAGTATTAGTATTTGTAGATGATATGATATTATACATAAATGACCCTAAAATTACACCAAAAAAACCCTTCATCTGACAAACATTTTCAGGCAAGCATGTAAATAAAAGATTAACTCACAGAAAGAAGTATGCTTTCTATACACCAATGGCTAATGGACTGAAAAAGAAATCAGAGAAGCAACATTTTTTTCCATAATTTTATTTTTCTCATTAGTTACATTTTGTTAATTCTGTATCCCAGCTGTATCCCTCATTCCCTCCCCAATCCCACCCTCCCTCCCTCATCTCCTCCCTGCCCCTTTCCACGTCCACTAATAGGGGAGGACCTCCTTCCCTTTTTTCATATGACTCCCTTTTGTCAGGTATTTTCAAGACTGGCTGCAAAGTCCTCCTCTGTGGCCTAACAGGACTGCTCCTCCCTTGGGAGGTGGGGAGGTCAAAGAGCCAGTCATTGAGTTCCTGTTAGAAATAGTCCTTGTTCCCCTTACTATGGGAAACCAATTGATTACTGAGCTATCATGGGTCACATCCGAGCAGAGGTTCTAGGTTTTATCCTCTCATGGACTTTGGTTGAGTGTCCATCTCAGAAAAGACCCTGTGCCCAGATACGTTTGGTCCTTGTGGAGCTCCTATCCTTTCCACATCAAACTCCCCTTCTTTCATATGATTCCCTGCACTCTGCCGAAGGTTTGGTTGTGAGTCTTAGTATCTATTTTGGAGCACTGCTAGGTAGAGTCTTTCAGATGCTTTCTGCGGTAGACTCCTGTCATACGTTCAATGCATATCCCATTTGTCTTTCTAAATGAGGATAGATCATCATACCCCGTGTCCGCTTTCTTGATTATCTTCTTTAGGTGTATAGATTTCATTATGTTTATCCTACCTTTTAGGTCTATATAAGTGAGTATATATCATGTTTGTCTTTCTCCTTCTGGGATACTTCACTCAGAAGGATCTTTTCTAGACCCCATCATTTGCCTGCAAATTTCATGATTTCCTCCTTTTTGATTGCTGAGTAGTATTCCATTGTGTAAAAATACCACAATTTCTGTATCCATTCCTCTGTTGATGGACATCTGGGTTGTTTCCAGGTTCTGGAAATAAAGCTGCTACAAACATGGTTGAGCAAATGTCCTTTTTGTGTACTTGAGCAAATTTTGGGTATATGCCTAGCAGTGGTATAGCTGGGTCTTGAGGAAGCGCTATTCCTAATTGTCTGAGAAAGCGCCAGATTGACTTCCAAAGTGGTTGTACCAGTTTACATTCCCACCAGCAATGGAGGAGGGTTCCCCTTTCTCCACAACCTCTCCAACATGTGTTGTCATTTGTGTTTTTCATCTTGGCCATTCTCATGGGTGTAAGGTGAAATCTTAGGGTCGTTTTGATTTGCATTTCCCTAATGGCTAATGTCGTTGAGCATTTCTTTAAGTGTTTCTCTGCCATTCTATATTCCTGTACAGAGAATTCTCTGTTTAGCTCCGTTCCCCATTTTTTAATTGGATTACTTGGTTTGCTGCTTTTCAGCTTCTTTAGTTCTTTATATATACTGGATATTAGCCTCTGTCTGATAGAGGGTTGGTGAAGATTCTTTCCCAATCTGTAGGCAGTCGTTTTGTTTTGATGATGGTGTCCTTTGCTTTACAGAAGCTTTTCAGTTTCATGAGGTCCCATTTGTTGATTGGAAGCAACACTTTTTAAAGTACCTCAAATAATATAAATATCTTGCAATAACTCTAATCAACCAAATGAAAGACTTGTGGGATAAAAAGTAAAGAAGTTGAAGAACATATCTGGAATGGAAGTTAGTCCATATTCATAGATCCATAGAATTAATATTATAAAAATGGCCATCTTTCATAATGATTTATAGATGTAATGCAATGACCATTAAAATTCCGAGACAATTTTCAGAGATTTTCAGAGATTTTAAGTGGTAAATTTTCAGTTTCCTATGGAAACACACACACACACATGAACACACAGACAAATACACACACACACACAAACAGAATAGCTAAAACAATTCTGAATAATGAAAGAACTGATATAGGCATCAGAATTCCCAACTTCGCATTGTACTACAGAGCTATAGTAATAAAAACAGCTAGGTATTGGCACAAAACAGACACATTGACTATGAAATCTAATTGACAACCCCAGCATAAATCTACACACCTATGGACACTTGAACTTTTATAAGGAAGACAGAAATGCACAATACACAATGGAAAAGACGTAATATATTCAGTAAACAGTGCTCGTCAATCTAGATGGATCCATGTAGAAGATTCTAAATAGATCAATAGTTATCACACTGCACAAAACTCAACTTCAAATTAATCAAAGACATAATATAAAACCAGGCGCTCTAAAAGTAATGAAAAAGAAACTAGGAAATAGTTTAGAACTTAACGGTATAGGGGAAAGGCTTTCTGAACAGAAGACTTCTAACGCAGACACTAAGATCAACAATTAATGAATGGGATCTCATGAAACTGAAAAGCTTATGTACAGCAAAGGTCACTGCCATTTAGACAAAGAAGCAGGCTACTGAAGTGGAAGTTTCTGGTTTTCTTGAAGACTCAGTTTTGTCACGTGATGTTTTGCTGCAAACTAGGCACATGATGTTTTGCTGGAGTTTGGCTTGTGAGAGGGCACGTGATGCTTTGCTGAAAACACATGGGAAGGGGGTCACTTTGGCCAGCTGAGAACATCCATGGGTAGGCTCTGAGGAGAGGAGATTTATAGAGGACTAACCACAGTCAGACATATCTTTTTGGATCAACATCCCTGCGCTGATCCTTATGCTTGACTTTGCAGAGAGAAATGTTCTAGAGAACGTCTGTGGGGTAATCCAACTGAGTCTGTAGCTTTCACTGACTTTGTGTTTTTGCTTGGTGCTGGTGTTTGGACTAGACTGTTGGTATCCTGAGGAATGAGTTTGGTAATCCCCTAAAAGCCCATCTTCCCTAATCAGCAGGAGGTAGATAAAAGAGGGCTATAGCCCTTTCCCCTACCAATGTCCTACCTGGGATGGGGGTGTGGGTTGGAAGGGAAGTAAGGGTGTTTAAGAACCCTAAATAAAGTTGGTTTGATGAAATATCTAAGTCTACAGATTACAGAATGGAACGGTTTTTTGTGTTTTGTTTGTTTTTTTCCCCAATTACACATATGATAAAGGGCTAATATCCAAAAATAAATGGATTAACAAATGAAGAAACAAATAGAAAAAAAAACAGTTAAAATGGGGTACAGAACTAAACGGAGAATTCTCAAAAAAGGAAACTGTAATTACTGAGAAATGTTTAAAGAAATGTTCAACATAAAAATGCCACAGGGGAAGAGGATAAGCTGAGACCTGATACAATCTGATTGGCTGTGGTGGATGGAAAAGGTAACTCCTCTTTTTAGAAGAAGAGGTGAGGGGGAAGGAGAGAGGGAAGGTGGATCTGACTGAGAGGAGAGGCGGGATGGGGCTGTAACCAGAATGCACAGTGAATAAAACTAAATTAATTAACTAAAAAGGGAAACATTTTTAATCATTAAGGAAATGCAGATAAAACACTATTTTGAGATTTCATTTTATACTCATCAAAATGTCTATGAACAAAAAAAAAAAATAGCTGATTTTGTAGTGGATATGGAGTATCCTCATCCATTCCTGAAAGGACTGCAAATATATGCAGCCATTATGAAAATCACTGCCATGGTTCCTCTCGAATATTGGAATTGATCTACTTCAATAAGATCCAGTTATACAGTGCTTGAGCATAAACCTAATATGTTTTATCTTCCATGGAGGCAGTGGTTCAAATATGTTCACTGTTTCTTTTTATTCACCATAACCAGAAATTGGGGACAAACCTAGATGTTCCTCAAGAGATGAATGAATGAAGATAAAAGTGGTATAATTACATAATGGGATATTACTCAGCCACTGAAAAAAAATGAAAAACAAAACAGTTATAAATAATGGAAGTGGATGACATCATGAGTAAGGTAATCCAGACTGAGAAATAAAACTACCGTGTGTATTCACTTATATGTAGAGAATAGCTATGAAGTCCATGAAAACTAAACTATAATCCATAGAAACTCAGAGATTAGATATAAAGTAAGGGAGTAGTGGGAGACAGATAGATGTCCCAAGCAAAGAGAACTGGAATAGAAACTTATGAATGAGCAGAGATAAACTAGAACAGGTGTGTCAAGGAGAGGCTGGCCGAAGAAATGGATAAGAGAGAGAATAGAGGCAGAGACAGTGAAAATTTAGGGCCATTTAAGGAGTACTATAACAGCTTAAACCAATTGAAACTTTCTAAAACTATTCATATTTGAAGGTGATCTGAATAAAATCTCTAATTAAATGGGGATTCAGAGACCCAACTGGACAAATCTTGTCACCAAATGAAGCTTCTATTCCTGGAATTAGGTTAACCTATCTAAGTTGTTGGCCAAAATGATCTCTTGGGAACCCCCAAACAACCTAGGCTGTTTTCAAGGAAACACAATTTTCTCCACAAACTAATGACAAGGCCCCACTGCTGAAGACAACACCTGTTGAACTCACTGAACATAGATAAATTGAGCTTGTACCTGCATATACCCTTCATCACTACATTCTAGTGTCTTTGGTGCAGAAATATACTAGACATGCTACCAAAGGAGAAGTGTACAACACCAATCCAGCCTCAAAACCTTTTCTCTTCAGTGGTGTATTGCTAAGAAAATGAGCAAGAGATGCATTTAAGACACTGGGTAGAAAAAGCTATCACAGTAGACATGAAGGAACCTCAGATAAGGCTTGTTCTAGAGATTTGCAAGTAATTACAGCCCTATTCTTAGTTAAGAGAATTAAAAGAGAGACATACTTCATTGCAAAAGAAAGAACTGGAAATCAGGATATGATAATATGATACAATTTGTATTTAGTCAGAAACTGGAATTTTATGGTTAATACTTCTTTGTGAGCAGTTTAGGGCTCTAATCTTTGGAATTCAACTACATAATACGAACTGCATAAATAATTGAGAGTAATGATGTAGTAAAAGCAGAGTCCATTGATGAGCTCTACGTATGAAGATGAAGAAAGACACGGAAGTGGGAAAGAACTGTTGAGGACTGAATACAAACAATGAAGCATAGTAATATGACTGTCTAAAGTCATAGATTTAGAGAATGAATGATTCACAGTAATAAATTCAGCAGTGGACAGATCAAGGAGGAAGAAGTAGAGAAATTGCATCTAAATATTAAACAAAATCATTGGAGCCATTCAGGAGAACAGATTCACTGCCCTAAATTAATAAAAAGCCAGCTTTCAAATGACAAAGAAAGTGGCAAAAATTAAACAGTAAAAATATATATTTCTAGTATCAGGATAATTAATATTAATGCACTCTTACAGTCAATGAATCTCAGAGTTCCTGGGGACCTTAAAGATCTCACAGTTCACTACCTCAGAGTAAAACTGTCCAGAATGTTGGTAATAAAATTGCCACAATTTAACTTTCAGGGACTTTGACGAAAGTCATTGATTGTATCAGAACATAATTTATTCATTTATTTAAAGGTCATCCCACTAAGTTGATAACCTAGTGATTTGAATACATCTATCATTCTCTTGGTGGTGGTTAGAATACATGTGTTTTCTAAGTACCTATTTAGTTCAGTGGTTTTTATATCCAGATATTAACTTTAAAATGTCTCTGATACAGGTTTCCAAATATTCTAGTTGATGTGTCTTGCAATTACTTGACACTGCTAGTCTAGGAAGTTAATAGTAACTTTTTGTAAGATGATTATCAATGTGGATATGAATGCATAACATTAGTATGGGAGAGGTTTATCTTTAGCCAGCTAATTATCCAAATAGTGACACAGGGAGACTATGGTTTATTTAATTAGCCTTGAGCACAATAATGAGCAATTATTATCCCATGCCAAACCTCCACGTTAGTCTAGCTTTCTCCCAGCCCAAAACCCTATAATACTTGCATTTTTTTTTTGTCCTATCCTGGCTCTTGTTCTCTTCTCCTGATGCTTCCTGAATCTCTCCTCCTGGATCAATCCTGCTTTTTCTCTCTTTTTCCTGCCCTTGCTGGAATCGGATGCCGCAAGCTAGTCTATCTATTACTTAGTATTGGCTGGTTAGCGTTTCATTGCGGAGAATTGATGAGGAGCAATGGTTAAACAAACACGAGAGAGGAGATAGTTAGAATAAACATAGTAAAGCCATGTCCAGGTTGAAACCAGATAATGGGACAGAGAAATCAGTTTCTGAACAGTGCATAGGTAAACCTTACACACTGAGCACTAACAGTATGCCAGCACCTTTTGTATGCTATCCAATGTTAAAGCCAAGCCAAGCAGATAATTAAAATGAATTGATAAAAGCATAATATGCCAACTCCCATCACATCTAATTTGAAAGGTTATGTAATACATTTTGGCTACATTACTATTCCTCCTCCAATACCTCCAAACTAAAATAAAAAGCACAAAACAAACAAACAAACAAACAACAACAACAACAACCCATGCCATATATTTTATGTGGACTAACTATGTGACCTGACCTGGGTTATAGTTGGTATACCCAGTGCCACTCTATTGAAGAAAAGTGATTTTCTCTCCAAGCAGCTATTAATTATAAATTGCTTTTCTGTTAGGAGTAGAATGACCACTTTCACTTTTCTGTGCTGGGATTTCATATGGTTTGAACTCGTACAGCAGGTCTTGTGCATGCTATCATCGCCTCAGTGAGCTGACCCGTGCCTCTTCCTTCTGTCATTGAAATATTCTTTGCTTGGAATCATCTGCGTCTCTAGGTCTTACATGCTTTCTGTCTCCTCTTCTACAAATATTCCCCGAGTCTGGAGAGGAGGGGTGGGAGACAGGTATCCATTTAGGACTGAGTGCTCCAAAAGCTCTTACTCCCAGTACGTTTTCCAATTGTGGATCTCCTATACAAATTCCTAAACAAAACCTGGGGTAGGTAAAGGCCCAAATAAAGTACCATCATATCTTAAAGTTTCTGTTTAAAACTCATTGTTTATAATATTTCTATGCACTTAAAAAAGATTTTCCCCAGGCTTTGTGAGATGGCGCAGAGGTTAAGAACAATGGCTGCTCTTCCAGAGGTACTAAGTTCAATTCCCAGTGACCACATGGTTGCTTACAACCATCTATAAAGGGATATGATGCCCTTTCTGGCATGTAGGTATAGATAAGATAGAGCACTCCTACATTAAAAGTGCATGACTTTAATCTGAGCACTCAGAGAGGCAGAGCCAAATGGATCTCTGGGGGTTCAAAGCCAGCTTTGTGTACAGAGTGATTCCAAAACAGCCAGGGCAGTTACACAGAGAAACCTTGTAAAGAAAGAAAAAAAAATGTTTCTCCAGAAGGGAAAATACTAAGAGAGTGTTTATTCTCAAGGGAACACTAACTCAAGAGGGTTTTAGGGACTGGCAGAAGATACTGACTGTCCTATCACGTAGAAGTATTCTGGTGTGTCACAGGTAAACATAACTGTTGAAGTAAGAAGCAGAAAGAAACATTAAACAGAAAGTGTTTTGGAGATAGATAGAGCTTTTAGAATATCATGAGGCATAAAATTACAGAATTTTCTGCGTGATTTAATTTTGAGATTAATGTACCTCATATATTCTCTAGAGCTTTATGACCTACAGGAAAGAGTGCTAATGTATCTCTCACAATGCAATGTATCTTATTCAAATGGTACATGTACTTACTATGTAATTATCACCCTTTTCTTCTAGGAGATTACTGAATAGATAGAGTTGAGGGCCTCCATAATGCTATCAGCCATAAACAATTTAATGGGATTCAAAGTCACTTGGGAGATACCACCTGAGTCTTGTTCACAGAACAATGAATATGGGTAGGCCCACTCTTAGGGACAGCATCTGGCAATTCCATGATTCTAACATTTACAAAAGCCCAATTAACTTAAGATTAATAGTCACAGCTTCATGCAATAACATTTCAAGACCTTTCTCTAAAACCTCAGGAGCATAAATTTCATACTTCATTTTTCTCTCACAACTTTGGTTTTCCCAATTTCTTCCAAAATTATCAATTATCTTCACCTTTCGCCACTATAGGACTTCTGCAGCCCATCATGCCAAACTCTTCTACATTCCTCCCACAAACCAGTTCCAAATTATTATGAGCTACATGGTGAGGTTTATAGCACAGCAAGCTTCCACACTTTGGTACCTATGTTTGTATATTACTTATTTTCATTCTTTCTGTAGCCATATATCCAGTAAGAAACAACTTCAGGAAGAACAGGCTTAATTTGTCTCAGAATTTGATTAGATACAGTCTACCATGCCAATAGAGGAATGTCGCAGGAAGAATTGGCTGGTTACTTCAAATATGGAATCAGGAAGCAGAGAGACGCATGCTCAATTCTTTTTTTTTTTTATTAATTACACTTTATTCACTTTGTATCCCCCCATAAACCGCCCTCCTCCCCTCCTGATCCCACCCTCCCTGCCATTTCTTCACTCATGCCCCTCCCCAAGACCACTGATAGGGGAGGTCCCCCTCTCCTTCCTTCCGAAGAAAACAGGAAACAAGCTAGGAACAGAGGGCCTCTGAAAGGCTCTGCCCTGCAGATTATCAAAGCAGACACTGAGATTTATGGCCAAATGTTGGGCAGTGTGCATGGAATCTTATGTAAGAAGTGGGAAATAGTAATAACTGGAGAGGACAGGGACCCCACAAGGAGAGCAACAGAACCAAAAAATTTTAACACAGGGGTCTTTCCAGAGACTCATACTCATACCAAGTACCATGCATGGAGATAACCTAGAACCCCTGCACAGATGTAGCCCATGGCAGTTCAGTGTCCAAGTGGGTTACATAGTAAAGGGGAGAGGGACTGCCTCTGACATAATCTGATTGGCCTGCTCTTTGATTACCTTCCTCTGAGAGGGGAGCAGCCTTACCAGGCCACAGAAGATGACAATGCAGCCACTCCTGATGAGATCTGATAGACTAAGAGCATGCTCAATTCTTATAATTTTTTTACTCATCTTGCTTGAAATTTTAAAGGATCATGTTTTATATGACCCTACGATAACAACAGTGAGGACTATAACAAGTATTCAGCATGTAAAGTGCTAGAATGAAGACCTATAGAACAAGATTTAGGATTGATTTTAAAACCTCTTACCCAGCCATGATTCTCAAGGTAAAACATAAGTTTGGCAATATGTCTTGCTTTTATTCTTACATAACGGATCGGGATTAAACATACACTTAAATTTGTATCACTTAGTACATTACGCTTCTGCTGGTGTACAGAGAGTGTCACCAATCATTTTGCTAGTAATGGTCAGCAACAAAGGACTATACTCTGAAAATTTTTGCTATGTTTATTCACATGTGACATTGTTTCTTAAGTACAATACCAAATGCGATACAGTAACCACCCACTTGAGTTCTACTGTACATCCTAAGAGATATTTTTGGAGTACTTTTTCTTGTGACTGGAAGCAAAGCACAATGTGTGTTTCTTTAGTATACATTCTAAAATATAACGTGGCTGGTCTTTATGTTATCTTAATTTTCTTATTTTAATAGCCACTTATGCTTAAGAGAAGTCTAAATTTCAGCACTAAGCCATGTTTCCAGCATACAGACTGTTGTGCATGAAGCAGCATTTAGGCTTCTTAGTTGTATCTGCAAGTCAAAACAGAGTGAAAAGTCAAGATTTCTCACTTTGGAAATTTATGATGTCATTATTTAAATCATACACAAAAATGAAAACAGAACTAGAAGAATAGATGATTAGTAACTTACTTCCTCACATACATGTAAGCTTTAAATTATTCTTTATTCAGAATAATTTTAAGAATTTAATAGCCCCATTATTTAGAATTAGAAGGCACTTTCTAAATGTGATTTACAAACATTTCAGAAACACATCCTTGCCAATAAAATTTCATAGACATCTTCCAGAATTTAGTTGTACTAGTTTTAAACCACCTGGAGAAGTGGGTTCCCTGACTTCCTATGCCTTCGCCCGCACTGGAGAGAGTCACACGCAGGCACTGTTGGCAGTTTGTAGCTGAAGTGGAGGGTTACAGCAATGAGAACAAAAGATTCTTTCTGTGTACCACTTACCTGGTGTTTTGGCAGAGAGTGCCTTGAGTTTGCGTCTTTACCAGTATGCAGTATTATAGCTGGTTCCTATTAAATAAAACAATTCAAGGTTTCTAAGGATATTTTTTTCTTGACCCAGAAATGTTAATTAAAATATTCAGTTGAGCAAAGGACGTAAGAATAGAATGTTTTTGCTAATTCATATTCCTTTCAAATGCAAACACATCATTGAATCCTTTCTTTGTTTTAGTTTAATACTTCTATTGGGCCCATATTTGAGAGAATGAGAATAATCATTACTCTAAGGCTCATCAAAATTGTAAGAAAACAATTTCTCCATTCATCCATACATTTAGCTTCTGAGATGAGAGGGATTCTTAAGTATTTCAGGATGGCACAGCTACTTTTAAAAGTAACCTCATGTATTCCATATTTATGTAATTGTTTCATAATGGACTTTCTTTGCTATGCACTGCCAAAAAATTTTATGTTTACTTATTAATAGAATAATCTACTTAATCTTGTTGACACCATTATGTACTTCATTTGCAAAACAGGGCAGTTAGTAATAAATATGATATTATGCTTTTTTATTCAGAAATTGCAGTGTATTTTCATTGACAAGAACGTATAATCAGCAAAAAGCATACATCCATATTCATTATTCTGCAGTTCAGTATTTTTTAGTTCATTTCCATTTTAGGGAAATATGCAAATTCTAAAATTATAAATTCACTATTTTCAATAGCAAAACTGTGATCAAAATCTGTTTAAAACTTGGAAAAATAAAATACATACTGGAAATTCATCTAATGAATTTGAATTTATTACAAATTCATTAAAAATGCACTACTTAGGTGCATTGTAATCCTAGAATAATCCAAAGAATTTAAAAGGCCAGGTAAATCACAAAGTAGATAGAATGTAGTGGCATTTAGTTGTACTTTAACATGTGAAGACTGAAGAAGGTAATGAATGCAGTTAGTTATGCATTCCAGAACAATCAGCTTACTACTGGCACATTCACCTCCCATCAGGACTCTACCAAAGTATTGGGTTTTGTTATGTGTTCCACATGCTTGTCACATGATGGAGAACTGAGACAATCTAGAAGACCATAATTGATTATTTTGGAAGAAGGAAAAGGCATATATATATAATCTAATTTATAGAACAGAAATATGAGAAATGCCAATCATTTTCCTTTTAATTTGTTAACTTACAAAAGTATGTATAAGTCACTATGTGTTCTTCTTGTAAGTGAAACCCTAAATTCATGCCTGTCTTCAAGGAGTATGCAGGAATATATCTGTATGATTCAAGATGAAATTACTAATGACTTCATATTGTGAAAAATGAGAAAATACTAATTTTTCACCAGAGATTCATAAGCAAGGACCAAGAGAATATATATTATAGTGTGTAGTCATTTTAACACAGCTACTACATAAATTCTGTTAAAACTATGAGAGATGTAGAAAGTATTAAGACCCTCCATGTCCTCTAGAACTGGAGAAAAGCAATCTTGCAGAATTGGAGGTAAAGTAGTCACAGTGTAGTTTTGTAAAGAGCATTGGGCATCTAAAGGGAAGTAATTGTAGAATACCCAATCTGGAGAAGGAGAACATTGGAGAAGGTTAGCAAGTTCTCAAGGATGTATGTGTCTACACAGTAGAGTCAAAGAAGGAAATGAGATAGACAATGACAGAGATGTATATTGTAACAAGTTGTGATTGCAAATATAATTACTTAGAAAGACATAAATTCATATTTTGGAAAATACTGAGCAAACCCCAGGAAACACAACCAATTTCATTTCATTTCTTTTTTTTCTTGATTTATTATTTATTACAATTTATTCACTTTGTATCCCAGCTGTAGCTTCCTCATCTCCTCCTAGTCACACACTCCCTTCCTCTTCTTCTCCTATCTTCCTGCTCTAATCCTACTGATAGGGAAGGTCCTTCTCCCCTACTATCTGACCTTAGCCTATCAGGTCTCATCAGTCCTGGATGCATCCTCTTCATCTATGGCTAACAAGGCTGCCCCACCCACCACAGCTGGAGATGATTACAGAGCCAGCCACTGAGTCCACATCAGAGACAACCCCTACACCCCTTACTAGGGAACTCACATGGAGACTGAGCTGCCTATGGCTAAGAGCAAACATTCAAGCGATAACATGTGTTGGAGAGGATGTGAGAAAAGGGGAACCCTCCTACATTGCTGGTGGAAATATAAACTTCTACAACCACTTTGGAAATCAATCTGGCACTTTCTCAGACAATTAGCAATAGTGCTACTTCATTATCCGCTATAACTACTCTTGGCATACATCTGAAAGATGCTCAACCATACAACAAGGACATTTGTTCAGCTATGTTCATAGCAGCTTTGTTCATAATAGCCAGAATCTGGAAAAAACCAGATGACCCTCAACTGAGGAATGGATACAGAAATTGTGGTACATTTACACAATGGAATACTACTCAGCAATTAAAAACAAAGGAATCATGAAATTTGAAAGCAAATGGATGGAACTAGAAAAGATTATCCTGAGTGAGGTAACAAAACCAAATTTTTAAAAGCAAATTTGTAAAGAAAACTCTGAGACCAGGCAATGATTACATACAGTATTATATAAAAGGAGAACATATGTATAGATGAAAATGAGTAACTTTAACCTACTTCATATCAGAAAGTGTGAAAGCCAGAAGACAACACTTTATAGAACCTAACAAAACAAATTACTAAAAGTTTTCACACACACAGCAACCAGCTGATGAAAATTCAAATTATATATTCCATGAATCGATCCTTTGATTATATAGGAGAAATAAAGTAAATTCATATAGGAAGAAAATGAAATAAAAGAGGCAAACCAGCATTGTTTTGAAGTAAAAATGTTCCCAAATACTTTTCAGATGAAATGCTTGGGGCAGAAATGCAATAGAGTAATTTAGTTCTTCAAAAGTATACAGGTACATTCTGGTTTCATGGTAGCGAGGCTTTCTGGTCGCTTTCAGCTTCTGTCTGCTGGGACCTGTGTCTAAAGAATATGCTGTCTTCAGTAATAGGAACTTACCTTCAGCCGCTGTGTGGCAAGAGCGGCTATAGTGTTTGGAGAGGCTCTTGGTCAACTGTGACAGAACCCTCAAAAGGAGGTTTCTCATGCAAGCTTCTAAGAGAAGAAAGGAACCAATATTCCTACATAGTTATGATACATGTGGACTAGAATGAGTCCTAAGGAAAGATATCCATAAGGGTATCCACAGGTGGAGACACCAAGGCTGCTTACCAATTTCCTGACTTTTCTGGATTTTTCAAAAGGAACACACATAACTGAACATTTAAAGCAGTCATACACAAATGAAACAAAACGTGGTATTTGTCTTTCCGGTCTGGATTATCTCACTCTGGATTGATTATTTCTAATTCCATCCAATACTTGTTATTTCACAATTTCATCTTTCTAAAAAGTGGATAATATTCCATTGTGTCTATAACATATTTTTATTTTCCTTTCAGCTGTTAACAGGAATCTAAACTGTTTCTAATTCCTGCCTGTTATGAATAGATAACCAATGACCTGGAAGAGCAGTTGTCTCTGGATTAAAAGAGTTAGTTGGGACTATCACTGAGAGTGTTGTAGCTGGGTGATACAGTAGATCTATTACCAGGTTTTGACGAAGCTCCATACATATTCCCATAATGGCTGCAACAGTTTGCACTGTCACCAGCATTTAATAAGTGCTCTGCGTTCTCCACATATATGATAGCATCTGCTGTTATTTTGCTGTTGTTGTTGCTCTTATCTTTTTCATTCTCACAGGAGTAAAACAAAATCTCAAAATAGTTTTAGTTCTCATTTCCCTGTTGAGTCAAGGCTTTGATCGATAAAATATATATATATATATTCCTCAGCAATTTGAATTTCATCTTTTGAGAACTCTCTGCTTAGTTTCATGTTCCATTTCTAAAGGGTTGTTTTTTTTCTTAATGTTTAGTATTTTGAGTTCCTTGTATATTCTGCATACTAATCATCTGAGACATAGCTGGTGAAATGTTTTTCTCACTTAGTAGAATGCTTCAACATGATCATTTTGTTTTGTTTTGTTTTGCTATACAGAAATATTTTAGTTTCATGTGGTCCTATTTGTCACTTGTTGGTCCTAATGACTGTACTGCCAGGGTCCTGTTAAGAAAGTCATTTTCATCATTTTGAGTGAGGTAACCCAGAAGCAGAAAGACACATATGATATAAACTCACTCATAAGTGGTTATTAAATATATAATATAGGATAAACATACTAAAATCTATACTTCTAAAGAAGCTAAACAACAAGGAAGACCCAAGGGAAGAAGCTCAGTCCTCATCAGAAGGGCAAACTCGACAGACATCTGAAGCAGAAGACAGGGAACAGGACAGGAGCCTAGCACAGAAGGCCTCTGAAAGACTACTGATTGAGGTACCGAAGCAGAGGCTGAGACTCATAGCCGAACTTTGGACAGAAGGCATTGAATTTTATGAAAAACCGGGGAGATAGAAAGACCTGGAAGGGACAGGAGCTCCAAAAGGAGACCAAAAGAGCCAAGAAACTGGGTCCTGGGAGCCCTGCAGAGACTGATACCCAACCAAGGACCATGCACGGAGAAGACCTAAAACCACAGCTCAGATGTCACCCCTAGTGAGAGGATCAGGGGCTGTCTCTCACATGAACTAAGTGACAGGTTTTCTGATCACTTCTCCCTGGGGGATGCAGCCTTGCCAGGCTTCAGAGAAAGACAACGCACCCAGTACTAATGAGAGCTGATAGGCTAGGGTCAGATAGAAGGGGAGGAGGTCCTCCCTGTTAGTGAACTAGGGGAGGGGAATAGGGGGAGAGATTTCTGATGTGTTCTTAAATTCCTTTTGTAAACAATATTGGCACCTATATTCACTAGGGAGATTGGCTAATAAATCATTTTTATTTTATTTTTGGCTGAGATTGATATCAGTGCAAAACACTACATCATAAAATAATTAAGCATGTTTTTCCTATTTATTTCATTCAATAACTGAAGAAATCCAAAGTTAGTTCTTCATTGATGGTCTTGTAGTATTACGTACTGTATCTAAATGTTCCAGGGGTTGATGATGTTGAGAGATTTTTAATTATTGATTCTCTCTCATTAGTGGCTATGAATCCTTTTAGGTTATTTACTTCATCTTGATTTAATTTCATAGCATATATAGATCTAGGAATTCATTCAATCTTTTACTTTTACCTATTCTAGTTTAGTGGTGTATGTATTTTAAAACACACAGCTATGGTTCTTAGAATATTTATTAGAAAATCAAGACCATAACATTGATAATTATTACTGAATGCTTATTCATTTATATTCTTTTGTTGATATGGTATTAATTTTTAAATTTCTTTCAGTTAATTGTTTGGAAATTATATGTTCTTTGGGATGACTTGGGCATGGTAAATCTCTTTAGATCAAATTTTCCATCTAGCCTCCTCTGTTCAGGACACTGGACAGTATGATATCCATTCTATTATCTAAATATGTACAGAGAGAGAAATAAAAAAATAGAGGAAGTGGACACTCGAGGAAATGAGTGTGAGGTTTTAAAGTTCCAAACAACTTTTATATTATTTCACACAGTATTTTACGTAGCCATGCATGTCCTGGATCTTACTATGTAGACCAGACTGTCCTTGAACTCACAAAGCTCTACCTGCCTCTGCTTCCTATGTGTTGGGATTAAAGACATGTGCCATCACACCTGGCTTAAAGATATGCTTACTTATTTACTTTCTAGGTGTATGGCTCTCGTGCCTGCATTTTTGTCTAGCACCATATGCCTGGCACCCACAGAGGTCATAAGAGGGCATCAGCATCCTTGGAAGGGCAGCTACCCATGTTTGTGAACCAGTATATGGTGCTGGCAATCAAACTCAGGTCCTTTGCTGCTCTCTCTCTCTCTAACCCTTGAAACCATGTGAAATGCAGAGGAAACAGCTATGATCCATAAAGCAATTAGCACCATTAAGCAGAAACTGATGAAAATGGAATTTCAAAGTAGAGAGCCTCAGATTTGAGCTTATACTGAAATCAAAACTTCCCCAACCAAAAACAACTACCAGTTTTTTTTTGTTTGTTTGTTTTTTCAGTTTAGCTGCAAAGACACACAGAGGCCACTAAAACTGCAAATAAGAGGCCAGAGTATATTTCTAGTCATCAGCAGAACTTGTCAGTGTTCATATTTTTCCAGGCAAGCAAGATTTGAGAGTACTAGGGTCATATAAGCCTATATCAATGTTCCGGAGAGTAATGGATTCAGGCAATGTGCATCAGAGTTTTATTCCTCACAAAGAATCTCTAATAAAGCATTGCTTAAAACTATGTAGGTGAAGTCTAAGTTGCAATGGACATTACATGGTGTTTGGAATGTGGGAACCATGAGGTGTCCACCAGAGACAGCTAAGTACCTAAGTTCTGAGAGTCAAAATAAATGTTGAGCCCCTAGAAACCTAAAATGATATGATTCCAGTAAACTGAAACAAAGTAAACATTTCCACCTCAAAATAGAGAAACTGAGGATAGCAAGGAAACACAGAACCAAAATAGTACTTCATATCGACAGAAAGACCGCAAACCTTCCAGTTTAAAACCTGGGCTTGTGATGCTATCTGGGACTATTTTCCATCCAGATCTTTCAAACATGATGGTTGTAGCCTCTACCTCAGGCTGGCTCCTCTTAGTCTTTCATAATATAGGGACTCTTAGAGATGGTAGTAAGTACATTTGCATTATGAGGTGGAGATGACCGTTTGAGGCTGACAGGTGGAATGCTGTCATTTACAAGCGAGACACTTGGTTAACAGGCTGACAAAGGATAGACTTCGGATGCTCACTTGTCACTGTCAGTTTCACTGAGTTTAGGTTCCTGCAGGAGAGGTGTCTGTAGGAATTTCTGTGACCATGTTTGCCTAGAGGTTTAACGGAGGAGAGAAAGGTCATCCTGAGTGAGGCGGCATATTCCGTTTGCTGGGTCCTTAGACTGAATAAAAAGGAAGAGAAAACACTAGCTTCTCTTTCTGTTTACTTCATTGTCTTTGCAGCTGGGAAAAATTTCAGCTACATGTTCCTAGTTGATAAACTGTGCCGTGCCTTCCATGCCATGATGGATCATACCATTTAACCATGAGCTAAAATAAATTCTTGCTTTCTAAATTACTTTTTGTCAAATATTTGGTCATAATGTTAAGAAAATACTAATATATCAAGGGATGGTATTTTGGTATAGCTCGATCATCTTGTTTATTTATTTAGGAATAATGCATAATGATATATGCAATGCGTACAATCATTCACATTAACAAAAACATTCCACAATAATTTGCATAGGCATTAAACTTCTATATATTCACATAAACAGTGAACTAGACTTCTAACCCTTTTTCCTATCTTGTATTGTTCATTTTATATTTGGTTAATGACAGTTGTTCAGACTGTAGGATTCGTTTTTGTTCTTTTAGCTTTTAAAATTCATTTTATTTATTTTAGGTTTCAAAGTATTTTTAAAAAGAAAGAATAGAAAGATGTATATCTGTTGCTTTTTCCAATATATAGAATTCTACAATATTTAAGAAACACCTTCATGTAAAATAAAGGAAATATTTAAAGTAAGCATATATATATAATAAACATATAATGTGTGTGTGTGTCTCAATATTTTTATTTACATCTAAATCCATAAAAGCAGCAAACTTGTCCTAATATTTAGATTGATGAAAGGGATGTAAAATGAATTTCTTATAAGCAAAACAACAAAAAACAGTTGACAGACTTCCAATCTTTTAAACTGAGTAGAAGAGGAGAGGTCCGAGAGTAAAATTTATCACTAATTAATACATTTTGCCATTGAAGTAAGGACCTCAAACTATTTACTGGAAGAGTAAAGAGAAGAACCTAGAAACAGATACGTGTTTGCAATTATTGAATTTTATTACATTGTTCACACAGCACAACAGTGAGAAAAGGAACATCTTTCCAACAAATTTCTCTGGTAAAATTAATAACTATTTAAAAAGTTGTATCTATAAGCCACGCTTTAAATCACCTTTCCTAAAAATTATTTCCAGATGCATCAAAAATTCTATGAAATGACTAAAATCAAGGGAGAAGGTGTTTATAAAAGATCCTCCGGCAGCACAAATGAACACTAAGCAGCTGAGAAGACTGAGGTCACCTGAGTACCTGAAGAGGATGGAGAGAGCAAAACGATTTCACAGAAGCCACAAAAACTAACTTTGGTACTGCACACTGAAGCCACATAAACATATTGAAAATAAAACTGGAGAAGCAGCAAACAAAGGGATCACTTGTGCTCCTTTTTATTAGTTAGGAACATACAAGATGGCTCAGAAGGAATGGAGCAAACTCTCTCTCTCTCTCTCTCTCTCTCTCTCTCTCTCTCTTTAACTATGGAAGAATGTGCAAGTGTTCTGTTGGATGCAAAGGCTATGGAAAGTGGGAGGTTCTCTCAGTAGAGAGATATTGAATGTATAGATTGAGTAATTATGGAATTTTCTCTATCAGTGAGGTGAGATTTGGCTCAGTACTGGCCAACATCTGGTGAGTTTTATCTAACTCACATCTCATTAGAACTCAAACATTTGTGAGCCTGCTGTTATGGGTCAGGTAGATAAATCATTCTAAACTAATTCTTTGCTGATCATAGTCTTAGTTGATATGGTGATGCTTTATCAGTCATATGATTTATTCGGTGCTTTGAGGCCTGTCTGTGCTATAATATCACATCCATTATAAAGGACTAGAAAGAAATATGACATATAAATATAATCCCTATATTCCAAATTACACAGGCAATGCCCAGTACATGTCCACATATACACTTTCAATATATATAAGAATATATGTATATATAGACTAATATATATGAGTATATTGGGATTATTTGTGCAGGACAACAAGCTTGTTTGTGTTATAATTTATAACAATCTCACTATACTAACATAAATGTATCTATCAGCACATGCTTTTATTGTCTACATGCTGTTAAATTTGAGATAATTAATTTCACATTTGCCATATAGAACTTTACAATGACCTTGAAATTCAGATAGCAAATGGGCCACTTTCTACGGAGACATTTTACTGCTGTGTATGTTCCTCAAGGCATTCTAATAGACAACACTCTGTTTCATTCACATAAAACTTAGACCTTGACATTTAATTTTGTGTCCTTCTGGCTTTTCCACAAAGAGTTTTTATCTTAAGTTCCTTTAGATGAACAAGATAACTTATATTGCTATGCCCCTTACACTTGATCATTTATATATTTGAAATGAGAGCAAATTTTCACAGAAGTCTTTATTGTTGGAAATTCAACTGGTGGCCTATGCTCAAGATTATTAAAATTAAAGGCATATTACTTACCTCAGAATTTGTACTGAATTTAGATAAACTTTTGCAGTTTTGAATGGTATTTTTAAAGGGTAATTAGCATGTTTTGTAATATTTGTCTTCATAAAGGTTTGTGAAGGAATTCTGATTGTTTTATAATAGCATAATCATTATAACCCATGCCTAAAGTCTCTCAAAAAATGATTCTGTAGAGATCATGTTATAATTTGCTCTTTGGGTCAGCTTCTTAAGCAACTGCTTTCTAAAAGAGAAAATAAATTATCATATCAAATCAGGTTTTTGGCAGTGCATTAGGAACTAATTAGCTGGGCAGTTTAATCTTAACTGGAATCTTGGTAGACATAGCTTCAGGCATATATAAAAAATACAGCTTCCCTTTCGTGTTTGTTTGTTTGACTCGAAGCTCTCATCTACAAATTTCACAAGCTTTATCTTGAATGTTTGTGCTGAATTATCACTCACTAGCACAGCAAGTTTGAATATATGTGTATATATATACACACACACACATATTTCAAGAATCTGCTGACCTGAAATAGGCATTTTCAATAAATAATTAAACAATAAATAATTAATCTTTTGATGCTTTGAATACTCACTGAAGATTAACAGCACAACATATAAAATGTATAACATGTTCTTATCTAGAACACTGGTGGCTAAACTAGGAAAACACTAAACAACTCTAAATACATATAATTAAACACAGCTTTACTTTTTAAAGATTTATTTTGATATTCTAATTTTCAAACCAAACAGTGTAAAGACAGTCACCTTTTTTACTTGTTCTACCTGTCAGCAGAGTGCTGTGAAGTCATAGGAAATGAAAGCAAAGGCTATGAGTTTGTTTCTATGTAGCTTTGTTTAAAGTGTTTTGGAGATGTTTGGATTAATCTAGCATGCTCCTTTGTAAGATATTTGTTGTAAGAATGAGACACTAAGAAATAGCACTGCCACAAGTTTGCCCATAGTTTCAGTTTGTAAGAAATGTAAAATATGGGTCATAAGGGATAAATGGTTTAGGGAAAGTCTTGATACTAGGAAAGCAGAGATGGCTTGTAAACAAAGGTTTTATAAGACATGAAAAGAACACAGAATGTTCCCTGACATCCACAAGTGCAGGCTATGAGGTGATTGGTCCCAGCCCACGGCTGACTAACTAAGGAGGACTTGAGTAAGCAACCCCATGGCCAATTATGACCTGATTGTGTTCACTTCTCAGGCTCGTATGAAATAGCTCACTGTTTTTCTTTTTCTTTATATAAAATAAAGAAGGTTACATCTAAAACTATAACCTGGGACTCGGTGTGGCAGTATAGCCAACAGGAGAGAAAAAGTCACCAGCCACGTCAAGCTGACATTTCCTACTAAACTCACTACTAGGATCAGTTCAACTTTTGTATTTGAAAGAAGAAGGCTTAAGTGTTAAAAAAAAGAAAAGACATGTTCTCTAGATTCTTAAGCAGAGTAATAATTCTCATGTATTTAGTCAAGAAGCGCAAGGTCTGATCTCCTTGCCTGCTTTGCTTTTCTGCTTTGTTTTGTTTTTCTTCTGTTTGTTTAAGTTTGAAGGAGAGATGTGGAGCTGAAGAAGGAGGAAACCCTGATTAAAAGGCAGATAGATGTTTTCGTCAGGCAGTTTATGAAAGTTTCACTCTTGTTCCTAGAATCGATATCCTGCATACACTAAGTAATCTCTTTACTCTTAAATCTCCATTCAGTTACCATTTTGGAAAAACCTTAGGCAAGACGAAACTAATACTCAGATTCTATAGGTAATCAGCAGGCATTTTTGATGCCTTAGAAAGTTATTAATCTTTGAAACTCAGATTTACCTCTACAGAAATGGTTCAGGTGACACATTAAAAAACAATTTAAATGCTTTTTCCTCAGCCAATGCAATTCCTTAGCGTGTTTGCTTTCCTTTTAAAAGTGATAAATTCACAGCATGTCTACAATGCTCTTTATCTTGGCATCAACTATATGAGGAGAACAGTGGGCAAGAGACAGAGGAAAAGCAATATTCAGAAACAGTATTTACTTTGTTTTATTTAAAGAAAAAGGAAAACAGAAAAAACCCACCATTGGAAAATGGTGCATAATAATAGTTTCCATATGTGTGTAGGCTTTTTGTTATTTCTGCGGTTGTTGAGGTCCAGCGTTAGTCCTTCAAGATCTGATAGGGTATAAGGTATTTTTTCAATCTTCTTGTTGGGGCTTGCTGTGTGTCCTGCTTTATGGTCAATTTTGGAGAAGGTTCCATGAGGCGCTGAGAAGAAGGTATATACTTTTGCGTTTGGGTGAAGAGTTCTATAGATGTCTGTTAGGTTCATTTGGTTCATGGCCTCTGTTAGTTTTATTATTTCTCTATTTAGTTTCTGTCTCGATCTGTCCATTGATAAGAGACAGGTGTTAAGTCTCCCACTATTAATGTGTGGGGTTTGATGTGTGTTTTAAGCTATAATCATGTTTCCTTTACAAATATGGGTGCCTCGTATTTGGGATATAGTTGTTAAGATTTTAGGTGTCCTCTTGGTGTATCTTTTCTTTAATGAGAATGAAGTGACATGAAGTGACATTCTACATGTCTTTGATTAATTTTGGTTGGAATTCTATTTTATTAGCTATTAGAATGACTACTCAAGCTCATTCCTCAGTTCCATTTGCTTGGAAAACCTTTTCCAATCTTTTACTCTGAGGTAGAATCTATCTTTTTTTTTCCCCAGAGGTGTTTTTGTTTTGTTTTGTTTTGTTGTTTGTTTGTTTTGTATGCAGCAGAATGATGTGTCCTGTTTATGCATCCATTTTGTTGGTCTGCATATTTTTATTACAGAGTTGAGTCCCATTGGTGTTGATTATTGGTTGGTATTAATGACCGATGATCATTAGTTCCTGTTAGTTTAATGTTGGTGGTGGTAGTGTTTGTGTGCTTGTCTCTTTTAGTTTTGCTGCAGTGAACTTCTTTATATTCTGTGGCTATATTTGTTTATATTTCTTCCATGTATGTAACCTCCTTGGGTTGGAGTTTCTCTTCTCGATGCTTCTGAAGGTCTGGGTTTGTGCGTAGATATTGTTTAAATTTGGTTTTGTTATGGAATATCTTGTTTTATCCATCTCTGGTGATTGAGAGTTTGTCTGAGCTGACATCTTTGTTCTCTTAGTGTCTGTATTATATCTGTCCAGGCCCTTCTGGATTCATGGTCCCTGTTGAGAAGCCAGGTGATATTCTGATTGATCTGCCTTTATATGTTACTTGATCTTTTTCCTTACATTTTTTTTCATTTGCTCTATATATTTAGTATTTTGATTATTATTTGGCATGAGGACTTTCATTATTGGTCTAATATATTTTGTGTTCTGTAAGCCCATTTTATGTTTAAAGGCATTTGTTTCTTTAGGTTGGGGAAAATTTTCTTCTATGGCTTTGTTGAAAATATTTTCTTGTTCTTGGAGCCAGGAGTCATCTTTTCCTTCTATTCCTATTATTCTTAGGTTTGTCTTTTCATCATGTTCTTGATTCCATGGAATTTTCATGTCAGGGATTTTTTTTATTAATTATACTTTATTCATTTTGTATCCCCCCATAAGTCCCTTCCTCCTTCCCTCCTGATCCCACCCTCCCTCTCCTTTCTGCATTCATGCCCCTCTCCAAGTCCTCTGATAGGGGAGGTCCTCCTCTCCTTTCTGATCTTAGTTTATCAGTTCTCATCAAAAGTGGCTACATTGCCCTCTACTGTGGCCTGATAAGGCTGCTCCCCCCTCAGTGGGATTCTTTTTTATTTAATGTTTTCTTTGGAAGATGTATCAATTTCTTCAATCGTAATCTTCTGTGCCTGAGATCCTCTCCTCATATTTCGTATATTCTGTCAGCGATACTTATCTCTGCAGCTCCTATTGTCTTCCCCAAGTTTTTGATCTACAGGATTTTCTGGGTTTGTGTTTTCTTTCTTGAATCTGTTTCATTTTCAGGTCTTGAACCATTTTATTCTTTTCCTTCCACTGCTTAAGTGTGTTTTCTTGTGTGTCTTTGAAGGCCTGTATTTGTTTCATTGTATTTTTCTTTATTACTTTGAGGGTTTTATTCATTTCATTTCTAAAGGCACCTATTTGTTTAACTGTATTTTTCTGCATTTCATCGAGGAATTTATTCATTTCCTTTTTTAAAAGGCCTCTACTATCTTTATACTCTTAGATTTAAGGTAATTTTTCCTGTGTTTCAGCTGTACTGGTATAACCATTGTTGCAGAAGCTGCTGGAACCATCTTGTCCTGTTTTTTGTTGATTGTGTTCTTTTGCTGGCCTTTATCTACCTGTTTGTCACTGGCATTGGCTGGTTTTTCCTGGAGCCAGCTGGGATTTCCAGGCATGGAGGGGAAGCCCTGCCTCATTTTTGTTCTGGGGCCTATATCTCTGTGATATGCTTGTAGCTTTTCTCTTCTGGTTGTGTCCCCATTGGACCTACAGGCATGAGGATTAGTGTGTAGGTTATTACCTTGTGTGAACCTAAGGTTCCTGTGTCTGCTCAGGGCAGCTGGTAGAACTGTGAACCATAGGCTGGATTTGCAAGTCTCTAGAAGCAGGAGTTGTCTGTGGGTGGTGGGTTAGCTGGGAAATCTGAGGGTAGATTCATGAGTGTATGAGTGCCAGGCTCTCCTCCTCTCTGTGGAAAAACTCTGGCATTTTAGAGTCAGCAGCTCTGGCCATTGCTTGCTTGCCATTCTTGCTTTCTGGGTTCTGTATGCACTGGGCACCACCATCTTGAGACCAGATTCTGTATGCTCCTATTGTTCAGCTGGTCTCCACAGGAAGATGGGTAGGACTGTGGACCGGAGGTTGGGGATTGTGTCCCCGGTGTTTGCAGGGCATGCTGGGTTCTAGGAAACAAGAGAATCTGGTAACCGGAGTCTGGAGCTGAGTCCCTGGTATTCTGGAGTTGTGTTCAGGTAGGCAGAAGGTGCTGGGTAACCGTTTGCCTCTTGGGTATGGGAGTCATTCATGAGAGTCTGGGACTGTGCATCCCTATCTCCTAGAAAGCCTCCAATTGTCAGTGAAACACAGAAGGTGGTGTTTTGGAGTTCACAGCCAGGCCACACGCTATGTCAGCACTCTATGTTCACCTGACTGTCAGCTATCATGCTCACAGCATGCCACCATCTTGGAGTGACCTTTTCAGATTAGTAAGTTCTATTTATCTCTGAGTTTAAAGCTCAACATAGAACCATAAAAAATTCAGGACTATTAATATACAATGTATCTTCCAAGCTGAAGAATATACTGCATCTCTCGCTCTTCCTCCCTTTTCCACTGTCTGTCTGTCTCTGTCTGTCTCTGCACACACACTCCTCATCTTGACCTGTTCCCAGAATTGTTTTGAAATTGCCATTTATAAGTATGTATTTTCATGTTTCTTCTAATATTTGGGCAAATGTACCCTAACCAAATAGCAAGAAAAAATTTGGGTAAACATATTATCTCTCGAGCTTGGGGAATAATAAGAGTTACTTCAGATGTTAATCTTAGACAATAATGGAGCAGTGCCATGATTTCATATTTGTTTACGTGAATGTACTATCGTGTAAAACATGGTCTAGCCAAATGTATACAAACAATCAACAAATCAAAATAGTGGGATCACTCAGAATAGATCTGCATTTATTTGTCTTTAAATCGGAAGTTTTGTTTATTGTTAGGTTCATGGTGGAGTCACTTCAAGATTTTTTTATAATTATTTTTATTTTTATTAATTACAGTTTATTCACTTTGTATCCCCCCCGTACCTATCTCCCTCCTCCCCTCCCAATCCCACCCTCCCACTTCCCCACCCCTGTCCCTCTCCCAGTCCACTGATAAGGGAGGTCATCCTCCCCTTCCCTCTGATCCTAGTCTATCAGGTCTTATCAGGACTGCCTGCATTGTCTTCTTCTGTGGCCTGGTAAGGCTACTGCCCCCTCAGGGGGAGGTGATCAAAGAGCAGGCCAATCAATCAGTTCATGTCAGAGACAGTCCTTGTCCCCATTACTATGGAGGCCACTTGGACAATGAACTGTCATAGGCTTCCTCTATGCAGGGGTTCCAGGCCATCTCTGTGAGTGGTCCTTGGCTGGATTATCAGTTTCAGAAAAGACCCCTGTGCCCAGACTTTTTGGATCTGTTGCTGTTGAGATTGTTGACAAAAATAATTTAAGTTACTATCAGGCCAACACTGTTATGGCAGCTCATGAGCTGAATCTAAGTTGGTTGTTCTTAAGATTAATGTCAAAAGAACCATAAGCTTAGGAAGATGCTGCTCAGGTTGATGCACACTGAGCAGATTTCAGACATTTGAAAAATTGGAGTTTTGCATTAGATGATCAATAGGGAAATGAGTCTTTTTTCAAGTCTTTTTTCATACTCTAAAGTGTTTACAAAAATACAAATGTGCTAATATCTCCTCTTTCTCCCATTTAATTTTGAAGAAGTCAAATGACATACTAAGCCCTGAGGTTTTCCAAAATCCACCATTGTATTTCTTTTTGTCAAACATGAGCTTTCGCTGACAAGAGAAAAGGGCCACAAATTATTCAAATGCTCTGACAAAGATTGAAAAGTTTGGCTGCATATAAAAATTGTCAGTGATAATTGTGGAGCTGGAATAAAATGTGGCCTTAAGGTACTTGAACAGAAGATCTAATGAACTGATGTCTCATAAAATGGCACAATGCGTGGCCATTAACTTGAAAGCAGGGAATGCACAGCTTGCCATCACTGAGCCACGGAATTGTTGAGTTCTGTGAGAATGTGGCCTTGTGGGCTAAATACGGAGCTTTATATTGTTACCGCAATGAGTTCATCAACAAAAGCTGTCGACCTAACATGCACATGGTGCTCAGTGGTAGACCAATAACTGAGAATACATGTAGTGTTTCAAATCCATTTAAAACTCATTTCAGTTTAACATCTTGCTTTCCTTACCTCTCATGTGGCTACTGGTGTCACTCCCCCGTTAGAACCCTGAAGTACAGACAAGCCCAAACACTCTCACTCTGAGTTATCATGCCACACTCCAGAGTTCAGTGCTCAGCAGAGAAACCAGTCAATGCGATACTGGTTTTCAAATGGAAAAAAAAAAAAGTTTGTATTGGAGGTGGTTGTGGAAAGTTCTTTATTTAACTAGATTAAACACATGGCAAAATAAAAATTTAAAATGTACGGAATGAAAATGTGAAGTTCCCAGGGATTCACCACATAGAAGTTTTGTTCAATATTCTACTATTATCAAGCAAATGAACAGCAGGCAGGCCTGAGTCATGCCTCCCTCGCAGCTTTTCTCCTTCTTTTGGGAAAATGATTGTTGGGCACATTTTCATTCTTTTCATACTTCCAACCTGTCAAATCTAAGAAAAAATAAATAAATAAAAATAACAGGAACTACAAATCCAATTTAAAAGGAAAATGATGTAAATACCAAACATTAGTCTGAATATTGACCTTAAAAGTTTTTTACTGTTGTGGGTGAAACTAACTAAAAGATTTTAATGTAGTTTAAGTCTGATTTGTACTACTAAAAGGCACTTTTATCATCATTGGAACTTCAGTGATAGTGTCTACATACCTTCTGCAATCACATTGTACATCAGATGCAAAACACAAGAAGATAAGGTGCAGCATCATTGTAGAATACAAAATTATTAACAATTGTTAAGAACCAACATTGGAATCTTTAAAATAATAAACATAATTACAATATTCTCTGTCCAGGGCTAGAAATAAAGGAGTAACTTATGAAGGAAGGTTAATCTGTGTATGGTGCCCCAAACACCAACTGAGCCTTTTATTGGGATTTTCTGTGTTATCCACATCTAAGCACAAGAATGTTAAAGTCCTTCTTAGGTGAGAGGCTCAGATAGCAAGCTCTCATGCTTGACTTCACACTATTCAGGCCCTTTCAAACATTGTTTTGAAGCATTGATTTACCAAGGCTTACGTTTGTTGTATGTCTTAATTTTTATCTTAGACTATAAGGTTCTTTTGTTGATAGAATTTTAGATGCCTTTAGTACGGATATTTTCTTGAGGCTAAAAGCTGTGGGAAAAAATGGGTACACAAAAGCAGATCATATTTAGCTTTATGTGGATGCAGGCATATAATGTGATTTGTGTCTTAGGGAGAGAGTTTATATTTTAAGGAGATAACATCAGAGAAGTACTCTGTTTTCCTTTTGAAAGAGATCATATTAGGTAGGAAGACAGGAAAATATGGGATCTGTCTGAAGAATCCTGGAAAGCAACAGCAAAGATAGAAATGCATCATGTATTTATTTACTTACATTTATTCATTTTGGAGACAAAATTTCATGTATCCCAGGTTGGTCTTGAACTTCTTATTTAGAGAAGTCCGATCTTGTGTACTTTATCTTCTTGCTTCACCTCTTAATTAAATCACAGATATGGGCTCGAATCACCAGCATCAGAAATATAGTCTCATAGTGATTTTTTTCCTCCCATTGTCATTCTTATATGCAATGTTTTCTCATACATGTGTTCTTTCAAAAATTGATATAGCTTAAGAATAGAACATGTCATTTCAACAAAAGGGCTGTGACCGATGAATGCTAATGATGCATGGATTTTTGCAGTCCTGTAGGACTATGGGAACTTACTGATGTTCAGGCTTCTTCGTCATCAGTGTCCTAAGACCACTGTCCTTTTCCAACCTAGCCCCTGTATGGGGCGTCATTCTTTCTAAATCATAAAGAAAAACATATTTTTTTCTGTTAAAAAATAGAAGAGAAATATATGTATACCTTCTGATAATATTGTGGTTTTTGTTGTTGTCTTAGTGAAAGAACTATGACATGAATGTTGTTTTTCTGTGTATAGACAGATGAGGCCTAATGTAACAAGCACAAAACTCAAGGATAAGATTAGGTGAAGTAATCGTAGTGCAATAGTTTGAGGATCCACAAGAAAATGTGTTGTTCTTACTGATAGCTCGATCAGTTTGACAGATGCTTACATTTTCACACTTGCCTATAAAAGCACATCAAAAACCCTCAACATGGAAAGAAAGGCCATAGGTGATTTAATACATATCCATTTTTGCCATACTTCTTGAAAAATGTGCTCAGTGTTCATCTAGTTAAATTTGTTAATCATTTAGTTAACTAAATTAAATTAGTTAACCATCACAGCCAGATAATGTTCAAATATTTGTCTTTTATGACTATACTCCTTCCCCTTTCCGGATGGGACACTTACAATGGTGTACCGACTCCTGAGCTTTCAACATCCGGTCTGAGGTAGACTACGGAATCAGCAGACTTGAAACATATCACTTAGAAACAGGTGACAGCATAGGGTTGCTACCATTTCATTTTATAACATAGGTAAATTCCCATCCAATACAACACAAATTATACAAATACTCCATCAACAAAACCCCATCCGTCCAGAAAAGTCTTAGAATCAAAATAAGACATATTGGTGTATATCCTTTTATACTCATTTAATTCTGGCCTACCCAAGACCAAAACTTACTTAAACATAAACTTTTACAGAAAGCAATATTTTAGAACATTTTCCCCTGGAACATTGGTGGTTGCTTTCCACTCCGGGCAATGTTTATAGTTATTGTTTTCCACCGAGTATTTTTTAAAAAAATATTTGACTTATACTTCCTCATCTAGAATGTAAATTATTAATGACTTTAACACTAATACATCATAATATCAACTGAATCTAGTAGAATATGATGGAAGCCAAGTGCTGGATCAATGAAAGAGAAAGCAAATAAATAAACAAACACAACCCTTGGACAGACAGCTTTGATTGCTAGGGATGACATCTCTAATGCTGAGCTGAAGTTCTTCTATTGATCTTGCACAGCTGCTTCAAGGTAAGCTTTGTTCCAATTTAAAGATTTAGTTATGCTCTACGCATGAAGCCTGCAAATACTTCAACTATCTTTCCTCTTCAAAACTCAGTTTACTAGGGAAATGTATAATTGCTTCAAAATTTCCTATTGTTCCTTTTTTTTTAACTTGCTTCTCTCCATTTTTGTACTCCCTGTCACTTTCTGTGATTGTATGTATGAGTACATGTGAGTGTTCTGGTATGCATGTTCAAAGATTACAAATAATAAATCAGAGACAGATATTGAGTGGGTTTTTTTTCACTCTTTGCCTTATTTTTTATTGGTCATTATTATTATTATTTACAATTTATTCCTGTTGTATCCATTGTCATCTCCTGGTCTCACCCTCCCTCCCACTTCCTCCCCTATCCTTCTCCTCTAGTCCACTGATGGGGGAAGTCCTTCTCCCCTACTATCTGACCCTGGCCTATCCAGAATTCCTTACTCAATCTTAAGCTCACCACTTTGCCTGGGCCAGAAGGCCAGCAAGCTCCTGGACTTGGCCTGTTCCCACCTGAACGCGTGTGTTATAGGCATGCAATTGCACCTTCATCATCTCGTGCCACACCTGTGTTATAATCTCTTTTAATCTGTGGCGATACTGCAGAGGCATGCGATAGGTTTGGTTTAGAGAGATCTCTATTCCAGTCTTTTCTTTACCCTTAATTATCTAGAAGCTCAATTAGAGATGATTTACAAAAACTACCTGAGTTTTGGTTTCATCATATGTAGATTTAGATATTGATAACTAAAATAACATGCTGAGATTTAGTAAACAATCTAGTGTAGAATTATTTGTTGTACAAACTTCAATAACAGACAGCCCTCATATGTACTTTAATGATACAGTGCAAGAGACATACACATGTCATTCAAATGGCTGTTAATCATGTTTCACATAGGTAGGAAAGAATGGAGATGGGGCTGTGCTCTGGTTCATTTTACAAAGTCAGACTGATGAAAATCCAGCTGCCTCTATCATGAACTAACATAGTTACTTATATTGGTGCTATTCTGCCAACTGCAGATAGATTGCTGATCAAAGATAGCCATGATCACATGAGAAACAAAGATGGATGCAATTCTAATGATGCTAATGAAGATGGCCATCCCTAGGTGGTGGCTCAAATCATGGCTGGGGATGAGTAATTCCAGGAGGTCTGGAGATTCAAAGCCTTGCTTCTGACTCTCCTGTGATTATGCTCTGAACAAGATGAGATGCTCGGTATCATGAGGGAAAAGAGCATACTCTATTTTTAAATTTATTTATATTTTATAAATTACACTTTATTCACTTTGTATCCCCTACCTCATGCCCTCCCAATCTCAGCCTCCCTCCCTCATCTCCTCCCATGCCCCTTTCCAAGTCCACTGATAGGGGAGGTCCTCCTCCATTTCCCTCTGAAACTAGACTATCAGGTCTCATCAGGACTGGCTGCAAAGTCCTCCTCTGTGGCCTAGCAAGGCTGCTCCCCCTCAGGGGGAGGTGATCAAAGAGCCAGCCACTGAGTTCATGTCAGAGACAGTCCCTGTTCTCCTTACTAGAGAACCCACTTGGAGTCTGAGCTGTCATGGGCTACATCTGTGCATGGGTTCTAGGTTATCTCCATGGTCCTAGGTTAGAGTATTGGTCTCAGAAAAGACCCCCTGTGCCCAGATATTTTACCATAACACTATCTGTCCTCAATTTAAGTTGGGTTATGAGTGAGTTTGGCTCCCTGATAAAAGTTGAAATTAAAATTCTACCCTACATGTGGGCCTGCTTTGTAGGAATCAAAGGAACTCAGAGTAGTAGGTTGAGAGATTAACCTTGTTTTTGCTAAAGTTAACTGGACATAAAATCCCTCTTCTGTGCTTTCAGCGAATCCACTCTGATTTAATGTGTGCCCTGTGTGTTCATAACTGTTCTCATGTAGTTGTTTATGTGTCATTTTGTGTGTAAGATTCATGCCTCCAAAACTCATTCTACACGTAGAACTTTAACAATTCTGTGGCCATTTCATTATTAGATTTTTGATTTTGTGATAAAATGAGTATATTTAGTATACCCAGTTTAAAATAGATGTGTGTATGTGTGTGTGTACATGTGTATCTGTGTCAATGACAATGAGTGTCTCTGTGTGTGTGTGTCTATATGTTTGGGAAATGGTTTAGTACCAAATTAATATATAAGAGATTTTGTTTCCTTTTTTATTTTTCCACTCTTCCTCTGAAAAAAAATATAGTCATAGAAAAGTTCAAAATTTCCAATTGTCCCTAAATTAGGGACTACAGAAAAAAGAAAAATACTGACTTAATCTCAGGTTTAAACAATGAATTAACCAAGATTAAATTTCATCTTTCTTCTTTATAGGATGCTTTGCATGTGATTCTTTCAAATGATAATTCTAGAAACTGTGGCTAAATAAATGATTACTGTGGAACTTAAAGGAGAAAAATAATTTACAACAAAGATATGAAGTAAAAACATGATGTCAATTTGTCATAAATAAAATTTAGGTTTAACTATGTGTTAAAAGACCTAATAACTACCCAGTGCCTTATAAAATTAGGTACTATTAACTTCTTGAAATCTGTTAAACTGGTGTTCTGAGCTCTATTAGGTATATTTCATCAAAATTTAAAATGTTTTAAGTACTGGGAGGGAATGAGGGATCGGGACACGGCTGGGATACAGAGTTAATAAAATGTAACTGATAAAAAAAATAATAATAAAATAAAAAAATAAATAAATAAAATGCTTTAAGTACAATATGTTTACAGTAAAAAAAATTCATTGGACTCCTATGATTGAAATTTAATTGTGCTACAAAACTAGACACTAAAATAAATGTGATCCCAGAAGGCACTAAATTTTGCAATCTGGACAAGCTTATTCTGCAAGGAAAGAGATCATGTTACCAAATATATCAAAAAGAGCAATAACTAATATTTTACAGTATTAGGATATTACCTAGTAATTGTGATACTGATGTAAAAAGTTATGACCTATATATCTGTGTTATAGTCTTTAAAATATATCAGAAATAATAACAAAATATAAGCTTTCTAGATTATTTTTCCAGTGTAAAACTAAATGAATGGGTTACAGTTTATTAACTCTGTATCCCAGCTGTATCCTGCTCCCTCATTCCCTTGCAATCCCACCGTCCCTCTCTCATCTCCTCCCTGCCCCTTTCCAAGTCCAATGATAGGGGAAGACCTCCTCCCTTTTTTATCTGACCCTGTATTATCAGGTATCTTCAGGCCTGGCTGCAAGGTCCTTCTCTGTGGCCTAGCAGGACTGCTCCTCCCTTGGGGGGTGGGGAGGCAAGAGTTCATGTCAGAAATAGTCCCTGTTCCCCTTACTAGGGTACCCACTTGGATACTGAGCTACCATGGGCTACATCTGAGCAGAGGTTCTAGGTTATATCCATACATGGTTCTTGGTTGGAGAAATAGTCTCAGAAAAGACCCCTGTGCCCAGATATATTTGGTCCTTGTGGAGCTCCTGTCCTTTCTAGGTCATTAACTCCCTCTGCTTTCATATGATTCTCTACACTCTGCTGAAATTTCGGTTATGAATCTCAGTATCTGCTTTGATACACTGCTGGGTAGAGTCTTTCAGAGGCCCTCTCTGGTAAGCTCCTGTCCTATTACTTGTTTTCTCCTACATCTAATGCCCATGCCATTTGTCTTTCTAAGTGGGGATTGATCATCTTACTCCAGGTCCTCTTTCTTGTTTATCTTCATGTGCTCTTTGATCTTCTATTGCTGGTATTAAACCTAGAGCCTCAGCCATGTTAATCAAGTGATCTGCTATTGAGTCATATCTCCAGCCCCATAGCATAGGTTTCATATCCCTCAATCATCTCAAAAGAGGTTCAATATACATCCATATCTTGAGAAAGTCTCTTTGATTGTGTTTGGCTCATTAAAAAATGAAATATGCCAGAGAAAGCTAAGGGGATCAGGGGCTTTCTCTGGCATGAACTCAGTGGCTGGCTCACTGATCACTTACCCTGGGGTTTGTAGCCTTGCCAGACCATAGAAGACAATGCAACCGGTCCTGATGAGACCTGATAGACTAGGGTCAAATAGAAGAGGAGTGTGACCTCCCCTATCAGTGGACTAGGGGAAGGGCATAGGGGGATAAAAGGGAGGGAGAATGGGTATGGGAGGAGATGGGGGAGGGGCCACAACTGGAATACAAAGTGAATAAATTATAAAAATGATAATAAAATATTTTTAAATGAAGAAAAAAAACCTAAATGAATGGGAAAGCAAGCCATTTTAAACAAACTTGTTTCATTCATTTGCCTTCAGATTTCATGATTTCTTTTTTTAATTGCTGAGTAGTATTGAGTAAATGTATCACAATTTCTGTATCCATTCCTCCATTGAGGGACATCTAGGTTGTTTCCAGATTATTCCAGCTATTATGAATAAAGCTGCTGTAAACATGGTTGAGCAAATATCTTTGTTGTGTACTTTAGCATATTTTGGATATATACCTAGTTCTGGTATAGTTGGATCTTGAGGAAGCGCTATTTCTAATTTTCTGAGAAAGTGTCAGATTAATTTCCAAAGTGATTGAGCTAGTTTACATCCTCACCAGCAGAGAAAGGTTCCCCTTTCTCCACATCCTCTCCTGCATGTGTTGTCACTTGGAAGTTTTTGATCTTAGCCATTCTAATGGATGTAAGGTAAAATGTCAGGGTTGTTTTGATTTGCATTTCCCTGATGACTAAAGATGTTGAACATTTCTTTAACTGTTTCTCTGTCATTTCATATTCTACTGTTGAGGAATATTGTTTATCTCTGTACCCCATTTTAAATAAGATTACTTTTTTTTGGTATTTCACTTCTTGAGTTATTAAGATCATCCTGAGTAAGGTAACTTAGAAGCAGAAAGACACAAATGGTATATATTCATTTATAAGTGGATATTAGCCACATGATCCAGAATAAACACACTAAAATCTGTATTTATAAAGAAGCTAAACAAGGAGGACCCTATGAAAGATGTTTATTCATCATTTAGGAAGAAAAACAATATAGACAGCAAAAGAGAAAACAGGGAACAGGACAGGAACCTACCATAGAGGACTTCTGAAAGAACCTACCCAGCAGGGTATTGAAACAGATGCTGAGACTCATAGTCAAAGCTTGGGCAGAGTGCAGGGAATCTTATGGAAAAAGAGGACAATAGAAAGACCTAGAGGGAACAGGAGTTCCACAAGGAGACCAACAGAACCAAAAATCTGGGTCCATGGGGGCCTGCAGAGACTGATACACCAAGCAAAGGCCATGCATATAGAAGATCTAGAACCCCTGTTCAGATGTAGACCATGGTCATCTCAGTCTCCATGTGGGTTCCCTAGTTATGGGAGCAGGGTCTGTCTCAGACATGGACTCAGTGGCAGGTTCTTTGATCACCTCCCCCAGGGGTGCAGCCTTGTATGTGATGCTTTCTAATGAGGAAGAGGATGCAGCCAGTCCTGAGAAGATCTTATAGGATAAGGTCAGATAATAGGGGAGGAAGCCCTCCTCTATAATGAACTAGGGGTGGGACATAGGAGGAGATAAGTGAGATAAGGTGGGACAGGGAGGAAATGAGGGAGTGGCTGTAGCTGGGATACAGAGTGAATAAATTGTAATAAATAATAAATCAATTAAAAACTGGCTAAAAATTTGTTGCTGTTTGCTCATCATGTTTAGAACCTTACTCAGCCTAGGTACTGTGACTCTAAGGTCTAAGACCTCCAATTTTTTTAACTAAAGCTCATGTCATTGAAAGTATCTATATTTTTTAAACTTTAAAAAATTATTGTTCATCATCATTATTATTAATTACAATTTATTCACTCTGTATTCTGGCTGAAACCCCCCCATCTCCTTCCGGTTCTATCCTTCCTCTTCTCTCCCTATGTTCCTCCCCCTAGTTCACTGATAGGAGAGGTCCTCCTCCTTTACTCTCTGACCATAGCCTATTAGGTCTCATCAGGACTGGCTGTATTGTCTTTTTCTGTGGCCTAGTAAGGCCACCTCACCAGAGGGAGGTGCCACCAGAGGAGGCAACCAAGTTCATGCCAATGACTGCCTCTGTTCCTCTTACTAGGGAACCCATGGGAGATTGAGCTGCCTATGGGCTACATCTGAGCAAGGGACCTAAAAGCTTAACAACTCTCTACTCAACCATAGGTGGGTCAGGGAAGAAATAAAGAAAGAAATTAAAGACTTCGTAGAATTCAATGAAAATGAAAATGAAGGTACAACCTACCCAAACTTGTGGGACACAATGAAAGCAGTGCTAAGAGAAAAGTTCATAGCACTAAGTGCCTTTAAATAGAAATTCAAGATATCTCATGCAAACAACTTAACATCACACCTAAAAGCCCTAGGGGAAAAAAAAAAAGAAGCAGACACACCCAAGAGGAGTAGATGGCTGGAAGTAATCAAACTCAGGGCTGAAATCAATAAATTAGAATCAAAGAGAACAATTCAAAGAATCATCAAAACCAAGAGCTGGTTCTTTGAGAAAACCAAGATAGACAAACCCTGTATCTCCAACTAAGGACCATGTATGGATCTAACCTAGAACCCCTGCTCGGATGTAGCCCATGGTAGCTCAGTATCCAAGTGGATTCCTTAGTAAGGGGAACAGGGACTATTTCTGACATGAATTCAATGACTGGCTCTTTGACTCCCCCCCCCCCCATCCCCGAGGGAGGAGCAGCCCTGCTAGGCCACAGAAGAGGACTTTGCAGCCAGGCCTAAAGATACCTGATAATACAGGGTCAGATGAAAGGGAGGAGGTCCTCCCATATCAGTGGACTTGGCAAGGGGCAGGGAGGAGATGAGGGAGGGAGGTTGGGATTGGGAGGGAATGAGGGAGTGGATACAAAGTTAATAAACTGTAACTAATATTAAAAGAAAAAAACGATAGATAAACCCTTAGCCAAACTACCCAAATCAATGAAATAAAAAGGGGGGCATAATGACACACTGAGGAAATCCAGAGAATCATTAAGTCCTATTTTAGAAGCCTATATGCAACAAAATTTAAAAATCTAAGTGAATCAAGATCAAGCAAATAAATTAAATAGTCCTATATCACCTCAGAAAATAGAAGCTATCGTTAAAAGTCTCCCCGCCCCCTTGCAAAAAAAAAAAAATGTCATGGGAAGTACAGATTTTTGAGTTAAGATGTCCTAATGCTATGAAGGAAATAATGTAACAAATATAAACTACAAAAAAGATGTTTTAAAATTTTATCATGTATGGATATATATATATTATATATATAATATATATGTGCCAAAGACAGATATTTATAACATACTCATTAATAAATCTGTTCAAAAAATAAAAGGGAGAAGCAAAGGGCCTTTAGTTCCTCCAAGTAAACTTTAAGATTGACTTTGGATTTTCAAGAACAGTGATAAATCAGAAACGGTCAGAGTCTCAGCTGAAATATTATAAACATACATATATATATATATATATATACATATAAGCTTTTTGTACCCATGTTTTTGTATTGTTCATTTGGTACTGAACTCATTTACGAATGAACAATCCAATGAAATGAAAATCAGTAAACCACTTCACATTCCTACAGTTAGTACTGTGTCTGGGGAAAGTCCCTGCTATGGCATCCCACACAGGTTATGCTTGGTCACTAGTCTCAATATGTTAATTAAAGAGTCATTAATATTGAGGGACACAGAAAAAATATAAAACCAACAAGGCCGTGATGGGGGAAACTAAGATGTATGCTGCTGCCAAGTACATCTCTTAGGCACTAGCCTGAGTTCTAAATTTAAATAATAAATGACATGGAGAGCCACTGATATCAGTATAGTGTATCATTGATAACATTAGTGAAAAAAGTGGAAATGCTGTAATGTACAGAAGATTGTTCCGAAATGCAGATCTCAAAAGAGAGAAGAGAAAACTGGAAAGCATAAACGTCACAGAAATACTGAGAGTCACAAGAAGAGTTTTAAGAGATGAGATTTAATGATGGCACATTATTTACTATGAGGAGAGGTTTGGAAATGTTTTCCTAACGTCATATACTGATAAATGTTTACTTCATTAATGGATCTGTCCCAGAAAAAAAGGTGGGAGGTAAAGGAAACTTAGACTCTCCACATTAACTTTTAAGTTTGAGTTTGGATTCTCAACAACAGAGATCCCAAAGGCTCAATTGAAAGATTATAAACACCACAGCAAAATCAATTGATAACCCTAACCCTTAGAATAATATATTTCCCAGGCAGATATTTATCTGCTACTTTAGTAGCAGATATTCATCTGCTACTTTAGCCAGTCTGAAGTAGGGGATTCTAGAGCAGTGATGGCTGTGAGAAACAGATCTCTGAAGAATTGCCCCTAGTGGGGATATAGGACACAGTGTTTTGCCTGCTTTGGAAAAGGAAAATCACTGTAGGGGTGCCATCCAACCCAAGCTGTAAGCAGGGATAGCTTCATTGAGGGGGGTGGTTAAATTATGAATTTGCACAAGGCTTCCTCATAAATCCTACTAAATGACTGCAAACACTGGGTGAATGGTGAGACAGTCAAAAATGTTTGATTTTCTCTCTGGTAGTAGAACCTTGCTCTCTAATTAACTGATATTCCAAGACCCTTGCAAAGGAACCCATTTTTATGAAAAGTTCCCTAAGTCAAAGGAGTTACTTTTCTAGCTCTACCAACAAGAATTACTGTATTCAGTGCCAGGAACATGACACGTCATTGGGAATCCTCATAAAGCAGAGAGAGGACATTCCTAGATGCAGAGATTATATTTCCTTCTTGATTCAATAACTTAGGTATGTATGAAGCTTACAATCTACAGCAGCTATTGCAATACTGAAAGATGACATGAAGTTGTCTCTGTTCTTCAACATGATACAAAGCACAGACACTTTCCAAAAGGACATTTACAGACTTTTCTTATACTTCTTTTTCAAAATATGTATATTAACTCCCCTAGTCCACTGTTAGGAGGAGTCCTCCTTCTACTGTCTGACCCTAACCTACCTGATCCTATCAGGATTGTCTGGATCCTCTTCCTCTGTGGGCTGGCTAGGTCATCCCACTAGGGAGAAGTGATCAAGGACCAAACAACCAAATTCACATCAGAAACTGTCTCTTCTCCTCTTACTAGGGCCCACATGCAGACTCTGCTGTCTATGGGCCACATCTGAGCAGGGGGTCTAAGTCCTTTGGTTAATGGTCTTTGGTTAATGACTCAGTCTCAACAGTCCCCTCCTGGTCCTAGCTTTTTTGACTTCGTTCGTCTCTTTGTAGGTCTCCTGTCCCCTTCGGTTCCTTCTATTCCCCCACCCTTTTTCCATATGATTCCCTGCACTCTGTCCAAAGTTTGGCTGTGCGTCTCTGCATCTGCTTTGATCCCCTGCTGGGAGGAGTCTTTTAGCAGACATCCATGGTAGGCTCCTGTCCTGCTCTCTCTCTCTTCTATGCTTCCTTTGTCTATCTAGATTATCCTCTTGAATGAGAAGTAAGCAAACCTATTCTCCATAGCATGAGTAAACCCAATACACTCAGAGTCAGAAAGCTAGACTTTGATTGGCATCCTTACTTTAGTTTCTCATTGGTACCTTACATAGGGTGAAATGACATTTGTTCTCGTGTCCCTGGGGAATGAAACAGAGGCTGAGTCACTTAATAAAAATCTCTTTCTGAGGCAGCCAGCTCAGTCAGTGAGGAGGGTTGCTCTGCCGACAATCCTTAGTGATCCTGATGTCAATCCCCGTTTGCCATATTTGATGTTCGATCACATATTCCATGAGCAATGTACCTTTTGTAGCTTGAAGCATTAATTTTCATATCCTCCCATGTTATATATACTAAATAATTTTGAGAACTACAGGTAGAAGTTAGCACATATTCTTTTTTAATTTCACTATACTTAGTTTTTTGAATAACTTTCAGCATGTCAAAATAATTTTGAAGCCCTGATTTCCTAAGCACCTTAACAATTCTTTTCTGTCCGGGTCATTTGCTCATTTGGTAAATAGCCCTAGATGTCTTCACCCAAATCATGCCCACTAGTATTGATTATGACCAGGTCAATGACTAAGGCCTCTTCCATGCCTCCAGGGCTTCTTAATAGGACAAAGAGTCATTAATCACGCCTATCTGGTATTCATTCAACCGGTCATGTAAAAAGTATGCCTATATATGTTTTGTTTTGTTTTTTTAATCACAAGCTAATGTGCTTACTGAAGTTACAGATGTGCCAAAGAAAAGAAAAACAAAATATTATTCCATGAGTTAAAAACTTCTTTCACTTTACAAATACCCGGGTTGTGAGAGAAGGCAGAGCTAATGACCTGAGTTGGAGCTCTGGAACACACAGGGTAGTAGACCCCTGCCTTCCTTAAGCCGTCCTCCCGCTGTTCCCAAATGTTGTCTACACTAGCCTCTTTTCCTGTGTATGGGGTTCCTTTGGCCTTTATTTCTGCAGGCTTTCCCATATTGGCTTTCTTCCAATTTATGCTCCCCAATTCATTCCTCATAACACACATTTTTCAATTTAAAGCTAATCTAGTTTGTTTATGTAATATTTGCTTTTGTCCTTCTGTATCAGCATTGGAGGACCAATGTGGTTTTATTATAAGTCATATTATATCTATCAGTACCTGAAAAGAGTCAATCAAACCATGCTCAAGATTTTTTTTATTATACCTTGTGTCCTCTTGCCTGCCTTTCGGCTCATTTATAGGAATTGCACATTTAGTGATATTAGATCCTCTGAAGAATATGGATATGAACTATAAGCTACTTTTAACTCACTAAATTTACATCATTTTGTCATGAATAAGATAACTTCATGTTCAGATATGCTCTAGGAAGTAATGGTGGTTAATCTTGAGAGTTAATTTGTGGAAATTAAAATCATCATTAAAATTAATCTCTGTCCATGTCTGTGAGAGAAAAGTTACAATGTGTTAATTGTGACTGGGAGACAACCCTGAAATAGGGACAGTGCCTTCCTCTTCTGCAACAGGGTTAGCTGAGCTGAGAGGGAAGTTATTTGACAGAGATACGCTGTTTAGGGCCTAGTGTTCTGAGGTCCCACTGTCCTCAACCTTCCATATTTATTTACTCTATTTCAATTTTAATTCTATTTCCATGTTTACTCTATATTCCTTTCCTGGGGAGATCAATTTGTTCCCCCTAGTCACTCACTCTATTTTTCTCTGAATTTTTCCTTATTTTTCATTGGTAACAGCTAACATCCACATATAAGTGAATAAATATCATATTTTCTTTCTGGGTCTGGCTTACCTCTTATAATGAATAACTTTTCTAGTTCATACCACTTGCCTGCAAATTTTTTATATTTTTATTTTACTTTTTACTATCTGAGTGATATTCTATTGTATAAATATACTACATTTTCTTTATCTATTCATCTGTAGAGGGACATCTATGTTGTTTTCAATTCGTGGCTATTCTGAAAATAGTAGCAATGAACATGATTGATCAAGCATCTCTGTATTAAGATCACATGTCCTTTGAGTATATGCGCAACAGTGGTATAGCTGGTGCTTAGGGACATCAATTCCCATTTTCCTGAAGAAATGCCATCCTGATTTCCACAGTGGCTGTATATTTGTCACTAGCAATGGATGAATGTTCTCCTTACTCCACATCTTCACCAGAATAAGCTGTCATCTGTTTTATTCATCTTAGATATTCTGATAGGTGTAAGATAAAATCTCAAAGTAGTTTTCATTTGAGTTTCACTGATGACTAAAGATATTGAACATTCCTTTAAATGTTTCTTAAACATTTAATTTTTTGAGAATTTTTATTTAGATCTGTACCCCATTTTTATTTGTTATTCCTTTTCTTGATTTCTAGTTTTTTTTAATTCTTTATACAATTTGAATATTAACCCGTCTGTCAGATGTGTAATGATATCATCTCCCATTCTGTAGGCTGCCACTTTGTCTGGATGACAGTGTCCTTGTCATGAGCAAACATTTCATTGTCATGAGACCCATTTATTAATTGTTGATCTTAGCACCTGTGCTAATGGTATTCTGTTCACAAATTATTCTCCTGTGCCAATGAGGTAAAGGTTATTTCTTACTTTTTCTTTTACCAAGTTCAGTGTTTCTCATTTTATGTTGAGGTCTTTGAATCATTTAGAGTTGAGTTTTATATGGGTGCCAAGTATGGATCAATGTGGATTCTTCTACATGCAGCCATCCAGTTTGACCAGCACCTTTTGATGCTGTCTTTTATCCAGTGTGTATTTCTGACCTCTTTTTATAAAAAAAAAAAATCAGGTGTTAACAGGTATATAGATTTATGTCTGGGTCTTCAATGCAATTGCACTGACCCACATTTCTATTTTTCTCCTGTGTTATTTTTGTGATATTACCACATTGTTTTTATTGCTGTAGCTCTCTAGCACTTCTTGAAATCGAGTGTGATGATATGCCCAGCCGTTTCTTCATTATTTGGAATTCAGGATTATTGTACTACCATGATATTTTCTCCTTTTTTGTTTATTTATTTTTGTTTGTGTGTGTGTGTCTGTTTCATACAAAGCTAGACAGTTTCCTTTCAAGATCTGTATAAAAAACTTTTTTAAATTTTGATTGAATTTTTATTGAACCTGCATATTGCTTTGGGTGGGATAATCATTTTTACTATATTAATCCTTATGATCAATTAGTATCTTCCAGTCTTCTGATATCATCTTCAACTTATTTCTTTAGTATCTTAAAGTTTTTAATCATAAAAGTTTTTCACTCAATTGGTTAGAATTTTTCCAAGGTATTTTATATTATTTGAGTCAATTGTGAAGGTGTTCTTTCTCTCATTTCCTACTCAGTGAACCTGTCATTTGTATATAGGAAACCAACTCATTTTTGTTTGTTAATTTTGATTCTAGCTACTTTGCTGAAAATGCTTATCATAAGTATGAGATTTTCAGTGAAAATTTTTAGTGTAACTTGAATATACTCTTATTTCCTCAGAAAGTAAGAACACGTTGACTTCTTCCTTTTCAATTTGTATCCCCTTGGTCTCCATCAGTCGTTTTATTTTTCTAGCAAAGATGTAAAGTTAGGTGTTATTCTAGTTAGGGCTGCCTTTTTATACTACTTGGCCCCTTTTCCTTGTAGCTTTTAATGTTCTTTCTTTGTTCTGTACATTTGGTGTTTTGATTATTGTTTTCTGGGAATAATCATGTTTCTGTATGATTCTTTTGCCTTGATAGGCATCTTTGTCTTTAGGCTAAGGGAATTTGCTTCTGTGATTTTGTTGAAAATATTTTCTGTGCCGTTAACCTGTGTTCTTGTCCTTTCTCTATTGTTATTATTCTTAGATTCAGACTTTTCATCATGTCCCAGATCCAGATTTCCTTGATGTTTTGTGCCAGGATTTTTTTTTTTTTTTTTAGAGTTAACATTTTCTTTGACTGAAGTATTCCTTTCTTGAATGTATTAGATTCTCTTTTCCATATCTACAGTTCTGTTGTTGAGATTAGTCCCATTGTGTGTGTGTGTTTATAGATGTCTTTAAGGGATTTATTAATTTTCTCCTTAAAGACCTTTACTATTTTCACATATGCTATTTTAAGGTCTTTGTCTTATGCTTCAGCTATGTTGCAGTTTTCCATGCCTACTGTTTTAGGCTCTAGTGGAGACATAATGTCCTGGTTGTTATCGATTGTGTTTTTATGGTTTCATCTGGCTTTGGGATGATTATAATTCTAGATGCTGGTATTTGGTCTTTTCTTTTTTGGATGGGTACTTTGTTCCTTGCTTTCTGTTGTCTTAACTGGTTCTAGGGTGGCTGTGATGGCTGTGTGTTGCCAGGTAGGATCATGCTAGATATGGCTTTTAAATGGTGCATTAAGTTTCAAAGAGGATTGAGTTCACACTTTAACGGTAGGGCTTATCTTTTAAAATTAAACTTCTGGTATAAATGACAGATACTTGATGAATAATTTTATATGTCAGTATTATTATGCAAAATTATGTCCAAATCACAGTAAGAACATATTTGCAAATGTGTTTGTATGGGTGTTTATTGAACATATTAGCATTTGAATCAGAAGGCTAAGTAAAGTTAATCTCCTTTATCATGTTGGTGGGTACCATATAATCCACTGACATCCTGATCAGAAAAATATGATGAAAGAAGTTGTAATTGTTGTTTATATTTCCTCAAATGAGGGGCTAAGATGAAAGCCTTACACAAGCATCATGAACGAGGCCTACACCTAGAAGCTTCTAGCCTCCATACTATCTAATCTTCTGTAAGGTCAGACCACGAAGGCTTCAGCTTCCAGTTTACATCTGCTAACTAGGCTTAGAATGTTATCAACATCTGAGATTTACTGATGAATGAGCTCACTTTTAGTTCCTTCTGAAGTCTGGCTGCCTGGTTCAATTCGGATTTTCTGGCTAAAATCTCCTCTACAGGCTTATTGATTCAAGTTGGCTTCTCTTGGCTTCTCACTGAATTGCTCTGCTTAGAAAAACTGCATCTGACCGCCACAAACTGAACTGTACAAACTCAATTGCATTGAATTGCACCAAACTGCACAGAACTGTACTGTACTCTTTAACTCGACTATCTCCATCTACTCTGTTACTCTCTCTCTCTCTCTCTCTCTGTCTCCCCCCTCCCTTTCATGCTGCCCTTTAGCAGTTTCCTTTTCCTGTCTGTTCTCATGAGAGTAGGGCATATCTTATCTCTGACTCATTCTGTCAAATCGTTTTCTGATTCATCACTTTGTCTGCTCCTCAGTGTGTATAAATGTGTACTAAATTCCATTCAGAAGCATTAAAACTGTGTCTTGTCTATATTCCAATGAGAGGTGTTAAAGCTGTGTACTAAGGACATGTCTGTATTCCATCTGTATTACACAGACTTAGGTCCTTGATAGAGCAGCCATGTTGCTGGATAAAAATTCCTCTAGAAGAAGTGATAATTTATTATCTTCGGTGTGAATGGAGATATGCATCTTCTTATTCCCTGAGATGGTAATGAATCTGGTTTAAACCTGCAAATTCTGACCAAAAATTAGTCCATAAACTTCTATAGCCCTTAGGTCTTTAGATATTACTAACTTTCCTGATCAGTAGTTAATGGGAGCTCTTACCTCTTATGACAACAAGTTTCAAATTTTGTATTTCCCTATGTCGATATGTATGGCTATAACTAACAACAATGACAAAACAAATGCAAGAAAGTAGAACCAAGTACTGAAAAATTCTCAATCTATCCATATTGTAAATAATGAGAAATTATATTTACTAGAGAAAATGTATGGTGTGTTCAAATAACTATATCTGATACTGAAAGGAATCAACCATTTAAACAAATGTAGGTTTTATTATCAAAGAAAACAAAATAATAGAAGACCTAAGTGGGAATTCATATATCGGTTTGGCTACTGACTCCACACATGCAATGTAACTGACAGCATTTCAGTGATGGAGGAGGTTTAAAGGAATGATGGGGACCGAGTGCTCGGGACATGACAGTGTACATGGAGAAATTCTGTGTTATATGTCCTCAATTCCAGTAAAAACATGTTCAATGATCATCCTAGGTACAAGGGGCCTCAGTATGACTCAAACTGGGGTGAGTGTCCCTGTGAGGGGTACCGATAAACAATTTTTTCAGAGTCCATGTAGCACCACGCCAACCAGAACTCAGAGTGAACTAGCCTTAAACCACAATTGTTCCACCTAGATTTTGAAAAATTGATTATTTCTATATCTTGAATATGCCACACAAGGACATAATCATCATGAGTCTGAGGCCCTTCTGCTTTTTTCAGACCAGTAGGGCCACTGGTATGTGATTCGAGCCTAGTAGAGTTTAAGACATAAACTCCAGTCCATAAAAGCCATGAAAATTAAGTACCTACATGGTAAAGTCTCCAAGAAGAGTATCTTTTCTTTGTAAGCCTCGAAGACCTCCACATCAGTTAGGCCTATGGAGTAAAGAATCAAATAAAAAATTTATTGTTAAGCTTTTAATAGTTTTTGTTTTGTTAGATTTTGTTAGATTTGCTATTTGCTTATAATTTGTTATTCCTTTCTTCTTTTATAAATGTCCCTGTTTTAATGGGAATAAACTATGCCCACCTCACAATTGTAGGGATGGACAGCCCAGAGACCTATAGTAGAACCAAACAGTACTGGAAAAATAAATAAATAAATGACTTTGAACAACATTCTACTATACTTATAGATTGGTACCTTGTTCGATCATCATCAGAGAGGCTTCAACTGGCAATAAATGGGAGTCGATACAGAGACCCAGAACATGAAGTGGAAAATCTAAGTTGGAGGTCTCATCAAGTTCCTCCCATTGGAGCTTGGAGAACCCTGCAGACAAAGGGGAGGAAGGATTGTAAGAGTCAGAGGGAATCAAGGAAACCAGGAGGCCATGGCCAACTCAACTGTGTTCATAAGGACTCACAGAGACGGAAGCAGCAAGCACGGGTCCTGTGTCATGGGTCTACACCAGGCCGTCTGTGTGGATGCTACACCTGTTAGCTTGGTGTTTTTGTGGAAATCCTAAAAGTAGGAGCACGTATGTCTCTGACTCTTCTACTGCTTTTGGGAATCTTCTTCCTATTAGGTTGCCTTGTCCAGCCTCAATATGAGGAGGCTTTCCTTGTATTTAATCGTGTCTTGTCATGTTTGGTTGTTGTTACCTGAGGCCTGCTCTTGTATGAAGGAATATATAGGGAGGGCGGATCTGGTACAAAGCAGAGGTAGGGGTGAACTGAGAAGAGTGGAATGAGGGGAAAACTGTGGTTGTGATGTTGTATGAGATAAGAATCTATTTTCAAATAAAATATCCTACTCATAAGTAATCTTAAGAAGCAGATGATTAGATCACCAGAGAGGGCAGTAAAAAAGACCTCCCAAAGAGCTAAGGATACATTTCTTTAGAAATTAGAAGTCGGCTTCTCCAGATACTGAGCATGCTGGTAATTTGGGGATTTTCAATTTCTATCTTCCAGAAGCACAAGAAATGAACATCTGTTGCTGATAGATCACTCAGTCTACAGAAATTTCTCATTTTTGTTTCTGTGCTTGTGTGGTTGTTTCGTTTGTGTGTATGTCAGCACACCCCTTGCATGTCTGGTGCCCACAGAAGCCTGAAGAGGTTGTCAGATACCCTAGAACTGGAGTTACAGATAGTTGTGAGCTGCTGTGTGGGGGTTGGGAATGGAGTATGAGTCCTCTGGAAGATCAGCAAGTGTTCTTAACCTGTTGTTAAGATAGAGAGGTCTATGCAGACTGCTGCAGTATATTTACCGTCACAGATTAAGAAATAGTTCAACAAAGCTCCAACTTCCACACCTTCAAAAATGTTAAGAAAACAGTGACTAACAGTAATTTGCAAATCTTCCAATACACAGAGCATAAAGTAAAATAAATAAATAAACACATAAATTATCAGTGGGCTGGGGAAGAGCATGGGAGGAGATTAGGGAGGGAGGGTGGGGGTATGAGGAGGAGATGAGGGTGGGGGCTACAGTTTGGATACAGAATTAATAAGTTGTAATAAATTAAAGAAATTATATTCAAAAGAGGAAAAAGAGAAAATTTTCAGTATAAGTACCACATCTCAATTTAGACACGGGCATTCACAATAGCCTCACTGTTTCTGACTTTTTTTCTAATAACAGATTTCAATAAAAATTATTCATGTAGATTGTATAGGATTGTTAACATTTTCGCTTGCACATTAAAACTTGAAATTCATAAGATTGCTGTATAATTAAAGCATTATGATAATATATCAAAGAAAACCTCATGAAATATACTACAAAGCCTGCTTGTCCTGGGCTTGAGGGATACTTCAGTGAGAAAGTGGTTGCCATGAAACTTGAAAACCTGAGTCTGATTCCCAAGCTCATCTGAAAATGGCAATTGTGGCGATACACATTTACTATGCCAACCATGTGGGAATGAAAACAGGGGGCTCCCTGAGCCCGTTGGCCAGCCAGGCTAATGTAATCGGAGAGCTTCAGGTCAACAATATCTCAAAGGAGGTGGCACACTTGGAGACAAAACCTGAGGTTGTCTCATGGTGCCTACATTTTTGTACATATATTCCCACACAGTTACAACCTGCAGAAATATGCATACACACACATACAACAACATTTTTATGTGCTACATGTTATATCTTCTGTGAATTCTTATTAAATGAAAGAGCACGGTTTTGAGAGAGAGAATGAACTGATGTTTCTATTCATTAGCAATGACGCCATGTTGCACACTGAAGTGAAGGAGAGCTTATATAATTTATACTTTTAATGCTTATTTTAGCTATATTTTGACTTTTTTACTTTCAAACACATTATTCTTTTAGTAAATATATGTTTAAAAAGCCGTTTTGTGTAAATATTTATGTGTATGTGAGTGCAAACACAAATGTCACAGGATGCAAGTCAAGGCCAGAGAACAATTTCATTAAAATAAAATACCGTGAGATACCATGATAGTAACTGTGTTGTTTTTGTTTCTTTGCTTGCTTGTTTGTTTTCCTGCACTAGAAGATCTATTCTCCAGGAAGCGCCAACTTGCTTTCTAAGTTTCTATTCCTTCTGTCTTTCAAATTGGCATACTTACGAAAGAGTGAAGAAGAATCAGTTGCTTAGCAGTTGCCTGTGTTATGTTAGTGAACATGTTCAATTTAATGCAGTAGTTAATATCCAATAATATTACTCTTACAACAGCAATACTGGATTTTTATAACAAAGACTATTCCTTTTAACTAATTTTAGAGAGAAGCCACTGAAACAATTAAAATACAGAAAAGGTTTCTTAAGTTTTGCTCTTATGTAGCCCCTCAAAAGATATCCCAGCTGTGTTTATCAGCTATTTTCACCTAGTTTCCACATCCCCACTGCCTTTCCCAGTGTTCTCATGATATAGCTAAGAAAGTCATCTCAATATATATTATTGTGTCAGGGTTTATATCTTCACCCAACAGGGCTAAATCATTGCAAATGAAAGGTGAGAGCATTAAATTCAAATCATTGCAAATGAAAGGTGAGAGCATTAAATTCAAAGAATTTTTAAAGATAATTTGTAAACATATGCACTGTATTAGCTATTTGTCTTGTCGCTCTCACAGAATACCCAAATGAAAAGAACTTATGTGAGGAGGTCATGGTAGTGGGCAATTTGGGCAGCTGGTCAGGTTGTAATGTAGTCAAAAAGCAGAGAGCTATGAATACTGGTGCTCTTCTTGCCTTTCTCCTGAATTCAACATAGGATCCCAGTCTGCAGAACAGTATCATCAATGAGTAGAGTCAATCTGGAGGTGTCTATCATTTGTCATCTATTATTATCATCATTGCTTATTTCACTTAAGATCAAAAAAGTTTTAAATAATTGAAACAGAGAAGACATTAAAGACACAAGTTGTTGATGCAGTCGGAATCATTCAGTTGCCTCTCTGTGTTTACAACTGAGTCTTCAATGAACTCATCCTTGTGAGTTAAATAGTGATAGATACAGTAATGTTGTGAAACAACATGAAAAATGAAGAAGAATAAAATGAAATTAATATTGAGGGGAAGCACATCCACCTTAGCACACTTAGAAGCTGTAGATGCCATTTTCTACATGAAAGAATATTTAATGTTGTTGATAGAGTTAAATCAAGACAGAGAGTGTCTTGGTTTATCTGGTCACATTCTAAAAATTATTAAAAGGAGCAGCCTAAAATTTAATCAAAATATGTAGCATTTTGAATAAGTCTTCAGCAGTCAGGCTTGTTTGGTGATGGGAGGGAACCCTGAGCCAAAGAATGCAGGAAGCTTACAAAATATAAATAACACCAAAAATTAGTCTCCCCGTGAATTTCTAGAAGGCAGTGTGGTAGTCTATACTTCACTGTTTTCAAGGAGTTAGAACCATTTTTCCTTTGACATTTTACTCTTAAAAGATAATAAATTTGTATTGGTTTTTTTCCCTCTAGGTTAGTGATAAGAAACTAATATAACCATTCAAGATAGCCAGAAATAAAGAAAGAGATTGATATTGACAAGTGATTATAAGATGTACTGTATTTGCAAAGTATACTTTATTAAAAATAGTTAAGATAGAATTCATGTATTAGAAAAATGGGAAATGAAGTTGAATATATAATAATGATACTTATCTTTACATGAAAATACTTTAATTGCTAGTAGTTTGGTATGATATGCTAGCCTCAGTTCTAGAATCTGAATTCTCACTGAACCATCACAGCAACTGTAGTGTCTGATACAACTGTATCTGTCTTCAGAGAAAAATGGGGCAAATACACAGTTACATGTCATGATGCTTGAGTCCTTTGACTAGGAAGTGATAGTAGAGGCAAACTGGGTGATCCAGTTCCTACTTCAGAGGTAAATCCAAATAGCATATCCACAGAACTTGTTCCCTGGAAAATAGGAAACTGAAAAAAAAAAAAACTGTACAGAATTGCTTAGTAACAGAAATAGAAATTTGTTATTCACATTTACCAACTTAGGGAGTAATTTGAATGCATCTCCTATACTGAAAAGAAAAATTTTTACATTGAAATTGAAGCTTTGAAAGAGCATCAACACAGAAGTGCTGCTTCCATCTCAAGTGCTGAATATTTGTCTTGTTACTTGTAATGGTGAAGACTGAGAATATAGCTGCAAATAAAAAGGAAGGAACAACACTTTAAAGAACAAAATGAATTGAAATTACTCTCTCCACAACTCTTATGGACTACGCGAGGCAGATAAACTTTATTGACACTGGCAATTGGCATCTTCCTGTACTTGGGGCCAAGTGAGTGATTTCCCCATTTTTATGTCTTCATTTCACTTTGGCTGTAATCTCTGTCAGGAGATGTACCTTCTTCTGTATTTAAAATCCTCATGTGAGCCAAGTACTACACAAGAATAAGTTTTATGTTGTATAAAATAGTATATCTGCCATTTTGTTTTCATTTGTAGAAATATCTATACATTTAAAATTCTTTAATATTAAAAGCAAATACATAGATTCAAAGATTGTTGATCTGCAGAAATAAACCTGTTTCTTTAAAATAAATTGTTTCTGAAAAAACTAAATACAAAACAAATTGTTCCTAGGATGGTATGACATTTTACTTGAGCTTCCTTTTATGAACTGTGTTTCTGTTATTTTAATGCAGAAAACAAATTGTCTCCTACTCATTTATCACATTGTTTACAAAAAACAGTATAATTTATAAATAATATACTAATTAGGATCTTTCAGTTACCCAGAAAATTCTATGACCAATGGATATTCACTCATGTATAAAAGTCTTAGACCTAAACTATCTTTTTTTGTTTTCTGTTTCAACAAAACTTCCCTAGTCCTGTAAGTTAACTTAAAAAGAATGTCAAAGTCATATATTTTACTTATGAAATCCCAGAATGTGTTGGTTCTCCTGCTTTTGACAACTTCACAGTCACACAGTTTATCTTTGTTCACAAACTCATGCAGGGCTGAGGAGATGGCACTGTGCATAAAGTGTTTATTGTGCAAGCATGAGGTCCAGAGTTCTAATCTCCTGAGCCCACAGAGGGGGAAGCCCTAGAAGGAGACTTGCTAACTGAACCAACAAACTCAGTGTTCCATAGAAGACCTACCTCAAAGAATGAATTTGTTTAAAATTATAAAATAAAAGTATCATCTTCTTTAGAGAAAGTATTAAAAAAGAAGGTTTAAAACCTGAACAGCTGTGGAAGATTGATCATTATTAATTTCAGAAAAGCGGGACCATTTTATGTGGACTCCTGTTTAAATTGCTGATCTAATTCAAGAAAATGTCATAGCAATCTGGTGGGATGCCTCCTGCTTAAAGACACATGTTATTAAGCATGCTCTCTCCAACCCAAATGGTAGAATGAGAAACTAGACTCCTCCTCTGACCTCCATGGTACATAATCTACAAATACACCTATCCTACGTTGTTTTGAATGAGATTGGCAGCCACAGTTCACATATTTGAATGGGTTGCCCTCTAGTTGGTGGAACTGTTTAGGAAGTATTAAAAGGGGTGGCCTTGTAAGAGGAGGGGTGTCAGCATTTGTGGGCTTTGACGTTTCAAGAACCCACACCATTCCCTGTTAGCTTTTCCTCTTCCTTGTTCTTGTGGATCAGAAGCTCTCAACTACTGCGCCAATGCAGTGTCTGTCTGCCTGATCCCATGGACTCCAGCACTATGGAACCATGGGCCCCTGGTTACATTTTCACTCTCAAAAGTTGCCTTATTCATATTTTTTTGTCATGGCAATAGAAAAGTAGTTAAAACACTATCAGTTCTTTCTATGTGTCCACATGCCATGTGTGTGTGGGGGGGCAGGGAATGTGTGCACAAGTGTAATAATATTCAAGTAGAGATCATCATAAAGTGAGTGGGTGTTTTCTTTTTTAAAACAACATAAGCTGGTGTTATATAAGAAAAATAACCACAATTGAAAAAAAAATGCCTCCATCGTAACCAAACCTGTGTAGAAAATTTCTCAGTTAGTGACTAATGTGATAGTACCAGCCCAAGGTGAGGAATGCCACCTCAGGGAAGTTGGTCATTGGGTGTGTAAGAAAGTAGGATGACCAAGCCATTGGGAGCAAGTTAGTTAGTAGTGTTTATACATGGCTTCTGCTTCACTTACCTCCTGTAGTCCCGGCAGGACTTCCCTGAGTGATGAGGTATAACTGGAGAGTTATAGGCCTAAACAAACTCTTCCCTTTTGAAGAAGCTTTTGGTCATGGTATTTTATCAGAGTAATAGAAATCTAATCATGACAGTAGGGATGGAGGTGAGGCAGGTGATAACACTGAAGGGTTTCTGTTTCTGCTGGTTTTATGTCCACTTGTTACAAGCTAAAGCCAGTTGGGAAGAGGGACCTCAACTGAGAAAATGACTGCCCGGGACTGGCCCTCAGGCAATTGCATGGGACATTTTCTTGACTGATTATTGATTTGAGAGTGCCTTGCACACTGTGGGCGATATTAACCCTGGGCAGGTGCTTCCTGGATTGTAGAAGAAAGCATGCTGAGCAAGCAAGGAGAGCATATCAATAACCATATCCTCACATGGCTTTTGCTTCTTAGTTTCTGTGTTGAATTCCTTCCCTGACTTCTCACTGTAAACCAGTGTGACCCGAGAGTAAGTTATAAGATGAAATAAACCTTCCCCCAAAAAAGAATAAATTTGAGAGCAGTTGAAGAAGATACCCAATGTCAATTTCGCATTTTCAAATACATACAAACATGTGTCTACTCACATCTAAATGTGCCTATAGGTACATATTGCATACCTGTATGCACGTAAATCTTTAAAAACACCTGGGCCCAGGGTGTCCTGCAGAGGCTGATGAATTAACCAAGGACCATGCATGGAGAGGGCCTAGAACCCCTGCTCAGATATAACCCATAGGCAACTCAGTCTCCATGAGGGCTCCCTAGTAAGCAGGGGTGGGGGGATGAGAAATCACCGGCACGAACTCTGTTGCCTGCACTTTGATCACCTCCACCTACCAGGGTGACCTTACTAGGCCACAGAGAAAGAGGACCCAGACAGTCCTGATGAGACCTGATAGGCTAGGGTCAGATAGGGGAGGAGGACCTCCGGTATCAGTGGACTGTGGAAGGGCCATAGGGGGAGAAGAAGGAGGGAGGGTGTGGCCAGAAGGAGATAATGGAAGATCTAAGGGTGGTATAGCTGGATCTTGAGGAAGCACTATTCCTAGCTGTCTGGGAAACTAACACTCTTGATAGAGCACTGGGCAATCTTTATGGTGCAGATGATACTATCAATAAAAGGTTAATTTATTATGTGGTGTCTCTATTATTTTGAGTAAGGCACATTTTTTTAACAGTGTCTCTAAATATCTTCTAAGAAATGTTCTCCTCCCTTTATGGACCTATCTGTGCTTCCTTCACAACAGCACAGCTTCTGTCTCCTCCTCCTTGCCATCCATCTGATTTTAAATATGGGATAGCCTTCATACTTGCTGGCCTGAAAAAAATATGGTAGAGACGTATTCTACAAGAAGACCTTAAGGAGGGTAAAGTTGGAGTTTTCTACCTGCTAGAACAAAGACTTTATTCTCTGAGAAGCAAAAGTGCACAGAGAAGCTTCTGGATGCCACTACAGGTCTCTTGATGACAGTCCTTACTGAGCTACGAGAGGAAGCTTGTGCTAATTGCCAGACACATAAATGAGCCATCTTGTCACACCACCATAGTTGAGGGCCCAGGTGACTACAAGCACAGCCATGACCTCAAGTAACAGAACTTTCCAGGTAAGCAGAGAGTGCTCACAGTAGCAGAGACAATGAAAGATGTTATTGTAAGTTGTTCTACTGTGGAGCTCTCTCATACGCAGCAAAGATGACTGAAACAATCGATTACTTTTTTTTTTCCTATCCCAAAAACCATATTATATTTTGAATAATGTATGACTTGGAGCACTTGAAAAGCTTTTGAGCTAAGACATTACTCTGTAGGAATACTATTAATCTGTCTTATTAATATAAACATCTTGTGATATTGGGAAGGATTGTTCCCATTCATAGAGCTGATGAATTTTAACTGTTGTCCTCTGTACACAAGGAATCTGCTGGCTGGCTGAGGGAACTATTCTGCTATTGTTTGTTAGTTCGTTCCTTTCCTTTCAGACTGAACACCTGATTTCTGACTGAGTACGTACAAGTTCAGACTACAGACAACATTTCTTAGTCAGCTCCTGCCATATTACCAAAATCTCCACTGGCAGCTTGCACGGAGTTCTGGCCCCTGTTACTGGCCTTTTAATGAAATATGGAATATAAATGTGTGTGTGTGTATATATATATGTATGTATCATATTTTGGACTCAGATATAACAAATCCAGTAATCCAGGTAAGCAGAAATTAGTATGAGCTTGATACTATAAGACACCAGGAATATAACTTTGGACTGTTTACTAGTAGATTTCACATGATGAATGAGTTCTGAATTATTTATAAGACTTTTATTGGAACTCCTTATAATTCTAATAATTCAAGTTCATATTAAGCCTCCATTACTGCAGTTTATGTACTGATTTCATGCTAAAACCATATGCTAGTAATCCCGATTTCTATTCTGTTGTTTTAAACTGAGGTTGCTAGAACACATTTTCCCCACAGTGATACTTTCTTTTATTAAAAAATGGAAATAACCATAAGAAACTTTAATTAATTTTTTTCTTTTATGGCACTAGGAAGTTTGAAGTAAATGTGCGATTTTAGACTTGAGCTCACTAAAATCTATTTCCATAAGTAAAATATTTAAACAGCTTTTCATCTAAAATATTTGTAAAAGGAAAAATAAAAGAGAATTGAAAGAAGAAATCCACTTGTACAAAGAATATCTTGTACAAAGAATATCCTCATAGACGGAGAAAACAAGATATTCGATGACAAAAACAAATTTCAATAATACCTACACACAAATCCAGCATTACAGAAGACACTAGAAGGGAAAATACAGCCCAAGAAAGCTAGCTACATTCAGGAAATCACAGGAAATAAATAACCTCACTTCAGTAAAACAAAAAGCAACCAAGCACACAACAGTATGACTACAGCCAACATCAAAATCAAGAGATCTAACAGCCACTGGTCATTAATCTCTCTCAACATCAATGGACTCAACTCTCCAATAAAAAGACACAGATTAACAGAATGGATACGTAAACAAAACCCAGCAATCTGTTGCATACAAGAAACACACCTAAGACACAAAGATAGACATTACCTGAGGGTAAAGGGTTGGAAGACGACTTTCCAAGCAAACGGACCCAAGAAGCAAGCAGGAGTAGCCATTCTAATATCTGATAAAATAGACTTTCAACCAAAATTAATCAAAAGAGATGGGGAAGGACACTTCATACTCATCAAGGGAAAATTCCACCAGGAAGACATCACAATCCTGAACATCTATGCCCCAAATACAAGGGCACCCACATTTGTGAAAGAAACATTGATAAAATTTAAAGCACATATAGATCCGCACACATTAATAGTGGGAGACTTCAACACCCCACTCTCAACAAAGGACAGGTCAACAAAACAGAAATTAAACAAAGAAACAATGTCTCTGACAGAGGTCATGAATCAAATGGACCTAACAGACATTTACAGAACTTTACACCCAAACAGAAAAGAATTTACCTTCTTCTCAGCACCTCATGGAACCTTCTCCAAAATAGACCATATAGTGGGTCACAAAGCAAGCCTCAACAGATACAAGAAGATTGAAATAATCCCATGTATCTTGTCTGACCACCATGGAATAAAGCTGGACCTCAACAATAACAGAAATAACAAAAAGCCTACACACACATGGAAACTGAACAACTTGTTACTAAATGACAGCTGGGTCAGGGAAGAAATAAAGAAAGAAATTAAAGTCTTTCTAGAAATCAATGAAAATGAAGACACAACATACCTGAACTTGTGGGACACAATGAAAGCAGTGCTAAGAGGAAAGTTCATAGCACTAAGTGCCTTCAAGAAGAAATTCGAGACAGCTCATTCAAGCACCCTAATGGCTCACTTAAAAACCCTAGAAAAAGAAGAAGCAGACACACCAAGAAGGAGTAGACAGCTGGAAATAATCAAACTCAGGGCTGAAATCAATCAATTGGAAACAAATAAAACAATTCAAAGAATCAATGAAACCAAGAGCTGGTTCTTTGAGAAAATCAACAAGATCGACAAACCCTTAGCCAGGCTAACTAAAAGGCAGAGAGACACCACCCAAATCAACAAAATCAGAAATGAAAAGGGGGATATAACTACAGACACTGAGGAAATCCAAACAATCATTAGGACTTACTTCAAAAGTCTATATGCCACAAAATTTGAAAATCTAAATGAAATGGACAATTTTCTTGATCGATTTGACTTACCAAAGTTGAATCAGGACCAGGTAAATCAACTAAATAGTCCTATATCCCCCAAAGAAATAGAAGCGGTCATCAAAAGTCTCCCATCCAAAAAAAGCCCAGGACCAGATGGCTTCAGCACAGAATTCTACCAGACCTTCAAAGAAGAGCTAACACCAATTCTCTTCCAACTATTCCACAAAATAGAAACAGAAGGAATATTATCAAATTCATTCTATGAAGCCACAGTCACCTTGGTACCTAAACCTCACAAAGACTCAACAAAGAAAGAGAATTTCCGGCCAATCTCCCTTATGAACATTGATGCAAAAATACTTAATAAAATACTTGCAAACCGAATCCAAGAACACATCAAAGATATTATCCACTATGACCAAGTAGGCTTCATCCCAGGTATGCAGGGGTGGTTCAATATACGGAAATCGATCAATGTGATCCACCATATTAACAAACTGAAAGAAAAAAACCACATGATAATCTCCCTAGATGCTGAAAAAGCCTTTGACAAAATCCAACATCCATTCATGTTTAAAGTATTGGAGAGATCAGGGATACAAGGCACATATCTAAACATAGTAAAGGCGATATACAGCAAGCCTATAGCCAACATCAAACTGAACGGAGAGAAACTTAAAGCAATCCCACTGAAATCAGGGACAAGACAAGGCTGCCCACTCTCTCCATAGCTCTTCAACATAGTGCTGGAAGTCCTTGCTAGAGCAATAAGACAGTTGAAGGAGATCAAGGGGATACAAATTGGAAAGGAAGAAGTCAAATTATCACTATATACGTGAGTGACCCCAAAAACTCTACCAGGGAACTCCTACAGCTGATAAACACCTTCAGCAAAGTGGCCGGATACAAAATTAACTCAAAAAAATCAGTAGCCCTCCTGTATACAAAAGACAAAAGGGCTGAGAAAGAAATTAGGGAAACAACACCCTTCACAATAGCCACAAATGACATAAGGTACCTCGGAGTAACCCTAACCAAGGAAGTCAAAGACTTGTTTGAAAAAAATTTCAAATCTCTGAAGAAAGAATTAGAAGAAGATATGAGAAGATGGAAAGATCTCCCATGCTCATGGCTTGGCAAGATTAACATAGTAAAAATGGCCATCTTACCAAAAGCAATCTACAGATTCAATGCAATGCCCATCAAATTACCAACACAATTCTTTACAGACCTGGAAAGAAAAATTCTCAACTTCATATGGAATAACAAGAAACCCAGAATTGCTAAAACAATCCTCTACAATAAAAGATCCTCCGGAGGTATCTCCATCCCTGATCTTAAGTTGTACTATAGAGCAACAGTTTTAAAAAACTGCATGGTACTGGCATAGAAACAGAATGGTGGATCAATGGAACTGAACAGAGGACCCAGAAATAAACCCACACACTTATGGACACCTGATCTTTGACAAAGACGCCAAAACCATACAATGGAAAAAAGATAGCATCTTCAACAAATGGTGCTGGTCTAACTGGATGTCTACATGTAGAAAAATGAAAATAGATCCGTACTTGTCACCCTGCACAAAACTGAAGTCCAAGTGGATCAAAGACCTCAACATAAACCCAGACACATTAAATCGGCTTGAAAAAAAAGTGGGAAATACCCTAGAACTCATTGGTACAGGGGAAAACTTCCTGAACAGAACACCAACAGCACAGGCTCTAAGAGCAACAACCAATAAATGGGACCTCATGAAACTGAAAAGCTTCTGTAAAGCAAAGGACACCATCATCAAAACAAAGCGACCACCTACAGATTGGGAAAGAATCTTCACCAACCCTTTATCTGACAGAGAACTCATATCCAGTATATATAAAGAACTAAAGAAGCTGAAAAGCAGCAAACCAAGTAATCCACTTAAAAAATGGGGAACAGAGCTAAACAGAGAATTCTCTGTAGAGGAATACCGAATGGTGGAGAAGCACTTAAAGAAATGCTCAACCTCACTAGCCATTAGGGAAATGCAAATCAAAACAACCCTGAGATTTCACCTTACACCCATGAGAATGGCCAAGATCAAAAACTCAAGTGACAACACATGCTGGAGAGGTTGTGGATAAAGGGGAACCCTTCTCCACTGCTGGTGGGAATGTAAACTTGTACAACCACTCCGGGAATCAATCTGGCGCTTTCTCAGACAACTAGGAATAGCGCTTCCTCAAGATCCAGCCATACCACTACTGGGGATATATCCAAAAGAGGCTCAAGTACACAAAAAGGACATTTGCTCAACCATGTTTGTAGCAGCTTAATTTGTAATAGCCAGAAGCTGGAAACAACCCAGATGCCCCTCAACTGAAGAATGGATGCAGAAATTGTGGTACATCTACACAATGGAATATTACTCAGCAATGAAAAATAAGGAAATCATGAAATTCGCAGGTAAATGGTGGGATCATCCTGAGTGAGTTGTCCCAGAAGCAAAAAGACACATATGGTATATACTCACTCATATAGACATACAACATAGGACAAACCCACTAAAACCTGTGCATCTAAAGAAACTAAGCAAGAGAGAGGACCCTAACTAAAATATCCAATCCCCATCCGGAAAGGCAAAGAGGATGGACATCAGAAGAAGAAGAAAAGAGGAAACAACCTAGGAACCTACCACAGAGGGCCTCTGAAAGCCTCTGCCGTTCAGACTATCAAAGCAGATGCTGAGCCTGATGGGCAACTGTTGGGCAGAGTGAATGGAATTTTAGGTAAGAACTGGGAAATAGTAAGAGCTGGAGAGGACAGGGTCTCCACAAGGAGAGCAACAGAACAAGAAAATTTGAACACAGGGAACTTCCCAGAGACTCATACTCCAACCAAGGACTATTCATGGAGATAACCCAGAACCCCTGCACAGATGTAGCCCAGGGCAGTTCAGAGTCCAATTGGGTTACATAGTAATGTGAAGAGGGACTGCCTCTGACATAATCTGTTTGGCCTGCTCTTTGATCACCTCCCTCTGGGGGGGAGCAGCCTTACCAGGCCATAGTAGAGGACAATGCAGCCACTTTTGATGTGAACTGACAGACTAAGATCAGAAAGGAGAGGAGAACCTCCCCTATTAGTGGACTTGGGGAGTGGCATGCAAGCAGAGGGAGGAGGGAGGGTGGGATTGGGAAGGGAGGAGGGAGGGGCTTATGGGGGGATGCAGAACGAATAAAGTGTAATTGATGAAAAATTTTAAAAAAAAAGAGTAAAAAAAATTCAATTTGTGAAGTTCAGTAAAAAATAAAAGAGTTTTAGAGCTAAATTTTTGGTATATTATGCAATTGTTAGCTTTTAAAACAGCTTCTTTCCATTAAACAATATAAATCGTTCTTCAAGCATTTTATCAGGCATGATATATTCTTATAATTGAAACTGAAGGATCAAATAAATACTGTAAATACAAAAAAAAGAATATGACTTGAAAGAAATAGACATAAATAATAGACAATAAAACTTTAAAGACAGCATTTGCAAAACTAAAAAGTAGTATTTCTGAGAGGAAATAAAAATCAAAGAAAGAATAGAATATTTCCCACAGCCAGCCAGCAGATACCTTGTATACAGAGGACAATACAACTTCAAATTCATTAGCAGTAGCAGTAGAAACAACAGAAACAAGATGTGATATTAATAATACCATATGGTGCTGACATAAATGCTGGCCTGCTGATTAATCGAATTGAATTAAAGACCCAAACATAAACTCAAACACGTATGGACACTTGATTTTTTTTTTTGGAAATAAGTCATAAATACACCTGAAAATATTCAGCATGTTCAACAAATGGGGCTGATAAAATTTTATGTCTGCATGTAGAAGAATGCAAATAGAACTATACTTATCACCCTGCACAAAACTCAAGTCTAAATGGATCAAAGATTTCATTGTAATGTTAGATATACTGAATCTGACAGAAGAAAATGTAACCTGAAATGCATTAGGATACAATTTCCAGAACAGAACACTGATCGTGCTGGTACTCACTAAGATAAACGATTAATAAATGGGAACTCATGAAACTGAAAAGCTTCTGTCAGGCGAAAAACACCGTAAATCTGACAAAGTGCCAGCCTACAGAATGGAAAATGGTTTTTAATAACTCTACCTTTGATAGTGAACCTATATCCAAAATATATAATGATCTCAAAAACTAGATGTCAAAATACCCCAAATAATCCAATTTAAAAATTGGATATAGAGAATTATCAATAGAGTAACATAAAATGGTTGAAAAACACTTAAAGAAATGCACAACATACTTACCTATCAGGAAAATACACATTAAAACTATTTTGAGATTCTATCTTAAACCTGTCAGAATGGCAGCTCATGCTGACAAGTATGTGGAACAAGGGGAACACTCCTCCATTGTGGGAAGAAGTACAGAGCACTAGGAAAATCAATATGGTGATTCCTCAGAAACTTGGGCATCAATTTTCTCCAAGATATGGCTATACCACACTTGGACATATAACCAAAGAACATTGCATTCTTGCACCAAGACACAGCCTCAACCATGTTCATTGGGTTTTTATTCATAATGGCCAGCTACTGGAAACAACCTCAATGTCCCTCAACAGAAGACTTGATAAAAAGAATGTGGTACATTTATTCAATGGATTATTATTCAGCTGTCAAAAATGACATAATAAAATATACAAGCAAAGGAAAGGAACTAGAAAAAAATTATCTTGACTGAGGTAGCCCAGACCCAGAAAGACAAATAGAGTGTGCATTCATTTATAAGTGAAAATTAGCTAATAAGTAAATAATAACCAAGGTGCAATCTGTAGACTCAGAGAGGTTAGGTAAAGGGGAGGAATCAAGGGAGAATGCATGGTTCTTCCTGGAAGGAGCAACTATAGCAGATTTACAGGTGGACTTGGGGTGGGCAGGACAGGTAGCAGTAGGGACTAGGTCTTCTAAGGAGATGGGATGATGGGATAGAGTGCAAAGAGAGACAGATGGAATTTGTGAGAATTTGGGGTGCTGGGATGGTGGTGTGGTGGAGGGGAACATTTCTGGAATCAGTTTAGCTGATCTAATAAGGACACCTCATATCTGGGGATGTGGCATCTCAGATGGTGATCTCTTTAGTCCTGCTTTGCATTCAGTGGAGGATATGGATTGCACTTATTAAGTTGTTGACCGAGAAATACTCCATGGAAATACTCCAACAACCAGGCTGAAGTTAAGACAAAGAGTTGCTCTCAACAGAATCAAGTAATCTGGACCCAGGGGTCTTTTCTGAGACTGATACTCCAACCAAGGACCATGCATGGAGATAATCTAGAAACCCCGCACAGATGTAGCCCATGGCAGCTCAGTCTCCAAGTGGTTACCCTAGTAAGGGGAACAGGCACTGACTCTGACATGAACTCAGTGGCTGCCTCTTTGATCACCTTCCCCTAAGGGGGGCAGCCTTACCAGGCCACAGAGGAAGACAATGCATCCAGGCTTGATTAGAGCGGATAGGCTAGGGTCAGCGGGAAGGGGAAGAGGACCTCCCCTATCAGTTGTCTTGGAGAGGTGCATGGGAGGAGATGAGGGAAGGAGGGTGAGAGGGAAGAAATGAGGGAGGGGGCTACAGCTGGGATACAAAGTGAATAAACTGTAATTGATACTTTTTTAAAAGGGCTGATCTCTACAGATCTTGCAGCCCCACTGCTGAGGACAACCTCCACACAGCCATGATAATAGAGAATTGGGGATGGTGCTGCCTACCAAGAGCATTCATCGCTAAGTTCTTGTCTCTTTGTTGTGGGCAGGTGCTCCATATTCTACCAAAAGAGAATCATGGACACCAATCCAGCCACAAATCATTTGACATACAATCTGTCCTGACTGCAAAATAGGCTAGGGCAGTGGTGGTACAAAATGTAGAGGAGTATTGAACCAATGTCTGATTTGACTTAAGGCACAGGCCACTAGAAGAGACCCATAACCAACACCACTTAGAGACTAGATAGTCCAGAGACCTATGGCAAGACCAAACATGCCTTGTCCAAAAAAAAAATCAATTAAATGATTCCTGATGATATTCTGCTTTATTTGTTGATCAGAGCCTTATACAGTCTTCATTAGAGAGGCTTCCTCTGGCACCAGGTGGGAACAGATGCAGAGACCTACAGCCAGACATTATGGGAAGAGAGGCTAAATTGGAGGTCTCCATCAAATCTGTCCTCAGGAAATCCCCTGGAAGAGGAGGTGGAAAGACTGTAAGAGGCAGAGGTGATGAAGGACACCAAGAGAGTGTGGTCCTCTGAATCAACTCAGCAAGAAGTATATGAGCACACAGAGACTAAAGCAGCAAGCACAGGGCCTATGTGGATGTGTACCAGGTCCTCTGCCTATATATTGTCACTATTACCTTAGCATTTTTATGGCACTTTTGACCATGAGAACAAGTGAGTCTTTGACTATATTGACTGTTGTTGGGACCCTTTTACTCCTACTGTATTTGTGTCCAATTTTGACAGAAAAGTTTTCTCTTCCCCTTAGTTTTTGTTTTGTTTTGGTTTGGTTTTTAGTTTTTGTTTTTGTTTTTTAATTTTGTCATGTTTGGTTATTATCTTCTAGGAGCCAGAGATAATGAAAGACAGAAAGAGAATAGATTCAGTAAAGAGGGGAGGTGGGAAGGAATTAGAAGGAGTAGAACAAAGGAAAACAGAATCAGGATATGTTATATGATAAAACAATACATATTCAAATTAAAAAAGAAGAATGAGACTACAAACAAAAATTATATAAAAAGGAATCTTCTTATTGTAGTTAATTATTTAAGTCAGTTTAGTGACAGGTTTAAAGAAATGTCTATGGTTTGAATATTAAAATTTTGCAAGGCTTGACATTCATAACAATACAATCTTAGTCATTCAGTCACATTTATCTGATGAGGTCTGCCATTGACCTGTGAAGTAAAGAGGACATATTTCTTTCTTTCTTTCTTTCTTTCTTTCTTTCTTTCTTTCTTTCTTTCTTTCTTTCTTTCTTTCTCTCTCTCTTTCCTTCCTTCCTTCCTTCCTTCTTTCTTTCTTTCTTTCTTTCTCTTTCTTTCCTTCTCTCTCTCTTTATTTTTAATAACTGAAAGTGGTTGTTACCTTCTGACAACCTTTAATGACTTATACATTACAATTTACAATTTATTAATTTTTTTAAAAATGATTTATTTTATATAATGTGCATTCATGTCCCCTTTGTGTGGTTATATCAGGTTTATACAGAGGCCAGGAAAGGGTATCACTTCTCCCTCTGGAGCTGGAGACTCAGGCATTTGCCAGCCACTGACCCAAACTGCAAACCTCTGGATGAACAGCAAACACTTAAACACAGAGCCATCTTGCTAGTCCTCCGCTTTTTAAAAATGAAGATGTATTTTATTTACAGTTATGCATATGTGTGAATTCAGGTAATCGTGGAACCCAGAAGAAGGCCTTAGATCTGATGGTTCTGGAGTTGCTAGGTCCCACACATGGATTCTGGAAACCAAGCCCATGATGTGTACATCAAGAAGATACACATTATTAGCTGGCATGTTTTTGTTTGCTGGAATATTAATATGGTGTCCAAAGGACTCATTACTCTCCTGTAAACTTTCAACTCTATAAGCAGAAAGAAACACCACAAGTCTCTTGAATAAGCACAGTCTCATATATTTTGTGTGGATTCTGGAGAATTAGATAAATTATACAATTTTTACTTTTTCCTCATAATTGAGCCCATAATATAGCTCTGCAATATTAGAAGGAATGTGAAAATGACACTTATTTTTCCTTTCTTTCACATGTGTTTTAAAATATACCTATGCTCATGTAACTTAAAGGGGCCTTTAGACTTTGCATTTGCCTAAAGGTTCTGCTGGTATAGCAGAAGGCCCTTTCTGATCTCTCTGTCTGTCACTTTTGCCTCATAGTATCTGGTTCTGTTCACTTGAAATTCAAGGAGTATTTGTTGTCCGAAGTAACCAGCTTCTTACCCAATGTCTTCCATTAAATTAGATGATGACATTTCTGATTGCCCACCTAATTTTTTAGTATGTAGAAAACCTTTAGAAAAAAACAACCAACCACTTGAAATTCTGGTCATATATTTTTAATTACAAGTTCTTGTACACATCAACAATTAAGCTATCTTGGAAATCAATACAGTAACAAATCTTTTAGTGTCAACGCATGAACAAAAAGAGGTAGTCCTGCCTTTCCCAGCTAGTGGCATTTTGAAAGGCAGATCATGTATTTATCTATACATGATATATAACTGCAGCCAGTTATATCTAATTTGGGGTGGACTGCAGTTTCAGTGGTAAAAAAGCAACACTTGTAAATTTTAGAATGTAAAATAAGATGATTTCTTATGAGAAGAATGCACTTAGTGACAGAGCAAAATTTATTACTCAGTCATCCTTGATTATTATTACCATTTCCTACAAATCCCTAAATATTTTTGCTATTCTATTTTCTCATTTCTTTGCATCAGTGAGCTCTATAAAACTGAAAGTTTAGATTTTTTAAATTTAATTTTACAAAAAAATTAATTTTACTTATATATATATATATTTATTTATTTATTATAATTTATTCACTTTGTATCCCCACAGCAGCTCCCTGTCTCATCTCCTCCCAGTCACATCTATCCTCCCTCTTCTCCCCCTATTCCCTTTCCCTAGTCCCCTCATATTAGAGGACCACCTCCCCTTCTATCTGAACCTAGCTTATCAGGTCTCAACAGAACTGGCTGCATCATTTTCCTCTGTGGCCTGGCAAGGCTGCACCCTCTAGGGGGAGGTGATCAAAGAATCAGCCACTGAGTTCATGTCAGAGACAGCCCCTGCTCCCTTACTAGAGAACCTACTGGAAACTGAACAGCCAATTGGCTTCCTTTGAACAGTGGGTCTAGGTCCTCTCCATGTATGGTTCTTAGTTGGAATATCAGTCTCTGCAGGTCCCCCTGGGCCCAGGTATTTTTGCTCTGTTGTTCTCCTTGTGGAGCTCCTGTCCACTCCAGATCTTTCTGTCTCCCTCTTCTTCCATAAGGATTCCAGCACTCTGCCCAAAGTTTAACTATGAGTCTCAGGATCTTCTGGGTAGTCCTTTCAGTAGTTCTCTGTGGAAAGATGTCCCACCATCAATAAGGACATTTGCTCAACCATGTTTGTAGCAGTCCTATTCATAATAGCTAGAATCTGAAAACAACCCAGATATCCCTCAATAGATACAGAATAGATACAGAAAGTGTGGTACATTTACACCATGGAATGCTGCTCAGCAATTAAAAACAAGGAAATCATGAAATTTGCAGGCAAATGGTGGGAACTAGAAAAAATTATCCTGAGTGAGGTAACCCAGAAGCAGAAAGACACATATGATATATACTCACTTATAAGTGGATATTAGCCATATATTATTTGAAAAACATACTAAAGTCTATAGGACATAGTCGAGGACAAAGAACGGGAAAGTTTAGATGCTATGGCAAGTAGGCTTAAAGTTAAAGTCATTTGTCTCTACAAATAGTCCTGTTATAGAAACACATTGTAAATATATGTTATGTACCACAGTTAGACCATATAATGTTTCCTTTTCTGAAATAGTGTTGTTGAGAAAATATTACTCTGTTAGGAAAAAGGCAATGCTTTGCAATGGGTGCGCCTAATTTCTCATTGACTATATCAAACCTGGCAATCGCTGTGATGATTATGTTGAGGAGGTTCAACATCATCTAAAAGCGACGCACTTCTGTAATAATTTCTTGCACTTCTATTGTGAGGAAATCACATTGTGTCTTTATTCATGCCATGATTTGCTGTAAGCAAAATTATCTTAGTCTTTACTAGATTTATTATGGTTAATATTTCGGTATTATTTTTGAGAAAGCAAACTCAAGTCCATTAAGTAATGTACACAAAGATACTCACTGTGATGGCTGCTGTGACAATTATATTCTGCAACAAATGTGCACACAAATTGCAGCCATCTAGTAGACATCTATGTAAGTGAATTTAGTCCAAATTTTTCCTTACTTTTCATCCACTAAACTTTGAGATTCAGTTGCATACTGGATAATTTATAATCTCTGAAAATGCCCAGTGCTTTCCTATTTTTGTTCCTGGTTCATGTTTTAGCCTCCACATGGAATGTTCCTTTTTATCATCTATGCCTGTGAAAACCCCAGTCTTTTTTCATGGCTCAAAACTGCTTCCCTTGAGGTTCTATAATTACCTCAGGTGGAATTATTTATCATCTCTTTTAAGATCACAAAATCGTATTCCTTCTTTAGCAAAATTCTTTTGTTCTATACAGCAGTTGCTTGTATGTCTATTCACTGGCCTCTGATACTTATGTTTTTTGAAAGAAAAGTTGCATTGTGTTTTCAGAATAGATATATTAAATATGTGTTTTATTTATATATACATACACATGGATATTTCTTTTGCTTAACCTACTTTAATTTTTTTGCATTAGTATGTACTTTTCATTTGACTTTCTAATTGATGGGAAACCTTCTTATGTAACTTATAAATGTTGAAAATAATAAAGATTTTTTTTTTACAAATGCTATGAGTACTATAGTGATGATGTATGATGCTGATTCGATAGAATTTTTTTTTAAATCCAACAAACAGAGCTGCAGATGGCTCAGTCATTAAGTGCCCTTGCGGCACTTTCAGATGAACTGAATTTGGTTCTCAGCACCCACATCCTTATGCTCACAGCCTCCTATAACTCTAGCTTCATGGGAATATCTTCTTCCGGCTTCCATGGACACCCACACATATGTAGCATATACATACATACAAACAAAAAATAAATAAAATAATACATGTTTAAAATATGTGAAACATGCATATAACTCTTGCTTTTCTATTGTTGCTCAGTGTTTCATCTTTATGTAGAATGCTAGATTCAGAGATGTCTCAGTATCAAATACAAATGAAAGACAATTACAGTTTCCTAAATATACTAAAGACACAAGATATAGCTTCAGCTTTTTATATTTTTTGCACAATAAAATACTTATTGATCCTTTTCATCCAAACAGACTGTTGTCCATTTTTTGCCTTTCATCCAATGAAAGGACCACAGTGATGACTTCCAAATTTAGAAGTAATGTTTAATATGACTACTGATACTGATTTAATATTTCAAGGATTAAAATGTTGGCCTCAGTTGTTAAAACATTAGGAAAAAGTACTTTGTTAAGCTCTCTTCATTTTATGTTTATATTTTTCTTGTTTTATACCCCAAAATATCATTTTATTGTGAATACAATATGTCTGTGACCTCCAAGTAGTTTATAACTCTGTGAATAACACCCCAAATTACAAATCAGTCACAGAGGGATTGAAATATGCCCAAGCAAAGTGGGTTTTCTGGAAGTTGTGTCAGCTGATGACAATATAAATTGATATTAAATTCATGTGTTCCTAACTGACATTAAAGGTAAATATAAACATTATATAATAAATGATAACTATAGCATTGAGCCTTACCATTTTTTCATTCATTCTTCAGTTCCTAAGTAATACCAAGAATGTGATACAGTAGAAAGCATGAAGTTGCAAGACAAGCAAAAATCAACCTTATTTATTTGTATGTTTTCTTTTTTTTAAGGTACAATCAAAAATTTTCCTTGAAGGAAGTAGATGTTTAGTATTTCTGTGCCAAGTCTCTGAACTACACAAGGAAATGAGAGTTGGCTTCAAATACCCCTGATACAGTATGCATACATTTGAATCAAGTTTCTGTTTAAGGAATGTAAGTGATAGAAATTATAACAAAATTAGGCATTCACCTACTTAGATGATTTCTGAGAATTTAGTTTTCCTTTTTCTGTTTGATATGTGAGCACATCTATTTTTTCTTGTTTTTATTTTTATTAATCACAGTTTATTCACTTTGTATCCCCCCTGTACCTATCTCCCTCCTCCCCTCCCAATCCCACCCTCCCTCTTTCCCACCTGTGTCCCTCTCCCAGTCCACTGAAAAGGGAGGTCTTCCTCTTCTTCCCTCTGATCCTAGTCTATCAGGTCTTAACCAGACTGCCTGCATTGTCTTCTTCTAGCCTGGTAAGGCTGCTCTCCCCTCAAGGGGAGGTGATCAAAGAGCAGGCCAATCAGTTCATGTCAGAGACAGTTCCTGTCCCCATTACTATGGAGGCCACTTGGACACTGAACTGCCATAGGCTTCCTCTATGCAGGGGTTCCAGGCCATCTCTGTGAGTGGTCCTTGGCTGGAGTATCAGTCTCAGAAAGATCCCTGTGCAGAGAATTTTAGGATCTGCTGCTATCCTTTTGGCGCTCCTGTCCTCTCCAGGTCTTTCTATCTCCCACTTCTTTCATAAGATTCCCTGTACTCTGCCCAAAGTTTGGCTGTGAGTCTCAACATCTGCCTTGATACCCTGCAGAGTAGAGCCTTTCAGAGGCCCTCTGTGGTAGGCTCCTGTCCTGTTCCCTGTTTGAGAATTTAGTTTTTCAAACAAACGTAAAACCCCCCTAAGGCAAAACAATTAAATAAATAAATTGAATCAGGTATAGGAAATAGGAAGACTAATTAATTTCTAAAAACTCCTTTTTTTCTGGGTGAAAGGAGATGCATCTGATGCTAATGGTTGATACACAGCAACTCTAATTTACCAACTAAAGCCCTATCCAGAACTTCTGCTTCTCATCCTATCACTAACAATATAAACCAGAACCAGGTTATCAGTGAAAAGCAATAGTGTGTCATCTATTTGTGCAAATAGCCTTTTTATTGTTCTGATTTACATAATTTTATCAGTGAAATGATATAGAGAGCAATATTTTTAAATCAGTGGCTCATATACAAATATGAACTCCTTGTACAAACTGACCTTTTGGGTTACTGATTAATTAAATTCCACCTGTTATCAGGAATGGTCCATAGAGATGACATGAATGAGAGTCAGGAGGTTGTGTTCACAGATAAGTAGGTATGATTTTGTCTATAATTTCCTTAACCTTTGACACAGAGAGATATATGTATTTATATTTCTAGATGGCTACCAATATTCCCTTTTAAGATAGAGTGAGATGCCATGTTTTATGGAAGTCATCTATACAGGTATCCTTGGAAAGACAATACAAATCCAGGGGTCCACTGATGTTCATAAATAAGAGGGACATTTGGGGTTTTGTTTTCCAGATGAATAGTAGGAAACATGACCCTTATTTATTAAGTATAATCCATATTTTTATTAGCTACTTTCTTGTTTTTGTGAGGAAACATGAACAAAGTCAACCTAAGGATGAGAGAGCTTGTGTTTGCTTATAGGTTCAGCGGGATAAGAGTCTCTTATTATGTGGACACATGGTCAGGCGTGAGAGCAGGAGCAGGAAGCAGAGAGAACAAACCCAAAGTGAGGCATGACTATAAAACTCTCAAGGCAACCCCTAGTGACATATTTTCCCCAGTAAGGCCACACCCCTAAACCCTTCTTGACAGTACCACCAACTGAAGACCAAGTGTTCATATACATCAGCTTTTGGGGGGAATCTCGTTAAAATTACCAAACTATCAATGAATTGTAGAGTGTATTGATAGAGACGAAAGAATAATGTGATTGCACGTTATTCTTCTATCACGTTATTCTTCTATCAGAAGCAAAATTACCCGATTCAGAGTGGGACAATTAATCTTCATTGTCAACATAATTTGGCTCACAATCATCACGTGTGGTGGTTTGAACAAGAACGGTCCCCGGGGCTGAATACATGGTGGAACTATTCAAGAAGAATGAAAAGCATGGCCTTAGAGGAGGCGTGTCTCTGGAGGTGGGCATTGGGGTTTCAGAAGCCTGTACCGGTCCCAGCTAGCTCCTTCTTCTGCATCTGGCTTGTGTATCGGGTGCAAGCTCTCACTACTGATCCAGCGCGATGCCTGCCTGTGGGCAGCCATGCTTCCTGCCATTATTGTCCTGGACTCGTCCTCTGAAACTGTAAGCTCCGAAGACGCATCTACAAGTTGCCTCGGTCGTGCTGTTTTGTCACGCCCACCGAGAAGTTACTAAGACAGCGTAGAAACACGTTTCTGAGCGTGTCTGAGTGTGTTTTCAGAAATATTTAACCAAAGAAGAAAACCTGCCCAGAGAGTGAAGGCGCTATCACATGCGATAGGGTTCCTGTTCCAACAGAAGGATAGTTGCTGCAATTCAACTTTCTCTGTCCTCTGTCTGTGGCTACAATGTGACCTGCTGCCACCAGCTGCTGCTCCTACTACCCCTTCTCTGACTTGGGCAGCTAAATCCATCAAGCTCTAAACTAAATAAGAACTGCCGCTCTTATGTCAAGCATTTGGTGGTAGCCATGAGAAAATGGATAATACAAATAAGCAAATTTTGGAAAAATGAAATTGACAAAATGCCCAGTGCTGATGAGATATGAAGAAACACATACACTCAATATACTGCTAGCATTAGTAAACATAACAAATTATTTAAACATGCAAATTTGTTATTATGCACACCGAGTCTTAAAACCCACATGACAAATGTTCCAAATGTTTCCGAAAATATTAATGCAAACAAATACAAGAATGTTTATTATCAGCATTTTATAAAATAAAAGTATAAAATAACCCATCAACTAATGCATAAACCAGAGCTCATGGAAGGAAATTACACTTCACTCTTACTGAGTTAGTAATTTTCCAAAATGTTATGAAACAATGTTTATCACAGTAATCAAATTTTGTTGCCTGACACTACAAAACAGTGTGGACCATAAAACAATGTTTTATGGGAGTTTGTTTGTTTGCTTCTGTTTCTGTTTGTTTGTTTTCTGTAGTTTATATTTTGTGAGGTTTTTTGTTTGTGGTTTGTTGTTGTTGTTGTTGTTGTTGAAGGAAACAGGTTTGGGCCGATGGCTCAGTGGTTATGAGCATTTGCTGCTCTTCCAGAGGACTTTGGATCCCCGTGAGCTATCTCACAATCTTCTGTAGCACCATTTCCAGGAACCCAACATCTTCTCCCGGTTCTGTGTGCCAGCTTCAGATCTGGTGCACATGCATAAGCCCAAACTCACATACACACACAGTGTTTTTAAAGCCAAGGTTGGAATTTAATTTGAAAATGAAGATTAGTTATTTTTTAAACATTTGTTTTAGAATGTTCTGCTTTGCGAAAGGTTATGTTATTATGTTTTAAAAGTGACACCTGCTTATGTTTACTGTTGGAAAATTAAATGAATGAAGGGAAATAATGTTCATTTGTAAAATGAGGATCATTTAATATTTATAAAGTATTAGTAGTTACTCATCATTTAATGAAGTTTAATGCTGAGTTAATATAGTCATATATTACAACTTTATGAATTGATTTTAAAACATAATTATAATATAATATGGTTATTAATGACACCTTAACTTTACTCTTTTTGATTTGCAGTGCTGAGAATCACAACCAGGGCCTAAGCTATGGTAGCAAGTGCTCGTCTACTGAACCACTTGTGCAGCCAACCCTAATAATAGTTTAACTTTAGATCACACTGTCAAGTGCCCTAGAAAATGCAGTTTTACGTTAAAACATTATATAAGAATTATCAGGTAACACATCACAATGAATAGTAAAGAGAGAATGTGTTAGGATAGTCAATTGATTTGAACATTTAAAAATAAAATGTGTATCTTAAACACTTTCATCTAGAAAACACATCTTTGTGTTTTAAGACATTGTTTTACGTAGTGGGTAAAAGGTCATTTCTTATTCTCTGAATGTACATTGGTTTAAACTAATACTGCTTTCAGCTTTAAGAAACTGTTCAGGGCAGACACAAACCTAACTGCATTTTCAATGATGTGAAATTGTTCCAGGGTGAAAGTATTTGCCTCATGAAAAGGCTAACGAGATATAAATCTCTCTCTTTATCCTCTAAACTAGTGGATAAACTCTACCGTAATAATCTAACTCCATAACACACACCTGTTACGTGAGATATGAAACTGTTCACAGTAATAATATGTTAATAGTTTGTGTAAGGATCATAGCTATTGTTGGTTGCTGACAACAATCTCCACTTCTCTGTATGTCAGGTTAAACAAAATTTGAATGGGTGAAGTTCAGGATTAGGCATAATAGAGTGGAAGAATTCACTACAAAATAAAATAATGGTTATTTACCAAAATGTATTCACCTGAAAGAATAATTTTGACAACAAAGTGGCCATTAGATGAAAGGAATGCCACTTAATCTTAATACAAAGAATACACTGCCGTGGCAGTTCTGTATCTTTATTTGCTTTATCAAATCCATTTTCTCTTCCTTTCTTCACAAATTCAGTAAGCAGGAGCACTCTTCTGCCACCAGTTACTTGAATGACTGCTTGAATTATTACACTACCAGAAAATATGGAAAAGTAAATATAGACAGAACACAGAACTAATGGTTGTTGTTAAAAACAGTTGACCTGAAAAGGAGAGTGATATTTGATTATTTTACTCTGCTAACCTGGGAGCATATAAGAAACATCAATCACCTTGAACATAAAACAAAGAATATTTGTAAGTTTTCTTGAAGTTATTCACTTATCAAAAAAAGAAATAATTCTGGTTGAATACTTTCCTCTGGGTAGCAAATGCTATAGTGAAAGATATGCCACGGACAGATGGTGCAGAGGATGTGAGACGGCTTGAGGAAGGAAAGATAATATCACTGAACCAGAATAAATTCGTTCTTGAGCCTGAGGATGGAACAGCTCAGAAAAATAGATAAGGAGCCAACATTCTGAGGTTGAAATCATGGTGGTAACTGTTTCTTATACAGACTGAGAATAACACGGGATACAGGATGCAGTTGACTTGTTAGGTATGTCGAAAAAGTAATCCTTAATACACTAAACAGCAGTACAGGGCAATTGCAAGGAGCTCTGTGGACCCATACAATCAGGCAGGGTTTAAATAAATGCACATCTATGAGTTCCATCAAGCACACCAGGCTCTGCAAGCAAGGCCTGCTTAACATATGGCATGTGGGCAAGAGACTCTTTTATATGTGTGGAAGCTATATGCAACGTGAGGAGGAATGTGGCATTGAAATGTGATAATTGTCCTTTTGTGCTTGTTCTTTTGGGAATGCCTGTGTGTACCGACCGACGAGTGACGTGGGGGAGAAATGGAGTAAAGGGAAAGCAGGGAGTCTGGTTCAAGTGTAACCATCTGTGGTGACTCAAAAAAAAAAAAAAAAAAAAGAAGAGAAAAAAAGAAAAGAAACCCGTATCTGTGTTTATTGATGTCTCCTTTATTGAAGCATAAGGCTTACAAAAATCAAATAATTACCATGGTACAAATCCATAAGGAATCCATGAAGAGAGTATCAGGTGCATTGAGTAGGACGTGTATATTTTAAACAATTTAATACAGAATTGAATTTTACTGCTACAAAGTGTAGATCTGTGACTGATGCAGAATGAATGAAATTGATAAAAGTTAATACAATTCAATTTGAAACAAAAACAAATCATCCAGGATAAAATAATTAAGAGATATGTAGAGAAAAAATATCCACATGGTTATCTGGTTGTCATTGCTCCAGTTAAACTACTTATTCACTTTTGAAAAATTTATTTTCAATCATGATCCTATTACTACACATGTCTAAGTAAAAGATGTTGTTGGTGGATATCAATATGACTTATGAAACTGCAACTCTTCAGTCCATAGTTAAGTATGAAATATGCTATTAAATTAGAAGCAGGAGAAATAGGAAAAAAAAATCTAAGAGGCATAGTTTGAGAGAATGAAACATGAAAACAATGTCTTTAAATAAAATATTATTCTTAATGGAACTATTATGTAACTGGAAAAGAGCACCCTGAGTGAGGTAACCCAGAGCCAGAAACACACACAGTATATGCTCACTTAAAAGCAAGTACTAGCCATATAATGCAGGATAACCAAACTATAATCCATAGACTTAAAGAAGCTAAATAACAAGAAGGACCTTGGGCATTCAGAAGGGCAAATAGAATAGACATCAGAAGTGGTTGAAGGGAGGGAACAGGACAGGAGCCTATGATAGATGTCCTCTGAAAGTCTCCACCCAAAAGCTGAGTGAAGCAGATGCAGAGACTCACAGCCTAACTTTGGACAGAGCGCAGTTTGAAGAGTGGGGATAAGAAGGACCCAGGAAAGACAGGTATTCCACAAGGGGACCAACAGAGCCAACAAATGTGAGCCCACTGGGGCCTTAGGAGACAGAGGCCAAACAATGACCACGCATAGAGAAAACCCAGACCCCCTGCCCAGTAGGCAGCTTAGTCTCCATGGGAATACCCTAGTAAGGGGAGCAGAGGCTGTCTCTGCCATGGGCTCTGTTGCCCACTCTTTTATCACTTCCACCTGGGGAGGGGTATCTTGTGAAGCAACAGAGAAGGAGGATGTGCAGGCAGTCCTGATGAGACTTGATAGGCTGGGGTAAGGTGATAGGGTAGGAGGGTGCCTCCTTTCAGAGAACTGGGGGAGGAGATGGAGAGAAGAGAGAGAGAGAAGAAGGGAAGAAGGTAAAAGGATGGGACTAGGATGATACAAGGGAGGGGATGAAATCGTGATGTAAAATGAATACTTTAAAAAAAATTAAATTAAAAAAATAAAAAGATAATGAACATTTCCACACAAAAGTACTCAAGTACAAAAATAAACAATTTTTTTTTCCATGAGTTATGAAGAAGTTGAACCTCTTTTTTTGTTTTGTTTTGTTTTGGTTTGGTTTTTGTTTGTTTGTTTGTTTTGTCGACAGGGTTTTTCTGTATAGCCTTGGCTGTCCTGGACTTGCTTTGTAGAACAGACTGGTCTCGAGTTACAGTGATATGCCTTCCTCTGCCTCCCTGAGTCAGGAACCTCTTTATAGATAGTCTTTTATTACAGTATTAGACACATGTAGTTTAATACATATTTGAATGTAACATACACCATTGTGAAATACTCATGTAAAAATAATTACCATACACATTACATCATAAAGTTAAGCTTTTTAATAGTAGAAAAACTTCAGATAGTTCTCCTTTAACTTTTCCAGTGTAAAAAGAGCAATTTATAATCAGAAATTCCTGAAACTAAATATTCATAAAATAAAAAAAGCAATTAAATGGGAAATTGTCCAAATTAGATATTTTTTTCAAAATAAAACATGTAAGTGTCCAACAGATGTATTAAAAATTTTCTTTTTTTTTTTTTTTCAATGCAGTTTATTCAGAAACCTTGAACAATCCTCGGACCCTGGGGAAAGCCAGCCCACAGCTTAAATAGCCTCTGGGTAGCCAACCCAGGCGTGCCACGGGGGCAATTCAGATAGGTCCACATACATGGAAGCAAGCCAGATCCTCAGCCTTAGCCAAATGTGGAATTGTTCGTGACAGAGAGCACTCACCATCGGGAAGGTGGAAGGCGGAAACCAGCTCCATCTTTAAGGCATAGCATTCCGCAGCTCTCTACAGTTCCCCCTTTTTGTTTTAGACGCATCAGGCAAGAGTAGAGGTCTGATCTCTGATATTAGAAATAAATTGGGACTTTGTACCGATGTTCGTTTAGGTGTCATCCACCCAAAGAGCATCAGACCCATCTGATACCTTTTTCTCAGAGGCGGGACCTGGGGCATCAACCCGCATGCAACCAGACATGCTCTTCTCTGGGTCCAAAGCGGCTGACCCTGAGCGCAGTGCTTAGCCTCGCATCCTGAGCGTAACATTTTAGCTTTTTATGGTATCCAACCATACTTGGGGAGAATGTCCTGCTTCAATGGCTGTAAAGGCCTGAATGATCAAGGCTGCATCACACTGTTGTGAGACTCTAATCTTGCATATACACCACAGGCAAACCAAGGAGACCAACACTAGAAGGCCTGCTAAGGCTCCCATGCCCGCCCATTCCTTCAGATGATTCATGGCTGCAGCAATCCATGATGATAATCCTGTGGCTAGTCCTGCGTCCAGTCTGGTAGAAAATCAAAACCACCATGAAGTTTCATATTACCCCTTAAGAGTGCCTAATATAATACATAAACAGAAAACCATACAAATAAAACCAAAATGCTTGCTGGTGACTATATGCAGGAAAGTCTATGTGCACTGTGGGAAAGTAAATTAGTGTAGGCATTATGGAAAATAGTATGAACATTTTTCAAAGAACAGAAAAGGGAACTACAGTTTTGAGGCAACAATACAATTCTTTCAGAACACTTTTTAATGGACAACAAATAAAAGCAACCTAACTATCCATTAGCTGATAGGTGTGTTAAACATTTTTTATGTATATGTGTGGGGAAATTATCCTGCTATAAAAATTCAGATTCTACCTTTTTAATAACTAGGATTGAATGGAAATCCATATGTTAAGTGGAATAAGCCAGATACAGAAAGATAAATACTAAGGGATTTTATTTATGTTCAGAATGTAAAAGAAATTCCCCCCTCTCTCAGGTTAAAACTCCCCTTCCCACCACTCTCTCAAATACTGCACACACACAAATTATTACATTCCTGGGTTCTCTTTGGGGACGAGACTGGGGAATTTGCCGTGGGGCACAGGGAGAAGAACTCAGATTGCCTACCTGATTGCTACCAGTGTGGTCAGGGAATTCCCAAGTGAGTTAGGAGTAAGGAAAACACTCATCTCATACTGTCACTGTGAAAATCAGTGAAATAGTTCCTCACAAAGCTCAGGATCTAGCTATACCACTCTTGAGACTGTACCTAAAGAGCTGCTTCATACAATCAGAGAGACTGTTTCTCAGCCACATTCATTGCCCTTATTCATAGTAGCTAGAAATTGGAAACAGAATAGATATTCATTAACAGACGAATGGATAAAAACTGTGCTACATTAATGCAGTGGAATATGGCTTACCTGGTAAAATAAAAAAATATACCATTTAATTTGCAGAAAAATGGATAGATCTAGAAAAAAATCATTCTAGTAAGAAAATCTAGACCCAAACCATAAATACAGTATACGTTTGCTTATACATGACTGTTAGTTGTAACATATTTAACATGCTGGCTATTCCACATAAGCACAGAGGTTAGGCATAGAGAAAGGGTTTAGGAGGTAGGAAAGGATCTCCTGGGGATAAGGAAATAAAATATAAAGTTATGTGTGGGAAAGAGAGTTGAACTAGAAAATTAAATGGACAGCAATAGTAAAGACAGTTTTAGTAAGGGGATATGGGAGGAACACCTAAAACTTAGGGATAACTGAGAGTCATTTCAACCTACTAAAGTAGAATTTCACAAAATATATACATACAAGGAGGAACTCTACGTGAAGTCACCAAATAAGAGGGTGGACAAAGCACCAAGTACACATCTTTTGCCACCAAATGAAAGCTTCAGTTCCAGGTATAGGTTTCATCAAATCGAGATGTTGGCCTTAGGAGTCCCATGGAAACTACCCAACAACCCAGGTGATTGCCAAAGCTATTGGTTGGTCTCCACAAAAGGATGGTGAAGCCCTATTGGTGAAGACAATATCTATGCAATTTATTGAACACGAAGAAGTACAGCTGCTGTGTATCTAGAGTCTTAATCCCTACCGGCTATCGTTCAGATTTCTAGAAAGTTCTCAGTACGGTCCCACAGGAAAAAGTGAAACACCAACCTAGCTACAACCCTCTAATCTCCATAGTTCACCTGCCTGCAGAATACCCTGGGGCAACTGTGCACAAACTTGGGAGTAAACAAAGCTATCTGAATGAACGTAAGGGCCACTCCGCCTCCGGGAGATGGAATTTACACTGACAAGGAGTGTCCAAGAACCTGAGACTCAATAGGCCATGGTGCTAGAGGAAAACCAAATGCTACTGTTATGCTAAAGAAACATAGCAATAAAATGACTCATAAGGATGCTCTGCTGTACTCGTAGATCATGTCTTGCTCAGCCATCATCAGATAATCTTCGTCCTGCAGAACATGGGAACACATAGAGATTGAACAACAGGCAGAGAGTAATAGGTCTTGGAACACTGAGTCCTAAGTAGGATGACATTATTGAACCTCACTTCTCAATGCTAGGGAATCAAGATGGAAGAGGAGGCAGAAATATTGTAAAAAGTCAGTGGGGATGGAACACACCAAGGAAACAAGGTCTTCTAAGCACAGTAAGGCTGATTAACCTAAGAACTCACATCATGTAAGGGACTGTGACAGCATATACACAGTCTACGCAGGTCTAAGAAAGATGGGGAAGTGGACTTAAACCTCCATCTCTAAGAAAAGAAAATATATATTTTTTTTCAATAGGGGAAGAACAAGTCAAACACACACACACATAGAAAAACAAAAAAGAAGTTGACATTTAGCTGGGGCATGACTAGAGAAGAGAAAAACACCATAAGGAACACTAGACATAAATCTAAGTCTAACATTATACTTAACTGAAGAAGGAAAAGGTGGTGTCAGCTGTCCTTTAACAGCCTCAGTGTATGTTGACTCAATAAACCTCCATTTTAATCTGTGGTAAAAATAAGACTAGAGAAATGTGTCTCATCCTAAGGCACACACATTGGACTCATTGCTAGAGTATGGGGTTAGGAAAAGCAAGGCTCTCCAGCTCTTGAAATAATGATAATATTAATTATTATTTTAGTAGCTTGGCTTTTTTTTTTACAAGATACTAACTGGAAATTATCTCCATTTCCATCAGTATTCATATTAGTAATTAATTGACTTTAAATGTATAAAATTAAATACTATATCATAAGAAAAATAATTTCTTCATGAAAAACTGACCCTCAGTATGTCAACTAAAATAAAAATGGTGAAAAAAAATTCTAAAGTTCAAGTCCTAGGTACTCTAGTAGAAAACGTGAGTAAAATGAATACTATGAACAGAAAGAGGAAGTAATATGCACTCTATACTATACGTTAAAACTTATATTAGTCTGTTTAGTTACTTTTATTGCTATGATAAGACACTATGACCGAGGCACCTTATAAAAGAGAGTATTTAATTTGAGGTTCATGATTCCTGAGGGTAAGCATCAATGAACAACGAGGTAATGGCAAGGCAGGCTTGCATAGCACTGGGAGCTGCATCTGTATGGAAAGGTAGGAGGCCCAGAGTGCCAGCTTGGAACCTTGTCAGATTTTGAAGCCTCAAAGCTTGTCTCCAACAGCACACCTCTTCCAAGGACACATTTACTAACTCTTGTATCACAGTTCTACTAACTAGGGACAAAGTGTTCAGATACAGAAACCTCTAGGGAGCAACCCATTCAAATGTAAAACTTTCCTAACTTATTTTTAGGAAAGAATTAACAAACAAAAAACAGACAGAAAACATGCCAAGGATGTGTGGATTTTTGTTTTGTAAAATGAGGAGGGGTGTAGCCAACAGAGGTTTGCAGACTGGAGAGAGGACTTAATAGATAAGAGTTCTTGCTGCTCCTCCAGAGCATGGGGGTTTGATTCCCAGCTTCTGGGTCAGATACTGACAACCACTCCTAACTCTAGTGATCTGACACGGGCTTCTGGACCACTTGGCAATTACACACATGTGGCATTCACTCACACAAACACAGATACACATAAATAAAATATTATTGTTGTTGTTTTTAATTAATTTTTATATTAGTTGCAGTTTATTAACTTTGTATCCCAGCTGTAGACCCCTCCCTCATTCCTTCCCAATCTCACACTCCCTCTCTCATCTCCTCCCTGCCCCCTCTCTAAGTCCACTGATAGGGGAGGTGCTCCTCCCCTTCCATCTGACCCTAGCTTATCAGGTCCCTTCAGGACTGGCTGAAATGTTCTCCTCTGTGGCCTAGCAAGGCTACTCTTCCCTCCGGGGTGGAGATGGGAAGCTATTGAGTTCATGTCAGAAACAGTCCCTGTTCCCCTTACTAAGAAAACCCACTTGGATAATGAGCTGCCATGGGCTACATCCGAGCAGGGGTTCTAGGTTATATACATGGATGGTCCTTGGTTGAGAAATGGTCTCAGAAAAGACTCCTGTGCCCAGACATATTTGGTCTTTGTGGAGCTCCTGTCGTCTCCAGGTCATACTAACTCCCCCTTCTTTCATATGATTCCCTGCACTCTGATCAACATTTGGTTATGAATCTCAAACTCTGCTTTGATACAGAGTCTGCTATGTAGAGGCCCTCTGTGGTAGGCTCCTGTCCTTTTACTTGTTTTCTCCTATTTCCAATGCCCATCCCATTTGTCTTTCTTTTTTTTTTAATTTTATTTTTCTTTTTAGTTAAATTTTGTTAACTCTGTGTCCCAGCTGTATTCTGCTCCCTCATTCCCTCCCCAACCCCACACTCCCTTCCTGGCCTCCTCCCTGTCCCTTTTCAAGTCCACTGATAGGGGAGGACCTCCTCCCCTTTCATTTGACCCTGTTTTATCAGGTATCTTCAGGGCTGGCTGCAAAGTCCTCCTCTGTGGCCTAACAGGACTGCTCCTCCCCTGGGGGGAGGGGGTCAAAGAGCCTGCCCTTGATATTGTGTTAGAAATAGTCCTTGTTCCCCTTACTTTGGAAAACTACTTGGTTACTGAGCTACCACGGGCCACATCCGTGGCAGAAGTTCTAGGTTATATCCATGGATGGTCCTTGGTTGAGTGTCAGTCTCAGAAAAGACCCTGTGCCTGGATATATTTGGTCCTTGTAGAGCTCCTATCCTTTCCATATCATACTAACTCCCCTTCTTTCATATGATTCCCTGCACTCTGCCAAGGGTTTGGTTATGAGTCTTAGTATCTGCTTTGAAACACTGCTAGGTAGAGTCTTTCAGATGCCTTTTGCAGTAGACTCCTGTCATATGTTCAATGCACATCCTAACTGGTACAACTACTTTGGAAGTCAATCTGGCGCTTTCTCAGACAACTAGGAGTAGTGCTACCACAAGACCCAGCTATACCACTCCTAGGTATATACCCAAAATTTGCTCAAGTACACAACAAGGACATTTGTTCAACCATGTTTGTAGCAGCTTTATTTGTAATAGCCAGAACTTGGAAACAACCCAGATGTTCATCAACGGAGGAATGGATACAGAAATTGTGGTATTTTTACACAATGAAATACTACTCAGCAATCAAAAAGGAGGAAATGATGAAATTTGCAGGCAAATGGTGGGATCTAGAAAAGATCATTCTGAGTGAAGTAACCCAGAAGGAGAAAGACAAACATGGTATATACTCGCTTATATAGACCTACAAGATATGCTAAACATAATGAAATCTACACACCTAAAGAAGATAATCAAGAAAGTGGACACAGGCGAAAATGATCAATCCCCATTTGTCTTTCTAAGAGAGGATTGATCATCTTACCCTGGGTCCTCTTTCTTGTTGTTGTTATCATTACAATTTAATCACTTTGCATTCCAGTTGTAGCCCCCTGCCTCAGCTCCTCTTGGTCACACCCTCACTCCCTCTTCCTCCCCTATAACTTTCCTCTTGTCCTTCTCCCCTACTTTCTGACCCTAGCCTATAAAGTCCCAACAGGAGTGCCTGGATCCTCTTCATCTGTGGGCTGGCTAGGTCACCCTACCAGAGAGAAGTGATCAAGGAGCAGGCAACTAAGTTCATATCAGAGAAGTCTCTTCTCTCCTTACTAGAGACCCACGTGGAGATTGAGCTATCAATGTACTTCATCTGAGCAGAGGGTCTAGGTGATCTCCATGCACAGTCCTTGATTGATTCATCAGTCTTTGCAGTGTTTCCTGGGTCCAGATTTTTTGGCTCTGTTGGTCACTTTGTGGAGCTCCCATCCCATCCAGGTCTTTCTCTCTCTCCCTTCTTTCATAAGATTCCCTGTACTCTGCCCAATGTTTCACTATGAGTCTCAGCATCTGCTTCGATACCCTGCTGGGTACAATCTTTCAGAGGTCCTCTGTCACTCTTATGAGGTAGAAGATTGTGGATTGTCTGCTGTTGAATCAAGGTAGACATGTTTCTTGGAATATTTCCCATATAATGTCTATGTAACATATATTTTGGTGTCAAGTTGTGTGCTTTTGACACATCAATAACAATGTTTGCTTACTCACAAGATCTGTTATAGATTCTAGTGCAAGATGAGGATGGGGATGTGGCCAGGGAATTCTCCATATTTATTCATATTTTGCAATTGTAAACATTTTGTTGTTTAAGAAGGCTTGGGATTTACATTAAAAGCACTATATCTTGAATTTCTAGTTGTATGAATCCTCTGGGCTCAGTGAGTATGACATTTTGGAAGAGGACCTTCTCATATTTTCTGCATCAAAAATATTTCCCTAGCATTAATTATTAAATTGTGTCCTTAACTGAAGAATTCTTGTATTTGTTAGGTTTTTCTCCAGTGGAAATTCTTCAGTGTATGTAAATAATGGAGTTTTTGTTATTTCATTTACTACATTCACTGTTTTTTTTTTGTCTTTTTAAAATTTTTATTATTAGTTACATTTTATTAACTCTGTATCCCAGCTATGTCCCACTCCCTCATTCCCTCCAAATCCCACCCTCCCTCCCTCATCTCCTCCCTGCCCCTTTCCAAGTCCACTGATTGGGGAGGACCTCCTCCCCTTTCCTCTGACCCTGTTTTATCAGTATCTTCAGGACTGGCTGCAAAGTCCTCCTCTGTGCCCTAGCAGGACCGCTCCTCCCTTGGGGGGGGGGGGCGAGTAGGGAAGAGCCTGCCATTGAGTTCCTGTCAAAAATAGTCCCTGGTCCCCTTACTATGGGAAACCAATTGGTTGCTGAACTACAATGTTATACAGTATATAGTCTGTTGCCAATCAAGGGTGTTTTGTGAGTGAAGCCTTTGCAATGACAGTGTATATTTATTATGCATTGATAAATCTATACCCAGTGTTGAACTCTTATATGTCCACCTCAAGGGGTTCTCCTTCATTTTTAGTTTCTGCAGTTGGCCAGTGTAGAAATTTCTTTCCTCACAAATTAGACATTGCACTGAAATTGAACTTGGCTATAGTCATATTTGTCTTGGGATCTGTAACCTATGACACTTCACAAACATTCATACTTTGCTCCAAAGGAACATCCCCATGTTTCACTGTTTGTTAGCAAGTAGAAGCCTTTCTGATTGTAACTAAATCCTGTCTTCTCTATCAACCATTTTATTACTATGAGAGGACCAGCATAACAATATGCCAGATTGAGTGATTTAAACAACCCAGGCTTAGGTTTTCCCAGAGCCTTCTTAATAGCCATAAACAGTTGCCCTCTCTTTTTTCTTGCATTTATGTTTCTGTACTTCTCTAGTATTTTTGTTAAGAAGCTCAGTTATATTGGTTTATATTACCAATAGTAAGATACTATTTAATATTAATACCTTACAAATGGCCGTATTTACAAATACAAGCACTTTGAAATTTGGGCCTCAAATGTAAAAATTTCCGTTTGGGAAATATCACAGTTCCATGTATATCAGAAAAGCAAGAGCCCCCCAGTAAAAATGGTTACATAATTTCATGGTGCTTAGGAGATAATCTATGCATGGGCCCAAGTTCTTCTGTAGTTAAAGGTACCCAAGAATGGCCAGTTACCAAACCTTACAGGGTTTTGTTTGGTTTTGGGTAGTTTGGGAAATATATTACTATAAAAATTATAAAGAATATTGATATATTTTAAATATTTTTCTGAGCTTAAAATGTCAAGGTTTAATGAAATTTTTGCATCCTGTATATCTTTCAAACACAGTAATGACAATAATGACACTATTTCTAGGACTTTGATTCAAAACAAGTAATGGATGTGCTGAGATGTACTGATTTTTTTTCTTGTACTTGTAACATACAAATTGATTCATAAACTGTACTGGAGGAATACCTTTTGCTAAGCAAATTGTTACATAAGTTAGCTTCTCTCATACTGTTAACATTTGAACCTTTGCAATATAATAAGAAATTATAAAATAGTAGAAAACTACCATATTAATTTTAAGTATGCGGTATGCTCTAAGACATTTTCACCTTAAGACTGCGTTTTAGAGCAAAGAGTGTATTTGTGATGATAAGGTGTCCATAAAGAAGGATTTTGTTTTAGTAAGTTGGTAATTGTGGCCAAATTGAGTGTGAAAGTAAAGAAGTGAGAAATACTTAAAAGACATATTCTTTTTTTTTTTAATCAATTGGTTTAAGAAAGGATGATAATTTTCCTTCAGTTATGAACAATACTTAAACATATATTATAGATGAGATACCAACGGTGATACCAATTAGGCTTATCTTTAAAATGCATGTTTCCTCAAGTGACTGGAGAATGCATTCAGCTAAATATTTAAACTATTGAGTTGCTGTTCCCCACATGGCATAATTTTAGTCAGAACAAACAAATTGTTGAAAATATATTAAGAATGACTGGGATTGCCTGTCTATGCCAGAGGGGGAAAAATATTCACTCAAATGCCTGACCGCATCCTGTGACTGGGTATGGGGGTTTCCCCTGGAGGAAACAGCCCTTCCTGCTGCCCTTCCTGCTGTGGAGATAATTGGATGGCTTTGTGAAAATAGAGAGAATGAAAGACTTTCTTCTCTCTGAGGTCAAAGGGTTGAGAGTCCTTGTGGTTAATGTGTCTAGAGATTTTCCTTAGCATTGTGTGGGAGTAATACCCAGTCTGGGGATATGTAAATGTGAATGGGAAATTAGCAGGGCCCTTAGTTTATTTAGGTCAAGGTCCTTTGAGTTCAAAGCAGTCAGACAGCTGTAGACAGTAAAGTATTTTCTCTCCTGTTTTACTGAGGTTCATTACTCCTGCTAGGATGGAAACTGCTCTCCTTGTTTGATGCCAGTGATGTATTGGCAGTTGGTTTGCTGTTGACTCTGACATGTAATGTTTGCAGTCTCTATGGTTGGGCTGGGTGTTTAGAAACTAATTTTCATGAATAGCAACTAGTCAACACAGATGGCCTAACAATGGCAGCATACACTGGTAATCTCTTCCTGAGTTTCCTCCAGTGTTGACCATGCACTTATGTAAGAATTAGAATCCTCGTGTCTTCCTTTCAGCTCAGATTAAGCTCTGTCACATCCATCCAACAACCTTGAAAACACATCATTCTTGACTTTATGATTTTATCTCGTGTTAGCAAAGGAACTCTGTACAAGGGATATATGTTGTTTCCTTTCAAGGTGGGTCACTTTCCTTCTAGAATTAAATAAAATCAGAATGCCTGCAGCAGACTGGTGCCTAGCTTCAAGAAATAGCATTATACCACAGAGTTCGAACTTCTGTCTCTGTGACAAGCACATTCAAAGATAATCAGTTTTAGGCATTAGCCTTAGGCATCTTAGGACTATTTTTTTATCACACATGGCTTGTTTGGGATATTTATTCTATAATGTCTAACATAGAAATAAACAAAAGCACACATGCACACATTTACACACACACCACAAACACATAAAAAGAATAAATTAGAGCAGTCTATTTACTATTCTTACTATTGTAAGATGGTAGGTTAGTAATCACCTCTGAGAAAAACAGCCAGAGCTAGAAATAAGGATAATAAACTCTCTTGTTAGGAAAGACAGTAGAAGAACAAGAAAGTAAGTCTGTGTAAGACCTTCACTAAGAAGCTACTAAGAACACTGCAGTCTAAAATACAATTACATTAGACTGAACAATAGGCTGATGTCAGCAGTAGCTTCCGGGAGGATGATACTTTCTCTTGAACATAGACACTCAGAACAGAGAGCTAAAGAGAAACTAACCTACCATGCTATAAAAATGCAAGTAGAAGATGGACACAGCATGACCAGTGAGACACAGGACCATCACAGGCTGAGAACTGGCTGAGGAGAAATGCATGAGCCGGAGACTGTGAGTCTCCACAGATGTTCTGGAATGAATGGTCAAGAAGGCTCCATCCTTGATACTACCAGTGCAGCCAAAATTTTAGAAAGTGACATTTTAACCAGCAGACAAGGAATTTCACATTGTGATGTTCCGACACAAGGAGGAAGTCCACGTGGAAATATATCTCAGAGGAAGAGACCTACTGAGCTAGGTTATCCTAGCTGCTGAGCCTTATAGTTCTCTGTTCATCTTCAGAGACCACTACAAAGGACAAGCTAGAGGAAGAGAGAAGCTACACTTAAGCCAAGTAGAAGGAATACTGACGGGTTGTAGTTTCTTTTTTTTTTTCCATTTCACCTTTCTAAAAATTTGTATTTTTATTATTTCGTCACACTTAAATTACTGAGTCGCTTTGATGTGCTACTTTTATCTTTCTAGAATTAACATTTATTGCTGTCTTTTCTTCTCTGCACCTGTTTTAAACTATTGTCTATGTTATTTATCTTTTCTCTAGCTCATATGCTCTGCATTTATTCATAATTTACTAACTCTTTACTTTTCTATCCCATCTTAAATTTTTTGCTAAATATTAATATCCCTTGCTCAAAAACCAAACCAACTAAATAAACAACTCCTCTCAAACCCACACCCAAATCAAAAAACCCTGTAAACTATGATTTTACCAATCATGACTTTTGGTGTTGCTGTCTAAATTTTGTCATGTGCACAAATATAATAAACATGTGATATCACTATTGATTAGTATTGGGTCTGGTATTACATAATTGTACTTATAGCCAGTTGTTTCCTCCTAAATAATTTTGGGAAATATAGGTTCAGAAGAAGTCAGCTTAGTAGAAAGGCACACATAAAGTGAAACAAACGAACATTAGGAATATGAGAAAATGACAGTCTAATCAAATTGGTGGGCTTTAGGTTCAGTGAAAGCACTTGAATGAAAACAACACAAGGCTAAACAATAGTGGAGAAAGAAATAAGGAAGACATTCAGTGTTAACATTTGATTTCACTTGAATATACACACATACACACACACACACACGAGAGAGAGAGAGAGAGAGAAAACAAAGCATATCAAAGAAATGAAAAGAAAAAAATGCCAACCCAATAGAAAAGGCACAATACATTAGAATAACATAATCAATAACTAATGGAGAATTAATGATATGTTTTTATTCTTGAAAATAAATAACAGCCAACCATGAGAGTGGTGGATGAAAGATGGAACGCAAAGAGGGAATTCATGATATCTAGTGTAGTGACAGAGAACACATGTCAAGAATAAAGAAAATAATTCATAGTCTCATTCATAAGGGAAACACCAAAAAGAGCCCAAAGGAAATAGTGTAATTCTTTCAATAATACCATTAAGTGCCATGACTTCAGTTCATTTAAAACACACAAACTTGCTGATAAAACTTTGCAGATCCAACTCAAATGTGTACATGAAATATATCTCATTAGCAAAGGGAACCACAAACTGATAGTCAATGATTTAAAACCAATTAGCAAAACATTAGAAGCCAAAAATTATTCAGCAAAGCTATTTTGATATCTAACAGTGAATATTTAAATCAGTAGTAGTGGTGAGATAAAATATGTTGCATATTAATATAGGGAATATTTTATTATGAAATTTTAATAATTATAGTATTCAAACACAAGATTTGGGGCTTGCCATTTCATAAAAAGGACGTTATTTCAAAAACTAAAAGCCATATATGTATATGTGTGTATATACAAGTATTGTGTATACAAGCCCCAATACTTGTATATATACTTGTACATATATTATATATTATATTATATATTATATATTATATATTACATATATTATATATTATATATATTATTGCTTTATTAGAGTGGGAGATTTCAAAACCACATTTTATATTTAGGCAGTTTTCAAAAATAAACATTAACAAAAATAATATATAATTTACCATAGATAACATATATTTAACAAACATTGAAAATAATCAGTTATTAAATCTTATTAAATCAGTTATTAAAATTTCTCTTTTCAGAAACAGTCCCTGTTCCCCTTATTAGGGTACCCATTTGGATACTGAGCTACCAAGGACTACATCTGAGCAGAAGCTCTTGGTTGCATCCATACATGGTCCTTGTTTGGAGAAACAGTCTCATAAAAGACCCCTGTGCCCAGATATATTTGGTCCTTGTGGACCTCCTGTCCTCTTCAGGTCATATTAACTCTTCCCCCAACCCCCTTTTTTTTTTGATTCCCTGTAATCTGCAAAGGTTTGGTTATGAGTCTTAATATCTGCTTTGATACACTGCTAGGTAGAATCTTTCAGAGGCCCTCTGTGGTAGGCTCCTGTCCTGTTACTTGTTTGCTCCTACATCCAATGTCCATCCCATTTGTCTTTCTAAGTGAGGATTGATCATTGTACTCTGGGTCATCTTTCTTGATCTCAATGGTGGGCTCTTTGACCCTCCTTACCCCTGCAGGGAGGAACGGCCCTGCTAGGCCAGAGAGGAGGACTTTGCAGCCAGTCCTGAAGGCACCTGATAAACCAATATCAGATGAAAGGGGAGGAGGTTCTCCCCTATCAGTGGACTTGGAAAGGGGCAGGGAGGAGATGAGGGTGGGAGGGTGGGATTGGGAGGGGAAAAGGGAGCTAGATACAGCAGGGATACAAAGTTTACAAACTGTAACTAATATTAAAAAATAGAAATTAAAAAAAATTCTCTTTTCAAAGAAGTTTAGGACCAGACAGGATTCATTGCTGTAATTCACTGTATTTGATTAAGACACAACATGGATACTTGTCTATAAAATAAGAAAACCAAGTACCAGTTGAATTTTAAGTTGAAAGAGTATCTTTTTGTAGATCAGAAATCAGGCTTGTTCCCACAATAATCAATAGTAAATCATGTCCAAAGAGACCTTGAGTTGCTGTCTGGCTCTCGAAGAATATTTTCCCTTGTCCAGAGAGGGATAAAAATTCTACTTATTTCTGTTAATAAAAAGCAGTGGGAGTTACTAATGGCTTCAAGTTGGTCATCATTAGACTCTTCCTGTGATATGTTCCATCTATTTTACCCATTTTAGAATGATGTTTTATTTCTTTTCAAGATGGATTGTGAAAAAACAGAAACATATTAAAATCTGAAAAGATTTTGTTCCCACCAACTCCTTCCCCATTGCTCTTTTTGTTCCCCCACACGGAGGCATTTAATCCATTTAGGGTGTGGGAAAACCAAATCAAATCAAGTCAATTTATTGCCATTCTTAGAGTCATAAAAATGTGTTTTGGAATAAGAAGAAGTCATGGGTTCCTCTTGTCATGGGAAATGATAGTCTAAAGGTATTTTGAAGCTGTTGATGTCATCAGAAACTCTGCCATCGCCTTAAGAACGTAGCATTTGGTTTAGTGTGCCAGGAAGCTCTATCAGCTGTCTGATCAACTAATACATTCTTGTTCATTTAATTTAAACTCTAGATATCATTGACATAGAACATATACTGGCTGATTTTGGAAGAAAGACCTTATGCTTTTGGAACTCACTCAGTACTAACAGCTTCATGTTCTACCTCAAATTAAGTAATAAACTCTTTATAAGTGTCAGTGGCCATTTCAAGAAAGATTTTTGAGTAAATCCTTCCAGCAAATGTCTTTTTCCTATTTTCAAATTCCTTAGTCAATAATCCTGGGACACAAAGGGAACACTGAAAGCACCGGATCTTCATATCTATAAAAAGAAGTGAAGTCACTGAGAAAAGAAGAATCCTTTCCTTGAAATGATTTTTATACAATTTTTTGAATGTGAATTTCTCTTGGCCTTGCTGCCCATAAAGTCACACTTCCAAGACTTATTTTCATATATATTTATATATATTTCAATTTAGTCACATTGTATCTGGCTGTAGCCCCTCCCTTGTTTCCTCTTCCTCCCAGTCCCACTCACCAGCCCTCTTCTCCTCCCTTGCCCCTGCCCTATTCCACTGATAGAAGAGGACTTCCTCCCCGTCTAGCTGACCCTGTCTTATCAGGTCTCATCAGGACTGGCTGCATCATTTTCCTCTGTGATCTGGCAAGGACTACTCCTTTGCCCCAGGAGAATGTGATCAAAGAGACTGCCACTGAGTTCATGTCAGAGATAGTCTCCTGCTCTCCTTACTAGGGAACCCACCTAGACTGAGCAGTCTATGGGCTTCCTCTGAACAGGGGCTTCAGCATGGAGAGGGAGAGGGCCTAGAGTTATTTTCATTAAATATGTTTATTATAATATTACTTATTCTGTGTACATATAGTATTCAAATTTTTATTCATATATAATTTATAATTTATTGCAATCACATTTTGGGAGATGTTGGTTTGGATAAAGACAGATGACTTTCAATTTTATTAGTCATGTATCTGTGCATTCTTTTTTTGTGTGTGTTTACATTGAAGTTGGCTGACTAGAACAGAGGAAAACATGAATGTATCAAAATTTTTCCAAGATCACAGTAGCCATGTACAACTCTAAATAATGTTGGGGGTGTAAGGTCATGATAGCATTTATATTATGTTACTATATATTGTAAAATATATATTTATATTAACATAATAACAAATGCAAATTATTTCCAATAATTTGTAATAGCATTTGAAATAGAAAACTTTTAAAAAACTTGTTTATCTTTGTCTTTAGCTCATACAATGACAGTCTGGAATTACAAGAAGGAATAATGAATCAGGATTGCTGTTGTATTTATTCCTTGGGTATGACTAAGGAGCCTGAGTATGTCCTGTGAACTACAGTGCCCACATATTTTCATGGTATTCATATTGAACTGAAGATAATTGTTAGTTACATTTAGCACATTTTGTATATTGGGTTTCATAGGCCATTGTCCTAGTAAGAGTTTCTATTACTATGATAAAACATCATGGCTAAAAGCAACCTGGGGAGGAAAGGGTTTATTTCATCTTACAGATTGTAGTCTATCACTCATGGAAATCAGGACAGGAAGAGAGGCAGGAACCTGAAGCAGGGGCCATGGAGGAGTGCTGCATACTGGCTTCCTTCTCTTGGCTTCCTCAGCCTCAGTGTTATTACGGCACCCAGGATGAGCAGCTCAGAGGTTGCACTGCCCACAGTGATCTGATCTGTCTTACATCATTCATTAATCAAGAAAAATAAAATGTACTACAGGCTTGCCCATAAGAAAATCATGTGAGACATTTTTTTCAAATGAATTTTCCTCTTTAAAAAATGATTACAGCATCCCTGCACAGATGTAGCCTATGGAAGTTCAGTATCCAAGAGGTTTCCATATTAATGGGAACTGTCTCTGACATGAACTGATTGTCCGGCTCTTTGATCACCTCCCCCTGAGCAGGAAGCAGCTGTAAGAGGTCACAGAGGAAGACAATGCAGCCACTCCTGATGAGACATGATAGTCTACAATCAGATGGAAGGAGAGAAAGAACTCCCCTATCAGTGGCCTTGGGGAGGGGCATGTGTGGAGAAGGGGAAGGGAGGGGAAGATTGAGAGGGGGTGGGAGAGAGAGCTATGGGGGGATACAAAGTGAATAATGTGTAATTAATAAAAACTAAAATAAAAAATATTAAAAAGAAAAAAATGATTACAGCTTGTGTCAAGTTAACATAAAAACTAGAGAGCACAGAATGAAAATTTTAAGAAATAATTTTATAATTTGTTTTCCTAACTTGTAAAGTGACTCTTAGTAAAATAGCCAATTGCAATGTTTCTGTGCATCTAAAGTTCTGGAACAATTTAGTATGTTCTTAACTAGACTCAAAGTTATCTTTCCTATAGCCAGGTGATCAATCATTATTTGGTCTTTGAGAGCAGAAGAAAGAAACACAATCAATAGTGGCATTTTACAAAATACATTTGTGTGATTGGAATCTGGAAGACTTGTGCTTTGACAATTTGTTTACCAGCTGGTCGTAGCAATTTTTTGGAGGTTTAAAAATTCTTTGGACATGAGACATGGCTGGTAGAAGTAAGTCACCACAGTGTGGGAAGACCTTTGAAGGATACAGACTGAGCACTCTGCCTGGCTTGTTTTCTTTTTCTTTGCCCTGTGATGTGAATGGTTTCTGCCACACGTTCTCACTCTCAGGAGCAGAGCTGTGTTCCTGTGCCTTCCCTGAAACACCCAGCCAAGGTCACCCTTCCCTCCTCTAAGCTGTTTCTGTCACGTACTTCGTGATAGAATAGAGGAAAGTAAATGAAAGTGAACATCTTTGACTCTGTATAGAACATATCTGACTGGTTATGCTGAGGATGGAAAACTCCCGAAACACAGAAGGTAAATAATGTAGAAAACTCAGATCTTCTTTGATATGTTCCTTTGCTAATTTATAACTGAGAAAATTCAGTCCTATTGATTCTACACCAGTCATAAAATCTTAGACACATTCTTCTACTGAAATAGGAGTATGAAGACAGACAGTATTTTTTTTTCATTGACTTGCTCTAGTTAATTCACAATAATCCATCTTGCAAATGGCATGTGGGAAAGAATCCTGTGTCAAAAGTTTATTTTAAGTGGTGGTTAATATCTGCTTGTTAGCTTTACAGAAAGAATTGCAAGACTTACTTTGAGTATGTAATAGAGACTTACTTCAAAGATACTGTAAATTCAGTTCCAGAAAACTGCAAGCTAGTAAATATTATAAAGCAAATCTTTTAAACATTTTGACTTCCTATTACATGTGAAAATTAAATTGAAAATTTATTTATTAAATGTGTAGTGCCATTATGTATAAAATAGTACATACATAGTATAAGATACTATGTATAAAATGCTACACTTTTAAAATGTGTAGCAAAGAAATGGTGATGAAAAGTACTTAAGGCAAACTTTTTAGTGATGGATCGGTCTCACCTTAGTGTTGATGGTATGGCTGCCCAACCCCCACTTGTGAACCCACTTAAAGACTGAACTGCCTGCCATGGGCTACATCTGTAAAGGGGTTCTAGGTTATTTCCATGCATGATCCTTCCTTGGAGTATCAGTATCAGAAAAAAAACCCTGAGCTTTTCAGAAGACTCAGAAAAGACCCCTGGGATTTTCAGAGGTCTCAGAAAAGACCTCTGAGCTCTTTGTGGAGCTCCTGTCCCCTCCAGGTCTTTCTATCTTCCTCTTCTTTTGTAAGATTCCCTGCACTCTGCCCAGAGTTTGGCTATGAATCTAAGATGCTCAATTCTCATTCATTGATAGCTCAGCCTCCAAGTGGGTTCTCTAGTAAGGGGAACAGGGGCTATCCCTTATATGAATTCAGTGGCTGGCTCTTTGATCACCTCCCTCTAATGGGGGAGCAGCCTTACCAAGCCACAGAGGAAGATAATGCAGCCAGTGCTGGTGAAACCTCATGGGCTAGGGTCAGATAGAAGAAGAGGAGGTCGTCCCCTACTAGTGGACAATGGAATGGCATGGGAGGAGAAGAGGGTGAGAGTGTAGGATTGGAAGGAGATGAGGGAGGGGGCCACAGCCAGGATACAAAGTGAATATTGTAAGAAAAATGATAACTAATAAAAATTCAAAAGAATTCCCTATATTGATTGTAATTTCCCCACAAGATTTCTCCATAGCATGTGGTGCAGTTTGATACCATTTGCCCTCCAAACATTCATACATCTTTCAAACAGTGTTGCTGTTCCATCAAGAATATGTTTATCATATTTTATATCTTCTGTTATCATTTGTGTAATATTCATAGCATGTTCAGTAATAATTTTCTAATCCATAAGAAGCAATTCATATTCATTAAGCTTTTTAATGAAACTGTAATATTTAAGACACGTCTCCCAATCCTTCCAGTTTGCCTCTTATTTCTACCACATGAGAATTTATTCTTTCTTCTTATATGTGAACCCCTCCAAGTCTTTTATGATGGTGTTTTGTCTTTCAAACATTGTTTGTACAGGAATTTTGAATCTCTGTGAATTGTAAATTTAAATGGCATCTTTATTGTTGAGAATTTTATACTAGTCTAAAATAAAATATAATCATATCTTATCCACTCCATTTCTACCTCCAGCTGTTCCCTTGTTTTCCTCAACATGCAATTTTCCCAGCTTCATATTTTTTCCTTTTAGTTGGCAACCCGTTAAATCCAGTCTATGCTCATCTAGTATATGTGCATGCATGTGGCCACATCAACAGAATCATAGGAAACGACGATTTATATGACATATGTTTGGCCGTTTGTTATCCGCGTACTGGTCACCATATATTGCAAATGGTTTCTTTGATGAGGTTTGTGAGACGCACTAATTAGTAGACACACATATAAGAATGCAGGGAAGCTTTGTCGCCGCACCTATCAGCAACATTACAGCTTTGGAGTCTCAGGTAGACCCCATGAACCAGTCAACAGCTCAGTTAACACTACCCTTCCTGGGTTCTAGCGTTTAAAAAGTGTAGCCCTTCAATAATCATTCACTTTACACAAGCATTTTCCTCTTTCACAAACAACTCCATTTTGACTTTTTACTAAAATACCATTCAGTTTCCTTAAAAATGTTATATTCCTAGTTGAGCAATATGTAGTGAATTCAACACTGTCCTAACAAAGACTAACAGCTGGAAGTGCCAGCATTTTTAGAATCATTAATTAAAAAAAACTTTAATAATGTTCAAGATCTCTTTAAAAGAATACTTATTTTAAGTATTATTAATATAATGACACCTAGTGTAATATATAGTCCTTAGATACCTTAAAAGAAAAATCTCAAGCTAGAGAGATGGCTCAGTGGTTAAAGTCACTCATTTTTCTTGCAGGGAACCCAGTTTTGTTTCCAGCATTCATATCACGAAGCTCTTAAACATCTGTAAGTCTATTTCCAGGCATGTCCTCCAGACTTCACAGGAACTTGACCATACGTGATACACATAAATTCACACAGGCTCACACGCATACACATAAAAATAAATCAATGAACATAATATGTTTGAAGAATCTATAGGTCATTTCACCCCAACTTTAAGCTTTGAAGATTTCTTCTGTACTTGGTAGGGTTTTTTTTTTTTTTTTTTTTTTTTTTTTTTTTTTTTGTTAAATAGAAAATGAAGCTGCTTTTTATGCACAAATCGTTACTAAGTAGCATGCTAACTTTTCTGTGAAAGAGTTTTTGCATTATACAGGGGTTGACACTGGGATTAACATTTTAGCTCTTATTTTGTCAGTCAAATCCTGCAAATTCCTGAGTCTGATTAATAAGAAGGACCTTGCAGCTACATTGTGGGCATAGAAATCAATTCCGTGTGTCTAGGATGCAAACCACTAATGCGGAATGCAAAGCACATCACATCTTTGAAAGCTCTGATATAAAGGCCATCTTTGGCTTCCTAATTACTTTATTGAACTTTTTTACTTTCTTCTTAAGTAAAGATTACTTGAAAAAAGATTATTTTTTGTCACAAATTTCCTTTATTAGGAAATGATTCCTTTCCCCTTCAGTTTTAAGATAAATAACAAAATCTGTACATACTGGCAAGAAAGAATACGAAAAACTGTACTAGTGTACTAAAATCAGAACCATGGCTTAATGTATTTGCTTTAGATTAATACTGCAACAATGCAAGGATCTTTAATTGTTTAGGATATCATTAACTGCAGAAATTTTTCTTTAGTTCAGATATTTATGCAAAGTTTTCTAATTAGAGTGTCCAATTGTTTTCCCCTTCTGACCTGCTGCTAATTTACAACCATCATTCTTTTTTTTTTTCAAAACACACAATAAAAACAAAATCATGTGGCTACATTTTGTCATGAAAACAGCTCATATAGTATTAGTAATTATAGTTGCTAATTTGAGTAAGATTTTTGTGATAGTAAGTCTATGTTTGGATCAGAGCATTTGTCCAGAGAAAATTCAAAACCATGATTGGATTAAACTGATTTAAAAGGAATATTTTAGAATGGTGAGATAAATGTAAGAAAAGTTTTATCATTTTACAGTGTTAACACTTTGTCTCTCCACTCTGATTTGAGTCCTTTTTACCTACTTTTTTTAAAATTTTGTTCTTATTTTTCCTTTTTAATCATAGGCATGAGTACTTCATTTACTTATATTTTTTTGTTATGTGCGTGCCTGATGCTTGCAGTAGCTGGAAGAGAGCATAAATCGCTGGAGACGTGGACGCATAGACAATTGTCATCTTCCATGTTGGTGATGGGAACCCAATTTTGTCCTCTGCAGAGCATCAAGTGGTCTTCCCACCTGCTGCATCTGTGGCCATCTGTCCAGCCCTTTACCCACTACTTTATCCTCTTTGCCCTCAAATGCATGGATCATAGACTACTTAACACTTAGTAAATGCTGACTTGTTCCTGGAGAGTCCCAAACTGTTTGTGGCACTGCCTTTCATAGCGTAGATTTCAAAGGGCAGTAACCTAATTCCATCTGTCTGATTAGTCTACTTGAAGAGTAAAATATGCCTATGGCCAGGGTGTTTTCTTCTCAATATCTGTCCCTACCCGTGGGACTGTCAGCGTGGACCCTGGAGAGGGGAGTGGGAATGGGATGGAACAAGAGACGCAAAGAATGGAGACAAGACAGTATTCTGATCAAGTTCATTGTTCTTTAGGTTACAGCTTATAAGGAGTAAGAAGGGCAATTCGGGGGGTGGCTAGTTTCAGTGAAAATTGCAAAGCAGGACATTCTCGAGGAAATTCTCAAAGCGGGAGGAAAGTTCTCATGCTGTGCCTGCCAAATCTAAAAGGTTGAGCAACCTCTAACAATCAAAAACACCTGCGGTCCGGGGGTGAACAATCATGGCGCTGTGCTTGACACATTGTACATCATGGATTCCAAGCAGGCAAGAGTCACCCAGCCAATTTCTGACTCCACACAAGTATCCACAGTAAACAGTGTGCTATATGATATATCTATTGTACCTTAGAACATTTTTTTTTTTCAATGCAGTTTATTCAGGAACATTGAACAATCCTCGGACCCCGGGGAAAGCCAGCCCACAGCTTAAATAGCCTCTGGGTAGCCAACCCAGGCGTGCCACGGGGGCAATGCAGATAGGTCCACATACATGGAAGCAAGCCAGATCCTCGGCCTTAGCCAAATGTGGAGTTGTTCGTGACAGAGAGCACTCACCATCGGGAAGGTGGAAGGCGGAAACCAGCTCCATCTTTAAGGCATAGCATTCCGCAGCTCTCTACAGTTCCCCCTTTTTGTTTTAGACGCATCAGGCAAGAGTAGAGGTCTGATCTCTGATATTAGAAATAAATTGGGACTTTGTACAGATGTTCATTTAGGTGTCATCCACCCAAAGAGCATCAGACCCGCCCGATACCTGGACCTGGGGCATCAACCCACATGCAATCAGACATGCTCTTCTCTGGGTCCAAAGCGGCTGACCCTGAGTGCAGTGCTTAGCCTCGCATCCTGAGCATAACATTTTAGCTTTTTATGGTATCCAACCATGCTTGGGGAGAATGTCCTGCTTCAATGGCTGTAAAGGCCTGAATGATCATGGCTGCATCACACTGTTGTGAGACTCTAATCTTGCATATATACCACAGGCAAACCAAGGAGACCAACACCAGAAGGCCTGCTAACACTCCCATGCCCGCCCATTCCTTGAGATGATTCATGGCTGCAGCAATCCATGTTGATAATCCTGTGGCTAGTCCTGCGTCCACTCCGGTAGAATTTACTGTGACAATGGCCACTCTCAGCTGCTCCATCGTAGTATCGAATTCTCCAGTCCAATTACCTAAAATATAGCTCGACAATTGTTTAGACAGATTTGCAGCACAGGAAAAATTCTCATGTTGTATGCTAATGACACAAAGTCCAGCATACTTTCATTGACAGCCAGGTTGAGCGATTTGCCATAGGGTATCAATTTGCTCCTGCAAGAGGTCAATCCTCTGATTGAACACCATCAAGCTTTCTTTTAGTTGAGCATTAATTCCTTTATGTACAACTAAGGCATGAGCTACATTGGCTAAATGATTATTCAGGGTCTGAGCAGTTTGCCCAGTATGACTCATGGCTAATCACACTATGACTCTCTTCAGACAGAAAAGGGATCTTGGAACTACAGCCACCATTGTTACTACCATCTCATTGACGGCTGTTGGAGCTACCTTAGAACATTTTAACATTTCCTTTCTATTTACTAGTTTAAAGATTTTGAAGGGAGAGTTAGTATGACATGGAGAGGACAGAAGCTCCACAAGGACCAAATAAACCCGGGCACAGGGTCTTTTGTGAGACTGTATCTCCAACCAAGGACCATGTATGGATATAAGGTAGAACCCCTGCTTGGATGTAGCCATGGTAGCTCAGTATCCAAGGGGAACAGGGACTGTTTCTGACATGAACTCAATGGCAGGCTCTTTGACCCACCTACCACCCGAGGGAGGAGCAGTCCTGCTAGGCCACAGAGGAGGACTTTGTAGCTGGGCCTGAAGATACCTGATAAGCTAGGGTCAGATGAAAGGGGAGGAGGTCCTCCCATATCAGTGGACTTGGAAAGGGGCAGGGAGAAGATGAGGGAGGGAGGGATTGGGAGGGAATGAGAGAGAGGGATACAGCTGAGATATAAAGTTAATAAACTATAACTACTATTAAAAAATAAAAATATAATTAAAAAAAGATTTTAAATGCCTGATTGATATGCCTTACCTAGCTTATAACTTATAATATAGATTTATTCTGTATAGTTTATTCTGTCAAAGTTTTATGGAGGTATAATTGTTATTGATGAGTACTTACAATTTAAGGTTTAAATGTTTAACATGTTTAGTCTCATAACTTTTAATACACGTATACAATATTATCATCATTGCAAACATCTCAGACGTCCTGTCTCTACCTACCCATGGGATCTCTCCCCAACACATCTCTCTTCCAACTTCACGTACTTTTGTTTTTTAAAATAGGTTCACATCATAAATATACTCATATTTATATGATAGTCTCCACATAATTTCGTCTCCTGTGCTATTGTGACGTGTCACTCTGCTCTACATAGGCCTCTTCTCTCACTGCATCAGGAAGGACTTTTCAGGCATGGCTGATGATTTATCCAGTCCAGACTTTTACATGATTGTGTCAGTACATTTGTTTTCTTTTCATCTACTTTCATTAGCAGATTTATTTTGAGATATAGCATTTTTTTGGCATGTCAGTGATTGTTTTCTGTCAGAGCGGGCTCATATCTATTCCATGATATGCTATAGTTCATTTATTGATAGACCTGTTAAAGGGAGTTTTGTTGTATAAAATTTTGGCATATTTCAAATGAATTAGTATGAGTATAAGAGTATATAATTTTTGTATAGGTATCATTTTTCTCTCAAACTATTTTTTACAGTTGTTATATTATGTTATATTTCCATTGGTTGATACAAAAGCTATACTTCCTTGACATGACTATTTTAGTTTGCATTTCTCTGGTCACTGATGATGATGAGCATTTTTTGTTTCATTTTAAAAGTTTGTGTGTACAGGTATTTTGTCTGCATGCATATCTAAGTGTAGGAGACAAGAAGAAGGCATCAAATCCTTTGTGACTAGAGTTATGAATTTTTTGACCCACCATATAGTTGTTGGAACTTGAATCATGGTGTACATATCATGCTGTATTGATTACTATAAACTTGTTATAATTCATGAAATCAGCTACTGTTAGAATTTTTTATATAAGGTTGCTTTAATAATCCAGGTTTTTTGAAATTTACTATAATTTTAACAACAAGAGATGTGTTAAAGACAATCTTTAAAACTTCAACAGGTTAATTAAAGTAAAATTTGCAACCTAAAATGTTCTGTATATAGTTCAGACATAATTAAATTTACACGTCTCAGTTATTAAGAGCCAATGAGAGACTCTTCATCAAATAAAGTGTATGACAATTTAAGAATGACAGCTGAGGTTATTCTCACTCTTCTGCTTACACACACGTGTGCGTGTACGCACATGCAAACACACACTACACATGAAGAGAGAGAGAAAGAAAGGGAGAGAGAAATATGCATATATACACAATTATTTTAGATGCACAGCAAATCTGTTAGGTACAAAGTATTCTCCAAGTCGCCCACAGTCCAGTCCACAGTCTCTCTTACCATCAGTGTTCCACTCCACACTGATATCTGGGTATAAACGTGAATCAGTGTTGTCATATCGCAATCACTGAAAGTTTCAACTGAGCCACAGTTTATCAGTTTACTTACTGTAGTTAAATTTGGGCATTTTAGGTGGACAAGATTTTCAACTTCCTTGAAGTAACACCAAAGACAATGAGTCTTTGGCTCTATGGCAAGAGATATGTTTACTGCTCTAAGAAACTGCCAAACTCTTTTCTAAACTGGCTGAGCCAAGTCATATGCTCATCATTATGAATGAACATTCTTGTCCCTCCATATCCTAGACAGACTATGACATCATCACTGTTTTGAATTGTAGATCTAGAAATATGTTGCTGGCTGCATCTTATTAGTGTGTGTGTGTGTGTGTGTGTGTGTGTGTGTGTGTGTACACATGCATATGTGGTTCCATGTGCTGGTTTGTCCACATACTGAGACCAGAGGAGGACTTCCTATTTCTCCCTCTTACTCTGCATGTTTTTGTCTTTACACCTAGGAACTTCTGCATAGAGCTACTGGGATCCACTTATCTCTGTGACTAAATGCTGAGTTGGCACATGCAACTACTCTTGGATTTTTATGTGGGTGTTGGGGCCACAACTTAGCTCCTCAATGACCGAACAACAAACATGCCTATCCTCAGAGTCATGCACTTAGTGTTTTGCTCTAATTTTGAGAACAGGCCTCCTGTATTTCATGCTATATAAATGAAGGTAACCTTGAACTTTCTGGCCCTCCTCTCTACACCCCTTCAGTGTAGAAATTATGTCTGTGAGCTGACATATTCAGATACAAAGTACTGTATTTTTCTGCCACCACTGTGGTATAAATACACTCTGTTTAAATGAAATTTTATAGCGAACAAAAGCATGATGTGTTTCTACATTCATATTTGTCATTGGCCATTTTCTCATAGGAGCCAGTCGGCTGAGAAAGCTATGGTGAAGAAGACCGTAGTCTGTGTTGCTCCATGTTTTCTGTCTCAGTTTCTCTCTCCAATTTCTTGGGTGCTTGAGTTCCTGCCCTGGCTTCCCTATGTGAGAACTGTTACCTGGTTGTTGTACGATTGAATAAACCCTTTTCATGTCCTTTTTCTTTTGGTCATGATTTTTATCAGAGTAATAGAAAACAAAACAGGACAGCCCTTTGTTTGTAATTTTAGAGTCAAATTAAATAAAAGTCATATAAAAACTGTAGTAACGTTTTTCAGCCCTGACTGGTCATAAATTCTTTTTGCAAAACTTACCCAAGGGATCAAACTGCTTAATTTTGTTCCCTTCACCTGTCATCCTGGGATATCTTGCCTGGCCCTTTGTCCCTTAGAATCTTATCATTTAAACTGTACAGTGGATAACTTACAGTGCAGCAAGCAGTCGGTCCTTTGCATTTAGGGTAGTGATGATACGGATGATCAGTCCATTTTAGGAATAGTATCATTTGGAACTGAGCGAAAGTGCATGCAAGTAGAGGTTAAAGATATAAGGTTATTCACAAGTATACTAAGGGACTGAGGAGAGGGTTCAGGGAGTAATGTGTTTGTCATGAAAACGTGAGTACCTGAGCTTAAGCCCCCACAGTTTATGCAAAGCTGGGCAACATTTTCTTAATCTCAAAGCTAGAATGGCTGTGGAGGCAGAACCATTGGATGCCCTGGGACCAGCTAGCCTGTTTTTTCATGCAGCACAGTGGAAAACAACATAGAGACTCCATTTCAAGCAAGGAGGACAGTGAGGATCAGTCCTAAGTTTGTCGTCTAATCTCTAAATGTTCCATGTGGTACACATGTGCTTACATGCATTCATCATACACAAAAACATATGTGTACAGCAGAAAGTGTAAGAATAGTATCCCTATGTCAATTAAAATGAGTCTACAAAAAAATTCATTAAAGTTATTGATAAATGAAATATCCATTAGGGTGTTTTCGCTACCAAAAGGTAAATTTGACGATGGCATATTTCTGAATAACAATGAACATTTATAAAACTTCATGATTAAAGGCAAATCAAGTTTATTCATAAGGAAATTATAAATTGTATTATAGCAAACATCATTCTCTTGAATTTCCATATCTGATATTTAATTTATAAGTTTGCTATGAAAGACTTGAGAAATAGCTTAAAGACTGATACTCTGAGATAACTTGGAACAGGGAGTACTAGAAGGATATTTCAGAAATTCTCCCTTCTTTCCTTGTATTTCAAAATTTTCTTCTAAGAGATATATGATAGAAGTGCATTGTGCTTGTGCAGATCATTAACATTGGAGACAGTAAGAGAAAATAATAAATATATAATTAAGTTGAATAAAATAAAGAAGTTACATATAGAATCCTTTCTCTATAATCATATGAAATGATTAAACCTAAAGTAGAGGTACATTAAATATCTGGAGGAGTTTTTTTACATCATTCTTCAGTTACTTTATCTAAAGTAAAAGCCCTTAATTGTTCATATAACTATATATTAACATGCGTGTCTACAGGCCTAATTATAAGCATTACCTTCTAAGATTGTTAATGATTCTTATAAAAAAAGAACAGAATTGTATTTGTTGATTGTATCAGAATCTGAAATAGTGATTTTTCTTCAAATTATTCTGTAGGCATGTGCCTTTTCATCTGTAATTATTTTAGGAGACAGCTTGCTAGGGTGTAATAGTTTTCTCAGCTGTCTGGCTGCATTCTGTTACTGATGTTCTACACCACTTTGATGGCCTTTATGTCACATTTGAAAATCCTGCTGTAGCAAATTCTGAGACTATCTGTACTGCCAGTCAAATTTCAGGCTCTATTCAGTTCAACTGAAAGGCACGATGGAAAAGCCTAGTACTTGCCAAGCATACCTTTAAAAGAACTACACATTGGTGGAAGTACTCAGGAGGGCTTTCCTCCCGGCTGCATGACAAAAATGGACCAGAGATTAAAGGACCTGAGTTTAACCCAAGGTGACTGCATTTGTATGCAAATAGCATCTATACAACTCTGAAAAAAAAAAACTACACATTGATTAGGTGCAGGAGACACTGTAAGGTTGTAGGTTGATGAGGTTGTATTTAATGTGAAATCCACTGTGACTCTTGACAAGTGTGAACTAAATATGTAAATAACATTTGGAAAGAAGCAGATTTTATAATTATTTAAAATTATTAAATATTTTATTTAATTATTTATTGTGATACATATCCTAAGTCCAACAATAGAAAATTCACTAACAGTTCCCATCTAATCATACTGAAATTCTCTGCCATCTCTCTGGCTGACTCCCAAGCTTAGATTTCACACCATTAGTATTAACAGGTATGGGTCAAGTTGCCCACAATACACTCTTCTTGAATACAGTACTTTTTTGTGCAAATTTCCTAATTAGGATCATTGGAGAACTCCTCTTATTGTATTAAATTGGTCTGGAACTCAAGGTTTGCGGATAACATCAGGACATCAGATAGAATTTAATTTTCATTGGAGGCTATTATGCTTTCCTGGCCCCAAATACACTCATTGATGTCTGAAATGTCCATCATAGTCACCTTTTTTTTTTTTTTTTTTCAGTTCAGGCAAAGAACCAAATTAAAACTTCCATGCTGATATGAAAATAATTATTTTAGCTATTAACACCTGGATAGAAATATCACATCTAATTAGTGAGGTCTTTCTAAAATGGCTCATGGATCAAACAAGATTTGATTGAAAGCAAATTTAAAAAAAAAAAACCATAAAAAAACAAAACCAAAATGGAAACTTCAAAAACTGATAGGAGTATTTCGTTCTGTAGGTATCAAAGAAAAGCCTTCTGGGTGTGCCCAGGCCTTCATATGTGCAGGTTGCCTTAGGAAATACAGATTCAATGGCTTACTCCACTGAAATAAATATTTCTTTCGCTGCTTAAGATGTTGACAATGTGATGTTTGGTCTGAGCATCTTTTCTCAGAGGTACACTTCCTCACTGCATCGTCACTGTCAGAGAGGGAGAAAGGTATCTGTTGTCATACTTGTTATAAACTTTTTTATTTACACTTCCTGTCCATCTTTCTCCCTACTCAACCCCAATCCCTTCCCACCCCAACACCAGGTAGGAGAGGGAAAGGGTTAGTGTGTGGGGGGGGGGCAGTTCTCTTAGCTGCTTCCTGCTGGTTAGGGTCATCGGTTCCTTGGAACCAGTCCAATCCTTGTTTCAGATCTCTAACTTCTTTTTTTTGTTTTCTTTTCTTTTTATTTATGATAATTTATTCACTTTCTATGGTAGCTGTAGGCCCTCCCTCATACACTCCCAATCCCACCCTCCCTCCTGTTGCCCCCTCCTTGCCTCTCCCTAAGTCCACTGATAGGAGCAGTCTTCCCTTCCATCTGACCCTAGCCTATCAGGTCTCATTAGGACTGTCTGCTTTGTCTTCTTCTGTGGACTGGCAAGGCTGCTCCCCCATCAGGAGGAGGTGATCAAAGAGACAGCTGCTGAGTTCATGTCAGAGACAGACCCTGTTCCCCTTACTAGAGAACCTGTTTGGAGACTGAACTGCCATAGGCAGGGGTTCTAGGTTATCTCCATGAATGGTTCTTTGTTGGAGTAACAGTCTCAGAAAAGACTTCTGGGCTCCTTGTGGAGCTCTTGTCCCCCCCCCCCCCCAGGTCTTTTTATCTCCCCTTCTTTCATAAGATTCACTACACTCTGCCCAAAGTTTGGCAATGCTCAATCCTCTTTCAGAAAAGCGAAACAGAAAACAGGACAGAAGCTTACCACAGAGGGCCTCTGAAAGACTACCCAGCAGGGTATCAAAGCAGATCTCCAACTTCTTGTCTCACTGTATCAATAACAACAAGAGCTGCAGTGGGGAAGTGGAAGCTGCCTTGTTCTTTCTTGGATCTCCTCTACACTCTCCAGGCTCTGGCATTTATTCTTTCTCCAGAGACCTCAGAGTTAAACTATCTACAGCTGGCAAAGAGCTCCTCTTAGAGCCTGCATGGGGCAAATAGGCTGTTGCTGAGGACCAACTGAATCAGCCCCACATCCCATACCTGGGATTAAAACAAAAACATGTTAAGATACACAACATTTCCCCCCTTTTTTGTAAAAACTGGCCTTTCTTTTAATGTAAACAAAACTTGCTGTTGCTTTCTGAAATAACGTAATGTGAAGCTCTAGTCCTATTGAAAGCTACTCTCATGAACTATTTAGGATAATTAAGAAATGCAAACTAATAGTGAATCACATTTGTGGTTCTGTTAGATACTGCTTTAGCTAAACACAGATGTTTTCCAACTCAGTTGCTGAGTGAAGTCTCTAATGACAATTAAGCTAGAGACCAATCTATGATTATAGCAGTATATCATTGGGAATCATTTCATTGACTATCTTTTTTTTTTTTTTTTTTTCTGTTCCTATTTGATTCCATCCTAGGTCTCTGGGCTATCTGGATCCATTTTCCTGGCACTCCAGGCAGTATTACGCTGGGCACCCTCTCATGGTATGTGTCTTGAGCTGGATCAGTCATTGGATGATCACTCCAAAAGCCAACTTTATCTTAGCACATCTTGTAGGCAGGAGAAAATATAGGTCAAGGTTTTGTGGATATGATGGCACCCCAATTTCTCCATTGGAAGTGTTGCCTGGTCACAGAAGATGTCTGATTCAGGTTCTGTGTCCTTTGTCTCATAGATCCTGGAGTTTCCATTGCTCTAGGTTTCTAGGACCCTGTCCTACTTGTTTCCCTTTCTAGCCTTAATAGGAGAGGAGGTGCCTATTCTTTTTGCAACTTGATATGGTAAGACTGGTTGGTATCCATGAGAGGCCTGTCCTTTTCTGAAGAGAAATTAAGAGGAGTGCAACTGGGTTGGGGGGGGGACTGGAAGAAGAGGAGAGAGGGAAAATGTCAGGATATAATTAATTAATAGATACATAAATATAAGTGCTACTGAAGAGGAATCACTGCAGAGTACTCACACCCAATATCTAAAGGCAGATACGGATATTTTACAGGCATCCCAGTGATTCTGGTGTGCAGAAAGAGTGGACACCCATGGCACTGAGGACTCCTGTTTATCATATGCTTAGTCATTGTTGTATAAGACCTGTAAAAAATGGTAGGCACTTGGACTGACCATGACATCAATGTGTTTCTTTGGCTTCTGTCTTACTTTTCACCTTATTTTCATTATGCTCCTTCTATAGAACATGTTCCTGTGAATAGTAACTCATGAGAAATTGAGGACCCATGAGTTACAACCATAGAATTAAGCTTTCCAATTTATTTAGAGGATTTCGGTTGTTTAATGCCCCTCATCAGGTAAATAATCTCTTCACAACTCTAAGGAAATGATCTTTGAATGGTTAAAATCTTTTTTGAAAAAATTTCTTTAGCACTATGTAAAGGGTTCATTTAAAAATGCCACTTCATCACCAAGGAAAAACACATGCTAAACAAAATTATTTTATATTTAGTTTGAACTTTATGCAAGCAATTTGTCTGTTCTTGATATAACTTATAGTGAGAAAAAAGAGCCTGACAACATTCTTTCTAAGCATTGCAGTTTAAAAAAAAATGACCGAATATCCAAGTGTCAATTTGCATTTTCAAGTGGTGTCATGGCGAGTTTATTTTTGCTGCAGAGATTTAACTGTGCTTTAATAGAAAATTTAAAGTGTGACATAGCACAGTATATCCTAAAAGAAGCAAGAAATAAATATTGTTACACTTAGTCTATATTCTTTTTAACATTTTGCAAATAGTATTAACATTTTCTAAGAGATACATAAGTTGGCTTTGAGTTCTTGTGTGTTTGTATTGGTAATCTTACTAAGTAAAGAGTTCTTGTTTTCCAACTAATTCTCTCATCTTGTCTGACAGAGTTTCGGTTAAACTGTCCTTCTCTAATAGATCTGTAAAATCAAAGTAGGAAATGATTGCAAAAAATAATAGCAGAGATGGGTTAGATGATAAAGAACCTTTCATGCAAACACGTGGATGCTGGCTCTCTGGTACGAATATAAAACCCAGTGGTAATTGTTGCAAAGCTGTAATCCTAGCCTTGGAAGAGCCAAGACAGCCATATATCCAGATATATCTGGCTAGAGATCTGGATTCAATAAAAGATTCTGTCTTAAATAAACAAGGTGGATAACCATAAAAGCAGACACCTTATATCAACCTCACATACACATCAACACATGTACCCTCCCCCAAACAAATCATGAAACTTTACATCACATGGATAAACACATATACACAAAATAAGTCATGAAGAAAATCCCTTTCACTTATGCTTTGAAGTTGATGTTTTAAATATGAGGGGGTTTAGAGATAAGAAATGAGTAGGGATCTAGAGTTTTTGCATGAAGAAAACCTCAATTTTGTGTTTTCCCCCAGACTTGTGATAATTATTTTATTTGTAAATTGAATTTATATTTTTATAATATTCTTTAATATTTGAATATTTTTAATGAGTAAAAAACTTTGAGGAGGAAATTAAAAGAATTTAGCTTGAGACAGAATTCAGTGCTCTCTGTTTTTTTTTGTTTGTTTTAGTGACAATTAATTTATTAATGGATTGAGGAATACAATTTTTCTTTCAATGCAGTTTATTCAGGAACCTTGAACAATCATCTGACCCTGGGTAAAGCCAGCCCACTTTAAATAGCCTCTGGGTAGCCAACCTCAGCATGCCACGTGGGCAATGCAGATAGGTCCACATACATGGAAGCAAGCCAGATCCTCAGCCTTAGCCAAATGTGGAGTTGTTTGTGACAGAGAGCACTCACCATTGGGAAGGTGGAAGGCGGAAACCAGCTCCATCTTTAAGGCATAGCATTCCGCAGCTCTCTACAGTTCCCCCTTTTTGTTTTAGACGCATCAGGCAAGAGTAGAGGTCACCTAAATGAACATCGGTACAAAGTCCCAATTTATTTCTAATATCAGAGATCAGACCTCTACTCTTGCCTGATGCGTCTAGACCTATATGTTTTTAAAATAATAAATATTTCCTAGCAGTACTCTAACACAGGACTACAAACTGTTGTTTAAAACAATGGAAGTTTAGTTCCAATACTATCTTGTCGGCTAGAAGTACAAGATCATAGATTTATTCTGTTGATAGGTTGTTTTGTTGTTTGTTTCTTCTCATAATTATATGTATGTATAGAATGTATTGCAATCTGCTCTAGCACCATTATCTTCTCTTCCTCCTTTCCCATTCACTCCTGCTGTTTCCTTTCTTCCCAGCGAAGCCACTACTACCCACATTTCATTTCTTGGCTGCTGTTGTCGATGGTGGTGGTTTTGTGTGTGGTTGTGTGTGTGTGTGTGCAGCATTCCTTGTGCAGATAGCCAAAGCTGCTATATTTATGTGATTATTATGACTATAAGTTCAAAAAGACCATATAATCTGTACCTTTCTTCAATATTTTGCTGATTTCCAGTAATTACTGAATTTTTTTTTTTTTTTTTTTTTTGTAGAGGAATTTTAATCCAGCAATATGGCTGCTTTGACAAGGGATTACCTCTATAGACCTTCCAGATCTATGCAATCTGTGTGGAATGCAGACAAGCTCTGGTTTGCAGTATTATTTGGCTGGAGTACAGACATGCCATTAGTACACATTTAAAAAAAATTACTATTATTATTTATTACAATTTATTCACTTTGTATCCTGGCTGTAGTAGTGTACCTCATCTCCTCCCGGTCCCACCCTCTCTCCCGCATCTCCTCCCATGCCCCTCCACTAGTCCACTGATAGGGGAGGACCTCCTCCCCTTCAATTTGACCCTACCCTATCAAACAATGAAGTTAAAGTTAATTTGTAGAAGAAAGCACCCAGGTTTGAAAGTGACATCTAATTGAGGGGCAGACAAAGTGACTAAATCAGAGCAAGGTTTGACAGAATGAGTCTGAGATCAAATATGCCCAAGTCTCACGAGAACAGCACAGAACAGAGAGGCTCATTGAAAGCAGCTCAGGTGGGGGAGTAGAGTGGAGGGTGAGCAGAGAAAAGCAGTCCTGCAGTGTGAGTAGTGTATGTGGCAATTTAACCAATTTACACAGAGACAGATTTCAGAGAGAACGAGACAGAGCCGGAATCCGAAGGAGCTGGAATGTTAGAACAAATTGCCAGAGTTAGAGAGCAATCAGAACAATCCAGTCATGATCCGAGAGAAAGAAGCCAGTTTGAATCAGTTAGCTTGCAGAGAAATTTGGTCTAGAGCAGCTAAGATGAAGGAGCCTGTGAGAGCTCAGAAGAAGCTACAAAGCCTAGGAAATGGATATCATCTCAGGGTTAAGATTATGTTTTTATAAGAAGTAGAAACATCTGGTGCCTGAAGTGGCTGAAGGGAAACCCAAAGTGATTGGAGAAGGAGAAATCTTACCAATGTTGCAGAAAGCAGAGGAGCTCTGGCAAAAAAGTCACGGAGGACAGGACACAGAAAGCCACCGAGGAGAAATTTGGCTGGGATTGTGTTCAGAGGAAGCATCCGTTCTTCAAGTTCAGCTGGAAGCCCAAAGAGACTCTAGAGACTCCAGGGCTGCAGGAGCCTCCGAGACAGTGAAAAGCAGAAGATAATGTTAATTATATAGACAGACTTTTCCTACATTAAAAAATGGGAAACTCCACTCCAGATATCTTAAGACCAATGGTAGGTCTTGAGAAGATAGAAATGTTACTTGAAAAAGCTATTGTAGTACTTACTACAACCGTGACCATTGGAGTAAACCCCTCAGTCCTTTCAGTTACATTCTTTATATATTTATTTCTCAAAAAAGGATTTAAAAATAGCTGCACAACAAGAAAAATTCCTATGATAAGACAAAAGCTGTAGAGACAAAAGACATTGGAAGTAAAAGAACAGGACATGTTTAATTGTGCAATGATACCTAATAGAACTGAGTATCAAGACAGAGAGCCTATTGAACCTACAATACTACCTCTTCATGAATCAGAGGAAAGGCGACCGTCGAGCTTTCCTAGTCACCCAAGAGCAAATGCCAGAAAATGGTAAATAAGTAAACACATAAGTAAATCATGCAAGGAACAACTAGATGGAATTCCGTTAAAATACAAGGTCTTAAACATTTTAAAGAGTCAGTAGTAACTTATGGAATGCATTCACCCTGTATGTGAGACAGATGTTCAATACCTGGGGATAACCTAACCAGTATTATCTTCCAAGACTGGAAAGGTTTAGCAGCAGCTGTGCTGCTGGTTCTCAATTAAAATGACTAACATGGTTGTAAGAGGAAGCTGCTGCAATTATGAAAAATTGCAATAAGTCTGGAGGTATTAATATTAAAAGATAAATAGTTAGGTGAAAGTCAATATGCTCATTTAAGCCAGCAGGTGCAATTTGATGACTCTGTTATTATACAGTATATTTGAAGAGCCTGGGATAAGGTAGAGGAACAAGAAAAAGATCTGTATCATTCACAAATATTATGCACAGCTCCATGGAGATATTTATTGATTTCTTTCCTAGGAGACATGAGGTCATTTGAAAGGGATTTTAGGAAGAAAGACAGCAAACCCAGCAGAGCTGGGTGAGGGTCCCAAGCATCATTGTCCCCCATCCTGAGGAAGTCTGTGTGGCAACAGACTGGCCTTCTGCTTGGAGATCTTCCTGCCTTCTCCCTGTTTGCCTGGCCCACCTGGGACACAATGGAGGGAGTACCAGGTTGGCTAACACCAGAGTCAACCAGATGGCTACAGGCTAGCATAAGAACACAAGCAACGAAACTCAGGACCATATGACACCGTTGGAAATGAGTGGTCCTAAAGAAATCCATAAAACTACAATCAAACAGAAGAAGGAAAAGAATAAACTGTTCAAGACCTAAAAAAAATGGAAATAGAAGCAACAAAGAAAACACAATCTGAGCTAATCCTGGACATGGAAAACCTAAGAGGACAGGAACTCCAGACACAAGCATCACCAGCAGAATACAAAAGATGGAAGAGAGACTCTCAGGGATGGAGAGGAAGAAGGGTGGGATTGGGAGGAGAGGAGGGAGGGGCCTATGGGAGGATACAAAATGAATAAAGTGTAATTAATAAAAAATTAAAAATAATAATAAAAATGATTGAAGAAATCGATACATTAGTCAACAAAAAATGTTAAAATTAAGAAGCTCCTGACACATAACATCCAAGAAATCTAGGTCACTATGAAAAGATAAAACCTAAGGAGTCTTTTCTGAGACTGATACTACAACTAAAGACCATGCATGGTGATAACCTAGAACCCCTGCTCAGATGTAGCCCATGGCAGCTCAGTGTCCAAGTGGGTTCCCTAGTAAGGAGAACAGGGACTGTCTCTGACATGAACTCAGTGGCTGGCTCTTTGATCACCTCCCCCTGGGGAGTGCAGCCTTACCAGGCCACAGAGGAAGACAATGCAGCCAGTCCAGATGAGACCTGATAGGCTAGGGTCAAATGGAAGGGGAGGAAAAGAGAGAAGGAGGGCAGTATTGGGAGGGGATAAGGAAGGAGGCTACAGGTGTGATACAAAGTGAATAATTTTTGGGAGACCTCTACATATTCTTTTTTTAATTAAATTTTTATTTTTTAGTATTAATTGCAGTTTATTAACTTTGTATCCTAGCTGTAGCCTGCTCCCTCATTCCCTCACAATCCCACTCTCCCTCCCTCATCTCCTCCCTGCCCTTTTCCAAGTCCACTGATAGGGGAGGTTCTCCTTCCCTTCCATCTGACCCTAGCCTATCAAGTATCTTCAGGACTGGCTGCAAAGTCTTCCTCTATGGCCTAGCAAGTGAATAAATTTTAATAAAAAAATAAAAAAGGAAAAAAAGGAATAATATGAATAGAAGAAGGAGAAGACTCCCAGGTGCAAGGCCCAGAAAATATTTTCAACAAAATCATAGAAGAAAACTTCCACAACCTAAAGAAACAGAGGCCTATCCGTGGTTGAAATATACCTCTATAGTGTCCTATACATTAGGGGGTACAAAAGTGGGGTTCATGATGTTACTCTGTTTAATTATCTGTGAATCTTAACATACATTGAAGAACTATATCAAATATTCTAAGTTTTAATATAGAAATCCTTGATTTTAATTTTTTTAAAATTTTAGGTTTTAAATACACATTTGTTAATTTTAAGAAATAAAGTAATTTAAGAAATATTGACAATACTGAGATAGCTATTTTAATAAATATAATAGAAAAAAATCTTTCCTGAGGAGAAAATAAACACACAAATTTATTTGTTTCCAACTGATTCTCCTTGAGGTTCTTTGTTCAGTGTCCTGGAATTAGCCTGTGTAAGATTGCCACATATCATACATATTAATTAAAAATTAAACAGAGAAGAAGATGTCAAAGTCACTGCTGCAGCTGTGAAAGCAGAATCTTGTGCACAGGCATATGGAGACGTACAATCATCTGCACATCATGTGCATCCGGTGGTGCTCTGTTACAGAATAGGTGGCTGGAGAGAAACGGCCAGCCACCTAGGGAACAGTGCTTCCCTGAGAAGCTGCCGTGACACCTGCAAATCCGACCCGAGCCACGTCACAGCCGCTGTGATGTTCTGTTTCCTACACAAATAAAAGCACATTTGCTCTTCTTCATCAGATGGTTTATTATTGGCAGATAATCACGCTGCTGTGGAGAACTAACGAGTAAATCCATTGAGGCAAAAATCCCTCACTTCAGAGAGAATAAAAGGTAATGTATTCTTCAGCCAAATATGAGTGACCATGGCAAGAGAGCATGAAATCAAGTTGTCCAAAAAGATGTGTCGTTAATACATATTATCAAAGAAAAGTCATAAATGAAGCCATTTGCCAAATATATAGGGTCTAAGCAAACAAATTACAACAAACTTGGAAAACTCTATTGTAGGTTTCAGATACTGATAACTTTTTACCATTTGGATGAGCAAAAGATTATAATTTGTTATGAATACATTTTGAAGGGTTTCATGACACAGGACTATTAGGTCAAGCACAAATGTGGGTAACTGATGTCTTTTAAAGAGAATAAAACCTATACATAATATTTGATCTTATTCTTCTATGTTTTACTTCTCTTCCATGACCACAAAGTTAATTCTTCTGAATATGAAACTTTAGCAAAAGAGCAGTTTTATATTGGGGTGGGATCTTAGTATTGAATTTTGTGTATGAGAAGGCCATTTCTTTCTTTTTTTTTTTTTACATACCACAGTGCTAGGAATGTGCTTTCCTAGTGCTTTCCTTATACAGATAAGCCTGAGTTGACAGAAATGAAACTTTCAGGAAACAAAGAAGTTGGCAAAGCTACTAAGGAAGAAGTTGCAGATTGTATCAGATTTATAGGTCCTTATTATATACTGTTTTCTGTTTTTCTGTCCTCTGACTCTGATATAGTATTACATAGGACATGATAGGAGTAATGTAAAAGAACACAGTATGCCCCAAAAATGTAAGGTGGCTTTTGAGAGAGGAAAATACTATGACTGGCCAAACAATTCTGTCTTGCTATTGGCTACTTGTTTTCTTCTGTCTCCAAAGCTATTTCTACTTGACAAAATATTTCATCTGAGGTTTTAAGATTTTGAATAACTAATAATCTTGTTATATCTCTATCTAATTTGATTTGATTCCATTCACAGTATAAATTCAAGTGGAAGCATAAATTGTGATTTTAGGAAAACCAGTTTTTAATAAGTAAGTTTTGTCTTACCTTTTGGTGATTTAATAATTTTTCTTCTGTCATTTTGCTATATTCTCCAGTTATAGTATGGGAAAAAATGAACTGTCACATTGCATAATAGTTTAGAAAACATTATAATATTTTAAATATCTTAAAACAAGGTTATTTATTTGTAATGTAGCAAGCAATATTTCTGACAAGGGTAGAAACAAGAGCTTGGATTTGTGAGAAATTGAAATAGCTTTTGTAAATTTGGTGAGCACAAGAAAAAAGATCTTGTTTCTTAATTTAATCAGAAAGAGAAATGAGACTCCAATACTATTGCTCATCTTTTCCCATTGGCAAAACTTGTCATTTTTATATTATAAACATATTTTCAACTAACTATATTTTGTGACAACTTAAATACTCATTTAACCAGGTACATGGATTATATATATAAAATGGTACTATTTGCTATAACAATATAGCTAACCTATATCAGTAGGTATAATAGATGTCAGTAGAGTCAAGGGTCAATTACTTTCTAACTGGCAGAGGTCTCAGTATGTTGCAGGATATCTCATGGCCTTTAATTTGTTGTATCTTACCATGTTTAATATGAATAGTTATGGTAATAAAATGGAATTAATGCATTTATTATTCTATGTGTTGAAATTTAAAATAGGGTACCTTTATAATTGAATCCCAACAGTAATATTTTAAAATGAGTTTTTTAAAATTATAAACCCAAATTATACTGAGAAACAAGAGAATTGGTTTTATGATAGCTGTGGAAATTTTGAACCTTTTGAAAATGAAAAGTTGGTTTATGGGAAGAAAGTAATCTTGGCCAGAAAGTGTTCACTAAAAATATGATTAACTAGAACATGTAAGTATATTTGCAATTTTACTAAAGTAATTATCAACACTTATTTCAATCACATAAGTAAGTATGCCAGAAATTAAGCACATCAGGTAAATGTTAAAGTATCTAAATACAAAAGAAATTATAATTAAAAGAAATAATTAATTATCAGAACTTGATATTTAGTTCAAAATTGCTAGAGATATTTTTAAGTTCTGTTAAATGAGGTGCTCCTTTGTTGGTACAATAGCTGTGAGTGCCACCCAGCTTTTCTGTAGTCCACGTGGCTATCATATGAGAAGCTGGTGTCAGCTTAAGGTAATAATGAGACACAGGTTCCTCTCCTGAAGTTCTGCGGCACAAGAGATCAGTAGAAATTCCTGATGGAGTCCCTGCTCTCAAGGATGAATGAGGTCTCTGATACGGTGGTCTTCTGGCTTTAATTTTGTTTCTTTTATTTATTTTTTGTTGTTTTTTTAATTTAATTTTACTTTTTATTCTTTATTAATTACACTTTATTTACTTTGTATCCCCTCAGTTGTTCTCTCCCTCCTCCTGTCCCAATCCCTCCCTTCCTTCACCCTCTGCCTGCATGCCCCTCCCCAAGTCCACCGATAGGGGAGGTCTTCTTTTCCTTCCTTCTGATCCTAGTCAATTAGGTCTCATCAGGAGTGGCTGCTTTGTCTTCTTCTGTGGCCTGGTAATGTGGCTTCCCCCTCAGGGGGAGGTAATTAATGAGCAGGCCAATCAATTCATGTTAGAGACAGTCCCTGTTCTTATTACAATGGAGACCACTTGGATACTGAACTGCCATGGGCTACATCTGTTCAGGGGTCTTAGGTTATCTCCATGCATAGTCCTCAGTTGGAGTATCAGTCTCAGGAAAGACCTCTGTGCTCAGAATTTTTTGGTTCTGTTGCTCTCCTTGTGGAGTTCCTGTACTCTCCAGATCTTACTGTTTCCCACTTCTTTCCTAAGATTCCCTGCACTCTGCCCAAAGGTTGCCCATAAGTCTCAGCATCTGCATTGATAGTCTGCAGGGCAGAGCCTTTCAGAGGTCCTCTGTGTCAGGCTCCTGACTTGTTTTCTCTTTTCTCCTTCTTCTGATGTCCATCTTCTTTGCCTTTCTGGATAGGGATTGAGCATTTTAGCAAGAGTCCTCCCTCTTGATTAGTTTCTTTAGGTGTACAGATTTTAGTAGGTTTATCCTATATAATATGTCTATATGAGTGAGTATTTACCGTGTGTGTCTTTCTGCTTCTGGGATATCTCACTCAGGATAATCTTTTCCAGATCCCACCATTTACCTGCAAATTTTATGATTTCCTTGTTTTTTTACTGCTGAGTAATATTCCATTGTGTAGATGTACCACAATTTCTGCCTCCATTCTTCAGTTGAGGGGCATCTGGGTTGATTCTAGCTTCTGGCTATTACAAATAAGGCTGCTCCAAACATGGTTGAGCAAATGTCCTATTGTGTACTTGAGCCTCTTTTGGATATATGCTGATGAGTGGTATTTTAGACTTTCATTTTCTTCGTGCACATCATAACCAATTACAAGCTTTTAGTTTGAGTTTGGAAAATTATTTTATACTTGAATGTATTACTTTAAAAGAAATGACATAAAAACTTATTGTCTGGACTGGATAAGAGCTATAGAGGATGAAGAGAGAGGGAGGGTGGGATTAAGAGATGAGTGAGGGGACTACAACTGAAATAAAAAGATAATAAATTGAAATAGATAGATAGATAGATAGATAGATAGATAGATAGATAGATAGATAGAGAGAGAGAGAGATGGATAGATAGATAGAGAGATAGATAGATAGACAGATGGAGAGGTAGATAGATAGGTAATTCTTGGAGCAGACTTTTCATTTTCCCCATGTTGTTGCACATAAAAGTAAGGAGCAACAGTAAACAAGAACATATGTAATACCATACTATATCTATAGTATATTATAGTATTATAGATAATACTAGATCCTCAGTAAAAAGTTAAAAAAGTTTTAAGTAAAAGTCACAAGTGTTTTTCTATTTTTTTGAATTAATTTCTCTGGTTCCAAAAATAACGTTTAAACATTTGAAAAAGAATTTAACATTTTTTTTTAATTTTAATTTTTCTTTTTAGTTACATTTTGTTAACTCTGTGTCCCAGCTGTATCTTGCGCCCTCATTCCCTCCCCAACCCCAAACTCCCTCCCTGGTCTCCTCCCTGCCCCTTTCCAAGTCTACTGATAGGGGAGGACCTCCTCACCTTTCATTTGACCCTGTTTTATCAGGTATCATCAGGGCTGGCTGCAAAGTCCTCCTCTGTGGCCTAACAGGACAGCTCCTCCCCTGGGGGGAGGGGAGGTCAAAGAGCCTGCCCTTGAGACCTTGTTAGAAATAGTCCTTGTTCCCCTTACTTTGGAAAACTACTTGGTTACTGAGCTACCACGGGCCACATCCGAGCAGAAGTTCTAGGTTATATCCATAGATGGTCCTTGGTTCAGTGTCAGTCTCAGAAAAGACCCTGTGCCTGGATATATTTGGTCCTTGTAGAGCTCCTGTCCTTTCCATATCATACTAACTCCCCGTCTTTCATATGATTCCCTGCACTCTGCCGCGGGTTTGATTATGAGTCTTAGTGTCTGCTTTGAAACACTGCTAAGTAGAGTCTTCCAGATGCCTTCTGTGGTAGACTCCTGTCATACGTTCAATGCACATCCCATTTGTCTTTCTAAATGAGGATTGATCATCTTCGCCCATGTCCACTTTCTTGATTATCTTCTTTAGGTGTGTAGGTTTCATTATGTTTATCATATCTTGTAGGTCTATATAAGCGAGTATATACCAAGTTTGTCTTTCTCCTTCTGGGATACTTCACTCAGAATGATCTTTTCTAGATCCCACCATTTGCCTGCAAATTTCATGATTTCCTCCTTTTTGATTGCTGAGTAGTATTCCATTGTGTAAAAATACCACAATTTCTGTATCCATTCCTCCGTTGATGGACATCTGGGTTGTTTCCAAGTTCTGGCTATTACAAATAAAGCTGCTATAAACATGGTTGAACAAATGTCCTTGTTGTGTACTTGAGCAAATTTTGGGTATATACCTAGGAGTGGTATAGCTGGGTCTTGAGGTATCACTACTCCTAATTGTCTGAGAAAGCGCCAGATTGACTTCCAAAGTGGTTGTACCAGTTTATATTCCCACCAGCAATGGAGGAGGATTCCCCTTTCACCACAACCTCTCCAGCATGTGCTGTCACTTGAGTTTTTTATCTTGGCCATTCTGATGGATGTAAGGTGAAATCTCAGGGTCATTTTGATTTGCATTTCCCTGACGGCTAATGAGGTTGAGCATTTCTTTGTTTCTCTGCCATTCGATGTTCCTCTTTCAAGAATTCTCTGTTTAGCTCTGTTCCCCATTTTTTTAATGGGATTGCTTGGTTTGTTGCTTTTCTGCTTCTTTAGTTCTTTATATATACTGGATATTAGCCCTCTGTCAGATAAAGGGTTGCTGAAGATTCTTTCCCAATCTGTAGGCAGTCGTTTTGTTTTGATGATGGTGTCTTTTGCCTTACAGAAGCTTTTCAGTTTCATGAGGTCCCATTTATTGATTGTTGCTCTTAGAGCCTGTGCTGTTTGTTTTCTGTTCAGGAAGTTGTCTCCTGTGCCAATGAGTTCTAGGCTGTTCCCTACTTTTTTTTCCAACTGATTTAGAGTATCTGGTTTTATGTTGAGCTCCTTGATCCACTTTGACTTTAGTTTTGTGCAGGGTGATAAATATGGATCTATTTTCATTTTTCTGCATGTAGATATCCAGTTGGTCCAGCACCATTTGTTGAAGTTGCTGTCTTTTTTTCCATTGAATGGATTTGGCTTCTTTGTCAAATATGGAGTATTCATAGGTGTGTGGGTTTATTTCTGGGTCTTCTATGCGGTTCCATTGATCCTCCTTTCTGTTTCTATGCCAATACCATGCAGTTTTTGTTACTGTTGTCCTGTAGTACAGCTTGAGATCGGGGATGGAGACACCTCCAGATGATCTTTTATTGTACAGGGCTGTTTTGGAGATTCTGGGTTTTTTGTTTCTCCATATGAAGCTGAGAATCTTTTTTTCAAGGTCTGTAAAGAATTGAGTTGGTATTTTGATGGGAATTGCATTGAATCTGTAGATTGCTTTTGGCAGGATGGTCATTTTCACAATGTTAATCCTACCAATCCATGAGCACGGGAGATCTTTCCATCTTCTGATATCTTCTTCAATTTCTTTCTTCAGAGACTTGAAGTTTTTCTCAAACAGGTCTTTCACTTGCTTGGTTAGAGTCACACCAAGGTACTTTATGTTATTAGTGGCTATTGTGAGGGGTACACCCTTCACAATAGCCACTAATAACATAACATTTTTTATTATTATCATTTATTTCAATTTATTCAATTTATATACTGGCTGTGGCCCCCTCCTTCATCTCCTCTCAGTCCCACTCACCCTCACTTTTCTCCTCCCTCAGTCCACTGCTAGAGGAGGACCTCCTCCCCTCCTATCTGACCCTAGCCTACCAGGTCTCATCAGAGCTGGCTGCATCATCATGCTCTGTGGCTTGGCAAGGCTGCAAGGGGGGAGGTGATCAGAGAGTTTGTCGCTGAGTTCATGCCAGAGAAAACCCCTGCTCCCCTTATTAGGGAAGCCACTTAAACACTGGGTCTATGGGTACATCTGAGCCAGGGCTTTAGGTCCTCTCCATGGTTGGGGTATCAGTCTCTGCAGGGCTCCAGGGCTCTGATTTTAGGTTCTGTTGTTCTCCTTTTGGAGCTCCTGAACCCTCCAGGTCTCTCTCCCATTTCTTTCATGTTTTTGAGGACAGTGTTTGTTTCCAAACTTCTTTCTCTATCTACCAATGCTTCCATATGTCCTCCACTTCCTCTCAAACTCATGACTTCTTTTTTAGTTATTGTTTATGAATATATGTGCACATGTGTGTACATATATACATACATGCAGCCTATTGAGTGTATTTAGTTTTGCTCTTATGTGCATGTGTCTATGGCTGACCGTTAAGAATTGACTGACCTATCAGAAATTTATCCTTGGGAAGACTGATTCTCCCTTTCTCATCAGCCATTAATTGTTTATGGCACTTCATCCAGAAATGGAAGCTGACTACACCAAATAATGAACACTTAATGCAGGCCTTTCTGGTGGAGCCAAGAAATTTGATCCAGCAATGGTATATTTGTGAGGTTTCCTACTAGGCAAATACATGTCTGTGGAGTTCCCTGAACCTCCAGGGTGTTGGGCAGAAGGAAACAAGCATGTCTTATTATGGTGCCGTTATAGTTTTCTGAACTTCCAGGGTGTTGGGCAGAAGGAAACACACGCATGTCTTATCATGGTGCCTTTATAGTTCTCTGAACTTCCAGGGTGTTGGGCAGAAGGAAACACGCATGTCTTACATGGTGCCTTTCTATGCAGTTGTTCCAAAAATTCCTTAGTAAAGGCAGAAGGCTGGAAAGTTCACAGACAAATTAAAAATCAGATTCTGGAGGAGAGAGAGACAGAATTAAAAGACCAGATGCTGCAAAATTAATTAATATTTTTTTTTCCTTTTTTATTTTATTATTATTATTTTTTATCAGTTACATTTTATTAACTCTGTATCCCAGCCATGTCCCGATCCCTCATTCACTCCCAGTCCCTCCCTCCCTCCCTCCTTCATCTCCACCGTGCCCCTTTCCAAGTCCACTGATAGGGGGGACCTCCTCCCCATTCATCTGATTCTTTTTTTATCAGGTATCTTCAGGACTGGCTGCAAAGCCCTCCTCTGTGGCCTTCGGAGCAGTCCTGTTAGGCCACAGAGGAGGGCTTTGCATTAATTAATATTTTAAACAAACAAAAATAAGCAAAAGTGCTCTAAAACACAGCAGAACACTTTTGTTTATTTAATTGTCTCTAGATCAAATGTTCTGGAACAAAAAAATTCCAAACAAAATTAGATCCAGGCAACCACTTCAGTATAAACCTTGGACTGTTGAACAAATCAAGAATAAATTAGAGCAATACACATTAAAGTAATTTATGAGCAATAATGCTGTTTTCTTAGATATTTGGTCAGAAATGACATGGCATCATTTTATCATGGCTGTACTTAGAAAGCTTCTTCTGCCAACCCCATGTCTTGAATACTCATCTCTTGATCTCTAAAATCATCAAAAAGTATACAGGCATTATCAATGGTACATTCAGAAAAAGAGATGAGCCTTCTACAACAGATGAATTTTAATGAGAAACTACACTTGGTATAGAGACAGGATCTGGCAGCTGGAATTTGGGAGACATGAAGACCAATTCCTGATTCTTGCTGCATTTCAAAAGAGAAAAGTAGATGTGAAAGGAAGATTTATACACCACAGGCATGGAAATAAAATTTCCCATCTTAAAGCTGTGTTTAGCTTTTCATATAATAGAATAAAGACAGAGTACCATAAATATTTTTACTATAAATATGCCTTCCACACTGTCTACAGTGAGTTTGTGAATTATAAAAACTCCAACTTCACTGTTCATTTATATAAATTTGTTCTATTTGGTTAGGCTTTTGAAATGGGTATTTTATCTATGTTATCCCTTATATGTTGTGCATAAATCAAGTAATACATATACATTTTTAAGTCTGTAAGCAAGTCACCATTTTACTTTTTGTTTTTGCTTTTTTATTGATTTATTACAATTTATTCACTTTGTATCCTGGCTGTAGCCCCCTCACTCATCTCCTCCCAGTCTCACCTTCCCTCCCTCTTTTGCCCTATGCCCCTCCCATAGTCCACTAACACAGGAGATTGAAAGACTTGGAGAGCAAAGGAGCTCTACAAGGAGACCAACAGAGCCAAAAAGTATGGACCCAGAGTGTGCGTGTGTGCGGGGGAGCCTGCAGAGATTGATGCACCAACCAAGGACCATCCATGGAGATGGAAGCCACTGCTCAGACGTCAGACTGCTCAGTTCAGTCTCCATGTGTGTTCCCTCGTAAGGGGAATAAGGGTTGCTTCTTACATGGACTCAGTGGCTGGCTCTTTGATCACCTCCTGAGAGGCGGGGCAGAGGAAGAGAATACAGCCAATCCCAGTGAGACCTGATAGGCTAGGGTCAGATATTTTACTTTTTAAGTACCACTAATTTTAATTTAAATGTCTTATGTACATTTATAGAGGACATTTTTGTATATAAATATAATATAGAATGATTAAATCGAACTAATTAACATATCCCTGGCCTTACTAATATTTAAAGATTTATTTTTATTTTATGTGTACGGGTATTTACTGACATGAATGTCTGTGTACCATATGCAAGCAGTGACCACAGAAGTCAGAAGAGAACATGTGACCTATTGGGCCTGGAGTTACAGACAGTCGTTAGTTACCATGTGGGTGCCGGAACCAAACCAAACTTCTGGGAGAACAAGTGTTCTTAATCAATGAGCCATTTCTCCAACTCCAAACGTTAATTTTTTTCAGAGATACTTAATCTTTCAGATTCTCTTTTAGAATGTATAGTAGACCACTGTTAATATAGATACTTTGATGTGAGAAAGATCTCAAAATATGCTTTTTAATGCAAAAGCCTTTAAATGATTTTTGTATGTGTTGTTTTGATAGAATACCGTGAGAGAAGAAGCAGTAATGTATTTTGGCACACAGTTTAATGAAAGATACAGTCCGTCATGGCGTGGAAGACAGTGGTGTTTGGCCACTCTGCAGTCAGAAGGCAGGTTGCCACATTTTCTCATACACAGGAAGCAGAATGATAATAGCCAGTGGGACCAAGTATAGAACCCAAAGCCTACCTCAGTGATGTACTTCCTCCAACAAGGCTTCACCTCCCAAACGTTCCCAAACAGCATTGCCAGCTGAGGAACAAATATTCAAACATGTGAACCTAACAGAGATGATCTGTATTTAAATAAAAAAAAATGCTTAATACTAAATTCTTGGTTGGACCTACTCACTGAAGTCAGATGGACTTCACTGCTAGAAAAGAAAATATCATAGATATCTTGATCTCCTAGCAGTGGTTCTTAATGCTGTAATCCTTTAATACAATTCCTCATGATTCGGTGACACCATCATAAAATTATTTCATTGCTATTTCATAACTGCAATTTTACTACTGTTATGAACTGTAATATAAATATATGATTGGAACCCCTTCGAAAGTGTGTTTCCACCCCTAAAGTCGTTGCAACCCACAGGTTGAAAACCACTGTTAATTCAAAACAGCAGAATGGTTACGATAAGAAAATAATGTTGGAAATGATGTGGGGAAGGGGGAACTCTTAATTACTGTTGATGAGATTGCAAACTGGTCTAGGCAATCTGGATGTCAGTGTAAAGCACTTTCACTGAAAAAAATCTACATTGTGACACAGATATACTACCTCTGGTTATATGATCAAGAGACACAACATCCCACTACACAGATACTTGTTCAGCCATGTTCACTGTCACACCTTATAATAGCAAGGTGATGGTAATGACTGCTAAATGACTCCTAAATGACTGCCAACTGAATGGATAAAAAAATATGTGTTAGGTATACACATTAGAATTATAGTCAACTGTAACAAGAAATTAAATCATGAAACTTTTATTTAAATGGATGGAAATAGAAAATAAAATCTGAGTAAGATGAATAACACCCAGAAAGACAACATCACATGCTCTCTCATATTTGTAGTTTTTAGCTATGAATTTTTAGATCTGTGTAATCCCAGAAACCAGGAAATTAAGAAGGGACAAAGGTGGAAGATAGAGGAAGAAGGAGCTCTAAACAGGTACATAAAACGTTACAGTTGATATAAAGGGAGAAATGAAAAAAAAATCAGTAGAGGAGTTATATGGAGAGTGGGAAGAGAAGCAACATAGGAGAGGGGGAAATCCCATAGGGAATAATTTTATTTTGTATTTACAAGTAATAGATATATAGATACATGACTAAATAGAGAATTGGACATTCTCAAAGGAAGAATACAAATGACTGAGAATTGTTCAATTTCCCCAGGTACAAAAAATGTTAATTAAAATTACTTGGTGGAGAGTGTGTGGCTGGAGAAATGGCTCTACAGTGGCGAACGCTTGCTGCTTTTGTAGATGACACAGAATGGGTCAAAATGTTGGTTCATGGCCATCTTTAACTCCAGTTCCAGGGCATTGGAACCCCCTCTTCTAACATCTCTGGGCATCAGCGCCACATTGGTGCCCATACACACATACAGGCAAAACACTCATACAAATAAGTAAACAACAACAAAAATATTTGGGCTTTTCCTTTGAACTGGGGATTTTACTTTTTCCAAGTTCCTTAATTTTTATCAGTAAATTAAATTCTTTTTCTCAGAATTCTTTTTTTGGATGTGAATGGATATTAGTCATGATTTCACTATGTTTGGAAATTAATTTCCAAGATTTTTCCACACTATATGAATAGTGAATTTACCATTATGTGGATTAAGAGTTAGAAAACCACCGTCCAGATTATATTACAGATAAAGAAAATGCATTTTCTTTCTAATAGATTTCATACTTCACATGGTAAAATTGTTTATCTATAAACTGACAAAGAGAAATGCAAAATAATAGGTACATTTATCCTCAATTGCAATACAGAACTAAAAATGAAGGCTATCTTTATTTGTTTATAGGGAAACTAAAGGTTGCCCACCTTCATTTGAGGTCTATAAAAAGATATACTGGATATGACATTAAGTACTGTTAAATAAACAGTGGAATCAAGCCAGTTTTGGTGTCTTGGCTTGCTTTTTATAACAAAGACTGCAATCTTGTTTAGGTTGAAATAAATATTTTTATTTACATGGAAAACAACCACAAAATAAAAATTTTATTCACCAGCTTTGTTTTCAGTTTATAATCACTGAAATTAGAAGAACATAAACATTTAAAATCTCACTGAAACTCATGACTTAGAAGGCAAAAGTGCTTGGTTTAATGATGAAAGCAATCATTTAGTATTTACTTTTAAATACTTTTTCTTTTTTTTTTTTTGAGACGAGGTTTCTCTATGTAGCCTTGGCTGTCATGGACTCACTTTGTAGACAAGGCTGACCTTGAACTCACAAAGGTCTGTCTGCCTCTGTCTCCCTGAGTGCTGAGATTGCAGGCCTGAGCCACAACGTCCAACTTAAATAACTTTCTAACTAATAAATTAATTAGGTAAAGTAGAGTCATTCTTCTTTAATATTAATATCCCAATGTACAAAGCAGGCACGTTTTGCTGGTGACCTCTTAATTTAGCTTGCTCATAAAAGTGCTATCTAGTTTATAAGTTCCAAATTTTATATAACTAAACACAATTTAAATATTTACTTGCATCCTAGTGTTAGGTTTCTGATTTATAAGTTATTGTTGCTTAAGGACTTTGCGGTGATGACTGTCCTTTTACATTGTGAGATATGCAGTCCATGATAACACAGCTGTCGTCCATGTCTGGTTAGGGGAATGGATGACTGAAATCAGGTAGGCAGTATCTCAAGTAAATCTTTGGTATCTCAATTAATCCTGTTAATTAATCCTAGTTAATTAATCAATTAATACTTCAGCCTCACAGAAAGCTCACATGGGGTGCTTTGATAACATATTTACATTACAAATCAGTAAAGGTAGCACACTATATAAACTTAAAAAACCTTTCCCAGAGATTATAGGAAGGAAAAATGATAACAGCATCACAGAGCTCATGTTGAAATAATTACTGTTCTCTTGAGATTCAGAGGTTTACCATGAGTTTTCTAGAATTACTAATTATAATCAAAATCTAAAAATCATATACTTAAGATGTCAGATAAGACCAAGGACCTTGAAATTAAACAGTTAATTGAATTAGAGAGAAATCATGAGGGATAAGCCTCCAAATATCTTGTGGTTTAGAATGAGAGAAATAAGACTCAAAAAAGTCCCATGGTAGTGCTTCCTGTGTGTGGTAAATGCAATCAAGATAAACTTATTTATGAATCCACTGGGAACACATCATAAAATGATGATCACTTAAATTGGAAACATAAAATAAACCTCTGTTCCCTTTGGCAATGATTTCTACTAATAGCAATTCACCCACATGGCAATTTCCTGATTCAGCATACATATATAAATAAACCATGACATTTTGGGGGTAGTAATGTTTTTTTTTTTTTTCTGTCTTAATTTCTTTTGAGGCTATTTCTGAAACTTTTCTTAGCCATTACTAGTTTTCAAACCTGACTCATTCCATCAGGACATTAATATATACTTCCTAATGGACAAATGGCAGCTTCTTTGTAATCAGCTGAGGAGGAGGCAAGAGAATGCCTTTGTTGTTTAGAAAGAAAACGATGATTTTTGAAAACTGAATTTTTTTTCCTTAGGATAAATGAGACATCATAGGTCAATTCAAAGCAATGAGATTGTTACTAGAAAGCACGCAGCGGTTTTAGCCCTTTAAATTATGTATGATAATCTCGGAGATGTTTAAAAGTCAGTAAAGTGCTTTATGTTCTAGAAAGGAAAAAGGAGGAGGAACAGGGTTACCACACTCTTAAAGAATAGAGTCCCGCAAGGTGGGGCTTGCAGCTATCTTCATACTTACGTGAAATGTTGACATACACCAAGATAAGTGATTCTAACTTGGCAATTGCCTTAAGGTTCTTCAATATATAGTGTAAAGCGATTCTGTCTGACTAGTAAAGTTCTTATTGCCTTTGTCTTGTAATGTTATAATCTCTGTTCATAGCATGTTTTTTTAACCATATTATGATTATTTCTATCTTCCAGTGCCCTCAAGTAATGTAGAAATACAGTGACTTTCAAATTTTATTTTCTGTCATATTTTTGAAGTTCTCGAATGAAATCAGTTTTTCATTACTGTTTCATTATCTACAGGAATACATTGCTGAACAATTCTAGGAAAGTAACAACTTTTATGATTTGCTTGTTATTTTTGTGTCCCCAAGCACCCATTGTTACTGAAAGCTTAGTTCCCAGGTTAGTGTTAGAGTTGGTGGAATTCTTTAAAGGGGAAGATAAATGGGTAGTCTTTGGCCACCAGAGGTGTGGACTGTTTCTATAAGGAGAGATACTATCATAAAAAATGTCTGTTCAGATACAGTACAATGAAAGCCCATATTCTGTAGAGTCATTACAATAATGAGTCCACCCTTCCTCTTTTCTTTTTTCCTTCCTTCCTTCCTTCCTTCCTTCCTTCCTTCCTTCCTTCCTTCCTTCCTTCCTTCCTTCTTTCCTTCTTTTTCTCTCTTTCTTTCTTCTTTCCTTTATTATTTATTACAATTTATTCACTTTGTATCCCGCTGTAGGTCCCTCCCTCTTCTTCTCCCAGTCCCACCCTCCCTCTTTTTCCCCTTTGCCTCTTCCCTAGTCCACTGATAGGGAAGGACCTCCTCCCCTACTATTTCACCATAGTCTATCAGGTCTCATCAGGACTGTCTGTATTGTCTTCCTCTGTGTCCTGGTTAAGATGCACCCTCCTAGAGGGAGGTGATCAAAGAGCCAGGCACTGAGTTCATGTCAGAGACAGTCTCTGCTCCCCTTACTAAGGGGGGACTGAGCTGCCTATGGGCTACATCTGAGCAGGAAGTCTAGGTTGTTCCATGCATGAGAGAGTGGCCGAGTAATTGCTTTACTAAAGATGAATGGTGTTGCAGGATGTTTAATACCATTGTGAACCCCAAAAGTGTGAACCATACCTTGTTTCTTGTCTGGTGTGGTTGAGCCCTATCACACACTTTTAATCCAAGAACTTTCTATATACAGGATTTAATAAAGTCAACCCTAGGACAAGAGGCGGAGCAGGAAACCCGCTGACAGGGATTAAGCAGTAGGAGGGACTTTGAGTTGAGAGATATGTAAGACAGCCTGGAGAGGAAGAAAGGGCTTCCGGTCTCTAGCTTGAATGATGGCTTTTGGGGCCTTATAGGCTTTGAGCTAACAAGCCTTTAGCCTTGGGAATTTGGCCTTTTTCTCCTGGGCTGTCAGTTGAGCTAGTGAGCCTTTTTTTTTTTTTTTTTCCATCCAGATCTGAGCTGAGAAGGAAGGTCAACTGGGTACTTTCTCTGCCTCTCTTAGCTAGCAGATTTTCTCCCTTCCCCCCCCCCGGGAGGGGGTGTTCTGTCTCTTCTCCTCAACCCTATACCCATTGTGTTCTCTTATACATGGGACTTCTTCCTATTGAATACAGCCCCGACACCACTGTGAAATCCTGAATGTTAGCCTCCAATGACATGGACTAAGAAAACCTTTCTCTCCTTATAAATTAGTGCCTTTGATACTTTATCACACTAATACAAAGCTGATTAGTAAATCTCAATGATTAAAATACTTAGTTCGATTCTTCAGCATAACAGCTAAATCATTAACCAAAACCCAACACTTCTGGTAATAATGTAAGTGTTGAACAACTTAGTCAAGGATTAAGATATTATTCATATAGGGCTCAACGTTTGACATATTAGAAAGCAAATGTTGATATAATAAAACAAAACAGTTTACTCAGCTATTTATTGAATCAGTCAACTAAGTGGAAACTATGGTAAATATTCCTTGTCTTCCTATCTTAGATTTACTGGTGGTATTAGAAAAACATTGAAATTGTTACTGCCATACTATTTTCACTTCACGATGGATTTATTTTGTTTTTACCACTCCTAGGCATATATCCAAAAGATGCTCAAGTATACATCAAGGACATTTGCTCAACCATGTTTATAGCAGCTTTATTTGTAATAGTCAGAACTTGGAAACAACCCAGATGTCCATCAACGGTGAATGGATACAGAAATTGTGGTACATTTACACAATGGAATACTACTCAGCAATTAAAAACAAGGAAATCATGAAATTTGCAGGCAAATGGTGGGATCTAGAAAAGATCATTTTGAGTGAGATATCCCAGGAGCAGAAAGACACACATGATATATACTCACTTATAACTGGGTACTAGACCTATAAGATAGGATAAACATATTAAAATATGTGCACCTAAAGAAGATAAACAAGAAAGAGTACCAGGGGTAAGATGATCAATACTCACCTAGAAAGACAAGTGGGATGGACATTGGAAATAGGAGAAAACAAGTAACAGGACAGTGGCCTACCACAGAAGGCACCTAAAAGACCCTACCTAGCAGTATATCAAAGCAGATGCTGAGACCCATAACCAAGCCTTCTGCAGAGTGCAGGGAATCATATGAAAGAAGGAGGAGTTAGTATGACCTAGAGGGGACAGGAGTTCCACAAGGTCCCAATATACCTGGACACAGGGGTCTTCTCTGAGACTGTTTTTCCAATCAAGGATCATGCATGGATATAACCTATAACCCCTGCTCAGATGTAGCCCAAGGCAGCTCAGCATTCAAGTAGGGTCCCTAGTAAGGGAGACAAGAAATATTTCTGGCATGAACTCAATGACTGGCTCATTGGGCTTCTCCTGAGCAGCCTTACTAGGCCACAGATAAGGACATTGCAGCAGTCCTGAAGATACCTGATAAGCTAGGGTCAGATGGAAGGAGAGGAGGATCAACCTTATCTGTGGACTCAGAACGGGGCAGGGAGGAAATGAGGGAGGGAGGGGAGTATTGGGAGGGAAAGAGGGAGAGGGCTACAGCTGGGATACAACTGAATGTATAAAATTATTTTTTTAAAAAAAGTATATCTGTGTTCACATTCTTTTTTAACCTCCTCATGGTGATTTGAAAGGGAATTGAAGAGTTTAAGTTAGCCTGGGTGTAACTCCATTTTGAAACAAAGAGCCATCTTGACTGGGAGCTGAATCAGGTACCAGAAAATATCACAAAATGTGCACCTGGCAGAAAACAAAGTTAACTCTCCTAGCAACAGCCTCCAGGAAATATCACAGAGTAAATACTTCATAGAAAATAGAGACAATCTCCCTGGCAAAAATCAATGAGAATCGGTTGGGAATTGGGTGAGAAAATTCTCCCCAATGTTTCAGATATAGTTCAAAAGAATAGCCATTGTACTCATATGTCTTAGGCCATTTTGCCTCATGTCCTGGACAATTGTACCTCAGAGAAGGTCACCTCGCCCCTCTAACTTTTACCTGATCCTTTAACTCAAGGCATGAAACCCCCTGCTTGCTGTCATGGAAACCCCCTGATCACAGTCTTTCCCTTTAAAAACCCTACTCACTTGGGTCTCGAGGTCCCATTTCTCTACTGCTGTGTCAGTAAGACTTGGGTCCCAGGTTTGATTGCTCTCTTAATAAAGCTCTCCTGCTTACATTGAGTCATCTCCTGGTGGTCTTGAGGGTCCCATGAACCTGGCATTACAGAATGACCTCCATAAACTAATGCATTTGAGTGGTTGGCAACACTTGGTAGACTGTTTGGAAAGGATTAGGAGGTGTGTTTGTTAGAGTAATTGTGTCACTGGTGGTGGCTTTAGGGTTATAAAAGCCCACTCCATTACCAGTGCCTTTTTCTGCCTCTGCATGAGGATCAGATGTGAGGACTCAGCTACTTCCAGCTACGCCTTTCCCCCCGTGCCATCTTCTCTGTCATAATGATCGTGGATTGTAACCCTCTGTCATCACGAGTCGCCGTAAATTTTTTCCTTCATTAGTAGCCTTGGTCATAGTGTCTGTTTTCAGCAATAGAAAAGTAACTAAAACAAATCCCTGGGCCAGAATGCAGTATTAATGTGTACATATTCTTTACTTGTTACTACTGAGGAGTAAAAGCAAAATGAAGACAAGGCCTAAATACCCGAGGGCCAACACGCTGAAACCTTTCTTGCCATTCTTAGTTAAAAATAAGTGTACCACACTACAATAATAATCCATTATATAAATCATTGTTTAAATTTACAAGAATATCCTTCAAAGGCATTGAATGATTTTTAAATGTATAACCTTCGTGGCATAAATGCAAAATGTTTTAAAGAAACCTTTACATTGTTAATATATAAATAAACGGGTTGCCTTCTGTTGTCAAACTTGACAGTCACAGACATTCTTCAATTTAAAGGTTGTCGTATTAATTAAAGGAAGACACAGCTGAATGTTTTTACAATGATCACAGCAGTAGTTATTTAAATTGCATTATAAAAATGAAAAAAACACTAACTTAGCTTGTTTTGACACAATGCATAGTACTTATGTAATTTAGATTATTTGATTGCTTTATTTAATGTATACTTTAAATATATATTTACATATATTACATATATATATATATTTCTGCCCTCTGTTTTGAAGGGACATTGTTTTGACTTATAAAATGAATAAGTAGAACATACCTCAAGGTAAGCTGTTGTCATTGCTGCTGGGAGGACCCTCTTGTGTTAACACTCAAATTTCTGGAAGGCATTACTAATTGTGAACAGAAACCGTAATTAAGGTTGTATTTGAGGAGACATTTCAAGAAACACTGAGCCAACATTTTCACTTCAGATGACTTTTTTTTTTCACTCTACTGTTAAATGAGGGTTTGGATCTAAACCCAATATTAAGTTGATAAAACTGTTTACATATCAGTTAAAATAAGTCGCCACTGATATTTGTTGAAACTATAAAGGAGGTTAGAACAAAAAGTTCATTTGAAAACCTGCCCTCCCTCCTCAATGTACAGGGTACATCCTAGAAAAGCAAGTAAGAAGAGTTAGAAGATCGGAAGAATGGTAGAAATTGCTGTCTTTTGGATATGGCATGATTGTTGCACACATGAGCTCACAGGAACTGTGGATACCTATCTAGACTTGCCCAAAATCAAGCCAGTTAAATTTCTAGCATGGGTAAAGGAGGAGCTATTGATGCTCAGAATCCTACAGCTACTGTCAGTGGATGGCTGTTGGGGAAGGGAGTCCTACTTTCCTTTGGGCAGAGGTGGCCAGTGGCAGGTTATCCATTCATCTGTGAATGATCCCAAACCAGCACTCAGTCAGCAGATTATTTTTAAAAAGAGGCAGAGAGAACTTGTAAACTGTAGAGGAATTTTAATCTAGCAACACCGCTGCTTTAGAAAAAGCTCTCATCCAATGACCTTGGTCTGTGTGTGATCCAGCTGGAACACAGACATGCCCATAGTATACACCCTTAATCCCTCTGGCTGGAATATAGACATGACACAGCTTTAATCTCTCTGAATTAAATTTAATCTCTCTGAATTTAGTACACACCATTACCTCAAAGGATGTCTAATTGAGGGCCACAAAAAGTGAGAAAGACTTGCAGAATGAGTAAGACATGAGATATGCCCAACTCTCATGAGAACAGACAGGAAGGAGAAGCTACGTAAGAATGCAGAGAGGTAACAGTAGAGTTTCTGGAGAAAATATAGTAGAGTTCAGGACTACAGTATAGTTCATAATTGAGTGCAGTTCAGTTAATGGAGTTCAGAGGAAGTTTTTCTTTTTTATTTGTTTTATTTCTTTTAAAATTATTATTATTTTACAATTTATTCACTTTGTATCCCAGTTGTAATCCCCTCCCTCATCTCCTCCAGGTCCCACCCTCTATCTGTCTTTCTCCCCTATTCATCTCCCTTAGACACGGATAGAAGAAGTCCTCCTTGCCTACTGTCTGTTCCTACCCTATCAGGTCCCATCAAAATTGCCTGGACTCTTCCTCTGTGGGCTGTGATCAAGCAGCAAGTTCCCAAGTTCATGTCAGAGACTCTGCTTCTTCTCTTACTAGGGAACCCACTTGGAGACTGAGCTGTCTATGGACTACATCTGAGCAGGGGTTCTACGTCCTCTCAATGTATTGATTTTGGTTGATGCATCAGTCTCTGCAGTCTCCCCTGGCATTGTGGGTCTCCTTGTGGGGCCCCTGTCCCCTCCAGATCCTTCTAGATCCTCCTTCTTTCATAAGATTTCCTGCACTCTGTCCAAAGTTTTGCTCTGAGTCTGCATCTGCTTTGATTCAGTGGAAACTTTTAGAGAATGTTTGTGGTAGGCTCCCATCCTGTTTCCTCTCTTCTACCAAGTCTTGTGTCTATTCTCTTTTCCCTTCTGAATGAGAATTAAACTTCTTCCCTAGGGTCCTCCTTGTTATTTAGCCTCCTTAGGTCTGTAGAATTTAGTATGTTTATCCTATTAAATATGGTTAATATCCACTTATAAGTGAGTATATACCAAGTGTGTATTTCTGCTTCTGGGTTAGGTCCATCCATTTTCCTGCAAATTTCACGATTTCCTTGTTTTTAATAGCTGAATAGTATTCCATTGTGTAAATGTACCACAATTTCTGTATCCATTCTTTGGTTCACAGTCATCTAGGTTGTTTCCAGATTCTGGTTATCATGAATAAAACTGCTATGAACATAGTTGAGCAAATGTCCTTGTATGGTTGAACATCTTTCAGATATATGCCCAGGAGTGTTATAGCTGAGTCTTGAGGCAGCATTATTTTCAATTTTCTGAGAAAGCACCAGATTGATTTCCAAAATGGTTGTATTAGTTTACATTCCCACCAGCAATGGAGGATGGTTCCCCTTTCTCCACATCCTCACCAAAATGTGTTGTCACTGGAGTTTTTGATCTTAGCCTTTCTTAGATGTGTGAAATGGAATCTCAGAGTCGTTTTGATTTGCAATTTCCTGATGACTAAGGATGTTGAATATTCCTTTAAGTATTTCTTTGCCTTTCGATATACCTCTGTTGGGAAATCTCTGTTTAGCAACATTAGCAAACTTATTCTATAAGGCCCACAGTTACCTTGATATCTAAAGCACACAAAGTTCCAACAAAGAAAACATCAGACCAATCTCTCTTATGAACAGTAATGCAAAAATACTCAACACTTGCAAATGGAATCTAAGAATACATCAAAGATATCATCCACCATGACCAAGTAGGCTTCATCCCAGCCATGCAGGGATGGTTCAATATATGGAAATCCATCAATGTAATCCACCGTATAAACAAATTGAAAAAAAAAAAAAACAAAACAAAACACATAATCATCTCCAGAAACAGTTTTTCTAAGCAAAGAAATTAGTAGGGGAGAGAAGCCATTTTGATTCAATCAGCTTGGAGAAGAGTTTTAAGACAGAACAGCTGGGTTGAATCAGCCAGAGTTCAGAAAGAAAAAGAAAGAGTGAGCTTATCCATTCACCAGTAAGTCTTGAAGGCTGAAAACATTCTAGACCTAGGTTCACAGACAGAGGCTAGAAGCTGAAGCCTTCAAGGTCTGGTCTTGCAAAAATTAGATCATATAAATGCAAGAAGCTTTTGGGCCTAGGCCTAGGGATATTTAGAGAGAAACTCTTTAGGCTCAGCCCAAGCTGTCTCTTGGTCACTCGAGAATATCCTAGTATTCCCTCCTCTTAGAAAATTAAAACAAACAAACAAACAAACTTTTACAATAAATTCTGAAGAAAGATGTGTGGAAGGGGAAGGGTTTTGGTGCACAGTAGCAGGTGGTTATGAAGATGTATTATATGCATGTATGAAATATTTGAAAATAAAAGGTAAAGTATTATAAATAATTAAACAACACCTACAAAGCTGGTTTTAACACAATCTGTAGTATTGACATAATCCAGTTTATTTGATTTCTTATTTAGTGTACAATTTTAAATATAAATTATGGCTTCATTATATATATTGCACATTTTTAATATACAGTTGCATTATTAACTTGTAGGTACATTTTCTTATTAAAGAACAAATTCTGAGTTCAAAATTCTAAGTAGTAGAGCCTGTGCCATGACTTGAAGATCATATTGCAATGAATAGCTAAAAGTACGCTATTGAAATCTTGAGCTCCTCTCTTAAACTTTTGCTACCAGGGAATTTTTGTTTCTCTAATGCATATTTTGCTAGAAACAGAAATAAGACTTTTCCATTTTACCTTATTGGAATACCAAATACATATTTCATAAAGTAAATGTTATTATGTAAATAAAAACAGCATATAGCATTTATGATCATTGGATAATTTCTTATACATTGTAATTTCACTACTTTTATCACATTCCACCCATTAGAGGGCAGTAAAATCACATTGTCAGTGTTACCTACACACAGGCAGCATAGGACAACCTCTATCCAAATGTAGGGATTTACTGATTATATGAAGCTTGTATATGACTTTTTCAGGGAATATCATTGTACCTGGCAATTAATCACATAGGTTAAATTTAAAAGATAACTTAAACCACAATTCAGCTAACTTATGTTGTCAGTTCCCTTTTTAATCTGTTTACATGTTGTTGTTTTTTTTTTTTCCATTATGTAAGATAAAGGAGACAAGACTGTATAGTCAAAAGTTAATTTTAAGATTGTCTTGTTCTCAATTTTGTTTAAGGGCCAACGAGGCCGAAATAGAGACCAGCATCTTTCAAGTTTGTCTGTTTTAATTTTGTCATCCTTGTTTAAATGGGAAGGTTTTGTAACTGGATCTGCCTCGTTTTCTTATTTTTCACGTAAATATTTTTAAAATAAAACAACTGTATGCAGTAAAGGGAAATCACAGGAAAACCTTGACATTTGTTTACTTAATTGCTATCTCATATGCTCTAAGTTTTCATGAGTATATGATAAGTATCATAAAGCTACTCACTTAAACTTTTAAAAAATACGCAGTATCTAAGCAATAATTCACTTTTTTAAATTTTCACTTTCAAAATTTATTTTTACCTTATTTCAAAAGGTACAGTAATGGAGATAGTGTAATGGTATGTAAAGATAGACAGAGATCAGTAACTGAAAGAAGTATTACATCTTAAATTTAACACATGTATTCTTTTAACATGAGACAAAGAACATATTACCATTATTTGTAGACTATAATGTATGTCAAGGTATGGTCTTTTTTATTTTATTATTTATTTATTTTTGTTAATTGCAATAATTCTTAGAAATGTGATATATTTCACTGAAAAGCATGAAGGTAATTCCTCTCAGTTTATTCCTGCTCAGATCCTTTTACGACTAATTTCTCTTTCCATGACTCTGACTGCTCTATAAACCTCATGCACATGGAATCTTAAAGTGTTTTTCTTTTAGTGACTGGATAGTTTGATGTATTATAATGTTCTGAAAATTCCTCTGTGTTCTAGTATAATTAAGGTGTTTTTTTTTTTCTTTTCTAACTACATGGCATATTTTGTGTGCTCATTTATCAGTGGTGAATAAGTTGTTCACATTTCATACTTGTTAAGACGAAAAGAATATAGAATATCTCGGTAATGCCATGATTTCAAACCAGGTGACTGGACACTCAGGGGTTGTGCTGCTGACCATGTAGTAATTCTACTTTAACTGTGTAAAATGTCACCAAAATATGGAATGGCTCTTCAAATGTGTTTTCACACTCCTCTAAGTGAACTGGTTGAAAGTGAGTTTGCTTAGGATTATTCATTTTGGTTACTATTCTAATCCAGTTATATGTACAAATCACCCTTCATGTGACATGTCTTGGCGTTCTGCAGCTTGTCTTGTGGCTTGTACACAGCTTGAACTTCTGAGAACTGTACGCACTTGACCTTTCTTAACTCTCAGCAAATTTTCTGGGGGCTGTAAATAAAGTTGGCTATTGCATACGACTTTAGTTTGCCTCATTTACTGGCTCCATTCTCCCCGGTACCACCACCTCGAGAGCCTTGACAGCGTGGACAGCTCCTCTGGATGTGCCTGCATCCATGTTATATATGCATCTTTAATTTTACTAAAGGCATTATGAAAAGAGGGAAAGGAAGAGGAAGATGAGAAACAAGAGATGGCAAAAGAGGATATAGGAATTTGGGAGGAGAATAGGGGATTTGAGAGAAAAATGGAGCATGACATAAGTTAATATATGGAAGACTTAATGATAGATCAGCAGTTTATGAGTGGAGGTAGAAAAATAGATGTAATAATAATAACAAAACCTCTAAATGTATGACAAAGGATGATCAGGAATTTTCTTAATTGAAAAGAAAATTCCTTCTGTATATTCTTATCATGCTTTCCCCCTTCCCAAACTCATCCCTGATCATCTCCACCTTACCGCTTCCCTAAATCTAAGCCCCCCCCCCGTCTCTGACTCTCTCTCTTTAGGAAGTAAAGAAAGTAAACAGGCAACTAAATGAGCAAAACAAACACACAATGGAAAAACTAAACAAAGCAATAGAGACATCCTACTAAATTCCACAAAATCAGAAACCAAAATGTGCAAGCAAAAATCTAAGAAAATGCCTAAACAAAACAGTATGAGAGAGAGAAAGTCTGTGGAAATACCCGGGAGTTCTTACTGCGCTGGCCATCTAATGTCGAGCACCCGGGAGTTCTTGCTGCGCTGGCCATCTAATGTCGAGCGTGAAGCCTGCACCTAAGTGTGGTTAGGATACCCAGTAAGATCCAGTTATAGAAACCTAATTCTCCCGTTGAGGTGAGTGTTAATTACATATAGTTTCTTACTTAGTGATGAGAGTCTGTGTCCATCTCTCAGTTCAGGCACCTCATCTGTCTGACTTGGTTAGGCCTTCTGCACACTGCCATATTTTCTGTGAATTTGTATATGCTTCAGTTCTGTCGTGTCTGGAATACACTGTGTTCTTGGAACCATCCAGCTTGCTCCTACCTGACATAGCTACAGGAGCCCTGAGAGAAGGAGTTTAAGGAAGGCATTCTTTTGGACCAAATGTTCTAAAATTTCCCATTCTCCATATATTCGTATATTCTCCACTTGCTATTGTGTGCATCTTACTCTCCATACACAACATGATCATCAGGCCATCAGGTTGAAACTTGCAAAGGCCAGTGAAAATCATGGTAACTCCTAGAAAATGACTCTTCCCCAAAAGAAAGTGGAGAAAGAGAGTGAAGATGAAGAAATGGTAGATGAAAAAGGTAACAGTAGTGGAAAAGATGTGGTCATCCCTCAGGAAAACAAAAACAAAAACCAAACCAAACTAACCAACCAACCAAACCAACAAAGAAAAAAAACAAGGAAGTTACAACAGGTCCAACACATAAGATAGTTATTTCACAAACAGAAAAGGTTACAGTTGGGATTTCTATGATGGCAGTGCCCACTGTGTAGCATATCTGAGTAGCAGAAGATCAGAGATTGCAGACCACGTGAATTACCTTTAAAGAGGAAACAAATGAATCATTAAAAGAGAGAGAGAGAGAGAGAAAATACACTCAAAATGCCTTGAAGGGGGAACTGAGTAAATTGAGTGAATCACTTAAAGAAGTGCAGGAAAGCACAACTCAACAGGTAAAGGAAAGGAATAAAATGTTTCAAAACCTGAAAATGACAATAGAATCAATAAACAAGCAAACAAACAAAGCACACACACACACACACACACACACACACACACACACAAACCAAAGAAAACCCTGCAGATGGAAAACTTAGAGAAAAGAACAGGAACCAGAGAGGTAAGAGGTAAGCATTACCAACAGTATACAAGAGATGGAGGAAAGAATCCCATGCCTAGAAGTAATAACTGAAGAAATTGTTACAACCACCTAAGAAAACATTAACTCTAAAAAAACTGCTGACCCAAAACATCCAAGAAATCAAGGACACCATGAAAAGATGGAACCTAAGAGTAAAAGTGAAAAGAAAGATTCCCAGCTCCAAGGACCAGAAGATATTTTCAAGAAAATTTCTCCAACTAAAGGAAGAGATGACTTTAAATATACAAGAGACTTACAGAACACCAAATAGATAGACCAGAAAAGAAATTCCTCCCACCAGAGCAAAGAGAAAATATAAAATGCTGCAGAGGAAAAAAGCCAAGTAACATATAAAAGCAGAATCATACCGGACTTCTTCTTTTTTTTATTTTTTATTTCAATTTACTCACTTTGTATCCCAGCTGTAGCCCCCTCCTTCATCCCCGTCCAAGCTTACCCTCCTCCCTCTTTTCCTTCTGTGCCCCTCCCCAAGTCCACTGATAGAGTAGGTCCTCCTCCCCTTCCATCTGACTCTGGCCTATCAATTCTCATCAGAACTGGCTGCATTGTCTTCCTCTGTGGCCTGGTAAGGCTGCACCCTCACTCAGGGGCAGGTGATCAAAGAGCCAGCAACTGAGTTCATGTTGGAGACAGCCCCTGTTATTTCTCCACTTGGAGACTGAGCTGCCATGGGCTACATCTGTGCAGGGGTTCTAGGTTATCTCCATGTATGGTCCTTGGTTGGAGTATCAGTCTCAGAAAAAAAAAACAAAAAACAAAAAACCTGTGCCCAGATTTTTTGGTTCTGTTGCTCTCCTTGTGGAGCTCCTGTCCCCTGCAGGTCTTTCTCTCTCCCCCTTCTTTCATAGATTCCCTGCACTCTGCCCAAAGTTTGACTATGAGTCTCAGCATCTGCTTTACTACCCTGCTGGGTAGAGTCTTTCAAAGCCCTCTGTGGTAGGCTCCTGTCCTGTTTCCTGTTTTCTCCTTCTGATGTCTATCCCATTTGCCCTTCTGAATGAAGATTGAGTATCTTACCCAGGGTCCTCTTTCTTGCTTAGCTTCTTTAGGTGTACAGATTTTAGTATGATTATCCTATATTATATGTCTAATATCCACTTATAACTGAGTATATGACATGTGTGTCTTTCTGCTTCTGGGATACCTCACTCAGGATTGTTTTCCATAGTTCCCACAATTTGCCTGGAGATTTCATGATTTCCTTGTTTTTTTTAATTTTTTTATTATTAACATTTATTACAATTCATATCCCAGCTGTCACCACCTTCCCCCTCTCCTCCCAATCCCATTTTCCTTCCCTCTTCTCCTTGTATCCCCCTTTCCTAGTCCACTGATAGGTGAAATCTTTCCTTCTATTTAATCCTAGCCTATCAGGTCTCGTCAGAACTGGTTGAATTATTTTCCTCAATGGCTTGGCAAGGCAGCACCCTGCAGTGGGAAGTAATCAAAGAGCCTGTCACTGAGTTCATGCCAGAGAAAGCCCTGCTCTCCTTATTAGGAAACCCACTTAGAGACTGAATCTATGGGCTATATGTGAGCCAGGGTTTTAAGTCATCTCCATGCATTGTCCTTGGTTGGAGTATCAGTCTCTGCAAGGCCCCCAGGGCTCAGTTTTATTGGCTCTGTTGGTCTCCTTTTGGAGCTCCTGTGTTTTTATCTATCTATCCCTTCTTTCGTAGGATTACCTGCACTCTGCCCAAAGTTTGGCTATGATACCTCAATCAATGGAGTCTTTCAAAGACCCTCTGTCATAGACTCCTGTCCTGTTCCCTGTCTTCTGCTTCCAGTGTCTATCACATTTGTCCTTCTAAATGAGGATTGAGCATCTTCCCTAGGGTCTCCTTTGTTGTTTAGCTTCTTTAGGAGTATAGATTTTAGTATGCTTATCTTATATTATATGTTCAATAACCACTTATGAGTGAGTACATACCATGTGTGTCTTTCTGCTTCTGGGTTTCCTTACTCAGGACGATCTTTTCTAGTTCTCACCATTTGCCTGCAAATTTCATTATTTCCTTGTTTTTAATTGCTATGTAATATTCTGTTGTGTAAATGTACCACACCTTCTGTATCCATTCCTCAATTGAGGAACATCTGGGTTGTTTGCATATTCTGGTTATTATGAATAAAGCTGCTATGAACATGGTTGAGCAAATGTCCATGCTGTATACTTGAGCAACTTTTGGATATATGCCTAGGAGTGGTATAGATGGATCTTGAGGTAACACTATTCCTAATTGTCTGAGAAAGCACCAGATTGATTTCCAAAGTGTTTGTACAAGTTAACATTCCCACCAGCAATGGAGGAGTGTTCCCCTTCCCCCTCTGCAGCATGTGTTGTCACTTGAGTTTTTGGTCTTAGCCATTCTGATGGGTAAAATCACAGGGTTGTTTTGATTTGCATTTTCCTGATGACTAAGGATGTTGATCATTCCTTTTTAAAATTATTTTATTTTATTTTTATTAACTATAGTTTATTCACTCTGTATCCCAGCTGTAGCCCCTCCCCCACCCTATCACAATCCCACCCTCCCTCTTCTTCTCCCATTTGATATTCTTCAACAGAGAATTCTGTGTTTAGCTCTGTACCCCATTTTTTAATTGGGTTACTTGATTTGTTGCTGTTTAACCTCTTGAGTTCCTTATATATTCTGGATATTAACCCTCTGTCAGATACAGGGTTGGTGAAGATCCTTTCCCAGTCTGTAGTCTTGTATTTTGTTCTGAGGACAGTGTTCTTTGCTTTACAGAAGCTTTTCAGGTTCATGAGGTCCCATTTATTGATTGTTGCTCTTAGAGACTTTGCTGATCACACCTGATTTAACCAACTATGAAAGCCAGAAGGGCCTGGAAAGATGTCATACAGACCCTAAGAGACTATAGCTGTCAGCCCAGAATACTATACCCAGCAAAACTTTCAACCACCATAGATGGATAAAACAAGTTATTTCATGACAAAACCAAATTTAAACAATATCTATCCATAAACCCAGTTCTACAGAGAATATTTGAAGGAAAACTCCAACCCAACAAGGTCAACCACACCCCAGACAACACTGGAGATAAATACCTTCACAAGAGCAAAACCAAACAAAGGCAAACACATAAACACACCACCATAATCAATATCATAATAAAAAGGAATTAACAATCTGTCATTAATATCTCTCAACATCAATGGACTCAACTCTCCAATAAAAAGAGCCAAACAAAACAGATGAGTAAATAGGACCCAGCATTCTGTTGCATACAAAAAACAAACCTCAGCAACAAAGATAGATACTACCTCAGAGTAACGGGCTGGAAAAACATTTTCTAAGCAAACAGACCCAAGAAGCAAGTTGGAACTGTCATTCTAACATCTAATAAAACTTTCAACCAAAATCAAATCAAAAGAGATGGGGAAGGACACTACATTCTCATCTAAGGAAAAATCTACTAAGAGTATATCTAAGTCCTGAACATATGCCCCAAATACACGGGTATCCACATTTGTAAAATAAATATTAAAGATCAAATCATGTATTGATAACTACACATTAATAGTGGGAGATGTCAAACCCCATTCTAAGCAATGGACAGATCAATGAACCAGAATCTAAAGACAAATGATGAAACTAACTGATGTCATGAATCAAATGGACCTAATATCTACAGAACATTTCACCTAAACACTTTCTTCTCAGCATCAATAAGAACCGTCTCCAAAATCAGCCATACAGTCAGTCACAAAACAAGCCTCCATAGATACAAGAAAATTAAATTAACCCATTGTACTTTACCAGATCACCATGGATTAAAGCTGGATTTCAATAGTTAAAGAAAATACAAAAAGTCTATATACTCAGAGAAACTGGACAACTCTGTACTCGATGACCACTGCATCATCGAAGAAATAAAGAAAAAAATTAAAGACTTCCTAAAATTCAATGAAAATGAAGGCACACATACAGAAACTTACAGGTCACAATGGGAGCAATGCTAAGAGTAATGTTCATAGCACTAAGTGCCTTCATAAAGAAATTAGCTTCTGTCTTGATGATCTGTCCATTGGTAAGAGTTGGGTGCTGAAGTCTTCCACTATTAGTGTGATTTAAGCTAGTGTGATTTAAGCTTTAACAGCATTTCTTTTACAAATGTGGGTGCCTTGTATTTGAGGCATAGATGATAGGGATTGAGATGTTCTCTTGAGGGATTTTTCTTTTGCTAAGAATGGAATATTCTTCCCCATCTCTTTTGATTAATTTTGGTTGAAAATCTATTTTATTAGATATTAGGATGGCTACTCCAGCATGCTTTTTGGGTCTGTTTTCTTTTCTTTTTTTTTTTAATTTAATTTTTTATTATTAGTTACATTTTATTAACTGTATTCCAGCTGTATCCCACCCCCCTATTCCCTCCCAATCCTACCCCCCTCCCTCCCTCATCTCCTCCATGCCCCTTTCCAAGTCCACTGATGGGGAGGACTTCCTCCCCTTTCATCTGACCCTGTTTTATCAAGTATCTTCAGGACTGGGTGCAAAGTCTTCCTCTGTGGCCTAGCAGGACTGCTCCTCCCTTGGGGGGTGGGGAGGTCAAAGAGCCTGCCATTGAGTTCCTGTCAGAAATAGTCCTTGTTCTCCTTACTATGGGAAACCAATTGGTCACTGAGCTACCACGGGCTACATCTGATCAGAGGTTCTAGGTTCTATCTATACATGGTCCTTGGTGGAGTATCAGTCTCAGAAAAGACCCTGGTGCTTAGATATACCAATGGACAGATCATCAAGACAGAAGCTAAATAGAGGAAAAATGATATTAACAGATGTCATGAATCAAGTGGATCTAATAAATGTCTTCAGTACTTTTCACCCAAACACAAAAGAATATGCTTTCTTTTCAGAAATACACAGAACTTTCCCCAAAATTGACAACATAGTCAGTCACAAAGAAAGCCTCAACCAATACAAGAAAATTAAATTAACTCATTGTTTTTTATCAGATCACCATAGATTAAAGCTAGACATCAACAACAACAGGAATAACAAAAAGCCTACACAGTCATGGAAACTGAACAACCCCATGCTCAATGACAACTGGGTCAGGAAGAAATATAGAAAAAAACAAAACTAAACTAAAGACTTCCTAGAATTCGAAGTAAAATGAAGACACAATATACCCAAACTTATGGGATACCATGAAAGCACTTCTAATGAAAGGGGAGGAGGTCCTTCCAATCAGTGGACTTGGAAAGGGACAGGGAGGTGATGAGGGAGGGAGGGAGGGCTTGGGAGGGAATGAGGGATCAGGATACAGCTGGGATATAAAGTTAATAAAATGTAACTAATAATAAAAAATAAAAAGAAAATGAAAAGAAAAGAAAGCACTTTTTTTTTATTTTTTTTTATCAGTTACATTTTATTAACTCTGTATCCCAGCCGTGTCCCGATCCCTCATTCCCTCCCAATCCCTCCCTCCCTCCCTCATCTCCACCGTGCCCCTTTCCAAGTCCACTGATAGGGGGGACCTCCTCTCCATTCATCTGATCCTGTTTTATCAGGTATCTTCAGGACTGGCTGCAAAGCCCTCCTCTGTGGCCTAACAGGACTGTTCCTCCCTTGGGGGGTGGGGAGACCAAAGAGACAGTCATTGAGTTCCTGTTAGAAATAGTCCTTGTTCCCCTTACTTTGGGAAACCAATTGGTTACTGAGCTACCACAGGCTACATCTGAGTGGAGGTTCTAGGTTATATCCATACATGGTCCTTGGTTAAACCTTTGGCAGAGTACAGGGAATCATAAGAAAGAAGGGGAGTTAGTCTGATGGGGAAAGGATAGGAGCGCCACAAGGACCAAATATATCTGGGCACAGGGTCTTTTCTGAGACTGACATTCAACCAAGAAAGCACTTCTTAAAAAAAAGATATTAGCAAGAGTTCAGGCTAGCAACTTAACAGCTCACTTGAAAGCTTTAGGGAAAGGAAAAAGACAAAGAAGCACACACCCCCAAGAGGAGTAAATGGCAGGAAATAATAAAACTTAGGGATGAAATCAATAAATTAGAAACAAAGAGAACAATACAAAGAATAGCCAAAACCAAGAGGTGGTTCTTTGAGAAAATCAACAGAATAGACAAATTCTTCACTAAACTAACTAAAAGACAGAGAGAGACAATTTCAAATCAACAAAATCAGAAAAGAAAAGGGGGACATAACAGCAGGCACTGGGCAAATCCAAAAAAATCATTAGGTCAATGACCTGTACTCTAAAAATTGTATAATCTAAATGAAATGGATGATTTTCTTGATTTGCACCACCCAGGAACTTTAAATCAAGATCAGGAAAACAATTTAAATAGACCTATAACCTCTAAGGAAATAGAAACAGTCATTAAAATTATCACAACAACAACAACAACAAAATATCTTTGGGCCAGATGGTTTTAGCACAGAATTCTACAGGATTTTTTAAAAATTATTTTTATTTTTATTAATTACAGTTTATTCACCTGTATCCCCCCTTGTAGCTCCCTCCCACCTCCCCTCCTTGAGTTTTTGGTCTTAGTCATTCTGTTGGGTGTAAGGTGAAATCTCAGGGTTGTTTTGATTTGCATCTCCCTGATGACTAAGGAAGTTGAGCATTTTGGGTTTTTTTTAACTTAATTTAATTTTTATTAATTACAGTTTCTTCACTGTAATTGATAAACTTCATTTTAAGCGTGAAATGTGTTACTTTTGATTGTAATTCATAGTTTTGTTGAGTCAGAACTTATCTGTAGTCACTCTCTGAGAACTTGTAAAAAGCATTAATGCAGTCCTTTTTATCTTTCAAACTCTTGATTTGAAAAGTTGGGTGCTATTCTAATGGGCCTAACTTTGTATGCAAGTTGTTACTTTTTTTTTCCTTGCAGCTTTTGAAATGGTTTCTTTGTGCTGTATATTTAGTGTTTTCTTTTTATTATGTACCATTCTTCTTTGTCATCATCATCATCTTCTTCTTGATGTGTTATGCATAGGTTCAGTCTTTCCATAGTATTCCATACTTTCTTAGTATTTTAGATCTGCTATTTTTATATTTAACATTTTCTTTGAGGTAATTGTTCCTTGTACTTTTTCTTAAATACCTGAGAGTCTCTCTTCTTTAATATGTAAATAAGGCTTACTTCTAAACTTTTTAATTTTTTATTTCAAACATTATTTTGATTTGAATTTTCTTTAGTGATTTCATGTATTTGTTAAGTTCTAGTTTAATGTCTTGAATTATTTTCATTATTTCATATAGCCATTTGTGTTTTATAGCTTCACTGAGGCATTATTCATATCCTCTTTAAAGTCCTTAAACATGTTCATAATTGCTAGTTTGAAGTCCTTGTCTTATGCTACAGATAACATTCTCAGGGTGGGTTACAATGGCAGTGCTGGTTTCTTGAGGAGTCAAACTGTCTTAGCTGTTCATGCATGTTTTGTGATAAGATTTAGATATCCGGGGTTATGATGCTTTGGGATTTTTGGTGGTGTTTTTGTCTGGTCTTGTCTTTGCTGGATGTGTACTCAGTTATTCAGTTGTTATAACGTGAAATATGACATTGTGTGAACCAGAGGAATAATGGTTACTTTTCAGTATTGGGTTTACATTGAATTTTAGCATATAGACTCTGATTATTCCCAGATCTGAATTTCATGTTGGAATTTTGGGTTCAGACCAAGATGTCTCCAATCAGTGCAGTGGGGTGGATGATCATCTACCAGGAAGGGATGATCTCAGAGTTCTCTTAATAATTGCTGAGTTGCTCCATAGAGGGAGGCAGAAGAACTAATAGTTATTTGGGTCTGTCCAAGAATAGGGACCAATCTGAAGGGAATGAAGATGAGTGAAGATGAGATGAGGGGGTAAGACATGCAGGCGGTCCTGGGGTAGAGGTTTCCTACAGAGAACACCTCGGAGGTGGAGAAGGATGGCACATGTAAACTATTTGGATCTCAGCCAAGTCTAGTAGCTATGGAGTCCCTACTATAGAATAATTTTGTGGACTATTGAAAGAGTCACAAAGGTAGCAGATATGAGTCAGGTGGAGTAGCTGGAAGGATTAAAGAAGAAACACTAGTAGAACCTTCAGTCCACACTCAAGAGGAAAAGACCATGCTGTCCTAATTGAAACTATAATTGAATACCTCAAGATGCTCTTTTCACATGCCACATTCTCCTGCATAATTCTTTTCTAAGTAGGTGACAAGAATTAGGGATGTATTCAACCCTACACCATACGAAATTTAGTCGAGTAACAAGAAAACATATTATTGTATTTAGAAGACTTGCAGTTATAAACACTTTCAAATTTTATCACTTTGGAGAGAAAAAAATGAAATACTTTCAAAGAAAAGACAAATTCCCTATACCCATGTTAGAAACTGATCACATTTCTTGTGTGTGACTACAATTTGTATGCAGAGGACTTCATGCAGGAAATCATGATTTCATTCTCCTTTTTTACTACCTAACAGAGCTGCTCCAAACTAAATTCAGTAGATATGGAGATCTCTCTGAGGACCATAAGACAGACAAGAAATAATTGACTTTGTCAGATGGCTAGCAGCCGAAACCAATTATGTAGCAAAGCAGACAGTCACTACCACTCAAAAAGAAAACGGAAAATTTCCTAATCAAATAAATAAGATCATTTTTACAATTATGATTAATATCTATTGTTGCTTAATAGTGCTTTTTCCTTACTATTAAGTCTTTATGAGCTAAAATTCCAAAATCTTAAAATCACTTAATATTAAATTTCCAAGAGTCAGTAATACTAAACATTTAATTATTACTTTTGTTACTATTTCATTTTGTATGCATTATTTTATAATTTTTATTTGTTTTCCATTATGTCAACTGTTGTAAGGAATTGCTTTTGTAGTTATTTACAAAATTTCCTGTGCTTAAGTACTAATAATTGGTTTCCAAGAATAGTTTTGCTCACTTACACTACTAACCATTTTTTGCTAAGAAGCAAAGAATTAAGAGATGTTTATTGCTGTTTCTTTCCTGTGAGGAGACTCAGCTACCTAGGGACCCACAATGAAGCTGCACAACTCAGGAATTCATGCTTGTGGGCTTGTTTGTGTGAAAAGAGATTTTATTGCGAGTTTTAAAGCCCTAACCATTTTTTATATTTTATTAGCAGTTAAATGGGAAACTTCCTTTGGGTCTATCTATTCTGTTCAAATTTGAGAGTCACTGGATATATTAAATTTTATAGTTGAACTAGTAAATATTTTGTGTTATTAAATTAGTCTTCACAAATATATCTGAAATATCTAGATGCAGAAATTAATGTCCTCTAATTTTTTCTTAACCACCCAAAGGAAATTCAACACACACACACACTCTGAAAAATTAACACTTGTATATTACTATTTATTAATGACTACACTTTGAATATACCAAGTAGGCAATAAAATGATACTTGCTTCCTAAGATGGGTGACATAAATTCTTTATAAAAATAAAGTTACTATTAGAATAGATCTTTAGGTAGCAAATTCAGTAGTACATAAAAAGTATACTGTGAAAACTAGGCACAGTAGCACATGCCTGTAATCCCAGCACTTAAGAAAGATGAAACAGGCAAATCTCTGTGAATTCAAGGCCATACTGGTCTACAAAGTGAGTCCAGGACAACCAAGTCCACACTGAGAAACCCTGACTCAAAAAAAAAAAATCAGAAGCTTTTCAGTTTCATGAGGTCCCATACATTGATTGTTGCTCTTAGAGCCTTGATGTTGGTGTTGTTCAGGAAGTTGTCTCCTGTGCCAATGAGTTCAAGGCTCTTCTCCACTTTTTCTTCTATCCAATTTAAAGTATCTGGTTTTATGTTGAGGTCTTTGATCCACTTGGACTTTAGTTTTGTGCAGGGTGATAAATATGGATCTATTTTCATTTTTTCTGCATCTAGACATCCAATTAGACCAGCATCACTTGTTGAAGATGCTGTCTTTTTTCCATTGAATGGTTTTGGCTTCTTTGTCAAAAATCAAGTATTCATAGGTGTGTGGGTTTGAGGACACCATCATCAAAACAAAATGAATGTCTACAGATTGGGAAAGAATCTTCACCAACCCTTTATCTGAAAGAGGGCTAATATCCAATATATATAAAGAACTAAAGAAGCTGAGAAGCAACAAACCAAGTAATCCAATTAAAAAATGGGGAACAGAGCTAAACAGAGAATTCTCGATAGAGGAATATCGAATGGCAGGGAAACACTTAAAGAAATGTTCAACCTCATTAGCCATTAGGGAAATGCAAATCAAAATGACCCTGGGATTTCACCTTACACCCATCAAAATGGCCAAGATGAAAAACTCAAGTGACAACACATGCTGGAGAGGTTGTGGAGAAAGGAGAACCCTCCTCCATTGCTGGTACAACATGGTACAAACTGGTACAACCATTTTGGAAATATATCTGGTGCTTTCTCAGACAATTAGGAATAGTGTTTCCTCAAGACCCAGCTATACCACTGCTAGGTATATACCCAAAAAAGCTCAAGTACACAAAAAGGACATTTGCTCAACCATGTTTGTAGCAGCTTTATTCGTAATAGCCAGAACCTGGAAACAACCCAGATGTCCGGAGGAATGGATACAGAAATTGTGGTATTTTTACACAATGGAATACTACTCAGCAGTCAAAAAGGAGGAAATCATGAGATTTGCAGGCATATGGTGGGATCTAGAAAAGATCATTCTGAGTGAAGTATGCCAGAAGGAGAAAGACAAACATGATATATACTCGCTTATATGGACCTACAAGATATGATAAACATAATGAACTCTATACACCTAAAGAAGATAAACAAGAAAGTAGACACGGGTTAAGATAATCAATCCTCACTTAGAAAGACAAACGGGATGTGCATTGGATGTATGACAGGAGTCTACTGCAGAAAGCATCTGAAAGACTCTACCTAGCAGTTTTTCAAAACAGATACTAAGACTCATAACCAAACTTTCAGCAGAAGGGGAGTTAGTATGACGTGGAAAGGATAAGAGCTCCACAAGGACCAAATATATCTGGGCACAGGGGTCTTTTCTGAGACTGACACTCCACCAAGGATCATGTATGGATATAACCTAGAACCTTTGCTCAGATGAAGCCTGTGGTAGCTCAGTAACCAATTGGTTTCCCATAGTATGGGGAACAGGGACTATTTCTGACAGGAACTCAATGGCAGGCTCTTTGACCTCCCACTGCCCAAGGGAGGAGCAGTCCTGCTAGGCCACAGAGGAAGACTTTGCAGCCAGTCCTGAAGATACCTGATAAAACAGGATCAGATGAATGGGGAGGAGGTCCCCCCCTATCAGTGGACTTGGAAAGGGTCACAGTGGAGATGAGGGAGGGAGGGTGGGATTGGGAGAGAAAAAAGTTGTGGGATACAGCTGGGATACAGAGTTAATAAAATGTAACTAATAATAAAAAAATTAAATTAAATTAAAAAAAAAACAAACAAACAAAAACTGTACTGTGAACTGAACATTAATGAATCTCACAATTATTCACTAGGGACTAGAACAGACTAGGCAAAATTCATCATGTAATGTTAAAAATGCATAATTTACAGTTTGTTTTCTTCTCCTATCTCTCATCTAATTCAAACACACAATTCTCACAATGAACACCTTCACCATTTTAAAAACAAGGTTACCTACATAGTAATCAATTACTTCTTGAATCTCAAGCACAACTTTAGATATTATTAATATCATCCTGGAGCCAAATAGCTGAAAACAAATGAAATACAGAAATTTAAACTGTTCAGAGAAGGTATTCATTTGCTTGGAAGTTGGTAGGTGAAGGACAAAGCCTTTACAGGGAAACAAAACCAGAGACTCCTTTATCTGCTGTAACCTGGTAGCTGCTGTATTTCAGCTATTTCCAAACCCTGACTGATCCACCATTTCCTGTTTATAGAAAGGAATAACAATCCTGCCTTGCTTCATTGCTCTGAGGATTATAGGAAATGTGGGCAAAATGCCCTGATCTTAGACTCTAAGTAATAAATGTCGCTGGTTCATACTGTTCATAATGTGGGAGCCTGTTCTGCTGTCAGTGAACGGTTTTGAATTCTCTTTGTATCTATTAGAAATTCTCTAAATATTTTAAGCAAGGAAATGGCAGCATCAGAATGATACTTTAGAAAGATTAGTCTGGCAACAGTGAACAAGAGGGATGGGAGAGGAAATAAGCTGCAGATCAGAGACAAGAGACTATTGAAGTAGTTCAGGCATGAAATTAAAAGGACCTGAAAATGGAGGATAGGAGGCATCCCAGGTGACTGGGTTGATAAAATGGCAGAGATCTGGCAAGGGAGACAAATGTCACTTCTGCAGAAGAACAGGGCCAGGATACTTCAGGGAAAGGGAACCAGCATTATTGTACAGTTGCTCCCATTAAAGTAGACATTCTAAGAAGTCTTTGAAATTTCTATGAGCTATGCACTTTTTCCTAATTTATAAAACCAAAACCAATTCTAGGAGGTTTAATTCATTTGGAAAAGAATGTATAAAAAGAAAATACTAAGTTAGATAGAAAGGCAGATTTTCATACTAATAGAAGACTCACATCTATCACACTAAGAAACAATGTTAGTAATAGTCTTGGGAAATGACCATGTTAAAGACAGAATCAAAGCAGAAGAGGAGGTTTAGAGGTTCAAAATAAATCTATAGCTTTCTTCCCAACCCTTTTCACACTCATAATTAGAAAAGAGACAGCTCAGATAGTCGTACCATGACCTGCTCCTCCTCATTTGCGGTGTTCTCTGCTCTCAGGTGTATACCCTACCCTACATATTTATGGACTGTGATAAGAAACACATTAAGCATGATACTCACAGTGGAAATCAGACAAGAATACCCTTATTATAATTCATATTTTAGTGTGTCTTAGGGTTTTATTGCTGTGAAGAGATGCCATGACCACACCAACACTTCTAAAGGAAAACCTGTAATTGGGGCTGGCCTACAGTTCCGAGGTTTAGTCCATTACCATCATGTCAGGAAGCATGGCAGCAGGCAAGAAGGCATGGTTGTTGGAGAAGGAGCTGAGAGTTCTAAGTTTGGATCAACAGGCAGCAGGAAGAGAGAAAGAGCCACTGTGCCTGGCTTGGCCTTCTGAAACCGCATAGCCCACATCCAGGGACAAACTTCCAAGAAGGCCACACCTCCCAATAGTTCCACTCCTTATAAGCCTATGGGAGCCAAATTTATTCAAAGCACACACAGTGTATAAGTTATTTAGTCATATTGATGTTGTTCTCTCTTAATATCAATTGTGTTTTCATTATATACTGAAATGGTTTTACATACATTTTATTTTTTTTTCTTTCATTAATATAAAGTTATATTAGGTATAAAAATGTGAGTACCTAGAAATTTTATTAAGGTATAGAACTGGACCAGTTGAACTAATTATGGAGCTTCTCAGTGTTATACAGTGATAAAGCAGCTTTTGTTTGCATAACTTACTTAATTTTAAAATTCTCACTTTCTTTCAATGAGAATAGTTAGAAATGTTTTCTTTTTGATGAGACATTTCTGTTTAAATGTAATAAATAGAATTATTAGGCCATAATGGGAAGACTGGAAAGTTACATATTAAATTGAAAAATATCTCACAAACAGGGCAACAACAGGAAAGATTATTTTTCTACTCAATTACAGCCACAATCTTTTTATTTTTTTCTGACATTTCCATAATGCTCCTCAACTGTTACAAAAATGACTTGAATGGAGGACCTGGGCATTTTACCAAACTGCAGAACAGAATAAGAATAGATCATTGTTTCTTTTTTCATATAATGTCTCACCAATTGAGTATCTTAACAAAGTTCTTAAAAAAACCTATTTGGGGAATTTTATTTATTTTTAATATTTTGTTATCCTAAAATAAGCATACAAGAAATTAAATACCATTATGGGATGTTTTAACAAAGTATACCGCAGTACATTCAACTTTCCTCTCATCTTATCCCCCTGTTAACCTCGATTAACACCTTTTAACCTCCTCCACATTCTGGCTTATTTTTTCATGTCCCATATTGTAGAAGAATTTTAATCTAACAACATAACATGGCTGCTCCGGGAGGGATCACATCTAAAGACCTAGGTCTGTGTGATCCAGCTGGAATGCAGGCATGCCCTGTATTCTAGACAATGACATCTAATTGAGGGACACACAAAGTGATGAATCAGAGAAAGATTTGACAGAATGAGTCAAAGATAAATACAACCAACTCTAATGATAACAGGGTAGAAAGCCTACTTGAGAGCAGTTCAGGGAGAGAGAAACAGTTGATTCAGTCAATTGGCAGTAAGTTGAGAGTCAATAGTTGTGAGTCAGTTTCAAGGCATCGCTATGGAGTTGATTTTGTGGCAGTTCAGTTGATGGTAGTTTTTTGTTTGTTTAATTTTTATTGTTTTTCTCCACAATTTATTCATTATATATCCTGATTAAAGCCCTCTCCCTCAACACCCACACTTCCACCCTCCTTCCCCTAGACCACTAAAAAGGGGGAGTTCTCCACTACTGCCATCTGCCAATAGCTTTAAGTCTCATCAGGACTGCTTGGATCCTCTTCCTCTGTGGCCTGGCAAGGCTGCATCATCAGGGGTGAGCGATCAACTGAGTAGTCAACTGAGTAGGAGTAGTCAGGAGTAGTCAACTGAGTAGGAGTAGTCAGGAGTAGTCAACTGAGTTCATGATAGAGGCAGCCCCTGCTCCCCTCACTCGTATATCCACATGGAGACTAAGCTGCCAATTGGCCACATCTGAGTAAGGGGTCTAGGTCCTGTCAATGCAAGGTCCTCTGTTGGTGCATCAGTTTTTGTAATACCCCTGGGCTCAGATCTTTTAGTTTTTTTTTTGGTCTCCTTCTGGGGCTCCTGTCCCCTCCATGCCCCTCAATTCCCACCCCTTTCTTCTTCAGTAAGACTCCCAAACTTGCCCTAAGTTTGGCCCTTAGTCTCAGCATCTGCTTTGATCTATTATGGGGTGAATCCTTTCAGAGAATTCTCTATTTTAGGTTCCCATCTAGTTTCCTCTCTTCCACGGCTTCTGGTGTCTATCCTGTTTGCCATTCTGAATAAGATTTAAGCATCCTTCCTAAAGTCCTCCTTACTTTTTAACTTCTTTAGGTCTATAGATGGCTGTCCTATATTATACAGCTTTTATCTGCTTATTCCTGAGTGTATACCATGACTGTCTTTCTCTTCTATTTCCACAGTTGATGGCAGTTTTTAATGGGACAGTTTAAAAAAAAAAAGGTTGTAGAGAGAATAAGCTAGACATAGATGGAGACAGAATGAGACAGATAATGAGAAGGGACCAGAAGATTAGAACAGATTACTAGAGTCAGTTTGAGGTCAGGTAGACAAATTCAGTCAAGATCTGAGAGAAGCCAGTTTGAATTAGTTAGTTTGGAGGGGAGTATGAGCCAGACCAAGTAAGTTGAACCAGCCAGCCAGAACTATGAAAGAGCTAAAAAGGGTGAGCTTATTCAGTAGCAAGCCTCTGAGATGACAATTACATCTGATAAATAAAAGTTACATAAATGACTCTGTTGTTCTCCTTGTGGAGCTCCTTTACCCTCCAGGACTTTCTGTCTCCCTTTTCTTCCTTAAGATTCCCTGCACTCTGCCCAAAGTTTGGCTATGAGTCTCAGCATCTGCTTCAATACTCTGCTGGGTAGAATTTTTCAGAGGCCCTCTGTAGTAGGCTCCTGTCCCATTCCCTGCCTTTGCTCACTTCTGATGTTTATCCTGTTTTCTTTTTCTGAATGAGAATTAAGCACATTCCCTAGTGTCCTCCTTGTTCTTTAGTTTCTTCACGACTATATATTTTAGTAGGTTTATCCTATATTATGTGGCTAATATCCAAAAAAAACCTGGGCCCAAGATCACCTGCAGAGACTGATGAATCAACTGAGGACCATGCATGGAGAGGACCTAGACCCCTAGACAGGGGCAGTCTCTGGCATGAACTTGGTTTCCTTCTCTTTGACACTTCCTCCTGTTGAGGTGACCTTATTAGGCCACAGAGAAAGAGGACCCAGACAGTCCTAATTATACCTGTTAGGCTAGGGTCAGATAGAAAGAGAGAGGACCTTCCCTATCAGTGGACTAGGGGAGGGTCATGGGGTGAGAAGAGGAAGGGAGGGTGGGACCAGGAGGACATGAGGGAGAGAACTACAGCCAGGATACAGAGTGAATAAACTGTAATAATAATAATAATAATAACATCAAAAATATAAAGATAAAAAAGTTACATATATACCATGTGTTTTTTGAAAGAGAATGTAAGCAAATTCCTCCAAATTTTTAACCATGATAATTTGATTGTGGAGTTATTGGAAATCATTCAACTACTACACTGTCACTTTTAGTTAAGACTACACATATATCCTCCCATATATGTGAAAATATATTCTAGATATAAAAACTTAAAAAAAATCATGTCAGTGTCATATTATTTAAATAGAACCTTTGCAAGGGTAAGGGAAAGAAAAGGATATACTAATGTGTATCTCTCTGGTAATTTAGGCCTATTTCTTTATTTCCTCTTGGACATCTCTTAGCATAGTAAAATGACTTTCGCAGTCTTAAAGATCACTTGTATTTACTATGTTAAAGAATGTCTTAATGTACTATAAAAGTACATCAGAATCCAGGAAGTGACATAAAAAAACTTTATATTTCCTTCTAGTTCTTCTGCAACAATCAAAGTGTCAAATTCCTATGTCATGTTTTTCACTATGAAGCATTTTTGAGATTTTTTGGGGTTTGGGGATGTCTGAGAAAGACTTCTTTCTTAATAATTATTCCTCAACACAGTTCTCTACTAGACAACGCAAAGCCTGTAAAAGATGATTACATAAATAAAAAAACCTCTTATTTATTTCTGAGTCATTCCTCAGTACTTACATCGGAAATCACCTTTGGAGGAATAGAATGGATAGGAACATGCATGAATGTCGTGTTAGTGTTCTCTCACTATTATAAAAGTGCCGAGCACAATGACCTGCAGGAGTGAAACACGTAGTTAGGCTAATGGGTTTTGAAGTTTTAATCTATGATCAATTGTTCCATTATTCTATGTCTGAGATGAGTACATCATGACAGGATCATATTTTGGAATTATGTCACAAGCCAAGTAGCAATCACAAACACCGAGGCCGTAGAATCCCTCTCGAAGGCATACTGCAGTGTTGTGAAGAATTGTCAGTAGGCCCCACTTTAGGAACCAACATTTTCCAATAAAACTGCTGTTGGGATCAGGTGTTTAAAATCGCAGTCTTTGGGAACAATCACGATCCAATTAAAGCAGTGTTCTATGCTAAATCAAGATGAAAGGGAGGAGATCCTCCCCTATCCGTGGACTTGGAAAGGGGCAGGGAGGAGATGAGGAAGGGAGACTGGGGTTGGGAGGGAATAAGAAAGCGGGATACAGCTGGGATACAGAGTTAACAAAATGTAACTAATAATAATAAAAAAAGAAAAGAAAAAATAAAAAGAACCAATTCTCACAGAGTTTTTGTAATCAAGCCAGATATAGTCTGACCAAGGAGTTATATGAATTTACTATAGTGTATTATTTGCTTTTAGTTTCCACGAGTGCTATAACGTTCCATGCCAGCTTCTATACTTATGTGGTTTAAGCCTTTTAATAAATTATTACTTCTCAAGCACCTGTCAAGAAGTGCAGAAAACAACTGAGGAGGCAATCAATTCTACCTATAAAAGTTAGCTTAGAGATACATCTTTAAAACTAGAAATGCACAAGAGAATGGAGGAAAATGAAAAAAAAGGGGGGGCAAGGTCTTAAAGTACATATATTCTGGAAGAAGTCTTCCATTAACCAAATGTCAGAATGAACAATAGATCAGGGTTCCTACAACCTAAGGGACAAAGCTGAATTATACCTGAGTAAACAAATATATATATATATATATATATATATATATATATATATATATATGCCAAACAGAAATGAAATGGTAGTGCTGAGAAGATGGCTTGGTTGGAAAAGTGATTATTGTGCATGTTTGGTCCTCATAAAATACGTAAAAATCTAGGCACAAGGGTGTGTGTGTACTTCTTAGCTTTGGAGAGGTAGATAAAAGGCTATCTCTGGGGCTTATGATCGGCTAGTCTAGCCTAATTGGTGAGCTCTAGGCCAAATGGTCAATACTAGCTTATGAAAAAAAAAAAAGATATTTTTGTCTAAGGAATAACATCCAAGGTTGACCTCTTGACACCAAAGGCAGGTACACATACTGGCATGTACATTTACACACATACACATATACCTTCAAACATGTGAACACAAACAAGCATATGTACAAAGAAATATAACAGTAAAGCTCTTAAAGACTTACTGATGCCACGAGCAAGTCAAAGAACTACATCAAAACCAAAGCCAAACCATCCAAACCAAGCTAAAACAAACAAAAGCAGCAAAACCAGAAAACCAACCAACCAAACAAACAAAAAACTAGACTCCCTCTCCCACTGTTCCAAAATCCCTCTCCCACTGTTCCGAATGGAATGATCTTGGGACATTTTACTTTAGGGGATATCTCCAACAAAATGCTTTGAGAGCATAATAAACCTTGGCATATGAAGTTGGGGTTGGGAACTGTCCTTGTTTTCTCCATTTTGTTTGCAACTAAGGAAATATTGGCAGAGGCTCCTGAATACCCTGGCACTAAGTTATAGATTCAGACATTGGCATGAAAATTTGTGGGCTGTATAAACCTTCAAGAGAAAGATTGGGCAAGTTGGGACTGAGTGCAGAGATGCTTGCTTCACAAACACATTCTTTGAGAATTCAGCAAGTCTGTTTTAGGGTAGGCAGAATTATTCGTGATGCTTGCCAATCTTCCTTTTATAACTGTCCATGCGTAAATTATATCTGCATAAAGCTATAAGGAACTTAGATCTTCAGATTGTTTCAAACACGTAAGCCAAAGGCATTCCTTCAATGTGGGACATCTGAGATTTTAAACCATTTACAAAAAGAAAACATTTTATGAAGATAACTGGTTTACATTGTGGAAAATGAATATTAGAGAGTTGAAATCATTAAAAAGAAGACTATTCAGCATCCAGATTTGAAAATGACAAACCCATTCTAAAAGTATAAAGTAATTTGTTTGTTAAGAAATGTAGGAAAAAAAAAGAATGTGTTGTTGAGAAATAAAATTGTTTTCCTAAACTAATTTAAATTTATTTTAAAGTTTTATTTTGTCCACTAATATGCTATTGGCCTATTTAAATGTTTTTAGCATCCTTTAGCATAATTTTTTAATTAAAAAAATGCAGAAAAGGTTGAATTTCTCCTTTTCTCACTTTATGAATTGTTATCTATGTGAAACTCCAGTCTCTTGAACTAAATCTATGAAATTCACATAAAATAAAAGAAATTGTGTAAAGATTTTCTTGCCTAAGATTGTACTTCCTAAGGCATTTCTCAAGAGCAATCTAGTAATTTGAAAGCCATCTGTTCCGTAGACTAAAATAATACAGCCAAAGCAAAGACTTTTTTTTAATGGTATTCTCCCTATGGAAAAGAGAAAAATGACACAGGATAATGGGATTCTACTGGAAATCTCAAGAACTTTATTTTTGACAATACATCTAAATAGAAAATACTTAAATCACACTTCTGCAACTATATCCATAAATCAATGCAGAGTTTCTGGATTTTGCTGAATATAAAGGGTAACTTCCACTCTGATGAGATGGTTAAAGAAATATCTTAGTGGTTGAAAGCACTTATTGCTCTTGAAGAGGACTGAGTTCAGTCGCCAGCACTCATATGCTGGTCATTGTTGGTCATTGTTCTTGGAACTTCCTAGAAAGATATCTGAGAAAAAGGAAATACCAAATATCTTTAAGAATAGACTGAAAAATGAACTAAATACAATGCTATGTATGAGGCTGACAACTTGGCTTTGGTTAAGTTCTTGGACAGAAGGCTCTCTAATAATGTATTAGGAAATTTATTTAAAAAAACACACAAAATTGTTAGTTATTAAGTTGGGTGGTAGGAACATGGAAATTAAGAGCCATTGTCTTCCAATTATTGAAAAAATGGAAACAAATACACTAGAAACTGGATTTTTAATTATTATAAAAGTTCCAAGTCTAACTAATTACTCTAAAATGGCTTAGGCTAACATAAAACCTGCATTCCAGGCTTGATAACCTTCTATTCAAGTTACTGGACAAAGCATTCCAAGAGGCTTCTAAGCAATGTAGGCTCTTTCCTATGCCCTTAGTTGCCCCTCAGAGGCAGAAGGTAAGTATCTACTACTAAAGTACTCCATGGTTTGGAAATAGGATTTGGCAGTTTCAAGTTGGTTCTATCCTGAAAACATCCTTCCGGTAATCTTTTAAAGCTTCTCTAGTAACTGAAGGTGTTATGCAAAATAAAAATAGATGGAAGTAATCAGTATTCCTATCTATCTGTGACATATATGAACTACAAGAATAGCCAAACATGGCAAGATATAACTAACCGTGCAACAGTGGCATTCATATCTTGACAGTAACCTACAGCTCTCTAATTATACTTAATGCCCGCTCAACAAGGGGAACCTTGCCTGGTACTAGAATCCTAGCCAACAACCTGAAGATACTGAGGTATTTTAGAATACCCTACCACGGCCATTTTACTAGTCCAGGATAATTCCTAACACTGCTCTAAAATTATCCTCATACCCACAGATAAGTGTAGCATTCACCTCTTATCAAAGCAGCTTCTCTTTCAGCCTTTTTCTTTTCTTTATTTACAGAAACCCCAAACTGGTCATAATGCTGCAATCCAACTGATTGTTGGGATTCTAGCCTCAACAGACGTATCTACAAGACAACTTTTTCACCTAAGACCCAGAGATCATTACAGAAAAGAGGATGTGAATATTGTAAGGAATAGGAAGTCTGATGTGAACTTGTATTGCCTACAAATACAAAGTTTGCCTGAGTATACGTCTAAACTCACGATATCTCAACAGTGTGGGTACCTAAACAAGATCTGAGAAGTGATAATATCAATAGACGTACTAACATAAAAAATGGGAAATCCCAGGGTCCCTACTCTTGGACAAAGTGTTATGGGAAACTAATGGCTTCTGCAAGAGGGAAAATTCGATTTTCCCAGGAATGAGGCCTCTAATAGACTATCCAATTCACAGGGATTAGCCCTGTTATCTTACACACTTAGCACTGGACTGAGCTAATTGTGAAAAGGGGAACATAACAATAGACACTGAGGAAATCCAAAGAATCATTAGGTCTTACTTCAAAACCCTGTACTCTACAAAATTGGATAATCTAAATGAAATGGATGATTTTTCTGGGGGAAATTGATCTAAAAGCTAACAAGTGAGTCCATGTTCAATGCAATCCCCATTTCCCTTATTAGATTGCCCAACTGATGCATAAGCTGCCCATCTGCTACATTTTTGTAGGGGGCCTAGGTCCAGCTCATGCATGGTCCTTGGTTGATGCTTTAGTCTCAGCAAACCCTTCTGGGCCTTTGTGAGTTGGCTCTGTTATTTTTCTTTTGGAGCTCCTGTCACTTCCGTGTCATTTTCTCTGTCCTCCCACTATTCCCCAATATTCTCTAAGCACCAACCAATATTTGATGAGTCACAGCATCTGTTTTGAGGTGCTGCTTGGTAAAGCCTCTCAGAGGACAACTCTGACAAGCTCCTGTCTGAAAGCTTAGCAGAGTATCAATAGGCTGTTTTTAAAAAGTAATTTCCCTTTGATTAAGATCAAATAAGTTTATAAACTAGTCTTTATATTTAGGGAAAATTTTTTCTCTCATTTTAACATACTATTGAAAATGCTTTAAATATATATTTTACACTTCTAGTATTACTATGAGAAATTTAAAATGTCTATTATTTTTCCTTGTTTATCTATGTTTTCATCTGTTTAAGCATACTTCATATCCTTGAGAATATTTATACCTGCCTTAAATATGCTATAAATCATTGTGTTCTCTCCTGAGAAAAAATCATATATTTCTCATTCTTCATGGGTAAAGTGGCCATATATGGAGACTGCTAACGATATTTATTTAAAAGATGTTGTTCTTGGTGGCTGAAGAGAAGGCTCAGTAGTTAAGAGTACTTGAAGAAGATCTGTGTTCAGTTCCAAGCACTCACAGAATGGCACACAGTTGTCTTTAACCCTAGGTCTTTGAGTTATAATAACTTCTTCTGGCGTCTGTGTGCACCTGAACACATACACATGAATAAAAATAAAATGATTCTTAAGAATAAAAACGAATAGAAAGTGTGGGCTTTTTCACATTAAAGAATATTTTTTTTCCTAACAATTTGTTTAAACTCAAATTTACAAACCTTGTTTATGGCAGAGTGCTAGAAGCTTAGTTTTTTGTTTGTTTGTTTTGTTTTGTTTTTTTACCAAACCTATTTTATTTAGAGTTCTTAAACAACTTTACTTCCCTTCCAACCCCAGATTATAAGTAGGAGATTATTAGGGAAAAGGGCTTTAGTCTGCTTTTATTTACTCCCTGCTAATTAGGGTTGATGGGTCCTTAGGAGATTACCAGACTCAGTCATCAGGATACCAGCAGCTCAGTCCAAAGGCCAGCCAGTAACACAAATCAGCACCATTCATAAGTTTGGGACAAGTCAGTGAAAGCCGCAAGAATCAGTTGGATTGCCCCAAGACGTTCTCTGGAACTTTCTCTCTGTGGAGCCAAGCATTGAAGCATGAAGATCAGCATAGCAATGTTGGTCCAAAAGCAATGTCTCACTGTGCATGGATTTCTAAATATCTTCTCTCCTCAGATTCCCCCCACAGCTGTTCTCAGCTTGCCAAAGTCATGCCACTCTCTTGAGAGAACTCACAGCAAACCATCACATGCCCTTTTACAAGACAGCTTTTAGCAAAACATCACATAGCTCAACTGAGTCTTCAAAGAAACCTCAAACTTCCACTTCAGTGTTTATTTCTAAATAATCTCAGTTGACTTCATTGATCTATAGTCAAAATGTATTTCATGGTCATCAAAGTAATTAAGAAAGCTTAGCATTTCTAGAGAAGCTACTTACAAAGAAGAGTCACATTTTGCTTAGGAGATAGATATTTGAGAAAATAAAATTAATCATTTGGTGTGCTTGAATTTGTGGCATTTTGGATTTATGTGTTTTAATGTGTACTGATGTGGGTCTTGGCATACATGTAGTAGGGAGTGTCTGTGCCTCTGTGTGTGCATGCATGTGCAATTCCAGTGTCAACATCAGGTGTTGATCCTCCATTGATCTCCACCTTTATTTTTGATTCTTTCCCAGAAACTGAAGCTCATTGATGCGGCAATGCTAGTTGACCAGTGTCCTTCAGGTATCTTTTTACCATTGTTCTAACCATGCTCCAGTGCTGAATGCATAAGAGCACACTGCCACCCTGGTTTTTTGACTTGAATTCAAGGGCTCTCAACAACAAAAGATACGTTGCAGGAGTGGGTGGTCTTCAGTCTGATTCTGTGAGAGGCTGCATGACCATCCATGTATTGGTGATGGTTGATTTCTGTTTGGAGGATTCTGATTAGCTGTGTGGAGCGAATCCCATACATTTCTATCATCTATATATCTCAACGATCCTTATTCATCATCTGTCTATCTATCTACCATCTGTCATCTGTCTATCATTGATTTCTCCATTCTTCTCTATCTAGAGTGTCTATAGAAACTCTAGTTCATGCAGAATTAGAAGGGAAATTTTAAATTGTCTGCGATTATTGTTGTGACTGTTGTGCTTTTGTTTTCTAACTATTCTTTGCTTACTGCTTCATTGTTATATGATATCATGAATAATATTAATACAGAGAAATTTTGAAGAAACATATACTATAACAAATTAAGAAATTATAGATTAAAAATAAACAGAATAAAAAACAATTAAATCAAAAAACAAGATGAAACAATCGATAAGTCAAACAATAATTTAGAGTGATTATAACATCATGATGAAGTAAAATCTGAAGCCAATAGAATCTTTTAAATAAACAAAATTATAGCACATATATGACAATGAAGAGAAAACAATAAAATGATAAATCAGTAAAAGAGATCCATAAACCTTTCAGAAAGGCAAGCAATTAGGCGTGAATGAGAGAATGAAAAGGAAGTTTGGGTTTGCAAGGCTACAATAGCTTGAAAATGGCAAATATAAGTTAAATAAATGTTCAGATACCTTAATTAGTAGTCACAGTGACCATTAAGAACCTGGGCAAGTAGAGGGGATGTGAATTGTGTGTAGGCAAGACTAAGTTATCTGACATTAGTAAATGATGGAAAATATATTAAGTCATAATAAACTTTCAATTAATTGATCTGAGCCAGTACAAGGCAAAGACAAATATTAAAACAGATTTTAATAGTTGCACATCCTTCCACAGATACATTAATTATTTTATTTCCAATGAATTTACTACTAGACAAAAACATATCCAGAATTTAAATATAAGAATGTTGCTTTAGTTTAGTAGGTCAATTTTTTCATGACATCCAACTTTAGGATTTAATAAACTAACTTCCCAAATGTTTTCTATTAATATTAGTTTCTTTTTTTTTTTTCAATGCAGTTTATTCAGGAACCTTGAACAATCCTCGGACCCTGGGGAAAGCCAGCCAACAGCTTAAATAGCCTCTGGGTAGCCAACCCAGGCGTGCCACGTGGGCAATGAAGATAGGTCCACATACATGGAAGCAAGCCAGATCCTCGGCCTTAGCCAAATGTGGAGTTGTTCCTGACAGAGAGCACTCACCATCGGGAAGGTGGAAGGCGGAAACCAGCTCCATCTTTAAGGCATAGCATTCCATAGCTCTCTACAGTTTCCCCTTTTTATTTTAGACGCATCAGGCAAGAGTAGAGGTCTGTTCTCTGATATTAGAAATAAATTGGGACTTTGTACCGATGTTCATTTAGGTGTCATCCACCCAAAGAGCATCAGACCCGTCCGATACCTTTTTCTCAGAGGCGGGACCTGGGGCATCAACCCACATGCAATCAGACATGCTCTTCTCTGGGTCCAAAGCGGCTGACCCTGAGTGCAGTGCTTAGCCTCGCATCCTGAGCGTATCATTTTAGCTTTTTATGGTATCCAACCATGCTTGGGGAGAATGTCCTGCTTCAATGGCTGTAAAGGCCTGAATGGTCATGGCTGCATCACACTGTTGTGAGACTCTAATCTTGCATATATACCACAGGCAAACCGAGGAGACCAACACCAGAAGGCCTGCTAACGCTCCCATGCCCGCCCATTCCTTCAGATGATTCATGGCTGCAGCAATCCATGGTGATAATCCTGTGGCTAGTCCTGCGTCCACTCTGGTAGAATTTACTGTGACAATGGCCACTCTCAGCTGCTCCATCGTAGTATCGAATTCTCCAGTCCAATTACCTAAAATATAGCTCGACAATTGTTTAGACAGATTTGCAGCACAGGAAAAATTCTCATGTTGTATGCTAGTGACACAAAGTCCAGCATACTTTCATTGACAGCCAGGTTGAGCGATTTGCCATAGGGTATCAATTTGCTCCTGCACGAGGTCAATCCTCTGATTGAACACCATCAAGCTTCCTTTTAGTTGAGCATTAATTCCTTTATGTACAACTAAGGCATGAGCTACATTGGCTAAATGATTATTCAGGGTCTGAGCAGTCTGCCCAGTATGACTCATAGCTAATGCCCTGGTGGTAGCTCCAACAGCCGCCAATGAGATGGTAGTAACAATGGTGGCTGTAGTTCCAAGATCCCTTTTCTGTCTGAAGAGAGTCATAGCGTGAGGGGCATCAATGGGCACAGGCACCCAGTGAGGCATGCGAGTAACCAGGGCATACCTAAATTCACTAGCATTCCAGCATTGGGCAAAAAAGCAAGTATCATTACCACAATTACTTGGCTCTATCTGGCTAATAATGAATAAAAATGGGGCATATAGACAAACAGGTGTGGGCTTATAGGAAATATTATGAGAAGCCTTAACCCTTCGTTGGAACATCCTGCATCAGTTCTAGAACTAGCAGTGGTGGTGTCCGAGGTCTGAGTAGGTTCAGGAGACCATTGCCCCCAGGGGCGAGACGTGCTCCATGCCAATTGACTAACTCCATGTTTTCCTCCACTTTTGAAAGTCATTTAAGGTTCTTAAATTATTTTTTCCCTTTTTTCTTAAATTTTTCATCAATTACACTTTATTCATTCTGCATCCCCCCATAAGCCCCTCCCTCCTCCCCTCCCAGTCCCACCCTCCCTCCTCCCTCTGCTTGCATGCCACTCCCCAAGTCCACTAATAGGGGAGGTTCTCCTCTCCTTTCTGACCTTAGTCTGTCAGTTCACATCAAAAGTGGCTGTATTGTCCTCTACTATGGCCTGGTAAGGCTGCTTCCCCCCAGAGGGAGGTGATCAAAGAGCAGGCCAATCAGATTATGTCAGAGGCAGTCCCTCTTCACATTACTATGTAACCCAATTGGACTCTGAACTGCCCTGGGCTACATCTGTGCAGGGGTTCTGGGTTATCTCCATGAATAGTCCTTGGTTGGAGTATGAGTCTCTTGGAAGTTCCCTGTGTTCAAATTTTCTTGTTCTGTTGCTCTCCTTGTGGAGACCCTGTCCTCTCCAGCTCTTACTATTTCCCAGTTCTTACCTAAAATTCCGTTCACTCTGCCCAACAGTTGCCCATCCGGCTCAGCATCTGCTTTGATAGTCTGAAGGGCAGAGGCTTTCAGAGGCCCTCTGTGGTAGGTTCCTAGGTTGTTTCCTGTTTTATTCTTCTTCTGATGTCCATCCTCTTTGCCTTTCCGGATGGGGATTGGACATTTTAGTTAGGGTCCTCTCTCTTGCTTAGTTTCTTTAGATGCACAGGTTTTAGTGGGTTTGTCCTATGTTGTATGTCTATATGAGTGAGTATATACCATGTGTGTCTTTTTGCTTCTGGGACAACTCACTCAGGATGATCCTTTCCAGATCCCACCATTTACCTGCAAATTTCATGATTTCCTTATTTTTCATTGCTGAGTAATATTCCATTGTGTAGATGTACCACAATTTCTGCATCCATTCTTCAGTTGAGGGGTATCTGGGTTGTTTCCAGCTTCTGGCTATTACAAATAAAGCTGCTACAGACATGGTTGAGCAAATGTCCTTTTTGTGTACTTGAGCCTCTTTTGGATATATGCCCAGTAGTGGTATGGCTGGATCTTGAGGAAGCGCTATTCCTAGTTGTCTGAGAAAGCACCAGATTGATTTCCAGAGTGGTTGTACAAGTTTACATTCCCACCAGCAGTGGAGAAGGGTTCCCCTTTCTCCACAACCTCTCCAGCATGTGTTGTCACTTGAGCTTTTGATCTTGGCCATTCTCATGGGTGTAAGGTGAAATCTCAGGGTTGTTTTGATTTGCATTTCCCTAATGGCTAGTGAGGTTGAGCATTTCTTTAAGTGCTTCTCTGCCATTCGGTATTCCTCTACAGAGAATTCTCTGTTTGGCTCTGTTCCCCATTTTTTAAGTGGATTACTTGGTTTGCTGCTTTTCAGCTTCTTTAGTTCTTTATATATACTGGATATGAGTCCTCTGTCAGATAAAGGTTTGGTGAAGATTCTTTCCCCATCTGTAGGTGGTCGCTTTGTTTTGATGACAGTGTCCTTTGCTTTGCAGAAGCTTTTCAGTTTCATGAGGTCCCATTTATTGGTTGTTGCTCTTAGAGCCTGTGCTGTTGGTGTTCTGTTCAGGAAGTTTTCCCCTGTACCAATGAGTTCTAGGGTATTTCCCACTTTTTTTTCAAGCCGATAAAATCAGTAGCCCTCCTGTATACAAAAGACAAAAGGGCTGAGAAAGAAATTAAGGAAACAACACCCTTCACAATAGCCACAAATGACATAAGGTACCTCGGAGTAACCCTAACCAAGGAAGTCAAAGACTTGTATGAAAAAAAATTTCAAATCTCTGAAGAAAGAATTAGAAGAAGATATGAGAAGATGGAAAGATCTCCCATGCTCATGGCTTGGCAAGATTAACATAGTAAAAATGGCCATCTTACCAAAAGCAATCTACAGATTCAATGCAATCAATGCCGATCAAATTACCAACACAATTCTTTACAGACCTGGAAAGAAAAATTCTCAACTTCATATGGAATAACAAGAAACCCAGAATTGCTAAACAATCCTCTACAATAAAAGATCTTCTGGAGGTATCTCCATCCCTGATCTTAAGTTGTACTATAGAGCAACAGTTTTAAAAACTGCATGGTACTGGCATAGAAACAGAATGGTGGATCAATGGAACCGAACAGAGGACCCAGAAATAAACCCACACACTTATGGACACCTGATCTTTGACAAAGACGCCAAAACCATACAATGGAAAAAAGATAGCATCTTCAACAAATGGTGCTGGTCTAACTGGATGTCTACATGTAGAAAAATGAAAATAGATCCATACTTGTCACCCTGCACAAAACTGAAGTCCAAGTGGATCAAAGACCTCAACATAAAACCAGACACATTAAATCGGCTTGAATATTAGTTTCTTAAAGGCAGTTAGGCTGAGTTGATGTATTCTAGAATGAATACTCAGTTCTTAGTGAGCTTGTGTTTTGACCGCTATGATTTATTCCCTAGTTACATTAGAGAATGCTCTTCCTTTCTGTTCCCTTTTATTTAAAATAGATTCTTTCTTCATACAATATATCCTGATTATAATTTCTTTTCCCTTTACCCCTCCTGGATTTTCTTTCTTTCCTCCCCACTGGATTCATTCCTTTTCTGTCTCTTATCGGAAAGAACAGGCTTTAAGAGATAACAACCAAACATGACAAAATAAAATACAATAAGATAAAGTAAAAAACATCAACTGCATTTATAATTAATTAATTCTAAAACTTAAACTGCTGGCTTGTAGTTTTCAACATCCTTTTTGTAACAATTTAAATGTGATTCCTTATTCTTCACAAAATGTTAAACCACAGTCCGATGTTAATTACAGTTAGGGAGTTGGATTCTTATTGCTGGTTTATATAACAAATTATAGTTAATAATGTATATGGACTGTTTACTCCATTAGACATCCAAGTAGACCTTTTTAGTCATCACTATATTCTCAGGAACAAACATAGGGCAGAGCACATAGTAGGTGCTCAAATAATTTGGTAATTAGTAAATACTCAATTAGAAAGAAGTTGTGATTATAATCTCACCACCTTCAGTTGATCAAAAGGCAATAATGACATCATCTAACTTAACACTGATAAACATAGGTGATAGATAGATGGCAGACAGACAAATAGACAAACAGGTGTTAAATCCAGTAGCATTTTCTGTTTAAACCGATTGCTGGTTAGTCCTAATAAAATTGTTCCACTGAGGATAGTACTGCTTACCTTTTTAACCCTTTGCTCTAGTCAGTTTTTGTTCTAATTTAATTCTCTGCAGCCGAGAGTAATCCAGATCCAGGCAGGAAGATGCTAATGCCAAGGTTACCCTCTACATTCCCTGCATTTGTTTACCAGTATTTAGAATTAGAATAAACAACAGCTCTGGGCTGTTTATCCAACTAGAAATCTAAAATGTTAAATGGTGGCTTCACTCTAATAGTAGCTTCTGAAGACCTCCACCATCTGAAATGCGGCTCTGCATTTTTTGAGGCGATTAGACAGTGTTTGGTTTATGTTTTTCCTTTGCCAGTCTGAAGGCTTATAGAGTAGCACACTGACTAAGCACTGCTGTGCATCTGTATTACAGTGATGGCAGGGATGTTTGCAAGTCTTAATAAGAATAAAAAAAAGAAATATTAGTGTTGACAAGAGTGACTGTAAAGTGTCTGTATATATTGCCAAGACAGTTTCTCTATTTAAAATACCCAAATTTATCATGTATCCGGAAAACAGCGTAGTTCAGGAGAACTACGTGTGAGAAATGCAACTAATAAAATTTTAAACAACTTGGGTAAATTATTTATAAATATCTTTTATAAAATCTTTGATGCAAATTCTTTTTCTTTGTCTTTTTATCTCTCTCAATTTCCTTTCAGAAAATGCTGTATGAAATTTTCAAATGCGTGTATGTTATTTGTTCTTTTTCTTTCAGCTTTGTTTTTTCATATGTCGCTTAAATATTTCAGGATGAAAGTTTTCTATTGTTTGTATATATGGAGCTTAATAAAATGCTGTTTACCACGTTGTTATGTGCAAATAAGCTACTGTCCATATTTTCTTTCTTTCTTTTTTAACCTGCCATGCCTTAATCTTAACAAACACATGAGCCAAACCTGTATGCATCTGTACATTGCTTGGCCAAGTGTGGAAGCACTAGTTTATTCCTAAGGAAAGAAGTTGCATCACACCTTTTAGAAGACAATGGAAGAATCCCTATCATACCCACCATACTCATCCTTTAAAAATGTCAGTAGCAGTGGGTCAATATGCTTATGAACATTTTGAGTTTCTGGACCTCTGTCTGCTGGTGGCATGTGAGGCAGATAAATGGTATGTTTCAGTATACTGAGTAAGACTTTGGAGGGGGTTCTTGATAGGATACACGACAATGTACATTTGTAGGAATTAACAAGAACAAAGCAGAGCAGTAAGAAGAGGGGGCAAGAAAAATACACAGTTAGAACAAAAATCCAAAAGAAACTTGACAAACTGGCCACATACTCACAAGAGTATCTTTGATGCTAGGCCATCATGTGGTTTAAACCAAGACAGGGTGAGTGTAACACTCTTCTCAGTACTGGAAAAATTTATGAGTCATGAAGTTTCTTCCTATTTTTTGGTTGAATCTGGCTTAAATTTTCCCACAGGGTGTTAACATATATATATGAGCGCCATGTTGGTTTACTTTATCCTTTCAAAACAGTCACTGGGAAAGAGACTTACTATGCTTCTGATCTGTTGTGGCTAAGTACTATGGCTATTGGTGTTTTCCACTGATGTTGGTGTGATGGAGGCATTGCTGAATATTGATCTGCATTTTTGAAAAAGGAGAAGATGATTCATGTTATAAGATGTGGCAAAGGTAAGGGCAACTATGCTTAACGACTTGATACTGACTCTTTTCTCTGCTGATAAGACAGTCTACAGAGCTGCTCTGAGTGGGTATGGAAATGCACGAGAACCAGAGCCAGCACGGAACAGACATAGAGGTAGTAAGATCAGCTTCTAATATTTAATCAAAATCCCTGCCACAAATTAAGCAGAATTCTGTGTTTGGGATGAATTGTTTAGATGAATCATTGAGATCACTTGCAGAAGATTTAGAGGGAGTTAATTGGCAGAGCAGGTAAATCAATAGAAATGTAATATTTGCTGTTACAGCTGTCCTTAATAATTTTTCTTTTAATATTTTTGAGGTTTTCCTCCATATGTAGTCACATCATTTCTAGCTACCATTTCCAGTTCCACCCATGCCACCCACTACTTTTTCTCAAATTTATGACCTTGTGTTCTTTATTGATACATGTAAATACATATGTATACATGAATGTAACCTGGTGAGTCAATTTAAACGGGGGATAATGTGTGTGCATTTAAGTCTGACCACTTGAAACTGGATAACATCTAGTTTTTATATCTGGTGGTTATATGAATTAACCACTAATGTATCTGGGGCTTTCAGAAAGACTCACTGGAGGGGTACTCGTACTATGACATTTGATGCCCACATTTAGCTCTAGGAAACGTGATGAGTCATCAACCCAATTTCTCAATGGCTGTTGAGTTAGTTACCCTTTGGAAATGGGATGGAATGATTTGAACCGAAGGATGAAAATTGACAGGCACCTTAGGGAAAGGACCCCAAAAGTTACGCGCATTGTTCTCTGGCCAGGAAGGACAGAGGGAGTTCAGGTTTCATATCTCTTCATGCATAAGCACTCCTGACTAAAGTCTATGTGGGAAAGTGGAAGCTAGAACTTCTGTTCAGACATTGATCCCTTCTGGTATAGATTATGAACTGGATCAGCAGATTTTCATTAAAAAGGGATGAAGTCTATTCCCCACTTCCAGGTCACCTAAATGATTTTAAAGTTGCACCAGAGGGGTGATAATATATTAAAGAATAGGATCTGTCTTTAGCTGGGGGCATGCTATTGCTTTCTCCATTAAGAATGACCAGGACTCAGGAGAGTGGAATAATCCCCAGGAAGGTGGGCTTACCGTACGCCATGATAGAAAGACAGGCAGGTACTTATTCATGGAATGATACAGTGTACTTTTCTTTCTCAGAGTTTCTACCACTTAGAACAGTAATAAAGCAGATGACACACTCACAGTTTTGGAAGTTTTTTTTTGTTTTTGTTTTTTTTTCCTAAAATACTAGGAAAAACATAATTTTTCTTCTTCAATCTCGTTTCAGAGCTCAGTATCACTAACACTTGTGGCTCTTCTAAAAATTTTTCCCCAGCATTTTAAATTTTTTAAAAAAATTTATTACAATTTATTCACTTTGTATCCCAACTGTAGCCCCCTCTCTGGTCCCCTCCCAATCTTTCTCCCTCTTCTCTTCCCCTGCCCCTCCCTCAGTCCACTGATAAGGAAAGTCCTCCTTCTCTTTCATATGACCCTATCCTATCAGGTCTCATCAGGAGTGGCTGCATTGTCTTTCTCTGTGGCCTGGTAAGGCTGCTCCCCCCTCAGGGGGAGGTGATCAAGAGCCAGCCACTGAGTTCATGTCAGAGACAGCCCTTGTTCCACTTATCCAAGGGAGCCCACTTGGATACTGAGCTGCTTTCCTAATTCTTTGGGAGTCCTTTTTGTTTCTCTAAAACCCTAATCCCTAGACATGAGATTTACAGCTTACTCTCCATGCATATTATTCTTTTAAACTCACAAATATTTCTCTTTTATTATAACTGTAGAGTCACAGGTATGAGGTCATATTTGCGGGTTACAGAAGTTGGGGTCACCAGCAATAGCCTAAAGATTTCCATGAACGCCTGGCCTCCCTATGCTTCAACTGTTTGTTTATAAAAAGCTTGCGGCTTTTTATAAATATGGAATGATATTTTCCATATTACAATCATGTCTTCCCATATCAATTGGTGTCCCATATTCCACTCTCTAGGCATGCCCTAAGAAACACACTTGGAATATGTTTTACTAATACCTTGTGATATAATATTGCAGTTAAATATTCTGGGAAAAGAAGTGACAAGCATGCAACAAAACTTATTGAATGTTTGCTGGGCTCCAAAAATAAAAACAAAGACCCCCACTGGTTTATTTTGAATAATTTAGCAAGAAAGTAATAATTTAAAATCATTGCCATCAAGTAATCAGTGTTAATTGAATGTTAATCTCAGCTATTGTGCTCAAGTGGGAAAGACAGACATTATACACATAATGAAAAATAGCTATAACTATACAGAAAATAACTTAGTCATAGTTTGTAGCATTGAGTCTGACTTTAAACTATGTAGAAGTGAATCAAGATAGAATATTTGATATTTTATGTTATAGAAATTATTGGAAGGGAAAATGAAACTTCACTAAACCCAGATGATAGAGTATGATTGTTTATGAAGACATTTCAAGAGGATATAAGGATTGTGAATCAAAATCAAGCCAAAAATTTCTGGTTTACATACAGTGAGGACAATGGCAAGAAGGAAGGGATTGAGGAAGGAGGGAGAGAGGGAATAAAAAATAAAGGAGGGGAGGGAGAAGACAAAAAATTAAAATTTTTATATTTTTACATCCCTACATGATATAGTAAACTTTTATAGATAGAGGTCTATAATTTACTTCAAGCAGATTGAAGGTAATATAATAATTAATATTGTATTTTGTCTTCTAATGGATCCTCAAATTGATAACAATGGCTTGTAAATGCAAATTCTGCATTAAAAGACCAATAATGATGACATGCCTAGTGTTAACTGAAAACATAAAATGGGTCAAATTGATCCTCTCTAGTTTCTGATATATATTTTAGGAACTTTTATAGTCCTAACCCTTGATAGAAGGCCACTGCTCTTCAAAGTAGGAGTTATTTTTGTCCTTATTGAAGATAGAGTATGGTTTCAATAAATAAAGAAAAGCTCTCTGTTGCTGAGACAAATTGTTCGCCATATTTTAGCACAACTTCATCGAATTAGTATTACTTGGTTCTAATTCCAACAAAGCATTTAAAGATCAAATCATATATTAGCTTTAAGCTTCAATGTATGATTTATGATTTTAATTTCCAATTCTTTAATGTTTCCAAACAGCGATAGTAAAATTGTTAGCCCAAGGTCTAAATCAAGGGTATTTGTCTTGCCAGCATCACCACATATGGCATCTGTTTATATACTGAAAGAGTCCACTGTTCCATTTAAGAGTTTGATGTTCCATTAAGTTTAATCAAAAGACATTGTGGACACCACTGAATGGTTAAAGTAAGGCAGAATGCTTCCAGATGAAGAGAACGTCTAATATTCTACACTCAGTTTTACAAGTCATCATCACATGTAAAGAGTATTTGCCTTTTTTTGGTTATATGGTGCTTACAAGGTCAATTAATCTTTGAGATATTTCTGTGTGATGCTTCCTGTTACAAGTTTCCATTACAATAGCAAACTGTAATATAGTGTATCTCCAGAAAAATAGATGAATTACAAACAATGAATTTTATCAAATTATTAGAACTGAAGTTAAATCATGTTTATATTGATTCTATGTGTTCATTAAGATAAAATGTTCTCAATGGAAGAAGGAGAAAACAGGAAACAGGACAGGAGCCTACCACAGAGGGCCTCTGAAAGACTCTATCTAGCAGTATATCAAAGCAGATACTAAGACGCATAACCAAACTTTGGGCAGAGTGCAGGGAATCTTATCAAAGAAAGGGGATATAATAAGACCTGCAGGGGACAGGAGCTCCACAAGGAGAGCAACAGAACCAAGAAACCTGGACACAGGGATCTTTTCTGAGACTGATACTCCAACCAGGGACCATTCATGGAGATAACCAAGAACCCCTGCTCAGATGCAGCCCATAGCAGTTCAGTCTCCAAGTGGGTTTCCTAGTAAAGGAACAGGGACTGTCTCTGACATGAACTCATTGGTGGCTCTTTGAGCACCTCCCCCTGGTAAGTGCAGCCTTACCAGGCCACAGAGGAAGACAATGCAGCCAGTCCAGATGAGACCTGATAAGCTAGGGTCAGATGGAAGGGGAGGAGGACCTCCTCTATCAGTGGACTTGGAGAGGGGTATGGGAGAAGATGAGGGAGGGAGGGTGTGATTGGGAGGGAATGAGGGAGAGGGAAACAGCTAGGGTACAAAGTGAATAAACTGTAATTAATATAAAAATAAAAATTAAAAAAAGATAAAATATTCTATTTAAGCATCAAAAACCATTTCAATTCTTCAGCTATCTTTTTTCTTTTTTTATATATGTGAGTCAATGAGGACCCTTCTTTTAAAAAATTCTATCTATCTATTACAATTTATTCACTTTGTATCCCCGCTGCAACCCCCTCCTTCATTCCTTTCAGTCCTACCTAAACACTGCCTTCTCCCCCTGTGCCCCTCCCCTAGTCCACTGATGGGGGTGGTCCTCCTCCCCTACTATCTGACTCTAGCCTATCAAGTTACAACAAGGCTGGCTGCATCATATTCCTCTGTGGCCTGGCAAGACTACACCCCCACAAAGAGGAGGTGATCAAAGAGTTGGCCACTGAGTTCATGTCAGAGACAGTACCTGTATCCCTTACTAGAGAACCCACTTGGAAACTGAGCAGCCAATGAGCTTCGTTTGAACAGGGAGTCTAGGTCCTCCCCATGCATTGTCCTTGGTTGGAGTATCAGTCTCCAGGAGGACCCCCCTGGGCCCAGGATTTTTGGCTGTGTTAATAACCTTGTGGATTACCTGTCCCCTCTAGGTCTTTCCATCTCCCTCTTCTTCCATAAGGTTTCCTGCACTCTGCCCAAAGTTTGGCTATGAGTCTCACTATCTCCTTTGATACTGTAGTGGGTAGAGTCTTTCAGAGGTCCTCTGTGGAAGGCTCCTGTCTTGTTCCTTGTCTTCTCCTACTTCTGAAATCTATCCTGTTTGCCCTTCTGAGTGAGGATTAAGCATCTTCCCTAGGATACTCCCTGTTGTTTAGCTTCTGTAGGACTATAAATTTTAGTATGTTTATCCTATATTATGTGGCTAATATCCACTTATGAGTGTATATCCACTTATAGGTGTCTTTTTGGGGGAAAAGCCTAGACCTCATTGGCACAGGAGACAACTTCCCGAACAGAACACTAACAGCACAGGCTCTAAGATCAACAACTAATAAATGGAACCTCATGAAACCGAAAAGCTTCTGTAAAGCAAAGGAAACTGTCATCAGAACAAAACAACAGCCTACAGACTGGGAAAAGATCTTCACCAACCCTATATCTGACAGAGGCCTAATATCCAGAATATATAAAGATCTAGAGACGTTAAAAAGCAACAAATCAAGTAAACCAATTGAAAAATGGTAGAGAGCTAAACAGCTCATATGAAGATTCATATGAAGACCCTTCTTAAATAAACCTACACAGATTCCATCCTGAAAAATGTAAGGAGCATAACAAACTAATAAACAAAGGTTTAATAAGTAAGCAGCTATTTCTCAGTTTTTAGTAGGTAAAAATTATTGCACATTTCTTTTTATTTTTCTTTAAGATTTATATTGTTTTCCTTTTATGTGTCTATGTGAATGTCTCCAAATATGTCTATCACGTACCTGCTTTGTGCTGAATATGTGTATCATGTACCTGCTTAGTGGTGAAGATACAGGCAAAGCCACTATTAGTACTCAGAAGTGAACCATCTCTCAGCTCTATTTTTCCTTTAAATTTTTAGGCTTATATATATTTGTGGGGTTTTTTTGTTGTTTTTTTTTTGTTTGTTTGTTTTTTACTATGGCCATTGATAAATATTATACTTTGCATTTTACCGTACTGTTTTAAGTATTTTACTTACTATTTTGTTGAGCTGTTTTCTTATTTCATAAATTTATTTCTTAAGACCATTTTCATACAGGCATGTTCTGTAATTTGGACATACTACCTATTTGTTGCCTTACTCTCTTTTTCTGTCTCTCCTCTCACTAATCCTATTTTCTCTGCAAACAGTTCACTTCTACTTTTATACTAATTATACTTAAATGATTTTACATATCTATATAAAAGCTGTGGCACAGATGTGACACAAATATATAACATTTGTCTTACAGACTTAATTCATTCAATGTAAATACTTTCAGCTGTATACACTTTGCTACAAACAACACACCTTCATCCTTCTTGATGGCTGAAAAGTTTTATTTTATTACTAGCCATCACAGAAATTAAAATTACAACTGCACTGAGATTTTAATCTTACCACAACCAGAATGGCACTAAGAAAATAAATCAGAGCAAATTCTGGCTGGCATGGAAACAAAGTAAACATTTGTATGCCTCTGGTAGGAATGTAAATTAGTCTACTCACTCTGAACATCAACATGAAGGTTTCTTTAAAAGAACCCAAAGTACATCTATCATTTGATCCAGAGATAATATCCCTAGCTGTTTACTCAAGAGACTCCAAGTCAATTTGTCATGGGCAAATTTGCAGATTGGTGTTGACTACAGTTCTGTTACCAAACCTGTGGTTACATTCTGTACCCCTAGAAATCATGTTTGGCAAACATGAAGGAGACAGTTAAAACAGACAAATTAAAATTTAAAAAACTAGATTTATTTATTTATTTACTTATTTATTTAGAAGAGGGACAAAGTGATCCAGTAAACTACTCTAGTACATATGTAGGGTCCTGACTCAAGATTAAAATTTACGTAAAGGTCTAGGATTGTACACATCTTAGCATACTCATTTAAGGTGTGGTTTGGTCCATTACTGGCCAGTAATGTCTTGGCTTTGGTCTCATCCTACAGGTTAGTCGGACAGGTAACAACTGTGCAAAATCTGTTTTCTGAGATACAAGTTCCCTTTCTGGCAGGCAAGCTTTATCCTTTTTCTTTTCTGAGCAGGACATTCCTGGGAAGAACTCTGATTTGTTGGGATCCATGGTTTCCTTAGTTTTATAGATTTCAAGTAAATTGATATATTTTAAAATATACTCAATTCTTCCAGGACTGTTACAGTACAACTCACAATAACAAAGTTATGAAACTAATCTATTTGTCAATTAACAGAAGAATAGACAAAGTATGTTACATTAAAAATATTCTGAACATCTTTTGATGGACAAGTAGCAATGTCTTTGTTAGCTTTAGCTCAAGTTTTGTTCTTCTGAAAAATAATACAGAGTTTTTTCAAATAATATGTAGCCACACCAATATTTCAGAACTGTGTTTTGAACTTTACTTGCTTTAATGGGACACAAAACAGATTATAAGATAAAAAACACTCTATTTCCAAAGGAGTTTCAAAATTGTCTCCTTACCATCCACACAGGTTTCTGTTAAGTCAATCACTCCCCTTCATGTTGTGATATCCACAATAAAACTTATTATTTTGCTAGAGATTAATGTCTTGAAACAATATACCTATGAAAAATAATGTGACTTTATCTTTTGGATGATGACTACATAAATTTCTTGACTTTAAATACCTTATACTTCAGAAATGGTTAGACACTTTCATCCCTTATTATGACTAAAGCAAACAAAGGCAAACCAAGGATGTTATATCTTACTTCAAGCATAGCTAAAACTCTCTAGTATTCCTTAATGATGTCTTTTACAGGTGTTTTGAAGCATGGATAATCTAAAATATAGTTTATAAAAATTATTTATCTAGTATCTACTTTGTGATAAACCTTCATCATCCCTAATAGAAATAGGCTTTCTGCAGTTCCTTGGAAGACAGAATTAATATGCTTTTCCCCCTATCTTTAAAGACATCCTTGAAGTTATTCTTTGAGTGACTGTTGGCTCTCTTCATGCTTCACTGACTCCCCAGCAGGTACATATCATTGAATCTTACATTCAGAGCCCATGTTTTCTTAAGCAAGGTAATATGTCAGCTTATTTATCAAATTCAACTTGATGAATATTTACCCAAATGTAGAATACATAAAGTGTTATCTAAATATTTAAATCAATGAGAAAACACTTTGAAGCCTTTTCATAAAGAAAATTCTAAGCACTAATGGTTTTACCAGAGAGATTCCAGATATTTAAGGAAGGAATAATCGTAATCTTAGGTGAATTTTCCAGATAAATTCAGTCAGTATTCACATTCTCCTCCTTATTATCTCTTGCTGATATTAATTTAGTATATAATATGACAATAATAGAGAAACAAGAAACTACATAGAAATTTATTTTGCAGGCATCTCTTCAGATTCAAAACTAGGAATTTGAAACCAAAATTCAAAGAATATGATTTACCAAGTGAATAATTTGTATTAACCAAGGCTTTATTTAGATAATAAAAAGCATTAATAAAATGTGCAATATTCAGAGTATTATTACAGTAGCCTTAGTAGCTACTGAGGTTTTGGGTCCTACCTCCTGTTTCCCAGGTAACGCTAAAAAGATAAACATTAGCTTTGCTGTACCTTAGGATTTAAATTTTCATATGGTAATAATGGTGGTATCTGTTCTTTTTGAGAAACATTAAGGCAAAGTCAACTTATCCTGGTCAAAAGAATAGAATGGAACTTCAATTCTGGCCCTGCCATAGAACACTCTTATTTTAGCATTATTAGAGGAGAGAGTAGGCCGCTTCACCTTGTCCCTGATATCAGTGGAACTGAGTTAAATTTCTCTCTGTTTAGTTTAATCTTGGCTATAGGCTTGCTGAAGATTGTCTTTACTATGTTTAGGTATGCGCCTTGTATTCTTGATCTCTCCAAGACTTTTAAAAAATTATTTATTTTTTCATTTTATGATTACAGTTTATTCACTTTGTATCCCCCCTTTTCCCTACCCATGGTGTCCCTCTCCCAGTCCACTGAAAAGGGAGGTCCTCCTCCCCTTCCCTCTGATCCTAGTCTATCAGGTCTCATCAGGACTGGCTGCATTGTCTCTTCTGTGGCTTGGCAAGGCTGATCCTCCCTCAGGGGGAGGTGATCAAAGAGCAGGCCAATCAGTTCCTGTCTATTGCCATTACTTTGGAGGCCACTTGGATACTGAACTTCCATAGGCTACGTCTGTGCAGGGGTTCCAGGCCATCTCCATGAGTGGTCCTTGGCTGGAGTATCAGTTTCAGAAAAGACCTCTGTGCCCAGAAATTTTGGATCTGTTGCCTTCCTTGTGGAGCTCCTGTCCTCTCCAGGTCTTACTATCTCCCACTTCTTTCAAAAGATTCCCTGCACTCTGCCCAAAGTTTGGCTATGAGTCTTATCATCTGCCTCAATACCATGCAGAGTAGGACCTTTCAGAGGCCCTCTGTGGTAGGCTTCTGTCCTGTTCCCTGTTTTTTCCCTCCTCCAATGTCTATCCTCTTTGCCTTTCTGAGTGGGGATTGAGTATCTTAGCCAGAGTCCTCCTTCCTGATTAGCTTCCTTAGGTGTACGGATTTTAGTATGTTTATCCTATATTATATGTCTAATATTCACTTATGAGCAAGTATATACCCTGTGTGGTGTCTTTCTGCTTCTGGGATACTTCACTCAGGATGATCTTTTCCAGTTCCCACCATTTAATTGCAAATTTCATGATTTCCTTGGATTTTTTTTTTTGTTTCTTTTTTTTTTTTTTTTATCCCTGAGTAATATTCCATCGTGCAGATGTACCACAATTTCTGTATCCATTCCTCCACTGAGGGGCATCTGGGCTGTTTCCAGCTTCTGACTAGTACAAATAAAGCTGCTACAAACATGGGTGAGCAGATGTCCTTGTTGTATACTTGAGTGTCTTTTAGATTTATTCCTAGGAGTGGTATAGCTGGATCTTGAGGATATTTATTGTTTTATTAATTACAGTTTATTCAGTTAATTACAGTTGTATCTGAGCTGTAGCCCCCTCCCAATCCCATGGTCCCTTCCTCCACTCTTCCCATGCAGGAAGTCCATGGAGAGGGGAGGTCTTCCTTCTAATCCTTCCCTTCCCTCTAATCCTAGTCTATCAATTCTCATCAGGACTGCCTGCATTGTCTTCTTCTGTGACCTGGTAAGGCTGAACCCCCTCAGTGGGATGTAATCAAAGGGCAGGCCACTAAGTTCATGTCAGAGAGAGTCCCTGTTCCCATTACTAGGGAACCTACTTGGACACTGAACTGCCACAGGAACATCTGTGCAGGGATTCTAGGTTATCTGCATGAACAGTCCATGGTTGGAGTATCAGTCTTAGCAAGAACCCCTATGCCCAGATTAATTAATTAATTAATTTATTTGTTTATTTATTTATTTACTCTCTTTGTGGAGCTCCTATCCTCTCCAGATGTTTCTATCTCTCCCTTGTTTCATAAACCTACCTGTCTTATGAACATTGAGGCAATAATACTCAACAAAATACTTGCAAACCGAATCCAAGAACACATGAAAGATATCCTACACCATGAACAAGTAGGCTTCATCCCAGGCATGCAGGGTTGCTTCTATATATGGAAATACATCAATGTAATTCACCACATAAACAAACAGAAGGAAAAAAAAACCTATATAATCATCTCCTTAGATGCTGAAAATACATTTAACAAGATCCAACACCTATTCATGTTTAAAGTCTTGGAGATTCCCTGTAGGAAATGATGGGTTTGCAAGTATCTTATTGAGTATTTTTGCCTCAATGTTCATAAGAGAGATAGGTCTGAAATGATCCTTTTTTTCTTGGCTCTCTGCATGGTTTAGATATCAAGGTGACTGTGGCCTCATAGAATGAGTTGGTAATGTTCCTTCTCTTTCTACTTTGTGAAATATTTTGAAGAGTACTGGAATTAGCTGTTCTATGAAGGTCTGGTAGAATTCTGCACTGAAACCATCTCTCCCAGGGCTCTTTTTTGAAGGGGAGACTTTTGATGACTGCTTCTATTTCCTTGGGTGATATAGGACTATTTAATCTATTTACCTGATCTTGATTTAATTTTGGTAAATATAATCTATCACAAAAATTGTCTATTTCATTTATATTTTCAAATTTTGTGGTGTATAGGCTTTTGAAGTAAGACCTAATGATTCTTTGAATTTCCTCAGTGCCTGTTGTTATGACCTCCTTTTCATTTCCAATTTTACTGATTTGGAAAATTTCTGTCTTTAGTTTGTTTGGCTAAAGCTTTGTCTATCTTGTTGATTTTCTCAAAGAACCAGGTCTTGGTTTCATTGAGACTTTGAATTGTTTTATTTGTTTCTAATTTATTGATTTCAGCTCTGAGTTCAATTATTTCCATCTGTCTACCCATCTTGGGTGTGTCTGCTTCTATTTTTTTCTAGGGCATTCAGGCCTGCTGTTAGGTTGCATGTGTGGTGTCTCAGACTTCTTTCTGGAGGCAATTAGTGCAATGAACTTTCCTCTTAGCACTGCTTTCATTTTGTCCCATAATGTTGGGTAAGTTGTGCCTTCATTTTCATTGAATTTTAAGAAGTCTCTAATTTCTTTTCTTATTCCTTCCCTGATTCAGCTGTTGTTGAATAAAGAGATGTTTAGTTTCCATGCATGTATAGGTTCTTTATTATTTCTCTTGTTGTTGAGGTCTAGTTTTAGGCCATGGTGGTCTGATAGGGTACAAGGAATTATTTCAATCCCTTCTTGTATCTGCTGAGGCTCTGCTTTGAGACAGACTATATGGTCAATTTTGGAGAAGGTTCCATGGGGTGCAGAAAAGAAGGTATACACTTTTGACTTTGGGTGACAAGTTCTGTAGAGCTCTAATAGGTCCATTTGATTTAGGACTTCCGTAAGTGTCTTTATTTCTCTATTTATGTTCTGTCTAGATGATCTGTCCCTTGGTGAGAGTTGAGTATTGCAGTCTCCCACTATTAAGGTGTTAGGATCAATGTATGATTTAAGCTTTAATAATGTTTCATTTACAAATGCAGGTGCTCTTGTATTTGGGGCATAGATGTTTAAGATTGTGATGTCCTCCTGGTGGATTTTTCCTCTGATGAGAATGAAATGCCCCTTCTCATCTTTTTTGACTAATTTTGGTTGAAAGTCTATTTTATTACATATTAGGTTAGGTACTCTAGCTTGTTTTCTGGGTCCGTTTGCTTGAAAAACCTTTCTCCAGCTCTTTACTCTGAGGTAATATTTGTCATTGTTGCAAAGGTGTGTTTCTTGGATGCAACAGAATGTTAGATCCTATTTCCACATCCATTCTGTTAGTCTTTGTTCTTTTATTGGAGAGTTGAGTCCATCGATGTTGATAGATAATAGTAACCAATGAATCTTCCATTTATTGTTGAGTTGGTGGTGATAGTGTATTTGTGTATTTGTTTTCTTATGATTTTTTTTTTGTTGTTGTGAGGTTATCTATGTCCTGTGTTTTCTTGGCTGTAGTTGATTTTGTTAGATTGGAGTTTTCCTTGTTTAAGCTTAGTTTTGTCATGGAATATTTTGTTTTCTCCATTTATGCTGATTGAAAGCTTTGCTGGATATTATTATCTGTGTTGGAATCTGTGATCTCTTAGAGTCTGCATGACATCTATCCAGGCTCTTCTGGCTTTCAAGGTTTCTGTTGATAAGTCTGGTGTGATTCTGATAGGTCCATCTTTGCATGTTACTTGTCCTTTTTCCCTTGCTGCTTTTAATATTTTCTGTTTGTTCTGTAGATTTAGTGTTTTGACTATTATGTGATATGAGGAGTTTCTTTTCTGGTCTAGTCTATTTGGTGTTCTGTAGGCCTCTTGTATGATTAAGGACATATCTTTCTTTAAGTTGGGAAAATTTTCTTCTATCAATATCTTGAAAATATTTTCTGGACCTTGGAGCCTGGAATCTTCTTTTTCATCTATTCTTATTATTCTTAGATTTCATTTTTTCATGGCATCCTTGATCTCTCAGATGTTTTGTGTTTGGGACTTTTTCTATTTTACTTTTTCTTTGAAAGACATATCAATTTCTGCAATTATATCTTCAGTGCCTGATATTCTATCTTCCATCTCTTGTATCCTGTTAGTGATGCTTATCTTTGTGGTTCCTGATCTTTTCCCTAATTTCTTCAACTCCAGGATTTTCTTAGTTTGTGTTTTCTTTATTGATTCTAATTCTGTTTTCCTGTCTTGCACTTTTACCTTCATCTGTTTTGAATGTGGATTCCTGTCTTTCCATGATGACATCTATTTTTATATTCATTTCCTTTTTATGTGCCTCTATTTGTATGGCTATTTTGAGAGTTTTGTTCCTCTTTATATGCATTTAATACCTCGATAAGCATAGCTTTAAATCATTTTCCTGTGTTCCTGATGAATTAAAATATCCATTGACTTTGGGGGCTGCTGGTGAAGCCATGATGTCCTTATTTTTGTTGGATGTGTTGTTATACCTGCCTCTAGCTGCCTGATGGTCAGTGGCGTTTGCTCATGGTTCCCGGAGCCTGTACTGCAGATTGGGTCTGTCTGTCTCTGGAGTCTGTCATATTCTCCAGGAAGAAGAGAGAGGTCCACGGTTTGAGAGTGGGTGTTGGTGTTTCAGATCCAACTATGAGAGGAAGTGCAGGCCCAAGTGCACAAGCACAGGAGCAAGCCTGGAGGTGAGCCTGTCTGGAAGGGCGGAGTGTGAGGGAGAAGGGAGAGCGGGTTTTGCTGCAGGTGTCCTCTGCTATGTTTGCTGTTAGCAGGCGCAGCATGCTTGCGTAGGTGCCCTGATGACTCAGTGGCCCCCACGCCTGTCTAGGTATTGTGCTCTAAGCACACAGATCTGGCACCATCTGGTTCCAGGGATTCTTTGCCTGAACTCCAGTGAGAGACCCACAGAACAGGGGTTTCAGTGGTGAGAATCCCAAGGATTTCTATGATGCCCAAGGCAGGGGTGGTGGTGGAAGGGATCTGATGATGATGATGATGTCTGGCTGCTAGCATAGAGGGACCCAGCTCTTGGGCTCTGTATGCACTCTCTTGGAGAAGCACTCACTCTCAGGCCTGTCTGGAAAGTCTGAGGTCCCGTTTCCACTCACTCTCAGCTGTTTGTACAAAGCACATGAACTCTCATGCAGGCGGAAGTGGTAGTCTCAGAGAGCCCACAGTTTTCTACTCTCAGATTTCAGTCCTTAGAGTAAGGATGCACCAAGCACTTGGGGTTATGCGCTCCCTGCAGCTGCGTTCTCTGCCGTAGAGCAAAGGTGCAGCAGATAGTTTGTCCCTCTCAGACCCCAGGGGACGTCCATGGGGTCTTGGATGCCATCTGCCCCAGCTCACGGTTGTCACCTCTATCCTGGGAAGCCTCACAGTCTGTGTTCTGCCTTTAGACGCTCATCCACTCACACTCACCAGTTTTGGAGTTTTGGATCTTTTGCCCTTCAGAAATGATGAGCACTGAAGGACGTCATCTCCGAAAGCCTTTTCTTTGATTTTTGATACTTTCTAAAACCAACTTGCCTAGACCCTTAATCTCTAAGTTTTTTATTGCGAGAAATAATTAGATATCAATATTAAATGTGTGTTGTCCTTGCTTTTTAGGCTCTTTAGCAAACCAAAAAAGAAAAACAAAAAACAAGGTAAAATGTGTGTATAGTGTCTGTCTGACTGTCTTCTGTTTTTCTGCCTCTCTCTCACACACACACATACAGGATATATATCCATGTTTATTTACCTACTTTACATTCTAATATATGTTCATATGTATCATTATTGACATTGACCATCAGGGAGTTCATCAATGATAGGGTCCTATTATTGATTAGGACCCTGAGATTAGAAGATAAAGAAGATAGAAATGACAGGACCGGAAGATATTGCACAAACTGATGACTTATGCTAATCAAATTTGTTAAGAACTACAGTATCTTATTATACAGTTTTAGAAAAAAGATGAGACAAAGTCAGCAGAAAAATATCACACAATGGAAGGAAGACAACAGGAAGCTAATTGAGCATTTTTGTATGCACAGGAGGAACACAGGGTATTTCAAAAGCATGACCGACTGAGCACACAGCAGCACTGGTGCTGATAACTCCAGTCTCTTCAGGTCTCCTTAACTCCTTTGAGACCATGGCCCAGCCTCAAACCAGACCTTGTCAAGTCTGGCTCCTAAATCATGACAGAACAAATTTGTTTTTTTACTCAGATTTGGGCCTCCATGAGAGCCTTGGATCTGCATGGTTCTCAACATACTAGTTTTACATATGAGGTCTCCTCTGTCACTGAGTAACTTATATCCAACTACTTGAATTCCATTCCAATATACAGAGTTGATGCTTTTCTACAAAATGCTAATATTGGTAATATTTTTTTAAGTTGCATATGTATGACTAACATTTCAGTGGTATACAGCTTGTGTGTTTCTGGATGGGAAAAGGAAATAGGAAATAAATAAATGGAATTAGCGCACAAATGGTCTGAAATATAATTGCCCAGAACACAGAGCTTACTTTGTAGCCTTTCATGAATGGTCAAAAGAAAATTTGTCTTCTCTATGGAATGTTTTCTGTGATGCATTAAGACTCTTAGATACTTAATGTCTGTTGAAAACTATTTAACGAGATTACGTTAATGAACTCATAAACTAGATGTTTTCAGTAAAATATTTGAAATGTTCCAATATAGTTTAGGATTATATTTCTACATGACTTCTAATAGTTAATTCATTAGAGTATATATAGATATTTTCTTCTTATAGAAAATTTATGGTCTTATTTTCAAGATGACCTCTTTATAATGCAAATGATAAGTTTTGGTGGTAACATATGAAAAGAGATTGTCAATTATTCTCAAATTAAATGCACTTTCTTCCTTTCTTCCTTCCTTCCTTCCTTCCTTCCTTCCTTCCTTTCTTTCTTTCTTTCTTTTTCTTGTTTCTTTCCTCCTTTTCTTCCTTCTTTCTGGATGTTTATTTTAATAGCCTTTAGGTTATTTAAGATAACTAAATGAACAGAAATGTTATGCAAATATTTGTCTCCCTGTGTTTATAGAAAGACAACATCTGTTCACATCGAGTACAGATAAAAAGGGTTTTTGTTTGTTTGTTTATTTTAAATTTGTTTGGTTGACTCTATCAACAAACACGAACAGCTATGGTATGTTGACTATATTATAATGTCTTTTTTCTTATCAAATTGTTTCCTCTCATCCCCATTTTGAATAGCCATAGGCAATGCTATTTTTAAGGTATGTAATTCTGATTAAAGTTTGCTTACAAAATCAATATTTTGATGCTTTGTCCCAAGAAACTAACTATACATAAGTTCTTTTTTAGTCTATATATTTGTTTAATTTCATATTAGTATGGACAACTAATCTAAATAGAGTTCAAAGTAGAACTCAGGGAGAATCCAGTGATTGGATTTAAGTATCTCCAGAAAGAACCAGATAGAAATTAATTGAATTTTTTACCATATTTTTATCACATTAATATTTTTTTCATAAAAGAGAGTTCACCAAATATATAGTTTCAACTTCCTAAACCTCATTTTATCCTTTTCAAATATAAAATAATTCTGATAAATTTACTGTATTTATAGAATGCTTTTAAGAATTGATCATTTTGTTTCTGAACTTAAATATTTGCTGCTTATATAAACCCATCAGAAACGTTTCCCCAAATCCCTCAATGCAGAATTAGTTACTAATCTTCTGAGATGCCACTGGTTATTTTTTCTTTTCAGTATATGCTATGCTTGTAAATAGACAGCAGTTTACCTGAAAATTATTCTTTGATTTCTAATATAGACATGTTTGGGACAAAATAATTCATTTCTGAACCTTTGACATAGTACTCAGACTTAAAAAAACAAAAACAAAACAAAAAAAACAAGTAATTAAGAAATACAAGCATCACAGATTGCTAAGAATTCCCAAGGTACTCAATAATGCTTGTGGAACAGAATGAAAGTGTTTGTGATAAATGTCCAGGTAGCATGTTAGCTTTACATAAAATCAGTTTAAATCATGATCAATAAAGTCTTTAACTCAAACTATAATGTTTATATTAGCAGCAAACAAAAAAGAACTATAACACAAACAAAACTAACAGAAATCTTGTATGATTTCCTTTCACATTCTAGGCAGATTTTTTGATATGACTTCTGTAAATAAGCCACAACTGTTAAAGTGGAGAGCACTAGTTGGCTAAGTTTGCTTCATATCAAAAAACAGAAGTTTGGCTTCCAGGGCTAAAAAGCTCTGGAAAGTGTATTTTTAAGTAAAATGGGGTATTATGACAATGTCATCTTTAATTTAACATCAAGCCAAAATTTGTGAGTGAAGGACAAGAACAAGTAAAGCTAAATTAATCATTTGAAGTTTCTCCCCTTCCAGCAATAAATAGAAACAAGAAAGTGATTATGAAACATAAGTGGGCTGCTATATAAAATGGGATACAGATACTTTTTATCACCAATTGAGGAATATTACATTTGAAATGTTTTTAAATACATTTTTCTCTATTGGTTATGCCTCATGAAATGTATCACAGAATAAAATCTGGAATATTTTGATGAGAAAATAATATTCAGTCTTTATAGCAGGAGCAGATGATAGAATCTAAATTCATGACTGCTGCAGCGCCCATTACATCCTGATGTTCTGCAGTCAGTGTTGCCATGTGGTAGTTCATTGGCAGAGATTAATTATTTCCATCACTACTCTGAGGGACATGAGTTATGTGTCCCTTATCACAGAGAGGAGAAACAGTAGATAAATACTCACCAAGGTCGTGGTCAATGGAGTTTTTTTTTTTTTCAAAGTTTGCACATATATGTCAAGAATGTTTTTGCTTACCTATAGCCCTTATGGCTGGCAGTGGCAGGAGGCTTACAGATTTATTGCAGGCCTAGTTTGCATCATAATTCCTGTAATAGAAATTCTAGCCCATGTTGTGAGATTGGAGCAGTAGGACAGGTAGTCTAAATGAAGAAAATTCCTTGTCTCAGAAAAGACCCCTGGGCCCAAATATTCTGGTTCTGTTGCTCTCCTTGTAGAGCTCCTGTCCTCTCCAGGTCTTGCTCTCTCCCACTTCTTTGGTAAGATTCCCTGCACTCTGCACAAAGTTTGGTTATGGGTCTTAGTATCTGCTTTGATACAATGCTAGGTAGAGTCTTTCAGAGACCCTCTGTAGTAGGCTCCTGTCCTGTTTTCTGTTTTTTCCTTCTTCCAATGTCCATCCCATTTGCCTTTCTGAGTGAGGATTGATCATCTTACTCAGGGTCCTCCTTCTAGCTCACCTTCTTTAGGTGTACAGATTTTTGTAGGTTTATTCTATATTATAAACCAAGGACCATTCATGGATATAACATAGAATCCCTGCTCAGATGTAGCCCAGGGCAGCTCAGTATACAAGTGGGTTCCCTAGTAAAGACTGTCTCTGACATGAACTCAGTGGCTGGCTCTTTGACTGTCTCCCCCAGATGGGAGAGCAGCCTTGACAGGCCACAGAGGAGGACAATGCAGCCAGTTCAGATGAGACCAGATAAGCTAGGGTTAGATGGAAGGGGCGGAGGACCTTCCCTATGGGTGGACTTGGAGAGGGGCATAGGAGGAATTGAGGGAGGGTGGGATGGGGGGGGAGGGAAGGAACTACAGCAGGGATACAAAGTGAATAAACCAATTAATATAAAAAATGATGATTAAAAAAATGGAATAAAATACCTCCCCAAAAGAAGATTCCTTGTTAATTTTATAGAAATTAAAGTTATGCAAGCCCCTTTCTGCCCAAAAAAATGATTTCAGATATGAATACTTCTTAATAACCTCTGCCTTCTTGCTTTTAGGAGCTCAAATAGCATGAAGAATTAATTTACTAACATCAGAGCCTATATAAATATTGATCATGAACCCAAAGACTCACTCTATAGCAAAGGAGTAACATGGTGAGTATAAGGCTACAGATCTACTATCAAATAATATGCTTCCCATAGCATGCCAGCCTGGTACAAATACTAGAAATAAGACACACCATTCCCAGTTCTCAAAATTATCATCTTGTCTTCAGTTACATTTCAAAGTCCAACAATGATTCAGAAGATAATTTAAAACAAAAAATATTTAACGAATATCTATTCAGATTTTTTAATCTATGTCAGCTAGTAGATATTAAAAATATCCTTATGAAGAAAAACATTCTTATTTGTAGTGATCGGATTTTGTGATAGACTTTAGATCATCAAAAAGACTACAAAACCTATAGAAATAAGAAGGAAGAAATTGTAGGAGGCACAGATGTCTTACTGCTCAAATATAAACATTAGGGGAACCAGGGAATGTTAAGCACACAGGGTTGTTCCTTCAAGGGAAGGAATGCAGGAACTGTTACCCACCCCGAGGGGTGGGAGCAGACTTTGTTTTTCTTCTCTTTGTCAGCCAATCTATAACACTTTTACTTACAGCCTTTACAAAGAGTTTGAATGTAGTCACATCCTATCTGTTTTCAGCTGACTTTGCTCCTCCACGAGGTTTATATATGCATGTCTGCATTGGATTGAGCCAATCATCACCAGAATAAGGTTTTGACAATTTGTGCTGTGCTTAATATGCCTACATTTGAAAAAAATAACTGCATTTGAAAAGAAGATAGCTACTTTTAATATTGCTAGCCAATTTCCAATCACCTTTTTTGTGACCACAGATATAATATACATGTATATGTGGGTTTGTTGCTGTGATAACATACTCTGACAGGGTTCTGGAGAAACGGCTCAGCAGCAGAGCCCAACCCTATCAGTAGAGCACTTACCTTTCTTAGTTAGGGTTTCAATGGCTATGAAGCAAAGCCATGACTATGGCAACTCATACAAAAGAGAACATTAAATGCTGGGGGGGGTCAGAATTTAGTCCATATTGTTGCAGTGGGGAACATGATGGTGCACAGGCAGATGTGGTGCTGGATACGGAGACAGAAGCTCTACATCTGGATCATTAGGAAGTAGGAAGAGAGAGAAACACTGGGCCTGGCTTGAGTATTTGAAACTCCCAAGTCCAACCCCAGTGACATACTTCCTCCATCAAGGTCCTATCTACTCTAGCAAGGCCACACCTGTCAAATAGTGCCACTCCCTAATAACCAAACACTCAAATACATGAGCCTTTGAGGGCTGTTCTAATTCAAACCACCATTGGAATTTGGTTCCTGTTACCCAGGTCTGGTCACAAGCACTTCTACAAGCTCCTGGGACTATGACAAGCTCTGAAAAATTGTCTTCTCAAAGGAGAGTGAGGTCATAAACTGTTCTTTTTAAACATGTATTAAGTGATACTTTCCTGAATGCTTGACCATGAAATTCAGAAAATAAACAAGAGGGAGTGTCAGTAAATTTCCAAGTTACATAATGAAATAACCCACCGGCTACAAGAGGCAGTGACTTCAGACTTCACATCCCTGGCTGCCATGAGTCTGGGCTGCCGTGAGTCTGGGCTGCCGTCTCCTACATAGACTCCCCTGTCCTAGAAATGCCCCCCCAACTAGAAATAGACATTTCGTTTATTTATCACAAGTAACATTCAACATCCTCCCCGTGGATCCTGTGTCTGTGTTAGTCTGTAGGGTCTCAAATGATATATTTTTCTAAACCTTGTGAAAAGCAAATGGAACGTGGGTGACTTGAGAAAATGCTGTAACAATGCTTGTGATGACACATGATATATTTCCCAAAGCCCAGGATATTTTGTCTGGCAGTTCCTTATATTTTTCTCAAAGTGGATTAATGGTTTCCGTAAATGTATATGCACATGCATGAATGTGCAAAGTGTGTACTGACTGCCACACACCTGAGGATCTGCTCCTACCACCTCCAACACACACACACACACACACAGGCAGACGCTCACACACTATATCTTTATTTTCTCTTCCCCATGTTTTCCCTGACTTCCTCTATACTCTAGGATTCAAAATGTGAAAGAACTTGTCTCCAAAGTTTTGTCTCTGGCTTCTTACTGCAGCTAAAGGAAGGTAAGAAAAAGGCCCAAGACAGAAGAGTCAGGCAAGTATGTATTCCTCAGTGCCTCTGTGCACAACCCAGGTTTGGCAATGACTGAAACAAATGCTCTCTGGCATTTTAAGGGTGCTATTATACCAGTTCCATTCCTTCAGGAATAGAGGTGAAGAAAATCTCCCTTTTCTGTTGCCACTTTAAAGCTTCAGGAGCTTTTCGGTTTGGGTTTATTTTTCTTCTCACTGTTCTTGAATAGTTTCTTCACTGAGTACTTCATTTTGTTTGCAAGACTGACGTGCTGCCTTCCGCACTTTGGAAGCAAGGAGTGCGTGTTTTACTTCAAGCTAACAAGAGCATTTGTGCTTTCAAAACTGCCCTGTCGTTCTCATCAAACTTTAACCAAAAGTTAAAGGTACGGTAAATCCTACCTCTTCATTTTTTTAATGCAAGATAACCAACTTGTCAAATGTTTACAGTCTTCCTTCTCACATATTTCTTAATCTTAAAAAAATAGCTTGAAATGTTAACTCAGGTTGGTCACTTTCCAATTCTATTTTTGTTATATAACTTTTCATTAATAATAACTTTACCAATTTCATATGGTTTCCATTGATAGGAATTACATCTGTTAAATTTCACCGTCTACCAGTTGCAGTGCCCTTCAGTACATTTCCTAGGCCATGACTTTTCAAATTTGTCGTTTTCTAGCAGTCAGATGCACATTTTGTACATGGATGCATTTTAAGAAAAACTCTTTACTACAGAGACTAGTGTTATAGGGGTAAAAGCAAGCATTTCTGGCCACTTGCCTCAGTGTTGACACAGTCGCTGTCACACCCTGGATGGAGAAGCTCACATAGCTGTGCGGCTTGGAAAGCCGTTTTGCCGTTGAAAAGGGACGCACTCGATGTCTTCAGTTGTTTAAGTGGCTGTCAGGTCCCAGTGATTTTCAGTTATAGCGGCTAATGTGTAAGGCTTCAGACATTCAAAGAAAATCTAACAGCCCTTGCTAAAGCCTGTGGAAAAGAACTTCTGCTCACTAAAGGAAAAACACTATTCTCTATATTTGCTTTCTTGTTAAGAATCAATGTTGTTCAGTGCTACTGGTCCCTAAAAAAGAAATCAGTAATTACAAGGGATATGTTTAAAGTTGGGGACATATTTTGCCATTCCCATTCAGCTCACATGCTTTGGATAGAGCAATGATGTATTGATTTCAAAAGGAAACTGAAGTTTGGAAACACTAACAACTAGCTTGCCTACATTCCCAGATTAATACAGACATTAATACAGTAATTAATACTGAATTACTAAGTTATTGCTTAGTAACTGTGATTTTGTTGTCATACATGGTATACATTTTGTCTTTGTGTTTTCATAGCGGGGCCAGGGAGAGACTTTAAAGTATGAGGTCAGTAAGAGGCAAAGGACTTGTATGTTTCTTATGTGTCTCCTTAATTTTTAAACATTTTTTGTTATAATCATTTATTACAATTTATTCAATTTGTATCCCTGCTGTAGCTCCCTTCCTCATCTCTTCCCAATCTCACTCTCCCTCCCTCTTTTCCTCCCATGCCCCTCCCCAAGTCCACTGATAGGGGAGGTTCTCTTCCCCTTCCTTCTCACCCTAGCCTTTCAGGTCTCATCAGGACTGGCTCTTCTGTGGCCTGGGAAGGCTGCTTCCCCACCCCAGGGGGAGGTGATCAGAGGGCCTGTCTCTGAGTTATTGCCAGAGAAAGTCCCTGCTTCTCCTTAATTTTTGTAGCTTCTATCTGAAGTTCTGTAATAATTGCCAAAGCATGTGTGGAAGTTCAAGTTTTACTTATATTTTCTGTTTTTTAAAATAAACAATTTATTCACTTTACATTCTGATCATAGCCCACGTCCTCCTTTCCTCCCCCTCTCCCATCCCTCCTCCCATGTTCTTCAGAGAAAGAGAGCTCCCCACCCACTCACCCCAGCTCATCGAGTCTCAGGACTGAGCACATCCTCTTCCCTTGTGACCTGGTGAGGCAGCCCCACCAGGGGAGGGGGTAGGGAAGTGATTCAACAGCAGGCAACAGAGTCCATGTCAGAGACAGCCCTTGTTCTTCTTACTAGGAAACCAGCTTTAAGCCTGAGTTGCTTATTGGCTACATCTGTGCATGGGCCTATATTCAGTCTATGCATGGTCCTCTTGGTTCTTCAGTCTGCAAGCCCCTCTGGGTCCTGGTTAGCTGGCTCTGTTGGTCTCTTTGTGGAGCTCCTGTCACCTCCAGGACAAGTAACTTTTGCACAAGACTCCCTAGGCTTCACCCAGTGTTTCAGCATCTGTTTCAACACCCTTCTGGGGTGGAGCCTCTCAGAGGACAGCTATGCTGGGCTCCTCACTACAAGCAAAGCAGAGTATCCTTAATAGAATCAAGAGTTTGGCACTCTTCCATGGGGTGGGTCTCAGGTTTGGCCAGGCATTGGTTGGACGTGCCCTCAATCTTTGCTCCATCTGTGTCTCTAAATATCTTGTAGGCAGGTGAATTTTGGGTAGAAGTTCTTTTGGGTTGGTTGGGGTTCCCCTCCATCCAATAGGAGTCATGTCTAGTTAGAGCATGCCCTCTTCAGTCTCCACGACCCATTCTACTAGGAGTCTCAGCCATATAGCACAAGATAAAAATACTACAACTCACAGACCCAGAAAGGGAAGGTAACAAGGAGGACACACGAGAGGAGGCTTAAATCTCACCCAGAAGTGGAAATAGAATGGACAGTGGAACTGGTTAAAGAGAGGGAACCAGGTAGGAGAGGAAACTCAGAAAGAAATGAAGGCTTTCTCATATTTTCAGGAAGAGATTAGCTGATCTATCCTGTTAAGACAATGTTCAATAATTCTAGTCCATTAATTTAATTTTTTTTCTTAGAAGGTGGTTTGTGTGGTTCAAACCCTTCATGAAGCAAATTTTCTGTTGCCAATTATTTCTGATCTTAGATAGCATTTGCTAGTGTATTAAAGAATCTAATTATATAAAAAATGAGGAACAAGTAAAGAAAATAGTTGAGCAATGTAAGACATCCATCCTATAAACATTATACACAGTAAAAAATTGATTGTGCATATTTAAAACTATTGTGAAATACATTATTAATAATCAAATATAAAATATACCTTGACAAACTTAGAAGTTTGACAAATATTAGCTGTCAGGATGGTATATGTCTTTAATCCCAGCATACTAGAGGCAAAGATATGTGGATCTTTGATTTTGAGGTCAACCTTGTCTACAGAGGGAATTCTAGGATATTCAGTTCAGTGCTACACGGAGAAACCTTGTCTTGAAAACAAAACAAAACAAAACAAAACAAAGGTGGGGGGACTTGATAAATATCTATCAGCCTACTTAGTAATTTTGCTTATTAACTCTTCATAAAATTCACTGAAAATTTATATAATTGAAAATTAGTAGTAAGAGAGTTGCAGATCCATGGATGGAACTAGGAGAATTATACTAAATAAAGTAAATAAAGTAAAAATTTATACACGCTACCAACTATAACTGTGCCTGCTTCTCATGTGAATCCTAACTGAATCTCTAAATATGTGTGTTCAATTTGGAGTTCTTGTGGAAATAATAATAAGAAATAAGTCATTCCTTCAGAGATTCCCTAAGTGAGAGGGGAGTAAAGTTGAGATTATATTATGCAGATGAGAAATTTTAAGCAGTGAGAGGTTGAGAAGATGAGAGAAATGGGAGGATGAAGAGAACAAGGCTTAGTCAAAATAATGGGGCTATGAAAAAAGCTATGCAGAAATCTATTATTATGTAAACAAATTTGAAAATACAATTTATAAAAATCTTGAAAAATTTGACTCTTAAGGCCATAAAAATAATAGAGGTTCTCCCCATGTTTTTCTTTGCCTCCCTAGATAGTCTCTTTTGTTGAAGACACCACATAGCTTAGTGTGTGTGTGTGTGTGTGTGTGTGTGTGTGTGTGTGTTTTATGAATAGGAAAGTAAACTTTAACTAAGGCTGGAAATTTTCTTCCTGCTAGCTAGCTTTCACTGTGCTGGAAGATGACATGCTGCTGCCAGAGGAAAGAAGACTTCCTGGGCTCTAGCCCTGAACCCTCCTAATACAATACCAACCTGCCATCCCTGCCATGAGTGCAATGGTCGGCACAACAATTAGTGAGGTAACAAAGATATCTCTGATTGGATTTGAAAAACATTTCACAGGAGGAATATATAGCTGATAATTGTAAACCTAGTGAAAAAAAGCCCATGCTGGATATAATTAAAGGTCCTGTGGAAGGATTAAACACTATTATTTAGCTAAAATTGATATGGCTCCTACCTTTTAAGTATCTCTTTTCAAACTCATTTTTAATTAAATTTTTTTACACTAATTACATTTTATTCTCTTTGCATCCCAGCTGTATCCCCCTCTCTCATTCCCTCCCAATCCCACCCTGCCTCCCTCCTTTCTTCCCATGCCCCTCTCCAAGTCCACTGATAGGGGAGGTCCACTTCCCCTTCCGTCCAACCCTAGCTTATCAACTCTCATCAGGACTGGCTGCAATGTCCTCCTCTGTGTCCTGGCAAGGCTGCTTCTCCCTCAGGGTTGGGGTGGGGGTCAAAGAGCCAGTAACTGAGTTCATGTCAGAGACAGTCCCTGTTACCCTTACTAAGGAATCCACTTGGATACTGAGCTACTCTGGGCTACATCTGAGCAAGGGTTCTAGGTTATATATCCATGCATGGTCCTTGGTTGGAGTATCAGTCTCAGAAAATACCCCTGAGCCCAGATATTTTGGTTCTGTTGCTCTCCTTGTGGAGCTCCTGTCCTCTCCAGGTCTTACTAACTTCCCCTTCTTTCATATGATTCCCTGCACTCTGCCCAAAGTTTGGTTATGAGACTCAGCATCTGCTTTGATACACTGCTAGGTAGAGTGTTTCAGAGACCCTCCGTGGTAGGCTCCTGTCTTGTTTCTTTAAAAATACTTTTTTCTTAATATTGAGACTTTCATACAAGTAGACATTTAAGTATGATCTTTTCAATCCATCCTATTCTGTTCTCCAAACCCCCTTATGTAATTTTCCTATGAAGCACTATGTTTCTACATTGCCTTTGCAGACTCTGTGTTTTAGTTTATTCTCCTCATAACTCACAACTTTTGGCCGTTTTAACCATTTCAAGCCTATTGTCCCTCTGCTGCTCTCGTGGTAGATGAGTTTAATTAACCTCCCAAGGGACCCCTTTGTCTCAATCCAGTGTTTACTTTCTTACTTCCTGTCATCTACTGATACTCCAACTTAAAAACAGATACCTAAAAAGTATAAGATAAGATCCACATGAGGATGCTATTTGTCCGTATGGTATGTCTCTTTAATACTGGACTACCTCGGTTACTATACCATCTTCCAATTATTTCTATTTTTCTGCCAATTTTATTTTATTTTATTTTACTTTGGAACAGAATTATATGTATATAAGTAAAACATTTCCATCATCTGTCCATTAGATGATTGACATTTAAGATGATTTAATTTCTTGAGTATTGTGAATAGAGCAATAATGAATATAAATAAGGAAATGTCTCCAATGTAGGATGTATAGTCCCTTGGGTACACGCTGAGGAGTGAAATAGCTTAGTTATGTGGGAGCTCTGTCACTCTGACTGGTGAGATGGAATTAAAAATTAGTTTCAGTTTTCAATTCCAGAACAGTTAAGGGGGCTGAATACTTTTTAACTGTTGATTAGCCATTTGTAATTCCAACTTTGATAATTCTCTGTAAGTTTTACAGTCTAATTTTTTATGAAATTGTTTGGTCACCTCATATTTCATTTGTAGAGTCTTTCATGTAATTTATATATTATTTATTTGTTTGCTTTGTATCTGGAAAGTATTTTTCCAGTTCTTTAGGATGCCCCATCATTCTCTTTTTTAAAACAGATTATAATTATTATTATTTGCAGTTTATTCATTTTGTATCCCAGTTATAGCCTCCTCCATCATCTCCTCCAAGGCCTACCTTCTCTCCTTTTCCCTCCACCATCCCTCTTTCTTAGTCCACTGATAGGGGAAGTCCTCCTCCCCTACTGTCTGACCTGAGGCTATCAGCCACCAGGACTGCCTGGCTCCTCTTCCTCTGTGGGCTGTCTAGGTCACCCCACCAGGGGGAAGTGATCGAGGTGAAGGCAACTGAGTTCACGTAAGACACTGTCCCTTCTCCTCTTACTAGGGAACCCACATGGAGACTAAACTGTCTGTGGGCTACATCTGAGCAGGGGCATCACGCTTTTGATCGTCTCCTTTAGTATGCAGAGGATGTTAAGAGCCAAGGATCTTCCTCTCCCAGGTTTTAGTTATTTTCCAAGCCTCACGCAGCTTTTTGGAAGCCTCTAGCTATTCCTGTGTATGTCGTACAGCTCTTCCGTTCCATTCCAGCAGTTTCTGCGTCTCCGTTACCTAACGAGACATGCGCTGGCAACCAAAAAGGAAATAAAACGCTGACCTGAGACATGATTACTGTACTTCAAAATGGCACGCACGTAATCCTTTTTTTTATTAGAATAATTGGTAGTAATGGAGCTTCTCAGACTCTTTCTAAAAATAGCCTTATCATGTACAAAGGAGAAAATATTTTCTAAACAAGCACAGATGCATGCTTTTTTCTCCTACAGATGCATTTTCTGAAAATAATGTTGATTAAATGAAGTCTTGTTGGTACTACAGGTGAGCTAGCATTAAACCTGGAATATTCCAGGTAATGTGGACAATTTCAGAGTTTAATGAGGTAAAAAAAAATTTAAAGGTCGATGAAGTGGGATCTTTTTGTTTGTTGGGCTATTTAACATTTTTACTACATGTCGGCTGGGTTATTGAGTTAAGTGTTTTTTTTTTTCACAGTTGCAGAAAATCCTGTCTAAGTGTTCTATGAGGTGATGGTCTTTAAAAAATCACCCAATAAAATCTTCTGGAGTACTTTTGTCACTCAAATGCCCACACCAGACATATAGAGTATGAATTTCTGAGGACATTTGGAAATACTACTTAAAAAGAACAGATCTTGTGACTATAATGTTCAATTAAAATGGGAAAGTGTTACTTTAAGGATAAAAAAAGAGAGACAGATGAGAATAACAATTCAATAGCATAAAGCAATGCATGTTAATGAACTCTGTTTCCCTAATTAATAACATTTTATTATGTTTTATATATTGTGTTTTTAGTCTGTTTGTGAGCAATTGTCTTCATTTGGGGATAAAAATGTATTTCGTATATATTCCATCATTTTTGTTTTAATAATCTCCACTTACGTAAAGTAAAATGTTCGAGTGGCTTATGTTTTTACCTTAATTAGAACAAAACCGAAAGGCATGAATGGCTGCCTGCATTTCCTACATTGTATCATCTAGCTGTCAAATCCAAATGTACAGAAAAATTTTATGTAGCATGTGACAATCAGTTTGCAATGACAATCAGTTTGCAAATGATTTTAGTTGTTGTTAATTCATTTGGTACAAATTACACATTTTTTGTGGTACTGGATGATTTATCTATGTAATTTATGCAATGGTTTCCTACTCTCAAAGTTCTAATTTTGTTATAGAACAAAACCTCACGTTGATATGTGATCCAGGGGGAGGATTTTGAAAGGCTTTTGGGCATTGATCACCACCTTATGTAGCATTTTAAAATTGGATAGATTTAAAAATTGAAGTGTCAATGAGTGGACAAATTGAAGCTAGAATAGCTGTCATGAGTTGGCTGTGCTGGGCCCTTTGCCCCCCAAGAGGGCACCATCAATGGGCATGCATCATCAACATCCTTAGCCAAATCCCAGTGTTAACATAGCTTCCCATTGACCTTAGTGCTGGAAAATGCCATCTTCGGAAGGATTTGTATTTCCCCAGGCTTCTTGTTTGTCAGAGTTCCATGTGCCTCTGGAATGTCGTTATTATAGCTGACATTGTATCTGCAGAGCATTTGTGTAGTATATGAGAGTACCACACTCTGAAGCTGAATGTTTTCTTAATTTTAAGCAAAAGTTTTGTTTTTAGTTTTAAATAAATATTATAGTACCCGAATCTGTTATTTAGCTTTCCCTGTAACTCAGCTGTATGAAGAATGAGATAAGTTCATTCACAGTCAGTTTTGCATTGATGTGTCACAGAGTTTTTCAGAAGACACAGTTATGTAGGACTGTAAAGTAACTAAATGACATCCCACAAAGGCCAGGAGGCGAGGATTCTTTGAACATAATTCCCTTTAGAGTTGGCATAAAAATATGGTGGCATAGGTCTGCTGATTTATTTTTAATTTAACTTCAGTTGCCACTGTTAAAATTAATGATTGTTTTTTGCATTTTTGATGGCTATTTTGATGGCTATCAACTTGACTACATCTGGAATGGACTACAATCAAGTGTCAAACCTGTCAAAGATATTTTGCTTGGTTACAAGTGCGTGAATTCACATCTAGTACAAACCTTTGATAAAGGAAGACATCTTTACTCTGGACCACACCTTTTGCTGGAAGACTCTGTGAGGACATGGGAGAAGGAAGCCTTAGATCTTTGGTTATTAGGAACACTCCTCCATTGCTGGTGGAAATGTAAAGTTGTACAACTACTGTGGAAATCAATCTGGTGCTTTCTCAGACAATTAGGAATAGTGCTACCTCAAGATCCAACTATACAAGTCCTAGGCATGTATCCAAATTATGCTATAGTACACAACATGGACATTTGCTCAACCATGTTTGTAGCAGCTCTATTTGTAATAGCCAGAACCTTGAAACAACCCAGATGACCCTCAACTGAGGAATAGATACAGAAATTGTGGTACATTTACACAAGGGAATATTACTCAGCCATAAAAAAAAAAAAAGGAAATCATGAAATTTGCAGGTAAATGGTGAGAACTGGAAAAGATCATCTGGAATGAGGTATCCCAGAAGCAAAAAGGCACACAGGATATATACTCACTTATAAGTGGATATTAGACATATAATATAGGATACATCTACTAAAGTCTATACACCTAAAGAAACTAAGCAAGAAGGAGGACGCTGGGTAAGATACTCAATCTTCATTCAGAAGGGCAAATGGGATAGATATCAGAAGGAGAAAACAGGGAACAGGACAGGAGCCTACCACAGAGGGCTTTGAAAGACTCTACCCAGCAGGGTATTAAAGCAGATGCTGAGACTCATAGCCAAACTTTGGGCAGAGTGCAGGGAATCTATGAAAGAAGCAGGAGATAAAAAGACCTGGAGGGGACAGAAGCTCCACAAGGAGAATAACAGAACCAAAAAATCTGGGCACAGAGGTCTTTTCTGAGACTGATACTCCAACCAAGGACCATGCAAGGAGATAACCTAGAACCCTGAACAGATGTAGCCCATGGCAGCTCAGCGTCCAAGTGGGTTGGTCCTCAGTAAGGGGAACATGGACTGTCTCTGACATGAACTCAGTGGTTGGCTCTCTGATCACCTCCCGGTGAGGGGGGAGCAACCTTATCAGGCCATAGAGGAAGACAATTCAGCCAGTTCTGATGAAACTTGATAGGCTATGGTCAGAGGGAAGGGCAGGAAGGCCTCCTCTATCAGTGGACTTGGGGAGGGGCATGGGAGAAGAAGAAGGGAGGGTGAGATTTGGAGGGGCTGACGGAGGGTTCTACAGTAGGGATACAAAGTGAATAAACTGTTAATTAATAAAAATAATTAATTTTAAAAAACTGAGTGTATGCCACATTTTAGGTGACACCTTCTACGTGATTTGCTTTAATGTAGTAAGTTTATTTAAAAAATACATGTCTCAGGAAAGAAAGGAGCTACCTTCAGTCCTTTCAATATGGTGAAAAACATCATTGTAACATTACAGTATGTTTCCAAAATATAGGAGGCAGCAATTGCTTTGTCATTTGCTTTGAGAGTGATACTGAAAAGATTCCTCCCCCACTCCAACAATATAACTTTTCCTTTGCCAGAAGATGTTGCAGACAAGTAGAAGTCTCCAATGTAATAATTTTATTGCTTCAGAATCTATGACTTGATATTACCATCATAAATCACCGAAGTATGTAATTGCAAAAAAGAAAAGAGAAGGGAAGGAACCAGCAAAAAAAAAATACACAAAGAGTAGTCTGGCCACAGCTTGGCATTGTGCTGAATCATAGCACCTCAGGACATACGCAGTATCCTTTCTGTTTTTGCGTGGAAACTGCCTTTCATTTCTATATAGTATTTTTTTTAATTTATTCATCATGATAGAGTAATCCTAACCTCTGACTCTTAATACACTGTAAAACAGCATGTGTGCAATTTTATATCTTGTTCATTAAGCAGCAGGTGATCTGAAGAAAAATTTACACACGTTAAATCACAAAATAAAAATCATGAGGATTATGGAGATACTAGTAGCATAAATAACTGTGTGCTTCCTTGCTTTAATTTTTTTAATTCCTGAAAGCATTGAACTTGCTCTGTAATATAGTCTTTTACCTAAAGATATTTCTAAATATTATAAAGTAATTTTTGATCTTAATATTAAAGGAATTTTCATCTATGATCATTCTTAAAATGACTAGTTTTCTTTAATATCCTTGAGCATGGTGATTAAATTTGAAAGGTATTTATTGAATATCAAGTAAGTATAAAGGATGATGATAATCTGTTGAATGTAGCTTTGGAAATTCCTGAACTAGTGTGGATAATAAACCTCTGCATGAGAACATGCAACATGCAAGCCATCATGAGTATTGCAAAAGAGTCCTTTAGAGCTGGACTGGGAGAAAGGAAGACGAAGACTGCCAGGATGGGATAGCCTGGAGATAAAAATCACAGGGGGCTGGGAGGAAGGACTCCAATAATGGCGTGAAAAGGCCCAGATGAAGAATAAAATGGCTATGAGGTGCTTCAGCTAAAGGGCTGGCTACACCTCCTGGGCTGTTGGGTTGTCTGTGACAGATCTGGCAGGACTCAAGCTGAAGAATCTTAGGAGGGTGCATCCAGTTACTATTCCAGTTAAGGGGTAAAGGAAGATATCTTCCTCAGTGTGCCTTGTATCTTGGGACAAAATGGTATCACAGACATTGTGAAGGTGAACTTGAACCCCAAGGAGGAGGCCCTTCTCAGGAAGAGTGCAGAAACACTGTGGAATGTCCAGAAGGACCTGAAATTAGAAAGTCTCCACATTCAACTATTTAACAGATAAATGATTGCATATTTCACATTTCTAGTGTTTCCACATAATAGAGAGATAAATAAAATATCAGAACACTAAAAAAAAAAAAAAAAAAAAAAAAAAAGCAAAACAACAGCAACAGCGAGTCCTTTGTACAGAAGAACAAAGCACATCTTTTCAAGACAGCACATTAGAGCCACTCTGGTGCTCACCCTTCAATTGTTTTTTCAGTTCAGTTTCATTATATTAGATTGTGATTTGATTTTAGAGTCAATGAATTCTGTGGAAATCTGTTTTAAATCCTTTCTTCATGCTAATGGCCTCTTTTATGCAAGGTAAGCAAGGGATGAGAGGAGCAACTCACACATTGCCGATTGGAGTACAAACCTGTATGGTCAGTTATGGGAATCAGTGTGGCAGCTCCTCATGAAGAGCAAGCTATGCCAATCTTTGACACATACCCAAACCACACTTCATCCTTCCACAGAGAAATTTGTTCAACAACATTCATTGCTGTTCTATTCATAATACCCAGAAGAAGGAAAAAACTGCATGACCCTCAACACATGGATGGGTGAAGAGAATGTGGTATATTTATATCATGGGATATTACTCAGCCGGTAAAAAAAAAAAAAAAGTCATCATGAAAATTTCAGGCAAATCGCCTTTAATGAGTTATCCCAGGCCCAGAAAAACAAATATGATATGTATGTATTTACATGTGGATATTAGCTGTTAGGTCAAGGGTAACTAAGCTACAATCCATAGAACTACAGAGGTTAGGTATAGAGTAAGGAACTAGAGGGAGCAGGTCTCATTATAAAGGGAAGTAGAATAGATATTTTTATATGAGGAGTGCCTGTAATTGGAGGATCAAGTGAGGATGACAGGTGAGAAAGGTTAGTGTAGGGATATCAGAAACACAACTAAAATTAAGGGACATTGGGAGGAATGCTATGGAAACTTAAGACAGTAGAAACCTCCAAAAGATACACATACATGAAGGTGATCTAAATAAAATTGCCAAATAATGAGAGAGCCAGACTCAACTGGTCATTTCTTGTTACCAAATGGAGTTTCTATTACAAGGTTTGTGTTACATCTAATTGAGTTGTTTGCCAAAGGGGCTCAAGAATGCCCAAACAATTTAGGCTGTTGCCAGTGCTACTGGTTGTCCTTGAAGTGAACTGAAAACAAGGCCCTGTTGTCTAAGACAACACCTACACAGCTCTGAAAATGGAGATGCAGAGCCTTTACCCCTATATTCTACCGTCTTTGTTACAGGAAACGATCCTGCACGCTGTCAAAAGAGAAATAGAACACCGACCTGACTACAAATCCTTTGTCTACAAATCCTTGGTGTCATGCCCGTAAGATAGCTAGGGCCATTATGGCACAAAGAGGTGGGAATTGCCAAACAAGAACTCATTTAACTTACGGCACACTCCACAAAATCGAACCTATACCTAACACTTCTTGGGCGACCAAGAACCTGAGACTAGATAGCCTAGAGACCTGGCATAAAACAAAATAAACTGGTCTGAGACAGACAGGAAAGAATGGAAAGAGGATGCCACAATGGGTTAGTGTGGAGAAGAAATAGTGTAGACCAGGAGGAAGGACTCCAATAACGGCATGGAAAGATGAAGAATACAAGCGAGTATTTGTAAGATTATTGATGGAAGATAGCCCAGAGAAGTATGGTTAGGGAGGAGGGCATTGGATGGGGGCTGAGAGGTGGGTGGTGAGGTTATTGAAATACCATAGATGGAATAATCTGCCCAGCCCCAGGTGTTTTAAGGCAATTTTAAAATCTAACTAATAATAATAATAGTCTTTAAAAAGAAGAAAAATAAATAAATGTGATAAAAATTACCCCTAACATTATTTTGTTATCTTCATATACCAGTGCTCTTCCTGCAGCAGATGGGAACAATATAGCGACCCCGTAGCCAGACATTATGAAGACAGTCAGAGGACTTGGAACTCTCATCCTTTAATGGGATGTCTACATAATTCCTCCCCACAGAACTCAGGGAGGGCAATGGAAGAGGAGGGCAGAAGAGAGAACAGAACCAGAGGGAATGGAGAACGCAAGAAAACAAGATCTTCCATGCACATTCCATCCTCCCTCCCTCTTCTTCTCCTATGCCCCATCCCCCAGTCCACTGATAGAGGCTGTCCTCCTCCACTTCCATCCGACCCTAGTCTATCAAGTCTCATCAGGACTGGCTTCTTTGTCTTCCTCTGTAGACTGGTAAGATAATAAAATCTGTACATCTAAGGAAGCTGATCAAGGAGGAGGACCCTAGTAAGATTCTCAATCTTCATTCAGTAAGGCAAACAAGATAGACATCAGGAAAGGGAGAAAGCAGGGAACAGGACAGGAGCCTATCACAGAGGGCCACTGAAAGACTATCCATCAGGGTATCAAAACCTATGCTGAGATTTATAGTTCATTTTCTTGAATGTGGGTCTGTCCCTGACTCTTTTGCCTACTGGGTTGCCTCCTCCAGTCTTGATGTTATGGTATGTGCCTAATTTTATTGTAGCTTGATATGGAATGTCTGGTTGATATCCTTGACAGGCCTGAACTATTCTCAGGGCAGAATGATCTGGGAAAGACAGGTGTGATAGGGAGGGAAAACTGGGTTCAGAATGTAATATACGATAGAAAAAAATTAAAAAAAAATAAATGAATGAATGAGTGAATGAATGAACGTTAAGCTAGCCACTGGAGTAAAGGAGAACAGTGGACCTGTTAATTACACCTACTGGGAGAGGAAAAATCATGTTCTCTAATGGAATGATGATGGGTATATCAGCAACTCTAGGAAAAAATCTTATGCTCAGGGGTAAACAAATTTGTTTTTACAGCAGTATTTTTTAATTATTTTTTTAGGCATTTTGCAGAGTGACGTAATTTGTTTTCTATGTTTTGTGCATTTTGTTGTTGTATTGAGTTCTTGATTTTTCTTTTTTCTTTTGAGAAAGAAGTTAAAGTTGGGTGGGTACGGACAAAGAGAGGATCTGGAAAAGCTTGGGAGAAATTTGTTAAAACCTATTTAAACTTAAAAATTGTTTTAACAATTAAAACATATTTGAGAAATATGAGAAAGGGGAGATGTGCTTTCCTTCCCTCTCTGCTGAAAAGCAGCATTTTAACTTTTTATAGTAGCGTATTAAGACATTTTCAGAGATATGAAAGGCATATAGACTTATTTTCAAATTTGACTTTTGACCTTTCCATTTGATGAGAAAATGTCTGATTTTCTCATTATAAAATGTCTTTTATAAACTGTGTCTCTGCCCTTCATCTTGTGCCAGTCGGGAGAGCTGAGCATTGTTGCTTTTTTGAATAATCAGTTTTTAATGACTATGAAACAAAAGTAAAAGGGTACAAAATAAAAGAAACTTCCCCCAATAATATGACTTTTGTGGAAATCAATGCATTGTTTTAGACATTAAAATTACTGAAATGCTTTCTTTCCTAGGCTTTTTTTCCTAAGATTTTATTTAAAGTTTGAGTACTCTAGGCATGTATGCAGGCTTGCCAGAAGAGGGCATCAGATTCCATTACAGATGATTATGAGCCACCATGTGGTTGCTGGGAATTGAACTAAAGACCTCTGGGAGAGCAGTCAGTGCCCTTGACCACTGAGCCATCTCTCCAGCTCCTTTCTCCTAGGCTTACTGAGTTTCTAAGTGATTAAGAACGATTGGTGGCCACATGAGTTGTTCTGCCCAGGTAACTATAGTACACAGAACTCTAGCACAAGTCAGTATTTTAATGTAGCTAAGTGGAGCTAGTCAATATTTTCATCACAACTCATGGGCCTCAGTTCTCTGGTACCTCTTATTAATTACCTGTTCTTTGGCTTTAGATAACTACGACAAATTCAAGACACTGTGAAAGTTGTGGAAGCTGATGTGTGCATGCTATCGTTTTATTACAAAAACTGATTTTACTCCCTAATAATTTCATTACATACTTTATAAGTAAAGAAATTTTGCTTTTTCTAATAAAAAATATCCTTTCACATCTCTATTCTACTAGAGCAAAATAATGCTCTTTGGGGAGCCATATGGTTTTTCATAACATTCTCCACTTACATAACTAGTGTGTAAGGTCATAAAGTATATAGTCCAAATGCTTATATCATTTTCTTTGTGTTCATAGGTGAGTAATTTAGTATTTTCCTCTGGTACCTATCCCACAGACTAATCTTCTGTCCCTTAAGTAAAGTTCTGTCTAACTTTCCAAGAATTCTGCCTTTTGCAGTCAATAGTACAATTTTCATGTTATACTCTCCAGTTTTGTAACATTTATGGTTTTTGAGAATTTCAGGCACATTTATTGGTTACTTTTCTCTTACGGTGATAGACATTAAACTCATATCATGTTTCTGAAATAGTCGTGATCTATTGTGAGTTAAGGGATTATTTATAATGCATAGAGTGGCAAGTGCACTGGTTTAGCCCCTCAATTGTAAAATATTGTAAAACAGTACATGGGTTAAGACTTATGTAACATATAATGAAGACAGCTGTTAAACAACTCTGTCTTTAAACAAGTTTGTCTTTTGTGATTTTATATTGTGTATTTTGTTCTCCACTGGTGAATGTTCTCAGATATTTTGTATTCTAATGTCCTATCATGTATCTTCTGCATGAGTATGAATTTTTTCTTTTAATCTTTATTGGGTGGTTTATTATACTTCAGACGTTACATTTCTAAAATGGACTACTTTATCTTATAAATCTTTTTTTCAGTCACTTTCCATCTACTTCCTTGGAAAAACTGCATGTAGAGAAATTTGGTTTTTATTCTGTCTCTTCCTCCAAGGTGATATCTTTGTAAATATGAAGTGTTTTTAGACTGGGCTGTTTCAAAGCAGAGTAATAACTCTTCACAATTCTGGAGTAGAGATGTATAAGATGAAGATACCAATTAACCCTTCTTATTATAGATAATACAATATAGCTGAGTTTGAATTTATTTTGGTTTGTTTTGTCTTATTATGATATATTAGTTTTGTTTTATCATATTATATTTTATTATTATCCCTTACAAACATGTTAATTTTCTAATGAGAAACAGAAAGGGGATGTATCCAGATGGAAGGGGTGGTAGAATGGAATCCAAGGGAGTGGAGGAGGAAAAATAAAGAACTGTGGTCAGAATATATTATGTGAGAAAAATGTATTTTCGATTTAAAAAAAAAGAAAATCCATATCTTGCCAGGTCAAAGAAAGAAAATAAAAAGAAAGAAGGAAAGAAGGAAAGAAAGAAAGAAAGAAAGAAAGAAAGAAAGAAGGAAAGAGAGAAAGAAGAGAGAGAGAAAGAAAGAGAGAGAGAAATAAAGAAAAGAAAGAAAGAAAGAAAGAAAGAAAGAAAGAAAGAAAGAAAGAAAGAAAGGAAGGAAGGAATCACAGTGGTCTTTTCTGGCTTTGGAACACCCTGCATATATGTATGCGTTCACATGTAATGCCATGTCTACACACACAGACACACACACACACACACACACACAGAGAGAGAGAGAGAGAGAGAGAGACTATCTAAACCTACGTAATAAATTAGATATATCAAGAAATTGGAGGCAAATTATACATGTAAATAAAGTTTTTATCAGAGTTTATCTTTCATCCTATTTGTTGGGTATATTGACATTAGTAATCATTGCAAGCTTTGTTGTCACTTTAGACGACATTTTTCTTTTGCTATTGATACTAAAACAGGTACAGCTGGCATGAAGATTAATTTATAAGTTCATTCATGGACGAATTACTGGGTTGTTCTTCGGCCTCTATGTAGTCATCCATTCCTTAAGATTATTTTCTACTCTGCTAAACATGGCCTCTGTGTGACTCTGCAGTCATGTTTAACAATTTCGAACCTAGATCAGTGGACCGGCCCTTGCTGCTACTTTATGTTACATTACTGTGCACAAGCAGCTCGAAGAGGTTCTGAAGAGTCTAATGGGCATTAGCCACAAGGAAACTAGGTGTTTATGTGCAAAGCCTTTCATCTTTTCCATGCTACCCCTATTTGTCATTTTATTTTCCAGTTACAAGAAGACTGTAGGGCAAAGAAACATTTCTATTTGTATTTGTGTGCTTACAGCAATGACCTCATGTTCTCTTTAGAGTGGTTGCCAACCTTTCTAAGGCAGTGACGCTTTAATGCTCATGTGTGGTGAGCCCCAAACATAAAATTATTTTCACTGGTATTTCCTAACAGTAATTTTGTCTACTGCGATGAATTGTAATGTAAATATCTGATATGCAGAACACCTGATAGGCAACCACTGTGAAAGGGTTGTTCGACCCTCCAAAGGGGTTAAGATCAGCAAATTGAGAACAGCTGGAGTTTCTTATTTGTTATCCCCTAATCAATCCTTTCTTTCTTTCTTTCTTTCTTTCTTTCTTTCTTTCTTTCTTTCTTTCTTTCTTTCTTTCTCTTTCTTTCTTTTTTCTCTTTCTTTCTTTCTCTCTTTTTCTTTCTTTCTCTCTCTTTCTTTCTTTCTCTTTCTCTTTCTTTCTCTTTCTCCTTTCTCTCTTTTTCTTTCTTTCTCTCTCTTTTTCTTTCTTTCTCTCTCTATTTTTCTTTCTTTCTCTCTCTTTTTCTTTCTTTCTCTCTTTCTCTCTCTTTCTTTTTTTCTTTCTTTCTTTCTCTCTTTCTTTCTTTCTCTCTGGAGAGACAGCCTTTTGAAGTTCTCCATGTGGTAACCACAGAGTCTTTTTATTCCTGACCAAGTGATCCTTAAAGAAGTAAGCATTGTATGTTTTTCACATTTGCAAAGGGGCACAACTGGTGTTGAGTTAAGATTAAAGATGAGGAAAATTAGTGATACATGAAAAAAGAGCCCCTCAAACATGAGCCAAATTGAGTGTGAACATTTCCAACACAATCACTCAAATTTGTTGTGACAGTTGCATGAACAGGGATTTTTTTTTCTTTCACAGAGATGCTCCAAGTGAGAATGTGAAAAAGCAGTGAATCCTGCTTACGTTCTGAGCATATATTTCCTTTCTTCCTTCTCAGCAGGAAACCTGCCCTTCCTAAGAATCTAGAAAAGCAAAATAAAAACAAAAACATTTACAATTAAAAGTGCCTCAGCTCTCCTGTGTGACCTTTGTGTCCCATGGTTTTGCCTTGTTGTAAAACAGTCCTGTAATTACATTGACCAGAGAGAGAAGGAAGTGTTTCTCAGCTACCCTGAAAAATGTAATTAGAGAACTGTCAAACCACTATGTATGACCACTAAGCCACGTCATTGTGACCCTCCCTGCCTCTGAGTGTCTCTGTATTAACTGCCATGTTTGATATATGTTAAAGTTTCTTCTTAATAAACCACAGCTTTAAATCATATTGTCATGTACTGAAATTCTTTTCCACAGTGAAAGCAATATTCTGATCTGCACCTACTACGTAAAGTACTCTGAGCATAGTTCTCTGACTGCCGCAGGCAGTGGAGAGCTCTGTTTAAGCCCATACTTTATTGCCACTGATAGTAAATGAGACTCTGGTTAACCCTTCAAAACATAGGTAGAGAAATTGGGTTGAATAAAATGTAACAGAGTTAAGAGAGTTTAAAGAGAAGCAGTAGGGATCCTCACGCTCTCTTCTTTCCTACTGGAATAGTAATTCCACTCTGAATGAAGTATAAAATGATTAATTACATGGGGAAGGCCAAAGGAAAACATTATAAATAAGGGTTCATGAAGAACAGAGAACGTATCACTACAAAAGAGAAAAACATCAATGACCAATTACTTTTACATTTCTCTTACTTCTGTTAAAGTCACTTTTCTAAATAGTATGGTCTCGCAGTCTGCAACACCCACATACGGTTACCTCTTTTGAACTACTGCAGATACAGTCAATGTAGTGAAAAGATTCTGCAATGTAAAACAGAAACCCTATGGGGAAGAAACAGCACTTTAAAATATAAAGGAATTGTAGGAAGCAAAAGCTCAAATATCATCTCTTGTTTAGCTACTGTAATTCACTGTAGAATGATGTGGGCAAGGCTTTCTCAAGGATAAACCAGCCAACCAGTTTGTACTTTGTTAGTTTCATTGAATTGTGGCCTTTTACTGAAATGCAAACTTATAACTTAACATTTACTTATGAATGAAACCATCTTTTTTTCACTTGTAGTTTCTTCTTTGTTTTGTCTGTTTGTTTGTTTTTCTGTCTTCTTTTTGAGAGAGGGTGTTTCTGTGTAACAGTCCTGCCTGTTCTGGAACTAGCTTTAGAGATCAGACTGACCTCGGACTCAGAGATTCACCTGCCTCTGCATTTCAAGTGCTGGGATTAAAGGTGTGCGCCACCATTCCTCCATTCACCTGTGGTTCTTGCTCCTTATCAAAAAAAAAAAAAAAAAAAGTTCAACTTATTTAAGACATGGCAGAGACTGAAATATTTATGAGTAGAAGTAGTTGTGCATCTCACAAATTCTGATTTAGTGTTTTATTTATTTTCACTTGACTGAAAAATAAGGTTGCAAATGAATAGTAAACATGATTGATATTTTATGAATTTTTGGACTTCACATTTAAAAACAGAAACCAGGAAAAAGATAGCACACTCAACATAGGAGTACTGAAACTACTGTTTGTGGAGAACTGATACTTCTGTGCAGTTGAACACATGCAGCAGAAAGTATTACATGATTTTTACAAGGAAAGAAAGGAAAGAGCTTACATCATCCCCAGAAATGTTCTCAAGTGGACTCATACTGTAATGGAGCATGCAGAAAGCTGCATTTGTAAACTTCATAGACAAATTACTGTCGAGGGATGTTGAATTTTTTTTTAGTGATAATTTGTTGCTATAATAGCACATAACTGAAATATGCCCCAAACTAAAGTATGTATAAATATACAGCAGGAAAATCCAGAGAAGAACAATTAGGGGGATGAGGAGGAAAATGAGGAGGAGGAGAAGGCTGTCCACTTTGTTTTGGAAACCCTAGGTTGGAAATGCAATACTTCATTCTTATTATTTAATTAGTACTTAAACTACAGCAAAACAGCAGAACAATTAATTATATTTTACTGAAGATTTAAATGATTTATTTATAGTTTTTTTATTTAAGTAAAATTTGTTTCTTTAAACATAAAAATTATGTATTTACTTTTACTTTTTATTCCAGTCAGATAGCTTTTCACACCCATATGTAATTTACCACTAGTTCATCATTATTCCTAGAGAAAGAAATTAGTTTTCCACTATGTTACTGTAATTGAGGGAAAAATTTCTGAGCCTATGTGCAAGTGTAAATAAAATATAATCAGGGAACAAACAGCAAGAATGAGTAAGAACTGTACTTTTCTAGCATTTCCAAAATCTGTCCCCTTGAATGGTTTTGGTTTCTTTGTCAAAAACCAAGTATCCATATGTGTGTCGGTTTATTTCTGGGTCTTCTATTTGATTCCATTGATCCGCTATTCTGTTTCTATGTCAGTACCATAGAGTTTTTATTTCTATTGCTTTGTAGTATAGCTTGAGATAAGGGATAGAGATACCTATAGACTATTTGTTGTTATAAAGGATTGTTTTAGCAATTCTGGGTTTTTTAGTTTTTCCATAGGTAATTGAGAATTGTTTTTTTTTTTTTTTTTTCAAGTTCTGTAAAGAATTGTGCTGTTATTTTGATGGGAATGTATGTATATATAACCTGGATCCCCTGAACAGATGTAGTCCATGGCAGCTCAGTGTCCAAGTAGGTACCTAGTAAGGGGAAGAGGGGCTGTCTCTTACATGAACTCAGTGGTTGGCTCTCTGATCACCACCGCCTGAGGGGAGCAACCTTACCAGGCTACAGAGGAAGATAATGCAGCCAGTCCTGATGAGACCTGATAGGCTAGGGTCAGAGGGAAGGGGAGGAGGATCTCCCTTTTCAGTGGACTAGAGGAGAGACAATGGAGGAAATGAGGGAAGGAGGGTAGGATTGGGAGGGGATGAGGGAGGGGGCTACAGCTGGGATACAAAATGAATAAATTATAATTAGTAAAAAAAAATTTAATTAGAAATTTGTCCCTAAAACAAGGATTTTGCTACAGCACCTAGGAGATGGTTCAGCAGGTGAATGTACCTACCTCCAAACTTGACTCCCTGAGTTTAGTCTCTGAAATCTAAATGCTAGAAGGATAGAATGAACTGATATTAATGGTCTACGGACCTGCACACATATTTTCTATCGGGTTACATGTCCACACTACAATGTAAACAATAAAGAAATAAGCATGAAATAATCAAATTTAGGTCTATTTTTCTCTAATTCTATCTTTTCACCAACTGTAATTTGAAATTGCCAACAGTTTTTTTAATTCTTTATTAATTACACTCTATTCCCTTTGTATCCTCCCTATGCTTCCCTCCCACCTCCTGTCCCAATCCCTCCCTTCCTCCCCCCTCTGCACAATGCCCCTCCCCAAGTCCACTGATAGGTGAGGTCTTATTTCCTTCCTTCTGATCTTAGTCAATTAGGTCTCATCAGGAGTGGCTGAATTGTCTTCTTTTGTGGCCTGGTAATGCTGCTTCCCCCTCAGGGGGAGGTAATTAAAGAGCAGGCCAATAAATTCATGTCAGAGACAGTCCCTGTTCCTCTTACAACGGAACCCACTTGGATACTGAACTGCCACGGGCTACATCTGTGCAGGGGTCTTAGATTATCTCCATGCATGGTCCTTGTTGGAGTATCAGTGCTCAGATTTTTTGGTTTTGTTGTTCTCCTTATGGAGTTCCTGTCCTCTCCAGATCTTACTGTTTCCCACTTCTTTCATAAGATTCCATGCATTCTGCCCAAAGGTTGGCCGTAAGTCTTCGCATCTGCTTTGATAGTCTGCACGGCAGAGCCTTTCTGAGGTCCTCTGCATCAAGCTCCTGACTTTTTCCCTCTTTTCTCCTTCTTCTGATGTCCATCCTCTTTGCCTTTCTGGATAGGAATTGAGCATTTTAGCAAGTGTCCTCCCTCTTGATTAGTTTCACCTTACACCCATCAGAATGGCTAAAATCAAAAACTCAAGTGACAACACATGCTGGAAAGGTTGTGGAGAAAGGGGAACCCTTCTCCACTGCTGGTGGGAATGAAAACTTGTACACCACTCTGGAAATCAATCTGGTGCTTCCTCAGATAACTAGGAATAGTGCTTCCTCAAGATCCAGCCATACCACTCCTAGGCATATATCCAAAAGAGGCTCAAGTACACAATAAAGACATTTGCTCAACCATGTTTGTAGCAGCTTCATTTGTAATAGCCAGAAGCTGGAAACAGCCCAAATGCCCCTCAGTGGAGGAATGGATACAGAAATTGTGGTATATCTACACAAAGGAATATTACTCAGCAATAAAAAATAGGGAAATCATGAAATTTGCAAGTAAATGGTGAGATCTGGAAAAGATAATCCTGAGTGAGCTGTCCCAAAAGCAGAAAGATGCACATGTTATATACTCACTCATCACTCATATAGACATATAATGTAGGATAAACTTACTAAAATCTGTAAGCCAACAGTTTTTATTAAGCATGACTATTATGAGACTATTTAAATTGTTGAATATTAGTTGATCTTTCTCTAAAAATGTTCATTTCTAACTAGGCCAATCAGTTCATGTCAGAGATAGTCCCTGTTACCATTACTATGGAACCCACTTGGAGTCTGAACTGCTATGGACTACATCTGTGCAGGGATTCTAAGCTATCTAACTGGGAAAACCATCTCTTTATATCTAACTTTAAGCTCACAGCGATTCCTTAAAAAATACTATCTATTGAAGGTATAGTTTATTTTAAATTGCACATATAACCTATTACATCAAATATTTTTCTAGGAACTCTTTTTTAAAACATTTTTAATATTTTGACAAGTATAGGAATAAATCTTCCTACAATCTTTTGTTTATGATTCATTTTAATGGTCAGTTGTCAACAATGGTTGTCTGAAAGACAGACTTCTCAAGGTTATACATTTTTCAGGTTACACTTAAAAAGAAGCTTCATAAAATGTCTTCTTCAAAATCAAGGTATTTCTAGGGAAGTGTGTAGGAACTAAAGTTTATTATTATTTCAAAACTCTCTTAATTTGTTTAGACCCTTGATTTTTGCTTGCTTGCTTGCTTCTTTTGAGAAAAGATCTCATATACTCAGGCAAGTTTAAACTTTCTTTTCAGTGCAGGGTGAAACTAGGCCTCATGTAGCCCAGGCTAGCTTGAACTCAAAATGCAGTTATGGATTGCTTTGTCCTGCTGATTCTCCTAATTCCGCCTCTGCAGTGCTGTGCTTACAAGTGTGCTCCACCACTCCTGTTTTTTCACTTAGTGTTAAGGTAGGAACCCAGCTAGGTAAGCAATCATAAGGCCTATGTCCCCAGATTCCACCCAATTTTTTTAATCAACTTATTTTTTGTGTATGACTTTTAAAATATATTTTCTAAAAGTTTGTTTTCTACAACTTTGAAGTTGAAGATTTTTTATTTTTTCCTCAACCTCATTGTAGACACATGTAAGCTTCAACAACATTTTGAACGTCTTAAATATAAGGTTTTAATATCTCATAGGACCTTTTCTTATGACAAAGTACTTCACAGGGCCTCGCCTTTGCCTGTGTTCTGCCTGATGAGGAGCAACAGCGAAGATTTATAGAAGAATGTGCATTGTCTTTTAATTTTGGTTTCTGTAATCAGAACCACCTTCATTTTGTAGTGTATTTTCTTGGTTTAGTTACCGTGAGCCCATAATAAACATATGTAGATTTTATACACTCGTTTTTATTTTAATTGGAAATAGATATTTGGGGATTTTCTAGCTTTGTTGGTCAAAGGATACTATCTATCATTTCACAAGAAAGGTATAAACTGGGCTTACAGCAGAAACCAAAAGCACAAGGAGAGAATTTCTTTGCAGGATTTCCACTTTAACTTTAGTTAAACTGGGACACTCTCCCAGCGAATATATCTTACAGGCTACTGGCTTAAAACTTTGCAAAACCAGAATATAAAGATGGGGAAGCACCAAGCACATCTGGGATGCATGCGGTTTCCATTCTGGTCAACAGTCTATATTTTCTTTCAAGTAGGGGAAAGCCAGTCCCACAAAAGAAAGACGCTAGCCCTGCCAAGATTCCTTGTAAACTTGGTAATATTGTCCTACTGGCAAACATAATAATAGTTTTCACTGGAGAGTTCTTATCTTTGGAATGCTTTTAGCAGAAAGTGTCCCATCTCTCTTAGTCCTTGTGGTAAACAAACCTGGAAACCGGAATTTATAAGGCAACGGCTCCCTGAGAAATGTCGAGAAGACATGTAATTATGTAAGGGTGAATGAAGATGTTTCTTGGGCAAAATGACCCCCTCTCGGTGAGTAATATCACTTCACAAGTCAATTAGAGACTAAGAATCTGAAAAGAGGGGGCATTCTGCAAATCTTTACGTGACCTGGGAACAGCACAGCAGGACTCCACCTTTTTCTGGGCCACTGACATACATGGCTTTCCAAATTATTAAAATTATTTGTAAATTGTCATATGAGCAAAACCTCATATTTCATATGTCTCACTGGGAAATATAATTGTTTAAGCTATCATAAAAAGACATAACATATATTTCTGCTGTTTTTAAATATTTAAATAAAAAACTCTGTAGGGACGCTGGGTTAGTTCTCTCCTTAGAGCAGGGAAGCCAGTGTAGATAGTAAAAAGTCTAGTGTCTAGGGCAGAACTGAACTCTCAGGAGTCATGCTGACATTGTGACATCTGTTAACTTGGTACTCTTCAGGATGAAGCTCTCTTTTACTGGAACATGCCGTGTTTATCTACATAGAACTGGATGGACTATAGCTTCACCAAATGACAAGTGTGTTGAATGAGTTATTCATAAATGGAATATACTTGGGTGTTTGATTAAAGACACAGGTACTGTATAAAATACCAGTGTGAATTTTATAAACTGTCAAATATTTGGAATAAGAAAACAGTTTCAATCTATCTATCATCTCTTTATCTCTCTCTGTCTATCTACCTATCTATCATTTATCTATTTATCATCTATCTATCTACCTACCTAGTATCATCAGCATCATCTATCTCTATTATTTTCTTTTTGAATCTCTCATACTGTCTATCTCTACCATCTTTAAGTCTCTCTATTGTATTAGCAGAGACTTTTTATTGTATTGGCTTAGCCAAGGTGCGTTGAAAGTGGATTTATAGTATTTTGATCAGGAAGCTTTATGTTTATATCTCTCTGTACTGTGTGAAATTTTGCTACTGTTTTTCTCTGAGAATACTAGAAATAGCACTGGTTTATTTAGCCTGTATAGTTTAGACTGTGTGTGTCCAATCATTTATCCATTTGTAAGAGAAATTGTTTCCCCATACCTCCATTTTTTTCTATGGTTCTAAAATGAGATCTCTGTATAAAGTATTCAATTATATTTTATATACACAAAGAAATAATGATACTCAATTCATTTCTTTTAATTTGCTAAGAAACTATTATTTGACAAGTGTGTGTGCCACAATTCAATTAATAAAACTAATATAACACTGAAAGAAAAAAACACACAGTTTCAGATTCTCACATTACATGATCCATAGAAAGGCTTTCTTATCTTTCACTGCACGGTGGCACAAAGAAGAATAAAAGTTTGGGTTTGTTCCTGCTTTTTACTTTTTTATAATATTTTTGTTAATTACATTTTATTCACTTTGTATCCCATCTGTAACTTCCTCCATATCTTACCCTCCCTTCTTCTTAACCACCCTTGCCCCTCCCCCAGTTACTGATAGGGGAGGTCCTCTTCCCCTTCCTTCTGATCCTAGTCCATCAGGTTTCCTCAGAAGTGGCTGTATTGTCTTCCTCTATGGCCTGGTAAGTCTGCTCCCCTGTCATGGGGAGGTGATTAAAGAGCAGGCCAATCAGTTCCTGTCAGAGACAGTCCCTGTTTCTATTACTATGGAACCCACTTGGACATTGAACTGCCATGGGCTACATCTGTGCAGGGGTTCTAGGTTATCTCCATGCATGGTCCTTGGTGTTATGAAGAGATGGCTCAGCTGTTAAAGGCTAGGCTCACAACCATTAAAAAAAAAGTTTCTTTTAAAGGAGCATGCAGTGAAACACAGATCAGTAGAGTTGCTAACATTTCACCTCTGACTGAAAACATCAAATTGTTTGTCTTAATACATTTGATGATGTCATCATTGTTCCCCTAACCAATTGAGTTATTTGGGAAAAGTGCAGCAATTGTGGACAATGCTTTAAAATAAATAACACATAAAATTTAAAAGGTATTCTACACATCCGTGAGGTCCGAATTTTCTCAGAACAAGAAAGGCAACTATTCAGAGATGGTTACTGGAATGAGTCTTCTGTAGTTTGTTTTGGTAGCTAAAAGCCCTGAAAGTGTGCATAGAAGTTAACATTTACAGACTGAGCAGAATGGATTCATGTGCTTAGGAATACATAGAAAGTATATTCTTAAGCACATGTGTTTGTGTGTGTGCATGTAACAACTAAAAATAGGCCATGAATTTGATAAAGATCAAGGATGGGTCTATGTAAATGTGTAAGGGAGGAAAAATGAAAGAAAATTTGAAAACCAATCTGTATAGTCTATCAAGAAAATGAAGCTTGGTATAATAATGATGGTGAGCACAGCTGTTTTAGAATACTTACTGTATGATTAGGATCCTGCTTTAACTGTGTAGACTTTCTAATTTTATCAAGGAAAACCCACTCTGATATAGGCACTTTTATGTCTCCCATCATATGCCAAAACTGGTAGAAATGAGGCTGCCTTCAAAACTGGAAATGTCAGAACAATTCAGATATTTACAAGCCAAAATCTGCACACCAGCTTCTGTAAGTCTCCTTGGGTGTATGTCCTTCTTTCTCCCTTGCTTTTCCCCCTTCCCTCTATACTTTTAGACTTTTACCTAAAGGTGATTGCTTCTTTCCTCTCAGATATTTGCTACAAAGGGAAATCACTTCCTTGTGCCTCCTGTTTCTATACAGCAAATGCTTGTTATATCATCACGGTCAACAATGGAATGTGTATTTTTAGTCACAGATCTCATCAGCTGTGTGAAATTATATTAATAATAATTAGTACCTATTAATTGCTTAAATACCAGCCTAATGTCCATACCTCCTGCTGCTGATATCTTCCAGCAGCAAGAACCTTACTTCTCACTTTTAACACACTTATTAGAGAACTGACAGACTAGTGTGAGAATAAAGCCTTAAACCTTCATTCATTTACTGAATAAGTATCTATTACTTATTATGTGTCAGTCATTTGCATAGATACTGAGGGTGTGCCTACAAACCAAACAGAGATCTTAACATATGTGCGATCATCTACCTCCTAATCAATGAGTTTCAAATGGGTGTATTTACACACTTCTTTATCTTCATCTTTCAGATATAAAAACTCAGGTTTATAGTCAACTTTAATCTTTCTTTTCCTAAGTCACGCATTTTCTGTTAAAAAGAATATTTGTAAAATGAATTTTAGGACCTTACCATTTATCTATCTCTGGGAACATAGTCTCTGGAACTACATCCCCAGTTTATGGGATGGCTGCTTGCAAAAATACATCATTGTTTCAGGACTGATGGCTCATTGGCTTGATTGATTATATAGAATTCATTATATATGACATTTATTTACTATTAATTTATTTATTAAATGCTCATGTTTGGTTGGATATTATCCATGATTACTCACTGTTTCCCCCATATGTTTGCCTATTATTTGCTTTCTGACAAAATTATTCAACTACTTTAATAAAGAGTCTTATTTAAGTTTCAGTTGACTGTTTCCAAAAGATTTGAATGACTGTAACTAAGTGTTGATAATAAAAACCTTGAAATCATGTCCTCTGTTCACTTTTGTTGTTGTTGTTATTTTTCTTGCGTTAGATGATTCTGTGACTCTATACAAGGTTCACTGGTGCTAAGAAACACATATGTCACATCAGTTGTTTTGCAAGTGCTACTTGGTCAATGAATTCATTCTCTTCTTAAATCACCACTCTTGTCAAGTCCAAGGCTGCATAAAAGTGCCAGATGGATGTCAGTGCCTCATTTTGGAGAAGTTGCTCTGTAAGGAGAGTAAGTTTCAGTTCTGATTAACAAATACAAATAACAAATGTTTGTTAAAAAGTTCATGAATTTGAAGGAGAGCAGGGAGGGGTATTTTCGAGGGTTAGGAGAGGAAGGAAAGAAATGTAATTAAATTACATTTTCAAAAATAAAAGCATAAGATCTCAGGCAAATAAACATTTGTATGAAAATAAATTGTGGAAGCTTTTTTAAAATCACTTTATTTTTTTGTTATAAATTCTTCATGAAGGCTCTGTGCCTAAGTTACAGCATTTCAGTCAGGCTAGATCTTCAAAAAATAACTCTTCACCAATTACCTGATCTTAATAGAAACAAGTATTTTCAGAAAAAAATCATACATTTGACCCTAAGCCATATATATTGTTGTTGTGTATATATTGATTTTATGGCCAATCTTAAATTAGATGCTTAGGTATGTATTTCCATAAATCAAAGAGTTTAGGAGGGTATAAATATCAAGTTACTTTTTCACTGCTTCCAGTTTCAAAGAAAATTACTAGATTTATCAGAAATGCAACAGCTCACAAATATAATAATTTCCACTTGCTGAATAGGAAATTATTGTAAGCTCTGTGGCTTCAGTCAGCAAACATTGATTTTTCTCACAGTCTTCCAGGTTAGAAGTCAGGTTAAAAGCTCTAGTGTCTCAGAGGTGCTAGTTTTAGGCTAGAACCTATCTGTTTGTCACAGTATGACTGATAATTCTTCACTTTCCATAGTCTTTTTTCCTGTCTAAAGTTAGAGAATCACATTTTTACTTATTTTATTTTTTGTACATATATCTAAATTCCTCCTGTTTACCATTCACAAAGGCCAGGTACCTGAGCTCAATGTTTCATAAAGTACTCTGCTTTCACTGTAGACAGGTAGGGTTCTTTTTTGAAATTATTAAATGATCTGAGCATTTCTTTCATTACTAAAAAGCAAATAAAGAAATCCAACTCTGCTGGGTTAACAGCATGCCTCTCAAATTCATAGCTACCTGAAATCTCAGAGCGACACTTTCTTTGGGAATAGAATTCAGGCAGATAGGAACATTTAAATGAGGTCAGTGGATTGGAGTGTGCCTTATATAATCTCTGTCCTCTTCAGATGATCCTATGGAGGCACAGAAAGAATATGAAGGGTGATGTGTAGGTTTGAGAGATGCAGTGACACTCCATCAACAGCCAAGAAGTGCAGCAGTAAATGAGGCTTTGTAAAATCCAGGGATGGTAGTTCACATGAGAAGGAAAAAAGCCTTCTCCGTGCCTTGCCGCCTCCAGAACTGCAAAAGAAAACAGTTCTGATGTTTTATGTTACTCAGTTTGTGTAATTTGCTCTGGTAGCCCTAGGAGACTAATACATAAACAAATAAACACCTTGGACTCTTACTCAGAAACATCACTTACAGGCGTATACTTATAGTCCATTTTACTCAGAATAGCATGTTAAATACCAACATTAATCTTTGACTCTGGCTTTCTCCAAGCTAAAGTCAACAGTTCATTGCAACGTTTTTCTTTCACGTAATGTAATTATGTACTTTGTTTCCTGAGTTTCAAAGCTATGCAGTGTGTCAAGCCCTTATTAAAGCATCGCATCCAAGACAGAGTGTACAGAATTGTGTCCTTTTCAGGGCAAAGTAAAATGACAATGATAATAATATTAATATTAATAATAATAATAATAATAATAATGAGTTTAATCTCAGAACAGAACAATTCCACTATTTCAATATAAATTGGTATTAAACTTCTAACTATCTAACACACAATATTGGAAGTTTATTAACACGTTTACATTCTACCTTATGAGCTTTATGAATTTGGGCCTTGTATATCCAAGGCTGTGGCAGGGATTTTCACAACAATGCGCGTACTATCCTATTCTGTTGTTACACCAATCTCAACCTGAAGCTTTACTCTCAGCCCCTTAATGTTTTCTAATGTGGAGTTTGAACTCCACTGAGCACATCTAATTTTGTGTTACTTAAGGATAATGAAATCTTGCTTTCTGTATTTTCATGTAAGATAATCATAGAAATGCCAGACTAGCTTAGATAAAGTTCTTGAAAATGTTGCTAAAATATCATTTAGTGGAATACAAACTATTTCCTCTAAAGAGAACTTCACCAAATCAATCAAGTTTCCTTAGGAAGCTATCTGGTCAAGGAAAAATTAAAAAAGCAACAGTATTATCAGCCAACAATTTGTTACATAACTCAGCAGATGGTCGTAAACTGTCTAGCATATCTTATGTTACTTGAATATTTAGTAATATTTATATTGTAGCATTATTCCATGAAATTGCAATTAAAAATAAAATAAAGTTATTTTGACCGATTTAATTTATTTATTTTTATTTGTTCACCAAGTGTTTATCAATCAGCTGTTTGATGTGTTTCATTTACAATTCTCCACTAACTCTGTCCTCCTATGTCCACAGCGCCATCCCCATCTACTCCTCCTTCATCATCCCCCACCCCAGAAATGGGCAGTCCTTTCAAAGATATCAACGAAACAAGGCAAGCGGCTACACATATCAAAGCTGAAAGAGGCAACCCAGTAGAAGGATACAACTCCCAAAGGAAAGCAAAAGTGTCCATCTGCTAAGAGTCTTACAAATACACCAAACTACACAGCTATAATATCATATATGCAAAGGCCCTAGTACTACGTAGGCTCACTAATTTTTGGTTCATTCTCAGTGAGTTCCTATGAGTCCAGATAAACTTTATGGGTAATTTGAGTGCCTTCTTTCCCATCCTAGTGTCTGATGTATTTTTTTTTTTATGGTGATGGCTCTAGGCTTTCTAATATAAGAACTATCTCTTTGGAGGAAAAGTTGAAACTACAGCAAATGCTGAGAAGATTTTCCTGATGTTCTATTTAATGTTACTTTGCTTTCCATGAGCAAGAATCCTAGACTGTCCTTCATAATTTTTCTTCTAACACAGCAGGCAATATTCTTACAATGGCTTCAAGAAATATTTGGCTGTAATGATCATAGAAACACTCTTCTTCATGGTACATACTTTAGTGGTATCTGGATCACTTTTTTTGCATTAATAGTTTCTATTTTTAGAAGTCTTTAAAACATGTGAATTATATGAACTGAACTGTGTAATTTCCTAAGTTGTGTTGTTGTGTTGTATGAGTCAACAGTGTCCCTCCTACGTCCACATCCACGTATTTAGAATACATTGAATATATTTTTTAAATTAAAATTTCTTATGAATTTGGGAAATATCTTATGTACTACCTCATGGTATGTCACAATGCAGTAAAATTTAAATATTATAAAATGAATAAGTATAAGTCCTACATCAAAGGAAGTTAATTGTATAATACACTGTGTTTCATGGAATCACAGAACTTCAGCACAATCCAGGTGGTAGTGGTGCATGCCTTTAAATCTTAGCACTCAACACCCAGAAGTCTTTGTGAGTTTGAACCTAGCCTGCTCTACAAATCAAGTTGAGGACAGCCAGGGATACACAGAAACCAACAAACAAACAGCATAAAGAACATGAGTACATGCTAGAGACAGTCCCTGTTCCCCTTACTAGGAAAACCCACTTCGATACTGAGCTGCCATGGGCTACGACCAAGCAGGGGTTCTAGGTTATATCCATGCATGGTCCCTGGTTGGAGAATTAGTCTCAGACAAGCCCCTGTGCCCAGATATATTTGGTCCTTGTGGAGCTCCTGTTCTCTCCAGGTCTTACTAACGCTCTCTTCTTTCATATGATTCCCTGCACTCTGCCAAAGCCATGAGTCTCAGCATCTGCTTTGATACACTGCTGGGTAGAGTCTTTCAGAGGCCCTCTGTGGTAGGCTCCTGTCCTGTTTCCTGTTTTTTCCTACTTCCAATGTCCATCCCATTTGTATTTCTAAGTAAGAATTGATTTTCTTACCCCGGGTCGTCATTCTTGTTTAGCTTCTTTAGGTGTACAGATTTTAGTATGTTTATCCTATCTTATAGGTCTAGTATCCACTTATGAGTGAGTATATACCGTGTGTGTCTTTCTGTTTCTGGGATACCTCACTCAGGATGATCTTTTCTAGGCCCCACCATTTGCCTGTGAATTTCATGATTTACTTGTTTTTAATTGCTGACTAGTATTCCATTGTGTAAATGTACCACAATTTCTGTATCCATTCATCCATTGAGGGACATCCAGATTCTGGCTATTACAAACTCTGTGGTTAGCTCTTTGACCTCCCCACCCACTGTGGGTGGGAGGAGCAGCCTATCTAGGCCACAGAGGAGGACATTGTAGCCTGTCTTGGTGAGACCTGATAAGCTAGGGTCAAATGGGAGTCTCTCTCATTTGACCCTATCAGAGTCCTAAGTCCTATCAGAGGACTTAGAAAGGAGCAGGGAGGAGATGAGGGAGGGAAGGTGGGATTGGGAGGGAATGAGAGAGGGGCTACAGCTGGAATACAAAGTAAATAAACTGTAATTAATATAAAAAATTAAAATTTAATAAAAAATAAAATTAAAAAAAGAAGGTGGGTACAAAATGTTTTCCCAAGAGTAGTTCCCAACAATTATGTGAAGGCATATATTTAAGCAATCATTGAATTAAGGCATTCACACACAAGACTTTGGTATGAATTACTTGACCAAATGCGTCTGAATGACGCAGAAAACTTTCATCTAGACTGCTTCAAAGACAGCTTTCTGCTCGGTAAGACAATTACTAAGGAAATTACTAAGACAACACTAAGACAATTACTGTAGGGAGTCCAGTAGACAAGGTCTCCAGATGTCCGTCTGGGAGCAGCTGTCCCGAAGTTCACAGCTCCCCAGGGAGGTGCATGTGCTGACTGAACAAGTCCAGGAAGCATGGATCTCATCCTTTAGAGCTCTACCGGTATTTGTGCCACAGCCCTCTGCTGTAATGACCAAAGCCCTTTCAGATTCTCACTGCAACTCCACCTCTTCTGCTTGAGCCTATTTCCTCCTCCTTCTCCCAATGCTAGGACCGCATCTTACAGCCCAAATGCCATCTCATCATCTGTTTCTTGGGAACTTAATAGTTGCAAAAAAGAAGCTCTTTTGGAAAAAAAAGAAGTTTCAGGACACTTTACTTTGACTAAATTATTTTAGTGAGAGTTGGGTGGAAAAAAAACAGATCACGGTAGGGAAGAACCAGCATAGAATGTTATTTCCTGCATGAGTGAGAAACTATAGCTATGGATTCAAGAAAGCAGGATTGGTAAAAACGAGGGAAAGAAAACAAATACACAAGGACAGATATAACTGTGATTTAGCTATATTATTTTGTCTGACTTAATGGTAGGTCTCAATGTTTAGTGCTTCTTTAGGCTTAGAGCCAAGAAAAAGGCTAACCTTAACTTTAAAGATGAGTATAAATTAGGGTCTAGACCAGATTGTCAAGTGTATTTTACTCTATTGCCTAATTTCTAACCGCTGCTAAAATTAGCCTCCTGGCTAGCTGCAGGAAGTGGTAAAGATAATTCAGCAGACATATTTTGGTGCCCAGATTTACATGAAGATAAACAAGTCAATTTAAGGAAAAATAAAATACTCTTGTATTCCTCAGGTTAAACTGAAAAATTCCTTTGGGCCATTTAAGCAAGAATGTTATTCAAAGATCTACTGAAACTGAACAAGCATTCAATTAAAATACTGCCATAATAAACATGCTTAAATTATATCTAAATTAGATATAAAATCTGACTTTGCTTCTTACATGTCCAGTCAATCATTTCTCAAGTTCATTATATTTCTATATACCTATTATTTTTCATGGCGCCTTAATGGACCATGAGGATGGTTTCTCCTTGAGCTCTTCATGACAGTCTCTCTCAAGGAATCATGTATCATTTTGAAATATGTTTTTTTATATTTTATATAATATTTACATACTGTCATATACATATTTTCATATATATTTGCATATGTATGAAAATAGATATTTTAACCAAACTCTAGATATGAGAGTATGTTTCATGTTTTCTTTGGTACAGACACTAAGACAATTACTATATATTATAGAATTAGAAAATAAACAGACATTTTCCCAAAAATACTATAGCATTTTTCATTAGGCTTCAAGAGTTATTTCATTAGTTCATTCATAATATTTGACTGAAATTTATCTTGGAGAGCAAACAGACATGAATCAGCATAGGAATGTAATAAACATACAGTTTACTTATCTGTTTATTCACAATTTTGAAAGTTGAGAATAGTTTCAGGAAAAAGATTCTCTCAAACACTAAATATGCTTGTTACTGTAAATCCCCCTTTCTTCCAATATTCCATTCATATTCATGAGTTTCTGTGGACACCAAACGTCAAATATTAAGATTTATGATAATGTAGTATATTTAATACATTATTGGAGACTCAAGCCCAAATCCAAGTGCAGTTGGAGGAGAGCCTCGTTATACTCTCCAGCACTGTAGTGTGCAGCCTCCTCTTTGACTGTTTTGGTTGATGTTTAAGGAAATACACTGTAGTCAATAGACAAGATAGATGTTGAAGCATTAGGAAAGTACACAGGCTCCTGCAATCACTGGAGACATGGCATAACAGCCCCTGCATGGTGGGAGATGACGGAATTTTTAGAATGTCATCAACACAGTTAAGGAGGTATTAATATTCTGCTATTGTCTCTGTGTTGATCTGGTAACTGAAATGTATGCATCACTGCAGTCAGCATAACTACTGTAATTAAACATGTAGTCATTCATTCTCTTAGCCAAGATAATTAAGTTGCACAATATTCCTGAGATTTCTAAGCTTCTAACTTGTGCCCATTTGATGTGAACTTTAAGCTCTGAAGTGTGTGTTCTTTCTACTTCATTAAGCTCCATCTATTTGTAAAGTGAACCATGAAGAAGCAAAACTGAGCACAGTGGTTCCACTCCAGGGGTAGAACTCAACTGTTCTTAGAGGTGCTCTTATTAAATCGACTGCATTTTAATAGGCTTAAAATTCTTTGCACTTTTGATACGCCACCTGGAAGATAAAGCACGAGTAAATCCCAGACACCTTTTTAAGGTTTGTAAAGAATGAAAAAATAATACGTGCTAATCAAAATATTTGTGACATTTATTCTTAAATTTTTTTAATTATTTTTTTATTTTTTATGTTAATTAGAGTTTATTCACTTTGTATCCAAGCTGTAGCCCCTTCCTCAGCGCCTCCCAATCCTGTCCTCCCTCCCTCATCTCCCTGCCCCTCTCCAAGTCCACCGATAGAAGAGGTCCTCCTCCCCTTCCATCTGACCCTAGCTTATCAGTCTCATCAGGACTGGCTACATTGTCCTCCTCTGTGGCCTGGCAAGGCTTCTCCCCCATTTGGGAGGGGTGTGGTCAAAGAGCCAGCCACTGAGTTCATGTCAGAGACAAACCCTGTTCTGCTTAGTAGGAAACCCACCTAGATACTGAGTTGCATTGGCTACATCTGAGCAGGGGTTCTAGGTTATCTCCATGAATGATCCTTGGTTGGAGTATCAGTTTCAGAAAAGATCCCTGTGCCCAGATATTTTGGTTCTGTTGCTCTCCTTGTGGAGCTCTTACCCTCTCCAGGTTTTACTATCTCAACTCCTTTCATAAGATTCCAGAAATTGTGGTACATTTATACAATGGAGTACTACTCAGCAATTAAAAACAAGAAAATCATGAAATTTGCAGGTAAATGATGGGATCTAGAAAAGATCATCCTGAATGAGGTATCCCAGAAGGAGAAAGACACAGTGTATATATGCACTTATAAGTGGATACTAGACATATAATATAGGATAATCAAACTAAAGTCTGTACACCTAAAGAAGCTAATCAAGAAGGAGGAACCTGGGTAAGATACTCAATCTTCATTCAGAAAGACAAATGGGATGGATATTAGAAGGAGAAAACAGGGAACAGGACAGGAGCCTACCACAGAGGGCCTCTGAAAGACTCTACCCAGCAGGGTATTAAAGCAGATGCTGAGACTCATAACCGAATGTTATCCCATTTGTTTTAATCCAACAATAATGGTTTATTCTATGAACTCTAATAACACCAAACTGAAAAATGATGTTCCACTCTTAAGTATGTCCTCATGTTTTTTATTTCTTTTTTTATGTAAGTATCTTTAAGCATGTGTAGTGCCAGCATTGATATTTCATTTATCTAAATGTTTAAGTATGTATAAAATTGAGACTTTAATTTTATATTAATTTAATATATATATTAAATATATAATATAATATATATATTTATATATATATATATATATATATATATATATATATATATATATTTAAGACAACTCAACCAGTCCTGATGAGACCTGATAAGATAAGGTCAGACAGAAGGGGCAGAGGTCCTCCCTATCAGTAGACTAGGGAAGGGGGAAAGGGGGAGAAGAGGGCGGGAGGTTGGGATTGGGAGGAGAAGAGGAAGAGGGAGGGGGTCAACGCTGGATTAAAAAATGAATAAATTATAATTTTTTAAAATTTCTACAGTACCATGGATTTGAAAACAAAATTTGTATCCTAGAAGAAAATACTGTAGAACTCTGTTTTCTTGCCAAGGATACTACAACAGGAAATATTTGTATCTCTTGACAAAAGTCAACTAATTTATGTCACCATGAAAAAATAATAGACAAAACAAAACAAAATAAAAATAAAGTGGTTTCTAGAGATGATTTTACCTGCTCTTGGCAAACTGCATATCAAACCTTGGGCATAGTCTCAGTTTTACTGAGAGCGTACCACCACTGGGGACACTGGTTACATTTTAGTTTCTTAGTTTATCCTTTGTGTGCATGCATGTGTGTAAGTGTGCAAGTGCTTTATGAACAGATACAGTGTGTATCATTGGATGAAAATGTCAGAAGCTAAACTTAGGAGTGTTTCCCATATATCGTCCACCTTGGTTATTTCCGTCAAGATCTTTAATTTATCTGTTTATCTCCAGTTACGATAAGCTTGTCTAGAAAGCTTCAAAGACCTGCTTGTGTTCTCAGTGCTGAGGTTTTAAGTTCCTATTACCACATGTAACCTTCTTGTTTGGATACTGTGTTGAAAATTAAATGGTGTTGGGCTAAATAATGCTTATTATTAGCCCTATAGTTATTACAATGGTATTTTTTAACTAGCTAGCACAACGAATACAGCAAGACACCTATTAGATTTCATAATTCCCTTATTTACCTGGAGTTGGGCAGATATTCTACCTACACTGTCTCAATAAGCTCCCCATCCACTGCACAGTCCCCACCCAATACCTTCTGCTTTAACCATTCCTATCTGGCCTATCTTTCAGCCATGATTCCATAAACACTTGCTTATCCTTCATTCGGGTTGAACAATCTGTCCGTCCCTGCCATTCTTGGAGTCCTCCTAGAAGTGCATGTTATTATCTATTCACCCCACTCATAATGGCTTCCTTCTTCTCCTCTCTTCCATCTTCCTAACTCCTTCCCAAGATTCTCCTGTCCTTGAAGGCCAGTAACCTTAGCCATGCCTATGTCCTTCCACCTTTTTTCAGGTACAGGCCTTTTTTATTAACCAATCAGAAATACTATCTTAGACAGGTTTACACAACAAGGATAGGGCAGTTACCACATCTTGAGGGCCAGTAATTAGCATCAAAATACAAGTACCAGACCAACCCCCAACAGGATACCGAGAATTGAACCAAGGTCCTTATGTTTACAGGACAAACACTTTACCAACTGACCTATCTTTCCAGACCTTTGGTTATATTTCTTAGTCCAGTCTCATAAAAATTAAATACTAGAGTGTGATTCATTAAATGGATATATAAGTGCTTTAACTCCTGAATCGTCTGTGCATCATAGTGCAGACAACTGAGTGTCATATATTTCAAATGTCCCTCAACAATAAACAAATTATCAAATTTTTATATCTCTAACAGCCAAAAGTATCTTGTTTTGTCTACTATCTGTGACTCTAAAATAATTATTTTAAGATAATTAAAATTTTAATTTCCTTGATTTTATATAGCTGTGTTTTTTAATATTTTTATTTATTATTTATTACAATATATTCACTTTGTATCCCAGCTCTGGCCCTCTCCCTTATTTCCTCCCAATCCCACCCTCCCTTCCTCTTTTCACCCTGACAACCTCCAATAGTCCACTGATAGCAAAGGTCCTTCTCCTCCCCTTCCATCTGACCCTAGCCTATCAGGTCTCATCAGGACTGGCTGCATTGTCTTCCTCTGCAGCCTGGTAACGCTGCTCCCCCCTCAGGGGGATCAAAGAGCCTGTCACTGAGTTGATGTCAGATTCAGCCTCTGCTCCCCTTACTAGGGAACCCACTTGGATACTGAGTCTATGGGCTTCCTCTGAGCAGGGGTTTTGGGTCCTCTTCATGCATGTTCCTTTGTTGTAGTATCAGTCTCTGCAGGGACCCCAGTGCCCAGTTCTTTAGGCTCTGTTGGTCTCCTTGTAGAGCTCCTGTCCCCTCGGGTCTTTCTATCTCCCTCTTCATAAAATTCCTTGACTCTGCCCAAAGTTTGGGAATGAGTATCAGCCTCTGCTTCGATACCTCAATTAGCAGAGTCTTTCAGACGCCCTCTCTGGTAGGCTCCTGTCCTGTTCCCTGTTGTCTCCTGCTTCTGATGTCTATCACTTTTGCCCTTCCCTGTTTTTTAAATTTGATATTCTAGGCCCTGGGGGAAGAGTCCTGTAATAAAGCAAGTACTTAACATTTTTAAGATCCTGGGCTTAAACCCTTGCATTGTCAAAGATTTTATTAAGATTCCTTAGTGAACATTCCTGGGCATAATATTTTGTCTAGTCCCATGTTAGTTGTTGAAGGTCAGCCTGGTCAGTACCATGGAGGTAGATAAAATGGAGTGTAGAGAATTACAATTAATTCTGATTCAACATCCTGAGTTTCCTTTCAAACAGACATGGTCCCAGACAGTGATAATGACCACTTGGCTAAATGGACTCTATGTCAAGTCTCTCAGTGATTTACATTAACTAAATTGGTCAAGTTCTTTCTCTCTAAGTTTTATACAAAAATTGTCCATGTTTACCTGACACTTCTGAACCAATTGATGGGTTCAATAAAAAATGGCTGAAGGAAAAGGTAAGTTATAGTTTTGAGAATATAGCTTATTTAGAATAAAAATTTTAGAACAATTTGGGGGTAGATTATAAAAAAAACTATAATAGTAATAACTGAAAAAAGCAACTTCAGACCCAAAAGGTATTATGATAGAAAAATTACCAGTGAGCACTCTCTCTCCCTCTCAGAAACACCCTTGAACCCTCTCTTAATAAAACAAGAATCACTGTGGCTTCACCCAACTATTTTATAATACATCACACTGACTGCTGTGATCCATAAGGCCACTGTGATCATAGTTTGAGCAAGATTTGTCTTCATCTTGCCTTAAAGACTATTAAAAATTGTAGAATATGGCTTTATTTCTTGTACTTTTTACATAAAAAGGAGTTCTTAATACTATCAGATAATTTCCTGGAATCTCTTCCTATAACTGATAGTTGTTTATTACCTGTCTACACAAATATATGCTGGCTAGTAACATTTACAAACAGAAAAATTAGAGTAGTTAACACTGAGAAGTTGTGTCTCTGACAAGATAAAATTCTAATTATGTAAAACAAAATTCAAATGTCTGTTAGCTGATATGGATCCCAAGGAGAAGGTAATATCAACATGGGAATCCTGTTCATAAAGGCAGCATTTCACTGTGTTATATGGAACACATAGTCAGTTATGCTTGGATAATCAAGAACCTGAGACCAGATACCTCAGGAACCCAGGTTAAAACCAAATGATACTGATTAGTCAGAGAGGCTCTTGGGAGTCCCCAAACAACTTATACTATTGCCAAGAATGTAGGTTACTATCCACGAACTGACAGCAGAGCTTCATTTTTAAGTCAAAACCTACACAAATCATACAAATCATTAAAAATGGAGATATAGGTAAAGGACATAGGAGAAGAAGAGGAAGGGTGGTGGGACTGGGAGAGGAAGAGGGAGAGGACTTCAGAGGGGATACAAAGTGAATAAATTGAAATAAATAAATAAATAAAAATTAATTAAAAAAATGGAGACTTTGATACAGAGCCTACATAAACCCTTCTCATATGTTATGCTGCTGTTGGTGAAGGAATATGCTCTGTATTATCTTGAGAAAGATAATACAGAGAAAGAGAAAGTTAAATTCCAAAAGAATACAAACCTTTTGTTTAAATTGGGGTACTGCCTGAAAGTTATGCTAGGGAAACGGTGGTACAAAGCCTGTGGAAGTAACCAATCAGTAAACCATTTTACTCAAAGCCCACTCCACAAGATGGAACCCACACCTAACACTACCTTGGTGACCAAGAAACAGCCTAGATATCCCAGGGACCTAGAGTAAAACCAAATAACACTGGTCTTAAAAAATGTAATGATAAAACAACTCCTAATGACATTTTGTCATGCTCATTTATCAGTGCCTTGATGAGCTATCATTGGAGAAGCTTAATTCCACAGTTAGATAAGAACAATTACAGAGACCAACAGCAAGACATTACAGAGAGTAACAGCCCTTGGAATACTCAGCCTTAAATGGAGTGTCTCCATCAAATCTCTTACCTCAGAACCTCGCAGCTCAGATAATCCAGCAGAGGACAAGACAAAAAATAATAATATTAATAAATAAGTAAATAAAAAAGTAAGAGCCTGAGGAGAGGGTGGACACAAGACACTTAGGCCCTTGATGTCCACATGAGCAAAGTTCACATAAACTCACAGAGACTAAGGTGACATGCAAAAGCTTTGCATGGATTTGAAGCAGGTATTCATACATCGACTACTGCTTCCAGTTTAGTGACTTTAATTGGAATTCTGGGTGTGAAAATAAATGGTTCTCCATTCTTGTACACTCTCTTGTGCTCTTTTTCCAGCTGTTGGTTTGCCCTCACCAAGTACTATGTGATACTTTTTAAAAATTTGTTTGTTTATCTTTTTTCCTTCCTTATTTTATTTTATTTTATTTTTATTAATTACAGTTTATTCACTTTGTATCCCCCCTATAACACCCTCTCTCCTCCCAATCCTACCCTTACTCTTCCCCACCCATGTTCCTCTCCGAGTCCACTGAAAATGGAGATCCTCCTCCCCTTCCCTTTGATCCTAGTCTATCTCATCAGGAGTGGCTGCATTGTCTTCTTTTGTGGCCTGGTAAGGCTGCTCCCTCCTTGGGGGGAGGCGATCAAAGAGCCAGCCACTGAGTTCATGTCAGAGACAGTCCCTGTTCCCATGACTATGGAACCCACTTGGATACTGAACTGCCATAGGCTACCTGTGTACAGGCATTCCAGGCCATCTCCATGAGTGGTCCTTGGCTAATTAGGAAGGAGGACTCTGGCTAAGGTGCTCAATCCCCATTTAGAAAGGCAAAGAGGATAGACATCAGAAGAGGGAGAAAACAGGGAACAGGACAGGAGCCTACCATAGAGGGCCTCTGAAAGGCAGGGTATCAAGGCAGATGTTGAGATTCATAGCCAAACTTTGGGCAGAGTACAGGGAATCTTATGAAAAAGTGGGAGATAGTAAGACCTGGAGAGGAAAGGAGCTCCACACGGACAACAAAAGATCCAAAAAGTCTGGGCACAGGGGTCTTTTTTGTTTATCTTATTACACTGAATTATGTTATATTTTTTAAAAACATGAATGAATGAATGAGTGAATGAATAACACCTAGCCACTAATAAAAAAGGTTAGCTAACAAGTGAACTGTCACTTAAGTCTGCTCAAGAGGGAAAATCATTTTTTCCAATAGAGTGACACTGGGTATATCAACCACTCCAGGCAAGGCCTCTTTTTCAAGAGTAGTTGACCAAAATACAAGGGACACCACAAGTTTTGATGTTCTTGTGTGTGTGTGTGTGTGTGTGTGTGTGGTGTTTTGTTGGTTACAGTTTTGTAGATTTTATCTTTTGTTTTCTTTAGGAGGTGGTGTTTTTGGGGTTTGTTTGTTTTGTTTATTTGAGGGGGTTGTTGTTGTATTAGTTTTTTAATGAAATTTATTTAAAGTTGGGTGGAGAGGAAAGGAGAGAGGATGAGGAAGGAACTTGGGGGAGCAGAAGAATATAATCACAATGTATTTAAATTAAAATGTATTAAATAATAAAAATATAATTTAAAGCAAAAGACAAGAATGCCTTGTTCTACCACAATACATACTTATTGTGTGTGATACACACACACACAGTTGATTTATCTTCCTCTCAAAATACTGGCTACTTAATCCTCAGTGGCATTTAGAAAGTATTTCATGTGTTAGAGAAATATTGGTTAATTTTATTCTGTTTGAGTGAATACGGGGGTTATTTTGATAACAGAAAAAGTTCCCCAGGGGTAACTAGAAACTATCCCTGTGAGTGTGTGAGTGGAGACATGATTGCAGGAAGTTTGCTTCTGATGTTGGCTGAACTTATGCCGTCTTGGCCCTGAAAGACGTTCAAATAGGTGTCAACTCACTGATCTAGAACACTCTATGAATGATAAATTTGCCTTGGCCTTCTTGCATGCTAATACAGTCAATGTAATTACTAATACAGGCTTCTGCGCTTGGATTAATGTCTTAGGTAATATGTAAAGGTCAAGGAGGTGAGCTGACAAGGATGGAACCTAGCTTCTATTACAGATCAGTAATGGTCGATGGAACCTATTCAGCGGGTTATGTCTGGGACTCCAGGGATTATTCTTAGGTCAAATCTTTAAGGGATCTAAGTACATTGCTTAAAGTCTTATTGATATAATCTTCCATTAGCTGCTAAGTGATAAAATGCTTTATACATTTGGTGATACACTCTATCAGTCATAATAAACTGTACTTTGATGGAATAAGAAAATTCACCAGAAGCCAAACTATGATAAAAGAAAATTGTAACATAAGGCTGACGTGATACTGCATGCCTGTAACCCAGCACAAAGGGGGCTGCAGCAAGACAGCCATAAGTTGGAGGTTAGGCAGGATGAAACACTGAGACCTTATCTCACATGAAGGAAAGAAACAGGAAAAACATAGTATAAAATGAGAAGGTAACATTGTTGAGGGTATTCCACACCAGGCTTTCATTCTTTTGATATCATGGGCAGAGGTGATAATGAATGTGACTCTTAACGAATGTTAATACAGAATAGACAATGGAAGCTGTAAAAGAGAGGGAAGAGGACAGGAGCCTACCACAGAGTCCTCTAAATTACTCCAACCAGCAGTTGATCACAGTAGATGCAGAGACTCACAGCCAAACTTTGGACAGAGCACACAGACTCTTATGGACGAAGAGGGAGATAGAAGGACCTTGAGAGGACAGAAGTCACATAAGGAGACTAACAAAGCCAAAAAAGCTGGGCCCAGGGGGGCCTGCAGAGACTGATGCATCAACCAAAGGCAACGCGTAGAGAGGACATAGAACCCATGTCCTGATGTATGTAGCCCATAAAAAGCTTAGTCTCTTTGTGGTTTCCCTAGTAAGGGAAGAAGAGAGAGTCTCTGACATGAACTTAGTTGTCAGCTCCTTGATCATTTCTCCCTGGTGGGATAACCTAGCCTGCCCACATAGGAAAAGAATCCAGGCAGTCCTGATGGGATCTGATAAGCTAGGGTCAGACAGTAGGGGAGGAGGATGTCTCCTATCAGTGGAGTAGGGGGGAGAGATAGGGGAGGACGAGCGAGGAAGTGTAGGACAGGGAGAAAGAAGGCTAGGGATGGGGCTACACCTGTGATACAAAGTGAATTAATTGAAAGAGAGAGAGAGAGAGTTGATACAGTACTTACTCTCTAGACAAAGGGCTAATATGCTGGCATTCCTGGAAGATACTGTTAATCTCCTGGACAAAAGTATGGCTTGCTTATTACTGCTTGTAAAATGCCACCTAGCCTTAGTGTATCTGTTCTGTGACAGAGGCATGTTGCTTTATTTCCTCAACCTATAAGGAATCAGGTATAAGAATATCACACACATCTATTAGTACATGAAATAAAGTATTTTCTCGATTCAGATTCATATATTTTCAGTGATTGCCTATTAACTAGCTTTCATACAAAAGGAAATTATAAACAGTTAATGCTCTGTGTGCATTGTACTGTTAAAAATGCAGCACAAATCACAACAAAGGTCTTGTCCTTTGTAGGCCATTAAAATGTGTATTCATTAGGATAAAATCATTCTTTTGATATGTAGCTGCTGGACAGATGGATATTGAAGACCCCTTCTTACTTGAACTCCAGTAAGAGTCTTTTTCACAAAAGAGGCATACTCTATTAACTTTTTGTGTCTACTAAATAAAGGAAATAGTTATTAAGAAGAGCATAACTAAGGTACATGCAAAGAAATGGAAAAAATGAATGTGTATGCCAAACAAATCAAAATATTCATGATCAAATGAACAAGCAAATTACAATGAGCATTTTGATGAGTGAATTTCAGGGATATAAACTCTTAATTTGGCCATTTGGGAAACATCTTAACATTCGTAGGTTATTGTCTGCTTATAACAATAACCACGTTAATTAGATCATTACACACAGAATATGTGCAGCAAATTATTACATAGTATATGTTATGTTTGTTGCACATGGACTATGCATATTTGAAATTTTAAACATATAACAAGTGTTCTGAAACTAAGTAACAAAATATTCATTGCTAAGTTTTATTGTGTTAGAGGTTATGGAACACAATGAAGAGAGTATACAGTTGATATGCAACAATCTAAAAGAAGAGGAGTTCTAACTCAAATTTTATCAATAATAATTCGAACAATAATTCTTTTTAATGAATATACTGGAAGAAAATGGATCAGAAATCAGAACATTTATTTTGTTTTGTTTATTTGAGACAGGGTTTTTGTTTGTTTGTTTGTTTGTTTGTTAACCCTGGTTGTTCTGGAACTCAATCTATAAACCAGGCTGGCCTAGAAATCACAGAGATCCATAAGCCTCTGCCTCCCACGTTCTAGGATTAAAGGCTGTGCAGTGTTACCAAGCAGACTTTTGAATATTTATTGGGTTGTATAAAATTTTCTTTATGCAGGCAACTTTCTTTTTTTAAGATTTTTAAGATTTATGTAGTGTTTTGCCTGCATGTAGGCCTGCATGCCAGAAGAAGGCAATAGATCTCACTATAGATGGTTTTGAGCCACCAGGTTGTTGCTGGGAATTGAACTTAGGACCTTTGGAAGGGCAGCCAGTGATTTTAACCTCTGAGCCATTTCTCCAGCAAACCCCCCTGCCACCAACTTTCTTGTGTTTAGTAAATTGTTCTATTATCCTCATGAAAATGAAAATTAGAGTCTCTTCAGCAGCTATATGTCAAAGACTCTCAGGAAAAAAATAGTAAACCAGGTAAACAAATATTTCCTTCTACCAAGTCACTGCTGCCTTAGTGATTAATTTTACAAATGTCTAATATCCACTTATTCTAATACTCAAAATGAGGAGAATTATGTTAAAATGCCAGTGTCACCAAGGTCAGGTCCTTTTTGTGGAAGACACTGTGTCAAGGAAGGGACTCTGCAGAAGGAACAATTTGTCTGAGCCTGGAGCCCTGTGCAAAGAGAAGGTGTACGTGCTGTCAGGAGTAGTCAGTTCCCTAAACTTGCCTGGAGACTGGGGCTATATTTTCTGCGTGTTTTGACTTTGTAGAGATTACTTGGAAGCTTTGATTTATAATGTTATCTGGGATTGTGATGTTAGGATTGCATAGCACTTCCCTAAAATAACGGATTTTGTAATACTTGCTAAGTACTAGTCTACATGTGTGAAATTATCATTTTCAATTTGTTGTGGAAACAGACACTTGAACTTTCATTCATACTTTCGTAGTGGCTATTAGCATATTTGCTTAATGACAAATTTAAAGTAAAATTTCTCACAGTCTTCATGCCCAGTAAAGTTATGCTTATTTTCTTTAATCCAGTGAATGAATGAAACAATAGTCAGATCTGAGGTAGCAAGGTGAGGTACTGTATAAGCAGTGGAGTCTAAGAGGGCTTTGTGTCCTCTAGATTTTGCTCAGTTTCAGAATCTTAATAAACTTCTCTAAAGTGACATTTGATCCTTGTACTCTTTTCACAGATAAGCTTTAAAAATTAGTATCCAAATGTTGTGCACATGTATTATAAGGTGATGACAATAAAAGGCCATCACACTTGGTTGGCTTTAGAAGCAACAGCAGATTGCTGCAGGCACTTTTCACTTTACCCTGACCTAAGGTTTTTAAAATATATTTTATAAAGATGGCCTTCACATGGTATTTTTTCAATCATTTACCTAATTCTGAAAATGTAACCAATATTTTTTATATTGTTTCCAAATTTAAAAATATTTTACAGTTCATATGAGTGATAATATTTAATGTTTCCAAGTTAAAAAATATAAGTGGAGAGTTCAAATTTTTCTATTACCATCAAAGAAACTGTAATTTATCTTAATGATCAAAAATTCAGACTTCATTAGTATATAAATATTTTGCCATCATGATCCAAGAAATATTGTAATGTATTCACAAATGAAATGAAGTATTCATTGAACATATAAAAATAATTTTTGCTTCCATTGTAAAAGTTTAAAGTAAAATGCAAATGTCGAAGCCTTGCAGGCACTTTCTGCTGGCTGGAAGGAAGCTTCAGTGAAGAAAGCATTCTGTTCATGCGAACCAGCTCCTTAAGTGGGAGCCAGTGAAAGTATTGATTTAAGTAACCTTGATAGTTTTCTTCACTGTACTTGCTATAGATGGCTTTTTATTCCCTAGATAGTCATAAAATTGATGAGGTTGTACTGATTGCTCATTTCAAAGAAAATGTTTTTAGGGGAATTAACAAAAGTAAAAAAAAAAAAAAATCTCCATTTGTATTGAAACTAATAATGGATTGCATTAATAAGAAAATTCTAAGGAGAAAACATGTTTTCTAACAGTGATTGATTTTATGGAGTCATGAGGGGTAGAGGCTTTCAGGGCGAGATTTAGAAATTAGAAACAGTTGAAGGATGTAAGTGAAGGTGAGGACGTCAGGCCAGGTCAGAAGAAGGGGCAGGAGGAGAAACAACTGTTTATTAAGATGTTTAATAGAGTCACATGGAAACCTTGAATTTCATAAGTCTTTGAAGCAAATTCATAAAAATACTTTGAAAGGAGGTGCTCTACACAGGGTTACAACACTTCCCCCAGGAAACCAGAGCTTATCCAACCAAAATTCTATGACAAGGCGAGAAGAAGCCGCCAGAACATCAGTGTGGAGCAAGTTATCTTTGCTGCTCACCAGAACGGAGATGCCATAGCACATATTTGATCAAAGGAAATGAGAAAATCAGCTGAATGGGACCTGAAAGGTTCTTTCCTGCCGTGTAGATTTTACAGTGCTGGACGATGCTATGCAGGCTTCTCAGAGGGAAAAGTTACTGATAGTCTTACACAGGTGTGAACTCCAGCAGTAACAGACTTGATAAGAAATGCCCGCTCTTACAATAGTGTCATGAATTTTATGGGGTTAGCTACATTTTGATGGAATTTAAGGTCCCATCCACAAGAAGGAACTTATATTTAATAATATAACTGACCAGGAACTTGTGGCTGAAGTTTATAATCCACAGAGTAAAATCTAGCAGCTATTTTGCTAAATAAAAGCAATATCAAACTGCTTTATAAATACTGATTTTTACACCCTTAGATTTTACACCCTTAGAGTACTGTCCCTCTAAGCTCATATCAGAGAAGCCTTTTACACTGGACAACAGTTGATGCAGAGGGGCTCATAACAGCTTAAATTGGAGAGAATATGTGAATTGGACTACTGAACCTTAAATAAGACATCTATGTCACACAAGCACACTCAAGGCTCAAGGGACATTGAAGAAAAGGATTCAAAAACAAATAAAAGCATGGAGATCCTCTGTACCTAACACTAACAATGAACTCATTTCATCTGTGGTTATCTCTACAAACCTCACAGTGGGTTCCTTTCGTAGTTCATCATGGAAGGGGAAAGATTCATAAGGACTTACTCCTCCCTGAACAACTGTTGATGAAACACTATGGCTGAATAAAGGGATGCCATTTTTTTTTCAGTGTTGTAAACTTTGATATGTGGCCCATGCTGTTGCACGTAAGCTTCTATCCGGGACTGTGCAAGCAGTACCATTTAAACTAAATCTTCGCTGCCCACTCGTACCCACAGACATGAGGGAGCTATGATTGGGATGAAAAATAAATAATTAAAAAAATTAATTAAAAAGAGAAAAAACACAGTAAGTAGGAAAAACAATAAACTGACTAAGAGATTAGTTGCTGGGCAAAATTATTTTTTTGTGAATCAAAATAACATAAGAAAGTAAAATAGTTTTAACTAATAAAAAAGAAAATAGAAAGTTTATTGTGAAAACAGGTTTCACTAGAAGAAATTTTAGTAATTATATGAAAAATAGAGCGTAAGAAGGACTAAAATTTATTATATACATATGACTGTTTCAAAAATTAAAATGGTGATATATTAATTATTTTAAGTAATAAAATATTTGGGATATTCATACTGTGTAGACACAATAATTTCACCTAGATCTAATGTGTTCACCATCATAATAAAACCGTCAGTAACAGTATTCATCTCCATGTAGAGAAAGGGAAAATATCCTGTGTGAATAAAATTATCATTGCTACAACACTTATTGTTTTTATTATTTTGTTGTGTAAAATCAGTAGAAAATTATTGTCTTCCTTCTACAAACAACAAATTATATAACATTGCTTATTCAAGCTGGAATGATGCTTTCCATCCTGGAAATCAAATCCTCAACTTGATGCTGTTCTTCCCTCTCTTTGTGTCATTCATTTGAATAATTCATGCATTTGTAAAAGCTAAGTTCTGCCTATGTCCTCTAAGGAAGAAAGCGAACTTAAAGACAAGTGAATAACATCCTCAGAAATGATCATTAGCACTGGAAGAGAATGGAATCCATTTGCCAACCTATCACTATTTAAAGTATGTCTTCTGAAAGGGGAGGAGGTCCTCCCCTATGAGTGGACTTGGAAAGGGGCAGGGAGAAGATGAGGGAGGGAGGGTGGGATTGGGAGAGAAAGAAGGATCAGGATAAAGCAGGGATACAAAGTTAACAAACTGTAACTACTAATAAAAATATTTCAAAAAATCTGAAAAAAAAAAAGATTAGTCAGGGTGCCTGTGGTGGAACACTGGCAAGTGTTGATTGTCAGTCCACTCACGGAGGCAGAGAGGTCATCCAAAATGCAGATAGGGTCCCGTCACAACCACAAGGACAGCTGTCCCATGCCACACAAAGAGACTTGTGCCAAGACTCTCTGCAGACATTTCAATATGTAGATACTGAAGTCGTTGATACAAAATGGCCTTGTATTTTTGCGTGACCTGTATGTTCTGCAGTATTCTGGGTTATTTGTACAAAATAAAATGTGAATGCTGTGTAAAAAAAAGTAAAGTATATCTTCATTAAGATAATATCGGCAGGTAAATATGCAACTGGCAAAACAGTGATCACTGTGGTCACCAAACTATAAACTTAAATCACTTTTTTATAATATACTTCATTATATTTGTAATTGATATACTGATTTTGCATGCTTGTGGGGTATATTTTGATAATTTAAAAATATATATTATATAATGGTATACTAAATGAAATGAATGTATTTATCATATGCAATATTTATCATTCTTCATACAAAACCAAAATTTATCTCCTCCAGGGCATTTGAAATGTAAATTACAGTTTTGTTATAATCCTCCTATTGTCCAATAGAACATTGGGATTTATTTCTTTTATGAATATTAAAGTTTATGACTCTATGTAATTCTTCCTGTTCTGTTATTCCTCTTTCCCTGCTAATTTCACTCTATTCAATATCCCCTCCTTTCAAGCTCTCTTCCCCAGGAACCTTGCGTTCTTACTAGCAGTTGTGAGCTTTCCATCTGAAGCACACTCTTCTGCTTAGTTTTGGTTAACTTGACTCAACACAGATAGATTGGCTGAAGATGTAAACTAAAACATCCACCTAGATCTATGTCTTTCCAGTAGACATTAGGCTTGCAAATTCTCACTGTTTTAATAATATTATATTTTAATAGGAATATGACATTTAAATAACTTTTTTCTTTTCATTTTTAATTTAATTTTATTTTATTAATTACACTTTATCCACTCTGTATCCCCCATAAGCTCCTCCCTCCTCCCCTCCCAGTCCCACCCTCCCTCCCCCTTCTTCACCCATGCCTCTCCCTAAGTCCACTGATAAGGGAAGTCCTCTCCTTCCTTCTGATCTTAGTCTATCAGTTCTCATCAAAAGTGGCTGCATTGTCATCCTCTGTGGCCTGGTAAGGCTGCTGCCCCCTCAGGGGGAGGTGATCAAAGAGCAGCCCAATCAGATTATGTCAGAGGCAGTCCCTCTTCCCATTACTATGTAACCCACTTGGACACTAAACTGCCATGGGCTACATCTGTGCAGGGGTTCTGGGTTATCTCCATGCCTGGTACTTTTAATATAGCACTGTACACTATATATATATATATATATATATATATATATATATATATATATTCAATAATTTTAGAACTTCTACTCTTTAAGGTATAATGAAGCAAACATTGAGAGCTATGATCCAAATTAAAAAAAAAAATGTCTTTTAGACTTTCTATAATTTTGAATATTTTAAAGGGATCCTGAAATAAAAACTTTTGAAGGTAACTATTGTTATCCTCAAAAATACCAAATAAGTTCTTTTTAAAGTACTAAAATAATCCTTTACGTTTTTTGCTTTTAAAACTGTAGGTGCTCCAAGAAGTAAGCAAACTTAATTGCCTATTTCCTTCTAATATTCCCTAGGTCAACATTCCAACTCTAAAATGACGACTCATTTGAAATTAAATATTTTAGATGCCAATCTAGTAACATTTTCCCCACCCGATTTTATCATTGAATTTACACAGCATATAGAAGCTGCTAGACCGTGAAAACCTGAAGACGCACAAACTGCAGCTTCCATCTGCTCACCACAGTCGAGACGTTGCTCTCTCTTCAGCATCCCTGGAGAATGCTCTGGTGAATGTGGGAAGTCATCACGAAAACATACTGTTTGATGGGAACTTTTTAAAATTAATATTTATTCACAATTGAAAGGAAGAATTGAGAAGTGGGTATCTTGAATTACTTTCTCAGGGTCTATGCTAAAATAAGATCTTTTAAATAGTCAACAAAGGACTTCAGACACTTTTTAGCTTTGCTAAATGTCTGAAGGCTGTATTTTTTTTTAATTTTTTTATTAATTAAACTTTATTCATTTTGTATTCCCCCATAAGCCCCTCCTTCCTCCCCTGCCAATCCCACCCTCCCTCCCCTTTCTGTATGCATGCCACTCCACAAGTCCACTGATAGGGGAGGTCCTCCTCTCCTTTCTGATCTTAGTCTATCAGGTCTCATCAGAAGTGGCTGCATTGTCATCTTCTGTGGCCTGGTAAGGCTGCTCCCCCTCAGGGGAGGTGATCAAAGAGCAAGCCAATCAGATTATGTCAGAGGCAGTCCCTCTTCCCATTACTATGTAGCCCACTTGGACACTGAACTGCCATGGGCTACATCTGTGCAGGGGTTCTAGGTTATCTCCATGAATAGTCCTTGTTTGGAGTATGAGTCTGTGTATTTTAAGATGGTCAGTATAGACATTTAAAAAGGTAAAACAAAAAAAAATAATGTGAAATAGAATTTACCTTCAGAGTCAAAACACTGAGCTCCATTAACTTACATGTAGATGAAAGAGGGAAAAAAAAAACTCTTTAGGGTTTTACAGTCCACCATTGGGTGGATTAGACATACATAAGAAAGTAAACTCCCAGCTTGGCAGCTAGATGAAAGGATCTCCAATTGTTTTTATAACAATACTACAACAACAGCAAACATGACCACATCTCTTTTTATATCTAAGCCAAGTGACCATTTAATAATATGGCATGAAGGACTGAAGAGATGGCTCAGCAGTTAAGAGTGATTACTGTTCCTGCAGGGGATGTAAATTCAGTTCCCACTGCCCACAGTCTCTCCCAACTGTCTGTAAACTCCAGTTCAGAGAGTTTCAACACTTTATTCTGGCTTCATGAGGCAATGCACATAAGTGTTGCACATGCACACATGCAGAGCAAACATTCACACACATAAAACTAATAAACCCAAAGTAACATGAACAGCACTTTATTAGGAAAGAGGCACAGTCAAAAGAAATGTCTGACTTTGAAAGTAGACATTAGTGACTGTTTGCCATGAGAGAGGCTCTTTTTCTTATTACTCTCATACTGTCTCTACAACAATCCATTGTCAAAACAGTCCACACATATGGTATTTATAAGATAACTTTAGTTTACTTCATATGATTTTATTTTACTTGGGATTGCCTGCAACTCAACTGTTCTTCCTTTTCAATTATTGAAGATAATTTAATAAGATGTTTTTCTTAGACAAAGCACCATTCATGTTTTAACATTCAATCACAAACTTTATGGAACTTCAAGAATGAGTAACTTTCCATGTAGGCTTTTAGAAACTAACTATCTGTCATATTTTTTCCATGCAAAGTTTAAGGATGAAGAAAATGGAGAAAAATAATTTAGGTGCCAAACACAATAAAGAATCAATTACTAACTTTAGAATGTTGAAGAAATTGTGCCTATGGAAAAAAAATCTTTCTGTAAACTCAAAATGAGATTCTGTGTTTTCTACCTTTAATAAAATAAAAAGATAAAGTTTGACATATACGAACGTGAGAGGGCATATCTACCTTGTTGAAATACAGAATAAAATCAAGAGGATAAAACAGAGACAATATGGGTCAGATTAATTAAAAACACAACACTAAATCATAAAAAATAATAAACATTATTGTAATAACTCATATTAAGACTTAATGAGCATTTATGTTTTGTTGGCTCTGCACTCCTGAAATCAATTAACTTCTGCATTGCTACCTTTTTACACTTTACTCTGCCTCAGTTTGCAGCTTAAAATCCAGAACATCATCATGTTGTTTTTATTTTCATACCATGAAAGACGGTATAATGGAGATAAGGTCGGGAAATTAAAGCTGTTGCTAGTAGTTAGCAAAGGATCTCTGGAGATGTGACAGTGACTGTTTCTAAAGACACAAAAGCAGCAGAGGTACAGAATGCAAGTGCTCTGGTCTTCCTGTTAAATCTGCAGATTTCATACCTCACCATATACTTGAGAAAATTTCATTTTCAAAGGTAGGTTTCCAAAAGTGAAAACTATCAGGTGTAAGAAAAGCTTCAAATAATCATACATTAAATTATATGACATTGTCATGAAAATGAAGCTAAATGTAAAAGACAGTACTGAATTAAAATCTACTTTAAAGGTAGCCAGTAAGTTTATATCAGAGTTGAGGAACAGGAAATCTCCCTACTGTTACAGAGTAAGAAAAAAAAGACAAGAAAATGGTTACAATGAAGATGGTAGCTGTGGAGAGAAGATAAATGATCCAGTTTGTGGGTTGAATTGGGATAATAAAAAGAGAATAAGTGGAAAAGAAATAACTATAAAAGCATGTAGGATAAGTGAATAAGATCTAAACATTTTGGACAAAACTTGGCAATTTACTTGAGTCAATAACAGTGAAGTTACACAATTGCATATGTTTATGGCCAATATATAATCATATTGTAAGAATATGTTTGTTATCTTTTTGAAAGAACTAAAAAAAGTTCTTAAGTTCACATATTTAAAACTAAAGAAAAATCCTGTACCAAAATTAGATGCATACAAGTAAAATGATAGATTATTATTAAATGCATGCTGATGAACAGCGTAGAATTATAGGTTGGTTTTGCCAGTAAATATGAAGATAGTTTAATCATTGGAGAACAATTAAAGCATCTTGTCATAGTCTTTGGACTGTGCCAACAATGACATGGGCATTACAGTACAAGGTGTATGGGGCAAAGACAAAGTATTTTCTGCTCAGAGTTCAGGAAAGGCCCTTTCTAAAGTCCGGGAAGTCCGTGGTATTTTGATAACACAAGAGTGAAGAACAATTTTATTATGTCTGTTCAACTTTATTCTTCCATACACTCAAATGCGTTGCTGAAGGCTATGTTGAATTTTGTATCTATAAATAAAACTGGAGTCAGGAAGGCTTCAAGTCCCTTCATCTCTCATCATCAAATGTTTAGTGAGCAGTCTCCCTGCAGTTATCATTCCAAGCACAAAGGCTATTTAATTACGCCTCCAAACATAGTGAAATTATCATTTCTTGTAGCTGTCATCTTGATCCTAAAATAACCACTGTCTACTTCCTGTGAATGTTAACATATAATCAACAATAACTATCCCAAATTGACCTTTTTGGACCCAAAGCTGAAAAGAAACACTTGTGTTTTCTTGCCTGAAAGACCAGCTTCAAAATGAGCAAACTCTGAGGTATTGAAACCATCTCAGTGGCTGCTGTCATGAACTTCAATGTATTGCCCAGTAGTTTCTCAACAAACAAGCGACGTACAGCAATAAGAAATTACTTTAGTTGTGTGCAGGGTGATAAATATGGATCTATTTTCATTTTTCTGCATGTAGACATCCAGTTGGTCCAGCACCATTTGTTGAAGATGCTGTCTTTTTTCCATTGAATGGAATTGGCTTCTTTGTCGAATATCGAGTATTCATAGGTGTGTGGATTTATTTCTGGGTCTTCTATGCGGTTCCATTGATCCTCCTTTCTGTTTCTATGCCAGTACCATGCAGTTTTTATTACTGTTGCCCTGTAGTACAGCTTGAGATCAGGAATGGAGATACCTCCAGATGATCTGTTGTTGTACAGGATCGTTTTGGAGATTCTGGGTTTTTTGTTTCTCCATATGAAGCTGAGAATCTTTTTTTCAAGGTCTGTAAAGAATTGAGTTGGTATTTTGATGGGAATTGCATTGAATCTGTAGATTGCTTTTGGCAGTATGGCCATTTTCACAATGTTAATCCTACCAATCCATGAGCACGGGAGATCTTTCCATCCCTGCACAAAACTAAAGTCAAAGTGGATCAAGGACCTCAACATAAAACCAGATACCCTAAATCAATTGGAAAAAAAGTGGGGAACAGCCTAGAACTCATTGGCACAGGAGACAACTTCCTGAACAGAACACCAACAGCACAGGCTCTAAGAGCAACAATCAATAAATGGGACCTCATGAAACTGAAAAGTTTCTGTAAAGCAAAGGATACCGTCATCAAAACAAAACGACTGCCTACAGATTGGGAAAGAATCTTCACTAACCCTTTATCTGACAGAGGACTAATATCCAGTATATACAAAGAACTAAAGAAGCTGAAAAGCAGCAATCCAAGTAATCCAATTAAAAAATGGGGAACAGAGCTAAACAGAGAATTCTCGACAGAGGAATATCGAATGGCAGAAAAACACTTAAAGAAATGCTCATCCTCATTAGCCATCAGGGAAATGCAAATCAAAACGACCCTGAGATATCACCTTACACCCATCAGAATGGCCAAGATGAAAAACTCAAGCGATAACACATGCTGGAGAGGTTGTGGAGAAAGGGGAACCCTGCTCCACTGCTGGTGGGAATGTAAACTGGTACAACCACTCTGGAAAGCTATCTGGCGCTTTCTAAGACAAATAGGAATAGTGCTTCCTCCAGACCCAGCTATACCACTGCTAGGTATATACCCAAAGTTTGTTCAAGTACACAAAAAGGACACTTGCTCAACCATGTTTATAGCAGCTCTATTTGTAATAGCCAGAACCTGGAAACAACCCAGATGTCCATCAACGGTGGAATGGGTACAGAAATTGTGGTATTTTTATACAATGGAATACTACTCAGCAATCAAAAAGGAGGAAATCATGAAATTTGCAGGCAAATGGTGGGATCTAGAAAAGATCATTCTGAGTGAAATATCCCAGAAGGAGAAAGACAAACATGGGATATACTCACTTATATAGACCTATAAGATATGATAAACATAATGAAATCTATACACCTAAAAAAGATAATCAATTGAGCGGACATGGGGTAAGATGATCAATCTTCATTTAGAAAGACAGATGGGATGTGCATTGAACGTATGACAGGAGTCTACTGAGCGCACCTGAAAGACTCTAACTAGCAGTGTTTTCAAAGCAAAGATTCATGACCAAACCTTTGGCAGAGTACAGGGAATCATAAGAAAGAAGGGGAGTTAGTCTGATGGGGAAAGGATAGGAGCTCCACAAGGACCAAATATATCTGGGCACAGGGTCTTTTCTGAGACTGACATTCAACCAAGGACCATGTATGGATATAACCTAGAACCTCCACTCAGATGTAGCCTGTGGTAGCTCAGTAACCAATTGGTTTCCCAAAGTGAGGGGAACAGGGACTATTTCTAACAGGAACTCAATGGCAGGCTCTTTGACCTCCCCACCCCCGAAGGGAGGAGCAGTCCTGTTAGGCCACAGAGGAGGGCTTTGCAGCCAGTCCTGAAGATACCTGATAAAACAGGATCAGATGAATGGGGAGGAGGTCCCCCCCATCAGTGGACTTGGAAAGGGGCACGGTGGAGATGAGGGAGGGAGGGAGGGAGGGACTGGGAGGGAATGAGGGATCGGGACACGGCTGGGATACAGAGTTAATAAAATGTAACTGATAAAAAAAAATAAAAAAAAAATAAATAAAAAAAATAAAAAAAAAAAGAAATTACACAGCATGGCTTTGCCATATGAATTTTATAAATTTGATCAACCATAAAATAAAAAAAGTCATTAAGTTCAATAAGGAAATCTGAGACTTCAGTTTGGACTCCAACTGCTCCTGCTGTGTCCATTATACCTCTGAATGTCTGAGCAACTGTAGCCACACAATGTTGCATGATGAACTTCCTGATATCTCAGGTAAGTTTAAATTATATCCAGAGAGTGACTCAGAGGGTTAGGTTGCTGGTTTTACTTCAATTTTAATAAGCTTCCTTCTGAAGAAGCAGTGCCTTTAACCAAATCCTGCCAGGGCACGTTACATTTAAATCTAACAGCTATTGAAATGTTATTTTGTACTTTTGCTTAAGATGCTACAAGGAAAAAAAAAAGATGTGAATTAAAAATGGTTTTAAAATTGTTTTTCCTGAGTTCATGCTAATGAGTTATTTCTGATACAATTGCCAAGAGCCATACCAAACCCAACCCCCATACCAAAAATCTTTTTTTCCTTACATCTTACATTTTAGTATTCATAAGGTAAATTTATTTTTTTTCTTTTTTGTTTACTTTTTAAAAATCATTATTATCATTTATAACAATTTATTCAATTTGTATCCTGGCTGTGGCCCCATCCATTGTCTCCTCCCAAACCCACCCTTCCTCCTTCTTCTCCCCTCTGCCCCTTCCCTAGTCCACTGATAGAAGAGGTCCTCCTCCCCTTCTATTTGACCCTAGCCTATCAGTTCTCATCAGAACTGGAATGTTCCTAAAGAAGGTAAACAAGTAAGATCCTAGAAAAGATGTTCAATTCTCATTCAGAAGGACAAATGCAAAAGATATCCAGAAGCAGGAGAAGACAGGACAGGAGCCTACCACAGTCCGCCTCTGAAAGACTATACTGATCAAGGTATTGAAGCAGAAGCTGAGACTCATAGCCAAACTTTGGGCAGAGTGCAGGAAATCTTTTGAAAGAAGGGCGAGATAGAATGACCTAGAGGTGACAGGAGCTCCTCAAGGAGAGCAATAAAAACTGAGCCATAAAAACTGAGCCCTGGGGGCCCTGAAGAGAATGATAGCCCAACCAAGGAAAATGCATGGAGAGGACCTAAAACCCTGGCTCAGATGTAGCTCATAGACTTAATCCCCAAGTGGGGTCCCTAGTAAGAGGAGCATGACATGAACTCAGTGGCAGGCTGTCTGATCATCTCCCTAAGGTGTGGGGGGGGTGCAGCCTTGCCAGTCCACAGAGGAAGAAAATGCAACTAAAAATCTTAAATGCACCTAGTTACTATTTTATTATTTTATTTTAAATTTTAGTTCAACCTACATACACTTTATTGATTTAATCTTATTCTCTAATTTAGAACCTATTTATTACAGTTATCTGTAATTATATAAACTGTATAAAAAATACAGTTATCTGATTACAGTGAGAATCAGGAACCAGGGTTAGGGGGTAAGTGGCAACAGCGCCCACACAAAATCCTGGGAATCAGGTTCGGGAGACCAGACTCAAAGGTGCAGATCTAACTTTATTATCCAGTGTAAGAGCCTGTAAATGACTAAAAGGCCAATCAGACCATCCCACGCTAGCCTCAAGCACTAGCAACAATCGATCAGGTTAGTGCAACTATAAGGAAAAGTGGGAGATGTAGGGGGACAAGGGCACAGTAAAGAAGGGGGAAACAGTCGTCGCCCTAACCTCGGGTCCATTTTGAGACATCACTAGTGTGCTAGGAGACCCTGAAGGATCAACACTGTGTGCAGTGGATCAGGATCTTTCAAGGAATGGTGAAGTTTCTGGCTCATCATTCCCTAAACCCCTCCAAAACGATTGTTTTGACATTCCTTACAGTCCTTCTCAGGAACTCTCCTTTTATTCCAATTTGTCCTTAATTTCTATGATTTTTTTCGCATGGATAACAGTCTGTGTTTCCATAAATCTTCATGTATCTTTATGTGGAACAGAATTTTGCATTTTTAAATTTCCAAAGTTGCTGTTACTGCACATATATAAAAATGATTTTTTCGTGCCATATTGTATTTGATAATCCACATTGATATTTTATGTGGATCCACACTGTTATTTAATATTCAACAACAGTAAATTATACTTTGTTTTATTCACAGTGGACACTGGCAGTCGTGCTTGATCCTATGTCATTGACATGTTTCCAAAAAAAAAAAAAAAGACAAATAATTATGGAACTGTGAGAGTACAAACTCGGGAGTAGTTTCTTTAGTCAGTGTTAAGGGAAGGTAGTCAAAATGCAGCCATGTTTGGGCATCAACACCTAAAAAAATGGAGCTGTGATGCCATTGTTAACCAGTACTAAAGCCTAGACGTCATGAGCCAGGCTGACATCTACTCTAAGCAAGTTAACTTTTTCAACATGGTTACCCTTTCCTGATCTGTACATTAGGACATTCCCCAACCATGATTCTTGAATAACAACCCACCTATTTGAAACTGAAAGCTTCTAGACCAATGATTACGTTTTCAAACCTTAAAGCTAATACTAAATACCTCTTAAAAATATTTTTCTGGATTTCAGCCTTCATTACTCCCCACATAAATTTGTTTTTTTGTTTTGTTTTGTTTTGTTTGTTTTTGTTTTCAAAGAAGATAATTTTGTTTTCTATCAACAAAAGTTATGTGTGCCGCTCATGTTGCTAAGTTCTAGTGACTCAAGTTCGGAAAGGTTCATCAGGCTTTCAACATTTCCTCATTCTCATCAACACGAAATTACATCTTCTGTCTTTCTTTCTACTTTCTTTCTTCCTTTCTTTCTTCTTCATCTTCATCTTCTTCTTTTTTTTCATCTTTTGATATTTCATATTTTAAATTTGTGTATTTTTTTTTCTAATGATTTAGAGTTTTACAAATTTGCTTATTATTTGGTCATTCTCTGCTTTGGATTATATGTTGTTTTTGGTTGTCATGGATTTTTTTTCTTACTTGTACGTTTTCATTTTATATTCTAACTGCAGTTTTTCTTGGCCTTTTATTATAATGGATCTTTTGTGTGGAACAGCATAATTATTTTAAAAGCATAAAATAATTATAAGTGAAATTATAAGTGATTAAAAAATCTAAGGATCTAAATATACACAAAGAGCAAATATAAAAATCTTTGGCTAATTATGGTACAGTTTTGATTAGTTCCTACAAGTTAGGTAGTGAGAGACACATACAGTTTTTCCATTTGTTTGTTCCGGCATCTCAGAGGGCCTTGTTGTGGCAGACGAAGGAAAAATAATGTGGTTCAACTTGACAGACTCACCTTTGTACCTTTGACTAGCAATAACATACATTATTTTTGAGTATGGACTATTGGCAAAAAATAATATAATTCTACAATATGGCAACATGGTAGCCTAACATTCTGTTTTAATTTACTTATTAGATTAGAATATAAATTAATGGGTTTCTTCTACAGGAGTTTTATTTGGGGAAGGATCCATTTTAATTTAGGTTTTCCGTATAGTTGTTTAATTTGCTTGAAATCCATGTTTGACTGGCATAATTTAGTAAGCTCTGTCCACAGTTCGGCTGAGAGTCTTGGCTGTGACCGCCCTGCTGGTTGGATACGTGGTAGGCTCTATTAGAATGGATACGTGGTAGGCTCTATTAGAATGGATACGTGGTAGGCTCCTCTTCTGTTCCCTCTCTTCTGCCACTTCCTGTGTCTATTCTGTTTTCCCTTCTTAATGAGACTGTGTTTTTCTGTGTAGCCGTGGCTGTCCTGTGACTCACTATATTTACCAGGCTGCTCTCAAACTCACAGAGATCCACCTATCCCTGCCTGGGACTAAAGGTGTGAATCACCACCAAGTGGCTAAATTTCTTATAGTATAAGGAATTGCCAAATGATTAAGACAATCTTGTATATATCATGCATAATACTTATTAAAGCAAACTGTGACAGAGGAAAACTTGTCTTGATAATTTTTGTATACAAGGGGAGTTAATCTGTAAAAAACACAGTGGCTGTTTTTGTTGTTGTTGTTGTTGTTGTTACTTGGGTTTGTTTGTTTTTTTTTGAGAAATTGTCATGTTTTTGTTGAAGAAATCAAAACAAAGCACTCATGACTAGCCTAGTATCTAAGATACTTGAAATAACTGCTAATATTATGTTCATTATTACCATTGCTTCTACTGATTGACTATGAAAATCTCTATGAAATTAAAATTTCTTCTTATACATACTTAATGATCATGAGTCAAAAATAAAATACTTTGATAAATTTGCAGAAGAAACAAAAGTTGAACACTAAGAAGGAAGGCATCAAAAACTTGTTCTGCTTTTTTTTTTTTTTCTTTTGGCTTGAGAAATAAGGAAACTGAGCTGTGGGTGAAAGAAAACTTAACAAATCATGCAGAGAGCAGAAAAGTGTACCTCGCCCCCCATGGCCTTTACCAAACAGTTGTCATAAATCTCCAAAAGCCCTTTCTGCTTCCCCAAGGAAAGTTAAAAAGGCTTCCTTACGCCATAAAGTAGAAGCTAAGCACTGAGGCTGCCATGGAAAACACTGGGTAATAAATAACTGAAAACTGGAAGAGACAGGATCCCCTCCATTACATTTTATGTCTAATCCTCATTCCAAGCGAAAATAAAGTGACAGATTATATTTTCCCTTCCAGGAGGTTTTAATATCAATCTTTCTCAAAAAAATTATATCATAACACGAATGTTAAATAAATATTTTAAAATTTGTGAAAGTCCAAATTCATTGCTATACATATTAGGATATGGAAAACATACCCAAACTGAAGCAATGGAACATCCCTAATTTTTAAACATGGTACTTATATTCTTTGCCCTCTGAATTCACAAGAATTTGGGGGGATTATCTACCAGTAATTAATACAATCTAGAAATTAACAATACATTTTCCAGGATAAAGATGAAATTGTACAAACATAATATTTAAGACTTAATTGCAAATATTACTCTTGTCAAATAAAATACTTTTTCATCCTACTTATAGTCTTTAGAGGTGTTTATGGAACAGTCTTCAAAATAGATACAGTGTATTAAAGATACTGTCCACTTAGATTTACTAACTGGTAAAACTATGCTGTAATATTTAAACGACCTTAGGTCTAATTTCTGTTTTATCCAAAGAAGTTCTGTACATGTTTAAATTAATTGATTTCCTTGTATGTACTAATCTTGTATTAATTTAAATATATCTGGTTTGGTCAGTGAAGAAAAAAGTGAGACTAAAGGATAAACTGTCATCTATAGTTAAATCCTTCATTTAACAAACAAGAGGAAACAGACTGCTCTTTGCTTCCAGACGTCATCTTACTTAAGATAAGCTGGGTTTACTCATCTTAGCACTTAGCGTTGCTATACAACAATGCAGGTTTGCAAATCCTCTACTGATTTCACAGCACAGCACAAGTACCATAGTCATCCTGTGCTTCTTTTAAACACACCACTAAAACCTGCAGGTGTAAGTTATATGAATGGAGTTCAGCCAACTGTGAGAGGTCAAGTGTTGTGCTTTACCCAACAGCCATATTAACACTCAGATTGGAATTTTACAGAGGGAAAGATAGAGCTAGTAGGAAGACTTGAGAGACCCAACAACAAAGCTGTCTAAGCGTTTGTTAATATAGTAGCGAACTTTCCTCAACATTACAGGTGATCGAGGTTCTGTAACTGCTTGCTTTGTTTTGTTTTTTGTTTTTAACAATATTCTACACACTGAAAACTGTGGGAAAGATAAGTGGAGCAATACACACAAAACAGAGTTCTTTTATGTCTCTGCTTGAGATTAGAGAAGAATTTCATTTTCAGGAGCAGCTTTCTGGCACTTTCAGAGGAACTAAATTTCCTCAAGAAAAGCAAAAGGTGAAAACCACTCAGGGCAATATACGGCTACATGGGAAAAGCTAAATGTGCTGTAAACTTTCAGAATCGCTCCAGCCTAGTTCAAAAGACTTTCATAAATCTCCCTTAACTTAGAACAAGTTACTTCTCCAAATGGTTAACACATCTGTAGTTCCTATTTAAAGTTTTTGTTTGCCTTGTCGGATGCATTTTCATTGTGCTGCCAAGAAAAACATAAGTCTCCTTTTAGCTCTTGCCATTTAGAAGAGAAGTGACTTCTAATGACCAGGTTGGCTGAGGGTATTTATTCATAAGGAATCACACATCTGGCTCTTGCCTAGAGAAAGCTTCGTTTGAAAGAAGTATTAAACTTTGTGTCCTATATAGTGTGTGTGTGGGGGGGGGATCGAAAGATCAGCAGGAATTTGAATTTTATTCAGGAGAAACTCTTATTCAACACAGGGAACATATGTGAATATCCAACAAAATGACTCTTTCTCCCCAGTAAAATCGTTATCTTCATTCTCACTCTGAATAAGTCATGTTGAAGGTTATGCAACTTGCGGTAATTATTGCCATTTTAATAATATTGATCTTGAGTTTCATTTTCAATCATTCATATAGCAGAAAAGAAAGCTAAGGACAATTGACCAGCTTATGGTAACAATCACAAAAAAAGCCTAGGAAGCTAATCAGGTCACCATAGATCAAAAGGGATTAGGAGGCAGGGTTTTAATAATAGCTGATTGTTAATTCCAGGTGAAGGGTTAATGACCTAAAAGCCTCAGGTGGGCTGAGAAACCCTATACAGAAAATTGACTGACAAGTCTTGAGGGCTGTTGGGATCTAGGAAGTTTCTATAGGAAGATAACATACCAAACCCTGCTGGTGTCTATCTGACTACTGATGTGCACATAGAATCTTCTTCCCCCAAAGTTTACTTTTTCTGGCCTCTTAGATCTCCAACCCCCACACCCCACCATGCCCTATTGTACAGTCTCCAATTCTAGGAAGATACTGTGGTCCCTCCTCCGCTGTTCTGATTGAAGGTACAGTCTGTTTCTGGAGAAGTGAGTCTGCCCTGTTTGTTTTTGTCTCTTTGTCAGGTCATCTCCATCAACTCTGCGCTAACAGCAGGTGTCTTTAAAGGACTTACATTCACTATCTCCAAATCCAAAATAACCCCAGAATAATGATGACTGAAAAGGCCATCTTCAAGAAAAAAATGTTAAAATAATATTCAAGGTCAACTTGACTGGACTTGTAATAGTGTAATCGTGTAGGAAATTCCTCACCATATCTTTGAGTGACTTTCCAAAGAGCTTTAAGGGAGAAGAAAGAGTTACTGTGAATGTGGGTGGCTTCACCTGCTGCGCTGCAGTCCTAGGATTAATAAGAAAGAAGGAGAGAAAAGGCCTGAGAATCAGCATTCACTGCTTTCTGCTTCCTGATTGTGAACATGGGGTGAGCTGCTACCTCATGTTCTTGCCAACAGGCAGAGCCAATGTTGCCGCCAAATATTCCTTACTATGATCGATTGAGCCATCAAACTGAGTAAAAACAAATACTTGTGTTCATAAATTGCTTTTGTCACACATTAAAAAGCTAACCAATATAGAAACTTGATAGAAGTGTGGCCATTGCTGTTTTAGAACGTGTTTCAGAAACGTGTTTCAACGTACTGTAGAACTGTACTATGAGAACTTGGAATGTGAAAAAGTTTATAACTGTGGGATACAAAAGCACTAACATTCTGTAAGCAGAGCTTAATGGATCATGCTGATGGGAGTGAGGAAAATCAGAATTCTGAGAGAAATGCACACTAAAGTCCTTGCCTGTGAGCCTTCAGGAACCAATGGAGACTTGTGGAAATCTGGCTATAATCATTAATGTCACATTCTGGCAAAATTTCCAACTGCTTTCTGCTTATTTCCTAGACACTTGAGTGGGGCTAAATTGAAAGGCAATGGCTTAAATAGTCTGTCTAAAGAAATATTGAAGTTTGCGTCATGTCCAGGCAATGTAATAGTGTCTCTCCACTGCCCCAATGACATCTATAGTGACAGAGAGCAGAAATATAAAAAGAGATAAGGTGTGTAAATGCGTTTAAGGTTAGAGACAATGTGAATGCATAGAGAGCAAACTTAATTTACAAATATTAAAGAGAAATCTCAGGCCCCGAATCTGGATGAGAGCATAGGCTTTATCTGGTAACAATTAAAAATGCCTTTCATTTGAAAGCACGGAGATTGAACTGACAATGACCAATATGGGATTTCCTGTTCCAAATGAGTATCTAGAGAATGTTTCCAGGATACACAGAGGCTGATTCAGGTCAAGGGGAGGAAATCTTTATCTTGACCTTGTAGCAGATGTAGTAGTGTAATCTGATCTGGCTTTGTGTGTATATAATGTACACAAAGACACAGAGGCTCCTAACAAGGACCAAAAAAACTACTTAAGCAAGCAGTGAGTGTAAAAGTTAGGTTTCCTAAAAGCTGACCCTGATATGCCATTGCATGGCTGAAACCTAAGTTTCAGCACTATGAAGCTGAAACCTAAGTTACAATAGTGATTCCAGGTTGTAGAGATGTCAGGGCAGTGTAGGGTATCTAGTGGTTTTGATGAGATTCATTTATTTTCTTAGAGTTAGAAAATTACAAGGCAGGAAAACTGGAGCACTACAGGAAGCAGCAAAGAAATCTTACACACTGCAGAAAGAAACAGACAGCAGCAAACAGAACAAGCCTTTGAAGAAGGGAGAGGAAGCTCACGCTAGCAGCAGACACACAGAAAAAAGACCCTCTGAGAAGAGGGGACACAGGAAGCTAGAAAACCCAGTCTTTTCCCCTAGGGCTGAGATTTTAGTCTCTGAAGAGCTTTCATCCCCTGACTCAGGGTTGATCAGTTTGAAGAAAGACCAGATAATTGAAGGACTCAGTGTTGTGTAAGGTGTCCAGATCTCTTTTGAACCTGGTGAGCTAGTCCATCAGCAGGGGGCTGACTGACTGGAGCGAAAGTCTACAAGGTCTTCATCTCAAGCTGCAAGGCTTGAAACATAGAAGAGTGAGAAGGAAGCAGACGATCCTGGAATTGCACCAACTTTATTACCCAGCTACGGTTCCTCTATCCATCCATCGGCCTGCCAGGGACTCTGTGATTCCTGGTCTTTCACCTGGACTAAGGGGTAAATACTAAGCAAAGTTGAAAGTATAAAGCAAGGGCAAGAGGGTTTGCATGTGCTATATGTAGCAGAAGAGTGTCAAGTCCACCTCATTGGTGCATACATGGTACCATCATGCACCCTGATACTTGATACAGCCTTGCAGCATTCAGTGTTTGGCACATTCTGTTTCTGCCTGGCATTTGTCCAATCTTTCCTTGCTAGGTCTCAGATATCAGTTTGGAACAGGAATCGTTGCTCTGCGGCATCATATATCAGAAATGTGTAATTTTTTTTAACTTTGGAGAGTTCCCAGTTAGGAGATAGCCTATACAACATCAACATCCTTCTACTTAGATATTTTGAACAGTTTGGAACCAATAAGCTTAGGAAGATTCTATAGATGTTGCAGATGCATTTTGCATTGTGAGATGTCCACAAGCCACTAAGGACCAACGACAGAACACGATTGGCTCACAGCTGTTGAGTATAACGTCCTGATCCAGTTTAAAAGTAGTATGTTTGGGTGCCAAGCTGACAAAACGGTGTTGTGCTTTGTTTCTCTAACTGAATTTGGAATCTCCATGTACATACACTTTTCGGCATATCTTTGAGGGAACTCCCACAGAGGGTTAGCTGAGTAGGGAAGCTATTTCCAGAATGTGTTTGGCACTGTCCTTTTAGCTAGAGAGCAAGATGGATTAAATCGAATAAAATGAGTCGAGTACCAGAATTTACTTCTCTTTGTCCTTAATGTGTACACAAAATAACCAGCCCTTTCTCATGCTCCTGCCTTTCTAGCTCTCATGCCCGCACTACCATGATGTACTGTATTCTGATACTGTAGAAAAAGCAAACCCTTTTTTCCCTAAGTTTCTTTCATCAGCTATTTCATCACAGGAACAAATAAAGAATATGAACACTTCCAGGAAATTTAAGAAAATGTTAATCTAGCATATATATTATTAAGAGACACAATATTATCATTTATTTTTCATGAATTTTTATAGAATATATATCATTAATAATTAAATGTAAGAATAGTTTGAGGATTATATTTGATTTCAGAAACTATTGGTCTTTATTGAAATTTTGACAGTAACATTAAATCTATTCTGGAAACAAAAAAAAAATAGATTCTGGCTATTACCTATAGAGCTGCTACAAACATGGTTGAACAAATGTCCTTATTGAATGGTGGGGCATCTTTTGGGTATATGCCTAGGAGTGGTACAACTGGATCTTGAGGTTGCACTATTCCTAATTTTCTGAGGACGCAGAAGATTGATTTCCAAAGTGGTTGTACAAGTTTATATTCTCACTAGCAATGAAGGAGGGTTCCCCTTTTCCACATCCTCTCCAGCAGGCATCATCCCTTGAGTTTTTAATCTTAGCCATTCTGATGGGCATGAGGTGAAATCTCAGGGCCATTTTGACTTGCATTTCCCAAATGACTAAGGATGTTGAGCATTTCTTTAAAGTTTCCTCTGCCATTCGATATTCCTCTGTTGAGAATTCTGTGTTTAACTCTGTACCCTATTATTTAACATGAACTTAGTGGCCAGCTCTTTAATCACCTCCCTCTCTCTGGTGCAGCCTTTGCCAAGACACAGAGGAAGATAATGCAGCCAGCCTTGATGAGACCTGATAGACTAGGATCAGAAAGAAGGGGAGGAGGTCCTCCCCTATCAGGGTGCTAGGGAAGGGGCATAGGGGAAGAAGAGGGAGGGAGGGTGAAACTGGGAGGAGACAAGGGAGGGGCAGCAGGGATACAAAGTGAATAAATTGTAATAAATAAATATATAAATTTAAAAAGATAAAAAAGTTTAATTGTTTTTCAATACCATTCAAGTTTTATGCCCCAAACAACTGTTATTTTTTCAACCAAATCTTCCAAGGTAAAATGTATTCTTTTTTTTTTTTTTTTTTTTTTTTTCAATGCAGTTTATTCAGGAACATTGAACAATCCTCGGACCCCGGGGAAAGCCAGCCCACAGCTTAAATAGCCTCTGGGTAGCCAACCCAGGCGTGCCACGGGGGCAATGCAGATAGGTCCACATACATGGAAGCAAACCAGATCCTCGGCCTTAGCCAAATGTGGAGTTGTTCGTGACAGAGAGCACTCACCATCGGGAAGGTGGAAGGCGGAAACCAGCTCCATCTTTAAGGCATAGCATTCCGCAGCTCTCTACAGTTCCCCTTTTTGTTTTAGACGCATCAGGCAAGAGTAGAGGTCTGATCTCTGATATTAGAAATATATTGGGACTTTGTACAGATGTTCATTTAGGTGTCATCCACCCAAAGAGCATCAGACCCGTCTGATACCTTTTTCTCAGAGGCGGGACCTGGGGCATCAACCCGCATGCAATCAGACATGCTCTTCTCTGGGTCCAAAGCGGCTGACCCTGAGTGCAGTGCTTAGCCTCGCATCCTGAGCGTATCATTTTAGCTTTTTATGGTATCCAAAAATATATTTTATTATAGATCAGTTATTTTCAATGGAACATGCTCAAAAGCTTTAACAGGAATGCCTACTAACCTGAGCATCTAAAAGGAAGTTCCCCCTTTTTCTCTCCAATTCTTTTATTCCTTTTTTATTTTTAATTATACTTTATTTACTTTGGATCCCCCCTCTAGTTTCCTCCCTCCTCCCCTCCCAATTCCTCCCTTCCTCCCCTTTCTCCACACACTCCTCTCCCCAAGTCCACTGGTAGGGGAGGGTTTCTTTTCTTCCTTCTGATCCTAGTCTATTATGTCTCATCAGGAGTGTCTGCATTGTCTTCCTCTGTGACTTGAGGTCCCCCTTTTATATTCAATTTGTACTCCAGTTTTCCATGTATATAATGTGATTCCTTTCATCAACAAAGGTAGATTCTGATGGTAAATTTCTGCTTTAAAGTCCATCAACATATCAATTGAAAGATGTTTATTATGGCTACTTTCCTTGTAATTTATTATATGTATTACAACCAACTATTATTTAATAAATTTATATGAAGTAAAAAAAAAAGTTTAATTGTCTTATCCCATCACAAGTCAGTGTGAAGCAACAGGTCACAGCATTATTGACTATGGAACCACCTGGTGTTTTTGTGCTCGCTTTATTGTTTATATTGTGAAAGGATGGACTAAGATCAGAAAGGAGAGGAGAACCTCCCCTATCAGTGGACTTGGGGAGTGGCATGCATGCAGAGGGAGGAGGGTGGGTGAGATTGGAAGGGGAGGAGGGAGGGGCTTATGGGGGGATGCAGAATGAATAAAGTGTAATTGATGAAAAATTAAAAAAAGGGAAAAAAATTAAAAAAATTAAAAAAAGTTATATATGTGATAGCTTTTATTTCTTTTCAAAATTTTGCAAGGTGTACCTCCCCCCAAAAAGAAAATATATATTAGTTCTTATCAATTTGGTAACTCAATAGGAAAAAATAAATTTTTGCTTATGCATGTACAGAATTCTATAAAATAAACACATACACACAGTTCATAAAAGGATATTTATATCCTATATATATTCTATTATATATAAATACATACACATATATATATATATAAATACATACAGATATATATATATATATACACACACACACACACACAGGTACATATCATACATATTCCTAACATGGCAGAGAAAGGGAAAAGGACAAAGAACGCAGATGTGAGTTCAAGAGGGCACAGATGGATTGTTGGGGTTAAGGTGTGAATTAGAAGCGGTATTAAAAGATTTGGGAGAAAGGAGTTTATTAGAGGAGTAGACAGACAGATGGATAACATGACAAGGATATTGAGGAGACTTCCAACTCCAGTACCAGAGGCAGATGGTATGGAGACAGACAGGAGAGATAGACACTGAAGAGAGGAAATCAGGGCCCAGGTGGCAGCAGTAGGCATTCTTACAAGTCGCTGAGGATCAGAGAGGTTTCACAGCACAATCTGCAGTCAGGCCCTCTGACTGACATGTAGGAAGAAGGAAGGGGTAGTAGGAGGCAAGGAATGGGCAGGAACCAGAACGCATGACCCGCAATTCTTATTTTGATGCAAACGCAACGTGCCAGATGAGAAACCCTGGTACCTGGCATCTGTTAGCTAGAAATTCACAGACAATGCCTCAGTCACGTCCCTCTAGATATCGACGAAAAGGCACAGGCTAGTGCAGGTATTGGAGCGTGAGCACCAGCTAGATTCCAATATTTCATTCATTAATCTAACTAAACAATTTCAAGTTTTATATTACTTTCAAGTGTAATTTCTACCTGGTTCAGGTGGCTTGAAGTTCAAAATGGTTATTAAAAGAGATTTTTTTTCTTTCAGTTATCAGTGTTTTGTGATTATCTGTAATAGAAGGCATTTCATCATGCTTCACTTTAGAATTGATAAATATATGGTTGAAATGAGGATGTTTTGTTAGAATGTACATAGCCTTGCTTCTGATAATGAATGAAAAACTCCAGTTTCCCTCCCTACAGCATACCATCTCAAATGCAGCTTCGGGAGCAATCAACGTCTTTTAATGAAAATCAAGATCAATGGAATGTAAAGCAATCTCACTCGGGAGAAAAACAGGGGAGGACCTTTGGTGCCCCAGAAATGATTGACTATGTCTAATTTTAGCAAGCTTTTGTATCCGTGTTTCTACCCTGATAACATTGTTCTCTAACCAATACTAAGGTCATTTTTTTCTTCCTTTTTCCCCAGTGTGTGTGTGTTGTGCTCACACACTATACCCCTTGATACATGACTTATGACCATTTGATGGGGAGATATGGTACTTAATCATTATTCTAAGTTAACTCATTGTAAAGTATTATGATTAAATTTGGTGGCTGATTCTTCTATGACCCTTTCTGTGTTGTCTGCTTTGTTGGATAGTTGGATAGACCCATAGTTTAGAACAGAATTTCAGTGAGATTTAATAAAGATAAGAGTATTATTTTTCTTTTCTTTTTTTTTTTTTTTTGGAAATGGGATTTCTCTGTGTAGCCTTGGCTGCCCTGGACTCACTTTGAAAACTAGGCTCACCTCAAACTCAGAGAGACCTATGTGACTGTGCCTCCCTGGTAGCTGTGATAACAGGCATGTGCTACCACGCCTGGCTAGATCAGGATATTTTTAAAGTTTACTTATTTAAGTTATTCACCTTACACCCCAATCTTAATATTAGCCCCCTCCCTCTTCTCCTCCAGGTCTCACCCTCTCTCCCTCTTCCTTCTATCCCCCCTTCCCTATGCCTCAGAAAAGGGGAGCCTTCCCGACTAACCCACCAAGTACATCAAGTCATATGAGGACTGAACACTTTCTGCTGCCAGAAGGAAGTGATCAAAAAGCAGGCAACAGAGTCAATGCCAGGCACACTCCCTCTCCCCTTACTCAGGAAACCCACATCAAGTCCAAGTTTCACACTGGGTACATAAGTGTAGGGGCCTATGTCCAGTCTATGCATGGTCCTTGGTTGGTGCTTCAGTTTTGGCAAACCTGCCTGGGCCCAAGTTAGTTGGCTGTTGGTCTTCTTGTAGAGTTCCTGTTCCTTCTGGGTCTTTCCATACTTCCCCTGACTCTTCCTCAAGGCTCCCTGCACTCCACAGAATATTTGGCTGTCTCAGCATCTGTTCCCATCCATTGATGCGTGGAGCCTCTCAGAGGACAGTTATACTAGACTCTGTCTGCAAACATGGCAGGGGGTCGTTAATAGTGTCAGGGGTTGGCTTTCTCCTATGGCGTGGGCCTCCGGTTGGGCCAGGCATTGTTTGGACATTTCCTCCATCTCTGCTCCACCTTTATCCCTGCACATCTTACAGGCAGGGTAAATTTTGGGTTGGATCTTCTGTGGGTAGATTGTTCTCTTCTCTCTACTAGAAGTCCCATCTAGTTAGAGGGTAACATCTTCAGTCACTGTAACCCCCGATACTAGGGATATCTGCAAGAGATAAGCTTGCCAGTTGGCTCAAGGACTGTAAATTCCCTTTGCTTGCAATTTGGGCTGAAGGCTTTGAAGTGGAATGCTATTAAAAAAAAAAAAAAGCCTTTGCAGCTTTATCAAGAGAAGAGATCAATTGTACACTGGTTGGTAGACTATTTAAAGGTCATTTTATCACAGGTGATTGTGAACTGGAATCAATGCTATATTTACTCACCTACTTTAAAAAAAATTCTTTCTTTCTTTATTTATTTATTTTTATTAATTATAGTTTATTCATGTTGTATCCTAGCTGTAGCCTCCTCTCTTATCCCCTTTCCAGGAGCTCCACAAGGAGAGCAACAGAACCAAAAAATCTGGGCACAGGGGTTTTCTCTGAGACTGAGGATCATACATGGAGATGACCTAGAACCCCTGAATAGATGTAGCTCATGGCAGCTCAGTCTCCAAGAGGGTACCCTAGTAATGGGAACAGTGACTGTCTGTGACATGAACCCAGTGGCCGGCTCTTTGATCACCTTTCCCTGAGGGAGGAGCAGCCTTACCAGGCCACACAGGATGACAATGCAACCAGTCCTGATTACTCACCTATTTTAAATGACAGAAATTTTCATATTTTCAAACTTAATCTTTTCTTTCTTAATATTTTCATTATTTAATTAAGATATTAAAATACATGTAGACATATCAAGAATTAGTTTATATTCACAATTAATACAGAATACAGAAGAGAGAAAAGGTGGAAGGGGAACACATACCGTATAACTGAGTTTGGCCCAAAGAAACACCCAGACCATCTACATTCAATCTATCCACACATGTAATTGGCATAACTGGCACTCTTAATTGCTGTGACCAAATGCCTGATGGAAGCAAATTACAGGACAAAGGTTTTGCTTTGACTCACAATTAGAGGGCATGCATTCCATTATGGTAAGGATATGGGGTGGGAGGAAACTCCATGAGGTAAGGAATGTGAGGTTGCTTCTTTAAATGTCAGAGTATAAAGAAAGCACAGTGTCAGCCTAGCTGGTTTCCTCCTTTGTCCTCTTTTATTTAGTTCAGGACACCAGACTATGGGGATGTTGCCATCACAATTCAGGTTACACATTTCTGCTTTTTAATTAGTCACCTCTGGAAATGTCCTCACAAACACACGCTTTAGTATGACTTATCAAAATCAATGTGTTTCTTAATTCAATCAAGTTGAAAACCAGAATTAGGAAACGAATAAGATGTGGTTGAAAAAAAAATGGTATTACAAGCTAAGTAATCAGGACTGAATTCAAATTAATTTTTTATCAGTCATGCAATTATATTTTCAGAAAAAGAATTGTAACTATGTGATGTAGTCAAATTATTCTATTAGTATATTAAAGTTTTTTGTTCAATGCAATGGCTTTCTTCAAACATACATTTTCTTGTCATGTATTTAAGTTAGAGATTTTCACCACTTTGATAAAACACCTAATACAACCAATTTAAATGAAGAAAGATTTTTCTGTTGATTGTGGCTTTCGAGATTGTAGCCCTTGTCATTAGGAATTATTGCTTTTCAAACAGGCAGAAAACATTTTGTAGGAAAAAAACTACCCAATCTCTTGATGGAAGAGAAAGGGTAAGAATCATGTTGCAAATTCCACCTTAAGCACAAGTTTAATAGCCTGATGTCTACCTACTCTGCCCTTCTTCAAAAGACTTACAACCATCCAGTAGTGATATCAACTTGGCAGAAACCAGGATCCAGGAACTATAGTAGAAGCCAAGGAAGAAATGCTGGATGTTCAGCATGGCTTACTCATCCTGCTCTCTTATAACACTAAAACTCCCAGGACCCCCTGCTCAGATGTTGCACTTCCTAAAATATGGTGGAACCTCTCCCAAGGATAATCTTTAAATTTGGGAAATTATGCTATAATTCTTTTATTATCATTTTCTGGCAGAATGTAAGAGACATAAATTGTGAGGTCAGAAACACTATTTTGATTGTAAAAGTGTCATCAACATTACTTTAAAAACAGATATTTGGTAGTTGAGTGAGTACTTTTGAGTAGTTATGTTTTCATGTTAGCTGAGAAAACAGTTCAGAACTCTCGTGCATGAGTGTTTCATAAAATTTGGACATTTATTTATTTTGTGTAAGTGTGGGTATGCGTGCCATAGACTAAAGACAGCTTCATGGAAAGGACAGATTTCATGATTCCGATCTTTCTCTTCACTATACACGCTGCAGGGACCGATTACAGGTCTCTGTTTAGACACAAACGTCCTAACCCACACCCATCAGTCCACCCCCAGTCATAATTGTTTGTGAACAGTAACTTGATTATTGCATGTTCTTTTATTATTTTCTGATAATTTAGAAAGGAAAGCAAGTCCTATAGTGTGTAGTGCTAGAAAATGGCTTATTTTTCTGATATTCAGTAAATTATGTCATCATTTTCTGATATTATAAAAATCATCACATGCAAATAAAATTTAAAAATCTATAAAATATCTTTACATCTATCACCCAACTATCACCTACCTATCTATCTCTTTGATATTTATATTGCATATATTAAAGCACATTTAAGGACCTCTTTTGCTGTGATAAACCACCATGCTCTCCCTAAAGAAAGTTGAGTAGGAAAGGGGTTATCTAATTTTAAAGCTTTTGTTCCTTCATCTAGGGAAGTCAGGGCAGGAACTCAGGACAAGAACCTGGAACCAGAAACTGTAGCAGAAGCAAGCCACAGAGGAAATACTGGTTACTTGTTCTCCGTGGCTATCTCATCCTGCTTTCTTATAACACTCAGGGACACATGCGTCTGTTATTGTACTGCCTAAAGTATGGTAGACACGCTCACAATGATATCCTTTAACTCTGGGGAATTTGTTATCATTTTCTGCTGGAGTGTAAAGAGTTGTGATAAAAATTCACTCATGTTATCATGTTTCCTGGGGACATAAAGTACTATTTTGCCTAAAATGTATGGGGATTGTGCCAGCTTTCACAGAGCCATGTTTAGGTAGTATAAGTGTTATTTATCATGACCTTTCAATTTAATTGACTTAATTCTGGCTGTGTGCCAAAAAGGATCCCTGAAAAGTTTTGAAACATACCTTTTATAATGATGTGCTCTCATCAACATTTAATGAGATTTCAACGACAAATGCAGCTCCATCATTGTCAAGATATCGATGTGTAGAAACATTGGTGGTAGTCCACTCAAACTGAAAGCCTGCTTTTGAGGGGTTCACTCGTATGTTGCAAGCTGCACACAAAGGCTGTTTGTTGTTAATAATTGATTTCTTATTAATAATTTATTTTATGTCACAGGTAAAGCAAATATTAATTTATCTGAGTCTTCAAAGCAGTATAACTGTGGTGAATTTCATCCTCCATAACGCAGATTTTTCCTGGCTGCAAGAGTGTCAGCTTAATGGCACCCATTACTTTCTTTGCTATTTCGGGGTTGTCACGTCTATGTGTATATGTCTGTGTATGGAGAAGAATATATATATATATTTTTACTTTTGAAGATTTTAGACATAAAAGAGTTAAAGAACTAATCCCAGCAGTATTACACAGATGGCACATTTATCTAATTTCATACAAATATTGCTTAGTATTTGAGAAACATTCATTTACTTCCTTCCTTTAATAATTTAGGCATCATCAATTCAACAACTACTGAAGCTAACTTTTTTCTGTGCTGTTATGAAGAGTCTTAGTGCGAAGGTCAATATGAGGGTCTGTGCAATGGGAAATGTAGGCAGAGAAATCAAAGGTTATATGTATTAAAGTAAATACATTAACAGACCCATGCAGAATTGTGTTGATAGAAATAATATACACATTTAAACATTTCATAAAATTCAGAGAAGCAATGCAAATTTTAAAAGCTATCTGGAACATATAATTTTACATCTTAAGGGAGGAATTCAAGGTGGCAGCAACCTGTGTGCGTAGCACCTGAGGGGCAGAGGATGGGAGACTCTAAAACCCGTGAGCGGAGAGGTAGCTGAATCCCAAGCATCAATTTGGTGATTCCTGAATTGGAGGGGACATCTGGAGAGTTGGAGTCAATCAGATCCAGGACCCCTTTCGCTCCCCTGAGGAGATCACAAGGATTCCTGGGACAAAGTCCCAGCCTCCAAGCCATGCTGATCACCCCGTGGAGACCAGGTGAACAATACAATCACACAGATCCAGGATCCGGGATGGTAGAATCTGTTACAACCTGAGTACTAGTAGCGCAGTGTCAGGCAGGCCTATAAGCTGCAGCCCAGCTTCCTTCTGAGGCACCCCACATTTGCCACATGCGCCTGAGCCCTTTGGGGCACCTGCTTCCCTGCTCTGTGCGTGCTGGCCGCCCTTCAAAACACTAGGACCCGTGCCCAGCTTTCTGTAGCAGTACCTGAATCACCAGCAGCCATTATTGATCCCATGGACCTCTCTCATCTACCTGAAGATTACTCCAAATTCCAAAGATAGGCAGGTCCAGTCTTTGGTGCAGGTTCCAGGAAAAAAGAGCCTAGGCTAGGGACAACCAGATGGCCAAAGCCAGAGAACATAATCAACAAAAACCAGGATACCATGGCTGCACCAGAAACCCTAAAAAACAATGTATACTCTAATGCAGTTGCAACACAGGAAAACAATCTTAAACCTATGATTATGCAGCTATTAATGGCACATAAAGAGGAAATGAATAAAGCTCTCAAAGAAATACAGGCAAATACAACCAAATAGAGGCCATCAGAGACAAAAAGGAAACCACAATCAGATATGTGAAAGAAATGACTAAAATTGTTCAAGACGTGGAAATAAAAATCAATAAAGAAAATACAAACCAAGAAATCCTTGGAGAGGGAAAACTTTGAGAAGTGTTCAGGAACCACAGAGGTAAGCATCACCAAGAGAATACAAGAGATGGAGGCGAGAATCTCAAACATTGAAGATACAATTGAAGAAATTATTATATCTCTAAAGAAAAGGTAAAAACTGAAAAGTTAATCACACAAAATATCCAAGAAATCAAGAACACCATGAAAAGACAAAACTTAAGAATAATAGGAATAGAAGAAAGGAATAGATTAAAAAGGAGATTCCAGGCTCCAATATCCAGAAAATATTTTCAAGAAAATCATAAAAGAAGATATTACACTTAAATATTAATGATTCCTATCTTATAAAAATGTCATGAAAATAAATAAAAATACCCTGTCTCTTACGAGTATAAATGCAGAATTAACACTTTCTTAAATTTTCTGAAAATGTTCACATTCTTTATTCAGTCCTGTGTTAACATAGCTGATAAAAGCAACTTTAAAAATGGGTTTTCTTTTTCCTTATCCAGTCTATTTGGTGTTCTGTAAGCCGCTTGTGTTGGCATACTTTATTAAAAGTGCAGTTGGGCACAGAGAAAATCTCAACAGATAAAAAAATTGAAATAATCCCTTGTATCCAATCAGACTAACATGGTCTAAAACTAGACCTCAACAACAACAGAAAAAGCAAAAAGCCTACATACTCATGGAAACTGAACAACTCTCTACTCAACAACAGGTGGGTCAGGGAAGAAAGAAAGAAATTAAAGTTTTCCTAGAATTCACTGAAAATGAATGCACTACTCAAAAGGGTATCAAAGCAGATGCCGAGACTCATAGCCAAATTTTGGCAGAGTGCAAGGCATCTTATGGAAGAAGAGGGAGATAGAAAGACTTGGAGGGGAGAGGAGCTCCACACAAAGACCAACAGAACCAAAAACTAGGCCCCTTGCTCAGATGTAGCCCTTGACAGCTCAGTCTTCAAGTGAGTTCCTTAGGAAGGGGAGCAGGGATTGTCTCTGACATGAACTCAGTGGCTGCAGTGGCTGGCTCTCTGATCACCTGTCCTTGGGGGCAGAGCTGCTTTGCCAGGCCACAAAAGAAGACAATGCAGCCAGTCCTAATGAGACCTGATAAAGTAGGGTCAGAGGGAAGGGGAAGAGGACTGAGGGAGGGGCATGGGAGAAGATGAGGGAGGGAAGGAGGGTGGGATTGAGAGGGAATGAAGGAGGAGACTATAGCTGGAATAAAAAGTGAATAAACTGTCATTAATAAAAAAAAACAAAGAAAAAGGGAGAATGAAAAGAAATAATTGATAAAAATGAAGAGAAGAAAAGAAAACAAAGGCAAAATGTACCCAGTCTTATGGGACACAATAGAAACAATCAGTGCTAAGATGATAGTTCATAGAACAAAGTTCATTCATAAAGAAATTTGAGAGATCTCATTCAAGCAACTTAATGGCACTCTTTAAAGTCCTAGGTGGAAAAAGAAGCAGAGACACTGAAGAGAAGTAGATGGCTAGAAATAATCAAACTCAGGGCTGAAATCAATGAATTAGAAACAAAGAAAACATTTTAAAGAATCAATAAAACCAAGATCTACTTTTTTTAATCAAAAAGATAGACAAACCCTTAGCCAAACTAACTAAAAGGCAGAGGGACACTATCCAAATCAACAAAATCAGAAATGAAACAGGGGACATAAATAACAGACACTGAGGAAATCCAAAGAATCATTAGGTCTTACTTCACAAACCTATAAGCCACAAAATTTGAAAATCTAAATGAAATGGACAATTTTCTTGATAGATTCCACTAACCAAGATCAGGTAAATAATTCAAATAGCCCTATATTCAATAAGGAAACAGAAGCTATCATCAAAAGTCTCCCATCCAAAAAAGCCTAGAGCCAGATGGTTTCAGCACAGAATTCTACCAGACCTTCATAGAAGAGCTAATACCAATACTCCTCAAACTATTCCACAAAATAGAAACAGCAGGAACATTACCAAACTCATTCAATGAGGCCAAAGTCACCTTTATACCTAAACCACACAAGAAATTTTGAACCAATTTCCCTTATGAACATTGATACAAAAATACTCAATAAATACTGAATCCAAGAACATATCAAAGATATCATCCACCATGACCAAGTAGGCCTCATCCCAGGCATGCAAGGGTGGTTCAATATAGAGAAATCCATCAAATAAACAAACTGAAAGAAACCACATGATCATCTCCTTAGATGCTGAAGAAGCATTTGACAAATCTAGCACCTATTCATGTTTAACATCTTAGAAAGATCAGGGATACAAGGTACATAACTAAGCATAGTAAAAGCAAAATAGAGCAAGCCTATAGACAACATCAAACTAAACAGAGAGAATCAATCCCACTGAAACCAGGAGCAACGCAAGGCTGCCCACTCTCTTTGCATCTCTTCAACATAGTATTTAAGGTCCTAGCTAGAGCAGTAAGGCAATTAAGGATGATCAAAGGGTCTTTCAGATGGGCTCAGTAGACTCCTGTCATACGTTCAATGCACATCCCATCTGTCTTTCTAAACGAGTATTGATCATCTTACCCCATGTCCGCTCAGTTGATTATCTTTTTTAGGTGTATAGATTTCATTATGTTTATCATATCTTATAGGTCTATATAAGTGAGTATAGCAGTGTTGTCAAAGCAAAGACTCATGACCAAACCTTTGGCAGAGTACAGGGAATCATAAGAAAGAAGGGGAGTTAGTCTGATGGGGAAAGGATAGGAGCTCCACAAGGACTAAATATATCTGGGCACAGGGTCTTTTCTGAGACTGACATTCAACCAAGGACCATGTATGGATATAACCTAGAACCTCCACTCAGATGTAGCCTGTGGTAGCTCAGTAACCAATTGGTTTCCCAAAGTGAGGGGAACAGGGACTATTTCTAACAGGAACTCAATGACTGGCTCTTTGGTCTCCCCACCCCTGAAGGGAGGAGCAGTCCTGTTAGGCCACAGAGGAGGGCTTTGCAGCCAGTCCTGAAGATACCTGATAAAACAGGATCAGATAAATGGGGAGGAGGTCCCCCCTATCAGTGGACTTGGAAAGGGGCACGGTGGAGATGAGGGAGGGAGGGAGGAACTGGGAGGGAATGAGGGATCGGGACACGGCTGGGATACAGAGTTAATAAAATGTAACTGATTAAAAAAAATAAAAAATAAAAAATAAAAAAAAAATAAAATAAAAAAAGGATGATCAAAGGGATATAAATTAGAATGGAAGAAGTCAAAGCATCACTATTCACAGATGATATAATAATATACTTAAATGACCCCAAAAATTCCACCAAGGAACTCCTATATCTGATAAAAAACTTCAGCAAACGTGGTGGCTACAAAATTAACTCAACAATCAGGAGCCTTCTTGTATACAAAAGACAAATAAGCTAAGAAAGAAATTAGAGAAATCACACCCTACAATATGGTCACCAAATAAATAAATAGATCAATAAATAAATAAATAAATAAATAAATAAATAAATAAATTGCACTGGTATAGCTCTAACCAAGTAAGTGAAAGATATATGGAACAAACAAAAAACAAAAAACAAACAAAAAAAAAACCCTTCAAGTCTCTGAAGAAAGCAATTGAAGACGACATCAGAAGATGGAAGGATTTCCCATGCTCATGGAGCAGTAGGGTTAACATAATAAAAATGGCCATCCTGACAAAAGTAATTTACACTACACGATGTTCAATGAAATTATCATCCAAATACTATAGACCGTGAAAGAATAATGCTCAACTTCATACAGAACAAACAAAAAAACCCAAAATATCTTTAAAAAAAAAACACCTAAAATAAAAATACTTTTAAATTTACTTATTTATTTAATTAATTACAGTTTATTCACTTTGTATCCCAGCTGTAGCCCCCTCCCTAGTAACTTCCCATTCCCATCCTCCTTCCCTCTTCCCCTCCATGCCCCTCCTCCAGTCCACTGGAAATCAATCTGGAGCTTTCTCAGACACTTAGGAATAGTGCTTCCACAAGATCAAGCTATACCACTCCAAGGCATATATCCAAAAGATGCTCAAGTACTCAGTAAGGACATTTGCTCGACCATGTTTGTAGCAGCTTTATTTGTAATAGCCAGAAATTGAAAATAACTCAGATGCCCCTCAACTGAGGAATGGATACAGAAATTGTGGTGCATTTATACAATGGAATACTATTCAGCAGGTAAAAACAAGGAAATCATGAAATTTTCAGGCAAGAGTCTCCATCCCTGATCTGAAGCTGTACTATGAGCAACAGTAATAAAAACGGCATGATAGTGACATAGAAACAAACGGGTGCAATCAATGGAATCGAATTGAAGACCCAGAAACAAACCCACACACCTACAGACACTTGGTTTTTGACAAAGAAGTCAAAACCATACAATGGAAAAAAGATAGCATCTTCAACAAATTGTGCTGGTGTTTTTGATGTCTTCTTTTATTCTGTTTGCAAGCATTTTACTAAGATTTTTAAAATCTATTTTATCAGAGATACTTGCCTGTGATGTTCTGTTTTTGTTATAGCCTGTTTCAGGGTTACTCTTGCTTCTTACAAAGAGTTTGGAACATTCATTCTTTTTCAATTTAATGGAACAGTTTGAGAAGCATTAGTATTCTCTTTAACAGCCTGACACAATTTACCAGGTCCAACATCTATAACTGGATTTTTAAAATTGCTTTGTTTTTATTATGGATTTAATCTAATTGATTTAATCAATTCCTTAAGTTATTTATTGTACCTTTTAAAACTGTGAGCTACCTCACTTTCTTATTCTGTTACTTTACTAAAATAATCTGAAAAGACCTGGAGAGGACAGGAGCTCCACAATGAAAGCAATAGAACCAAAATAGCTGGGCACAGGAGTATTTTCTGAGACTGATACTCCAACCAAGGACCATTCATGGAGATAACCTAGAACACCTGCTCAGATGTAGCCCATGGCAGCTCAGTGTCCAAATGGGTTTCTATAATAAGGGGAAAAGGGACTGTCTCTGATATGAACTCAGTGGCTATCTCTTTGGCCTTCTCCCCCTAATGGGTGAGCAGCCTTGCCAGGCCACAGAGGAAGACAATGCAGCCAGTTCTGATGAGACCCAATATGCTAAGGTCAGGTGGAGGGGACATGAACCTCCCCTATCTGTGGACTTGGAGAGGGGCATGGGAGGAGATGAGGGAGGGAGAGTGGGATGAGAGAGGAGGCTACAGCTGGGATACAAAGTGAATAACCTGTAATTAATATAAAAAATAAAAATTTAATTAAAAAAAGAAACTTAAGGAAGAAGGGATATATTCTGTCTCATACTGTAGAGGTAAAATCCATCAATCTGGAGAAGTCAAGGCAGCAGAACCTTAAAACAACTGGACACATCACATATCCAATAAAGAAAAAGAAAGTGACAAATATGCTCAGCACACTTTCTTCCATATAGGCACTCCAAAACCCCAGATCAAGGAATAGTGCCATCCTTAGGCTTGGCCAATTTTCAATTTTCTAAAATCATAACACACATTAATAACTTATTCATTTGATATTTCTATACATTTCAATATCAGCACTTGTATTAACAGGTGGTCATTTCTCCAGACTGCTTTCATTGTTTCCTATGTGTTCTGGTCTGTTGTGTTTTTATTTTCATTCAGTTCTAGGAAATATTCTGTTTATTTCTTTGGTGGGTTATTTATCCTTAATAGAGTGTTGTTCAGTCTCCTGTTATTTATTTATGTTTTATATTTTTTATTGATCTTTGTTACAGTTATACTTCAAATTCACCTACTTCCTAGATTTTATAACTATGGTTTCATAGTGTAATTTGAGTTTAGGTTTTATGGTGCCTCTAGAATTGTTCTTTCCCTTAGGGTTGCTTTAGCTATTTATACTTGGAGTACTTTAAATAAGCATACCACATGAATCATTCATCTTCTCTGCTGCAATATACATAACAAAGAGGGAATGGAACTTTCTAGTTGTCTATCACCACACAAGAAAATATGATATGCATGCTCAATGTGGTTTTATTTATACAGAAAAAACAATGAAATAACATTGTAGAAAAATGAACGGAATCACAAATGAGCAAGTTAATCAAAGTTGGTGAGTTGAAAAACAACACATATTGCATATTTCTCCTTGTGAAATTTACATTTAAATTTACATGTGTTCTTGTGTGTATGTGTGTGTGTCATATGTACACACATGTATCTCTAGGCCATGATTCTAGAAAGGGAATATGAAAAGGGAGGGGGAGATACTAAGATATGATAAACAAGAAAAAGCTAGAGAATTTATAAAAGTGGAACAAAGTGCAATGACACATACATATGAAAATTTTATAATGAAAATTTTCACTTTTTCTTTTTCCGCTAACTTAATTAACCATTACTGAAATGTTGCTTCCATAAATATCACAAAAAACCAAGGTCAAAGTAGTTATTACAATACATATTAAAAATTACATATGTTGAGAACCATTTTACATTTAGTAATGTGAATTTCTTATTTAGAAAGGAGGACTTTGGTTATTATTATTTCTACTATTCAGTTTATTAAACAGGGAGCCAAATTTGTAGCATTTAAGTACTGAGATCAAAATTTGGAAAATTTTAGAGTGGATCATAATTTCACTTCTATTGCAAAAACTGTATTTTATTTTAAGTGATTGGAGTTATCATTTATATCTTGAGAAATAAATAGAAACATAAAATGTACATTTAAAACAAATTAGTTCAATCTAAAATTAAAAGTTTTATACATAAATTTAGACTAAGGGATTGGGGAATATGAAAATAGAAAATTTATCTAAACATTAGTTACTTAACAACAAAATAAAATTATGTTCCATGAATTGCCTAAATTTCTTGTATCATATATGCCAATAGAAAAAAAGACACAAGGAAGAAATATTCAAGTAAATATAAGATATGAACATGATGCAATGCTGGTGAGTTTGTTATTCACACTATTTATACACAGATTACGCACACCTGGCAGGACATCTGTATATGTGCTCACTTTCTTATATTTATTTTTAAACTATGGATTTAAGTGAATTGTACCTGAAGACATCCAGATTGAAAAACAGATAGAAAAAGTTTTGAGGTTTACGTAGAAACTTACGTGCCTGTACTTGCACAGAATTCTGTACTTTCTTTCTCTTTTTTTTTTAATTATTTATTACAATTTTTTCTCTTTGTACCTCTGTTGTGGCCCCCTCTCTTGTCTCATCCGAATCTCACCCTCCCTCCCTCTTCTCTACCTATTCCCCTCCCCTAGTCCACTGATAGGGGAGGTCCTCCTCACCTTCCAACTGACCCTAGCTTATCAGGTCTCAATAGCACTGGTTACATTGTCTTCCTCTGTGGCCTGGCAAGGCTGCAACCCCCAGGGGGAGGTGGTCAGAGTGGCAGCCACTGAGCTCATGTCAGAGACAGTCCCTGCTCCCCTTACTAGGGTACCCACTTGGAAACTGAGCAGTCTGTGAGCTACATGTGAGCATGGATGCTAGGTACTCTCCATTCATGGTCCTTGGTTGGGGTATCTGTTTACGCAGAGCCCCCAGGGCCCAGTTTTTTAGGCTCCGTTGGGCTCCTTTTGAAACTCCTGTCCCCTTTAGGTCTTTCTATCTCTCACTTGTTCATAAAATTCCATGCATTCTGTCCAAAGTTTGCCCGAGCCTCAGCCTCTGTTTCGATATCTTGATTAGCAGAGTCTTTCAGAGGCCCTCTGTGTTATAGGCTCCTATTCTTGTTCCTTGTCTTCTGCTGCTGATGTCTGTTACATTTGCCCTTCTGAATGAGGATTGAGCATCTTCCCTAGGGTCTTCCTTGTTGTTTACCTACTTTAGGAGTATAGATTTTACTGTGTTTCACAAATCATATGTCTAATAACCACTTATGAGTGAGTATATACCATGTGTGTCTTTCTGCTTCTGGGTTACCTCACTCAAGATGATCCTTTCTAGTTCCCACCATTTGCCTACAAATTTCATGATTTCCTTGTTTTTGAGTTGAGTAGTATTCCATTGTGTAAATGTGCCACAATTTCTGTATCCATTTCTCCGTTGGGGGACAGCAAGTGACAGCACATCCCTCCTCCAGATTGATTTCCAAAGTGGAAATTTTACAAGTTTACATTCTCACCAGCAATGGAGGAGGCATGTTCAACTATCCAACCATGACAATTACTCAGCAATGCTCATGGCAGCTCTATTTGTAAAAGCCAGAATCTGGAAACAACCTAGAATTCTGTACATTTTTAACAATGTAAAATTTATTACAATTAGGTATCATGGATGAAAAACTATTTCCAAATATGTAACATTACCATAAATATACAACGCAAGTGGTAATTTTTCTTTGAAAGAAAAGACTGGAGAGTATGTGCTGATTTCTTCTCCTGCCTTTCAGAGCCTCAATATTTGGATGGGGTTAGTGACGTACGGTGTGCTTTACCAAGCGTTCATACATCAAGGTTCTCCATTACAAAGTAGAACAAAAAGGGTGATGTAGTGATTTTTTTTCTTCCTCAGGAGATTTCCAAAAGTTGTCAAGTGCATGCTTAATGTAACATAGAAAGGAAGCTCGAGGTCTGCAATGTACATTAGTGCAGAGTTTCACTCTGAGGCGTAATTTTAATTTAAGCTTAATGGTTCTACACAGTATTCTTTGTGCCTCCTGTGCATAATAGCGTTAGAAAAGAACATGCATTGCCTGGCAAGGCCACCTCACCAGTGGGAGGTGATCAAAAAGCAGACAACTAAGTTCATGCGAGAGACTGCTGGTGCTCCTCTCACTTGGGAACCCCCATGGAGACTGAGCAGCCCATTGGCTACATTTAAGCAAGAGGTCTAGGTGCTCCCTGTGCATTGTCCTTGGTTGATTCATCAGTCTCTGCAGGAACCCCTGGGCCCAGATATTTTGCCTCTGTTGGTCTCTTTGTGGGGCTCCTGTCCCCTCCAGATCCATCTATATCTTCATTCTTCTATAAGGTTCCCTGCACTCTGTCCAAGGTTTAACTGTGAGTGTTTGTGTCTGCTTTGATCCCCTTCATGTAGAAGTGTTTTAGAGGACATGTGATTTGGCTCCCATCCTGTTTACTCTTTTTGGTGTCTATCCTGAAACCACATAATCCAATTTTAAAAATGGGGTACATGGATAAACAGAAGTTTCTGAACAGAGAGAAACTCAATGCAGGAGAAACACTTAAAGAAATGCTTAATGTCCTTCGTCACCAGGGAAATGCAAGTCAAAATGACACTGAGATTCCATTTTACACCAATCAGAATGGTTAAGATAAAAAACTCAAGTGACAACACATGCTGGAGAAGATGTGGAGAAAGGGGAACCCTCTTCCATTGTGCCGGTGGGAATGTAAACTTGTACAACCACTTTGGAAATCATTCTGTTGCTTTTCAAAACATTAGGACTAGTGCTATCTCAAGATCCAGCTATAGCACTCCTGGGCATATGTGTGAAATATGCCCAACAATACAACAAGGACATTTGATCAACTATGTTCATAGCATCTTTATTTGTAATAGCCAGAATCTGGAAATAACCTAGAAAATGATTGTTATCTCTTTAATATCAGTATCATATTGACCTTTGCTACTTAGTGATCATGTTTTAAATTGTGTCTTTCATATTTTTTCACAAAGGCAGTTTTACTATGATTCAAGTCAACAACATTTTCTGAATGTACATGTATTTAACAAGTTATTTTCCAAGTGGTAACAAAAATTACATATAAAGTTGTTTTATCCATTAAGTCCTGTACTCTGATCAGTGAGAGGATAATAAAGAAAAGTACCAGGATTGGGATTAAATCAAAGATTCGCTTCAGAACTTCTATTCTATGAGTCCATAAAAGTTGAATAAGGTGCCACCTTCTAAAGAACAACTTTGTGGACCGTGTGTGTGTGTGTGTGTGTGTGTGTGTGTGTGTGTGTGTGTTTAATTAATGAATTCAGTTAACCTCTAAGTCATAGGCCCCTCCCTCCTCTCCTCCCAGTCCCACCCTCCCTCCTGCATCTAGTCTCCCCTATTCCTCAGAAAAGGTGAGTACCCCTACCCAGACAGGCCAGCTCATCTAGTCACATGAGGACAGCAGCCAGAAGGAGCTCAACAGGTATTATCCCTTCCTGAAGATTTATACCTGGTTAATGGAATCTGGGATGAAAGAGATAGTTTTCCTAGTGGTGTAGTCATTGGTAAAGTACACTTATTCCTGAAAAAAAAAAATGTCATGCATTCCTCTATAAACCACTCAATATAGGTCACTATACTAAAAAAGAAAAAGAGGGAGACAGAGAGAGAAGAAAGAAAGAAAGAGAGAGAGAGAGAAAGAAAGAAAGAAAGAAAGAAAGAAAGAAAGAAAGAAAAGAAAAGAAAGGAAAAACATTGAAAGGAGTGTAAGAGAGAACTAAGATGATCAGTATGAGTGTGAGGTGTATAACAGAGGTTAATGTGGTCAAAATACCTTGTGTTAAAGCCAACTATGTAAAAATCAATAAATGTTTAAAAAGTAAATGTAGTGAAATACAGACCAAGGAAATTTTGAGAAAAGTGAACTTGCCTAGCTACCTGAACTGGCTCTGCAAACTATAGCCATTGGATTCTGTGTCCTGAGATCTTCTGCAAACAACCCGGGGCCTCTAACTACTTCACCTGGGTCTTCCTAGTAATTTATTTTCCTACTGGTAGTTCTTACTCACAAAATTTGCCATGCTTTTTCTTAATGCCATGCACTAAGAATTTAACCAAATACAAGCTTTCAAAAGCTTTTGCTCTATTACTTTGTCCCATTTTCTTCGTCTAGTGTCAATATAACATGGTACCTTGTGTTGATACATGATTTTACCTTTTTTTCTAAAACATGGAGAATAGTCACAGGTAAGCTGCAGATCTTTAATTAGCATTTGAAGACGGAATGAATAAAGCTCAACCATAGGTATTCATCTAGAGATCAATAACTTTACATGCTAAGTAGTATTTATTCACATTACACTAACATTCTGTACTCCATATTTAATTTAAAATTTTCACTGTTTCAGTATTGCTATTGTTCAGAGATTAATTTTTTAAAGCACATCATTTTGAAAGATTTTGCTGCATGATTCCTCATTTCTTTCTTATTCATTGCACCGTGTTCCTCTCATATTGTATATTATGAATAAGAACATTTTAGAGGAGGATCTGTAATTTAGGAGATGAGAGTAGATATTGGTTGATGTTTCAAAAGTTCCACTGATATTAAAAACGCATTTGTGTAGAGAACAGATCCTGAATACAGTCTTTTCAAAGGTGCTTTTTGGTTGATGTTTACCGTGGCTTTAGTATAAAAAGGATGATATTATGAGAAATATTTTTGTTTAAGCTCGAAGACTGTGTTTATAAAGCATTTTGACTACAGAATGGGAATAAAATACTGTTTTTTTTTAATTACAGTATAACCAGTGTGTACATATTATCAATTCTGTAATTGAGGTGCTGACTGTTAATTGAATTATACAGTGTAAATTTAATTTTGTCTTGTTGAACCTCCAAGTATTTAGAGAAGAGAAATTAAAAAGAATAAAAAGTCTGCTGTTACAAAGTTTAAGAAACAAAGGAAAGGGTTTTGGAGTAGTGAACTAATTTAAATTGTCGTTTGAAATCTGAGTGCCATCTGGTGGCCATTCTGGCCCCACAGAGTAGAGATGGAGACATGATTGCGTGAAGAGAATTTGGCTTTACTTTTGTGTATATGTTAGGAAAGTTTAACATCTTTATTTTATTACAGTCAAATCATGAATGAAGACTTAGAACATAAGGCCTGTAAGTCATAGTAAGAAATATCTCAAATATATGATATTTACCTATTTTTCTTTCCACCATTATTCCTTTTAATACTGACCATAGAAATGCAAATGGTTTAAGGAAGTAACAGTATCTGCACAAATGTAACAAAGCATTTTCTTAATTTTGGATCACAATCTCCTAGTCTTTCAAAAAAACCATCAAATTTTAAAGTGTTATGGGTCTGATAAAAACAAAAATTTGGCACTTGACCTGAAGTGTTCATGGTTTACAACAGGAATGGGGAATTGTCAGTATGTACTTTCCACGTAAAGATGACAGTTCTAAGTGATCTACATAGGTTGTTAGGAAAGATATTGCCAGTGGCTCACAGGGCAGGCACCTTAACATTCCCATTTGACAGACGGCAAGACCAAAGCTCCAGGAGAGTTAAGTTGCAGATGGCATTTGATAAGATAAAGTGATTATACTTTAGAGACTCCATTAGACTTTCTTCTTACTTATATGACACTTATTCTGGAAGAAAATCTGCTGAGTGACAATCTAAGTCTAAAGTTCTTCAACAATAAGCCATTCATAAGGTAAGAATACAGAGAATATTAGATGACCGTCTAAACAATCAAACAGAACTTTCGTCAGCATTTTTTTTGAATACTAATTAAAGTACGTGAGACTTTGTAGACCATCCCTGTTTGTCTTTTGTTGTTTCTGTGAACCACATACACTATCGCTCTCCTTTGAACTCTAAACACTAACAATAGATGCTACACTTTTCCTCCTTCCTGTCTTCCTTTCATGTCTCTCTCCCTCACACACCCAATCGCTCCTTACTTGGCAGGCCCAAACAACTAATTGCAAAAAGAGGACTCAGGAAATGTTTCCTCACTGACAGAGCCAGAGATGGGCTAACTGTGCTGTGGAGTTAGTGACTTAACATATCATCTCTCTGTGTTAATGTCTTATCACATCTAAACAAGAGATTACTAACAAAACTGTTTCTAATATTTTTTTCAGTTATTTTGAATCATAAATTGTTTTCATTTTAAAAAATGATTTAAAAATCTTTAGAAGAAAAAATATGATCATCTCTGTGCAGGGATTCTAGGTTATCTCCGTGAATGGCACTTGTTTGGAGTATCAGTCTCAGAAAATACCTCTGGGCCCAGACTTTTAGTTCTTTTGGTCTCCTGGTAGAACGTCTGCCCTCTCCAGGTCTTTCTATCTCCCGCTTTTATAATAAGATTCCCTGAACTTTGCCAAAAGTCTTGTTCCTTCTTTTCACCTTCTTCCGATGTCTATCCCATTTGCCTTTCTGAGTGAAGATTGAGTGTCTTACCCAGGGTCTTCCTCCTTGCTTAGCTTCTTTAGGAGTAAAGATTTTAGTATGTTTATCTTACATGATATATGTAATATCCACTTATAAGTGAGTATATACCCTGTGTGTCTTTCTGCTCTGGATATATACCCAGGAGTGGTATAGCTGGATCTTGAGGAAGCACTATTCCTAATTGTCTGAGAAAGTGCCACAGTGATTTCCAAAGTGGATGTACAAGGTTACATTCCCACCAGCAATGGAGGAGGGTTCCCCTTTCTCCACATCCTCTCCAGCATGTGTTGTCACTTGAGTTTTTGATCTTAGCCATTCTGATTGGTGTAAGGTGAAATCTCAGGGCCATTTTGATTTGCATCTCCCTGATGACTAAGGATGTTGAGCATTTCTTTAAGTGTTTCTCTGCCATTTGATATTGCACTACTGAGAATTTTCTCCTCTACTGAGAATTTTCTGTTTAGCTCTGTTTCCCATTTTTTAATTGGATTACTTAATTTGTAGCTTTTTAACTTTGTGAGTTCTTTATATATTCTGGATATTAGCCCTCTGTCAAATATAAGGTTTGTGAAGATCCTTTCCCAGTCTATATTCTTTCATTTTGTTCTGATGAGAGCGTCCTTTGCTTTACAGAAGCTTTTCAGTTTCATGAGTTCCTATTTATTGTTGATCATACAGCCTGTACTGTGGATCTGGAAGGATCTCCATTCCTGATTTCAAGCTATTCTATCGAGCAATAGTAATAAAAACTGCATGGCAAAGAAACAGAAAGGTGGATCAATGGAATCGAAAAGAAGACCCAGAAATAATCCCACACACCTGTGGATACTTGATTTTTGACAATTAAACCAAACCATACAATGGAAAAAAGATAGCATATTCAACAAATGGTGCTGTTCTAACTGGATATCTACAGGTAGAAAAATGCAAATAGATCCATATTTACCACCCTGTACAAAACTAAAGTCCAATTGGATCAAAGACCTCAACATAAAACCAGACACATTAAATCTGTCAGAAGAAAAAGTGGGGAAGAGCCTTGAACTCATTGGCACAGGAGACAACTTCCTGAACAGAACACCAACAGCACAGGCTCTAAGAGAAACCATCAATAAATGAGACCTATATTAGCATTTTGTTAGGATGGACATTCATCTAAAAGTAATTCTTGAGGCTGGGAAGATTTCATTTAATCAGTAAAGGAGTTTTTAAAAATTATCATAAATTCCTGAGTTCAACAAGCAAACACATAAAAACCCCGGGTGAAACAATGTTTATCCCAGAGCTGGGGACAAACCAAACACAGCTGGATGACTGGAGCTTCTTCCCCGGCCAATCTACCCATAGTGGTGAACAAGCTCAGTGAAAGACTCATATCAAAAAATAAAGTAGGAAAATGACTGACAGAAGATAGCTTCCTGACCCCTAAACATACATCCACACACATGAGAAATTCAATGCAAACACACACACACACACACACACACACACAAACACACACAGGCTACCAAAATACTCCACTAAAATAAATATAAGATCGAAGGCTGTAAGTGCCACAAAAGTGTTAATGTATTAGACATTTATACTGGGAGATAGATCCACATTTGTTTAGAAGGTGAAAAACCTCATCTTACATTAGTGACCACTAGGTTGATGAAGAGTCAGCCATTTCTCATTGCTTTTTTTGTTGCATGTACACTTCTTCAAAAAACAAAAACAAACAAAAAACACCTTAATTTTTAATAGTTAACTCTTATTTTCTGACCTGTGCAAACTGGCATTTCTTTAATGTAAACTTCTTGATTATTATGATATTAAAACTTATGTTAATTATTTCACAGTAATTTTCCCATGATGCATATATTCAATTAGTAAAATAACTGCCACTATATATTAAGATCTAATTTATTCTATGTGAGATGTTGACCTTAAGAAAAGTCCTCTAGTATGACATATAATATCTAGATAGTCCCTAAAGACATCGACCTCATCCTATTCTTTCTTGCCTTCTATATTTCACTGTCTTTTCACAGCATGTTTCTGTCTTTGGCACCTAGTACAATGTTCACTAACATAATGAGTGCTTGATATTTTTCTGAGGAAAATGAATGAAGAAGGAAGTAAATAAGAATCCTGGAAAACTTATTACTTCACTCAGATTTGTTTCTTGTCTATTTCTAAAAACCATTGTCTTTTTTTTTTTTTTCAGTGCAGTTTATTCAGGAACCTTGAACAATCCTCGGACCCCGGGGAAAGCCAGCCCACAGCTTAAATAGCCTCTGGGTAGCCAACCCAGGCGTGCCACGTGGGCAATGCAGATAGGTCCACATACATGGAAGCAAGCCAGATCCTCAGCCTTAGCCAAATGTGGAATTGTTCGTGACAGAGAGCACTCACCATCGGGAAGGTGGAAGGCGGAAACCAGCTCCATCTTTAAGGTGCAGCATTCCGCAGCTCTCTACAGTTCCCCCTTTTTGTTTTAGACGCATCAGGCAAGAGTAGAGGTCTGAAAACCATTGTCTTAATACTTTGATAAATAAGGAAAAAATTTATGCCTTGGTATCTATGGTTTGTTTCTTTGTTTTTCACTTTTATTTAGGGGTACTCTTACATCCCTTTTCCCTTTTCCTTCCTTCCTACATTTTTGCAAGTATTTATGTAGAATTTATATATTATTCCTGTTAGTAGTACATACGTCCCTTACATTTTAAAAGGATCATAATAAGGAGAAGATTGCATTTCGGGAATAAGCTTCTAGTAAAAGAGGCTGGATGATTATGATCATAAGCTATTTTAAACAAATATATATCTATGTGAATCAAGTGTTATTGAAATAACATAATGTTAACTATGAATTCTGTAATTGTTTTCATGATGGTACAGTCTCCTTGGATTATTGTGACAAGAACAAAATAACAGACAATAACAAAAATAAAACATGGATGGTCCACAAAGCCAAATCTACTTAACTGACATTTTCTAAAACAAGACTGACAATTGAGAGTAGTTATAATTGCTTATTTATAGTTGTCAGTGTCTAGTAACCTCTGTATTCATGCCTTATAAATTAACTGTTTTTAAATAGCATTAGACTTGGAATGTCAATCAAAACACATTTGGGAATTAATTTTTGTGAATAGATGCCACATAATTAAGAAGAAAGACTAATTGAATCTCAAAAGAGTAATCACATATCTCACTGGTATATACACTCATTTAGTAAGATTTATTTTGTAATGTAATGGGTAAATGTTTTGTCACAATACTGTTTCTAAGCTGTGCAAAAATTACTAGTACTGGCTATTCAGATTTCAGATAGTTTAATAAAGATGTTATCCACATGAATGGATAAACTTCAGTTTTGCACAGTTTTCTACAGAGCTCAAATTGGTAGGCGCTGCAAATAATATAGAATTCAATGGGATGCTGAAAATCAAATAGAGTATTTTCAGGTGGGATGTAAATAGTTCTTTTAAATACCAAAAAGAACTGTGTGTGTGTGTGTGTGTGACTTTTCAACTTATTTGCTATAGGAATCACCTCTATTTTTTTTCCACTTAGAATATACATCCTATAGTAACTGTGAGCAACTGTTTTACCTAGCATTGAACCATCCAAGTGACAATACATCTGTCCAGCAAGACATGCTCAATGGTGTAATGGTGGAATTAATGTTATAGAAATAAACAACCACTTGCTGATTTAATTTACTGTTTATCCATAAGACAAAACTCATGCTTTGTGCCATTAACTACTCCATTCCCTTGTAATATGTAGTACGTTTTAAGGGAGACTCTGGGACTATTACTAAGCTAAATGTAGACAGTCTTAAACAAGTCAGTAAGTTTTCATCTTTCTAACTATATACTAATCAGAGAAACTTTCTTTTGTAGTAGATGGAAGCCAACACAAATATCTAGAAAATAATAGAGTGTGCGTGCTCAGGTCTAAAAAGAGCATCAATTTTACAGTTCTCCACCCTTCCAGTGCTCAGGGATTATTGCAGAAGTCAGAAAAATCATAAGTGCTAGTAGTAGTGGCTATCCTCAGTGAAACAATATTTGCTGGTTATGACTGGATCATATACACATCAGCTTATAGTATCCGTGACTGTGTTAACAAGATGTGCCCAAGTACAAGCCAGCCACACCTTCAGTACGGATGCACGAGTCCCTCATAAAACCACAACCCTAATAGAGGAGCTATTGAATACTGGTGATTTCTAGGTGAAGGGAAGTGAGGTTTTTTCAGGGGCGTGGCACTTGAGAGGTATTCTAGCTACAGTAGATGGTTAAAATGACAAAAAACACAACCAGCAAAATCAGCTTCTTGTCAGCTTGACACAATAAGTACACTAATATTAAACTAGTAGATATCCAGTATTATTTATCACCAAGAGCTCATCTTTTTTAGTTAAATTTTTATTTTTAATTAAACTTTTATTTTTTAAATATTAGTTACAGTTTATTAACTTTATATCCCAGCTGTAGCCCGCTCCCTTGTTCCCTCCCAATCCTACCCTCCCTCCTTCAGCTCCTCCCTATCCCTTTCCAAGTCCACTGATAGGAGAGGTCCTCCTCCCCTTCCATCTGACTCTAGATTATCAGGTCTCTTCAGGACTGGCTGCAATGTCCTCCTCTGTGGCCTAGCAAGACTGCTCCTCCTTTGGAGGGGGGGTGTCAAAGAGCCAGCCATTGAGTAACACCACAATAAAATATAGTATAATTTAAAAGTTTCCCACATGTTGTAAAAATTCAAATACTCTAAAAGTCAAACCTCTCAACTATGGGCTCTTGTAAAATGGAACACATGCTTCTTATTCAGAGAAGGAAGAACCAGGACATAGTTGCAAGATACAAGATTGGTCCATTACACACAAGCTTCTGTCCTTGGTGGTCATTGCATGCTCATGGCACATGAAATATGTGGGGAATGCCACTGTAAGTGATGCTTCACTGGAACAGCTGTCTCTTCTGTCTCTATCAGTGACAAGCTAAGGCAAGCTCCTAGCCAGCTAGCAAGCTCCATATTTGCATAAACAATTCTGTAGTTAGGGTGTGAGGGACTTCTGCACATTACCAGGTTAGACTCCCAGCTTGAGGTGAACTTACCAGCACAGAGTGGCACAGCTTCTGTGTGCTGATCCTGAGGAAATAGTGCCCTAGAGGATGCTGACTCAATGATACTAGTCTGCTATTAATCACATTCTGGTCTTCAGGCCCTGTTGACCAGAAACCACATATGCTCAAGGCAAATATATCACACAAATGTTCCTGATAGATTCTCTTCTTCTTCTTCTTCTGAAACTTTACGAGTTAAACATCCATCAGATGTATTTCTCTCAGCATTCTTATCTTCAATACTCTCCCCAGAAAAGCTTGATAATCTTTGAACACTCAATGGTTCTCTAGCCCAAAGTTACCAAAATTTCCATAATTATCCCTAAACCAACATGATCAGGTCTTTACAGCAATATCCTACGATTTTGGTACAAGACTTTTACTAGTATTTTTTTTTTCTATTGATGTGATTAACACCATGACTGTAAGCAACTTAGGAACAAACAGGTTTATTCAACCTTTGGCTTATCGCCTATCAAGAAGGAAAGTCGGGGCAGGAATTGGAGCAGAACCCATGGTAGAACACTGTTTACTGGCTTGTTCCCCATAGCTTACTCAGTTTGCATTTTTATACAAACTAAAATCCCTTGCACAAAGATAGTACCATTTCCCAATGGGCTAGGCCTTCACAATTCATGAATTATTTGAGAAAATGTCCAAATACTTCACTGAAGGCCAGTTTAATGAACCCATCTTCTCAATTGATATTTTTCTCTTCCTAGCCATCCTGGTTATTACTTTTTTTTTTGGCAACTTGACAAAACTTAGAGTAATATGAGAAAAGCAAAGGAATAACTAGGCTATTCATATCTTAAAGTGTCACACTCTTCACAAATTTATTCATTCATTCAGTTATACATGTATTGCATATACAGTGTATAGTATTTGTATGTATATGTGTATTTACATGTGCATGGTTGTATGCATATGCTTATTGCTGTGGTGTCTTGAGAATGATTTCAGTCACTCTCCAACTTACTCACTGAGACAGTCTTTTTCAATTGAACTCAGAGTTTGTTATATGGTTAGTCTAGCTGGCTGTTCTGCTCTGGTGACCTCCTCTTTTTCTACTTTTCTCATAGTGGAATTAGACTCAGGTTGCTGGGTCAACTTGGAGTTTGCTTGGATCCTAGGAATCTGAATTGCAATGCTTAAGTATGCATGGTAAGTGTTTTATACATTAAGCAATTTCTCCAGCCCTGCCTCATACTTTAAAAGGTATACAGTGATAATAAATAAAATTAAAAGTAAGAATTAGGATTGCTACAGTTGGAGAGTACTCATCTCGCATATATGAGGGCTTGGTTAGATCCCCAGTAATAAAAATTTAAAAAATGAATGAATAAATGCGTAAGTGATTATCATCTGTCTCATATACTCTTAATGCATCTTGAACCTATTTTTGGCTTAAGAAAATGTGTGTATGCAAATTTGGCATCCATATCTTGTCTCTGTAGTTTTAAATGTCCGTTGTTTACTGTTTTATCCTTAATAGTTGATCATTTCCTTAACTGTCAATTATGCTCAAATCCATTACTGAAAAAGAAAAATCCATGACAGTGTCATAACTAGGAAAACAATTAATGAAGCACCAAGAAAAAAAATGGCTTTTACAACTGTAAAGTAATTCACTGAGATTTATAGACATTGAGTCTGAGAAAGTCCCTGTTTGAGAGGCAATGCTATTTTAGCTTTGTCTTGAATTTTTATTCTCAAATACTTCACAATAAAGTGATTTGAAAAAAAAATCTGAAGCTTCAGACTCAAGACTTTTTTAAATAGCCAAGAAATCTCATGACTTTTTAAAAGAAACCTCTAAGTAAACATTTTTTTCATTATCTATAATAAAAGTTGATACATAATGGATTGTGGATGATTGAAGAAGATTTTCACCAGTGAAATTCTTGCTTTCTGAAACAACTTCCTGACTTATCGCATGCACATAGTCACTGTCCTGCAGAAATCTTCCGTTGCCTTTAAATGAAAGCAACTCATTTTCCATTAGCATCTCTTTCCACGAGATCCACAAACACTGTTATTCTTAGGTACAGCACCTATGCAAAGCTATACTTATTCTATCAGCACACTTATATGACTAAACAGTTAACTTTTGTTTTATTAATTTAGCATTTTGAACCTGTTATTTACATGTAAACCTAATTGGTAGAGGGACATAACATCTGGTAGAAAAAATGACTTTTCCAAATATATTCACATTCATATATCTAGAACCTGGAATTATGTTGCTGTTTGTTTGTTTGTTTATTTGTTCATTTATTTTTTGAGACAAGGTTTCTCTGTGTAGCCTGGGATGCGCTGGACTTATTTTGTGGACCAGGCTGGCGTCCAACTTAAATCGATCCACCTGCCTCTGCCTTCTTGAGTGCTGGGATTTAAGGTCTTCACCACCATGCTCAGCTTTATATTGTCTTACACAGAAAAAAACAAAATAGAGGCTTGCAGACACGGATTTAAACTTATAACCTCCAGGTGAGTGGACTCCCTGGTTAAACCTGATGGGCACAATCTGACCCTCGTTCTCAAAGTGAAATAATAAGTGGAATAAAATGAGTAATTTAGAAACATGACACCCAAAGAATGGCCCATTCTTATTGGTTTTGAAGAGACTGTGTTTGTGTGTGTGGAGCAATGGGGGTTGAGGAGCAAGGAAGCAACTGCAGACTCTAGAAGTTGGGAAACTGAGCATATCTTCTTCAGCACCTAAAGAACAACCCAGCCCAGGCAGCAATTTGAACCTCCACTGAGAAGATCTCTACTGACCTTATGACTTTAGATACTAGAGAGTAATTGTGTATGCAGCAAAGGCCATTCGGACATCCAGTTTCTAGGATGCTGCCTGGGGTCATGTTGCTGTCCAAGGGCTGCACAGAACTGGACCAGCCTCTCTCCTGAGCAGTGCAGAGGAGTTGGCCTCACCTCTCACCTGGTTGGCAAAGGATAGCTGGCTCTGATGGCACAGGAGACCTGTGGGCTGACCAACACAGTTACAGTCCAAGCCCCCACCCAGGGCTTCTAGTGGGCTCTTTCAACACCCTCCCATCTATGAGCTGTTGGAGGGTGTGAAAGAGCTGGCCCCAAAGCTCCAAAGCTGCAGGATCTCCAAGACACAGGGCACCAACAGGATATCCAAGAGGAGTCCTGATGAGGATCCAGTGCTCATGGTGTAGCAAAACCCAGAGGCCTCAAACCAAAACTGACTTACTGCAAAAAACATTTGCAAATAATGCTGTTTGGCCAAAAGGGTATACTTTGCTACACACTGTGACCCACCACAGCTTCTGTGGTAAGACGGTATGTTTGTTTGTTTTGTTTCTTTCTTTATTATTTAGTTTAGTTTTGTGGGGGAGGTTGCTAGGCTTGAGGGCATATAGAGAGAGATAGTGAGGTCATTAGGATTGAGATGCATAATGTGAAATTCACAAAGAATCATTAAAAATAAACTGTGTGTGTATGAGAGCTCACTTATGTGTGATCCATCAGTGTGTATTTGTGTGTTTGTGTGTGTGTATGGGTGCAGGGCACTAGATTTATACTACTCGCTTATGACAGCAAGTGGAAAATGAATACACATTTTTACAGACGATAACACAAAATAAAGTATCTTTTCTAATATGCTGTTATGTGCATCAACTGCAAACAATTCATCCTGGGTGTGAATAACTATGCAGACAAGCAAAAACCCTTGGATATCGCTTTTAGAATTGTCAATCAAGTGTTAATTATGTATGATACCAAAATATTCTTGTCTGCTCCTGGCATTTGTTCAAGTTGTCTAATAGGAGTCACAGATGGAGCTTTAATTGTCGTGTAATATGTGACCTGCACATTGCTCCAACACCTGACATCCAGGCAAACTCAAATCATGGAAACCTATTTTGAAAAAGTAACCTGAGAATTCTCTCCACCAGCTTTTATGCTGTTGTGAATGAGCACAGCCCTTTGCAGACTTTCCGTCTTCTGTCCAAGTGCCACCTGTCCCTCCACAGCACCATCGCTGTGTGTCCATTATTGTCTTGTTCCCTGGGGATGTGCCTTACTGTACTCCTTATATGACACAACACCAATGTATGTTGCTGGTGGAATTTTTAGATTATTTGCTGTAAACTCTAGTGCAGTTAATACCATTTTTAAATTTAAATTTTGTTTTTCTTCATAACTTATTCATTATATATCCTGAATGAAGCACCATCTCTTAGCTCTCCCAGTCCCACCCTTCCTCCTTTCTCCCACCCCCCTCATCTTCTTCCCCTACTCCACTGAAAAAGGGAGTTTTCCACTATTTTCATCTGCGCATAGCTTGTTAAGTCTAATCAGGACTACTGGATCCTCTTCAGCTGTGGCCTGGCAAGGCAAAGTTACCAGGGGCAATTGATAAGAGAGCAGTCAACTGAGTTCATGCTAGAAGCAGCTCCTGCCCCCTCACTTCTATAGCTGACAAACACTTTCAGCAAAGTGGCTGGGTACCAAATTAACTCAAAAGAAACAGCAGTCCTCTTGTATACTAAAGACAAGTAGGCTGAGAAAGAAATTAGGGAAGCAACACCATTCACAATCGCTGCAAAATACATAAAGTATCTTGTTGTTGTAACTCTAACCCAGCAAGTCACAGACCTGTATGAAAAAAACCTCAAGTCTCTGAAGAAAGAAAATAGCAGATATCAAAAGATGGAAAGATCTCCCATGCTCATAGTTCAGTAGGATTGACATAGTAAAAATGGTCATCCTACCAAAAGCATTCTATAGATTCAATGAAATTCCTTTCAAATTACCAACACAATTTTTAACAGACCATTAGAGAAAAATTCTTAAGTTAATTTGGAATAACAAGAAACCCAGAATAGCTAAAACAATACTCTACAATAACAGTTCTTCCGTAGGTGTCTCCATGCCTGATCTCAGGCTGTACTATAGAGCAACCATAATAAAAACAATAAAATCAAATCTAAGACTCATAAATAAATCCACATAACTATGGACACCTGATTTTTGACAAAGAAGCCAAAACCATACAATGGAAAAATGATAGCATCTTCAACAAATGGTGCTGGTCCAACTGGATGTCTACAAGTAGAAAAAGGCAATTGCTACCTTACATAGTCAATGACAATTGTTTCAGAACAGTCAGAAATGTTTCTGTTCCTTATTCAACACCCAAATTATTAGATGTGTCCTAATTGCACAACATTGTCACTCTTGATGATGTAGATGTAAATAAAGCCCTTTTAGATGTTTTGGTGGGTTTTTTTTTCTTTGTTTTGTTTTTGTGTGTTTTGACTTACTTACCTGCCTGATATTGACAAAGAACAAACTGTTATGTGTACATAGGATAAGATCATTGTGTGGAATGCACAGGACTGTATTCTCCGGCAAGTAAGTGCTTTCTATTGAGCCAAACAATAGCAGCTAAGTATTGATTTTGTAAAGATGATAATTTTTATAACTGAAAAGATAATTTTAGACTTTGCTACAGAAAATGCAATAAATGCTTACATTTTGTCTAATGAATTTTAACCTCTCAAAGAAGTCTATATTTATGACAAATTGAGAAAATTGTACCTATCATACTATTTCTAATCTATAAGTCTCTGAATACTAGACTTAGTTCCACATGAGAGAAGAAACATTTTGATTTTCAATGAGATTAATGTCTTAGGAAGCCTTGTGCTTCAAGAAAGACTGCTTCCCAATTCGATAAAAAATAGGTTGTGCATGTCTACTTGACTTACAATTTTTCATTAATATCTTTTTCAATTTTTAAATAAAAGTAACTAATTTTCTTAGTAAACTGCAAATAGAGAAGCAGACATGAAAATAACAGAACTGCCTAAAATGAGTATTCCCTTATTTTTTATTTACTTAAGTTAGTTCTAGGATAATTTCATACATTTATTTAGTACATTCTGAATAATTCTTTGCTATCCATTTTTATCTCCCTCCATCCCTAGGACCTTCCTATTTGCATTAGTTTCTTTTGGTGACATGTGTAGTTTAACTAAACCTCTCTGTGTGACCGTTGGATATGGGCTATTTGTTAAATCCCCTAAGCTAAATGGGTTTCCAGGGCTGACAGGGGAAGTGAACATAATCTCCATCACCTAGAAAAGAATCTGTCTCCAATTGGCTTCCTCTTGAAAGGGCAAATTAGTTTTCTTCAGTTTAGTTTCACTGGGTGTATTGTTAACTACAATTCAGTGTAGTCCTCATACCCAGGAGGAGATGGCCTACTCAAAAGTACTCAGATATTGCATTTATAGACTTTTTGTCTCAAATTGCTATGTTAAGGCATATCTATCTATATCTATATCTATATCATCTATATCTATATATGCCTAGTTTGGTTTTTATTTTTTGTGTCTTTGCAGCTATTTGTTCTGTGTGTTTCTTGTTTCTGTTTCCATTTTGGGGGATTCTTTGTGTGCTTATGTTTTAGAGAGAGAAAGAAAGGAAATGGATTGAGTTGGTGGCAGGTGAAGAGTATGAGCAGTTGTGGGAGGGGAAAATGAAAATTTGAATAGCATATGAGAACATTTTATTAAAAATATTTTTGTTACTAGTGTTTTTAAAAAAGCCTTCATTGGAATAAGAATAGGGTTCTCCATAGTTTAAATAAGCTTTATAGTTGTTGTATATGTTACAAAAGCAAGTTAAGCTAACATGCGATTTTAAAATTCAATAATATATCATTAGGTCTTACTTCAAAAGCCCATACACAACAAATTTTCAAAATCTAAATGAATGGACAATTTTCTTGATAAATTCCACTTACCAAAGCTGAATCAAGACAAGGTAAAGAACTTAAATAGTCTTATACTCTAAGTAAATAGAAGTTGTCATCAAAACTACCCTACACCCCCCCCCAAAAAAAAAGCCCAGGGCCAGAGGGTTTCAGTGCGGAATTCTACCAGACCATCAAAGAAGAGCTAAAACCAATTCTCTTCAGTCTATTCCACAAAATAGAAACAGAAGGAGCATTACCAAATTCATTCTATGGAGCCACAGTCACCTTGATACCTAAACCTTACAAAGACCCAACAAAGAAAGAGAATTTCAGGCCAATCTCCCTCATGAACATTGATGCAAAAATACTCAACAAAATACTCACAAACTGAATCCAAGAACACATCAATGATATCATCCATTACGACTAAGTAGGCTTCATCCCAGGTATGCAGGCATGGTGCAATATAAGGAAGTCCATCCACATAAACAAACTGAAAAAAAAAAAAAAACCACGCATGATATTCTCCTTAGATACCAAAAAAGCATTTGATAAAATCCAACATTTGTTTATGTTTAAAGTCCTGGAGATATCAGAGATACAAGGCACATATCTAAACATAGTAAAGGCACTATACAGCAAGCCTATAGCCAACATCAAACTAAATGGAGAGAAACTTAAATCAATCCCACTGAAATCAGGGACAAGGCAAGACTGAGCACTCTCTCCTTATCTCTTCAAGATAGTTCTTGAAGTTTTTGCTAGAGCAATAAGACAGTTAAAGGATATCAAGGGGATTCAGTTTGGAAAGGAAGAAGTCAAATTTTCTATTTGCAAAATCACTATTTGCAGATGATATGATAGTATGAATCAGTGCCCCCAAAAATGCTATTGCAGGGAACTCCTACAGCTGATAAACACCTTAAACAAAGAGGCTGGATAAAAAATTAACTAAAAAAATCAGTAGCCCTCCTGTATACAAAAGACAAATGGGCTGAGAAAGAAATTAGGGAAACAACACCCTTTACAATAGCCACAAAAGACATAAAACAGCTTGGTGTAACTCCAACCAAACAAGTCATGTATGAAAAAAAAAACTTCAAGTCTCTGAAAAACAAAATTGAAGAAGATATCAGAAGATGGAAAGATCTGCCATGCTCATGGTTCGGCAGGATTAACATAGTAAAAATGGCCAAAAGCAATGCAATTCCCATCAAAATGGCAACACAATTTTTTGCAGAGCTTGGAAGAAAAATTCTCAATTTCATACAGAATAACAAAAAAACCCAGAATCACTTAAACAATCCTCTACAATAAAAGATATTATGGAGGTATCTTCATCCCTGATCTCAAATTGTACTATAGAGCAACAGTAAGAAAAACTGCATGGTAATGGCGTAGAAACTGGCTGGTCGATCAATGGAATCTAATAGAAGTCCCAGAAGTAAACCCACACACTATGGACACCTGATTTTTGACAAAGAAGCCAAAACCATACAATGGAAAAAAAGACAACATCTTCAACAAATAGTGCTGGACTAACAGGATGTCAACATTTAGAAAAATGCAAATAGATCCATACTTATCACCCTGCACACAACTAAAGTCCAAGTGGATCAAAGACCTCAACATAAAACCAGATACACTAAACCTGTTAAAGGAAAAAGTGGAGAAGAGCCTAGAACTCATTGGTACAGGATACAACTTCCTGGACAGAACACCAACAGCACAGGCTCTAAAATCAACAATCAATAAATGGGACCTCATGAAACTGAAAAGCTTCTGTAAAAGCAAAAGACACTGTCATCAGAACAAAACAACAGCCTACAGATTGGGAAAGGATCTTTACCAACCCTATATCTGACACAGGGCTAATACCCAGCATATATAAAAAACAAAAGAAGTTAAAAAGCAATAAATCAAGTAATTCAATTTAAAAAATGGTGTATGGAGCTAACCAGAGAATTCTCTGTTTAGGAACATCGAATGGCAGAGAAACACTTAAAGAAATGTTCAATATCCTTAGTCATCTGGGAAATGCAAATCAAAACAACCCTGAGATTTCACCTTACACCTATCAGAATGGCTAATTTCAAAAACTCAAGGGACAACACATGCTGGAGAGGATGTGGAGAAAGGGGAACCCTCCTCCACTGCTGTGGGAATGTAAACGTGTACAACCACTCTAGAAATCAGTCTGCAGCTTTCTCAATTAGGAATAGCGCTTCCTCAAGATCCAGCTGTACCACTCCTCGGCATATATCCAAAAGTTGCTCAGTACACAACAGGGATATTTGCTCAACTATGTTCATAGCAGCTTTTTTTATAAATCCAAAATCTGGAAAGAACCCAGATGTCCCTCAATGGAGGAATGAATACAGAAATTATGGTACATTTACACAATGGAAAACTACTCAGCAATTAAAAACAAGGAAATCATGAAAATTGCAGGTGAATGGTGGGAAACAGAAAAAAAAATCATCTTGATTGAGGCATCCCAGAAGCAGAAAGACACATATGGTATAAACTCACTTATAAGTGGATACTAGATATATAATATAGGATAAACATATTAAAATCTGTAAACCTAAAGAAGCTAAGAAAGAAGAAGGAGCCTGGATAAGATGCTCAATCCTCATTCAGAAAGGCAAATGGGACAGACATTGGAAAAGGGAGAAAACAAAGAACAATACAGGAGCCTGCCACAGAGGGCCCCTGAAAGACTCTCCCAAGCAGGGTATCAAACATATGCTGAGATCCATAGCCAAACAACTATAGGACAGTAACACACTATGACTCATCCATTAAGAGTATTTGAACTCCTCATTACCACAAAACAGAGAAGATGAATTTAGCTAAAATGCAAAAAAAAAAAAACCAAAAAAACAAAAAAAACATTTCAGAATCTTACTGAAGAAAGAAATCGAAGAAGATATCAGAAGATGGAAAGATCTCCCGTGCTCATGGATTGGTAGGATTAACATTGTGAAAATGGCCATACTGCCAAAAGCAATCTACAGATTCAATGCAATTCCCATCAAAATACCAACTCAATTCTTTACAGACCTTGAAAAAAAGATTCTCAGCTTCATATGGAGAAACAAAAAACCCAGAATCTCCAAAACGATCCTGTACAACAACAGATCATCTGGAGGTATCTCCATCCCTGATCTCAGGCTGTACTACAGGGCAACAGTAATAAAAACTGCATGGTATTGGCATAGAAACAGAAAGGAGGATCAATGGAACCACATAGAAGACCCAGAAATAAATCCACACACCTATGAATACTCGATATTCGACAAAGAAGCCAATTCCATTCAATGGAAAAAAGACAGCATCTTCAACAAATGGTGCTGGACCAACTGGATGTCTACATGCAGAAAAATGAAAATAGATCCATATTTATCACCCTGCACAAAACTAAAGTCAAAGTGGATCAAGGACCTCAACATAAAACCAGATACCCTAAATCAATTGGAAAAAAAAGTGGGGAACAGCCTAGAACTCATTGGCACAGGAGACAACTTCCTGAACAGAACACCAACAGCACAGGCTCTAAGAGCAACAATCAATAAATGGGACCTCATGAAACTGAAAAGTTTCTGTAAAGCAAAGGATACCGTCATCAAAACAAAACGACTGCCTACAGATTGGGAAAGAATCTTCACTAACCCTTTATCTGACAGAGGACTAATATCCAGTATATACAAAGAACTAAAGAAGCTGAAAAGCAGCAATCCAAGTAATCCAATTAAAAAATGGGGAACAGAGCTAAACAGAGAATTCTCGACAGAGGAATATCGAATGGCAGAAAAACACTTAAAGAAATGCTCATCCTCATTAGCCATCAGGGAAATGCAAATCAAAACGACCCTGAGATATCACCTTACACCCATCAGAATGGCCAAGATGAAAAACTCAAGCGATAACACATGCTGGAGAGGTTGTGGAGAAAGGGGAACCCTGCTCCACTGCTGGTGGGAATGTAAACTGGTACAACCACTCTGGAAAGCTATCTGGCGCTTTCTAAGACAAATAGGAATAGTGCTTCCTCCAGACCCAGCTATACCACTGCTAGGTATATACCCAAAGTTTGTTCAAGTACACAAAAAGGACACTTGCTCAACCATGTTTATAGCAGCTCTATTTGTAATAGCCAGAACCTGGAAACAACCCAGATGTCCATCAACGGTGGAATGGGTACAGAAATTGTGGTATTTTTATACAATGGAATACTACTCAGCAATCAAAAAGGAGGAAATCATGAAATTTGCAGGCAAATGGTGGGATCTAGAAAAGATCATTCTGAGTGAAATATCCCAGAAGGAGAAAGACAAACATGGGATATACTCACTTATATAGACCTATAAGATATGATAAACATAATGAAATCTATACACCTAAAAAAGATAATCAATTGAGCGGACATGGGGTAAGATGATCAATCCTCATTTAGAAAGACAGATGGGATGTGCATTGAACGTATGACAGGAGTCTACTGAGCGCATCTGAAAGACTCTAACTAGCAGTGTTTTCAAAGCAAAGACTCATGACCAAACCTTTGGCAGAGTACAGGGAATCATAAGAAAGAAGGGGAGTTAGTCTGATGGGGAAAGGATAGGAGCTCCACAAGGACCAAATATATCTGGGCACAGGGTCTTTTCTGAGACTGACATTCAACCAAGGACCATGTATGGATATAACCTAGAACCTCCGCTCAGATGTAGCCTGTGGTAGCTCAGTAACCAATTGGTTTCCCAAAGTGAGGGGAACAGGGACTATTTCTAACAGGAACTCAATGACTGGCTCTTTGGTCTCCCCACCCCCGAAGGGAGGAGCAGTCCGGTTAGGCCACAGAGGAGGGCTTTGCAGCCAGTCCTGAAGATACCTGATAAAACAGGATCAGATGAATGGGGAGGAGATCCCCCCCCATCAGTGGACTTGGAAAGGGGCACGGTGGAGATGAGGGAGGGAGGGAGGGAGGGACTGGGAGGGAATGAGGGATCGGGACACGGCTGGGATACAGAGTTAATAAAATGTAACTGATAAAAAAAAAATAAAAGAAAAAAAAAAGAAAAAAAAAAAGATTCTGCAAAGTTGGTTGACTGATGCGAGTTTCTGTCTTACAAAAGCTAGAATTTTATGAATCTGAAGTCAAGTTATCTCGAGTCAAGCTATCATTAGCCCCCTGAATACCCACTTATCACTCACCCCTGTGTTTGGCCTAATATCATTATGACTATCACAGAAATCCTTCTGCACTGTATTAAAAGACTATTAGCTTCCACTAAACCAAAAACGTAGGTCATCAACTAGCATCCAAAACCTACATACAGCAAGGAATACAGTGCTGCTCTGTAACTCAGCTGATATTTTTAGCAATGCATTTGAAGTGTGCCTTGACTTAGGAACATTTTTGTTTCGGCAAATGAGAAAACTTCATGAAGCCATTACCAATTTGCAATTTGGGATTGCCAAACCAATTGTGCTTGTGTCCAGAATACAATCTTCCATCGCCTTCAAATGGAGAGAAGTAGTTTTTGATCTTTCGGAGGATGAAGGCAGGGTGCAGAGGTTTGTTGGAAGAGGATCATTAAAAGGAAAGTCTGCATGGAAATGCTATGTTATAACACAGTCCTTTATATTTTAAAGACTAAATGAACAAAACTGAAATTACATAGTAAAAAATTAGTGTGTAAGAAGTCATGCATGTCATAGTTCTCAGTTAATTTCAGTGCAGTAACCATACTCATGTCTATGTCATGGGTTTTAATAATTCTACCACTGCAGTAATTCTCTCATTTGGCAACATAGTGAGCAGTTATTATACACCCGTGTATTAGCATTAATGTTTTTGTTGTTGTTCTTGACCAGGTCTTCTGATTGTAAACGAAGAGTAAACTCATGAGAAGACACTATTGTTGTTACTTTTCCTTCACCAGACAAAACTTTTAAAGAAAGATATAATGACCAGCACTTGATGTGTGGGGACTGATGAAAAGCTCTGAGGTTTGGAACATATCTTTTTACACTTGATAATGTATTAGAAACAATATCAAGTTTTGAAAAGTCTCCAGTTGTTCCAATTCTTAATACAAAACATGTGTATTAACATGGGTTTTATGATTTCACAAACTATCATTTATTCTGATAGATCTGGAGAGATTTCCCAGAACACCATGAATCCATTATATACATACCAGTTGAGGAAATTATTTGTGTAAGAAAAACTTTTGTTGATTTGATTTTAGTTAGTTCCACATGTGTCAATAAACCCCCGATAGTAGTACATTATTATTTCTCTTTCCTCATACCTGTAGGAAACGCTTCCTGGGGTTCTTCTGTAAATACAATCTTCATTTATTTCTTTATTTTCTTTCAAAAGCTTGTGCACAGAATATATGATGTAGATGTGGGTGTGTTAACAGTGGATGTCATAAAATTCCTAAAGCTTCAAAAGAAACAATCGAAAAATCCCTTTCTAAGGGCAACTCATTGCGTTAGTTCAGCTCCCACCACTTCAAAGGGTCTGGTTTACTTGTTCCAAACCCTTCTTTTTGGCACACTGATCTATTTTTTCTCCATATCTTATCCATATTAGATCATACTTGACTAGCAGACCCACCCACTTGAGATAGTCAAATCATTTGTGTTTTAATTTATATTTGTAATTTTTATATTAGTAATGAAGAATAATAACTCTGACATTTTAGGTTTTGCTCAATAGGAAAATTTTCTCAAACATAAGATAGTAGTCCTATTAGTTCCTGTAACACAGTAAACTTCATCATTCACATATCCCCATCATACTTTAAGACCTGAGGCATTGTCCATGTGTGGTATAGGAACTGCTATCATCCCTTTAAAGAAAAAAGTAAAAATAAAGAAAAATGTGTGATCTTTCGAGCCTCAGCGGAAGTCCTGGTGTTGATCGGGTGTCATTTTCATTTAATTCTGTATTTGTAGTGCTCATGTAAAAATACTAATGTCAAAACCAGGAAGAATTTTGAGTCCTCAAAACTAGATATTTAAAAATGCTCAAAGCAATCAGCATCTTTTAAATCATTGTGTTCAGCTTTTGTCCTCAGTGCAGTAGGGGACTCTTGTTACCCTTCTGTAGATTTCATGTACCATGTTCTTCAAATTATACCAAATATTCCATTATTCCCACCAGTTTTTCTGCCTTGCTCAGGCCGTTCTTTCAGGAGGGACTATGGTGAAGCTCTGCTAAGTGTTGTATATCGGGTGCGAGCTGCTCTCTCCGCTCAGTTACCTAGAACATTACCCACAGCAACATGTGGAGCTAAGTCCTGCTTGGCCGAAGAGAACTGAAATGAAGAAACTTATCTTGAATTTCGGTGAATTCCATGAAATATTTCAAATTGTCCAGTGAAACTGGATAATTTTCCAATGTTATTTTGTTTAATATGTGTGTTCTCAATAAAAAGAAAAAGAAAATACTGTGTCTGTGGAGGAAGAGTGTCAGACACCGCGCTGTGAAGAGTAAAGAGCAAGAACTTCCATTCCGGTGTCCACTTCTCTAATTATGAGCTTGAGAAGCTACTTAGACCTATCAAAACCTGAGATTCTTTCTTCCTTTGCTTAAAAATAATTAACCTCAGCATAGAGTCTAGCTGTGGTCAGAGGTAAGCTCTAAATTTTCTGTGAACATGACAACGCACTAGACTCAGAAATGCCCTATGCCTCCATGCTTGTGAGAATTCTACATTTAGTAAGGGGAACAGGGATTGTCTCTGAAATGAATTCAGTGGCTGTTTCTTTGATCATCTTTCCCTGAGTGTGGGACAGCCTTACCAAGCCACAGAGGAAGACAATGCAACCAGTCCTGATGAGACCTGATAAGAGGAGGACCTTCCCTATCAGTGGACTTAGAAAGGGGCATGGGAGGAGATGAGGGAGGGAAGACAGGATTGGGAGGGAATGAGGAAGGGGCTACAGCTGGGATAAAAATGAATAAATTGTAATAAATAAAAAATTTTAACATGCTGTAAAAAAAAAAAGAAATTGCATGTGAAGTTATGGAATGGTTATGCTCATGCTATTTTCAACTTTGTATCTGCATTCTTTAAATGAACACCATATTTCAAACTTATGGTACGTCAGTGATCTGGGTCTGTCTAAACAAATTGTACAATAAATACCTTCAACTATATAAAGTACATTAAATATAATATGGGTGTTTCTCATTTCTTTTTTCATTGCCTTTTTTTTTTCTTCTTTTTTTTTCAACTTGCACATATTTTATGACCTAATTTTATTGCTGGGAAAGGTTAACTTCCATCAAATAATGTGAAACACAGGTCTTTTGCTTTTCTCACAAAAGCATGGATGAGCGGAAGAAAACAAACAAACAAATGGGAAGTATGGCAGACAGTAAGATCCAGAGCCTGCAAATTTCCAGCTTGATTCTAGCATAATTTCAACCACATAAACACATTTTCCATGACTTGGCAGGTTTTCTTTCTCTGGTCAAATTCCCTTGACTTCTTGCTTGAAAACACATTAATAAGCTGTTATTAATATTCGTTATTATTTTGTCTTTTCGTTAAGCAGTGGTTATTCCTAATTTAGCTGTATACCCCAATCACCACACAGAGACTAGGATTTATTTAACTAACCTAGAGCAAAGTGCTGGGCAATAGTTATTTGATCCTAAACCTCCAAGCCTGCATAGTTTCCTACCATTCAGATTTCACCCTTTATACTTGCTTTTAGTCATATATTAGGTCTGTTCATCTCTCCTCCTGGTTCGAAGTCCTCTCCTGCTGATCCCTGCTCTCCTTTTCCTCCCACTTGCTTCTTTCTCCTCCCCTCTGGACCTTTGTCTCACTCTAATCTCTACAGCACACAGCATTGGCTGGTTGTTTAATTGAAAATACAGAGAACAAATGGTGGCATGTTTACACAAACTTGACACAGGTGATACTTAGAATAAACATCACAATGCAATGCCCTGATTGAAACCAGATAGTGGGGTAGAGAAATCAGCATTTGAATGAACAAGGGTAAACTGTATCCATTCCACAAGAACATTATACCAAAAATAAGCAAACGGGATAAACATGTACTTTCTCAATTATTGAACTTGACTGTCCAGGAACTCTCAGCACCATTCCATTAAGCTGCACACCAGAAATATTCCCCATTTATCTTCTTCTTTCTATTTATTTCTTGCAATTCATTCTCTTTGTAACCCAGCTGTAGCCTCCTCCATCACCTCCCAGTCCAACCCACCCTCCCTCTTCTCCCCATATGCCCCTTCCCTAGTCCACTGATAGAGGAGGACCTCCTTCTCTTCTATCTGACCCTACCCTATCAGGTCTCATCAGGGCTGGCTGCATCATCTTCCTCTATGGCCTGGCAAGGCTGCACCCCATGGGGGGAGACAACCTAGATGTCCATCAACTGAGGAATGATAGAGAAATTGTGGTACATTTACACAATGGAATACTACTCAGCTATTAAAAACAAGGAAATAATGAAGTTTGCAGGCAAATTGTGTGAACTAGAAAAGGTCATCCTCATTGAAGTAACCCAGAAGCAGATAAGCAGATACGGTACATACTCACTTGTAAGTGGATATTAGCCATATAATATAGGATAAACATACTAAAATCTCTAGTGCTAAAGAAGCTAAACAACAAGGAGAACTCAAGGGAAGAGGCTGAAACTTTACTCAGAAGGACAACCACGATAGATACTGGAAGCAAAAGAAGACAGGGACCAGGACAGGAGCCTTCCAGGGGCCATCTGAAAGACTCTACCTATCAGGATATGGAAGGAGATACTGATACTAATAACCTAACTTTGGGCAGAGTGCAGGAAACCTTATGGAAGGGGAGGGAAATAGAAAGACTTTGAGGGGACAGGAGCTCCACAAGGAGACCAAAAGAGCCAAAAGATTCCCCATTTCTTTTGCCAACCATTAGGATAATACACAAATTTAGGTGTTTATAAAAAGCAGGTACACATGAACACAGAAGGGCAAAAGGCATTCACTTCTAACAAGAAAGGTTGCAGTGGCTAACTGTAGAAGGGACAGAAAGACCTTGAAGCAAAAGATTATAAAATAAGTATTGCATTAACAAAGTCTCATGGAAATAATAATAAGTGATTAGAGATTCCAGGATGCAGCTCAGTGGTAAAGTGTATACTTGACATGTACACAGCAATGATCAAAGTTAGATGCTTACCATGCAAACACACACATACAGAGACACCTATAAATGCATTTTAGTGCCTAATAAAAAAGTAAAAACAAAAGAGACTAACATTTTTTGAAGTTGTAGCATCAGATCAACAACCAAAGGCCAAAAGACAATGTAAGCAATCATTATAATACAGTCACAGAGATTGTTTTAGAATGTGTATACATGTGTTAATAGTTACTGAAAATTACATAATTGTTCTTCACCATTGGTCTCATAGATAGTTAGAAGACAAAGTCCCCCAATTATTTGAGCCAATCACTTTATCAAAGGCAAGGCTTAAAATCATAATCTTATCATGTACAAGTTGTGAATTGAAAACAAACTATTGATAACTCTCTTTTGGTTTTCTCTTTTTCTAATTAATTTCAAATACTTTAAAATATTTTGCTTTTTCCCCCTATTTAGCTTCTGTCTAGATGATCTGTCCCTTGGTGAGAGTGGAGTGTTGACGTCTCCCAAGATCATCCTGAGTGAGGTAACCCAGAAGCAGAAAGACACACATGGTATATACTCACTCAAAAGTGGTTATTAGATATATAATATGGGATAAACATAGTAAAATCTATACTTCTAAAGAAGATAAACAACAAAGAAGAGACTAAGGAAGATGCTCAATCCTCATTCAGAAGGACAAACACGTTAGACATCAGAAGTAGGAGAACAGAGAAAAGGACAAGAGCCTACCACAGATGGCCTCTGAAAGACTTCACTGATAGAGGTATCAAAGCATAGGCTGAGATTCATAGACAAACTTTGGGCAGAATGCATAGAATTTCATCAAGGAATGAGGAGATAGAAAGACCTGGAGGGGACAGAAGCTCCAAAAGGAGACCAGCAGAGCCAAAAACACTGGGCCTGGGGGGGGGGGGCGGTCTGCAGAGACTGATAGTCCAACCAAAGACCATGCATGGAGAGGACCTAAAACCCTTGCTCAGATGTAGCCCATAGACTCAGTCTACAAGTTGGCTCCCTGGTAAGGGGAGCAGAGACTGTCTCTGACATGAACTCAGTGGCAGACTCTCTGATCACCTTCCCTTGGGGGCGGGGGCAGCCTTACTAGGCCACAGAGGAAGCCATCAGTCCTGATGAGACATGATAGGCTAAGGTAAGACAGAAGGGGAGAGGACCACTATTAGTGGAATAGGGGAGGGGCATAGGGGATGAAGAGGGAGGGAGGATGGGATTGGGATGAGTTGATAGAGTTGATAGAGGGGGCCACAGCTGAGCAACAAAGTGAATAAATTGTAATACATAATAATAATTAATAAAATGTTGCTTTAATATTTAATGGGTGTGTATACTGTTCCACATTGCTCCCTTTCACCCTTCTTATTCCATCTGTCTTCTCTGTTCTTGTTTCCTGTTCTTTAACTAAATAAATGTTCTACATTCACTTTTTTTAATTATTTTATTTTATTTTTTCTTATCAGTTACATTTTATTAACTCTGTATCCCAGCCGTGTCCCTATCCCTCATTCCCTCCCAGTCCCTCCCTCCCTCATCTCCTCCCTGCCCCTCTCCAAGTCCACTGATAGGGGGGGACCTCCTCCCCATTCATCTGATCCTGTTTTATCAGGTATCTTCAGGACTGGCTGCAAAGCCCTCCTCTGTGGCCTAACAGGACTGCTCCTCCCTTCGGGGGTGGGGAGACCAAAGAGCCAGTCATTGAGTTCCTGTTAGAAATAGTCCTTGTTCCCCTCACTTTGGGAAACCAATTGGTTACTGAGCTACCACAGGCTACATCTGAGCAGAGGTTCTAGGTTATATCCATACATGGTCCTTGGTTGAATGTCAGTCTCAGAAAAGACCCTGTGCCCAGATATATTTGGTCCTTGTGGAGCTCCTATCCTTTCTGTATCAGACTAATCCCAATCTTTCTTATGATTTCCTGTACTCTGCCAAAGGTTTGGTCATGAGTCTTTGCTTTGAAAACACTACTAGTTAGAGTCTTTCAGATGCGCTCAGGAGATTCCTGTCATACTTTCAATGCACATCCCATCTGTCTTTCTAAACGAGGATTGATCATCTTCCCCCATGTCTGCTCTCTTGATTATCTTTTTTAGGTGTATAGATTTCCTTATGTTTATCATATCTTATAGGTCTATATAAGTGAGTATATACTGTGTTTGTGGTACATTTACACAATGGAATACTAGTCAGCAATTAAAAATAAGAGAATCATGAAATTTGCAGGGAAATGGTAGGAACCATATTGTTACTTTTTAAAATAAGATTTTCATACAAATATACTATTAGCACATTTGTATGGATAAGATCCTATGAAGAAGAGAAGTTAATTACGTAGGTGATGTTTTTCCAACATGTTTTAATTATGGTGGTTGATCTGAGGACAAGAATTTGATCTGCTTAAAGACACTGCATGCATGCACAGTCCATATCTCATGTATTCTCCTGAGTAACAAGTTTAGAGAGTTGGTTAGAGTGCATTAAGAGTCTAATGTATGCACAAGTGTGGGTGTGATTCTTAGTTATAAGAAATTGGAAACTGACAAAATTTCATTCGTCTACACAAACTTTCTATTAGCCAGGAGTACATATAAATATTTAAAATTAAATTTACCTAGTAATCAGCCTGCAGCTGCTGTGAATTACCTGATTTACAAAATGTTAGTTTTACATCCCATATAATAAACATAAATTGAATTAAATCATTTTCTTTGAATAGAATCTCCATTTCACAAAAGCTTCTGTTTCAGTGTTATCCCTAAAATATATGATGATCCATTTAGGCTCACACAGTTTTAGCAAAAAGAGTGTAAGGTGCATATTCCAATAGTATGCACCAGTTTGCTGGAGTTAAATTGTTGTGCTGTTTATTGTTATGCTGTGCTGAAATTGGAGACAACTGATAGAGACGTAATTAAAATCCTGCCTGTCAAGGAAGCTTATGAATTATTAAAATCCAGAACCTATTATTCATTCGCAAATTGTTCTCTTTAACTTCTTGTTGCCACATGTGCAGGCCCCATTAAAATGTTAAGCAATTACCCTTCATAACTCAAAACAGCACCTAAAGGGCCTATATGGAAAGCAGAGATAAGGGCTTGTGGCTCAGCTTAAAGACTCCTGAACTGAGACATTAAATGCAGGCAAGAGAGAGGAAGCCTTTACCTTGAGGCTTTCTAATCAGCTAAAGAAGACTTATTCTAGTTAGTTCACTTCAGTTCCTATGTGGTTTTGTCTTTATGAAGTTCAAACACATTTAACTTCAAAACGTTAGCATGTCTCTCTGTACACACACATATTTGTGTACTTATGTTTGTAAATGCATATGTATGCTTACAATGCATGCAATAAAGCTAATTTCATAGTGAGAGGTACATGAATACATATGTATGTTCATCTATATGAAGAATATATCTTTGGATTTTTATGAAAACTGATTAACTGCCTGTTAATTTTATTAAAATATATTAAATAAAATGATTCTTATTCAAGAAGACTTACTTGAGTGTTATTTTGAAGCATAATTTCTTTCATGTGCTTATTTTTTTCCAAGGTAATTTATTTCCAGATGACAGATTTATTTAGTTAATGCTTGACTTCAAAAGCAACAACAATTAGGAAGGGAGGAGGGAGGGGCTTATGGGGGGATGCAAAATGATAAAGTGTAACTAATAAAAGTTAAAAAATAAAAATTGAAAAATAGAAAAGAATTTGTTTTTAATAAATTAGTTTTCCTTAAAAAAAAAAAACAATAACAATATCCACTTATAAGTGAGTATATACCATGCATGTCTTTCTGCTTCTGGGATACCTCACTCAGGATGATTTTTTTTCTAGTTCCCACTATTTGTCTGCAAATTTCATGTTTTCTTGGTTTTTAATTGCTGAGTAGTATTCCATTATATAAATGTAGCACCATTTCTGTATCCATTCCTCCAATGGGGGACATCTGGGTTGTTTCCAGATTCTGGCTATTACAAATAAAGCTGCTACAAACATGGTTGAACAAATGTCCTTGTTGTATATTGAGCACCTTTTGGTTATACGCCTAGGAGTGGTATAGCTCGATCTTGAGGAAGTGCTATTCCTAATTTTCTGAGAAAGCGCCAGATTGATTTCCAAAGTGGTTGTAGAAGTTTACATTCTCACCCTCAATGGAGGAGGGTTACCCTTTCTCCATAACCTTTCCAGCATGTGTTGTCACTTGAGTTTTTGATCTTAGCCATTCTGATGGGTATAAGGTGAAATCTCAGGGTCGTTTTGATTTGTATTTCCCTGATGACTAAGGATATTTAGCATTTCTTTGTTTCTCTGCCATTTGTTGTTCCTCTAATGAGAATTCTCTGTTTAGTTTTGTACCCTGTTTCTTTTAAATTTATTGTCATTTATTACAATTTATTCAATTTGTATCCCAATTGTGTCCACCTCTTTTTGCCTCCCTCCCTCTTTTCCCTTATGCCCCTCCCTTAGTTCACTGATAGGGGAGGTGCTCCTTCCCTTCTAATTGACCCTAGACTGTCAGGTCTCATCAGGACTGGTTGCATTTGATTTGTTGCTTTTTAACTTCTTTATATATTCTGGATATTAGTCCTTTGTCAGATATGGGGTTGGTCTGTAGGCTGTAGTTTTGCTTTGATGACAGTGATTATTAGACATATAGTATAGGATAAACACACTAAAATCTATATACCTATAGAAGCTAAACAAGAAGTAGGACCCTGGGTAAGATGATCAACCCTCCTTCAGAAAGGCAAACAGGATGGACATTGGAAGAGGAAAAAAATGGGAACAGGACAGAAGCCTACCATAGATAGCCTCTGAAAGACTCCACCCAGCAGGGTATCAAAGCAGATTCATGCATGTATCCATGTATGGTCTTTGGTTGGAGAAACAGTCTCATGTAAGACCCTTGTGCCCAGATATATATTGGTCCTTGTGGAGCTTCTGTCCTCTCCAGGTCATGCTAACTCCCCCTTCTTTCACATTATTACCTGTACTCTGCCGAAGGTTTGGTTATGAGTCTCAGTATCTGCTTTGATACACTGGAGGAGCAGCCCTGCTAGGCCGCAGAGGAGGACTTTGCAGCCAGGCCTGAAGATATCTGATAAGCTAGGGTCAGATGAAAAGGGAGGAGGTCCTCCCCTATCAGTGGACTTGGAAAGGGGTAGGGAAAAGATGAAGGAGGGAGGGTGGGATTGGGAGGGAATGAGGGAGCAGGATATAGCTGGGATATAAAGTTAATAAACTGTAACTAATATTAAAAAATAAAAATTTAATTAAAAATAATCTAATATTTCCTCTTAATATTAAGAAATAATTATAATATATAGTTATAATATAATATAAACAAAAAAGTCCAGTGAAAGATAAAGAAGTGATCCATGTACTCCTCTAATTTTTTCTGATACTTTCCTGGATTATTCATTCACAAAAAAGCTCTTTGGATCAGCATTTTTCAGCATTGACTGATGCTCACTGTTTAGAATCAGTATAGGAAAGCTAGCACTAAGCCCAGGAGCAGAGGAAGCCCACAAAAAGAAGTACATTTAAATTCTAAATTCATACCAAGTAGTCTTATGTTCCTACATTCATTTTGAATTTTAAAATCACATAAGACAAAAATAAAAATACAAAAGGAATAAAAAATATGCACTGTGTTAAATTCAAAGGCTGTACAGAAAATTCAAAAGAAAAAGCTTTTGAAGTAAATGAACTCCAAATTTCTCTCTGTTTTCTAAACACCAACCATGAAAGTTTGACTGTAGCTTGCTGGAGTCATTCTTTGTTCTATAACATTTTAAAATTGTGAGTAAAGGTAAAACTGATAGACCAAGTAATGTAAAGTATACAACAAGGACATTTGCTCAGACATGCTCATAGCAGCATTATTTGTAATAGTTAGACTCTAGAAACAAACTAGATGTCCCTCAACTGAAGAAATGGATACAGAAATTGTGATACTTTTCCACAATGGAAAACTACTCAGCAAATAAAAACATGGAAATTATGAAATTTGCAGGCAAATGGTGGGATCTAAAAAAAAATCATCCTGATTGAGGCATCCCAGAAGCAGAAAGACACCCATGGTATATACTCACTTATAAGTGGATAGTAGACATACAATATAGGATAATCATACTAAAATCTGTACACCTAAAGAAGCTAAGCAAAAAGGAGGACCCTGGGAAGATGATCAATCCTCACTCAGAAAGACAAATGGGATGGACACCAAGAGATGAAGAAAACAGGGAATATTACTCAGCTATCAAAAACAAGGCAATCTTGAAGTTTTCAGGCAAATGGATGGAACAAGAAAAGATCATCCTGGGTAACCCAGAAGCAAAAAGACGTGCATGGTATATTGCTCACTTTCAAGTGGATATTAACCATATAATATACAATAACAATACTAAAATCTACAGATCTAAATAAGCTAAACAACAAAGAGGACTCTAGGAAAGTCTTGTAATTCTCATTCAGAATGCAAAACAGTATAGACACTGGAAGTCTTTGAAGAGAGGGAACACGATGGGAGCCTACCACAGATGTCTTCTACTCCACTTCTACTTCTACTCCCAGCATGGGATCAAAGCAGATGCAGAGACTCACAGCCAGACTTGGAACAGAGCACAGGGAGCCTTATGGAAGAAGGGAATATGGAAGGACCCAGAGGAAACAGAAGACCCACAAGGAGAACAACAAAGCCAAAATAGCTGGGCCCTGGAGCGACTGCACATACTGATGCATCAGTCCAAGACCATGCATAGAGAGGACCTAGACTCCTTCCTCAGATGAAGCCCATAGACAGCTCAGGCTCCATGTGGGTTCCCTAGTAAGAGCAGAAGAGACAGTCTCAGACATGAACTCAGTTACCTGCTCCTTGATCACCTTTCTGTTGTGGGGTGACCTAGTAACCCCACAAAGGAAGAAGATCCAGATAGTCCTGATGGTACCTGATAGGCTAGGGTCAGTCAGTAGGGGAGGAGGACTTCCCCTATCAGTGGACTAGGAAAGAGGGATATGGAGGAAGAAGGAGGGAGAATAGGACAGGGAAGAGATGAGAGAAGGGGCTACAACTGGGATACAAAGTGAATAAATTGTAAAAAAAATAATTATATATATATATATATATACACACAAGATGATATATATCTATATTTATACACATCTATGCATATATAGGTATAATCTTAACAGATACTGGGTAGATTTATTACATTCCAAAGAACAAAACTGATTATGGTTGCTCATACTATCAATGATGGGGGATGGTGTTTTTCAGTTTCTGCAATAGTGTTTTGAGGACATCACTTCTGAATACTAAGAAGGCACGAGGGCTGAAAGAAGCCTCTAAAGGTCTTTGAGATTTTTTTTTAATCAATAAAATAAATTCAAGTCTAAATTGACTTACCCAAAACCAGAGACACTATGCTAACTATGGCATATGTAACTGTCCAAAGCAAGTGGTGAAAGACTATAGTGGTTCCTATTCCTTATTTAACTACGAAGATTCATCCACTCTAAAGTTAGTGAGTACAAAGATTCATCCACTCTAAAGTTAGTGAGTAAGAAACAAAGTAATAGAATATGACAGGAATTACAGAGAAAATCTTTCTGGAATTATTTTTTATTCTAATGTGATAGGTACCATGACTATAATTTGAAGGCATGAGGATTGAGGTTAATGTGTTTCAGGGAAGAGGGTATCATCCATTGCACAGCACACGTCTTGAATGCTTACTGACTACAAAATAGGCAAATCATAATACAAAGCCTTATGAGGTTGACCTTTCCAGACATTTTTTTTCATTTCTTCTTTGAGAAAAATATTGCTGATACAGAGCATATGCTGACTGAAAAAGAGTAATCTCTAGTCTACAATGAGGTTATTGAATCCAACTGAAAATAATCCCTCTTCCAATGTCCATCCTGTTTGTCTTTCTGAATTAGGATTGATCATCTTACCCACGGTCCTTCTTCTCTCTGAGCTTCTTTAGGTGTACTGATTTTAGTATGTTTATCCTATATTATATGTCTAATATACACTTATAAATGAGTATATACCATGTGTGTCTTTCTGCTTCTGGGATACCTCACTCAGGATGATCTTTTCCAGTTCCCACCATTTGCCTGCAAAGTTCATGATTTCCTTGTTTTTAATTGCTGAGTAGTATTCCATTGTGAAAATGTACCACAATTTCTGTATCCATTCCTCAGTTGAGGGACATCTTGGTTGTTTCCAGCTTTCGGCTATTACGAATGAAGCTGCTAAGAGCATGGTTGAGCAAATGTCCTTGCTGTATATTTGCACATATTTTGGATATGTGCGTAAGAGTGGAATAGCTGGATCTTGAGGTAGCATTATTCCTAATTTTCTGAGAAAGCACCAGATTGATTTCCAAAGTGGTTGTACAAGTTTACATTCCCACCAGCAATGGAGGGGTGTTCTCCTTTCTCCACATCCTGTCCAGCATGTATTGTCACTCTAGACAGACATAAGAAGAGAGAGAAAACAGGCAACAAGACAGAAGCCTACCACAGAGGGTAAAACATACCAGAACTTATAATTATTTAAGGTTTAATAATAATGAATAGTATTTATCATCAGTGAAATTTTATTGTAGAACAACTTAGAAGCTCCAAATGTTTTCATTTAAAAAATATATACATTCATGAAATTAAGTATAAATATAGAATAAAAACTAAATATGACTTTATGTATTTGTATATAATATCATTGAGACATTTATATTATATACTTATAAGGCTAAGCTATGAAGGAAAATTCGGTAAACCAGCAATATTTATTTATTTATCCAATAGTAAGATATTCAAAGACATGGAAGAGGCAGCCATAGCAGTAAAGAATAAAAAAGAAGGTGTGATTTGTGCCTAACAGGTTAGATGAAACAAATCAAATTAAAAGTTTAATGTTAAACTCTAAGAAATGTACAAAACTCTTGTTTTCCATTAACACACTAACATGGCAGGTAAAGCTATTGTCAAACTACTAAAATTAAAAGTATATAAAATATCATAATAATAAGGAATATCAAATTGGATTATGATACATATTACAAGCAAGAATAGTGTAAAACATAAACTGTGTTCATTTTTTATTATTGCCTTTTAGCCCATTATCTACAGTGCTTGATCTTACCTTCTTTAAAGACCCCCTTTTGTATGCAATTTACTAGGGGACCCATATGAAGACAGAGCGGCCAATAGGCTACATCTGTGTAGGGAGGCTTAGGTATCAACCCCTAACACTGCTTTAAATGCTCTGCTGTACTTGCAGATGAGAGCCCAGTGTGCCTGTTCCCTGGGCGGCTCCAACCGGATGCTGATGGACACAGACACAGAGACTCAGAGCCAAACATTGGGTGGAGCTCTGGGAGTCTTGGGGAAGAGTTGGGAAAGCACAGAAGGACCCAAAGGGGACAGGATCTTTGCAAGAAGACAAACAGAGCCAACAGACAGAGGGGGACCTGTGGAGACTCAGGCACCAGCCACAGACCATGGAAGGTCAATTTATTTGAGAGTCACAATCTCAGATTTTCTGTAATTAAACTATCAGTTCATGTAATGTGGTTGATAAAAGCTATTAAATCTTACTTTATTGAGTAATGTTTCATATTTAGGTAAACTATGTAAGTAAAATGCTTTTATAGTGGCATAAAATACAGCCAATACTTTGCTGCTGTTGTGACAGGTTACAAGTTTCTTTAAAGTGATAAACAATGTGCACCTTCGTATCCCTCAAACTATGAGAGAAAAGAAAATTTTCCCTTAAAAACAGTCTGATAAATGTGATTAAAAAATAATTAATTGAACCTCCATCATCACACTTTTATGATAGAGCCTCTGTAGCAGACTGTCACACATTACGACACTATCTTTAGAATGTTCTGCTGATTTTACATCTTTCTTTTTTAATTCAACAACCAGATGAAAATGGCCCAACTCATGATTCATCTCATAATTTATCAGGGAGGTCACTCAAGGTACATTCCTGCACACAAAGGTTATGTTCAAAAATCCTTTCCAGGAGTAAATTGCTTCAGAATTTCACTAAGAAATCTTTCTATGTCATTAGATCCTTTCAAAAAGTGTCCTTTCTTGTTGAAGTGAGTCAGTCTAGCACATTGTTGGTGTACAGACAGACAAACAGAATGAAAATATCATGTTTGCAGAAATGAGGACCTGGAGCAAAGCAGCTCACTAAAAGTTTGTTGGAGGGATGAAGGAGGGGAACTCCTTCATTTGAGAGAGAAACTCAAATCTGAAACGGATATGAAGGCATAATTACAAAGAAAGAAATATTTAATTAAAATCTCGTGCCTATCCAGAGGTAAAAACACAGTTGGAAAGCAGGGGATTTTCCATCTGCAGCTATAACAGTCTACACATAACAGAGATTAAAAAGTTCTCATAGATGTTGTGCCAGCCTTTCTCTTTCATTGTCTGCTAGAAGGAAGGGATCTACCACTGTGCTAAGATATCTGGAGAAGTCCCAGCATAAGCTGTTGGAGCCATTACAGCATTTAACAGCTGTTAAAAGAGGAGGCCCTTTGCAAACATCCTGGTTGGAAACTTAGAAGAAGGCTTGGCCTCTGTGGTGTAGGAGGTAGAATCCTACTGTGGACTGATTGCCATGCACACTGCTTTGAGTGTTTCAGAACCTTCTACAGTACAACATTTATGTGGGAGAAATCTGTTTTCCAGAAATATGTGCAATGAAAAATATTTGGAGAATAGAGTCTTCAGAGCTCAGAACCTCCCTTTACAGTGCTTGTGAACTGTGGTGATAGAGTATAAACTCAAAATTCATGTTTGTTGATTCACAAGCAGGAGAAGGAGAGGTCATGACTTTTTGGTCCAGAGTTGATATTTAGGATTAGTATAACCTGATTAAAATGTGGATGTTTGGTCTGAGTTTAAATTCATAGAAAATATACTCTTTGGGAGAAGGAAAAGCCTGTTTTCAAGTAAGCAAGTAAAAAACCAAAAACAAAAAACAGATGATCGGACTATTTCATGATGCACTGGAAACAAACCTACTTTAATAGAAATGTGAGCATTGGCAGAAAAAACAAATCTCAGACAAGCTTTAAGAGGGCTGAACTGCAGAGGATAAGGGCCTCACTTTCGTTACACTTCTTTGTCTTGATTTTCTATTCCTAGCTGAGGTTGTCTGTGTGGTTTAATGATTCTATGCTGTTTTCATTACAGTATACAACTTGATAAATATTAGATAAGTTTTACAGCTTCCCTGAGTGCAAGCTGATCCTCAGAGGCAACCTCTGCCCATTCAGGACTGAGAAGTCTCTCATTGTTGTTACACATCACCTGAATATCCAGCACCAAATGCAACAGTACAATCTATTTTCCCTTCAGGATTTCTGAACACTCTGTCAAGTGCTGCAAATTTATTAATTTCAATGATTCACGTAAATATATAGAGATTCTGACTTTTAGTTTTGTAGACTGTTTTCTTGGTTGCATGAATATCTCCTGGCTCATTAAAAAATGGGGCCATTACATACGAAAAATTGTAGTTATTTACAGTGGTGTTTACAAAATGCACACTAAAATAAAATTTGAATTTTTGAATATAAAAACTTTCCAATTACCTTAGTGTTTAGCTTTTTTGGGTCTGTAAATTTTAGTAGAGCTAAGGAAGACCCTAGGGAGGATGATTAAATCTCACTATGAACAAGTATGCAGGATAGACACCAAAAGTGGTAGAAGAGAGGAAAATAGAGGGTCCTCTGAAAGGCTCCACCCAACAGGGGATCCAAGCAGATTCTGAGACTCACAGCCAATCTTTGGGCAGAGTGCAGGATGTCTTATGGAAGATGATGGGGGTGGGATAGAGGGATATGGAGGGAACAGGAACCCCACAAGGAGACCAACGAAGCTAAAAAAAGATCTGAGCCTTGTGAGTCCTGCAGAGAGTGATGCACCAATCAAAATGCACCACGCATGAAGAAGACCTAGACACCCTGCTCAAATATAGACCGTGGGCAGCTCAGTTTCCATGTGGGTACCTGAGTAAGGGGAGCAGGGACTTCCTCTATCCGGAACTACAGTGCCTGTTCTTTGATCACTTGCTCCTGGGGTTGAGGTCTTGACAGGCCACAAAGGACAAGAATCCAGACAGTCCTGATGAGATTTGATAAACTAGAGACAGATGGCAGTGGAGTAGAACTCCCCTTTCAGTGGATTAGGGGAAGGGGGTAGGAGAAAGAGGAGAATGATGACAGGACTGGGAGGAGTTAAGGGATCTGGCTTCAGTCAGGATATAAAATGAATAAATTGTGAAGAAAAATAAAAATGTGTCCTTTTTTTTCCAATCTATTACCTGAATGCCCTAACCACCTAGAGTCACACATGCATAAATTCATTAGCATGTAGGTGACGTGTACTTTGTCCTCTATCTTTATCCCGCTGAAAGGGCGGAGCCAGAGGATGGCTGCTGTGTGGTCTGTCACACACTGCAGGAAGTTTCAGGCATGTCTGAGACACCTGAGAGCAACGCAAAGAAAAACCAAGCCTTAAGAACCTAGTGAAGTCGTACTTTTAGTTTGAACATCTGAGATAAAATTCTTGTGACTTAAGTGGACCTACAAAGCTCTTGTAATAGAAAAAGAATGACATAAATCAGCCCACACTTAAGTATTTGATTATATACAGGCCAGTGAGGATTGTGTGACCATCTCCAAAACAAACAGAAAGTAAGCAAGGGTACCAAGCTATTTCTAGAAAATACATGTAAACACACTTATTGGAAATAAAGGAAAAGCAAATAATAAGATATCATTTAAAGCAGTGCATTCGCTTCTTCCAGGGATGGTCCTAACTCAACAATTCTGGCCAGAGTACACTAATGGAAGAATTTTATTGACCCTCCAGATGTTTACACATCTGCGGTACACCTATTTAAACACAACTATTGGAGGGTCTGAAAAGAATAAGACTCTAATATATTGTAAGTTCTTTTGTAAAATATTTGCTTTGTCATCAAAGAAATTTAATGCAATAATGTATCACACAATATATATTTCACTCATTCTTTTGCAGAAGAATTCAATTTTAAAGATGTAACCACACTGTTCTAACTCTTAAATCAAAATCAGTTTCTTATTTTACAAAGTTGATAGCAAATAGGTTCCTTAATTATGTATACATTAGTGATCAAGTGATACAAAAGAGGCTATATTTTAATATGTTAACTTCAATCCTCATTTTCTAGTATCAAACCGTCTTAAATAATTGCCTATAGCATATCATCAAAAGAAGCAGTATATGTCATATTAAGAAAGGCAGCGACATGGTCTTACCCTGGAAACTTTCATAAGTACCCACTTTTGAAAACAACCACTCTGGAAATCAATCTGGCGCTTTCTCAAACAACTAGGAATAGCACTTCCTCAAGACCCAGCCATACCACTCCTAGGCATATATCCAAAAGAGGCTCGAGTACACAATAAGGACATTTGCTCAACCATGTTTATAGCAGCTTTATTTGTAATAGCCAGAAGCTGGAAACAGCCCAGATGCCCCTCAACTGAAGAATGGATGCAGAAATTGTGGTACATCTACACAATGGAGTATTACTCACAACGAAAAATAAGGAAATCATGAAATTTGTAGGTAAATAGTGGGACCTAGAAAGGATCATCCTGAGTGAGCTGTCCCAGAAGCAGAAAGATACACACGGTATATACTCATTCATATAGACATAACATAGCATACACCTACTAAAAACTGTACATCTAAAGAAACTAAGCAAGAGAGAGGACCCTGACTAAAATGCTCAATTCCCATCCTGAAAGGCAAAGAGGCTGGACATCAGAAGATAAAGAAAACAGGAAACAACCTAGGAACCTGCCACAGAGGGCCTCTGAAAGCCTCTGCCCTTCAGACTATCAAAGCAGATGCTGAGCCTGATTGTCAACTGTCGGGCAGAGTGCATGGAATTTTATGTAAGAACTGGGAAATAGTAAGAGCTGGAGAGGACAGGGTCTCCACAAGGAGAGCAACAGAACAAGAAAATTTGAACATAGGGAATTTCCCAGAGACTCATACTCCAACCAAGGACTATTCATGGAGATAACCTAGAACCCCTGCACAGATGTAGCCCATGGCAGTTCAGTGTCCAAGTGGGTTACATAGTAAAGGGAAGAGGGACTGCCTCTGACATAATCTGATTGGCCTGCTCTTTGATCACCTCCCCCTGAGGAGGGAGCAGCCTTACCACGCCACAGAAGATGACAATGCAGGCACTCCTGAGGTGATCTGATAGACTAAGATCAGAAGGAAGGAGAAGAGGACCTCCCCTATCAGTGAACTTGGGGAGGGGCATGCATGAGGAAGGGGAAGGGAGAGTGCGATGGGGAGGGAAGGATGGGGGATACAAAATTAATAAAGTGTAATTAATAATAAAAAAAAATCCAAAACAAACAAAAACAAACTCTTTTGCTTTCATATGATTCCCTGCACTCTGCCAAGGGTTTGGTTATGAGTCTTAGTATCTGCTTTGATACTCTGTTAGGTACAGAGGTCTTCTGCGGTAGGCTCCTGGCCTGTTATTTGTTTTCTCCTACCTCCAATGCCCATTCCATTTGTCTTTATGAAAGAAGGGGGAGTTAGTATGATGTGGAAAGGATAGGAGCTCCACAAGGACCAGGGGTCTTTTCTGAGACTTTTTCTCCAAACAAGGACCATGTATGGATATAACCTAGAACCCTTGCTCAGATGTAGCCTGTGTTAGCTCAGTAACCAATTGGTTTCCCGTGGTAAGGGGAACAGGGACTATTTATGACAGGAATTCAATGGCAGGCTCTTTGATCTCCCCACACTCCAAGGGAGGAGGCCACAGAGGAATACCCAGTCCTGAAGATACCTGATAAAACAGGGTCAGATGAAAGGGGAGGAGGTCCTCCCCAAGCACTGGACTTGGAAAGGGTCAGGGAGGAGATGAAGGAGGGAGGGGCTGGGAAGGAATGAGAGAGCAGGATATAGCTGGGATACAGAGTTAATAAAATGTAACTAAAAATAAAAATAAAAAAGAACAGCAAAAAAAAACTCTTTTGCAAATAATTATATATCCTTTCTAGTAAATCTCATTGAAGTATTTGAACATAACAATGTCGCTTATTACCCCAGCCATGAAATAATTTATTCCACAGATAGAATACTCCATGTACTGATTCCAAATACTTTGCATTTCTTAATATATGAGTTGGATTTCTACAACCAGGCACTGGGATCAAAGTATTGCTGACACCTATGAGATGACAGTAAAATCGAGATGCAAAACCTTAATAAGACTATATAGTATTTTATGCTCATTGTTCCCTGAAATATTATAAATTTTATATCCACCTTCCAATCAATTATTTTCTTTTCCAGATGTCTGGTGAATAGCCTCACTAATACTTAATTTATATTTCAAAAAAGATGGATATGATTTTCATTATTAGTGAAAGAGGTTTAAAAGATTGAGGATATTTTCCAGCATAAACCCACTGAAAAATAAGCAACATTCGCTATCCCTACCTTTATTATTTTTCCTGTATATGTATGTATGCCTATGTACAAGTTATTTTCCTCGGGTGCTACTTACCATTTTTTGGACAGTCTTTCACTATCCAGGTGTTTACCTGGTAGTTTTGGCCAACTTCTAGAGACTCTCCCAACCTCTTGGTCCCCAGTACTGGGAATACAACTCCCCCACTTCTCCAAGCCTATCTTCCGTACCTGGGTCCTGAGAACCTTACACGGATCTCACGCATGTACAGAAATAACTGGCTGAGCTATACCCAAACTTCTTCCTGACTTCTTTAATGCATAGATGAAAAGACAGTGGCTGAAAAAATTTCAAATACTTTGATCTCCTCACAACATGACCGCAAACCTTGGCTTGCTTTATCATTATCTGAGCCATAACTGATTGCTACCAGTGTCTTCACTTGAGCAGTCACAAGCAAGTGTCAAAAGTGTCAGTTTTGCACTTTCCCCAATGTGTGACTTATATAGTAGCAATCCTGTAAAGTTTACAATGAAGTACCGAGGACTCTTTATTCCAGAGTCATAGTTTTGTTTGCAATTTCAAATACTCATTTTCACAATTGGGAGGCAGTCCCACTCTCCACTTAAATTATAACTGTTCTTACTTAGATTGTTTCTGGCTTCCTGGTTATTGCTTTAGCTTTCTTTCTTTTTATGGACAGTTCAGGGAACTGTGCTTCACGATTTTGCATTTTCATTGACTGAGTTTTTCTGTAATACTTTCCATCTGCTGCAAAGACCCTTCCATCCCTGATGAGAGGAAAGGACTATAGTTGTATGTGAGTATAAGGACGAGTATTTAGAGTGTTGTTAAAGATTATGCTGGTTTGATAAAGTGGTCATTGTAGATTGTTTTTCCGAGATCCATAACTTCATTATCCCTGGGTAGTACCAGGCATGATTTCTTTTCTGTTGAACAAGCCTTAAGTCCAATTATAGAGCTGTTGGTTACTGCCAAGATACGTGGCCATTTTACACACTTAGAATTACTGTACTATACTTCTCTTTGCTCTCCTTTTAAGCATCGTAGCTAGGTAGGACTGCTTTTGCTTCCAAAGCTTGCATGGGTCCTTACGATATGGAAAAAGGTAGTTGTTAGGCCAGTTCCAGGTCTTTCGGGGTCTTCATGTGAAGTTCACTGCATCTTCAGCATTAAGGGCTTACCTTCACATCTGAGCAGAACCAAGAGCAATAGCAATAAATTTTGATTTTTGTGGATTCTTTTAGACAGCTCTGACAAACAACTCAAAAGAGGGCTTCTCAGGCCTCATGTTAGGCTTTTAGGTAGCTTTCCTATGGCTCTTGAAAGGAACATTGTCTGTCCAGACTGGAAAATTTCATTTAAACTATTCAGAAACTTGCGTATACTGTCACACTGTATGTTCTATATATGGATAACTTCACGTAAACTGTTCATAGATGTAAGGGTAGTATCTCTGTGACATATATCACTTCATTGGTTGTCAAAGTTGATTTTGCTGATCTGGCTCGCTATGTAAATAGCCCATTCCTTCCTCAACCCTCTCAAAGCTGAGTGCTCTGGAGAGAAGACAGTTCCTCTTTAGTTAAGGGTATATGATGGCTGCAGTCTCCTGCTGGAGCCTACGTACAAGCTTTTCATTGAGTCCTACAAAATTAGCTAATGAGCAGTTACATCGTTATATGTATAATATTTTTTGTTGTCTGATTAAGCTACAAAGATATTTGAAAATAAAATGTCAAAAGTTTTTAGGAAAAAAATGAGAAAAAAAGAAGCCAAACAAATAAGAAGTATAGTGGCTGGTAAGATGGTTCAGTAGTTAATAGCACTAGCTCTTGTTCCATACCTGTTTTTAATTTTTATATTTATTTTATTATTATCATTTATTACAATTTATTCAGTTTGTATCCCAGCTTGGGCTGCTCCATCATCTCCTCACAATCCCCCTCCCTACCTTTTCTCCCACTATGCCCCTCTTCCAGTCCACCGATAAGGGAAGTCCTGTTCCCCTTCCCCTCTGACCCTAGCCTATCAGGTCTCATCAGCACTGGTTTCACTGTCTTCCTCTATGGCTTGACAAGGCTGCACCCCTCAAAAAGAGGTGATCAGAGATCCTGCCACTGAGTTCATGCCAGAGAAACTTCCTGTTCACATTACTAGGAATCCCACTTGGAGACTGAGTCTATGGGCTACATCTGAGCCAGGGTTTGAGGACCTCTCCATGCATTGTCCTTGGTTGGGCCACAATTCTCATCAGGGCCTCCAGACCAGAGCTCAGGTTTTCTGTTATTTGTTTGTTGGTTGGTTTTGGCTCTCTTGGACTCCCTTTGGAGTTCCTGTCCCCTCCAGATCTTTCTATCTCTCTCTTCTTTCATAAGATTCCCTGAACTCTGCCCAAAGATTGGCTATGCATCTCAGCATCTGCTTTGATACACTGCTGGGTAGAGTCTTTCAGAGGCCCTCTGTGGTAGGCTCCTGTCCTGTTCCTAGATTTCTCCCTCTTCCAATGTCTATCCCATTTGCCTTTCTGAATGAGGACTGAGCATCTTACCCAGGCTCTTCCATCTTGCTTAACTTCTTTGGGTGTACAGATTTTAGTATGATTATCCTATATTATATGTCTAATATCCATTTATAAGTGAGTATATACCATGTGTGTCTTTCTGCTTCTGGGATACCTCACTCAGGATGATCTTTTCTAGCTTCCATGATTTGCCAGCAAATTTAATTATTTCCTTGTTTTTAATTGCTGCGTAGTATTCCATTGTATAAATGTACCACAATTTGTGCATCTATTCCTCTGTTGAGGGGCATCTGGGTTGTTTCCAGATTCTGGCTATTACAAATAAAGCTGCTGTGAACATGGTTGAGCAAATGTCCTTCACATCGTTCTTATAGGATCTCAGAGACAAGGGAAGCAAGGGAAATGCATAGCTCACACTCTCTGCTGTGCTGAGTAACACACCTTTTATTTATGTCTCAGGAGTCCTGAGTAGTCTAGCACATATGGCTAGAAGTTGCAACACTGACTTGTTAACTTTCCATTAAGACAAAATCTTTGAAACTTTCATAGTTTCAAGAAACATTTCTTTTAATTAAAGAAGTATGAAAATAAGTACACATAGTTATATATTCTTCATGAGATTCTCAATTGCTTGTTTCACATTTTTCTAAATTGTCACTGAATATATTTTAAAAAGCATTCCTTTTAAAATCTATTCAAAGCAGACCACTTTAAAATGAAATTGCTAAAAGCTATGAATAAGCTTTAGAGAAGAGATAACATTTTAAAATTCTCATGTAAATTTCCTAATATGAATATTTTCTTGATTACAGCATAAGAAATATTTCCTAATTATAATGTACAAACTAGCATTACTTATGAATATATTCTAAGGTAAATGTGTGTTAATGTGAAAATAACCTAAAAATAATTTGTCTCAAGGTAAGGCTCCCAATGATATGAACCAGATAATCTATCTTTATTAAATATTTTAGCATTAGACTCAAGAAAGAAAGCCACACAGTCGTCAAATAGAATCTTTAGATAACTTCAGAAACAGAAGAATGACAATGTTGTTCCACAACAAAACAATATTCTATTTCTAATAAATAATAAAATCTTTAGATCTGGCTTGCCTAATACACATGTTAAGTACCATTGTACAAGGCCGGGGAATGATATATTAACCCTGCACAGATGTAGCCATGGCAGCTCAGTGTCCAAGTGGGTTCCTAGGTAAAGGGAACAGGGACTGACTGCCTCTGACATCATCTGATTGGCCTGCTCTTTGATCACCTCCCTCTGAGTGGGGGAGCAGCCTTACCAGGCCACAGAAGATGACAATGTAGCCACTCCTGATGAGACATGGGAGACTAGGATCAGAGGGAAGGGGAGGAGGACCTCCCCTCTCAGTAGACTGGGGGAGGCGAATGGAAGGAGATGAAGGAGGGAGGATGGGACTAGGAGGGAATGAGGAAGGGGGCTACAGCTGGGATACAACGTGAATAAACTATAATTAATATAAAAATTAAAATAATTTTTTTCATCTTTCTTTTTTTTAATTTTATTTTTCTTATTAGTTACATTTTGTTAACTCTGTGTCCCAGCTGTATCCCGCTCCCTCATTCCCTCCCCAACCCCAAACTCCCTCCCTGGTCTCCTCCCTGCCCCTTTCCAAGTCCACTGATAGGGGAGGACCTCCTCCCCTTTCATTTGACCCTGTTTTATCAGGTATCTTTTTTTTAAAGTATAATAATAAAAATTCAATGCATTAATTTTTATCTTAGGAAAAGAATGCTTAATGTTATTTGAAAATGCAATAAAATTACATTAAGAATAAAAGCGTGTTGCTCATTGGAATATTTTGTTTTAAAAGAGAGCAAATGCCCCTCAAAGTAAGCATTAAGATACCCCTCAGCGTGTTTGTTCACACAAGATGACTCCTTTCAATTATAATTTTAATTTAAACTTTCATCTTTTATTGCCGAATGTATAGGGTATGATAAGTTAACATCTGGGAGTTAGTAGGAAACAAATGATGGGAATGTGTACTATCAGAGTATGTAAGCTGTGCTTCTCTATCATCCAGAGACGTGTCTGTAATAGGCTATAGAAATGACAGAAACACCACATAAAAAGTTTAAGATGCTGTTATTTGAAATGAAATCTACATACAAAGTTCAGCTCTATGAAGTCATATTTTCTACACAATTGTAGATATAAGCTGTTCCTTGGCATTATGTAAACTGGATAATATATAAGAAGGAAATGTGACACACTTTAATCACTACCTTAAATAATATTACTTTTGTCATCTCTAGTATGCAAATGGAATGTATAGAAAAATCTATAGATTACTGGCTTTTACTGTGCTATTGTATTGTGATTTAAAATTTAGATTGGTTAAAACTTTAATAATGAATTTTTTTATATTCAATACTACATTAGGAGCTTATAAAATTTAAAAAGATGACTTTCTTTTTTTTCTTTTTTTTTTTATTTTTCTTTATTTGTTACACTTTACTCACTTTGTATCCCTCCCGTGGTTCCCTTCCTCATCCCATCCCAATCCCTCCCTTCCTCCACCCTCTGCCTGCATGCCCCTCCCCAAGTCCACTGATAGGGGAGGACTTCTTTTCCTTCCTTCTGATCCTAGTCAATTAGGTCTCATCAGGAGTGGCTGCCTTGTCTTCTTCTGTGGCCTGGTAAGGCTGCTCCCCCCTCAGGGGGAGGTAATTAAAGAGCAGGCCAATCAGTTCATGTCAGAGACAGTCTCTGTTCCTATTACAATGGAACCCACTTGGATACTGAACTGCCATGGGCTACATCTGTGCAGGGGTCTTAGGTTATCTCCATGCATAGTCCTTGGTTAGAATAGCAGTCTCAGGAAAGACCCCTGTGCTCAGAATTTTTTGGTTCTGTTGCTCTCCTTATGGAGTTCCTGTCCTCTCCAGATCTTACTGTTTCCCACTTCTTTCCTAAGATTCCCTGCACTCTGCCCAAAGGTTGCTCATAAGTCTCAGTATCTACATTGATAGTCTTCAGGGCAGAGCTTTTCAGAGGTCCACTGTGTCAGGCTCCTGACTTGTTCCCTCTTTTCTCTTTCTGATGTCCAGCCTCTTTGCCTTTCAGGATAGGAATTGAGCATTTTATCAAGAGTTCTCTCTCTTGATTAGTTTCTTTAGGTGTACAGATTTTAGGTTTATCCTATATTACATGTCTATATGAGTGAGTATATACCATGTGCATCTTTCTGCTTCTTGGATACCTCACTCAGGATGAGCTTTTCCAGATCCCACCATTTACCTGCAAATTTCATGATTTCCTTGTTTTTTATTGCTGAGTAATATTCCGGTCTGTAAATATACCACAATTTGTGCATCCATTCCTCCACTGAGGGGCATCTGGGCTGTTTCATGCTTCTGGCTATTACAAATAAGGCTGCTACAAACATGGTTGAGCAAATGTCCTTATTGTGTACTTGAGCCTCTTTTGGATATATGCCTGGGAGTGGTATGGCTGGATCTTGAGGAAGCACTATTCCTAGTTGTCTGAGGAAGCACCAGATTGATTTCCAGAGTGGTTGTACAAGTTTACATTCCCACCAGCAGTGGAGGAGGGTTTCCCTTTCTCCACAACCTCTCCTGCTTGTGTTGTCACTTGAGTTTTTGATCTTAGCCATTCTGATGGGTGTAAGGTGAAATCTTAGGGTCGTTTTGATTTGCATTTCCCTGATGGCTAATAAGGTTGAGTATTTCTTTAAGTGTTTTTCTGCCATTCGATATTCCTCTGCAGAGAATTCTCTGTTTAGCTCTGTACCCCATTTTTTAATTGGATTACTTGATTTTTTGCTGTTTAACGTCTTTAGTTCTTTATATATACCTGGATATTAGCCCTCTGTCCGATATAGGGTTGGTGAAGATCTTTTCCCAATCTGTAGACTGTCATTTTGTTCTGAGGACAGTATCCTTTGCTTTATAGAAGCTTTTTCAGTTTCATGAGGTCCCATTTATTGATTGTTGCTCTTAGAGCCTGTGCTGTTGGTGTTCTGTTCAGGATGTTGTCTCCTGTGCCAATGAGTTCAAGGGTATTCCCCACTTTTTCTTCTAAGCGGTTTAGTGTGTACAAAGGACAAAAGGGCCGAGAAAGAAATTAGGGAAAAAACACCCTTCACAATAGCCCCAAAGAACATAAAATACCTTGGTGTGAACCTAACCAAGCACGTCAAAGACTTGTATGAAAAAAATTTCCAGTCTCTGGAGAAAGAATTAGAAGAAGATATCAGAAGATGGAAAGATCTCCCATGCTCATGGCTTGGCAGGATTAACATAGTAAAAATGGCCATCTTACCAAAAGCAATCTACAGATTCAATGCAATTCCCATCAAGTTACCAACATAATTCTTTACAGATCTTGAAAGAAAAATTCTCACCTTCATATGGAACAACAAGAAACCCAGAATTGCTAAAACAATTCTCTACAGTAAAAGATCTTCAGGAGGTATCTGCAACCCTTATCTCAAGCTGTACTATAGAGCAGCAATACTAAAAACTGCATGGTACTGGCATAGAAACAGACTGGTTGATCAATGGAATCGAATAGAAGACCCTGACATAAATCCACTCACTTATGGACACCTGATTTTTGACAAAGATGCCAAATCCATTCAATGGAAAAAAGACAGCATCTTCAACAAATGGTGCTGGTCTAACTGGAAGTCTACATGTAGAAAAATGCAAATAGATCCATACTTCACCCTGCACAAAACTAAGTCCAAGTGGATCAAAGACCTCAACATAAAACTAGATACACTAAACTGCTTAGAGTTTCTTATTTTTAAAGTACTTGTTTACTTTCAACTTATTTGAAAGTTGTAGCATAGCTATGACTCCTAACATCAATTAAACACTTATTTAATGCTTTCCTAAAGAGGAATGATTATTACTAGTTCAGATCTTTAAAATATTTCTTTTTTGTGGGCCTACCCTTTAACCGCTGAGCCATCTCTCCAGCTGTAGATCCTTAAAATAAAGGTTGGCCTCACTTAGGTCAATTTATAGAGGAAGCGATATCCACATTTTATACATGTGACAAAAGGAAGTCTAGAGTATTCAGGAAATAACCAGTGGACGTGGAATCACAGCTAGTTCTCTTTCAAGGTGATGAGCATTGTCACTGTGCAGTGCTGTGTTTAAACTTACCATGCATGTCGTGAGAAGCTAGTGCCATTTGCTAGTCAAAAAATAATTACACTACTGAAGGAAAATTGTCTTTTATTTCTAATGTGGGGGGGTCTACTGACAATAGATGTGCAAAGCCAGTTCAAAGTTATTGTTCCAGAATGCTGCTAAATTCACAGAAAAATTACAAAATGAAAATGTCTTTTCCCATATGTATTTTTTAGCCTGGGAAAAATATATGAAGTTTTATTTTTATGACCTTATAAAGTGGAAGAGCTGGGTCAAGAAATCAAAATTATCTTTCAAAGGTAACAGGTTAAAGAATAAAACTTTGTTCAAAGGATGTTCCCAAGCCCTTTTCATCGATGATGAGGACACATCAGATGTGGAGTAGTTCTCAATCTGCAATTTTACTTTGCTATCAATGTTTATTGTTCTTTGGCTTAAAGATGAATCATTTGAATATCTGCCTCATCACATGACAACCTCTGTAGTGTGTGTGTGTGTGTGTGTGTGTGTGTGTGTGTTTTATCTCTTTAGCTTTTCCTTTCTATAAGCTTGACCACCATATTGAATTAGTAGTTCACCATATTTCAGTAAAGTCTCATCTTACCTAACAGTGCCTTCAATGACTATATTTCCAAATTAGGTAACATTTTGAGGTACTTTAAATTGTGACATGGGCATGTAAACAATGAGACTATATCAATACACAACCTTAGAAAACTAGATCATTTTTTTATTTCTGGTGTCTTTAATCACTAAATGCAGGCCACCTGAAGAGAAGAGATGGTAAATGAGCAGTAAATTCACGTTAGGTCTGGACAGTTCCTACATAAGAAACAAACTGTGAGTTAACATGAGAATAATAATGTCACATAACTCAATTACAAATAATTGCTGTTAAAGTCACAGAAAAATTATAAAAGGTACTGTTAATATATCAATGATCAAAAAACAAAATTAGAAAATATTTTAATTGATTGATAAGAAAAACATTAAGTATCAGATCTCATGTCATTAATAATTTACATAAAAATATATAATAAGATGCATATATTTGAAAATAAAATGTTTTAAATAAATTGCAGTTATTGTTCATTTATTTATTTTGCATGTGTATTTGTGTATGAACATACATAAATCCAACATTGGAATGCATGTGTAAGTCAAAGTTCTCTCCTCTTTCCTGTAGATTCTGGAGATAAAACTCTGGCTCTTAGACCTTGGTGCAAACACCTTATTTGAGCTATGTTGAGTCTCCCCAAGAGAAAAGTTTGTTTTGTTTGTTTGTTTTTGAGTTCTTTTAAAAGTTAAATATTCATGTTTGAACATTGAAATAGCAAATAAATAGTGTTTGTTTGTTTTTTTTTTTTTTTTTTTTTGCTCTGAAGATTCCTTCACAATGATGATTCACAGTAACTTTTTTCTTCTGGAAGAAATTCCATTTTCATACTTCCTTTTGAAATCATAATTAGAACTTCTACTATGCAGCAATTTTTCTGTGCTAGAGTAAGTACTTAGTAATTGAACTTGTACAAACAAAATTATTGACTTCTTTCAAAGAATCATTTGCTTTTATAGTCAACTTATGAGCCAGACTTAAGGTAATACTATTTGTACTTTCACAAATTCCCCATGCATCACAGGCAGAGCTGCTATGTCTCTATTAATGATGCAAAGGACACTCTGTGACAAGCCCAGTCCAGTTTTTATTAGATAAGAGTTAAACAGGGTAAGAGCACCAGAACCAAGCTTTTGAGTTATTATTGAGTTATTATTTTTGAATTTAACTGCTTTTACTAATTTACTTAAAACTTCCATAGAGGGTCTCTGAAAGACTCTACCCAGCAGGATATCAAAGATGCTGAGATTCATTCATAGCCAAACTATGGGCAGAGTGCAGGGAACTTATGGAAGAAGGGGGAGATAGAAAGACCTGGAAGGGACTGGAGCTCCACAAGGAGACCAACAGAACCAAAAAATCTGGACCCAGGGGGGTGCTGCTGAGACCGGTGAATCAACCAAGAACCATGCATAGACAGGACCTACACCCCTTGCTCAGATGTAGCCCATGGGCAGCTTTGTCTCCATGTGGGTTCCTTAGTAAAGGGAGCAGGAGCAGTCACTGGCATGAACTTGTCTGCCTGCTCTTTGACCAACTCCTTCTAGTGAGGTGGCCTAATTAAGCCACAGAGAAAGAGGATCCAGACAGATATGATGGGACCTGATAGGCTAGGGTCAGATAGCAGGGCAGGAGGACCTCCCTATCAGTGGACTAGGGGAGAAACATAGGGGGGAAGAGGAGGGAGAGTGGAACCAAGAAGAGATGAAGGACAGGGTTACAGCCAGTGTATACAAAGTGAACAATTTGTAATAAATAATAATAATAAAAAGTCTATGTTGAAATGCATAAAATGTCTATTATATAATGTAATTATGATTGAAAAACAAAAATAAAATAAGAGCATTCTATTAGCTAGAAAAAATTGAACAGTAAGTATTTAAAAAGCATTAAATGTTACACTTCATTAAAACATTTTAAAAAGAAATTGTGATGATTGTGTTAGGTTTAAGCTGAACTCGGAATTCATTACTGGTTAAATTAATGATTAACAGAGTCAACATGGCAAAAGATGATATGATTTTGTTAAGATCATGAAATGCTTTGATATGTTGTAAATTATTTGATTATTTAACCTTCCCAACGAGCTTAATTTGCAAATGAATGTCATATGCCAAGATGAGGACCTTTTAGTTTTAGTCTCTGATAATATCTCTATTTCATATAAAATTTCATCCATCTTATAATACAGAAATTATCTGTGCTTTTCTCCACAAGAAGATACAAGGTTAAAAATCATATTTGTGCGTAAGTGAAATCTATACACCTAAAAAAGATAATCAATTGAGCGGACATGGGGTAAGATGATCAATCCTCATTTAGAAAGACAGATGGGATGTGCATTGAACGTATGACTGGAGTCTACTGAGCGCATCTGAAAGACTCTAAATAGCAGTGTTTTCAAAGCAAAGACTCATGACCAAACCTTTGGCAGAGTACAGGGAATCATAAGAAAGAAGGGGAGTTAGTCTGATGGGGAAAGGATAGGAGCTCCACAAGGACCAAATATATCTGGGCACAGGGTCTTTTCTGAGACTGACATTCAACCAAGGACCATGTATGGATATAACCTAGAACCTCCACTCAGATGTAGCCTGTGGTAGCTCAGTAACCAATTGGTTTCCCAAAGTGAGGGAAACAAGGACTATTTCTAACAGGAACTCAATGACTGGCTCTTTGGTCTCCCCACCCCCGAAGGGAGGAGCAGTCCTGTTAGGCCACAGAGGAGGGCTTTGCAGCCAGTCCTGAAGATACCTGATAAAACAGGATCAGATGAAAGGGGAGGAGGTCCCCCCTATCAGTGGACTTGGAAAGGGGCATGGTGGAGATGAGGGAGGGAGGGAGGGAGGGACAGGGAGGGAATGAGGGATCGGGACACGGCTGGGATACAGAGTTAATAAAATGTAACTGATAAAAAAAATAAAAAAAAATCATATTTGTGAGACAAATGTTAAAACTGGAGATATATAGGTTATAAAATTCCCAATCTTTAACTTTAATGCAAAAGTACAACAAACTTCTTTTTCACAGCTGTCCCACAGTTTCTTGCTTTCCATGTTTCCCCTTTCAGCTGATTCTGTTTCCTTTGAACACATCTCAGTCCACCTACACTGGACATGCAACCCCTGAGAGAAAGATCCTGAAAAGGCTCCCAACACTGACACATCTCTGTTGAGAAAATCCTAGAGTGCTTGGGCATTACTTCATTTTTACACCTTTTTACACCGCTGTGACAAAATATCTGTCAATAATTTAAGGAAGAAAGGATTTGTTTTGGCTCATAGTTTGAGAAAAACAAATCCATCATGTTGGAGAAGGCAGGGAGCAGGACATAAGGCAACTATGCACATTGTGTCCTCAGTCATGAAGTAAAGAGCAAAGAAAAACAGAGCTCAGTATGATTTCTTCTTTTCGTTTTGTCCTTGATCCCATCCCATGGGATGGTGCCACTCACTCAGAGTGAGTTTTGCATTCTGGGTGAATCTCCTCTGCTAAATCTCTCTAGAAATATCTGCAAAAACACCCAGAGATATGTCTCCTGGGACGTTAAGGCCATTCATCTACTCTCAAACATAGTCAAGTTTATCTGACACATTTACTTGGAATATGTCTGGAGCAATCAAATTATTATTGAATACATAATGGTTCATATGATCCATGATTATAACTGGAAATACTGACACATACAGACACAGTTTTTCTGCGACTTATATTTGCTGATTAGAAATAACGGATGGTCTAGTTTTTAAGCACAAGCCATCTCTAATAAAATTGTTTCTTGTATGTGTCAGCAACATATATTATTAGTCATTCCCTTTCCCCAAATGTACTATTTACATTAAATTATATCATAATTTTATAATGCATGATATTAAAACTACCAATATCTTTGGGCACAAGTAAAAATTTCTGTTATATATGAACATATTTTGGCCTTTTCAATACATTTTGCTTTCCAGTCATCAGTGAACCACACAGCTATCCAGGCAACTTGACTACTCAAGAGGAACTTCAGGTTTGAGAAATATATCCAGCTGCACTCACTCATGCCACTAGCTCTTCTTGGCCTGGGGCCTTTTCTGAAAAATACTGTTGCTAAGAAAGCACACACACACACACACACACACACACACACAAAAGTATTCTTTTTTTTAAATCCCTTACAGTTTTGATGCACATAATAATACAAAATAAAAAATGCCTTACCTCAGTCCTTATGTGTGTGTTTAAAGAATTGAATGTGTTGACGTTTTGATATTGTTGCATTTCTCTTGTTTTTCATTGAATTAAAACTATTATAATTTATTTTATCTTCCTTTTCTCATAGGTGACTTAATTATTTTGTTGATTACATGAAAGTGCCCTTTTCATTATATCCTGGAATTTTTACCACTATAAATCCAAATCCTAAATTTCTAGACACTAGCATTAATTTTAAGGTTAACTATTACTTCGATATACACCTGGTGCTTCAGAAAATATAACCCCTCTTTTACTATTATATTTTATTTTGTTAACCTTTAAGGGATTTTCTAATGCACTTGAAATGATCTTAAGCGAATGCAGTTGTAAGATTCCAGGCAAAGACTATATGCTGTCAGAAACAACCTCCAGTTGGAACTTAGGAAAACAGATAAAATGGAGCAATCATTCAACTGCATGTATAACTAAGTGGATTTGATGCATTAAAGGAACACGACACCCTCTGCAGCTCTTTTGAAGAATGGTTTTAAGGCTAAATAGAAGTGAGCAAAACAGTTGAAGAAATATTGAATAAAAATTTCTAAGTGTTGATGTTCACATGAATCATTCTGCCAGTAGTTTTTCTTCCCATTGAGTCGTATGCCTGCATATATAATATATACAACCAGTTTGGTGGTAATTGCAAAACAGGTTCCTAGGATTTTTAGTGAATGAGGAACACTGGGCATCTTGACACTATTGAATCCCCTTATGTGAACACAGACTAATTTATGTGTACTTAATTAGTACTGTAGAAGCCTGAATTCACTAGCAGAAAATATGCATATAGCTCAGTATGACCATACAGATAATCCAAAAATAGAGTCAAATAAATGTAGCTAAGTGATCATTGAAAACTAAATAAAGGCAGAAAAACAGAGAAAGTCCCCAGATGCTGACAGAGCAACTGACTATGCGTGTACAGAACAACAAGAAAGAAATGTACAAACTTTATGACCTTAACAAAAATTAAATAAAAAGGGATTATAGAGTAAAAGGTAAAGTGTGAAATCATCAGAGTCATCAAAGGTAACAGGAAAAAGCTAAATAAAATGGATTAGGGTATCATTACGTAATAGATGACAAATTTATAGCCTGTATGAAAAGAATCAATAAATTCCTTAAATTAAAACTTCCTTAAATTAGAAGGCTTCATGGAAGACACCAATCAAAAGTACTTAAAAGACAGATCACAGAATAGAATACATTGTGGGAAAATAAATACTTCATAAAATGCTAACATCCAAATTATAAAAATAATTTTTAAAATTTATCAAAAGGCAAATAACCTGGCTAGAATGGATGCTTCAGCAAAGAAGGTATGTAGATGCTATAAAATCCCAGAGATATATTTTATGCATATCAATGAGATACATAAAAATTTTTAAAATTATGAGATACAGCACTGTATATGTATTAATAAAAACAAAATCCAGATCACTGATGACAGTGAATCTGGAGAGTTTGAGTATCAATTAAAACTCTCATTCATTGACAGTACAGTATACATTTTTATATACTAGGATATGTCTGCAACAATCATAATCCTTGACATAGAATATTTCAGATCCTTCAAAAGGATCTGAAACACGTGTCCACTCCAAACTCCAATGTTGTTGTCTCTGTAGAAGTTTTATTTGTTATTTCCAAAACTTGAGAGCTTATTTGAAGGTTCTAGCAAGGTCACAGCTACTGAACACCCATAACTAAAGACGGGTCTTTCTCCATTTAAGAAAGGTTATTCTTTTTTGCTAAGCGTGCAGCCTTGAGAGGGATGAATTAACCCTGATGATCAATGGGACAGCAGATGTTATGACTAGATCAGAAACTATCAAGACAATTTTTCTTTAAGAAAATTACAGATCATGGTAAGTAAACTATGCTCACTGGAAAGCCACACATTCAGAAATTCTTTTTATTCTAATCATCATTTTTTTGAATTTTTTTAATTTATGTTTTTAATTATTACAATTTATTCACTTTTTGTCCCAGCTGTAGCTCCAAAAAGCAAACTATTAGAAAATACAATCTCAAAAGAAAAAATAAGTTTATGTGAATAGATCTATGAGATGAAGACATACAGTAGCATTTGATCCCTCCCCCCCACCCACGTGTGTTTGGCATCTTTGTCAGATTGTTGGCCATCTAAGCAGTGTAGAGAATGGGTTCTATCTCACAGAGTAGGTTTTTACTAAATCAGATATTGGTTGGTTATTCCACAAGCTTTGTGCCACTACTACTCCAGTGTAAGTAGGTTACAATGTAGACCAAAGGATTTATTGCTGGAAGTGTTTATCTTTCTCCTTTGGTAGCAGGCAAAGTTCCTGCTAGTACCATATAAACATTAGTCCACAGGGGTAGAGGCTCTAAGCCGGCACCATCTCAGTTCTTCCATGTTCAATGAGTTGTATGTGTGTTTTCTTCATGAATATGGACTTACTCTCAGTATTTGGAAATAGCCTGGAGTGTTTAAAGTTCCCATAAAACCTCTTTGTCCAAGAACTCAACTAGAAATAACACATTTCCTATACTGGAAGTTTAATTTGATGAGGAAAGATGTTCAGTTGGGGTTTCTATTACCTTAACATTGTTTAAAGGTGTCTTCTGAGAAAAAGTACTAAAATTAGTTGGAAAATATCAACAAACAATGCCTGAACATTTACATCATAAAAAAATATACAGTGATTAAGATACATAAATAAAATGAATTTTAGCAATGCTATTTACTACTTATGTCATATATACTTTACACTTAGGCTGAAAAAATACATTTGGAATTGGCAGAAACAACTTTTTCCCTTTCAGTCTTTTGGTGGGTAGAATTTCAAGTTTTCTAAGGTAAAATTATACTTTAGAGTAAAATTAAAATTATGTATCTAGAATTATCTTTATTCTGGCTTGACCAAAATATATTTTATTAAAGTTTATTACATATACAGAAAGTAAAAAATGAGTTATATATAATTATTTTGGAGGGTAATTCTGTAACTCTTGTTTTTATTATACATATATAACTTGTTTTTAAATTTTACTTATTTTTTTATTAATTATAGTTTATTCACTTTTTATCCCAGCTATATTCCCTCCTTCGTCCCCTCACAATCTCACATCTTCTCCTCCTATGCCCTTCCCCCAGTCCACTGATAGGGGAGGACCTCCTCGCCTACCATCTGATCCTAGTCTATCAGGTCTCAAATTCGAAGAATTTTATGTACAATTTTTATACTACTGAAGTTAAGTCATTTAATTTTCAAACTGCCTGGTCCACACAGAGCATAAAGCCAGTAGATAATTAATTTAACTTGGCAAAAGTTAGTAAAATAGAGTCTATTCAACTTTTTAATATTGCACACCAAAATTATTTGAAGAACTTTGCAATTATCCATTTTCTCTTATATATATTTATGGTCAAAAGGTCTTATAAAGGCTTAAGAAAGTATATTAAAATTTAAACTTAATTTATTCCTCTCTTCAAATATTATTTACAAAGGAAGAATATTATATTGTAGAGGAATTTTTGCTCTGGCAAGTATTCACATACAAAGACCAGATCTATGTGATAGTGCTAGAATGCAGACATGCAATACAGACTCACCCTTAATACACATCTTTAGTTCCCAAACAATGATGTCTAATGAAGGGTACACAAGTGACAAATCAAAAAAGATTTGAGAGAATGACTCAGAGATAGGATACTCTTACAAGACAGACAGGAAAGAAAGGCTACTTAGGAGCAATGAGGGGAGAAATATGGAGTAGAATTCAGTTTGGTGTAGTTCAGTTGAATGCAGTTGAGTTCATGCAGTTTCATTTGTGAAGTCAGAGCAGTCAGTACAGTTCAGATGGAATTTAGAGGCATTTTTCCCAGCCGAACAATTCAGTGAGAAGCTGAGAGAAGCCATTTTGATTCAGTCAGCATGGTAGGAGTTTTGAACCATAACAGCTGAATTCAAAAAGAACTAGAAAGGGTGAGCTTATTCATCCACAAGCCTAGCAGGCTGAAACATGCCATGCCTAGGTTAGCAGACAGAGAGTGGAAGCTGAAACTTTCATTTTAATTTTTTTATTTTTTTATATTAATTTATTGACTTTATATCCCAGCTGTAGCCCCCTTCCTCATTCCCTCCCAATCCCACCCTCCATCCCTCATCTCCTCCCATGCCCCAATCCAAAGTCTGATCTTAGACAAGATTAGATTGCATGGAGACTAGAAGCTTCCAGGCCTAGGCCTAAGGATAGTTAGAAACACTCTGGGCTCAGCCCAAGGCATATATTCACTCAGCTTGGGCACAACTCTCATCTCATCCCTCTTCTGAGAAAACAAAACAAAACAAAACAAAACAAAACAAAACAAAACAAAAAAAACATTTACATTATACATGTTGACTTATTTAAAAAAAACTGAAAAAACATTTCTTAGCAATCTATATTTTCAGTAACAAAGATGAAATCAACAAGAAAGGAAAACATGAAATAATTCTGAAAATAGATTTTTAAAGGTGAAAGCCCAATGAACTATCTAAAACTCAGTAAAAATTACCAGCAATGTGACATTACCAGAGACACAGAACCTATAAACGGAAGTTGATATTTAAACTTAATTTAATGGTTTCCCAAAGTGAGGGAAACAAGGACTATTTCTAACAGGAACTCAATGACTGGCTCTTTGGCCTCCCCACCCCCCAAGGGAGGAGCAGTCCTGTTAGGCCACAGAGAAGGGCTTTGCAGCCAGTCCTGAAGATACCTGATAAAATAGGATCAGATGAATGGGGAGGAGGTCCCCCCCCATCAGTGGACTTGGAAAGGGGCACGATGGAGATGAGGGAGGGAGGGAGGGCTGGGAGGGAATAAGGGATCTGGACACGGCTGGGATACAGAGTTAATAAAATGTAACTGATAAAAAAATAAACTTAATTTAAGTGATTAAATATGAGATATGTGTATTATAATATGTGGCAGACTGATTTGTCTGCATGCATGTGTGCTAATGCTGAGTATACAGAGTAAATGAATGATTTTGAGTCTTGTCACATATGAGCATTTGCCAAGACTTTGAAACAAGTGCTAGGTTTACACTGCCATCAATGATATGGACCCCACAATAGTGGAATATTTAGCTTTAATTTTAAAACTATCACAAAAATGGAAATTTATAGGCCAATTTCAACAAATCTCACTGTGAAATTTAGTGCTATACAAAAAATAATGAAACATATTGAATTTCTATTAGGAAAGGACCATGAAATCGATTTTACCATGATATAGGATCTCATGGCAACATAATATAAAATTGACTGCATGCTCTGTCAAACTACCAGGTCACAACATCAGACAAACCCAGTAGAAGCCATTCAAGATTACAAACAGTCTGCAGAAGAGTTTTTGTTATATACTACCATTATGTCAATACAATTCTCCTAGTCCATACTCACAGTCACCTGGAAATTGTCTTCTGATTGAAAACAGAAATTAAAAATTAGGTGTTGGATCATAATATTTAACATGCACATATAGAGAGAACAATAGCTTCCCCAGTGTAGTTCAAAGATATTTATTAAGGAAAATCACTGTGGCCAAAGATTGAAAAAGAACATCAATCACATTATCTAACTGATTTAAACATATGGTACAAAAGAAAATTGGCTTGAAATATGAATACATCATTTCATACACAATGACTAGTGGATAAATTGTTTGCTAACACATAAAATAATTTAATACTGCAGTCAAAATTGCACATTATTGGCATCTAGAATGTACATAAGAATTTAGACATAAAGTATGAGAATTGTGTTTCAACTTAACAAGAAACAAGGAGAATAATACATAGAGATGCATTGATCAACTAAGTAGAAAAAAATGACATATTACTTTACATAAAAGCGTTTAGGGTATCAAATGTTTACATTAATGAAGTAGCTGTGTTGCCTGGTTTTGGATGATTCAAAGGACCAGCTAGTTAACTCATCATATTAATGCTTTAATAACTGAAAATTTAGCCAGGAGTGAAAGAAGTATACAGTGAGTTCCTAATTTATCTTTGTCTCAGGAAGATATTTATTACTTATCTCACTGGTTCATCATATTGAAACTTTTTTTCACTAGAAGAGGCAAAGATTCATCTGGATTAAATTACCTACTTTTACATGTATTATGCCTTCCCTGTCTCCATAGTCAGCTTTGTTTAGAGCCAAGGGATATGGAAATTATGAATCGCTGATATGATATAATATAATATATAAAATATAATAAATAATATATAATATAATATCACACTTAATAGCTGAACAGACCAACACTCCCTTTATAGAACCAGAGGTGTTACAATGACCGTACAATTTCCTCCACTTCCATTGTAAACTCTATCACTCAGAAACTACCTGCTTGACAGATAAATAGAACAATCGTGAAGACATAACCTTGGTTTGGGTTGAGAACAACATCATGTATTGATGAAATAGCACCATTCAGGAAGAGATAAATGATTAATTGGTAACTATTACTTTTTGAGATTAGAATACATGACCCTTGCAAGAAAAAAGTTGAAATTGTTGACGTCTCCATTTAATAATTCTCAGTGACCCAATTAGAACACTATATACACTTTTCTGTAACACTTGAGTTACCTGGATTAAGAATTGATACATACATCATTGGTGCAGTTCGAATGATTGAGTAGAGTTCAGAGGTCTTCGTGTTCACATTTAAAACTAGATAAACGACCTCATTTTTTGAGCTTGAATTCATTTTTAATTTTATTTTATACAATGTGTAGACAGTTTCCTGTTCTCTGCATTTAGAAGTATACACAGTACAACTCTGTTAATTCTGTAAGTAATTTTTATAATTATGATGTAACTCTATCCTTCCTTAAAACATTCAAAATAAACCCTTTATGTGCAACTTCAAAAAAAAAAAAAAGAATTGATACTTAGAGGAAGAGTCTTCCAATAGGGAATTCATCAACAATTCTGCTAAACTTATGGGTGTTATTGGTCACTTTGCATTTTGAGACAAGAGAATAAAAGGAAAGATGAGCTTTCCCTCCTGACAATCATAATTCACCAAGAACTTGAAGGTCAGTTGTGTGACTCTGATACATATTTGACGGCACTAACATGACTTGACCCCTCTGCTCTGTTCTATATCCTTCACTTACAGAGTTTGATAATGAATTAAACTCTCTTAACCAATAAACGCTGTGAACAAAACTTCTTTTGTTTAAAGATATTTCCTGAAAAAAATATTTCTGAGGCAGTAACTGGTAAATTGTTAGAGCATACAATATTGTATGTATTGAATAATAATTATATGAATGAATTAATAATGTTAAGAAATACGATTTATTGAGAACTTAATATAAGTTCTTTATGCTGTTTGTATTTTTATTCCACAATAATCATCTGAATTTAGCAATATTATTCTTCCTACCTTAAAGAATTTAAAGAGAAAAGAACTAGTTTACTAGCATTAATCATGACTTACCAAAGGATCTTTTACTTGGTTCAGTATAGCTGACCTTTACCACTTTGTGGATTGTGTTTTCCCACCTTTTATCCACACAGTTTCAACCTAAAACACTAAATATGAGAGAAACAATAATAGAAGAGGGAGAGGAATTGGAAAATTACTAAATCTAATTCTTGAAGCTGACTTTTGCTACTTTGTGGGTTCCTCTTTATTCTACTCTTTTTTTAATATTTATTTTTTTCATATTAATTACAGTTTATTCACTTTGTATCCCAGCTGTAGCCCCATCCCTCATCCCCTCCCCCCTCCTTCTTCTCTTATGCCCCTCTTCCAGTCCACTGATAGGGGAGGACCTTCTCACCTTCCATCTGATCCTAGCCTATCAGGTCTCATGAGGATTGGCTTCATTGTCTTCCTCTATGGACTGGTAAGGCTGCTTTATTCCCCAGTTTCATCATCCAACAATGGATGGGAGAGAAACAAGAATATACGGAGAGAGAAATCAGGAAAATCCCTAAATCTAATTCTTATAGCTGACCTTTGTTGTTTTGTGGATTCTCCTTTTTGCCATCGTTGATGTCCTGGGTTTTACCCTCTAACACTAGGTAGGAGAGAAACAAAGACAGTGGGGAGAGAAAAACTAAGAAAATTCCTGAATTTAATTCATTTTCCCTTTCTTTCTTCTTTGACCATGACTACTAACAGACTGTGAGCAACCTTCCCAAATGACCAACAGCCATCCACACCTCCTCTCAGGGTCCTGCTTGCATGTATCCTCTGAACACGTCCCAGAATTCCAAACATCACACAATCAGAACTTATCTGCACCTGGCAAAACCATGTTTGTGTTTGAGTGGGAGAGAAATATAGTCAACTGCTGGGAAGAGCAGCCACCCATCCCTATATCTGGGATTATAACAAAAGTACATTCTTATAATATTTCTGTATCTTTTAAATTCAGAATTCTTAAAAATGTCACTACATTTTGCCCATTCTGCTTTAAGCCATTAATTGTGCTGTGTGTAGCAGAGAATTATAAACGGAGATATTTTCAATTAACTAAATGCCTTTCAGGTTAGTAACCATGGCTTTAAGGAGAACTCTCTTGCTCCGTTCTAATATTCATTAAGTTTTGATGTTATCCATAGCTTTTTTTATTTCCTGTGGAGGAACTTTCCACTGATACCATTTTTTACAGATTGAGCATTATTATAAGTAGGCACCGTGAAAGCAAAATTTTGCTTTCCTATTCATGCAAAGGAATAGTTAAAAAAAAAAAAAAAGGCCACCCTTTAAATCAATTACTATCATAGGCCATGCTTTGGGTAATAAAGAAGGTAAAGGACTTTCAGGCTGTCCTGGATCCACCGGTTGGGTTATGCTATTCACTGCTCTTAAATCTGTTAACATTCTCCATTTTCTTGATTTCCTTTTTATAACAAATATTGATGAATTCCAAGGACTGGAAGCCTCTTCTTTATGTTGAGCCTCCAGTGCTCTTATACTAGCTCCTTAAGTGCCTGAAATTTTTCCTTAGTTAAGGTTTATTGTTCTAACCATACAAACTTGATAGTCCACATTTTAAGGACAGGGCCATTGGTATTTCATCAGTGTCCTCCCTCGTCATAAATTTGTAAACTCAATCACTGCTGTCTTGTGTTTGGACAACTGGCAAAGCCTTGGGTTATTTTTGATGACTTATACCAATACTTTCCAGAGAAGCAATTACCATTTCACTTCTTATTTCATTAGGGGCCACCTCTGGGATTTCAGGAATATTAATTTGAGCACACCACTCTTGTAAAAGATACCTTCCCCATACATTTATAGGTATGTCAGCCACGAGGCCTTAACTTTTCTATTTGACCTTTCAGTCCCATACATTTAACCCATCACATACTTTTTTATCTGAGATGATTTTCCAGTTCCTAGAAACTGGGTGTAAACCTTTTGGAGCACCCATTCAGAGTTCCACAATTTTTGAAAATGATAGTTAAATCTGCTTCTCTTTTCTGGCACAAAGTACTATATTTTTCCAAGTTAACACACAGGGAATTTTGAGATCTGAGGCTTTTGGTTTGCTCACATTCTCTTTGCAAATGACCTGCAGTTGAAGTACTAGGCATTTTGACATCGGAGACCTTTAGCTACAGCTTAACCTATTTTATCAACATGGTACACGTTAGCACTAATATCAGTCATAACCCTTCTCTATTCGTCCGTAGGTGCAGTTTGTGCCTTTAATGGTCTAATCACTTTTTACATTCAGTATTTGAATTTTGTGTGTGTGTGTGTGTGTGTGTGTGTGTGTGTGTATGTGTGTGTGTGTGTCAAGGACTCTATTAACAACCAGCTTGTATCAGGGTCTGATGTAGCTTTGTTCACAGCTGCTACTCATCCCTGTTAAAAACAAAACCAAACAACACAGTGAAGGCCTCTACAGAGCCTTGTATAATTTTTGTAAACAAGGAGGACATTTTCCCAGGATCTTCAATTTTGTCCCTAGCTCCAAAAGCCACTAAGAAACATTCTATATTTTTTTCTTTTTTATTTTAGATTTTTTATTTCTTTTATTTTATTTCACACTCACCCAGTCACTTTTTGTTTTTGGTTGGTTGGTTTTGTATTTGTTTGTTTGTTTGTTTTTACTGTCTTCTTTCCCTTCACTCTATTTCTCTCTATTTTATTCATGGCTTCTTCACTCTACCATGTTAACCATTGCAACCGTGGAACAAGCTCTAGGACAGCTGTTACCAAACACTTCCAGTCTTGAAAAAGAATTCAATTTTGCATATCACCGTTATTTGGAATTTGTTTCACATAAGGTGAATGCATCCCATATGGAATTATGGCCTCTTTAAAAAGGTTTAGTTCTTTCATTTCATAACCGTATTCCACACCATTAGTGGGTATATGCTATATAAACTAAAAAAGGTGATGCTGATCTCATGAGCCTGGTATGCCCCTCCTCTAATTCTTGTGGCATAGTTGGTTTGAGATTATCCATTTTCTCAAAATGGGCTCTTTCACCAGATTGTCCTCTTTTTTTCAACTTTTTTTTTTTTTCTAAACCAACTGCCCTCTGGAAAAGTATCTTTCACTCTTTCCTCCTTCAGGAAAGGCTTTTGCTCTTGCTCAGTCAGTGAGACTGGGCCTTTTTGTTCTGTCTTTTCTGGTGTTCCTTGCTTGCCTAGGACTCCACTTCCACCTGCAACCTTCCCAGCTGCACAGCCAACGCTGCATTTTTTTTCAGAAGGTACAGTAGAGTAACTCCATTGGTTTTCCCATTTCAGCAACTTTTTTGTTTCTGGGCCTCTCTATTTCCATGCCCAACTTTTCCAGCTGCTTAGCCAGTTGTTCAAACTATTTTGAAACGAAATAAGGAAAAAAAAATCCCATAAAATTTCCTCTAGGAGCAAACCAGGTTACACAGAAATGTAAGCAGCACAGTAAACTTTTTACTGGCCTCTAGGGAAAAAAAAAAAAAAAACTTTTCCTTCATCTCATGCTGTTTACAGCATTTGAAATCAATTTTTCTATTTTTATGTTTAATTTAGGCATTAAGGCACCACTTGTAGCAGGTCTTTGCTACTTTCTGGGTTCCTCTTTTTCCCATCCTTTATCTTACCAGTTTCCTCCCACAAGACTAGATAGAAGAGAAACAAGGACAGTGGGGAGAGAGGAATTAGGAAAATCTCTGAATCTGATGTATTTCCTTTTGTTTCTTTTTTGATCAAGGCTAATAACAAACCACAACCAACCTCCCTAAATGACTAAAAACTACTTATACTACTACTCAGGGCCCTTCCATTTATGTACCCTATGTAAAGTTCAAAGAATTCCAAACATCACACAATTCCAGAAATTATCTGCAGCTTGCAAAATCACATTTCTGCTAGAGTACCAAGAAAAACCTTGGTTAGCTTCTGTGAACAGTCCAGAGCAGCCACACATCTTTATACCTGAGGTTAAAACAAAATCACATTCTTGTAATATTTCTGTGTTTTTAAAGTTTTTATTTATTGTTTATTACAATTTATTCACCTCGTATCCCTGTTGTGGCCCCTCCCTCATCTCCTCCCAATCCCTTCCTCTCTTCCTTTTCTCCTCTGATGCCCCTCCCCTAGTCCACTTATAGAGGGCATCCTCCTCCCCTTCTATCTGACTATAACCTATCCTGTCTCATCATCTTCCTCTGTGGTCTGGCAAGGCTGCACTCCCTAGGGGGAGGTGATCAGAGAGCCTGCCACTGAGTTCATGCCAGATTACAGCCTCTGCTCCCCTTACTAGGAAACCTACTTGAAGACTGAGTCTATGGGCTATATCTGAGCAGGGATTTTAGATCCTCTCCATGCATGGTCCTTGGTTGGGGTATTAGTCACTACAGGGTTCCCAGGGCCCAGTATTTTTGTCTCTGTTGGTCTCCTTGTGGAGCTCCTGTCCCCTTCAAGTTCTTTCTATCTCCCCCTTCTTTTATAAAATCCCATGCACTAAAGAAACCAAAGTTTAAAATTGTCACTCCAGCTCATTACTGCTTCTCCCAAGCTCAGTAGCTGCTATGGTACAAATGTGAAATATCCTCCAGACTCTCACATTTGACCCCTCAATCTCTAGGTAGTGGTGCAGTTTACAGAGTTTATGGGAGCTTTAGGTTACGAGGCTCTTGACAGAAGTAGGTCTCTTGGCATAGGCCTTGAAGATGATAAAGAGTCTGGTTCCTGGCAAAGATTCCTTCTGCAGATGAAGTAGACTAAGCCACAGCAGTATCCATAACGTCTTTGCTTGATGTACTGTGCCTTCAATTTAAGGGCACAAATAAATTCTTATTTAAGTTAGAAGACAAAATTTGAGCCTTCATTTTCCAACTATTTCCATTAATGTGTATTTAAAATGAACAATTTGTTTATGTAATGCTGGAGACCAAGAAGTCTTGCAGTCCACAGGCAATAACGATAAGTCACAGTTTAGTTTAAAGGCCTGAGACCTAAAAGAGCAATGGTGTCAATTACAGGTGGTATGTACAGGCCTAAGTACTGGGAATTATAGTAGAAGGCAGGTATCTTAGCTTATGGGTCAGGGTCAGGTAAAAACAGAATAGTGACCCCTTTCTCCACTTCTTTGTTCTTCTCAGTTGTTCTAGATATTGGAGTGGGCACCCCCAAACTGGAGTGGCTAAGCTGCCTTATTCAGTCAGCCAATTAGTTTGGAAACACCCTTACAAACGTGGCTGGGATCCGTAAAAGTTTTGCTCTTAAACATTTTGATTATGTTTTATAATTATTTCATTTGCCATTGAGGCAGAATATCAACAAAGCCTCTCCTTTTCACCTGCTTTGAGTCATCAATTGTTTTAAAATAATCTATCAGTATTGATTAACCATTTACTCACTCATACCACTATTTTCCACATCTGCTTCTATTTCTTGCAGTTATTCGGTTTTTCCACCCTACACTTCACTAAGCTCCTATTAATGCATATATAAAATGCTGCTACTATAGGACAGCTCATCTTGTCAAACATTCCTTTATGACACATATTTTACTGGCTTACCAGATTGCTTGGATTTTTTTTTTTAGTTCCACATATTCTCATTCATCAATGTTTTACAATTTTGAGAATTATTTAATTGCCTCATGTTGTTCTTCAATGCATTTACAACTCATTTATTAAATGCCAGTTCTCAATCATTTTATACAATGAGCTCAGCAGAATGTGTCCTGTTCACTTTAGAGTCAAAATTTGTAGTGGTTTTTACACACACACACACACACACACACACACACACACACAAATCATATTATTTTGTTGTATTTTGCCATTTTTAAGAAAAAAATAGTTTAGAAGTTGTATTTTCTGAAACAGACACAAATGTCAAAAAGATTACAAAGGATTGAAACTGTCCTTATTTGAACAATTCCTGATTTGAACATGAATTACTATAAAACTAACTTGGATTAGTACTCATCTACCAAAAACTAGTCATTGTATTTTAACAAAAGCAATACTATCCTGTTTACTATGTTAGTATTTGAATTTACATAAAAGATTTTTTTTTTGTTTTTGAAAAAGTAAATGCAGTGTCTAGGAATGAATTTAGTTCAATGTACCAGTTCATATCCTACCTAGATTAAAAATCCACAATGACTTATATTAATATGTTAAAAATCTATTTGCTTTCAATAGCTTATTTTTTTCTCCCAAAGTCACAACTGATTTGAAAATAATGTAATCGTTGCTTATATATAGATCATGGGGTACAGAACGTGTAGATAGAAGAGGAAAAGAAGATATTTTAGGAAAAATGACAGGTCACTTTCCAGTCCACTGTGAATGAAATGTATTTTGAGACCAAGCATATTAGAGATAATAAATTCCAGTTTGAAAATTTATCAAGATGCCCGAACCTGGTAATGCATTTTTAACCTCTCTATGGCTATGGGGAAAATTGATGGACTGTGAGCATGCAGAATGCAATCTGCATTTAAAATATGTGAGAACTGCAAGACTATCATTTGTCATTAAAGTCGTCTTATCTAAAGTACAAAGTCCTCAAAGCCTCATATTTCCATTTCAGTGAATCAGCACAAGAGCTATAAATAGGATATCTTAAATGACAGAGGGGCCCACATGCTTGACAATTTCAGTGGTGATGGTAGAATACTTTTTTCCTACCAAATGCCAAAAGTTCAGTTTTGTGATACTATAACACTTTGGCTTACTTAAGTAAATTTTATAATTAATCTTTAAAAAATTAGAATTTCTTTAAAAGTCATTATTAAACAAGAATTTCTCGACTTTGAGTATGCATCAGAATAGCTTAATGTACTTGATAAACACTTTCATTTTTCATAATGTGAGTGTGTGTGTTTGTGTCTCTGTGTGTATGTCTGTGTGTGTGCTTGTGTTCAACTATACATATATTTCTGGTTTTCAACTATGTGTTGTTTGTATCTGTGCATGTGTGTATAGGTATGCTTATTCATGCATGTATGTGTGGAGGACAGAAGTTGATTTCAGGTTACTTTATCTTTCTTCACCTTATTTTTTTGAGACCATTTCACTGAACAGGGAGCTTGCTGTTTTGGCTAGACTGTCTGGGTGTGAAAGCCCCTAAAACCTTCTTGTTTTTGTTTTCCCCCACTAAGGCTACAGAAGCGTACCTACCTTGTTTCATGGGTGCTGCATGTCCAAATTCAAGTTCTCATCATTAAGTGAATAGAACTCTTCTCACTGAGATACTTCTTCACATATAAATTATATATGGATAACTAATCATTTTACCTCATATATTGGGACAACTTTGTAAATTTTGCTAATCATAATGCCAGATTTTGAGAAACATTGTCAGACACAAATGAGCATTTATACGTAAGAAAATTCTTAACTTTTTGGTGTTGCTGAAAATTTTATAATGATTTCTAGTTTTATAACCAATATTATAATATTGTTTACTAAGCAGTTTTTTACAGATTGCTCAATTTAAATGTTGCTTTATTAAGCATGTTGAACTTTCCTACCAAGAAAATACATATACACACTATTTAGAGACAGAGTAATAGCAATATTCACCATTAATAAACTTAACTCTATCAAATCCCAAAATTTTCTCAGCAGAAATTCATGCCTTTATACTCCTAGGCATATATCCAAAAAATGTTCAAGTACACAACAAGGACATTTGCTCAACCATGTTTGTAGCAGCTCTATTTGTAATAGCCAGAACCTGGAAACAACCCAGATGTCCATCAATGGAAGAATGGATCAGAAGTTGTGGTACTTTTACACAATGGAATACTACTCGGGAATTAAAAACAAGGAAATCATGAATTTTGCAGGAAAATGGTGGGATCTAGGAAAAAATCACCCTGAGTGAGGTATCCCCAAAGCAGAAAGACACACATGGTATATCCTCACTTATATAGACCTATAAGATAGGATAAGCATACTAAAATATGTACACCTAAAGAAGATAAAAAGAAAGAAGTCCAGGGGTAAGATGATCAATCCTCATCTAGAAAGACAAAGGGGATGGACATTGGAAATAGGAGAAAACCAGCAGTGGAGGAGGGTTCCCCTTTCTCCACAACCTCTCCAGCATGTGTTATCGCTTGAGTTTTTCATCTTGGCCATTCTGATGGGTGTAAGGTGATATCTCAGGGTCGTTTTGATTTGCATTTCCCTGATGGCTAATGAGGATGAGCATTTCTTTAAGTGTTTTTCTGCCATTCGATATTCTTCTGTTGAGAATTCTCTGTTTAGCTCTGTTCCCCATTTTTTAATTGGATTACTTGGTTTGCTGCTTTTCAGCTTCTTTAGTTCTTTGTATATACTGGATATTAGTCCTCTGTCAGATAAAGGGTTAGTGAAGATTCTTTCCCAATCTGTAGGCAGTCGTTTTGTTTTGATGACGGTATCCTTTGCTTTACAGAAGCTTTTCAGTTTCATGAGGTACCATTTATTGATTGTTGCTCTTAGAGCCTGTGCTGTTGGTGTTCTGTTCAGGAAGTTGTCTCCTGTGCCAATGAGTTCTAGGCTGTTCCCCACTTTTTTTTCCAATTGATTTAGGGTATCTGGTTTTATGTTGAGGACTGGTACAACCACTCTGGAAAGCTATCTGGTGCTTTCTAAGACAATTAGGAATAGTGCTTCCTCAAGACCCAGCTATACCACTGCTAGGTATATACCCAAAGTTCGTTCAAGTACACAAAAGGGATACTTGCTCAACCATGTTTATAGCTGCTTTATTTGTAATAGCCAGAACCTGGAAACAACCCAGATGTCCATCAATGGAGGAATGGGTACAGAAATTGTGGTATTTTTACACAATGGAATACTGCTCAGCAATCAAAAAGGAGGAAATCATGAAATTTGCAGGCAAATGGTGGGACCTAGAAAAGATCATTCTGAGTGAAATATCCCAGAAGGAGAAAGACAAACATGGGATATACTCACTTATATAGACCTATAAGATATGATAAACATAATGAAATCTATACACCTAAAAAAGATAATCAATTGAGCGGACATGGGGTAAGATGATCAATCCTCATTTAGAAAGACAGATGGGATGTGCATTGAACGTATGACAGGAGTCTACTGAGTGCATCTGAAAGACTCTAACTAGCAGAGTTTTCAAAGCAAAGACTCATGACCAAACCTTTGGCAGAGTACAGGGAATCATAGGAAAGAAGGGGAGTTAGTCTGTTGGGGAGGGGATAGGAGCTCCACAAGGACCAAATATATCTGGGCACAGGGTCTTTTCTGAGACTGACATTCAACCAAGGACCATGTATGGATATAACCTAGAACCTCCACTCAGATGTAGCCTGTGGTAGCTCAGTAACCAATTGGTTTCCCAAAGTGAGGGGAACAAGGACTATTTCTAACAGGAACTCAATGACTGGCTCTTTGGTCTCCCCACCCCCGAAGGGAGAAGCAGTCCTGTTAGGCCACAGAGGAGGGCTTTGCAGCCAGTCCTGAAGATACCTGATAAAACAGGATCAGATGAATGGGGAGGAGGTCCCCCCTATCAGTGGACTTGGAAAGGGGCACAGTGGAGATGAGGGAGGGAGGGAGGGACTGGGAGGGAATGAGGGATCGGGACATGGCTGAGATACAGAGTTAATAAAATGTAACTGATAAAATAATAATAATAATAATAAAATAAAAAAGAAAAAAAAAAGGAAATAGGAGAAAACAAGTAACAGGACAGTAGTATACCACAGAACGCACCTGAAAGACTCTACCTAGCTGAGACATATAACCAAACCTTTGGCAGAGTGTAGGGAATCATATGAAGGAAGGAGGAATTTGTATATTCTAGAGGGGACAGGGAGCCCCACAAGGTCCAAATATATCTGAGTACAGGGGTCTTCTATGAGACTCTTTATCCAGCCAAGGACCATGCATGGATATAACCTACAACCCCTGCTCAGACATAGCCCATGGTAGCTCAGTATCCAAGTGAGTTCCCTAGTAAGGGGGAAAGGAATTGTTTCTGACATGAACTCATGAGTTTCCCTTCCTGCCTGAGGGAGGAGCAGCCTTACTAGGCCACAGATTGCAACCATCGTGATGATAGCTGATAAGCTAGGGCCAGACAGAAGGAGAGGAGGACACCCCCTCTCAGTGGACTCAGAAGGGAGCAGGGAGGAGATGAGGGAGGGAGGGGAGGAATAGGAGGGAAGGAGGGAATAGGCTACAGCTGGGATAAAAGTGAATGTATACAATTATTTAAAAATAAAAAAATATTAAAAAATAAAAACAAATCCAAAAGATGTACCACAAGGAATATTAACATTTTGAATCAAGTGTAAAACTTTATTTTTAGCACTTAATACACAAAATGCTTATACATGACTTTTATTATTATGAGTTTTGATGATGCACACAAATACACTTTTATTCCACTGACCAAAAAAATCTGTTTTTATACTAATGTCAGCTGTTTTTGTCACAATAGCTCTTTGTTTTATTGTTCATGATTGCATTTGCAATCCCAGCTCTTTGTGTTTCCATAGCTTTGCTATTGCTTTTTTTTTTTCAGAATTTGAGAAGAATTACACTTGAAACTATTTGCCCAACATGAAAGGCCTGTTATTCACAGGAACTTCTAGCAGCTACTGGTGTATGGACAGACCTAGTCAACCCAGTTACAAATGGATGAGGTAGTCATGAGATAACACTAGTAGCTGAGAGTCTACTGACAATCAATGGTCTTGAAGGGGGAAGAGACATTTTTTCACCAGTGCAGCTCCTGAGAATCTATCCATGCTCTGATAGGTTGTTCTACACAACATGCATAAGCATGGCAATTAGTGAATTCAATGCATCTTTTTATTTTCTTTTTTTTAAAAATATTTATTTATTTATTTATTCACTTTATATCCTGATCATGGGGCTCTCCCTCCTCTTCTCCCGGTTGGTCCTGGTCCTGCTCTTCTACCCTCTTCCACCATCCCCCTCCCCTACTTCTCAGAAAATGGTCCTCCCTCAACACACCCTGCTCAGCTCAGTTAGTTACATCAGGACATGAGGTTTCCTTTATTAATTATTGATTTTAATGCCTGAGCTGTTGGCTGAAGGGAGGGAACAAGGAAGGAGAGAGCACAGAGAGTTAAGAAGATGGAGAACAGACCTGGGGAGAGCAACAAAGAGAGAACAAAAGGCCTGTAAGGAAAAGTGAAACTGAGGATGTGGGTATCCCTGTGATACTCTGGAAACCTAGGTCAGCACAGGCTCCTGGGACATTAGAAGGGGTACTAAAGCAGAGACTCCTAGTAGCAGAGGCCATAGAGACTGAATCAGACACCCATTAACTAAACTAGTATCCTAGCAGAGGGAGGGAAACACTAAACCACCCACAAAATTTCAAACCTAAATTTACCCTGCCTACAAGTTGTACAAAGATAAAGATAGAGCAGACAGAGCAGAGATTAAGAGAATGGTGAACCAATGCCTGGCCCAACCAAAGATTCACCCTATCAAAGAGTGTCACCTCAGACACTATGAATGATGCTTGCTAAGCTTGCAAACAGGAGCCTGGCATTACCCAGCAATGCCTTGAAACAGATATAGAGACTCACAGCAAAACATTGGATGATGCATAGGACATCTTGTGGAGAAGTGGGAGGAAAGAAAAAAGACCTGGAGGTGACAGGATCTCCACAAGAAGACCAACAGAGTCAACTAACCAGGGCCCAGAGGGGCTTGCTGAGACTGAAGCATCAGCCAAGGACCATGCATGAACTATACCTAGGCCCCCAACAAAGATGCAGCAGACAGGCAACATAGGCTACACATGGTCCTCCAGTTAGGGAAGTGGGCACTGCATGGGACATGGATTCACTTGCCAGCTTTTTCATCACTTGCCCCTGGTAGGACTGCCGTGCCAGGGCCACAGAAGAGGGCACACTTAGTCTTGATGCGACTTGATAAGCTGGAGTGGATGGGAAAAAGAACTCCCCTTTCTAAGGAATAGGCGAAGGTGGGGAGGAGAGACAGGGAGGGTGTGTTGGGGAGGTGAGAAGAGATGGGGCTACAACAAGGATGAAAAGTAAATAAAAAAAATTAAAAAAAAATAAATTGTTAAAGAAGCCTGATTAATGACTATTACTTGTTTCTTACTAAACTTTATTACTATTTTTAGTCTACTTAATTATGTAACTTATGGTAGTTATAGTCTATTGTGTCATTGGTCTAGATTCTTGACACTGTGCAATAACTACCTAATAATTTCCTATCTGCCAATCTGAAATCTTCATATTTTAAGCATATGTTGTATAAGGCAGCATTTTACTGCTTCCTAACAATCATGTCTGTGTATACATAAACCTTGTTTGTATATAATAAACCTTGCAGAATGTTTAAAAAATAATAATTTTGTTGTTTTACTTGAATAATATTTGCATAATTATTTTTCCATTTTCTAATTTTTAAATTGAAACTATCCTTAAGAAAAAAATAATATCAAACCATTTAATGGTTCTATTTTTTTGTTTAGACCCAACCCTGTGCAAAATTTCATTCTTCAGCTCATAGTCTGTCATTAGGTTTTGTTTGCTTTGCATTCATCAAATATTTTATGTATTATGGCCTTACAGTGAAGTCTTTTATTTCTGGATAGTATGCTCTCTTTACCTTTGTCCTGTTCTTTTTTGGTGAGTGCATGTTCAAGGTGTGTATTCTCACATTAGTTAACTGAATTAAAATTGTTTTAATTTTTAAAATGCATTGTTAACAACAATGAACAACAACAACAAAAGTACCTCAAAGGCATGCTCACAGACTAAGCTAATCTAGATAATTGCTTCCTGGATCTTCCTTCTCAGATGATTCTACGTGTATCAAGCTCACAATCAAAATTTGTCATCAAAATAGACTTTATTTCTGTTTGAGATGTCTCAAATTTCTCTATGTATGACTTTCTTTGAAAAATACAATCCTCCAAAGAAAAACTTAATATGAGAAAGTGGAAGGATGGTTGAACAAATGAAAAGCAATGTAATGCAGAATGTAAACAGAATCAAGGACTAGAATCACATGATAATTTCAAGTGATGCAGTGAAAGGCTTGTGTACAAACCCAGCAATCCTGTATTAAAAAACTTGAAAATACTAGCCAGGAATAGAAAACTCATACCACAAAATAATAAATATGTACAATATGCCTGCTACCAAATTTATTTTTAAGAAATTTGTTTCTTAAATTCAAATTTATTTGAAGAAAGGCGAAATAAATTTTTTCAATATAAAAATGAGACAAAGTTTTCCACTGTCATTTAAGCTTATTTAATATATTGCTTCAATCTTAGTCAGAGCAATATAACAAAGGAAAAATTCCAAGTTATCCCTATTCAAAGATATGATGAATTATATACAATTTCTTCAAAATTGGTGTTTTCTCTCCCAGGTGATAAAGATTATGAACATCAAATTAGTAAAAGCAGTATTAGAAAAAGATAGTATGGGGCTTGCTACAGTGTATTTTAAGGTAACAATATGGTAGATTTACCCTCACGTTACTAACCCAGGAACTACTTGGAACATGCTTAAATGTTCACAGCCTACTACAAAGCCTGTAGGCTTCTGCGGCTTTGATATAAATAAAGGCAAATTAACTGTGCCCAAAGAACTTCAAGATAAACCTAACCAGGTAACACACAACGTCCGCCTAATTTCATACATATATGAATATGTATATATATTGTGCGTGTTTATTTTATCTATTCACTTTATTTTTGGGACTGAGTATAAGACCTCCACTGTAGACTACCAGTTCCCATATCCTTAAAAAAGAGGGGTTCCCTATCCATCCACCAAGAACGACCCCCTGCCAGCTGCTCTTCCATAGTAGGTGTGATTTACAGATAATCCACTTCTATGTTAGCATTTCGGCTGGCTTGATCCTTCTGTAGCTTGTCTGTCTATAACCAGAATTGCTTTGAGTTTATCATGCAAAAGTCATGCCATGTCTAAAAGACAGCAAATCTCAGCAATCCTTCCCAGCTCTTAGAGTTTTTTTGATTCCTCTTCCATGATATCTCTTGAATCTTGGTGATGGTGAGGAGGTTAAGGAAGATTTCCCTTTTAGGGATGGGTTTAGTTTTATCACTTTGGCCAGTTTTTCATCTCTCCATTGACTGCTGTTTACTACAAAAAGAAGCTTTTCTGATGAAAGCTGAGAACAGCCCAGGTCTCTGTGTATAATCATAAATATTTAGAAGATTACCTAACAGCATGATATTTATCAATATAAGAATAGTAGGTTCTGCATAGGCCTTATAACCTCCAAGAGCTTTTACTTGGGTCACAGTCATAATAATAAAATTATCTTAATACAAAGAGAAATGTAAATGGACCATGAACATTCAAATCCCAAGTTATTTGTTGTTTGTTTTTAAATTCTGGTTGTGTCTAAGACACACCCATATCCATGGTTGAACCTAGTTTATTCAACCAGAAGAGCATTCACTAATTCATCTTGTAAAGTTTGATATTTAATCCTCAGATTCTAATAAGTTAGTGTCATTCTAAAAATCCTCATCTATATTTATACTGGAATTCAAAAATACAACTAATTCCAGACTAAATTTATAATTTTCAATAAAAAGTCTTACTTTTATTCTGTCTTATTCGTGATAAAATTGACATGTCCAGATAGCAATGAGTGATTTCTTCGGATATCATCCTAGAAACAGCCTGCATTACCTTCCCCCCTTCCAAATTAGTGAAAGATTCTTACAAATTATTGTATGTAACTTGGCCACACAGCATGGACTTCAGACTCATAAAGCAGATGTAAATTTTGTAAAGTATAGTAAACTCAGAATTTTTAACTGGGGAACAGAAAATATAAAGAAACACTAGTTTCTAAAAGGTTAGTTTGAATGTTGATGACCACTTAATGAAATAAGACAGAAGATAAAGAAAAAATTTTCAGAAGAAAATTGTGGTCTATGGACATACCACCCGCAGGACCTCCACAAGACCAATAGAGCCAAAATATCTGGGCTCAGGGGTGCCTTCAGAGACTGATGAATCAACCAAGGACCATGCATGGAGAGGACCTAGACCTCTTGCTTGGCTAGGGTCAGATAGTAAGGGAGGAGGATCTCCCCTATCAGTGGACTAGAGATGAGACATAGTGGAGAAAGACGGAGGGAGGGTGGGACCAGGAAGAGGTGAGGGAAGGTGTACAGCTGGGAATACAAAGTGAATAAATTGTAAAAAGTATTAATAATAAAGAAAAAATGAAATAAAAATTTGAGTCCATATTAAAAGAGTTTGAATTCGGCTTAAATTATTATTATAACAATGCAGGAATCATCTTTAGGAACTTGTTGAATAGCTGATATATCCCGATTGTAGCCCCGTCCCTCATCTTCTCCCAGCCCCACCTTTCCTCCCTCTCCTCCCTCTATCCCCTTTCCCTACTCCACTGAAAGGAGTTCTCCACTATTGCCATCTGTCCATAGCTAGGTAAGTCTCATCAGGACTGTCTGGATCCTCTTCCTCTGTAACCAGGCGAGGCTGCATCCCCAGGAGAGAGTGGTCAAAGAGCAGTCAGCTGAGTTAGTGATAGAGGCAGCCTGTAACCCTTACTCTGGAATCCAGGAGACTGAGCTGCCAATTGGCTACATCTGAGGAGGGGGATCTGGGTCCTCTGTGTATTCTCAATGACAAAGATGTTTAACATTTTATGTGTTTATTGGCCATTTGTGACTCTTTACATAAAGAATCTACTCAATCTTTCATCCATAAATTGAGTCACTTTTCTTTGTGTGTATAGGTTACACGTTGGCCCTCCATTAGATGAATAACCACCAAAGATTTTTTTTCTCTGTCTGTAGATCATTTCTTCACTCATTACATCTTTTGTTATGCAGAAGCATTTAATTCCATTCAAACCATTTGTGATTTTTTTGCTGTTATTTCCTAAACTGATTTATTCCTATTGTGAAATAATTGTTTTTGTGTTTACCTTGAAATGACTCTCCTATATCTCCCTCTTTGAGACATTATTTCAGGTGTTCTATTAAGTTTCATCTTAGTTTTGTTTAGAGTAAGAAATGGAAACAGTAAAGATCCAGATTTCTCATCATCTGAGGTTGTTTGCACCTCTGTCAAGAGTCAGATAGCTGGAGAATGCTAGAGATTGTGCGGTTTATGTCTGATCCATGTTCTCTGTTTCACTGGACTATGTGTCTGCTCAAATATAAGAAGGACTTAACGTACACAATCAGGATTCACAATAAAAGACATAGAGAGGGTCAAGGAAATTCAATAAAGTTTATGATATAAAGCTTCTGAGGAAGAACAACAAGGCCAGCCCCCACTGTTAATAAATAAGAATCTCAGTTAACTGTGGAATTTGCAACACTGTTAAAACAATTTAGTTCCAATTTTTAGGATATTTTTGTTATTACTGAGTTTTCTTTTGAAATTTCTATTTAAGAAATTATATTGCCTCACTGTGTGTTTCTTCTCCAGCTTTTTGTGTGGATCATATCTGACTTCATTAGGTCTCTGTTTATCTATTACATCATTATTATATTTTGTCTTTTCACTGTGTACAAAATGGTAAGTCACTGGGAGGGGCAAGATGGCGGCGCCGGGAGGACTCTCATTCTGAGCAGCAGCACAGCAGGATCAGCACAGTGAACAGCAATCAGAACTCTCGGCCATAAAACACAGTCATTGTGTTTCCCAGGTGAGAGGATACCCCACGGTGGGGGATTCAATCAGCTTTTAACTCACCCGGCTAAACCGGGGAAGAGATCCCGGTTCCGCCAGACGCTTGGCTGCCGGCCGCCAGCCCCAGCCCCAGCCCAGAGCCACAAGCCAGTGTCTCTGGTCACGGTCCCAGACTGAACCTTGGGCACCACACTATCAGAGACTGGAATTTTCAGTCGAGAGATAACCCCAGGGTACAGGAAACGATTGGGACCGGCCTTAGGTCACCCAGACATCCCCTGGAAAAGACTCGGGCGGGTTCCACGGGCACCCCAGGAGCCAACCCGGAGCCAGAGCCGGGGACCCAGGTTCCAGCACAGAGCCCTGCCTGCCTGCGCGCCTGATTTGCCGCCGGAGATAGAAACGGCGGGTCTGATCTCAGAGCACTCAGCTCACCCCAACATGAAAAGGTCCCCGGAAAATTACCCAGCTTAGGGAGCCACTCAGACTCCCAAAAGCCACAAAGGCAGACACAGGCAGTTTCTGCGCACCAGACAGCTGGCAGAGACTGAGCCGCCATCACACAGCTGTGCTCCAGGCACAGGCAAATTTCTGTGGCCAGCCAGCTGGCGGACACTGAGCACTGTGCACCAGGGCAAAAAAAGACACTAGGAGTCCGTGTCTCCAGAGAATCCACGGGGAAGGAAGGAAACTGTACTGATCTAAATCACCCAATCCTTCCCTAGAAAAAGTCTAGTAGTCTAGTGGGGCCGAGGCGCCAGCACTCAGCTGTGCTCCAGACACAAGCACAAACAGTTGAGGCGCGCCTGATGTCCAACTGGGTCACAGCAGCTGATCATTAAATTTGCAACAAGAAACCCAGAAACAGGGCAGCTGCCCTCAGGACTTCCCTGGGTGAGAGGAGAACCCTCTCGACTAACAAAGACCACAGTTACCACTCAGGTCTATATCCCTGAGGTGAGCAACTCCTGAAAAAACACCAGCCATCCAGGGACTATACCCAAAAAGCTGAGAAGACATCCTTCAGGAAAATCCAGCTTTCTGCAAAGGGGATTCTCTCCACCACAGGATCCCCAGGAACCACCAGAAAATAACCCCAAACTCCTAAGATAACACAATGGGTAGAGGCCAGCGTAAAAGCTCAAGCAACAAAAGACAGCAATATGGCATCTCCAGAACCCAGTTACCCAGGGGCAAGTAGCCCTGGACACCCCACCATAACTGAAATCCAAGAAGATGACCTAACAAGTATGCTCATGAAGATGATAACAGAGGAAACAAATAAGATTCGTAAAGACATAGAGGAAGATAAACTCAAACAGAATATTGCCATCCGTAAAGAAATAGAGGAAGCTGCAGCCAAACAGTTTATGGCCTTTAGAAAGGAAATGCTTAAAACACTGAATGAAATGAAAGAAACAGAGTTGAAGGAACTAAAAGAAAAACAGGAAAGTACAATCAGACAGGTGAAGGAAGTAAACAAAACAACTCAAGACCTGAAGATAGAATTGGAAAAATTAAAGAAAACACAAATGGAAGAAATAATGGAAAGGAAGAATCTAGGGAAGAAAACAGGAACTACAGAGGTAAGCATAACCAACAGACTAAAAGAGATGGAAGAAAGAATCTCAGGTGTAGAAGATACAATGGAAGAAATCGATGTATCTGTCAAAGAAAATGTTAAATCTGAAAAATTCCTGACACAGACCGTCCAAGAAATGCAAGACAATATGAAAAGACAAAACCTAAGAATAATAGGTATAGAGGAAAAAGAAGACTCCCTTCTCCAAGGCCCAGAAAATATTTTCAACAAAATCATTGAAGAAAATTTCCCCAAGCTAAAGGAGAGGCCAATTAGAATACATGAGGCCTACAGAACACCCAGCAAATTTGACCAGAAAAGAAAATCCTCCCGCCACATAATAATCAAAACAGTAAGTATACAGAACAAAGAAAAAATACTAAAAGCTGCAAGGGAAAAAGGCCAAGTAACATAAAATGGCAAACCCATTAGAATCACACCTGACTTTTCAACAGAGACTATGAAAGCCAGAAGGGCCTGGACAGATATCATGCAGACCCTAAGAGAACACAGATGTCAGCCCAGGCTACTATACCCAGCAAAACTCTCAGTCCTCATAGATGGAGAAAACAAGATATTCAATGACAAAAACAAATTTCAACAATACCTACAAACAAATCCAGCATTACAGAAGACACTGGAAGGGAAAATACAACCCAAGAAAGCTAGCTACATTCAAGAAAACACAGGAAATAAATAACCTCACTTCAGTAAAACAAAAAGCAACCAAGCACACAACCTGATGACCACAGCCAACATCAAAATCAAGAGATCTAACAGCCACTGGTCATTAATCTCTCTCAACATCAATGGACTCAACTCTCCAATAAAAAGACACAGATTAACAGAATGGATACGTAAACAAAACCCAGCAATCTGTTGCATACAAGAAACACACCTAAGACACAAAGATAGACATTACCTGAGGGTAAAGGGTTGGAAGACGACTTTCCAAGCAAACGGACCCAAGAAGCAAGCAGGAGTAGCCATTCTAATATCTGATAAAATAGACTTTCAACCAAAATTAATCAAAAGAGATGGGGAAGGACACTTCATACTCATCAAGGGAAAATTCCATCAGGAAGACATCACAATCCTGAACATATATGCCCCAAATACAAGGGCACCCACATTTGTGAAAGAAACATTGATAAAATTTAAAGCACATATAGATCCACACACATTAATAGTGGGAGACTTCAACACCCCACTCTCAACAAAGGACAGGTCAACAAAACAGAAATTAAACAAAGAAACAATGTCTCTGACAGAGGTCATGAATCAAATGGACCTAACAGACATTTACAGAACTTTACACCCAAACACAAAAGAATTTACCTTCTTCTCAGCACCTCATGGAACCTTCTCCAAAATAGACCACATAGTGGGTCACAAAGCAAGCCTCAACAAATACAAGAAGATTGAAATAATCCCATGTATCTTGTCTGATCACCATGGAATAAAGCTGGACCTCAACAATAACAGAAATAACAAAAAGCCTACACACACATGGAAACTGAACAACTTGTTACTAAATGACAGCTGGGTCAGGGAAGAAATAAAGAAAGAAATTAAAGTCTTTCTAGAAATCAATGAAAATGAAGACACAACATACCCGAACTTGTGGGACACAATGAAAGCAGTGCTAAGAGGAAAGTTCATAGCACTAAGTGCCTTCAAAAAGAAATTCGAGACAGCTCATTCAAGCACCCTAATGGCTCACTTAAAAACCCTAGAAAAAGAAGAAGCAGACACACCAAGAAGGAGTAGACGGCTGGAAATAATCAAACTCAGGGCTGAAATCAATCAATTGGAAACAAATAAAACAATTCAAAGAATCAATGAAACCAAGAGCTGGTTCTTTGAGAAAATCAACAAGATCGACAAACCCTTAGCCAGGCTAACTAAAAGGCAGAGAGACACCACCCAAATCAACAAAATCAGAAATGAAAAGGGGGATATAACTACAGACACTGAGGAAATCCAAACAATCATTAGGACTTACTTCAAAAGTCTATATGCCACAAAATTTGAAAATCTAAATGAAATGGACAATTTTCTTGATCGATTTGACTTCCAAAGCTGAATCAGGACCAGGTAAATCAACTAAATAGACCTATATCCGCCAAAGAAATAGAAGCGGTCATCAAAAGTCTCCCATCCAAAAAAAGCCCAGGACCAGATGGCTTCAGCGCAGAATTCTACCAGACCTTCAAAGAAGAGCTAACACCAATTCTCTTCAAACTATTCCACAAAATAGAAACAGAAGGAATATTACCAAATTCATTCTATGAAGCCACAGTCACCTTGGTACCTTAACCTCACAAAGACTCAACAAAGAAAGAGAATTTCCGGCCAATCTCCCTTATGAACATTGATGCAAAAATACTTAATAAAATACTTGCAAACCGAATCCAAGAACACATCAAAGATATTATCCACTATGACCAAGTAGGCTTCATCCCAGGTATGCAGGGGTGGTTCAATATACGGAAATCCATCAATGTGATCCACCATATTAACAAACTGAAAGAAAAAAACCACATGATCATCTCCCTAGATGCTGAAAAAGCCTTTGACAAAATCCAACATCCATTCATGTTCAAAGTACTGGAGAGATCAGGGATACAAGGCACATATCTAAACATAGTAAAGGCGATATACAGCAAGCCTATAGCCAACATCAAACTGAATGGAGAGAAACTTAAAGCAATCCCACTGAAATCAGGGACAAGACAAGGCTGCCCACTCTCTCCATATCTCTTCAACATAGTGTTGGAAGTCCTTGCTAGAGCAATAAGACAGTTGAAGGAGATCAAGGGGATACAAATTGGAAAGGAAGAAGTCAAATTATCACTATTTGCAGATGATATGATAGTATACGTGAGTGACCCCAAAAACTCTACCAGGGAACTCCTACAGCTGATAAACACCTTCAGCAAAGTGGCAGGATACAAAATTAACTCAAAAAAATCAGTAGCCCTCCTGTATACAAAAGACAAAAGGGCTGAGAAAGAAATTAAGGAAACAACACCCTTCACAATAGCCACAAATGACATAAGGTACCTCGGAGTAACCCTAACCAAGGAAGTCAAAGACTTGTATGAAAAAAATTTCAAATCTCTGAAGAAAGAATTAGAAGAAGATATGAGAAGATGGAAAGATCTCCCATGCTCATGGCTTGGTAGGATTAACATAGTAAAAATGGCCATCTTACCAAAAGCAATCTACAGATTCAATGCAATGCCCATCAAATTACCAACACAATTCTTTACAGACCTGGAAAGAAAAATTCTCAACTTCATATGGAATAACAAGAAACCCAGAATTGCTAAAACAATCCTCTACAATAAAAGATCTTCTGGAGGTATCTCCATCCCTGATCTTAAGTTGTACTATAGAGCAACAGTTTTAAAAACTGCATGGTACTGGCATAGAAACAGAATGGTGGATCAATGGAACCGAACAGAGGACCCAGAAATAAACCCACACACTTATGGACACCTGATCTTTGACAAAGACGCCAAAACCATACAATGGAAAAAAGATAGCATCTTCAACAAATGGTGCTGGTCTAACTGGATGTCTACATGTAGAAAAATGAAAATAGATCCATACTTGTCACCCTGCACAAAACTGAAGTCCAAGTGGATCAAAGACCTCAACATAAAACCAGACACATTAAATCGGCTTGAAAAAAAAGTGGGAAATACCCTAGAACTCATTGGTACAGGGGGAAACTTCCTGAACAGAACACCAACAGCACAGGCTCTAAGAGCAACAACCAATAAATGGGACCTCATGAAACTGAAAAGCTTCTGTAAAGCAAAGGACACCGTCATCAAAACAAAGCGACCACCTACAGATTGGGAAAGAATCTTCACCAACCCTTTATCTGACAGAGGACTCATATCCAGTATATATAAAGAACTAAAGAAGCTGAAAAGCAGCAAACCAAGTAATCCACTTAAAAAATGGGGAACAGAGCTAAACAGAGAATTCTCTGTAGAGGAATACCGAATGGCAGAGAAGCACTTAAAGAAATGCTCAACCTCATTAGCCATTAGGGAAATGCAAATCAAAACAACCCTGAGATTTCACCTTACACCCATGAGAATGGCCAAAATCAAAAACTCAAGTGACAACACATGCTGGAGAGGTTGTGGAGAAAGGGGAACCCTTCTCCACTGCTGGTGGGAATGTAAACTTGTACAACCACTCTGGAAATCAATCTGGTGCTTTCTCAGACAACTAGGAATAGCGCTTCCTCAAGATCCAGCCATACCACTCCTGGGCATATATCCAAAAGAGGCTCAAGTACACAAAAAGGACATTTGCTCAACCATGTTTGTAGCAGCTTTATTTGTAATAGCCAGAAGCTGGAAACAACCCAGATGCCCCTCAACTGAAGAATGGATGCAGAAATTGTGGTACATCTACACAATGGAATATTACTCAGCAATGAAAAATAAGGAAATCATGAAATTTGCAGGTAAATGGTGGGATCTGGAAAGGATCATCCCGAGTGAGTTGTCTCAGAAGCAAAAAGACACACATGGTATATACTCACTCATATAGACATACAACATAGGACAAACCCACTAAAACCTGTGCATCTAAAGAAACTAAGCAAGAGAGAGGACCCTAACTAAAACGTCCAAACCCCATCCAGAAAGGCAAAGAGGATGGACATCAGAAGAAGAAGAAAACAGGAAACAACCTAGGAACCTACCACAGAGGGCCTCTGAAAGCCTCTGCCCTTCAGACTATCAAAGCAGATGCTGAGCCTGATGGGCAACTGTTGGGCAGAGTGAACGGAATTTTAGGTAAGAACTGGGAAATAGTAAGAGCTGGAGAGGACAGGGTCTCCACAAGGAGAGCAACAGAACAAGAAAATTTGAACATAGGGAATTTCCCAGAGACTCATACTCCAACCAAGGACTATTCATGGAGATAACCTAGAACCCCTGCACAGATGTAGCCCAGGGCAGTTCAGAGTCCAATTGGGTTACATAGTAATGTGAAGAGGGACTGCCTCTGACATAATCTGATTGGCCTGCTCTTTGATCACCTCCCTCTGGGGGGGGGGGGGGAGCAGCCTTACCAGGCCACAGTAGAGGACAATACAGCCACTTTTGATGTGAACTGACAGACTAAGATCAGAAAGGAGAGGAGAACCTCCCCTATTAGTGGACTTGGGGAGTGGCATGCAAGCAGAGGGAGGAGGGAGGGTGGGATTGGGATGGGAGGAGGGAGGGGCTTATGGGGGGATGCAGAATGAATAAAGTGTAATTGATGAAAAATTTAAGAAAAAAGGGAAAAAAGTAATTTAAGAACCTTAAATGACTTTCAAAATTGGAGGAAAACATGGAGTTAGTCAATTGGCATGGAGCACGTCTCGCCCCTGGGGGCAATGGTCTCCTGAACCTACTCAGACCTCGGACACCACCACTGCTAGTTCTAGAACTGACGCAGGATGTTCCAACGAGGGGTTAAGGCTTCTCATAATATTTCCTATAAGCCCACACCTGTTTGTCTATATCCCCCATTTTTATTCATTATTAGCCATATAGAGCCAAGTAATTGTGGTAATGATACTTGCTTTTTTGCCCAATGCTGGAATGCTAGTAAAGTTAGGTATGCCCTGGTTACTCGCATGCCTCACTGGGTGCCTATGCCCATTGATGCCCCTCACGCTATGACTCTCTTCAGACAGAAAAGGGATCTTGGAACTACAGCCACCATTGTTACTACCATCTCATTGACGGCTGTTGGAGCTACCACCAGGGCATTAGCCATGAGTCATACTGGGCAGACTGCTCAAACCCTGAATAATCATTTAGCCAATGTAGCTCATGCCTTAGTTGTACATAAAGGAATTAATGCTCAACTAAAAGGAAGCTTGATGGTGTTCAATCAGAGGATTGACCTCTTGCAGGAGCAAATTGATACCCTATGGCAAATCGCTCAACCTGGCTGTCAATGAAAGTATGCTGGACTTTGTGTCACTAGCATACAACATGAGAATTTTTCCTGCGCTGCAAATCTGTCTAAACAATTGTCGAGCTATATTTTAGGTAATTGGACTGGAGAATTCGATACTACGATGGAGCAGCTGAGAGTGGCCATTGTCACAGTAAATTCTACCGGAGTGGACGCAGGACTACCCACAGGATTATCAACATGGATTGCTGCAGCCATGAATCATCTGAAGGAATGGGCGGGCATGGGAGCGTTAGCAGGCCTTCTGGTGTTGGTCTCCTTGGTTTGCCTGTGGTATATATGCAAGATTAGAGTCTCACAGCAGTGTGATGCAGCCATGATCATTCGGGCCTTTACAGCCATTGAAGCAGGACATTCTCCCCAAGCATGGTTGGATACCATAAAAAGCTAAAATGATACGCTCAGGATGCGAGGCTAAGCACTGCACTCAGGGTCAGCCGCTTTGGACCCAGAGAAGAGCATGTCTGATTGCATGCGGGTTGATGCCCCAGGTTCCGCCTCTGAGAAAAAGGTATCGGACGGTCTGATGCTCTTTGGGTGGATGACACCTAAATGAACATCTGTACAAAGTCCCAGTTTATTTCTAATATCAGAGATCAGACCTCTACTCTTGCCTGATGCGTCTAAAACAAAAAGGGGGAACTGTAGAGAGCTGTGGAATGCTATGCCTTAAAGATGGAGCTGGTTTCCGCCTTCCACCTTCCCGATGGTGAGTGCTCTCTGTCACGAACAACTCCACATTTGGCTAAAGCCGAGGATCTGGCTTGCTTCCATGTATGTGGACCTATCTGCATTGCCCCCGTGGCACGCCTGGGTTGGCTACCCAGAGGCTATTTAAGCTGTGGGCTGGCTTTCCCCGGGGTCCGAGGATTGTTCAATGTTCCTGAATAAACTGCATTGAAAAAAAAAAAAAAAGCAAAAAAAAAAAAAAAAAGAAGAAGACACTCCTACGAAAAAAAAAAAAAAAAAAGGTAAGTCCACAGTGTCACCTTCATCAGCTGTGCTTCTTTAGGTTCTTTCTTTATGTAATATTACATTTCATGTCCGTTATTTGTGTTGTACTTGTCAAGAAATATGAGTTAATATTTATCATTATATGCATGTATCACTTAAAACATTTTTAAACATTAAAACATTGATCTTCACAATAGCCCACATTCCCATTTTTGCAGACAAAGGGGGAAAAAAGAAACCCTAATTTTCTGCACCTGCAAAAAGATCGTGTGATTTTTCCTTGACTCTCTTTACAGCCTGTATTATTGATCATTGTTGTTTGTGTATGTTGAACTGCTCTTTTCAATATACCTTGTCCCAGAAGGAGACCTGTAATCAGCAGAACAGCAGAGCCAGATATGATGCCCTTACTCTGTGCATCGTTACCAGCAGATTTCTGGCTAATCTGGGATGTAAACGCATACACTTTAACTGCATAAGAAATCATGTTGATACAAAGTGAATAAACTGTAACTAATATAAAAAATAAAAATAATTAATTAAAAAAAAGAAATCAAGTGGACCACTCTGTGTTTGCAAAGTAGATCATTATTATACAAAAGAACAGCATTTTCTCATTTATTCACAATAAATAAGCAAATTCAAAGGTTAAAAAATATTTGCATGTATGTGGACCTATCTGCATTGCCCACTTGGCACGCCTGGGTTGGCTACCCAGAGGCTATTTAAGCTGTGGGCTGGCTTTCCCCAGGGTCCGAGGATTGTTCAAGGTTCCTGAATAAACTGCATTGAAAAAAAAATATTTGCATGCATATCACCCCAAATAATACACTGAATATAAATCTGACTGAATATATAAAAAAAATCTAAATTAAGAAAGCTAAAAGTATCCAATGAATAGAATAAAAAAAGAGCTAAGTACCTTAAGTACTAGTTTAGAAGGAATTGGTTAATTAATATATATAAATTGATGTTACCATAGGATTTTTCTCTTTTTTAATTTATTATTTTTTATTATTACAATTTATCTAATTTGTATACCAGCTGTAGCCCCCTTCTTCATTCCCTCACAATCCTACACTCTCTGCCTCTTCTCCTTCCATGATCCTCTCTCAGTCCACTGATAGGGGAGGTCCTCCTTCCCTTCCATATGACCCTAGCTTATCAGGTCTCTTCAGGACTGGCTGCATTGTCTTCCTCTGTGGCCTGGTACAACTGTACTCCCCCCAAGGGGGAGGTGATGAAAGAGCCAGCCACTGAGTTCATGTCAGAGATATTCCCTGTTCCCCTTACTAGGAAACCCACTTGGAGGCTGAGCTGCTATGAGCTACATCTGTGCAGGGGTTCTAGGTTATCTCCATGCATTTTCCTTGGTTGGAGTATTGGTCTTTGCATATACGCCTGGGCCAAATTTTTGGTTCTGTAGCTCTCCTTGTGGAGCTCCTGTCCTTTACAGTACTTTAATCTCCCCATTCTTTCATAAAATTCCCTTCACTCTGCCCAAAGATTGGCTATGCATCTCAGCATCTGCTTTGATACACTGCTGGGTAGAGTCTTTCAGAGGCCCTCTGTGGTAGGCTCCTCTTCTGTTCCCTGTTTTCTCCAGCTTCCGATGTCTATCCCATTTGCTTTCTGAGTGAGAATTGATCATCTTACCTCCAGTCCTCCTTCTTGTTTAGCTTCTTTAGGTGTACAGATTTTAGTATGATTATCCTATATTATATGTCTAGTATCCACTTATAAGTGAGTATATACCATGTGTGTCTTTCTGCTTCTGGGATACCTCACTCAGGATGATCTTTTCCAGATTCCACCATTTGCCTGCAAATATAAAAAATTCAAATGACAACACATCCTAGAGAGGATGTACAGAAAGGGGAACCCTCCTTCATTGCTGGTCGAATGTAAATGTGTACAACTATTTTGGAAATCAATCTGGCACTTTCTCAGAAAAGTAGGAATAGTGCTAACTCAACATCCAGCTGTATCACTCCTAGGCATACATCCAAAATATTCACAAGTATAAAACAAGGACATTTACTCAACCATGTTCATAGCTGCTTTATTTGTAATAGCCAGAATCTGGAAACAACCCAGATGTCCCTCAAAGGAGGAATGGATACAGAAATTATGGTAATTTACACAATGGAATACGACTCAGCTATTAAAAACAAGGAAATAATGGAATTTGCAGGACTTTTCTCTGAAGTATTTTTATTCATGTTATGAATTTCATTAATTGATACCAAGAAAAACACAATTTAATCATGATTCATAACTCTTTCTACATGTTGTTGGATTTCATTCTGTTGAATATTTTGTTCATGGAGATAACCTAGAACCCCTGCTCAGATGTAGCCCATGGCAGTTCCATATCCAAGTTGGTTCCCTAGTTAGGGGAACAGGGACTGTTTCTGATATGAACTAGGTGGCTGGCTCTTTGGTCAATTCCCCCTGATGGGAGAGGAGCCTTGCCATGCCACAGAGGAGGGCAATGCAGCCAGCCTTGATGAGACCTGATAGACTAATATTGGATGGAAGGGAAGGAAAATCTCCCCTATCAGTGGACTTGGAGAGAGTAATGGGAGGAGATGAGAGAGGGAGGGTAGGGTTGGAGGCAAATGAGGGAGGGAACTACAGCTGGGATACAAAGTGAATAAACTGTTATTAATATAAAAATAAAAAATTATTTTTAAAAAGGAAAAAAATAAAGCTTTTCTAATGAGAAAAAAGAGCATTTTAATTATTTATTTCTAATTTATTTATTTATTCATTTTACATCCTGATTACAGCCCCCCATCTCTCACTACCTCTCAAACACACCCTTTTCCCCATTCCTCCTCTCCTTCTCAGAGAAGGGAAGGCCCCCTCCCGTGAGTACCAACCAACCCTGGCACCTTAAATCTCAGTAGGACTAAGTGTATCTTTTCCCACTGAGGTTTGACAAGGTGGCCCAGCATGGGAAAGAGATCCAAAGGCAGGCAACAAAGTCAGATGTAATATGTATGTGTGAGCAACACATACATACACACACAATCACACATAATTGAAAATTCAATAATATATCTTTAGAAAGCACATAAAACAGTTTCTATTGTCATTTTTATGTACAAAGGGATGAAGGTCCGTAGATTAACATAAAAAAAATTTTTAGTTAATTCTTTTGCCTCTGTATCACAAATGTAAGATAGAGTGTAGGCCTAAGCAATAGATGTATATTTTTGTAGGTCTTCAGAATGTCCCTAAATGCAAAAGAACTAAAAACTTCCAGCTGTGTAATGTGATCTCATTCACCATGGTAAAAAAACAATTTTCTTCCAGGTTGCTAGAAAATGTCTACAACTCACGATTATCCTACAAATCTAGACATGTTTGATCTGGAAGCATACTACACAATGGGTGAATCACTAGAATTCTCCAGTTTTCACCTTAATTTCTTCTCTGACATGTTGTTTCACCTTCCCTTTATGAATAATGTACTTGTGGGTACAGTTCTTTTCAATCATTCATGCTTCCAAAATGATGAAAATGTATCAGATCATGGACAAATTGCTAACTGAGGTGCTTGGAGAGCTCTTGCATTATAAATGAAGTAGAGCTGGTTCCTGTTTCCACAAGTGAAGAGTATTGACAATGCAAAGTGGTTTGTATTACCATGAACATATAGAATTAAGATATAAAAGGTCTATAAGAGCTTTTGAAATCTGTCCAAGTTCCTTGCCTTCAAGCTAGTAAATGTGTACAATTCTTTTGAAAACATTTTTCTAGTATTTCTAAATATAATCAAGCAATCAGCTCCAGAGTCCCTTATTGAATTATTTGAGGTTTAAAAATAAAGCTTTTAATTATATATATAACCAAGTGTCCCTAGTATCCTTGAATGCTATTACTTTTCTTCTTGAAAATCACAAATATTTTCAATATGCTCATTTTTTATGATGTCTTTATTTCCTCATTTAGTTTTGCAAACTTGTATAATCACTGTGAAAATCAATCCTGGAGGTTTCTCCAAAAATTGGAAATAGCTCTACCTCAAGACTCAGGTAAACCATTCCTGGGTATATAGCCAAAAGATGTTCCACTATACCATAAGGACACTTGCTCATAGCAAGAAATGTGAAACAACCTAGAAGTCCCTCAACTGAAGAATGGATAAAGGAAATGTGGTACATTTACACAGTGGAAATTACTCAGCTATTAAAAACAAAGATGAAAAAAAAAAGATATCATGCAATTTTGAAGGAAATGAATGGGACTAGAAAAGATCATCTTGAATGAGGCAACCCAGATCCGGAATGACTCACATAGTATGTGCTCACTTGTTAAATGGATATTAGCCATAAGGTACAGATAACCATGCAGGTCCAGGCCTAGAGGCTGCTTCCCAGGCAGTGAACACTGAGCTCTTGGCAGGCTTCCAAGCCTGGCCAGCAGCCATGCGCTGGAGGAGTATATTGGTGAACGTCCAGGGAGGAGGGGAGCCTCCCGTCCCCAGAATAAATGACAAATCTCAGTAAACCATGATTGAAAGCTCATAGTATCAAGCAGCACCTTTATTTCCTGTGAAATCAATAATTTATAAACCTTGAGCAGTGACAGGGTTTCAGAGGCTGAATGTGTTTGATTTCATGGAGCTAGAGGTGACAGGGATACTTCCTTTATGCGTAGTAGTAGAGTACCTCATTTACATGCATTAGTACTGTCCTATCACAGGAAGGAGAACTCAGTACTTAATTATTATGTGGGTGGAGGAAAATGTCCAGGTACAATTGAAGGTAATTTGCTGAAAGTATTATCTCTTTAGCATAGGGTAGGTATTTCCAGGAATCCATAGGTGCTTGCTGAGCAGGTTTTCTTATCAAGAAAGGTCAGTCTGTAATCTTCCCTGAGGGCTATGTGAGGCTCCTTAGAGGTTTTCAGGTTCTGATAGAGAACACACCCTCTGAAAACGGCAGTCCACTGTTACAGATTGGGTTCAGAGGCTATCCTGTTCATCAGACTGTGACCTTACTAGCAGAGTCCTACAACCATAATGCTTTGCTAGCATAAATTCTTGTCCTTAGTTCTAGTTTATCTCACATATTGTCAATGTGATGAGAGGACCTGGCTTGACCCCATCCCTCCCCAAAAGTCATCATGAATTAGGCCATAGGTCAACAATTCCAGCCACAGGGCCATAAAATTCCCTGCCCAAGGAACAGCCTGAAGATACCCACAGGACTGGGAACATATCTTATCTCTGGGTGGGGCAACTGTGCTGGGCAGCCCACCAACTTTGTAGTAGAACATCCAGGGCATGGAAATATCTAACATTCCTGAAGTCAATGTTAGTTAGCCACAATCACCTTGTAACAAGCTTGCCCTTGCTGGATGTCACCAAATTGCTAAGCTGTAGTTTTCCAAACCTAGCTATAAACCAATAAAAACTATTCTTCCCCTTAGCTCAGGGCTCTACATGCCACACTGTTATGTTGTGGCCCCAAGCTTGAGCTTGTAATAAAAGACCCTACAGTGTTTGCATCAGAACTAGCTCCTTGGTGGTCTTTGGGGTCTGTGAGACTTGAGTATAACAGTGAAAATTGTTTGAAGTGTGAAAAAGTGAACATAGAATAAGTTGTTAGGAATATGTTGCATGTGTGTGTAAGTATACAACAGACGTAATACACACATGTATTCATATATATGTATATTGCCACTTTACACTGTCAATATTCTTCACTTACATAAGCAGGAATCAGCTCTACTTCATTTATAATTCAAGAGTTCAAGCACATCAGATAGCAGTTTTACCATATTTTCATCATATAAGTATATATATGTGTGTGTGTGTGTATACAAATATATATACAGTTTCATCTCTAAAAACTGAATATTGCTTCTGTTTAAATAAACTTGAGTTTCTAAAGATTTGGAGTAGGGCAAACTTCCACGGTTCAGAAGTATGAAATGTGCTTTATCTATGTACTTGCCTGTAGATAATCAGAAGACAAAAAGATTTGATGCTTATATAGATGTAAAACGGTCTAAATATATGGAAGAACCTTAACACAAATTATTGTGAATTCTGTTTTTTTCTTTATTAAAAACTGTCCTAAGACTTTCTATTTTTATCTCCTAAAATTTCTGAATCTATATTTCTCTACTCATTGCTTAATCCAAACCCTCATATTTCATGTGTACAATTAGCATGTTTTTTTCTTGTTTATCATTGCTTTTCAGTTCTCACTAATGTGCCCTCTACTACCAATCATATTAGACCAGTACTTTATATAATATTCTTCACTGAGTTACAGTTCTCACACTATGAAAATGTAAGGCCAGAGTTTGCCAACTATCATATCAATGTCAATTCAGACAAGGAATATGATTAGTGCATCCAGTGAGAAATGAACATGTGGCACATTTACAAAAAATAAAACTTTCAAGATGGTGACAGCTGACTATTAAACATATAATGAGGTTGTCTGTGACTTGGACAAATGACAGGTGCCACATTTTGACCTTATCACTTTCCACATCAGTTTCTGCTATTTCCAGGCAGTTAATTCCTGGTTTAGACATGGCTGCGGAGGGATGGATTCAAAACTACAGCATTCTTTCTCTTTTATGCTGTACTCCATATCCTTCTACTAGACAGTTTCTGTTCCCTAGAAATGCCATATTTCTATAAAGGCTCAAGAACTTCATCATGAAATCATCTTTTAAAAATTGAATCTACAAATCTAAAGAAGCTAAACACCTAGGAGCACCCTAGGGAGGATGCTTAAATCTCATTCAGAATGGCAAACAGGATAGACAACAGAAGCAGTGGAAGAGAGGAAACAGTATGGGAGCCTACTGTAGAGGGTCCTCTGAAAGGATTCAACCAACAGGGGGATCATAACAGATGCTGAGACTCATGGCCAAACTTTGGGCAGAGAGCAGGGAGTCTTACAGTAGAAGAAAGGAGAGGGAGTAGAGGGATATGGATGGGACAGGAGCCCCACAAAGAGACCAAAAATCCGAAAAGGTCTGAGAGTTAGGGGTCCTGCAGAGGCTCATGCACCAGTGGAAGACCATGCATGGAGAGGACCTAGACTTCCTGCCCAGATGTGGCCAATTGGCTGCTCACTCAGTCGCCATGTGAAACTCTTAGTGAGGGGAGCAGGGGCTGCTGTATCATCAACTCAGCTGACTGCTCTCTGATCACTCACCCCTGATGATGCAGCCTTGCCAGGCCACAGAGGAAGAGGATCCAGGTAGTCCTGATGAGACTTAACAAGCTATGCGCAGATGGCAGAAGAGAAGTCTCCCTTTCGATGGAATAGGGAATGAGGGCAAGGGGAAGAGGGAGGCAGGGTGGAACTGGGGAGTGTTGAGAGAGGTGGCTTCGATTGAGATATATAATGAATAAGAAAAAATAAAAATTAAAATAAAAAAATAAATTTAAGCAATATCTCCTGAGTGATACCGTTGTTCTTACCATATTTACAGTTGAGGTTATAACATAATTACAGTATCCTTTCACAGTTTTTCTTCCTCACATGGATTAACCTAAAGAGAAGGGTCCATATGTTCATTATATTTCTGTTTCTCAAGTGAGGTTCAATATATGGTTTCCATAATTGTTGTATAATTGGTAATAATAATTGTAAATGTTATATTATTTTAGCCACTAATTTCTGCTATTCATTATTCTGAAATCATAAGCCATTAAGTTATTAGGAGATTGTTTGAATCTGAGCATATGCCTGTAATCTCACTACTTTTGTTGATACGGATTTTGGGTTCAAGGGTCACTTGTACTCCAAAGTGAGTTCAAGGCCAATATAAATTTGATAACCAAATCATAAAGAGAAAAACTAAAACATATGCAAGAAAATAAAATAAAAGCTTGGATTGAAAACATAAGAAGAGTTGGAAAATGTTTTGTGTTTGAAGACGATTTTCATAATAAAAGTAGTGTTTTTTAAAATCTGAGTTTCATACAGTGAGAAATTTACTTTCAATTCAATTTGAATTGATATTGAGTTAATTGAATGCTTCTAAGTTATGATGAGGATACAAATTAATTTTTGTACCTCTACATGCATATTCATTTTTTCTTTCACCATAATAATTTATGTTTATAGTAAGTTTTTTACATATTACATGAATTAACAATTACAGTGAGACATATATCATAGCACTAGAAAAAGATTTTTAAATGTAAAATGCTCAATGGGATATCTTATATGGTTTTTCTGTAGAAGGTATTATAAAAGTGAGAAGGATCCATTGTTTAAAAAACTATCTACCAAAATGGCAAGAGATTAGTGGATCCAGTTGTACAAATACACTATAAATAGAATGGTATGACTCAATAAAAGTATTTTATGCAACTATATTAGGTAGAAATTTCCATTGAATACACACAGTATCTAATACAGAGTTAATATGCTGTACTTTGTGGATAAGTTTAAGATTTTAATAAAAGCTGCAGAGTTTCAGAGGCAAATATTTTAGTTTTAATTTTATATGCAGTTCAATGAAGTAAAATGTAGTATTTTATTTAAATACTTCTACTTAGAATTTTTATGTAGGAGACTATTTTACTTAAAAATTTGGAGCCCTTTAAAATGATTGCTATGAAAAAATATTATTTATCTTCTTTTATGACATAGTATCTCACAAAAAACCTATGAAATATAAAAACAAATTAGTTATACTAAAGAAAATATACTGAGAAATAATATATAAATAAATTGCTAGAACGATTATTAGTATAAGCTGTAGGGAGTAAAACAAATACCTAATAGTTTTACATATGATTATAAATATTTAAAGTGATTTAAAGCTAAATTAAAGCATGATAAAGCATCTGAACATTGATGACAGAAGCAGCAGCTCTGACTAGCCTGGTATCTTTAATAAGTGACGAGAGCTTCCTTGAGATTCCTGGAGTGGCTTATCCAGGCGTGTTCCCATTTTCCAAAGCCGGGAACAACCCCGTTATAGAACAAGGTTTTCTCAATTGTCTTACTCTATAAAAAGAAAAAAAAAAGGACATTGTTAAGAATAGCTAATCCTATCACCCTTAAACATTAATGTTATAATAATAATAGCATAAATTCTATATAAAAGCAATTAAGTATCATAGGACTTTTGAGGCAATAAGTTTCAAATGACCAAAATATATAAAATGTGTAACTGTAAAATTTTGTATTTTCATAATTTCTATTTTTCTATTTCTATTTTTAATATTTCTCTAATTTATTATTTTATATTTTTAAAACTTTTTAATTTACTTTTATTTTTCTACCACATGTTCAAAGAAGTGCTAACTCCAATTCTCCTCAAAATATTCCACAAAATAGAAGCAGAAGAAACATTACCAAACTCATTCTATGAAGCCACGGTCACCTTGATACTTAAACCAGACAAAGACCCAACAAAAAAAGAGAACTTGAGACCTAGCTCTTTTATGAACATTGATGCAAAAATACTCAATAAAATACTGGCAAACCGAATCTAAGAACACATAAAAGATATCATCCTCCATAACCAAATAGGCTTCATCCCAGGCATGCAAGGGTAGTTCAATATACGGAAATCCATCAATGTAATACATCATATAAACAAACTAAAGGAAGGAGAAAAACCACATGATCATCTCCTTAGATGCTGAAAAAGCATTTGACAAAATCCAACACCCATTCATGTTTAAAGTCTTGGAGAGATCAGGGATACGAGGCACATATCTAAAGATAGTAAAGGCAATATACAGCAAGCCTATAGCCAACATCAAACTGAACGGAGAGAAACACAAATCAATCCCACTGAAATCAGGAACAAGGCAAGGCTGCCCACTCTCTGTGTATCTCTTCAACACAGTATTTGAAGTCCAAGCTAAAGCAAAAAGACAAATAAAGACAACTAAACTAAAGACAACAAATCGGAACAGAACAGACCTATTTCACTATTTGCAGATGATATGATAGTCTACATGAGTGACCCCAAAAATGCAACCAGAGAACTTCTTCAGCTGATATTGATAATTTTATTAATTACAGTTTATTCACTTTATATCCCAGCTGTGCCACCTGTGTCCCTCCCAAAGTCCACTGATAGGGGAGGTCTTCCTATCCTTCCCTCTGATCTAATCAGGACTCATCAGGAGTGGCTGCACTGACTTCTGTGGCCTGGTAAGGCTGCTCTCCCCTCAGGGGGAGGTGATCAAAGAGCAGGCCAATCAGTTCATGTCAGAGACAGTCTCTGTTCCCAATTACTTGGAACCAACTTGGCCACTGAACCGCCGTGGGCTACATCTGTGCAGGGGTTCTAGGTTATCTCCACAAATGTTCCTTGGTTGGACTATCAGTCTCAGAAAAGACCCCTGGGCCCAGACTTTTAGGAACTGTTCCTATCCTTGTGGAGCTCCTGTCCCCTCCAGGTCTTTTTATCTCTCCAGTCTTTTATAAGATTCCCTGCACTCTGCCCAAAGTTTGGCTATGAGTCTCAGCATCTGGTTTGATACCCTGCAGGGTAGAGCCCTTCAAAGGCTCTATGTGTTAGGCTCCTATCCTTTTCCCTGTTTTCTCCCTCCTCCGATGTCCATCCTCTTTGCCTTTATTAATGGGCATTGAGCATGTTAGCCAGAGTCCCCTTCTTGATTAGCTTCCTTAGGTAGGAAGAAGGGGCCAAAGGCTGTCCTCAAAACACATAGATAGATACCCACACATACATACCCACATGAGTACACATGAGCCCACACTTAATGCTGTTTTTAAAAATAGTGCAGTGACTAAGCATTATTTGTACAATGAAAGAAATAAAATCTGGAGAAAGGCATTCATATTTTAAAAGCATATCTTATTCTATGCCTGATTTTATTTTTATGCTGCTTTTTACTATAAGAAACATATAGTTTCTGCTTCTGGGTCATCTCACTCTGGACAATCTTTTCTAGTTCCCACCATTTGCCTGCAAATTTCATGATTGCTGAGTTTAATACCATTGTGTAAATGTACCACAATTTCTGTATCCATTCCTCAGTTGAGGGAAATCTGGGTTGTTTCCAGGTTCTGGCTCTGACAAATAAAGGTGCTATGAACATGGTTGAACAAATGACCTTGTGTACTTGTTCATATTTTGGATATATGCTTAGGAGTGGTATAGCTGGATCTTGAGGTAGCATTATTACTAATTTTGTGAAAAAGTGCTAAGATTGGTTTCCAACAAGGGCCTTGCAAAGATCAATACTCCAATCAAGGACCATGCATGGAGATAACCTAGACCCCTTGCTCAGATGTAGCCCATGTAGCCCAGTGTCCAAGTGGGTTCCCTAGTAAGAGTAGCAGAGGCTATCTCTGACATGAACTCATGTTCATGTGGCCGGCTCTTTGATCACCTCTCCTTGGGAGAGTGCAGCTGTACCAGGCCATAGAGGAAGACAATGCAGCCAGTCCTGATGAGACCTGATATGCTAGGTCCTCCTCCCCTATTAGTGGACTGAAGCAGGGCCACGGGAGAAGAGGGAGAAGAGGAAATAAATAAACAATAAATAAAAAAATAAAAATTAATTAATTAATTAAAATTAAACACAAAGTCAAAAAAGAAATGGATAATTAAAAACAAATTTATAAGTAAGCAAATGGAATAGGTTTATGTTATATAAAATGTTCTTTTTAACTCTTACAACAGTAGTGAAAGATAAATGGGGAGTTTTTGATTTTTAAATGAGAATAGTAAGGTTTTTTAATAATAATTTCTAACTCTCGTGAATCATATTAATAATTTCATTATAGCTTAACATAAGTATACATAATAATTATATTTTAACTCCTGAAAAAGAAATAGTTCCAAACTAGTAAAACAAATGTCCATAAAAAATATGGAATCAATAGTACTCAAATCAACATTTGAGAGATAATTTAAGAGATAATATAATTATGTTGAAACTGTAGCTGATCTCAAAAAACTACATATGGTTCATTCTGTTATAGCACAATTTTGTTCATTTTTTTCTCATTAATTCACTAAACTAATACTATTGTGTTAAGTGTGGTAATTTCATCCTTGTATCATAATTCTTTATTTGAAAGTTTGATGTGCTTTTTCTTTCTACTTATCCTACCATGAAGTTATTTCTCATTCAAGTGATTCAAATTATTACACATTAACTCAGCAACTCTGTTCCTGAAAATTCTGGAATAATTTTACATTTTAACTGCAATTGATTAGCAGAATTTCTGTAGTAACTTGAAATTACCAATCCAGATATGCCAGGGGACTGTCACATTATTTCTTCAAACTCAAAAGAACAAGTATTATTTATATAAAGTTGATAATAAGGAGAACAACAATATTGTTTCTACAAGAGCTATCCCAGGGGAACTGAAACATATTAAACACTTAGAACCAGTGGTCAGGAGCCTGGAAATTCCATAACTAAGGCTCTGAGAATTTATGAGAAGAAATGAGCCTTCAGATCCATGGAAGTCAATCTCTTATTTTAAACCAACCCCTCTTCTTCCTGACCCCATAAAATAAGAACACAGAATAACTTAAAGCTAAAGCAGACAAACAAACACACACAGTGAGGAGGGAGTATGCTGACTAATACTATGACAGGATGGCGGAGGATTATGTTAATGGAAAAGAAATATGGGCCATCAATTCTGAAGCGAGTGGCAATGGAAAGACTAGCTTCTTGCAAGGAATATGTAACTGAATTATATTTCTGTTTTTATTCATATTTTGTCTTTGATAAAATGATTAGTAGTGTCTATAATTAAAGATACAGTTGTATACAGAGAAGACAATGGAGCAGAAATACTGCTTCAGTAAATGTAAATGTTATGGCATGTTAGCACTGAATATCAGTTTGACCCCAAAGGCAATTAAGTTCCAAACTTTATGTTTAATTATTTTCATCACTGTAACTGGACATCTGGACATCTGACAGAAAGCAATTTTGGTCCTCAGTTTAAGAAGAGACAGTTCATCATGGAAGGAAAGTCATGTAGTTGAATGGTAGTAAGCTTGTCATATCCTGTTTGTTGGGTTAAACAACAACAACAACAAAAAAAAAGTAGAGCTCTTAATGTTCAGCCTAGAACCGCAGCCCAGGGGATGATGACGACCACATTCAGGATGAGTCCTCCATATTCAGCTAAGCCTCACTGGAAATGCCACCAAAGTCCCCTCAGAATTATATCTCCTGGATGGTTTTAAACACACTCGCACAGACTACCAAAAATAACCATCACAACTACTTTACAAATGTCATTGCTCCCATTGCTTATGGGAGATGTTCCTTTATGAAGAAGTATAGATAGACAGTTCTTGATGGTCAAATGCAGCACAAACATAATAATGTAGTTTTAGGAAAAAGAACAATCACTCAGAGATCCATAAATTTATTCATCATAGAGCATTTTAAAAGTAACAATTCTTTAGTGTTCTAAGTCAAATTAAATCTAGTGAAGAAAATGGAATCTCTGGACTCAGGAGAACTTGGAGTTGATGATTCTTGGGTAGCTCTTTTCTTTCTTTTTTTTTCTTTTTTCTTTTTTTTTTTTTTTTAGTCAAGAACAGTGTGGGTGTCATGGATGTAATGAAATCTAAGCCTTTGAGGAGGAACATCTGGAATCTTTCAGGGTCATCAATGACATGTTCTACATTGAGGCTCCTCACGATCCGCCCAGGTTGCCTAGCTCTACTGCTTGTGAGACAAATGTCTGTAGTCTGCAATTATTTCTCTTCCACGTGCCACCCCAGTCAGTAACACAGGGAACATACAACCCAGTGCCTTCTGATATTTTGTAAGGTGATCTCTATTCCTACATTTTTGTCTTTTATAAACCAAATGAAATAATTCTGTCTCTTTTTCTACTCTTATTGCAGATGTTAAAACTATGATTAACATAGTAAAACTATGAGTAACATATTGCTGAGTGGTGAAAAGTTCAGTCACCTTAAGTTCATGGTTTTTGTTTTACTAATTAACTATGCTTGACTTTCTGAAATATACATATATAACCTGTGCCTGCCAGAAAGACTTTCACCTGATCACCTGGTTTACATCTCCATATCACCCTGCACCACCTGATTAAACTTTAAGCTCTTGCTATCCCTCTCCTCCATTATTTCCTATCACACACAGGTTAGAATATTCTTTATGACTATGCTCTTTACTTGATTACAAGATCATGGTTCCCAAAATGTCCCTAAGTAGCTTTTTCACACACAGTTCATTTTGGTTAAACCTCCTTAACCCATGTTTCCTAATCCGCATCACTCCACCATCTGCTTGAACCTATTTTAATCTAGTATTTTACCTCTGTACTTCTACCTTACATGTGACCTACCCCACTCCTCAAATGTATATCCCCTTTGGTACATTACTAGTTTCCTGAATGATGCAAGTACTTCAGGTTAAATAGAAGATTTGAAATTAGTAACCACATATAAGCTAGAATATTAGTGACTTTTATTTGGGGGCCTGGATGTCTTCACCCAATGTAGTGTTTCAAGTTCTAATAATTTATTTGCAAATTGCATGATTTCAGTTTTCTTTAAAACTGAGTATTATTCTATTGTGTATATGCACCACATTTTCACAATCCGTTTACCATTTGATGAGCATGCAGGCTGAATCTATTTCCAAACTACTGTTAATAAACTGGCAATAAACATGAATGTGTAGTGATTTCTATAGTAGGATATAAAGTATATGAGATATATATACTCAGGATGGTATAGCTGGGTCATATTTTAATTCCATTTCCAAGGGTTTTCTTTTTTTTTTTTTTTGAGAAATCTTCAGACTCATTTTCAAAGTTACTCTACTGGTTTATATTCCTTCTGCAGTGTGAATTAATTCTTTTTTACCACATCCATGAAAGCATGCACTGTCATTTATATTACGGATGGTCATTCTGACTGGAATGAGGTGAAGTCTTAAGGCATTTTTAACCTTCATCTCCCTGGCAACAAAGGATGCTGAACATTTAAAAAGTATTTAAGAGCCATTTGTATGTATTTTTGGCAATTTTCTCTTCAGATCCATAACCCAGTTTTTAATTGGGAACTTTGTTTTCTTTATATTTAGGAGTTTTATCTTTTTAGTATTTTAGACAATAATCGTCTGCCAGGGATATACTTGATAATGGTTGTCTCCATTCTGTTGGGTGCCTACTCACTTTATTGTTCATTTTCTTTACAGGTAGCTTTCCAAATTATTGATCAGGGAGTCCCCAGATGCACCAAATCAACTTATTCTATTGATATTTCTCCTGGTTGCTCATAAGAACCATATGGTAAGATCCTATTGTTGACTATACTTCAGACTTTGATTTCAGGAAATGGAGAAATCAATCCTGAACTAACCAAGAAACACTCTCTCTGCTAGGTATCTTTCACAGCGCTTCAGATTTCAATATAGAATCCTGGGGGAGAAAAATAGCTTTAATAATCTTAACCTGCGCTGGACAATGTGGACCCACCACTCAAGACATTCACTGGTGAATAGTACCGCTCCTGGTGAACAGTGGTGCAGCTTTCTTCATGGGACTTGAGACCTTCTCCACAGGAGGGAGTTCATGCCTAGTACTATAAAGAGGAGGGAAGCTACAGGCGCTAAGAGAGAACCTATTGATGGTAATTGATAACCATTGCTGGATGATTATGTCTCTAAACTTTCTAATGAATGTTTGTATTGATAGTCATTGGTTTGTGGTGTTTTCACCCTTGATCAGAGAATTTGTTTTCCCAGAGAGCAGTGCTTAATGTCAAGACTCAAAACCATTCGAAATGCTGATAATAAGTGACTGTATCAGAAAAAAATGCTGAAAATAAGTGACATCTGCATCAGAAGACACAGTGGAGGAATGGATGAAAAGAATGTCAGAGCCAAAGGCTATGGAGAAATGCTGAGAAAGACTGGCCTCTGTTTATGACGTGGCTGTTTAAGTGTGTACTCATAGAAACTATTTTTACCTGAAAATGATTAAAATAATTATAAATTTCAACTGGAAAGCAAAGGGGTCCCTGATGCCCTGCTTCCCGTTGCAGAGCCATGGCAATGTACGGATAGGGAATTAGAGAGGACCACTTTAGTTCAGTGTTCTCAACTCCCTCCACGCTGTGGCGTAATCGTCATCATCAGCCACCTATGCAGCATTTGTACTCACCGATCAGTAAACTCCTGAACTGCTCTCCCCTCAGTCCTCAGGAATCTCAACTGAACCTTCTGCCCCCGTGAACTTGAAGACTCATCGGAGGAGACTCATCCCCTTCCATGCCCTATGTCCGGCTAGATCTCCCGGTCAAATGTCTTAGGTGCATGTGCCACAAGGTTATTGTCTTTTGCAGCATTATGCCTTAGCTGGAAAACACGACTATGTTTGCCAAACTGTGATAAGAACTTGAAAACTGATAAAATAATAATTGCTATTAACGAGTTCAGGGGTGAGTGTTGGGTGGGCACTGAGGAAAGGGAAACAGCGCTTACGATAGAAACTTGATTTGAACACTTCACGTGTGGCTTGAATTGGGTACAGAAATGCATGGATTCACTGCTTCGGTATGAAAATGGAAAAACTGCAGAGCAGCCTCCAAGCGGAGCCTCTACTTTGCAAAGAGTAGGTTTTTCCTATTAAAAACCCAACCATACTAATCACGCCGTTGGTATAAAGCATTGCAGTGAGCGGTGAGGACAAAGCTGGCCAAGGTAAACACAACAGATGAAATCTGTCTGCATCTTCCCACACTGTTAGAAGCATTTCCCAGTGTTAATTGCCTGTGAGTTTCTGATGACAGAACTTGGCCCACCAAATATTTCATTCTCAGGAGGGATTATCTTACTCACATTTTCTATTTTTCCATCAACAACAAATCAGTCTGGTGATGAGGGCTAATTTCATTTTCAGGAGAGCTACATAGTGACTGCATTTTGATTCTCTAAACAGCACTTGGTTCACAAAATCAAAAGTGGAAAAACAAGAGATCACCAGATGATGGATGACTTTACTTATTTTGTTACAGTTTACCCTTTCTGTCACTAAAATATATGAAGCAAAAGCATCAAAGGCCACAAAGTACTCAATACTCAAAGCACTACAATGCCTCAGAACAATTTTATAGTTGTAGGCACAACTCTCTTTATAGACCATAAATGTACATTGTTTCATGGGTATTTGTGACTTTTTCAGATACATTCCACACATGTATGTAAACAAACATTATTAGAACATAGCGAAAATTGAAAAATAATCCAACATTCTGCTGCACGTTTCCCACAAGTACATTCCCGACTATGAACTATCAAACCAATCTTGAGATTTCTTTTTTTATTTTAATTTTTGTTTTTATATTAATTACAGTTTATTAACTCTGTATCCCAGCTGTAGCCCCCTCGGTTCCCTCCCAATTCCACCCTCCCTTCCTCACTCCTCCCGTGCCCCTCTCCAAGTCCACGGATAGCTTGAGATTTCAATTGTCAAGATGGAGATCTCCAGGCACCCTGGGAGTGCCTTTATCAGAAGGCTCTTGTACTGATGAAATTGGCAAGCAATTGCCATGCTTTTGTAAACAAGCTTGCTTAATCTGGAATTTTCAGAGACTAAACCCTCTTGAACATTTTTTTCGTTTTGCTGTACCTTTAATTTTTTAACTGCAGGGTGTGCCTGTCAAGAGATTTCACTTGTATTCTGGCTTGACTTTCTCCACAATGCCACCACATACATAATTCATGTCAGCCTTTGATTCCTAAATATAAAATAAACAGGCATATACCAACTCCTAGGGCACATTCTGTCCCTCTAAGGATAGTGTTTAACTCATCTAATATTCTAGATTTTCATCTCATAGTCCTTAAGAATTCATTGGAAATGATCCTGACTCTCATCACTGAATATTTCATCCTCCTACTGCGGATTACTGGACATCTGCCCTCTGGATCTACTAATTATTCATCAGTGAACAATTTAGGCTGATTATAAATGGTTAAAACTATTATTGTGAACAAGTTTTAAAATAGCTGAAGAGAGAACTTAATATTTTTTTTGTGAGACTCAAGAGAATCTCTGAACTCAGAGACCCTTTAAAATAAAATTAAAAAAAAAAAAGATAAGTTAGACATGCCTGGAACATAATACCACAAAACAAACATGCTAATTGTAGTCAGAAAGAATGGGTACATGACAAGGGAAGATCGGGCTAAAACCAAACCAAAATCCAGCAGGTCAGCTACCAATTTCCTTAGCCCCATTCCCACCATCTGGGAATAGCAGTGGAATCTTCCAGGCTTTAATAGATTTAGACTGTTTCCCTTCCTTGGTTCTGATTGAAGAACAAAGCCTTCCTTGGGCTAACCCTAGTCAGTGTGACTTTTGCTTTCCTCAGTTTGCTGACATCACAAGATCCTGAAACTTGCAACACTCTAGGTTCTGCATCACAACTTAGATTTCACCTTCTTAGCTTTATCAAAGGCCTTCTAGGCACTCCTGGCTGGGAATTTGACCATACAGTAAATTGCTTGGCTTCAGAAATTTTCTAGAATGTTTTGATGAAAGCCCAGATGAACCATAAGCCTTTCCTTTTGCATCTTTACAAAATCAGCACCATGTGACTAATCCTGCCAGGCTCTGCTGCCAGCGTGACAAGCATCTGAACCTCTACTTAGCTCTAATTGTCTCTGCACCTTGGTGGCTAAACCTAGTAGGATCCTTCACTAGGTGGTTGGTTTTGAAAGGAGCCTCTTTAGAAGCTCCCTGAATTCAGAATCTCTCCTTCAATTAATTTGTGTTTTTACCAGTTAAAGATGACTCTAGGGTTATTTTTTCTATTGTCCTACAGAATTGTGTGAGGCTGCTTTGTCATTGCACAAATCTCTTCAGGAATTAGTGGTGCTTTTTTCCATGTTGGCTTTGTCTGAAACTTTATATGCAATCATACCCCTTTCCTTGCCAAATTTTACATTTTCCTTATCTTTTCACTTCACATGGAGCTTTCTCCCACTGCAAACCTAAGAGGAGTCAGCAGCAATCACGACACAGTTATGCTATTTTGAAATCTTCCATCAAACAAATTAGACCATTCTAACGCCAGCACCACTGGAGTTCTCAAGACTCAGGCAGGAGGAAGTCAGATATTTTTAGCAGATGATAACTTTAATGGCCTCTATTCTACTTCACAGTAGTCCTAAAACATTGTGAACATTTTTTTCTTCCCTCCTATGTCCTATGCTCACAAAAGAATATAAGATGAAGCTCTGATTACAACATTCTAAGGATTCTTCAGCCCACAGCTCCAAATTTCCCTTTCATTCTACAATCCATTTTTTTTTCTAAATTCTTTTTTACAATTTATTTAATTTTTATTGGTTACAGTTGATTCTCTTTGTATGCCAGATATAGGCCTCTACCTTGTCCCCTCCCAACCCTACCCTCCCTTCCACATCTCCTCCCATGCCCCTCCCCCAGTCCACTGATAAGGGAGGTCCTCCTCCCCTTCCCTCTGACCCTAACCTATCAGGTCTCATCAGGATCTGCTGCATTGTCTTCTTCTGTGGCCTGGTAAGGCTTCTCCCCCCCCCTTAAGGGGAGGTGATCAAGAGCTAGCTACTAAGTTCATGTCAGAGACAGTACCTGTTCCCCTTACTAGGGAACCCACTTGGATACTGAGCTGCCATGGGCTACATCTGTGCAGGGCCATTAACCTCCATGCATGGTCCTTGGTTGGAGTATCAGTTTCAGAAAAGACCCCTGTGCCCAGAGTTTTGGGTTCTGTTGCTCTCCTTGTGGAGCTCCTTTCCCTTCCAGGTCTTCCTATCTCCTCCTTCTTTCATAAGATTCCCAGCACTATGCCAAAGTTTGGCTGTGAGTCTTGGCATCTGCTTTGATACTGTGCTGGGTAGTCTTTTAGAGGCCTTCTGTGGTAGGCTCCTGTCCTGTTCCCAGTTTTCTTGCTCTTCCAAAATCAGTCCCATTTGCCTTTCTGAGTGAGTACTGATCATCTTACCCAGGGTCCTCCTTCTTGCTTAGCTTCTTTAGGTATACAGATTTTAGTATGTTTATCCTATATTATATCTCTAATATCCACTTATAAGTGAGAAATATACCATGTGTGTTTTTCTGCTTCTGAGATACCTCAGTCAGGATGATCTTTTCTAGTTCCCACCATTTGCCTGTAAATTTTATTATTTCCTGGTTTTAAATTGCTGAGTAGTATTTCATTGTGTAAATGTATCACAATTTCTGTTTCCATTCTTCCATTGAGGGATATCTGAGTTGTTTCCAGATTCTGGCTATTACAAATAAAGCTGCTACAAATATGGTTAAGCAAATCCTTGTTGTATACTTGCATATATTTTGGATATATGTCTAGGAGTAGTTTAGCTGGATCTTGAGGTAGCACTATTCCTAATTTCCTGAGAAAGCACCAGACTGGTTTCCAAAGTGGTTGTACAGCAGTGGAGAAGGGTTCCCCTTTCTCCACATCCTCTCCTGCATGTGTTGTCACTTGAGTTTTTGATCTTAGCCATTCTTATGGGTGTAAGGTGAAATCTCAGGGTCATTTTGATTTGCATTTCGCTGATGACTAAGGATGTTGAGCATATCTTTAATTGTTTCTCTGCCATTTGATATTTCTATATTGGGAATTCTATGTTTAGCTCTGTACCCCATTTTTTAATTGGATTACTTGATTTGTTGCTTTTTAACTTCTTGAATTCTTTATTTTAATATAATTTTTTATTTATTACAATTTATTCACTTTTTATCCCAGCTGTAGCCCTACTCTCATCCCCTCCCTCCTGCCCTCTCCCTCCCTCATTGCTTCCCATGCCCCTTCCCCAGTCAACTGATAGTGGAGGACTTCCCTTCCATCTGACCCTAGCCTATCAAGGCTGTCTTTCATAGCCTTCCTCTGTGACCTGGTCAGGGTCAGTCTGCTCCCCCCATAGGGGGAGGTGACAATGAGTTCTTTATATATTCTGGATATTAGCCCTCTGTCAGATATAGGGTTGGTGAAGATCCTTTCTTAGTCTGTAGGCTGTCATTTTGTTCATATGAGAATGTCCTTTGCTTTACAGAAGCTTTTCAGTTTCATGAGGTCCCATTTATTGATTGTTGATCTTAGAGCCTGTGCTGTTGGTTTTCTGTTCAGAAATTTGTCTCCTTATCAGAAGATGGAAAGATCTCCCATGCTCATGGATCGGTATGAATAACATAGTGAAAATGACCATCCTGTCAAAAGTAATCTATGCAATTCCCATCAAAATACTGACACAATTCTTTACAGAACTTGAAAGAACAATCCCAATTTCATGTGGAATAACAAAAAAATCCCAGAGTTGCTAAAACAATCTTATACAACAACAAATTGTCTGGAGGTATTACCATCCCTGATCTCAAGCTGTACTACAGATCAATAGTAATAAAAACTGACCTTCCCTTTCAGTGGACTTTGAAAGGGGCATGGGAGATGAGGTAGGGAGGGCAGGATTGGGAGGGGAGGAGGGAGGAGGCTATAGCTGGGATACAAAGTGAATAAACTGTCACCAATATAAAAAGTAAAAATTTTATTTAAAAAAAAAAAACCTGCATCATACTGGTAAAGAAATAGAATGGTGGCTAAATGGAATTGAATAGAAGACCCAGAAATAAACCCTTACACTTACAGACACCTGATTTTTGACAAAGATGCCAAAACCATACAATAGAAAAGACAGCATCTTCAACAAATGGTGCTGGTCTAACTGGATGTCTACATGTAGAAAAATGAAAATAGAACCATACTTATCACCCTGCACAAAACTGAAGTCCAAGTGGATCAAAGACCTCAGCATAAAACCAGACACACTAAACTTGTTAGATGAAAAATTGGGGAAGAGCCTAGAACTCATCGGCACAGGAGGCAACTTCCTGAACAGGCACCTACAATCCATTTTAAAAGGCCTAAGAACCACGAAGTTATGTCAGAGCAAGAATCTGCTCCCCACCACTAATATTTTATATTTCTTACCGAGAAACTTAAAGATGAAAGATTTGTTTGATATGTGGTTTGAGAGGTCATGAGAGCAGAGGCACCTGGTCACATTGTGCTAAAGTCTGGAAGCAGGGAGATGAACACCAGTGCTCAGTTTCCTCCCTTTTCTTCTTCATTAATTATCGACTCTAGAGTATGGGACAGCACCTCTCATGACCAAAGGGAGCACCTCACACAGGAGAATTTTCCCCCATAGTTTACCCTGTCTACAAATAGCCTCGCGGTATCTCCAAGGTTACTCCATGCACATTAAGCTGATAGAGATATGCCATCAAAAAACAGTGTTAATCTTCTCATAAAAGGAAAACTGAGAAAATTGCAACTTATGCCTTTAGAATATTTTGAATTATACAATGGAAGGATACCTAAGTCCCATCTAAAGCTATACAATAGCTAGACACTTCCAAATTTAAGTATTCCCATATAGAAAATAAAATAAGGACTGAGAATATCACTAAAAGGTAGATGCCTGCCTCCATGATGAATTTGGTACCAAGCATCATAATAAACAAAAAAGCAAGCAAACAAAAGTAACAAGAAAACGTAGAAAAATACCAATGATAATAACTTTGATTAAGTATATCCTAAATAAAATATTGAATTGAAAGACATTTTATTACAACAAAATGTATATTAGACACTTGGATTATTTTAATAGAGTTTTATAGCCAATTGTTCTAAAAATCATTTAATTGGAGCATATAAAATACATACTTGATATTTTATAAACCAAGCAAAGTAATTTTTGAAAATTAGCCAAAAGTAACTGAGAATTTATTAATTAACCCTAAACAGATAAAAACTAACTCAGATCATTTCAAAGGAAAAGATATTTGATGAGCCTATAGTCTTTCTCATACGCCCATTCTCATATTTTCACTTTCTGTTTACATATATATGTATATATATGTTTATATGTATTTATATATTTTCACTGCAAGTCACACAATGTTATTTATCTACTTATTAGTACATGTGATGGTTAGTTTGTTTCAGATTACCAAAATCTACAGTCATCTAAAATGGAATCTCAGGTATTCCCTAATCACATTCACTGGTAATCCTCAGGTTTGTTTTCTTGTTTCTTTTTTTTTTTTTTTTTTGAATTTTATTTTTTTCTTATCAGTTACATTTTATTAACTTTGTATCCCAGCTGTATCCCGCTCCCTCATTCCCTCCCAACCCCACCCTCCCTCCCTCATCTCCACCGAGCCCCTTTCCAAGTACACTGATGGGGGGGGAACTCCTCCCCATTCATCCCATCTTGTTTCTTTTAGCTGAGGCAGAAGACCTAAGCTGAGTCTAGGCAGAACACATCGATGGCCTGCGCTCTGGGCCTTATGTAGAGAGGCAGCTGAGCACTTGCAAGCATGTAAGTACCGATTGCTGCATGCTGACTGAATACTTCACAAGCCGCATGCATTGCTTAATTAAAAAAATAGTTTTGACAAGTTATTTTTCCAATAAGGAAATGTGTTATGAGATACGTGTTCATTTCAAGTGTGGAATATTCTCCTATGAAGGAAGGTCTGCTTATAATCATTGATGTGCTTTGTATTGGACAAATATCTGAAAAAATAATTCAAGGAGTCAAAATTACTACAACCCAGACAGAACAACAAAATGACAAATTATTTTAAGCCTGATACACTAGTCTTCTAAATGCATGGAAAGTTATGTGCGGATGCTGCATACCCTTAGTCTAGGGACTCAGAGACGGAAGCAGGAAAACAAGGAATGCAAAGCCACTTCCAGCTAAATAGAAATTTTGCTACAAGAAACCTTCTCTCATAATAGCAAAACCAAACCAGTCAACTGAGTATAAGATCTTAAGGGACTGTTCAAAAAGAAAGTCACAAAGAAAACCTCCATTGAAAATTAAAAGTCATAGAACTTAATTAATTAGTAACTTATATTTTCCACAATAATTTCAGTGGGAAGAATAAGTAAATATTATTACTAATAGTCAGTGCATTGTGACATGTCTGCACTCTTTTTGTGCTTATTAAAAATATTTTATTCTAGTAATGGTAAAGTCTTCAAAACTAAGTTTGTGGCCAGTTTGATCACCAAAATTTGTATTCTTTAGAGAATAATTGTAACTAGAGTGAGGATTCATATAACTCTTCTGGCAATTTGAGTATTCTATTTAATTTATAATAATTCCTGCAGGCTCACCTACAAGATGAAAATCAGTCCCAAATTATTCAAAATGTTATTCTCACTCTGGAAAAAGAGAGTGAACCCAGATGAAAATTTTGCTCTCTCCTTGATTTTCCTAAAGCCAGAACTAGCTAATAGAAAACATGCTTGAAAACATACCATATAGAACATGGTGGTGGGATGTGGGTATCTATACCAATTAATGAGGATACAGTGTCAAATGGAATTGCTGTTGCCCTCATCTTTTCCATTCTAACCTCTTGTCTGCCAACCTGTCTGAACGCCATATCACCTTCCTAATAACATATTCTATTTCACTTACAGAGGCCAGTCTGTGCCGTGAAGTCAATTAAAACAATACTGTGGGACATACAAACGCAGGCTTAACAGTGAAATTTAATTAAATCATCTTATTTTAATAACTAAGAATCCAGAAGAGAGCAACAGCATAATTACAGGGAAGGAGAGCAGGGTTTGTGGGGAAACAGAAGGAGCTAGTGAAATATAGCCTCAAGAAAAGACAGCTAAAAGATACCTAATTTCATTTTTCTATTCCTTAATGGGATACAGTAGAAAAATAACATCAGAGCCAAAGGACTAATATGAATGCTAATACACATGTCACAGTAGCCAAAAATATATGTGCAATTAGAGCACTTCAATACTTAGCATTTATTATACATTTTAGCAAAATCCTGTGTCCCAGCTTCAGGCCTCCCAGAGAAGTACTAACTTACCCTGGCAATAAATCAGTGAGAAAAAAAAATTGCTTTGTTTCACTTTCCATGGTTTATTTTAAGGTGTTGAGTTGTGTTTTGCAGCACAAAGTGGAGATACTGGTTACTCTGTGGCCAGTCTCTCTAAGTTTATAGTATTATCAATATTCTTAGCTTACTTTGAGATCCTTATTTAGTACAAAGATTAATTAAAACAAACCTAAAAACTGTAGCAGACACCATTAACTATTTAATATGAAAACATTAAGCTGTCCCTCTTTGATCACTGGCCCCCTATTTCTGATCCATAAAACCACTTAATCCATGGATGATCATAGCTGTTGATTAGAGCTGAGACCATGATTTATTCTTTTACTTCTGTCATCTAGTGCCTATTTATACTAGAATGCCCAAAATGATTTGAGAACGATATAAAAAAGATTGGAGCACATATTTTTAAAACAATTTTCACACTTATTTTACTTGTACTACTTTTTATGCTAAATGAATGTTTCATTTCACAGCTCTACCTTGATTCTTGTTACTTATATTATTCATTTAAAATGATCAGATTTTTTAAAAAATCCCTCTTACGGGGCAGTTTGTCAAAAGCATTGTGGTATTTTAAGGACATGAAGTGAAAATTGTGTGAAAGCATTAAAAAACTGTTTCAAAGTACCCTAACTCTTTTTTATATAATTTTTATTTTTTTAATATTAGTTACAGTTTGTTAACTTTGTATCCCTGCTGTATCCAGCTCCCTCGCCTTCCCAATCCCATCCTCCCTCCCTCATCTCCTCCCTGCCCCTTTCCAAGTCCACTGATAGGGGAGAACCTCCTCCCCTTCCATCTGATACTGGTTTATCAGGTGTCTTCAGGACTGGCTGCAAAGTGCTTCTCTGTGGCCTAGCAGGGCTGCTCTTCCCTCTGGTGGGGGAGCGCGTGTCAAAGAGTCCGCCATTGAGTTCATGTCAGAAACAGTCCCTGTTCCCCTTACTAGGGTACCCACTTGGATACTGAGATACCAAGGGCTACATCTGAGCAGAGGCTTTAGGTTGCATACATACATTGTCCTTGTTTGGAGAAACAGTCTCATAAAAGATCCCTGTGCCCAGATAATTGGTTCTTGTGGAACTCCTGTCTTCTCCAGGTCATGTTAACCCCCCCCCCCTTTTTTTTTTTTTTTTGATTCCCTGCACTCTGCCGAAGGTTTGGTTATAAGTCTTAATATCTGCTTTGATACAATGCTAGGTAGAGTCTTTCAGAGGCCCTCTGTGGTAGGCTCCTGTCCAGCATACCCAGGGGCCCCTTTCTAACTCTTTTACTCAAGCTCATATCAAGTTTTCCCATGTGGCCCATGCTATTCTATTTCACAAATGTACTTCACAAGTACTTGAAGGTATAGATACATGAAGAAAGGAAGATATATGTCCTTAAAATATTAGTGAATAGTGATTCACCACTTATTTATGATTTATACAAATGTGTATATACAACCAACGTTCAAGACAGGATCATCAACAGGTCAACACATGGATGCTAGGGAACATTTCAATGCACTGAATGTTACGTTTCAAAGAAAGATTAGTATTAATTTGGTTGATAACTCAATGCAACGTATCTATGTAAATAAAAGAGTCAAGAACCAATAAAAAACAAACATCATTTCTTTGTAATTTACCTGAAAAGAAAGCATGAGACTATACAGAAGAACTATAAGGAGGTGCAGGGAATGTGTGGGTCCTTGAACATTATACTAAGATCTATTAAGACCCCAACTTTCTAAGTTGTTTTCTTTTATTGTACCTTGAAACTGTTAAGTAATCTCCCTGCTTCTCCAGAGAAAGCCCTTGTCCCCCTTTCCCAGACTTGATTATGGGATAACTTTCCATATTTATATCATTACTCTATCATGTAGACAACTTAAAGTTAATAATGTTACATGACATGAGAAAGCAGAGTTACACTGGAATTCATGGTGCCATGACAGAAGATAATGTGCACCCTTCCACCAAGAAAAATTAGCAAATGTTAAGTTTTTTTTTTTAATGTGGGTATGTAGTTTGTTAAACATTATCTGCCATTATGTACAATCACATCTCTTTATGTTCTTGCCAATGAAATATTTTGCTCCTGTTTTTGTTGTTGTTGTTTGTGTGTGTGTGTGTGTGTGTGTGTGTGTGTGAATGAAACAGCTGTGTTGTCTGTAGAGAACTGGCAATGCTTAAGGCTGCAAGCTCAAAACCTGAGCATATATGCACACAGTTTAAAACACAGTTCAGTTTAAGCTCTCTTAAATGAGAAAAGAAGCCTTCATGGGTGCTGAAACACCAATTTTATTGATAAATGAGGTAGGAAAAACAAAGCTGAGAAATGAGATGGTGACAAAACTGAGAATTTAAGTTAATGAGATTTGGGATTTTCAGTAAATCTTTAAGGTGTTTGCTTTATTTTATGTGATAGGAGTAAACTGAGAAAATCTTATTTTAGAAACAAGTATAACATAAAAGAAAATATACTTCTGAGCAGTATAGTAAGCCTTCATATTTTAACAAAGATGTATATCTTTGAAAAATATAGATCTAAGCCAGAATTCATCCCTTGGTGAGAATATAAGCAAGCTCATAAGTATTATATTAAAATGATGCCAAAATAAAGCCCTAAAGTCAAGAGTAAGCACAGTCCAGCCAGACTGAGGCACTGGAGATGGCGTGGGAGAAATGGGATTGTCACAAATATTTGTTTCACTGTTTTTCTCATAGTAGAGACAACTATTTGGAAACCTTTTCTGGTACATTCCTTAAGCAATGGTCAATGGCTACATAAAGGAACAAAATAAATGTAGGCCTAAAGGAATCACTCTTCTCCTAAGCTAAGGGTTCCAGACAGAGAGCTCAGGAGGGAGCCATTTTCAAAATGCTTCCTTCAAATCAATCAAGAAGCTGGGTGGGAGTACAATTTTTAACACACCCCCTCCCACAACTCTGAGGATTGAAACAATTGTCTAGAACATACTAAGTACCCACTTTATCACCGAGATACAATCCTGTCCTAGTTTCACTGTTGAAAAAATATAAAAATATTCTATTTAAAATCTTTTAATCATATTTACTTTCTATGAATGAGTCATTTCAACTATACCAAGTATTAAGAATTATGAGGGATAATATAAAATACAGTTAAGTTTTTAATATTTCAGCATATTTTTAATTTTTTACACTTATTAAAATGTTTCTTATGTATGTCATAAAATATTCAAGTTGTTACCTCCCCTGCCCCACAAAAGATTTTTTAAAAAAGTATAAATGAAAAATTCATTTTTTTTCTCCCTTTGTGGATTTCAAAGAATTTAAGGTAGCCTGAGGATAAAGGTAACAATGATAATGATTCTGGCAGTTTTTTAAGTGATACAAAATTTAGGTTAAAATCTAAATTTAGTCTGCAGGGCAGAGGCTTTCACAGAGGCCCTCTGTGGTAGGTTCCTAGTTTGTTTCCTGTTTTCTTCTTCTGGCTTTCAGAAGCCTTCTGTAGCAGGTTCCTAGGTTCTTTCCTGTTTTCTTCTCCTTCTAATGTCCATCCTCTTTGCCTTTTAGGATGGGGACTGAACATTTTAGTTAGGGTCCTCTCTTTTACCTAGAACCCTGACAATGCAGCCACTTCTGATGAGAACTGATAGACTAAGATCAGAAAGAAGGAGAGGAGGACCTCCCCTATCAGTGGACTTGGGGAGGGGCATGCATGCAGAAAGGGGGGGGACCGGGAGGGGAGAAGGGAGGGGCTTATGAGAGGATATAAAATGAATAAAGTGTAATTAATAAAAGTTAAATAAAAAAATAAAACAAACAAACAAACAAAAAACCCTAAAAAATCTAAATTTAGGTTAATATCTAAATATCTAATGTTAACATCACTATTTTTCATGTGATGTTTATATGGGAAAATGGAAACAGTTTCATCCTTATTGCTCCCACATTTTTGTGACTCATAAATAAGGCAGAGAGCAATGCAGAATTACAACCAAACTGGCTAATGTGTCGGGTGTCTTAATGTTTCTGGCCTTTGCTTTCTTGTATAAAATGCTCAGTCAGCTGATACACTTAAAGGAGGGAAATGGATAAGACATCTAAACTGCTTAGTACATGGCAAATATGTGAGACCTATTGGGCTCTGCTGATTTGATAAATTATTTTGCCTTAATCATAAAGAACTCTGTTGTCTTTAGAAACATTTCTGCATACATTCATTATGAGTATTTTCTGTTAATTATACTTCTTGAAGTTGCTAAAATTAGATGGCTTTCAGGAAAGAAAGTTTAGCTGTACTTCATATTTTGCTAGTACATATACTATCATACCTTGAAAGTTTTCCATTCCTTTTGTTGTACCCTTTGTATGTATTCGTGCTTTACATCATCCTAGAAGAAAACATAAGATTCAAAATAAGAGAGTAATAGTTTTTGGTTCATATATACTGTGTCCAACCAATAAATTAACAATTAAGGAATACAGTTGACAACATGTAACTATGAGCAGCTAGAAAAACCTCAAAGCAATTTAACAGGCACAAAATAAAAACAGTTAAGGCAGCTTCTTTTATTGTCCCATTACAAAGAATAGAATTAGACCTTCCAAATATATCTGAGCACAGGGGTCTTCTATGAGACTGTTTATCCAACCAAGGACCATGCATGGATATAACCTACAACCCCTGCTCAGACATAGCCCATGGTAGCTCAGTATCCAAGTGGGTTCGCTAGTAATCGGGACAAGAATTGTTTCTGACATGAACTCATGAGCTTCCCCTTCCCCCTGAGAGAGGAGCAGCCTTTCTAGGCCACAGATAAGGACATTGCAACCATCCTGAAGATAGCTGATAAGCTAGGGCCAGAGGGAAGGAGAGGAGGACACCCCCTCTCAGTGGACTCTGAAGGGGGCAGGGAGGAGATGAGGGAGGAAGGGGAGGATTGGTAGGGAAGAGGGAGAGGGCTACAGCTGGGATACAGTGAATGTATAAAATTATTTAAAAATAAAAAAATGTAAAAAAAAGAATTAGACCTTCAAAGACACACTTTCTAAAAGCATAATTTATTGACATTTACCATGAATAATTATTATATGTGTGATTTTATTATATTTCTGTAAAATGAGATGCTGTATATCCATAACTGTTTTATAAATTTGACTGTATAAAATCTGTACTGTGATCAGATTTAACTCCTATTGCACTATTTTGACAGCTCCCATACCTTATCCCATTATCCTTCACAGCTAGTTTTCATCTTGTTTTTCTCTCTCTCATTTCGTCCCTCTTTCTCTTTCTCTGATGTGTGTGTACACACATGCAAGTTATGGGTCTGTGACGACCCAATGACTATAATTTGGGGGTTTTTTTGTTTTTTTTTTGTTTTTTTTTTTTTGCTTTGTTTTGTTTTTTTTTTTTAGATACATTCTGGAAGGTTCCTTACTGGAGAATGGGTAAATTAGGACTGATACAACACTCATATAAACCCTTAAATTATATATACAACCTTTTCAGTTCATGTAATATGACCAGGGATCATGATTGATTAGTATTCATTCCTCTGTACAGTCACCACACACAACCATCAGCAGCTGGAAAAACCACAAAGCAGTTTAACAGGTACAAAAGAAATAAAAAAAGATGACTGGTGTTGGATAAGCAATTGGTGGGGTCTTCTTTGGCAAATGCTTTTATCCTGCTCTCAGCATTCATTAGCTGTCCACACTTCTTTGTCTAGGATTGAGGCTCCATGGTCTTGCTCTGATCTGTGGTAGTATGTCTATTGGTTTCATTCTGGTTCAAATCTTTTTGGCAGCAATAATGATGTGACTTCATGGAAACAGCCTCTTTAAATCTTCTAGGATTTGCAGACTCACAGAAAACCTCCTGTTCCTCTGGCTCTTACAGACTTTCTGACCCCCCACTACAACCATTGAAATATGATCTCCGGGACTTGGGTACAGGATTGTGTTGTAAATAGCAACCAATAGTCCTGCCCAGATATGATGCTTATGAACTACGATAACAACAAGTGTTGTGTAATATTCATCAGGGTACAATAGTAGCACACATACCTATCGGTAACCAACATTTCTTTATTTGGACCTAGGCCCTGCTCAAAGAGAGTGAAATGATGTCCAGTCCTGGAAACCATCCCAATTAGCTAGGTCTGGTGAGGTCATGGATCTTGGAGGAGAATCTACAACTGCCACTACTTTACTGAAACTATGTAATTACTACTTACATTCTAAATATTTATTCCTATACTGATAAATAAGTATAGGTCTCACCTACTATCAAAGAAACATCTTACAACAGACAGAGACCATTACAGAAAACCACAACTAATTAAAATACAAAGAAAAATATGGCAGTGGGTACCCAGTCACAAACAACAACTCTACAAACAACCTAAGTAGTCTCTTCAAGCATTTTGTCTTGATCACTAGTAAATTATAGGGAAAGTAGAAAAAAAAAACCAACTTGTTATTGACTTAAATAGAAATTTAACCAACGTGATTTGTATATGTTATGTAACACTAATATAATTTCATTTCCTCTGTTAATTTTTCTCTTGATTCATAATGCCCGCAAAATTAAATTGATGATTAAAATAAGGGAAAAGGGCTCTTTATATAAAATGATTCAATGTTTGAACAATCTCAATAATATTTTTAAATAACTGTCATGTTCATAATCTACACCAAAACTTTAAGTTACCAAATGAATACAAGAATTTTACGATTTATGATTGTTCTTCATTTACATTTTAGAAAGACTTTATGGGACACATGAGAATAAAAACAATTTTCTAAAAACAGGAGAAACTTGTTGCACTTTGTTCAACTATTCAAACCACACCCTGTGACACACCTTCAGATCAATGGATAATTACCATAATTCAAATGATAAGAAATATGGTTTCCTACATTGTCATATATAAAAAGAACATAAAAGGTATAAAATATACAGTGGCTTATTTATCCTCTGAAACACACTCTAGTACATAGTATTTTTTAGCTGTCCAATATATAACTGGCTAATTACTTGTAATTGTCAATAAAACTTGAATACATTAAGAGAAGATAATTTACAGACATGACTCATTTTAATAAGTATTAATGAACATAAACAGCATTAAGTATAGTTTGAACATTAATTAATAGACACATAAGTACCTTATTTTATTCATTACATATATTACTTTGATGTTCAGAAAATAATTAAGTACAAATATTTCTTGATAAAAAAATGCTATGCAGAAACACTTAAGTACTTAGTTTGTATTTGGATATGTGGTGGCTTGGCAGCCTCTTCTGAAATGATGCCTGTAATGACTCTCAGCATGAAGCAAACTTTGAATTAATTACAGTGGATATGGTTTTCCTGACATTATTTCTCATACAAGGCTTGTGTTCTGCATAACTTCAGCTCATGTAATAACTGATGACCCCACTCTCCTTTTGGCAGTCCAGCGAAAACAAGAAACAGGTGTTCCCTATGAGCAGTGATGTCCAGGGTGACGCACTAAACATATGCAGCAGTAGAAACCCTAGATGCCCTGGCCCGTGTGAGGAGAGCCGGCAGCACTCCCAGGGTCTCCACTCGGCAGCGTCTGCTCAGAGTAGGATTTCATTCTTGTATTAGATAATGAGATCCTCCCACACTGTAATCCTTACACCACGCCAAAAGCACTTTCTTCCAAGAAAATACGAGTATGATAAACACAAATTTTAAGCTTCTCATTTTTCATATTATTTCTACAAAAATTAACAAATATGGGTTAGGAGTTTAGGTCAGTGAGAACCTTTGCCTAGCATTCAACAGTCCCTGGGGCAGCTCTGTGCACTGTAAGAGCAACTATAACAACAGTGTCAACAGCCATAAATGCAAGAATAGCAGAATAAACAGAGGATTTTATTTGTAAAAACATCTTCACCAAAGAATAAATTCTTTTGAGGGTTTTTATTTTAATATATATATTATATATATTATAAATTATATATATATATGTGTATGCTTTCTTGCACTATGTATATCTGTATAATAATAAAAGAAAAGGAGACCTTGAGAGGGAGTGGGGTGAAGATGGGAGAAGTTGGAGGGATGAAAGAGAAAAGAAATCAATTAAAAACAAAACTTATATATGAACCCCTTTAAAATAAACAAGCAAATAAAAAATAAGCACACATGAATTGCTTTTATGTGGATACTGTTCTAAAGCCTAAAACTAAAACAATAGAGAAAGACAAACACACATGAGAAAAAATGGTTAAAGGGAAGAAGTGTTCATTTGACTCATAATTCCAGAATAGCCTTTCATTTGAAGAAAATTTTCCTTGAAAATAGATTTTGGAGGGCAAGATGGTGGCGCCAGGACGACTCTCCTTCTGAGCAGCAGCACAGCAGGATCAGCACAATGACCAGCAGTCAGAACTCTCGGCCATAAAACACAAGTGATTGTGTTTCCCAGGTGAGAAGATACCCCACCGTGGGGGATTCAATCAGCTTTAACTCACCAGGCTCTGACAGGCGCTTGGTTGCCAGCCCAGAGCCACGGGCCAGCGTGCTCTGATCACTGTCCCAGGCTGAACTGTGGGCACCACACCATCAGAGACTGGAATTTCCAGTCGAGAGATAACCCCACGGTGCAGGAAATGATTGGGACCGACCTTAGGTCACCCAGATATGCCCTGGAAAAGACTTGGGTTCCGCGGGCTCCCAGGAGCCAGCCCAGAGCCAGAGCTGGGGACCCAGGCGCCAGCACAGAGCCCTGCCTGCGCACCTGATTCGCTGCCTCCGATAGAACTGTGGACCCCAGGGCACCAGAGACTGAGTTTCTCTGTCAGGTGCAAACCCACAGGGAGGGAAATGGCTGGTCTGATCTCAGAGCACTCAGCTGATACCACCGCCCTGAAAAGGTCTCCGGAAAAGTTACCCAGTTTAGGCAGATGACCAGGCACCCAATCCCCAGAAAGGCGGAGCCACATAAGTCTGTGCCTGCAGGTTCTACTCACCATCACAGACAGAAAGGCTATCCCCAAAGCAAAGACTGGGTGTCCCTGTCAGGAGGAAACCCCACACTGAGGGATCATCAGTTCCAACGCTCAGGGCACCAAGCTCCAAAAGACTTTCTGGATGCACTCAGACTCTAGGCTCTAGCCTTCTTCTGCAGGCAGGAGTGCAGTGCTCATCCACCATAATTGAGAACAGACAGGGCACTGGGGCACACTGCTGCCTCCTCAGACCTACATAAGCCAGAGAACCATTACAGCAGCCCTCAGATACTGCGCCAAGGATCAACCAGTTATCCCTAGCTAGAGTGACAAAACTGTGGAATCCCTGGTTCTTCAAGAGGGCTACATCCAAAAATTACACATTTAGAGCAACAGCTGCTGCTCACTAAATTCAGAGCAAGAAACCCAACAGCAGGGCAGCCATCACCAGGACCTCTCCTGATGAGGGGAGAGCCTTCCTAAACACCACAGTTACCATACAGGTCCATACACCTGAAGTGAACTGTGACAATTCCTGAGAAGCACCACTATTCAGTTATCCATACCCAAAAAAGCAGAGGAGAACTTCAGAACCCTGCCAAGTGGATTCTCCTCGCCCCAGGACTCAGCAGGCACCAGAAGTTAACAGACAACACCTGAGACAGAGAGATGGGTAGAGGCCAGCAAAAAAGCACAACCAACAAAAAGCAAAACAATATGGCATCCCCAGAATCCAGTTATCCAGGGGCAATTAGCCCTGGACATCCTAACGTGAGTGAAATTCAAGAAGATGACCTTACATCTATGATTATGAAGAGGTTAATGGAGGAAGTAAAGAAAATGCATAAAGAATTAGGCAAAGATATAATAAAACAGATTATGGTCATCCATAAAGAAATACAGGAAGATGCAGCCAAACAGTTTCTGTCACTGAAAGAAATAAAAGAAACAGAGGAACGTTCAAACAAACAGCTGAAGGAATTGAAGGAAAATACAGTCAGACAGGTGGAGGAAATCAACAAAATGGTTTAAGATCTGAAGATAGAATTGGAAGAATTAAAGAAAACACAAATGGAGGAAATCATGGAGAGGGAGAACCTAGGAAAGAAAACAGGAACTACAGAGGTAAGCATAACCAACAGACTACAAAAGATGGAAGAAAGAATCTCAGGTGTGGAAGATACAATGGAAGAAATTGATGTATCCGTCAAAGAAAATAATAAATCTAAAAAATTCCTGACACAAACCATCCAAGAAATCCAAGACAACATAAAAAGACAAAACCTAAGAATAATAGGAATAGAGGAAAAAGGAGATTCCTTCCTCCAAGGCCCAGAAAATGTTTTCAACAAAAATCATTGAAGAAAATTTCCCCAAATTAAAGGGGAGGCCTATAAGAATAAAAGAGGCCTACAGAACACCTAATCCCGTCACATAATAATCAAAACAGTAAGTATACAGAACAAAGAAAAAAAAATTAAAAGCTGCAAGGGAAAAAGGCCAAGTAACATATAATGGCAAACCCATCAGAATCACACCTGACTTCTCAACAGAAACTATGAAAGCCAGAAGAGCCTGGACAGATATCATGCAGACCCTAAGAGAACACAGATGTCAGCCTAGGCTACTGTACCCAGCAAAACTCTCAGGCCTCATTGATGGAGAAAACAAGCTATTCAACGACAAAAACAAATTTCAACAATACCTACACACAAATCCAGCATTACAGAAGATACTAGAAGGAAAAATAACCCAAGAAAACTAACTACTTTCAAGAAATCACAGGAAATAAATAACCTCACTACAGCAAAACAAAAAGTAGCCAAACACACAAACACACTACCATGGCCAACATCAATATCAAAGGATCTAACAGCCACTGGTCATTAATCTCCCTCAACATCAATGGACTCAATTCTCCAATAAAAAGACACAGACTAACAGAATGGATGCGTAAACCAGACCCAACCATCTGTTGCATACAAGAAACACACCTAAATCACAAAGATAGACATTTCTGATAGTAAAAAGCTGGAAGATGGTTTTCCAAGCAAATGGACCCAAGAAGCAAGCAGGAGTAGCCATTCTAATATCTAATAAAGTAGATTTTTAACCAAAAAACAATCAAAAGAGATAGAGAAGGACACTTCATACTCATCAAAGGAAAAATCCACCAGGAAGATATCACAATCCTGAACATCTATGCCCCAAATGCAAGGGCACCCACATTTGTAAAAGAAACTTTAATAAAACTTAAACCACACATAGACCGCCACACATTAATAGTGGGAGACTTCAACACCCCACTCTCAACAAAGGACAGGTCAACAAAACAGAAATTAAACAAAGAAACTAACTCTGACAGAGGTCATGAATCAAATGGACCTCACGGACATCTACAGAACCTTTCACCCAAACTCAAAAGAATTTACCTTCTTCTCAGCACCTCATGGAACCTTCTCCAAAATAGACCATATAGTTGGTCACAAAGCTAACCTCCACAGGTACAAGAAGATTGAAATAATCCCTTGTATTCTATCTGATCACCATGGACTAAAACTGGACCTCAATGACAACAATAGCAAAAGGCCTACACACACATGGAAACTGAACAACTTGCTTCTAAATGACAGCTGTGTCAGAGAAGAAATAAATAAATTAAAGACTTCCTAGAATTCAATGAAAATGAAGGCACAACATACCCAAACTTATGGGACACAATGAAAGCAGTGCTAAGAAGGAAGTTCATAGCACTAAGTGCCTTCAAAAAGAAATTCAAAACATCTCATGCAAGCAACTTAATGGCTCACTTAAAAGCCCTAGAAAAAAAAGAAGCAGCCACACCAAAGAGTAGACGGCTGGAAATAATCAAACTCAAGGCTGAAACAATAAGTTAGAAACAAATAAAACAATTCAAAGAATCAATGAAACCAAGAGCTGGTTCTTTGAGAAAATCAACAAGATAGACAAACCCTTAGCCAAACTAACTAAAAGGCAGAGAGAAACTATCCAAATCAACAAAATCAGAAACGAAAAGGGGGAGATAACCACAGACACTGAAGAAATCCAAACAATAATTAGATCTTACTTCCAAAGTCTATAAGCTACAAAATTTGAAAATCTAAATGAAATGGACAATATTCTTGACTGATTCTACATGCCAAAGCTGAATCAAGACCAGGTAAACCAATTAAATAGTCCTATATCCCCTAAGGAAATAAAAGCTGTCATCAAAAGTCTACCATGCAAAAAAAGCCCAGGCCCAGATGGTTTCAGTGCCGAATTCTACCAGACCTTCAAAGAAGAGCTAACACTAATACTCTTCAAACTATTCCAAAAGATAGAAACAGAAGGAACACTACCAAACTCATTCTATGAAGCCACAGTCACCTTGGTACCTAAACCTCACAAAGACCCAACAAAGAAAGAGAATTTCAGACCAATCTCCCTCATGAACATTGATGCAAAAATACTCAACAAAATACTTGCAAACTGAATCCAAGAACACACCAAGGACATCATCCACTACAACCAAGTAGGCTTCATCCCAGGCATGCAATATACATTAAATATATATTGGTTCAATATACAGAAATCCATCAATGTGATCCGCCATATAAACAAACTGAAGGAGAAAAACCACATGATCATCTCCTTAGATGCTGAAAAGGCATTTGACAAAAACATCCATTCATGTTTAAAGAATTAGAGAGATCAGTGATAAAAGGCACATACCTGAACATACTAAAGGTGATATACAGCAAGCCTATATCCAACATCAAACTCAATGGAGAGAAACTTAAATCATTCCCACTGAAATCAGGGACAAGGCTGTCCACTCTCTCCATATCTCTTCAACATTGTTCTTGAAGTCCTAGCTAGTGCAATAAGACAATTGAAGAAGATCAAGGGGATACAAATTGGAAAGGAAGAAGTCAAAGTATCACTGTTTGCAGATGATATGATAGTATACCTCAATGACCCCAAAAATTCTACCAGGTAACTCCTACAGCTGATTAACACCTTCAGCAAAGTGGCTGGATACAAAAATAACTCAAAAAAATCAGTAGCCTTCCTGTATACAAAGGACAAAAGGGCCAAGAAAGAAATTAGGGAAACAACACCCTTCACAATAGCCACAAAGGACATAAAGTACCTTGTGTGACCCTAACCAAGCAAGGCAAAGACTTGTATGAAAAAAAATTCCAGTCTCTGAAGAAAAAAATAGAGGAAGATATCAGAAGATGGAAAGATCTCCCATGTTCATGGTTTGGTAGGATTAATATAGTAAAAATGGCCATCTTACCAAAAGCAATCTACAGATTCAATGCAATTCCCATCAAATTGAAAGAAAAATTCAAAGCCTTAAAAGAAAAATTCTCAACTTCATATGGAACAACAAGAAACCAAGAATTGCTAAAACAATTCTCTACAGTAAAAGATCTTCAGGAGGTATCTCCATCCCCGAACTCAAGCTGTACTATAGAGCAACAATATTAAAAACTGCATGGTACTGGCATAGAAACAGAATGGTGGATCAATGGAACTGAACAGAAGACCATGACATAAATCCACACACTTATGGACACCTGATTTTTGACAAAGATGCCAAATCCATTCAATGGAAAAAAGACAGCATCTTCAACAAATGGTGCTGGTATAACTGGATGTCTACATGTAGAAAAATGCAAATAGATTTATACTTATCACCTGCACAAAACTAAAGTCCAAGTGGATCAAAGAACTCAACATAAAACCAGACACCCTAAACCGCTTAGAAGAAAAAGTGGGGAAGAACATTAAACTCATTGGCACAGGAAACAACTTCCTGAAAAGAACACCAACAGCACAGCCTCTAAGAGCAACAATCAATAAATGGGACCTCCTGAAACTGAAAAGCTTCTGTAAAGCAAAGGACACTGTCCTCAGAGCAAAATGACAGCCTACAGATTGGGAAAGGATCTTCACCAACCCTATATCTGTCAGAGGGCTAATATCCAGTATATATAAATAACTAAAGAAGTTAAACAGCAAAAAAAAAAAAAAAAATCAAGTAATCCAATTAAAAAATGGGGTACAGAGCTAAACAGAGAATTCCCTGCAGAAGAATATCGAATGTCAGAGAAACACTTAAAGAAATGCTCAACCTCATTAGCCATCAGGAAAATGCAAATCAAAAGGACCCTAAGATTTCGCCTTACACCCATCAGAATGGCTAAGATCAAAAACTAAAGAGACAACACATGCTGAAGAGGTTGTGGAGAAACGGGAACCCTCCTCCACTGCTTGTGAGAATGTAAACTTGTACAACCACTCTGGAAAGCAATCTGGTGCTTTCTCAGACAACTAGGAATAGTGCTCACTCAAGATCCAGCTATACCACTCCTAGGCATATATCCAAAAGATTCTCAAGTACACAGTAAGGACATTTGCTCAACCATGTTTGTAGCAGCCTTATCTGTAATAGCCAGAACCTGGAAACAGCCCAGATGCCCTCAGTGGAGGAATGGATGCACAAATTGTGGTATATCTACACATTGCAATATTACTCAGCAATTAAAAACAAGGATATCATGAAATTTGCAGGTAAATGGTGGGATCTGGAAAAGATCATCCTGAGTGAGCTATCCAAGAAGCAGAAAGATGCACACGGTATAGACTCACTCATATAGACATATAATATAGGATAAACCTACTAAAATCTGTACACTTAAAGAAACTAATCAAGAGAGAGGACTCTTGCTAAAATGCTCAATTCCGATCCAGAAAGGCAAAGAGGCTGGACATCAGAAGAAGGAAAAAAGAGGGAACAAATCAGGAGCCTGACACTGAGGATCTCTGAAAAGCTCTGCCCTGCAGACTATCAATGTAGATACTGAGACTTATGGGCAACCTTTGGGCAGAGTGCAGGGAATCTTAGGAAAGAAGTTGGAAACAGTAAGATCTGGAGAGGCCAGGAGCTCCACGAAGAGAGCAACAGAACCAAACAATCTGAGCACAGGGGTCTTTCCTGAGACTGATATTCCAACCAAGGAGTATTCATGGAGATAACCTAAGACCCCTGCACAGATGTAGCACATAGCAGTTCAGTATCCAAGTGGGTTCCATTGTAATAGGAACAAGGACTGTCTCTGACATGAACTGATTGACCTGCTCTTTAATTACCTCCCCCTGAGGGGGAAGCAGCCTTACCAGGCCACAGAAGAAGACAATGCAGCCACTCCTGATGAGACCTAATTGACTAGGATCAGAAAGAAGGAAAGAAGTCCTCCCCTATCAGTGGACTTGGTGAGGGGCATGCATTCAGAGGGTGGAGGAAGGGAAGGATTGGGACGGGAGGAGGGAGAGAACCATAGGGGGGGATACAAAGTGAATAAAGTGTAATTAATAAAGAAAAAATGAAAATAGATTTTTTTTTATAAAATATATTCTTACTATTGTCTCGCCTCTTCCTAGATGGGAGACATCAAGGAAACAAGGCCATCTAGGTGCAAGGCTGATATGAATATGAACTCAAGGACTGTGGCCATATGCACAGAGCCTGTGCAAATCTAAGTCAGACCGTTTCAGTGCTGAGAGGGGCCATAAACACAAGCCCTGTCCTTAACTTAGAGCTATCTCCATTTGATAACTACACACAAGAGAAAAATAAGTTTTCTTCTTGGGAGTCCCATTGAGTACACAAACCATGATTCAGGGAATTCAAGGTGGCAGGAAGTTGAAGCAGCTTCACCTTATGTCTGCATCGAGAGCAGACAGCAGTGAGTTCACAGTTGGAGCTAGCATTCTTCTTTCCCTTCAGTCCAGGGCTGAGTCTATGAAATGCTGCAACCACCGGAAAGCATGGTCTTTCTGCCCCAACTAACCCCGTTAACACACTCCCTAACTAGCAAATGCCTAATCAGAATAATTCTTCATTTTGAACGCCTCTTCCTTCTAGGGGTGAGAGCTAAACATCACGATTATTTATGTTTACTTGATTTGCATTAACATTTTTCTGTGCAGTAAAGATAGGAGTAGTAGAAGTTTATTGTTTTCAGAGAAACGTTTAGTCAAGAGTGTCATTTCCTTATTGAGTTGATTGCAGTACTACATAAGGCCTTCTGAGTTTTACATGTGTAAGTTTACAGATTTGCTTTACTACATAAGGAAACACTGCTGTACTGCGTGCCATTTGCCTATGTATATACCAGCATGACATTTCGATACTCGGTTAAGCTTTATAATAAGTCTATAAGTCTTGAAATCCAGGACGACACATGACCTTCCTTCCCAAGCTATTTTTTTTTTATAAATTGTGTTTGTTTCCATTTGAATTTTTCAGCAACTTATTTTATCATTTTTATACTTGTTTCCAGTCTAGTATTGGCTCTGTTTTATACTTAAAGAACATGACAAATGCTATAGATCTAGGAAAAGATCCATAATCAGTACAAAACTTGATAAGTACTTAGAACGATAATATTGTTATTTGACAACAAAATCTGACAAAATAACAGACCTTACCCCTCAAAATATGAGGAAAGATTAATTTCAAACACTACACCCTTTCAAAACTTGACAGAAATATGTCAGAAAACTTGAGTAATATGTCAATATGTTCTTCTAGGAATATATCTAAGGTAAAATAAAATTGTTTTTCATTTCCCTGTATTTGCAATTAAACACTGAATATATTTTATGCATATATATGCACATATTAAATCACCAAAATGAATGTAGTTTTAAAAAGTTTAACTCTCAAATTTCCCTGTTTTTATAAATCCCTTGTTTCTCTTTTCTTATTTCTACTTTGCTGCTCTCTTCCTCTCTTTCATATCCCACGCTCCTCTCTCCTGCTGGTGGAGATTTATTATTGATCTACCTTGGTAGATTATGAAACAGAATCAAGATTTTTTTCAGTGTATTTACCGTACTAAAAATGGAAAGTAAAGCAAAATGAAAAATGTGAAAATATTAGAAAGGTGAAGCTGATATAGAGATTTTCAAGATCCATTTCACAGGTACGGCAGGAAGCCAAAGAGATTAGAGCCTTTATAATGGTTGGTGTGATCTTTTACCAATAAATTTTTGAATTTACCTTCTTCTAGTTAGTCTTTGTTAATTCAACTCTCACTACTTTTGCCTTATTTATAGTCTTTAAATAGTTTATCATGTTTTACTTTACTGGAAGATGAGCCTTAGCTTATAAGTTATATCCAGAACACTCTTCTTGAAATTAGTTGGTCAGTTCCTTTAAGTCTTTGCTCAAATGTCACTAGATATGATAAAAATCACTTACTCATTTTTTTTGGCTAGTGTCCTTTATTTAACTAAAGGCACAGCCTCTGTTTTATATGCTGCTATACAGAGAATATTTGCTGAAACACAGTAAACACGGTAGAAATTTCATAATTGCTAAAAGAGTATGTACAGGATTGACACCAAAGGACTGTTTCCAAGATTTGGAAAGAGTTACTTCATATATATATATATATATATATATATATATATATGAAGCAAAGATCTAAGTTTCATACGCGACAGAACAATATCTGGTAATATTTTATATGAAATTATGTCAAGAAGAAGAAATATAAAGACAAAATAGAAAGAAATAAAGAAAGGAAGGAAAGGAGGAAGAAAGATAGAAAGAGAGGAAGGAAGAGAAAACAAAGCAAGACTGTGTTAAGACCATCTCTCTAACACATTGAGCAATGAAGATTTGGATATCTACTTGATCAAACTAGAACTCAAATATGTCTGTGCAAACAAAACATTGGAAGATGAAAGCATTAAAAAAATGAGAATATTTTTCAAAAATCTAAGTAAGTCAAATGACTTGTTTTGAGTACTCAAGTCAAGAAACAGAAAGAAATGATTTTGAGACTAAAAATAAGTATTAACCATTAGAAACCGTGTTTTAAAATGGGAAATAAATCATTGATATGACTGTAGAAACTGATTAAGGCTTCCGGCACTCTACTCAAAGTTTGGCTATGAGTCTAAGTATCTCCTTTGATACCCTGGTGGGAAGAATCTTTCAGAGGTCCTCTGTGGAAGACTCCTGTCCTGTTCCTTATCTTCTCCTACTTCCAGTGTAGGAAGATTAAGCATCTTCCCTAGGATCTTCTTTGTTGTTTAGCTTCTTTAGGAGTATAGATTTTAGTATGTTTATCTTATATTATATATCTAATATCCACCTATAAGTGAGTATATACCATGTATGTCTTTCTGCTTTGGGATTACCTCACTCAGGATGATATTTTCTAGATCCATCCATTTCCCTTCAAATTTCACAATTAGGCTTGTTTTTAATTGCTGAGTAATATTCGATTGTGTACATGTACCACAATTTCTGTATCCATTCCTCCACTGAGGGACTTCTAGGTTGTTTCCAGATTCTGGCTATTATGAATAAACCCGCTATCAACATAGTTGAGCAAATGTTCTTATTGAATGGAAAGGCATCTTTCGGTATATGCCCAGGAGAAAATCCTGGACCCAGGGGACCATGCAGAGACCAATACTCCAACCACAGACTTTGTTTGGAGAGGACCTAGACTCCCTGTTCAGAGGAAGCCCATTGGCTGCTCATTTTCAAAGTGGGTTCCCTAGTAAGGGGTACAGGGTCTGTCTCTGACAGGAACTCAGTGTCTGTTTCTTTGATCACCTCCCCATGGGGGATGCAACCTTGACATGCCACAGAGGAAGATGATGCAGCCAGCCTTGATGAGACCTGATAAGCCAGGATTAGATAAGAGGAGGAGGACCTCCCCTATTAGTGGACTTGGAGAGGGGAATGCAAGATGAGGGAGGGACAGTGGGATTGGGAAGGAATGAGAGAGGGGACTGCAGCTGGGATACCAAGTGAATAAACTGTATTTAATATAAAAAATAAAACATTTTTTAAAAAGACCATTGAAGATTAAATACTAAATATTTAGACTAATTAAGTTGCTTCTATGGATATTTTGATAGTGTTTATGAAAATATCTTTCCTCTAATATAATCATTTTAAACATTTCTTTCATTACCTTTTTAATTCAGTAGAAGTAAAATTGTAACTATCATACACAGTTTTAGCGTTATTTGGCTATTTTGCAATTGAAAGTAATTTTGTTATTGCATAAGAATTCAATGAATCATGAAACTCATGTTTATTTATTGACAACTAGAATTATAAATTTTATGTGAAAAACATAAATTTTGTCTTTCTGGTAGTCTTAAATCATATTACCTTTCAGCTTCATATACATTTTTATTCAAAAAACTGAATAAAAATGAAATTGAATTTGTTTTGACCAAACAAATTCTAGTAAAAATGTGTCTAGGTTTTTATATTCAACACCATGTCTAGTCTTTTTTTTTTTTTCATGTCTAGTCTTAAAGGGTGCAGTGTTATCCCTTTAATGAATGAATGTTACCTATATCAGTATCTATGTCAACATATATAAAATACATTTATCTCATTCCTTTAAAAGAATATTGTCTGTTACAGAACACTTTAAGCACTTGTAATCTCAATATTTTCCAAAAGAGTTTAGATTAAAAATAAAATAAAATACATTAAAATTTCCCAGTAATCTTCGGCTATTACTGTGGTGGCTTAAGTTTTATGCTCTTCTGTCACTATGCAGTCATTGACAGCTTCGTCTCTTCTCCAGAGCTAGATATCATTTCTGTCTAAAGCCATGGTCTAAAGGAAGAACCAAGGCTCTCTTTAGCCTGAATTCTCAGGGGCTGCTAAAAAATTTTAGCTTGGCATAAGTTTGTCCTCGTCACATTGTTGTTTATGTCAACACAAATAACGAATAATAATGTACTAGAATTTGCATCAGAATGTAGAAAGTTGAGTAGTAAGCTAGTGTTTTGGCTATAAATACAGGCAGGCTGTTAAACTTTATGAAGTCGACCACCTTCACTCGGCCTCCGGGTACACTGACTAGGCTCCTCTGAGACTGTCCAGATGTTACAGATGCGTGAATCCCACTGAGCTGATCTTTATCCTGGAGGAAATCCCAGAATGTTCTGGCCAGAATGAGGTGAACCAAGCCATTTAGTCATACATTACATACCACTTGATGTCCAGAAGCAATAATGAATCTTTTGCCTTGTTTATTTATATTTTATATTTATATGACAACACCCATTATAAAATGCCACAGGGCAGATGTATTATGAAAAATAAACAAAACTCTAAGAGCCAGAAGTCATTTTTAATTAACATATCAATTAGGAAAAGCTCTTCTGAACAGATGTCCCTTACTTTGTGCCTAGTCATTCAATGAGCTGTCAGTTCAAGTGCAGAAATAAAATAAAATAGTGCAATACCCTAATGGCTTTGAACACTTTTCAGGAAAACTCTGGTTGTGACAGTGTGTGTGGTTATGCTTCCAAAGTAGCAAAAGTTTTCATCATAGGTCCACCTCTGAATTCCCTCATTGAATGTAAGTTTATCTTTATTCACAATTGGGAAGTAGTCCAGAACCTTACTACGTGCATACCCCAAATGCTGTACTCCTCAGGTAGATTTATTTGATGTATAGTATACATCTCTATATCTTCTACTTTTAGGATCAACCATCCCTTATTACCTTCTTTTGTGTAGGAATGACTATAGCCCTCTTTCAGTGGCTTAAAGAAATCAAAGACTAATTATGTTTTTGACATAAAGAGTCGATGGATGAGCTTTCCAATTCCCGGATGTAGTTAACGAAAAAGAATCTTGTCATGTTACCACACATATCTGTACTGTGAGTGGATGTAAAAAGATGTGTTTTAAATATAATCTCAGCTTATGTTCAAGACTACAAGAATGAAAAATTTCAAGCTTTCCTTTCTGACATACCATTTGTTTCTACAAAAGCCAAGCTTTCTGCAGAGAGCACAACCATTCATTTGATTAGAATGTTCTACTTATCTTTGCTACTTGCAAGAGTCAGAAAAGATATATACTTTTAAATTTCTAAACATGGTGGTTATTAAAGCATGAGAGCAAAATTCAGAATGTTTCCCAACTGTGATAAAACTGATTGGTTTTAGTATTGTAATGCAGGTGATATGATTGCTTATATGAGGCCTGTCTCCAATTCTGTGACATAAACAATAAAAAATGAAAAAGGCTGCAACACTAATAATGTTTTTCTTCTTTAGATTTCGAGACAGGGTTTTGATATGTAGAGCTGGCTATCCTGTAGCTCACTATGTAGACCAGGATGCCCTCAGATTCACAGAGATCCTCCTGCTTCTGCCACTTGAGTACTGAGATTAAAGATGTGTGCCACCATGACCGGCAAACATTAGCAATTTTTTTCTTTCAAGTCATGAACAATTTCATGTGCACTTTATTTAATGAGAGCCTCCAAGAGAGATGAAACACTGTTAAAAATGCAAGCTCTCACAGTACAGAGAGGTGGCTCAGCAGGTAATAATAGTACTTTGTACTTTTCCCGAGGACCTGCATTTGTTTTCCGCACCTATATGGCAGTTTATAATATTCTGTGTTTCCAGTTCTAGGAGACCCAATGCTCTCTTTTGGCCTCCTCAGACAATGGGCATGATTGTGGTAAATGGTACACATACATAGATGCAGGGAAATTTCTCACACATATAAAACAAAGGAGAATTAATCTAGGATTTGAAATAAGCAAAAATCTATAGACTAAAAAAGAATAATCTGAAAATAGATTGGTTTACATCAAGTCAAGTTCCTATAAATGTTCTACCAAATAGCCAAGAAAAGGTTAAATCCCCACTAGAAAAAAATAAATTATTTAGAATATCTACAATGTTTTCTAGGAATAGTACAGCATTTATATGAGAATATCTATATTACTTTATTAAGAAAGTAAAATAAATTACCACACATTTATTGGTGTATTGCTCTATTATATTTCTCAAGAACAAGAGTCCCGTATCAGCTTCCTCGCATGGTATTACTTGGCCTGAATGTCTCCATGGCCTCTAAGAGATTATTTATGTTCAGGCTGTTCCATATTCCTGAGGCTATCCTCATCTCTGGGTAGCTGTCCTCATCCCACAATAAGTGCTTTTTCTCTCTTTCTTTCATCATCAATTCTTGATCTTCTTACCCAGTCTGTACCGTCTAAGAGTACATTATTTTATATAATTCAGATCAACTGTGTAATCCAAACATTGTCATTAAAACAGATGTGATATTTGATATATAAAATTAAGAATGATACATCAAATAACAGAAATATGGAATAAAATATAACAATAGGTACATTTTAAATAAAAGTATAAAAAACAATGTTAACTAGTAAGGAAGACTATAATAAACATGTTACACTAGTGAATGACACACAGATATAATACAGGACTTTTTTCTGGCAGGAGTGCAAAGCTGCACAGTAACTATAGAAGTTGATATTGAGAATTGCATCAACCTTATGATACGGCTATATCATTCTGAAGCATATTCTCAAAAGACACATGCTCATCCATGTTCATTACTGCTCTGTTCAAAATAGCCAGAAATTGAAAACAACCTTGATGTCCCAAAATAGAATGGTTAAAGAAAATATGGCATTTTTGAACAATAGAATGTTACTCAGCTTTTTTAAAAATTGTGAAATTTGCAGGCAGACTGACAGAACTAAAAATTTAAAAACGAAAATAATTATCCAGAGTGAGGTAACTCAGATCCAGAAAAACAAATATGGTATACATTTGCTTATATCTGAATAATATCCATTAAATAAATGATAACCAGTCTACAGTCTATAGACATAGAGATGTTAGGTATGGAAGAAGGTATGAGAGGGCACACGTGGATACCCCTGAAAAGGGGAAGTAGACTATATTTTATGGGTGGACAGGGGCTATGTGGCCTGGACAAGGGGATCAGGTGCTGAGGAAAGGAATGTCTGGAGAGACACTTACCATTGGGGGTCATTGGAAGGGTGGCATGGAAATCTAGTGCAATTATTCTTAAAATAGTTTTTTTTTGTTTTTCCTTCTATGTTTTCATAAATGTAAATTCTATGCTGAAAAAAAGTGCTAACAGTGTCATAGAAATCAACTTACAATGTTTTCAAAACATTTTCCCTTATTCTCTATGTTTCTTTTGTTCATTTTCAGATAGTTACACACTATCTGATAAAATTGCATCTCTTATGTGGCTAAATATAGGAAATCCAAAGGGTTTGGATGTATCGCACATAAAAAAACTGGCTAGGAAATAAATAAAATGTAAGGATACAAAAATAATTATCTTTTTATATATAAAACTGGATTTGCTAAGAAAAGATTAAGAAAAAATTATTTACATAAGTCAAAAATAAAAAAATAAATGTTTGTTAAGTGCCTCTGAATAGATCTCATGAAGATAGTTCAGAGAGAGAGCAAGACAGACAGAGACAGAGACAGACAGACAGACAGACAGACAGAAAGAGAGAATGATTAAATAAAATAACTGCAGATAAATTTACCCTTGTAAGTAATAATTACCACAAGAAAAGTTAGAACACAATATAAAAACTTTGGAAAAATGGACAAAGGGAAATACTTCATATTTGTGAATTGTAAAATTTAATAGTGTTAAACTGCCTACACTATCAAAGCATTTAGAGATTTAAGGCTATCCTTATTAAAATACACATTTTTTTTCATTAAACTTTAAAGTGCAACCTAAAATTTTCATGGACATTCAATGGATCAAAGCCATTTTGATATATAGACAGGCAGGAAGTCAGAAATCAGCTTTCATATCAACAGTAAACAGCTACTGTGTGTGTGCATACTTTGACCAAACTATAAAACATTAGATCGTCACAAACAAATGAATGGTTCCTATCTCTCATCTCATATCTCTCACTTTTTAAAACCATCAACTCAAAATGGATGAAAAGCCTAAAAGTGAAATATGAAATGACTGTATAAAAACACTGAGGAAACACTGTAGGTATGAGCAATAATTTGGGATATAAAAGAGAAAAAGGATAGAAAACTAACATTACAAAACTGGAAAGCTCTACACAGGAGACATTCCACATAGTAAAGAGATAATCTATTCCATAAGAGAAAAACACCCATGGACTAACACTTGCCAACATACACATATCTAGGCCTTGTTACTGGTATGATATAAATATCACACACTGTACAAGTTGTGGTACAAGGAAGGTTATTTTGGGAATGGCAAGACAGACAGTGGGAGAGCTTAGAAGAGAGAAGAGAATACAAAGTGGGGTGGGAGACAGACAGCTAATCAGAGGACAGACAGAGGGACAGGCAGAGAGAGAGGAGGAGAGGGAGAGGTAAGAGAAGGGGGTCCTTTTACCCCCTGGGAGCTGCAAGAAATGATGACATCACAGGTTGCCAAGCAACCCAGAGATGCAACCCAGAGATAGGTTGCCTATATGCCAATACTAACTAAAAAGTACTAAAGAGTACTCAGCAACAAAATAACGTTAATGTGATTAAGTAATATAAAAATGATCAAAAAAGGCTTTATTTAAAGATATTATACAAATGACCAACAAATTTTGGGAAAAGGGTGCTCAACACTATCAGGGAAATAATCAAAATGATGAGAATCTATATCAGTTTAAATACTCAAAAAGAATAAAAATCATTGTCAGTCAAAAGGCAGAGAAGGGGACTTCTGTACTCTGTAGTATGAATGTAAGTTATTAAAACATGACAGAAAACCACATACGAGCTATCCAAAAGGGCACAATTGTATCATTCAATTCCTTCACTAAATTATATTTTCAAAGAAAAAAAAATATAGCCATGCACATCTCTCTCTCTCTTTCTCTCTCTCTCTCTCTCTCTGTGTGTGTGTGTGTTTGTTCTGTATTGTGTCTAGCAGTAACAATCAAACAAAATGTATCTATGGATTTGAGAAATTCCTTGTAGAAATTCAAGAAAGTCCATCAGGGAAGGGAGGAAGGAAGGAAGGAAAGTGATATAAATCTCTTTCAATTAAAACATTGGGTAACAGGGGCTGTCTCTGACATGAACTCAGTGGCTGGCACTTTGATCACCTCCTCCTGATGAGGGAACAGCTTTACCAGGCCACAGAGGAAGACAATGCACCCAGTTATGATGAGACTTGATAGGCTAGGGTCAGATGGAAGAGGACCTTCCCTATCAGTGGACTTGGGGAGGGACATGGGAGGAAGGGTGGGATGGGGAGGGGATGAGAGAGGGGGCTATACAGTTTGGATGCAAACTGAATAAATTGTAATAAATAAAAAATAATTATTAAAAACATTATAAAAATAGTTATTAATTTGTGACCAACAATGCTTACTATTCTATTTCATTTTGTGCTTTTTATTTTCTTTGATGAAGAAAGTAATGAAAAAAAAAATCTTAGTGAAGAAACAGTTACACTTGTAGGGCCTAATAAAGGGAAATCCTACAGGAGCTTGAAAACAGACACTGAAACAAAGACCACTGAGGAACATTGTTTGCTGGCTTGCTCTACCTGGCTCATTCAGTCTGCCTTTTAACACAACCCGGGACCACCTGCCTAGAGTTGACTCTACAGAGTGCCACAACTTCCCATAGAAAAAGCAATTTGAAACATTTTCTCAATTGAAATCTTCTCTTTCCTTTTTGACTCTAGCTTGTGTCAAGTTAAAAAAAAAAACAAAAAACAAAAATCGAAAACAAACAAACAAAAAAGCCCACGAACCAACACAGTTACCAAATACCTTCCTAGAATTTAGTCTTCCCACCAAGAAAAAAGTGAAATGAAGGAATCTTTCTTTTGTGCTCATGAGCAGTACTAGCACATGCATGTGGAGGTCATTCCAAGGGCTACAGGTGACCAAACTCATCTGGGCAAAACACTTTGCTCTTTCCTTCTGAGAAAATCGATCCCGAACTTCTCCTGGGGTGTGTGGATTAGCATGGAGTAAGCCATGATTTGATGAGTGTGGCTGGAGAAGCTAAGGGAGGAGGACTCACTGCTATCAAGTGTTGTGATAATGTCACAAGGTGATAAAATGGGGGGGGGGGGCAGGAAGAGCTGTTACTGTGGAGCTGATTTGATGACTTTGGCTCCATTTGCCTATTCTGTTAAAGGGATTTTACTGGGACAGCAAATTGTTACTGGGGACGAAGGGCAACTGGGCTTTTCATGATTCCATGAGTCTACAATGATGAAATTAGAAACTGAAAAATATTGAACACATAGTCAATTTTGCCTATATGACTTCATTGAAATGTAAAAGTCTAAAAGCAACTCAAAACTATTAAATGAAAAGGAACAATTTTTAGCAATTCTAGCTTAAAGGACAGAAGTACTGCTCAAAGGAAGAGGCTGAAATAATATCCTTTAGTTTTATTGAAAATTTTGATGAGTAACTGAATTGAAGAAGTAGATTCTATCTCAGTTTTCCTTGACTGAAAAAGGTTATCATTCCTGTTCGCTGTCAGCCTACCACATAATTTAATCCTATCAACCTACCACATAATTTAATCCTGAAATCTGTATAACTATTTTTAAAATTCATTATTCAACTGAAGATCAACAGCTAGAGCAACAATCACAACTAACAGAAAAATAGAGTATACATAGTTTTGTTTTTTAATTTTACATATGATGTCTAGATATTAACATTGTAGATTAGGTAATTTAAAATAACTTTAAATAACAGGCAAGTTTCTAGAGAAAAAGATGGAGCAAGAAACTGAAATAGTATTATAAATCTTTAGTTTTTGTTATTGGAAACCAAGAAACCAATACAGGACAAAAAAGTTAAAAAAAAAAAACACACAGAAGATAGAATTAGTAAAGTGGAAGAAAGGAAAATTAGCACCTCTAAAATGAGGAAGAGATAAAGACAATAAGAAATATATAAAGGCTTAAAGGGAAAAGAACTATTTAGGTTCCCAGGGAACCTAAAATGAGAGATGACAAACAATGAAAAAGAAACTATTTGAAATACACTCTAAAAATCTCTAAGACCAGATGAAGATTACAAGCTCATAGATTTAGAAGCATAAAAGTAAAAGAGAAAGTAAAAACAAAACCAAAAAGCATGTGCATGCATAGCAAAATAAAGCTACTGAAAAGCAAAAATTAAAATGAAGCCTCACTGCTAGACAAAGAATTTCAGACAGTTAATAACTACTGAGAGAGGGAATTTCCACGTCCCAGGGCTGAGCCCCCATTGGTTATCCAGTAGAAAATGGCCAGCCTTGAAGCCATATATACACAACACTGAAAGGATTCAACGAGTTGTATTTGTTAATGTGCACACATCTCGGGTGCCTGCTCCTTAATCACTTCTCCCTGGTGGAGCATCCTAACCAGACCACAGAGTAAGAGGATGCATGCAGTCCTGATAGGACCTGTTCTGCTAGGGTTAGACAACAGTGGAGGAGGACTTCCCCTCTATGTGGACTAGGGGAGAGTGAGAGCAATAGGGAAGGAAAAGGGAGTGAGGGTGGGACTGGGAAAAGATGAGGGAGGGGACTACAACCAGGATACAAAGTGAATAAATTGAAAATAATAATAATAATAATCAAATAAAAGTTAAGGCACTATGCTCATCAACATGAGGATAAACAAATGCATCAAACAAATACAACAGATTTCTGAGGCTTTTCTAGATAATCATTTGATTTATAACAATTTTGGCAGTTCAGTTCAGTGAACATGCAACGACTTTTCAATCACAGCAAAAGATTATTAAGAATTATTAAGAATGACCTTCAGATCACATCACAAACAATAGTCTATAGCTAATTCCAGATCAATTGGCGGGTAAAAGACAAAGCAATTAGAGTTACACTATAGAAAGTTGGCTTGGAGTAGGTGAGTCACAAAATCTCGTGCCAGAACACACAGACATTCGACTAAATATGAACACCCACTTATCATACAGGAAAACTGAGCTACGTATAAAAGAACTCATTTGGATAAATACATAAAAATACTTTTATGTCTGGAGAAAAATGCTCATCAGCACAAATAAAATGTATAAAACGAATAAGTGTGTCCTTTTTAGACATATGATTTGCTCACATAATTTTAACTGCATTAGAATATAAGCCAACAAAATAATGCTAGGTTTTGCAAAGTACCAGAATAGAAGCCCTAAGGAATGGGAAATTCAGAGCAGCTTGGTAACTACCGTAAAAGACAAATACAGAGTTACAGATGAGTGCGTGATCATTAACACGTCGCCATAGCAAACACTGCTGTTTTATTTTCCTGCGTCTCGCACAGATGGGAATGGCTCAGTGTTCGGCATCCAGGCTCGTCTCCAACAAACTGGAAATGGACTTGGCACATTTTCACTCAGTATTTAAAAACAATATATACACATAATAATCATTAATGAACAATCAGAGATTTTTGAGAGGAAAGGAACATACTTCAAACCTGACCCCACAAACCACTTTAATTAGAAACTCCTACTTATTAATCCCTCTCTGGACAAACTTCCAAACTAGGATTTTTCTCCTTGCTCTTCTTTACTGTTTTTAATTATTTTCAAATGTCTATTCCTCTTCTCTTAATACATCATGTTTTCTATTATGCCCAAACAAAAGGTAAGCATAATCCAGATTGCATTCCCAGATATGTACTCAAGCCTTTCAAATCCTTCCTGTTCTCACCAATCTAGCTAAAAAGAACTTCATTTAAAAGAATTGTGTCCCTTCTCCTACATATATAACACTTATAGACATAATAATACATTTTTGTATGACAGAAATACATTTTTGTATAGATATATGGTTGTTTTTCCCTTAGGTGTACCTATGCTGTCCAGGGACCGCTGAGCCCTGACTGACACTTTGAAATAGTGTTTCCTATTCCAGGCTGATGTCACAGCTGTAAGAATACCATCTTCCCTCTGTTCCAGATGTGTTTGTTTTGTTTTGTTTTGTTTCAGTCAGACAAAACTGCACTTACATGTTCAGAGGCAGAATTTATATTCTGGAAATATGCATTTGCTACTGATACTAATAGGTATCATCAAGACTGCAAATTCTTATCTCATAATGCCCTTCTTGGAGAAGGTGATACTCCAAGTAGCATCACTACTTGTTGTTGGGAAAATATCAAGAGGAAATATTCTCATCTTATCACACCATTTTGACATAAACCAAGATCGATTGACTATTTCACCTCAATTTTCAAATTACAGAGAAATTTTCAAAATGCAATGTAGATTTCACTTCCTCAAAGGGGGAAAGAAACTGATGCTCTCATCAAAGTTTCATCTTGAAAGGGCCTAGCACGTGTCTAAGTTCAACTAGAACACAAACCCGGAATGATCAGAGAGTATCAAATGGATTTCACTAAAGCGCCATGTGAGGGAGAAGGCGAGGCTGCCACTTAGCACTTCAGTCAAGATGTCTTCATTTAAAAAGTCACTTTAGGCATTCTAGTCCTCCAGGACCTAGCAGGCCTAATCCATCAAATCCGATTCCATCTGCCTTTGACGTCTCTACCATTTTCTCATATCACATTTTTATAACATAAGATCAGCCATATTTTACACAGATAGCAGCTCCATGCACGTTTAGCCCATTTGGGTTCTAGGTTATTCTCAAGAGGACCAATGCCCTTCGCATAGAAGAGCTTCTGCAGGCCCCTCCGGAAAGCTGTGGACTTCAGGTTCTCTATACGCTTCAGGTACTCAGTGAGACCGTTAACATTCTGGCATGCACTAAGCCTCTATATCTTTCGCAAGCACATTACAAATGTACTTTTACACAGATTGCCATGCAAACACATATTTGTGAAAATGTATAGATATTTGTATATATGTGTATATATGCATATGCGTATATATGTCTACGTATATTGCATCCATGTTATTTACATAAAATATACAAAGTAAGCTAAAATGCCAAAACAAAATCAAGCACCTCTTTGAAGTCTCAGTGTAAAAGTTTATAATCTTGCTTAACATTGTAAAACTCTTTTAAAAAAGGCTGCCTACAAACACAACTTTGTGAAAGTTGTTCATAGTAGAAGTTGCAGCCTAAATATTCAAGCTATAAAATGCTACCACAGTAAAAGCCAGACACAGAAGTGATGAATCATTACAAATACTTTTTTAAAGTTTCCTATTGTGTTGATCCCAAATAATATGCTGTATTACAATACCTTTAATGGGAAAGGCACAAGGCATTGGAACATCATAAATAATTATTAACATCTAGTTCCTGAAACTAATGGTATTCACTATAGTATGAACATTTTTCTTACATCTGTCAGATGGCCAAAAGTTGGTTTTGCTGTTTGAATCATAAGCTCCTTGATCACAGGGTCCAGTTCTACAGAGAAATGAGATAAATAATAACAACATTATCAAAAAAATTTTAAGCTCATAAAAAATGCAAAACATTTTTGTTTATTACTTTGTCAAAATAAAATTGATATATTGATTCATTCCAAATCACTTCATATTATCCTACAGAACTGGAGCATAAATGATTCAGTTTAAATGTCATAATGTACACATTCATAATCAAAAATTAATATGATTTCTGGCTTGCTCTTAAAAAATCACTTCCATGACAGAATATAAAAATATTATTTGTTTTATTTCTTAAAGAATTCTTGGAAAGGGCCAGGGAAGAGAGAAGGGAGGAAGGGTGGGGTTGGGAGGGAATGAGGGAATGAGGGAGCGGGATACAGCTGGGGTACAGAGTTAATAAAAATAACTAATAATAAAAATAATAAATAAATAAAAGAATTTTGTGATCCAAATTAAGAGATATATAATTTATCTTTCAAATGTTTGTCTTTTTGAGAGTAAAAAGTTATTTATAATTATACTACAACTAGAGCAGACTATGTTGCACATGGAAGTACAAAGGTTGTGTGACTGTAAACATTTGGGAATTTTCTAGAACATGAAAGAGGTCAAGGATGTCCATCTTCCTGCCAGGATTCAGATATAGCACTGGTTTAAGACACCAAGAAACAAATGTATTCTGAGTCTCATTTGGGGTAGAAACTGCCTCTGTGTAACCTGATGAAGTTGACAGTCAATGTTTTAAAAGACAGGGGATGTCTGTTCTGGAGACAGAGGAGAGTAAAGGCTTCAGACATGCCAAAAATAAATAAAAGAATGCACAAAACAGAAAAAGGTGTGCAACACCCTGATTCTTTTTTTTGTCTTTTTAAATTTTTTTCTCCTTCAGAATTTATTCATTGTATATCCCTCATTTCCCTCTAGTCCCACCCTGCCTCCCTCTTTCCCACATCCCCTTCCCTTAGTCCACTGAACAGGGAAGTTCTCCACTAGTGTCATCTGCCCATAGCTTGTTAAGTATCATCAGGACTGCCTGGACCCTCTTTCTCCATGGCCAGGCAATACCACATCATCAGGGGCAAGTGAAGAAATTACCCCAGAAATTGACATATGGGATTCTATAAAATTAAACTTCTTTTGTATAGCACAGAAAATAATCACTACAGTTAAAAGATAGAAAGTGAAGAATCCTATGAACTACATTTAAGATATTAAATTAATATCTAGAAAACAAATAATTAAGAATAGAAAAACACACACAAGGACAATCATGCTAATAATAAACGTGCTAATGAATAGGCAGTTCTCAAAATTAAAAATGGTTAATAAATAATTGAAAATGTTTTCAACATCCTTGGACATTAGAAAAATACAAATTAAGACAGCTTTCTCACCCCAGTAAAAAAAAAAATTACCCTCTAGAAAACAAATAAACAAATGTCTGTAGCAGTGTAGGAAGAGAATAATCCTTATGTACCTCTGCAGAAGTCACTATGGACAATAGCATGCAAGATTTAAAAAAAAATAACCTTAGAACTACCATACTATCCAGATGGACCATTATTTGTTACATACATGAAGGATACATATAGGATATATATGTGTATTGTACACACATCAATTCCTGTATCTTTTACAATAATTATGGACTATAATAAACCTAGACATTATCAACAGATCAACTGGTAAAATGTTTGATGTGCACACATTAAAACTTGAGTTTAATCCTCAGAATAACTAAAATAGCAAGTTCTGATCCCATGCTTATAAACTCATAACTTGAGGGCAGTTGCAAAAATATCCCTGGCCCTCACTAACCAGTCAGATGAACTTATTTGGTGAGCTCAAGAGCAATGAGAGATATTGTCTCAAAAAATAAGGTGGGGAGCACTATAAATTGATAGACGAAATTATCCTCTTGTAAATTCTTCACTTGTAAATTCTTCATTAGATTCTGTACATACCCATATAGCTATGCAACCTATGAGCATACATGCACACACACACAAACACACAGGCACACACGCACACACACACACACATAATTGATGGATTTCTAAATTAAGTAAATTATGTCACCACATACTTTACATACCACTGTCCTTAAATCTGTCACAATTTGACAAATGATAACTTGGTCTCTTGGGAAAACTAAGCAAAGAGCTTTGTCAGGGTTTTAGTCAGAGACTATCCAACTTGATGTTAGGTTAGAACAGATACTTAAACAGGACTAAGATACTGTTTCTGCTATTGTTAGTTAACATAAGACATCTAGAGTTGCCTTGACTTTGCGGTTTAATGTCTAAATGGAAATATCATTTCTCACAACACGGGCTACCAGCATTATACTCATTGTTTCTTATATGCTAACTTTCCATTATCTATGTCATAATACTGCATTTAATGATTTAGAAAATGAAATAAATTATATATTGTCTCCAAATCAAGAATTTGTAGAATGACCAGAATAACATAATATTTAAGTATTCTAAATAATCAGATTTCATTTAAATGTAGCTCAACTCATTGAGAAAGCAGAAGTCAAAGTGCAAAGAACATATTTCTGTGTGTCAGTTGACTGTGGCACATGGAATTTTCATGCCTTTATAAACTTAACAGACAGAGATGGGTGCAGAAACGCCAGGTGATTCCATTTCAGTAATTATGGTAGTCATAAAAGAATTATTGTTTCCTCTGCTTTATAGTCTCAGAAAGTCCTGAGGAGGAACAGCTGGAAAAGTAATGTCAGATTGATCTGCAGGATGTAATTCAAAGGGTCCTGCTGTTAGCCGATTTCCCCACAGAAGAAGGCCCTGAAGAGTTGACAGATTTTCATGAGCACGTATGTGGGCTTTAAAGCTCACTGACTGTGAAAGAAATGGGCTATATCTACGCTCAGTCTACAGAAAAATAACAGTTTCTGGGAAGAGATATGTAGTGTTTCCCTCTCATTCTAAACTTGCAGTGAAATGCACAAGTTTTTGGTTATTTAACTAATCTTAAATTTGTGGAATTAAGTTGATGAATTATAGAATATATAACACAACACATGCACTCACACACACACATCCACGCAGTATGCCTGCTGCAGCATGCTTGTGAGATGCTACACTCATGCACCTGTGACTGGTTTTGAGATTGGGCAATAATTTTTCTCATAATGTCCTTGTCCATTTGGAGTGGAAGAAGTACAATGGGTCTGGTTTGTAGCACAAAAACTATCAGCATCTATTCTATGTAAGGGTTTATGCAGAATTAATTCACGTCTTTCTTAAATGCTTCGTAAATTTCATGAGTTTAAAACAAGGAATATGGTGAGAGTATCTTAAATTAAATATTAAGTTATTTTCATAAATAATATTATTCATTTTAATGTCTTTTGTGATTTTTCTGATACTCCTGTTTCTAGAATTTTCTTAATTTCATCTAAATATTTAAATTTATTGGCATGGGTAATTATAGTAGCCTCTTTTGGTTTCTAAAAGGCTTGTTTTACAAGACTCATGGTACATATGTACGTGGGTGTTTTCCATGGCCGGAGAGGACACCAGATCCTCTGCAACTAAGGTGTAAGCAGCTGTGAGCTGTCCAAGGTGGGTACTGAGAACAACCTGGGTCTCTCAAACAGTCATCCATATTCTTAACCCCTAAGCCATCTGTACAGCAAAACTAGCTTTATCAGTGCAGAGCAACACAGCTGTAGATACTAGGCCCAAAAAAGTCAGATAATTTAAGGTTTTTGTTCTAATTCTGTGAGTAGTTAGGTTTAATTTCTCTGTGTTTTAACAATTTACTTTGAAACACATTTTTTAAACTCCTTTAATCCCAGCACATGGGAGGCAGAGGTAGGTGGATCTGTATGAGCTCAAGGCGAGAATGGTTTACATAGTGAGTTCAGGACAATCAGAGGTATGTAATGAGACAGTATCTCAAAAAATGACAACAAACAAAAACTACATAAATAAAATTTAAAGTTTTATGCTGTCAGTTGGTATTTCCTTTGCTTATTTGCTCTTTGGGTTTCATAGCTAGAAGCTGTGTCCACAGTATGACATAAACGTCTATAACCATGTTACTTTCTAAGTGCTTTATAGTTTTAGTGATGGTGTTCAAAGACTTCATTCATTTAGCTTATTTTTTGTTTATGTTATTAAAACATAAACTTAGTTTTAAACTAGTGTATTTGTCTAACCACTGGTTTGTTTGTTGGTTGGTTGGATGGAGCCAGGCCCTATGATAAGGAAGCTGAGGTGGTAGGCTCACAGGTTCCCTGGGGTTTGCCCTCAGCTGCAAACTGAATTGACCACTGTGGGAAACTTCATGAACCCAGGCTCAAAAGATTAAGGGAGGCCCGGTGTTGTAGCTGAGTGGTAAAGTGCTAGCCTAGCTAGCACTCATGAAACCATACCTTAAATTTTCAGAGAAAGAGAGGGAAAGGTTAGTAAATGTCTGAATCGTTATTTGTTTTGGAATCTTCATTAAATGGTGAGTTTTTATTTATTGATAGTTGAATACCACAGAATAAGGATGACTGTAATTATATGCTGGGCTATACAGTCAGAAACATGATCTGTCTTACTTTGATAGTCTATTTCAACATATTTTTGACTGTTCTGGGTTCTTTAGGTTTTTATATTGGTTTTAGGAACTTTTTTGTCAATTTATATACTCAAAGAAATGGGGATGTTGACAGAGTTATGGCAAATTTGCTATATGATCTAGGTAGTATTGCTCTCTTACCACAATGTTTCTAAATTTTTGCAGAATACATTGTATTTTCAGTGTTTAAATCACTTACTTTCTTATTTTTATCACTAAATTTACATTCTTTATTATTATCATAAGTTACTTTTCTTAGGTTCAATTTTGCTTCATCATGACTGATTTGTAGAAACATAGTTTTACCCAATGTAACCTGACCATTTAAAAGCGCACTTATTATCTCTCATGGCATTTGTTCGTGAATTCCTTGATATTTTTTTACATAAAAGCCTTTGCTATGCAGACTATCAAAGCATATTCTGAGCCTGATGGCCAACTGTTGGGCAGAGTGAATGGAATTTTATGTAAGAAGTGGGAAATAGTAAGAGCTGGAGAGGACAGGGTCTCCACAAGGAGAGCAACAGAACAAGAAAATTTGAACACAGGGAACTTCCCAGAGACTCATACTCCAACCAAGGACTATTCATGGAGATAATCTAGAACCCCTGCACAGATGTAGCCCATGGCAGTTCAGTGTCCAAGTGGGTTCCATAGTAATGGGAAGAGGGACTGCCTCTGACATAATCTGATTGGCCTTCTCTTTGATCACCTCCCCCTGAGGGGGGAGCAGCCTTACCAGGCCACAGAAGAGGACAAACCAGCCACTTTTGATGAGAACTGATAGACTAAGATCAGAAAGGAGAGGAGAACCTCCCCTCTCAGTGGACTTGGGGAGGGGCATGCATGCAGAAAGGGGAGGGAGGGTGGGATCGGCAGGGAAGGAGGGAGGGGCTTATGGGGGGATACAAAATGAATAAAGTGTAATTAATAAAAAATTATAAAAAAAACTTTCATCATCAAAACAGAATAATGTAGCTATACTACAGTGTGGATATATTTGTGGCTAATTCCCTAAGAAGGTACATTTATTATACTGGTAGTTCTTTTAGGATTTGATCACATGGACCTTTTGGCTTTTTTCTTATAATATTTCATATTCTTCCTGTGCTCCAGTTTCCTTCAGACCTCTCTCTCCTTACTCATTCAGCTTCATGTTCTCTCCCCTAAACGAAATCATCTACTCCTCAGCATGCAGCCCGCCCTGAGGTATAGCTGATATACCCAGTCTCATCCCATTGAAGGAGACTGATTTCCCCTTCTAGCAGCAATCAATTGAAAATAGCTTCTTGGCTCCGGATGGACTTTGTGTTCACTTCCCTTTCTCAGTGCCGGAATTTTTGTTTGGTTTGAACATGTACAGCAATAGTTGTTCCTCAAGATCCAGCTATACCACTCCTAGGCATATATACAAAAGATGCTCAAGTACACAACAAGGACATTTGCTCAACCATGTTTGTAGCAGCCTTATTTGTAATAGCCAGAAGCTGGAAACAACCCAGATGTCCATCAACAAAGGAACGGATTCACAAATTGTGGTATATCTACACAATGGAATATTACTCAGCAATTAAAAACAAGGAAATAAAAATAATTTTTTAAAAAGACTTAAAAATAGGTCAAAGTAAAAATATTGTCCACCACAAATGGGACATCTATACCCTATCCCCTCCGCAAAGCTCAGAGACAGTTACAGAATAGTGGGATAAACAGTTGTGAGAGGTAGAGGTTCTATGAAAACAAAACAAAATAGCGTCCACCTGACATGACAAGACCATTGCACTAATGATCTTACACAGGCATGTCTGCACAAGACCAACATAATACCACCCCAGTCCAACAGTCTATCATGGAAGATGAAAATATTCATGTTGTATGACAAAACCTTCCCTAGGGAGACACAGTTCTACTCGTGCCAGATAGGGAGCTCACAACAGAATAAAATACAGATACCACCAAAGTCTAACCTGGGGAATTGATAAGTTGCATTGACATTAGTTACAGGAATATGAGGGATTACTTATAGGAGCAGAAAAGACTCAAAGAAGAAGATACCTGATAAACCACAATCAGATGAAAGGGGAGGAGGTCTTCCCCAATCAGTGGACTTGGAAAAGGGCAGGGAGGAGAAGAGGGAGGGAAGGAGGGTAGGATTGGGAGGGAAAGAAGGAGGGGGATACAGCAGGGATACAAAGTTAACAAACTGTAACTAATATTAAAAAATAATAAAAAAGAAAAAAAACTCAAGAACTATGAACAAATGAATCACCTAGTGCAATATTTTTTGTCAGAAATTCTGTAGCCTTTAAAAAAAAAAGAGTATTTTTTATGTAATAAATTTTCTAACAATGAAAAAAAAATCTGTATCACCAAACAAACCCCTGCATAGCTGACAGTTAACAAAATCTGGGAACACGACACGTACAGCACAGCCTACATGCAGTTTGACAAGCTGGAGAATGTCCTTTCCAGGTGAATTAAACCTATGTGGTCCAAACCTCTTCTAGGCAGAGCAGCTGCTTTCTTCTTCTTCCAGGAAGTTGGTCTAGTCTTTTTACAATTTGCCTTCTTTACTCTTTTTGTCTGTTTGAGACAGGTTTTCTCTCTGTGTAGCATGGTTTTCCTGGAACTCAATTTGTAGGTCAGGCAGGCCTTGAACTCACAGAGATCCATCTGCCTCTGCCTACCAAGTGCTGGGTTTAAAGGTGTGCACCACCACACCCAGCTGCCTTGTTTGCACTTGAAGGAAGGAGTCTAGTTAATTTGGCGAGTTTGGGGAATTCCTGGATATTTGGAGTCATTTACATTACTGTTTAAGGAGCTTCCCTGCAGATGGAATGGTTCAATCTCAGAAGACTCAGCTGCATCCCAAAATGAGGCTCTTTGAACAGTTGGTGGTTAGTGGGAGATTATTGGGGCTTTTCTAAGGGTGTGTCTCTTGGGAGGTCAACCGTCTTGCAATGGCCCATCTTCACCTCAGGAGTACATAAGTGGATGAACTGAGCTCAATGAATTACTTTTTAGTTTGTTTAAGTGGGAGCAGAGCTGGGAAGAAGTGGACAAGGAGCAGTGGTGAATCGCTGAATACAATCAAATCACACTGTGTGAAATTCTCAAAGAATTAAGATGTGTATTTAAGTTGCATCATAATAAGGACAGATTAAAAAGGGAGCAAAAATTTCTAACTTATCTCAAGCAAAGCTTTTTTTTCATTTCTTAATTGTAGTTTTGTATGGCTATATTTGTTGTTTAGATTACTCATGTGATAAATATTTTATACTGTTTTGTACTTTTAATAGTTCACGTCACTTCTGCTCCTAGGAAGCTCTGTATGTGTATTTTGTCTTTTTACATTTATTATTATTGAGTATGTTTATTATCTGAGGGAGAGTACATTTACACCAAGGCATGCAACTGGAAGTCATAGGACAACTTTGTGGCACTTGTGACCTTTCACTTTTACATCAGTCCCAACAATTGAACTAAGGCTCTCTGGCTGGCACAGCAAGTGCCATTACCCACTGAGCTATCTTTCCTCCTCCTCTTTACTATACTATCTGCTTCTATTTGTTCTGCGTGGTGTTGTTATCCTTTTATATTCCACATTTTATTATTTAACAATATTTTCATTTTTATTGTACTATGCTAGTTTCATAGCTACCCATTTCTCTTTAGCATATATTTATTATAAACATTGATAGGATTCATTATGACAGTTTAAAAAAAACTTTCCCTAGAAATTAAAACATTTGTTATTTTTACAGTATTATCCTGTTTATTCGCTAAAAATAGACAGAATTTACTTAAGTATAAAAATGAAGATTCTTTTTTAGGGTACATTATATAGATTTTCCACATAAATTTTATAACTTTTTCTATTATCATAAAAAATACTTATAATTGGTTCCCTAAGTAAATGCTATAATAGATCCATGTTCTCTTTCTGTTTTAGCAAACACAGTCCCACTGTTCATCTTAGACTCAATGAAAGTGTCACACATTCACTGGGTAAATATTTAGAATTTTATACTAATTTGGAATGGAAAGCTTTCAGAAGCATATGTTGTGTTTGTCATTGTATGTGCGTGTGTGTGTTTCTGTGTGTGTATGAGAGAAGGGGGTAGGAAGAGACCTGTTTTAAAGTTTTATAATAATATATTTAATTAGCAGATCTGAATACTTGTTAATTTACTTACTACCAAGTAACTTCAAGAACAGAATACATAAAGAACAGAATATCATATATGTAAATGTTGTTTTTATTTCCTCAGATGAGGAAATGAGATGAAAGCTGTTCCCAAGCCTTTCTAGACCATTCTGAATGCTCAGTGGCTGCCCTTCAATTAGATGCCACTTTCAAACATGGCTGCTTCCTTCTATAAATTAACGTCACCTACACTGTTTGGGATTAAAAGTGTGTTCTAAGGGTGTTAGGAGATGATGTAGTGAGCTGAAACCCAAAGTAGGTTACTGTATACTAGGCTAATTATCTAAGCAATTGGTGTAGGCAGATCTTGAGTTAATTAGTCATGTCTCTCTTTTTCTCTATTTGCAATAGTGGCATATACTTCTGGGAAATATTCACAGCATTCCTTGAAGAGTTTTATGAAGCATTCTACAATAGAGAAAGCTAACTGTTAGCATTTAGAGGGGGTATGGAAACCATAACACATCTTGACTGAAGGGTCTGAAACAGTGTTTCTAAAAGGGACACTGAAAAATTTCTGTAGAGTAACATTTTTAATTAAGTAATTTTTGTGTCTTGTACTTTTCAAGATTGTTGTGACTTTTATATTAGTACTTAATCTGCCATATTTAATATCTGCATGAGACATCTGAAAAGCTATTTAGTAAGAAATAAAAGCTTTAACTCAGAAATAAAAGCTTTAACTCAGTTGACTTGAATTTCTTCTTGCTTGAATTTCATGAAATAGATAAGAGAGTGCTTATATTCCTTTGGGCATATCTGTACAATATGATTTACAACACACACACATACAAACACACAGAATGTGTGTATGTGAATGAACAGTTCTAGTCAGCGTTTATCCTCAGGAATTTCTCCCCTGAGAAAAGTTGCCCAGGGAGTCTATTCTGATTTCCTTTCTCATTGTCATTCTTTGCATCATCTGCAGGTATCTGAATGTCACCTCTCCACTTGTTTTCCTAGAACACATTAATTACAGCACACTTCTAGTCGAACAAGTAGAAACTTCTTAACATAATACATGAAATCGTTTAATTTAATACTCACAAACCTTTCCAGTATCAAACATGGAGACAATAATATAGAAAACAATATACTTTCTCAGTCAAAGATTATGTTTTTTCTTTCCGTTCCTTTGCTCACATTATATTTTTACATCTTTCTTACTACATTTGGGTGCCTTAAAAACTCAGCCTAAACTTTCTTAAGTAGTAAGAAATTATTGACATATATTATTTACAGAAAATGAGGTTCTCAAAGTTTGTCGGCATACTATTGCTCTTCTGTGTTAGGACAAAGAAAAGCTTTCCAAGGAATTTAAACGTACCCTGCAGGGTATCAAAGAAGATGATGAGACTTACAGCCAAACTTTGGGCAGAGTGCAAGGAATCTTATGAAAGAAGGGAGAGATAGTAAGACCTGGAGAGGACAGGAGCTCCACAGGGAGAGCAAGAGATCCAAAAAATCTGGACACGGGGGTCTTTTCTGAGACTGATAGTCCAACTAAGGACCATTCATGGAGATAACATAGAACCACTGCACAGATGCAGCCCATTGCAGCTCAGTGTCCAAGTGGGTTCCTTAGTAATGGGGACAGGGACTGTCTCTGACATGAACTGATTGGCCTGTTGTTTGATCACCTCTGCCTGAGTGGGGAGCAGCCTTGCCAGGCCACAGAAGAAGACAATGCAGCCAGTCCTAATGAGTCCTGATAGACTAGGATCAGAGGAAAGGGGAAGAGGACCTCCCCTTATCAGTGGAGTAGGAGAGGAGTATGGGTGGGGAAGAGGGAGGTACAGTGGGATTGTAAGGGGAGGAGGGGGGAACTACAGGGGGGATACAAAGTGAATAAACTGTAATTAATAAAAATAAAAATAAATCTTAAACATAATAAATAAACAATAAAAAATGTTATATATACGTGAAAGTAATTAGAACTGGGTCACATGCCACTTCCTCAGCCAGCTGTTCACAGGGAATGAATGTCCCTTCAACCCTTCAGAGATATGTGTTAGTACAACTTTATCAGAGTATAGGAGTATTCTATTATATGGAAGTGAAAACTAGTATTTTTCACTAGTTAAACACCACACCCGGAAAGGCAAAAGTGGGAAAGGGTACAATGCTCATTAGTATGCTCCCATGAGTTTACAGCACATATCAGTCTCAACAGCACATTGAGAAAGAGAATTTTGTGATCACTCCAAAGATATCTGAAACTTCTTGTCTTGCATCAGTGATGAAAACACTGTTATTCCTTTCTCTAGCTGCATATCTAATATGGGTACCATATGCTTTTCCAGTTTGGAGAAGTCAAACCTTCAGCAATATTTTCTACTTTGGTGTAAATTTAGGAGATCAACTATCCCTTTAGAAATGAAATATTCTAGGGTCTTATCTGAGATACTATATTGATTTCAAAGTAGTTATAACTTGAAAAAAGGCTTCCAATGTATTTGCTTTGCTGTACTTGGTTGCCTATCAGAATGAAAAGATTGTATTTATGAATAGATATTGAGTGTGGAAGTTTGTAGCGCCACTGCAAGCTTCTGTGCAATAAGTACTCTCAGCTTCACAGGTTAATGACTATAAACCAACAAAAACCAAACCTGACATACGGCTCAGTCCTCTAGGCTACATTTCAGAAACTTCTTTAGGGAGAAAGACTTTTTTTTTTTTTTCCAGAAATCATCTCGGGGCAGTATTTTGAAAAACACAGAGCTAAAAACCACTTTCTAAGATAAATTATAAATCCAAAGACTGGCAATATCATCTAGTTTTGTTTTCAAAAGCAATCAGTAGTTAAAGCAAATACACTCTTTTAATCAAGCTTATTTTAAAAGTACAGACTTACCTGTTTCCTAAACTTATCTTTTAATAGTCATTATTGTGCCTTTCAACATAGATTATAATACATTTTCCTTATAATACATTATATCTTAGATTATAATACATTTAAAGAACCTAATTACCAGTCTCTCAATTTGTACAACAATGAATGTAAGAAAAAGCATTTATAAATAAACTCCCTTTCATTTATTCATGGAACCATGAGAGGCTTAAACATGTTTATGTTTTTTTCTTCAAATATTTTTTCATATTTTCATATACTTACTTTATTGTATCTTGTTTTTTATTTTACATTTTTTAATTTAGTTTTATTAATTACAATTTATTCACTTTATATCCCAACTGTGGCCTCCTCCCTTGTCTCCTCCTAGTCCTACCCTCCCTCTCTCTTCTCTTCCCATGACCCTCCCCAAGTCCACTGACAGGGGAGGTCCTCCTCCCCTTCCATCACACTCTAGCCTATCAGGTCTCACTCATCTGGACTAGCTGTCTTCCTCTTTGGCCTGGTAAGTTTGCTCCCCCTTCAGGGGAAGGTGATCAAATAGCCAGCTACTGAGTTCATGTCAGAGATAGCCCCTGTTCCCCTTATTAGGAAACCCACTTGGACACTGAGCTGCCATGGGCTACAACTGTGCAGGGATTCTAGGTTATCTCCATGAATGGTCTGTGGTTGGAATATCAATCTCAGAAAAGACCCCTGTGTCCTGATTTTTGGTTCTGTTGCTCTCCTTGTGGAGCTCCTGTCCCTTCAAGTCTCTCTCTTTTTATTTTTATTTTTTAGATATTAATCACAGGTTATTTACTTTGTATCCCAGCTGTAGCCCCCTTCCTCATTCCCTCCCAATCCCACCCTCATTCCCTCATCTCCTCCCTGTCCCTTTCCAAGTCCACTGCTAGTGGAGCAACTGCTCCCCTTCCACCTGACCCTAGCTTATCAGGTATCTTCAGTACTGGCTGCAATGTCCTCCTCTGTGGCCTAGCAAGGCTGTTCTTCCCTTGGGGACAGGGGAGGTAAAGGAGCCAGTCCTTGAGTTCATGTCAGAAATAGTTCTTGTTCCCCTTATTAGAAAAACCCACTTGGATACTGAGCTACCATGGGCTACATCTGAGCAGGGGTTCTAGGTTATATCCATACATGGTCCTTGGTTGGAGAAACAGTCTCATAGAGGACCCCCATGCCCTGATATATTTTGTCCTTGTGGAGCTCCTGTCCTCTCCCAGTCATACAAATTCCCCCTTTTATCATATTATTCCCTGCACTCTACCAAAGGTTTGGTTATGAGTCTCAGCATCTGCTTTGATACACTGCTAGGTAGAGTCTTTCAGAGGACCTCTGCAGTAGGCTCCTGTCCTGTTGCTTGTTTTCTCTTACTTCCCATGTCCATCCCATTTGTCTTTCTAAATGAGGATTGATCAACTTACCCCGGGTCTTCTTTCTTGTTTATCTCAGCTATACCACTCCTAGGCATATATCTAAAAGATGCTCAAGTACACAAAAAGGACATTTGCTCAACTATGTTTGTAGCAGCTTTATTTGTAATAGCCAGAACCTGGAAACAACCCAGATGTTCCTCAATGAAGAAATGGATAAAGAAATTGTGGTACTTTTACACAATGGAATACTACTCAGCAATTAAAAAACAAGGAAATCTTGAAATTTACAGACAAATGGTGGGATCTAGGAAAGATCATCCTGAGTGAGGTATCCCAGGAGCAGCAAGACACACATGGTATATACTCACTTATATAGTCCTATAAGATAGGATAAACATACTAAAATATGTACAACTAAAGAAGATAAACAAGAAAGAGGACCCTCCAGATCTTTTGTCTCCCCCTTCTTTCCTAAGATTCCCTGCACTCTATCCAAAAATTGGCTGTAAGTCTCAGCATCTGCTTTGATACCTTGCTGGGTAATCTTTCAGAGGTGCTCTGTGGTAAGCCCCTGTCCTGTTCCTTGTTTTCTCCCTTAATAGTGGCTGCAGAGATAATCAATGCATTTTAACAGCTGATATTTTTCTACCAATACCTAAATAAAGACTTCCCTGTGATTTTTATGTGCCCATGATATAACTAGACATTGCAATACTTAGTAGTTTTCTACTCAAGAATGGTAGAATCTTTCAGCAATTTAATGTTACATGTCACAGAGAAACTATTCCACCAATTTGGTTTGGAGCTGTTTCTCAATGGTGTTCTGAATAAGAAACCAGGAAAACGGTGTCTGTTTGAATAGGTGGAAGATGTACCTAAATGTATGGGCAATTAATGGGAAGCTTGCAGGGCTTATAGGAATCCTATATTCACTCTGAGACAAAAACTAAAGGGAAGTAGGGTCCAGTTCAGATTTTTTTTTTTTTTGGAAACTATTCTCTGTAAGGTGGTTTTATCAGTCCTATAAGCACGTAATTATCATGTTGACACATATTTTGTAGCTCCAAATATTGTTTCCCTCATAATGCACTCAATTGTGTCTTGCCAGCAATACTTTTCTGACATCACTTTTACTGTTTAGAAAAGTGCATATGGAAAATGCTTTGTGTAAATAAAGGATCGCTGAGGTTATTCAAGTTAAACTCAATGGTTCTAATATTTGACTACTTCCTCGATAGATGAGTTTTAAAATCATTGTAAATTCTACTAACGTCTCTGTTCCAGAAACCATGATCTAAGTCATACAATCTTTGTATCACTAGCACATATCAACCATTAACATGCCAAGAATAGTTTAGAACAGCTTTTTTTTTTTTTTTACAAAGTATGATTTAGATTCATGTATGGAAAATATGGAATGTTACTTCTGGTCCAATGTTTTGCTTATGACATGACAGGGTTTTATATGTAGTATAAACAAACCTTGAATTTCTAATCCTGCCACTTCTACAAGATACAGGAACATCTCACTAGGCCAGGCAAAAATGATACAGTTTAGAGCAGATTTAAGTATTATCCAAGATAAAACAGAATATATATGAAGTCCTTGCAGTTTATTTTAAAGCTAAGACTTTAAAAACAAAAATCAAACTTTTTTCTTCTATAAATGTGTGTCTTCTATTAAGAGTCTAATTCACTGATGAAAAACAAAAGCATGGGGAGGAGGAGAGGATTCAGGAAGGATAATAAATTAACTTAAAATAATACAATCACTCACTTCTGTGATACCTAATGCAAACATTGCTCAAAGCAGAAAAGTTGTTTTTAAATCCTTGTTTTTTAAATTCCAAACTTCACATCTATGTATAAAATAAACACATCAATAATAAAAATAAAATCTTAGTTTGTTTTCCCTCTTTCACATAGGGTCTTGGTACATTGCTCAAATTATCTATATAGCTCACGCTGTTTTAAATGCATAATCTTCTGAAATCCATCTCCTGAGTGTTAGTATTATAGGCGTGAACCATTGTACCCAGTTTAATCATTATATATTAATCTTTACCTGTTAAATGACTAGATAACTAAAAATAAGATACAAAACCAGAATGGAGTGGTCCATTGCAATGAATTAAATAATTACAATAGGGGAAAACCTGGTTCAATTAAATTAAGCATTAAAGAAAGATAGTTTCGACCAGGCATGGTAAAATTTGCCTTTAATCCCAGGACTTAGAAAGCAGTGGCAGGCAGATATCTCTGACTTTGAAGCTAGCATGGTCTTTCCAGTGAGTTCTAAGACAAGCAGAACTATATAGAGAGATGCAATCTCAATAAATAAATAGGTAGGTAGATGATAGATAGATTGACAATAGATAGATGGATGGATGAATGGATGGATAGACACACAGATAGATGGATGAATGGATGGATGGATAGATAGACAGATGATAGACAAATAAATGAAAAGAAGAAAATGATATAAAAAATCTCTTGACAGTTGAAAATAAGGAAGTATTCTTTTTCACATAATATATAGGTCTAAAAGTTGTGGCTGCATTATCTGTATGTTTGGTTTAGATTTACTGCCTCTCTTAGTGTGGAAAAGAGTCCTAACAATAGAGTTAAAGCCCAATAAGTCACAGAGAAAGTTTTCAAAAGCATGGAGAAGCCTTAGGCAAAATGCATTTGCTGCCTAATGCAGGAAGCAAGGATGACATGGCAATTTTAAAGTTCTAGAAAAGGAATTATAGCCAGCCCATAGTCCTCCTAAAACCTGTGATGATAAATGATGGACTTTAAATGAAACAAAAGGAGAATTGATTAGATAATTTTACAAGGTTGATTATGTAAAACAATATATTATTTTAGGGAAATATACACAACAGAATGAAAACATGTTGAAGAGCATTTTTCAGGGTTGAAATGGACCAGTACAATGTATGTTTCAATGCAGGTCAAGCATGCAACAATCAGATAGGTTCGGAGAAATATGAATTGTATTCCAGATAAAAATCAAGAAGATAGCTTATAAACAAGTTTGTGGAAAACTTTGGAACTTTTATTTTCTTTCCAGGTCTATTTTCTCCAAAAGATTGAGTTCAAAGTATGTTTCAGTTCAGAAATGTGATGTTGGGTGGCTCTAAAGATGAAAAGAAAATGCAATTTTCAAATTCTCTCAAAATCTGTACAGAAATGCATAAATGTCTCCAGATAATACAAAGGGATATTAAAATCATGCAAAATTAGTATAACAATGCTTCCAGAAGGTATTCATCTACAGTTATAATCCAAACTATAATAAAACTATACTAATGTATCTAATCAGTGAAAATTGAGTAAGTTTCTTATAAATTGGTGATTTCCTCAGAAATCAAGCCATGACCATAACTGCATGGCAATCTAGTAGTGGAAAACATAATGGATTTTTTTTTTAATTCTGAAGGCTATAGATTCTCAGACATTACACTGTATCATGCCTGGATCACTAATCAAAGAAAGAGATATTGTAGGTTTTTGTAAAGTATCTGTAATCTGGGGATATAAATTATATTTTGTGGTTGCGTCATATATCAAGATTTCCAAGGATAAAATGTGCATGGGTTTTATGCCAGCCACCATTACAGAAACAATAATTGGTGATTAGGGGAATTCCCTTTATTTGAGGATCGGGTCAAGATGACAGATAAAGCAACAGACAATGAAAAAAGTAAGGAAACTGAAGAAGGTCAAACATTTCAAGGGTATGTGTTTATTCCTCCCACTTGCATAAATTGTCTAATGCTACAGCAAGTAAATTTAGCATCTCTGAAGGAAATAGTATATATGTATCACCCCAAAATTTATAGAAAATGAAATATCTGTAAGGCTGAAGTGGAACCAGTAGGTTGCATGATAGATCCTTCCGCAGGTAAATTTGTCTTATGATACTTCTATTTAGTTTGCAGTCCCTCAGCCTTACTGGATTTAAATGTCTATTTTGATAAGAGTTAGGGCTCCATTTACTTGGCATTTCGAAGTATATTGCCTTGTTAGGAATTTTATTTTATTTCACTCAGCTAAACTCTGATACTTAATCCTGATCTAATGCATTCTATAGTATTGTAGCGTATTTACAAAATATCTAATCCAGATGAAGAAATATGCTCTCTGCACATCTCCACAAAACTAACATCTCACTTAATTTTGTTTTTTTTTTCTTTTTTTTTTTATTTTATTTTTTTTTATCAGTTACATTTTATTAACTCTGTATCCCAGCCGTGTCCCGATCCCTCATTCCCTCCCAGTCCCTCCCTCCCTCCCTCCCTCATCTCCACCGTGCCCCTTTCCAAGTCCACTGATGGGGGGGACCTCCTCCCCATTCATCTGATCCTGTTTTATCAGGTATCTTCAGGACTGGCTGCAAAGCCCTCCTCTGTGGCCTAAAAGGACTGCTCCTCCCTTCGGGGGTGGGGAGACCAAAGAGCCAGTCATCGAGTTCCTGTTAGAAATAGTCCCTGTTCCCCTCACTTTGGGAAACCAATTGGTTACTGAGCTACCACAGGCTACATCTGAGTGGAGGTTCTAGGTTATATCCATACATGGTCCTTGGTTGAATGTCAGTCTCAGAAAAGACCCTGTGCCCAGTTAATTTTGTTAACGAAAATAATATAGATCTGTTCTTCTAAACATGATGGTGTTGGTCATATGTACAATCTAGTACAGGTCTTGAGAGACCTTATTGATCTTGATTCCCTGAATCTTGATAACAATAGACTTAGGTATTTATAAAGTTTCCATTTCCTCTTCAGTCTTGTTTATTACTATTGCAATCTTTGATTCCATATATTTTACCATTATGTATATATATAAACATATATATTTTCATTTTACTCTTTTAAACATGAAGTCATGGTTTTCTTTGTCCTTAAGTTCATGGTTTATTTCTTTTATAGTAAAGCCCTCATGGTCTTTTCCCCCAAGAGAAGTGTCATCTTTTCTCTGAAAATAGTACAAAGCCCTTTCATTTTCACCAGTGTTTCCCCCTGAAAATAAGTTTATCATGTTTCTTTAGATCAAAAGAGAATGGTAGTTCATTATTTCTGTGTTAGGATAGTGGGTGATGCACAGATTGGATTTCCTAGCCATGACTTTCTGGGGACTTTGTTTCTTTTGTCTTTTCATAGTTTCTTTCTATATTCATTCTATTTTGGAAGGTTGAGATTATTGTCCTCTCACATCTAAAACACAGCATGACTCCTCATCTTACCTATTTGGTGCAAGGTGATCTGCTTTGTCAGTCAAATAAACCCTCAGGACATGGCAAGTACTGAGTACTCAACAATGGCCATCTTCCTGCTGGAGAAGCTGAAATAGGAGTCCACAAAGCTGGTTGCCTCATCAGGCACAGTCTGTACCACAGAGAATCCCCTCCTTCATAAGGATATCTTATAATCCTTTATAAGCTTTATATACATGCCATATTGAGACCAGGTTATATGGATTAAACATGTCCAAACAGCTCTTCATATTTGTCCAGTAAATGCTTTAACACTGAGACATCCCTCCTGTCTTCTTGTACATCTTCTCTTAAGAAATACCTACGAGTATGAGTCTCTGGGAAGATCCCTGTGTTCAAATTTTCTGATTCTGTTGCTCTCCTTGTGGAGTTCCTGTCCTCTCCAGATCTTACTATTTCCCACTTCTTACATAAGATTCCCTTACCAGGCCACAGAAGATGACAATGCAGTCACTCCTGATAAGATCTGATAGACTAAGATCAGAAGGAAGGAGAGGAGGACCTCCCCTATCAGTAGACTTGGGGAGGGGCATGCATGAAGAAGGGGGAGAGAAGGTGGCATGGGAGGGGAGGAGGGAGGGACTTATGGGGGGACACAAAGTGAATAAAGTGTAATTAATAAAAGTTAAAAAAAAGAAATACCTACTAGTCTCAGCATCTGCTTCCATACCCTACTGGTTAGTCTTTCAGAGGTCCTCAGTGGAAGGCTCCTATCCTGTTCCCTGTCTTCTCCTACTTCAGATGTCTATTGTGTTTGCCCTTTGGAATGAAGATTAAGCCTAGGGTTCTAGGGTTCTCCTTGTTAGTTATCTTCTTTAGGACTATAGTCAAACTTTGGGCAGAGGACAGGAAATCTTATGGAAGAAAGGGGAGAGAGCAAAACCTGGAGGGGACAGGAGCTCCACAAGGAGGCCAACAGAGACAAAAATTCTGGACCCAGGGGGATCAGATACTGATACTCCAACCAAGGACCATGCATAGAGAGGATTTAGCACCCCCCCCCAAATACTCAGATGTAGCCAATGAGCAGCTCTGTCTCTATGGGGGGGATTCTCTAGTAAGAAAAGCAGGGGCAGTCACTGGCATGAATTTGATTGCCTGTTTTTGGATCACCTCTCTCTGGCAAGGTATCCTTGCCAGACCACAGAGAAAGAGGATCCAGGCAATCCTGAAGAGACCTGATAGGCTAGGGTCAGATAGTAGGGGCGGAGGACCTCCCCTACCAGTGGACTAGGTGAGGGACATGAGGGGGGAGGTAGTGGGAGAGGAGGATTAGGAAGAGATGGGGGGGGGGCTACAGCAGGGCTACAAAGTGAATAAATTGTAATAAATAATAATAATATTTATTTCCATTATAATAATTGTTATTATAAAGAAAAAAAATCATCAAAGTTACCCTAAAACATCAAAACATTTAAAAAACCAATACGTACTTAGGTTATATACTAGATTTTTTTATTGGATTATTTTTTGTCTGATATCTAGTTTTGAAAGTCTGTATATATCCTCAGAGAGGAATAGAGAGATGTTTGAAACAGAAAAAAAATATTGTATACAGTTCTATAGGCCATGATGAGTATAGAATTATATCCTAGAGCACAGTGTTGAAATTTACAACTATTTGTTACTCTGTCATTCCACTGTGATTAATCCTCATTCAGAAGGACAAACAGGATAGACATTGGGGGTAGGAGAAGACAAGGAACAGGACAGGAGCCTTCCACAGAAGACCTCTGAAAGATTCTACCCACCAGGGTATGGAAGAAGATACTGAGATTCATAGCCAAACTTTGGGCAGAGTGCCAGAATCCTTTTGGAAGAAGAGGGAGATAGAAAGACCTGGAGGAGCTCCAGGAACTCCACAAGGAGAACAACAGAACAAAAAACCTGGGCCCAGGGGCCTCTGCAGAGACCAATACTCCAACTAAGGTCCATGCATGGAGAGGACCTAAAACCCCTGTTCAAAGGAAACCCATTGGCTGCTCAGTTTCCAACTGGGTTCCCTAGTAAGAGGTACAGGGGCTGTCTCAGACATGTACTCAGTGTCCATCTCTTTGATCACCTCCCCTTGGGGGGGATGCAACCTTGCCAGTCCAGACAGGAAGGTGATAGAGCCAGGCTTGAGGAAACTTGATAGGCTAAGGTCAGATAGAAGGGGAGCAGACCACCCCTATCAGGGGACTAGGGAAAGGGCACAGGGGGAGAAGAGAGATGGAGGGTGGGACTGGGAGGAGAAGAGGGAGGAGGCTACAGAGGGGATACAAAGTGAATAAATTATAATAAATAATTATATAAATAAAATTTAAATTTAAAAATAAACAAATGAAAACAAATAAACTGATATATACACTTTGGGAGAAAAATGAGAGTTTTTTAAATTTTATTTTATGCTGGTTACAGAAAACATATACTTTTTGCTATGTAGTAGGGAGAAAGAAGCTTTATCACTCTAAATGATGCCACTAATGAACAAGAATCAGTACTGGAAATACTGATTGACTGATGACTTCACTGACTACATCAGGCTCTATTGTTTGGTCAAGATGAAGCACCTAAGCCAGATTAGAGAGAAAAGGAAAAAGAAAAGGAAAAGAAAAAAAAAGAAAAGAAAAAATATGCCACTATGAATTTTATTTAAAATAAATTTTAACATTATCTGCAAATATTTTTGGTTAATTTTTATTTACTATTGCTAGTCAAATTTTAAGGTAGTCATTGATATTAATTTTAAATATTGAGATATTTCCTTTAATTTTTAAATGTGCTAAAATTCCTCTTTTTTCACAGACGCAATATAAGATATTTTACATACCTCGTTTTTCTTTGTTCATGGAAATGTGGTGCTAAATGGAAAGTTATTTTTAATGTTGTATTTTTATAGTGGAAACTTTCAAAAATATGGGGCTCTTTTCACAATACTACCCATACAACATGCTCAGAAACAATATATTTTTCCCAAATTTTAATTTTTTATATTAATTACAGTGTATTCACTTTGTATTCCAGCTCTAGCCCCCTCCCTCATACCCTCCCAAACCCACCCACTCTCCTTCATCTCCTCTCTGCCCTTCTCTAAGTCCACTGATAAGGGAGGTCCTCCTCCCCTTCCACCTGACCCTAGTTTATCAGGTCTCATCAAGGCTGGTGGCATTGTCTTCCTCTATGGCATAGCAAAGCTGCTCCTCCTTCCGGTAAAGGTGGAGGAGGCAGATCAAAGAGCCAGCCACTGAGTTCATGTCAGAGACAGTCCCTGTTCCCCTTACTGGGAAAACCCACCTGGATACTGAGCTGTCATGGGCTACTTCTGAGCAGGAGTTCTAGGTTATAGACATGCATGGTCCTTGGATTGAGAATTAGTCTCAGAAAAGACCCCTGTGCCCAGATATATTTGGTCCTTGTGGAGCTCCTGTCCTTTCCGGGTCTTACTAAATCCCCCTTCTTTCATATGATTCCCTGCATTCTGCCCAAGGTTTGGTTATGAGTCTCAGCATCTGCTTTGATACCTTGCTGGGTAGAGTCTTTCAGAGGCCCTCTATGTAGGCTCCTGTCCTGTTTCTTGTTTTCTCCTACTTCCATGTCCATTCTATTTGTCTTTCTAAGTGAGGATTGATCATCCTACCCCAGGTCCTCCTTCTTGTTTAGCTTCTTTAGGTGTAAAGATTTTAGTATGTTTATCCTATCTTATAGGTCCACTTATAAGTGAGTATATATAGTGTGTGTCTTTCTGCAGCTGGGATACTTCACTCAGGATGATCTTTTCTAGATACCACTATTTCCCTGCAAATTTCATGATTTCCTTGTTTTTAATTGCTGAGTAGTATTCCATTGTGCAAATGTATCACAATTTCAGTATCCATTCTTCCATTTAGGGACATCTGCATTGTTTCCAGGTTCTAGTTATTATAAATAAAGCTGCTACAAACATGGTTGAACAAATGTCCTTGTTGTATACTTGAGCATATTTTGGATATTTGCCTAGGAGTGGTATAGACAGCATCTTCAACAAATGGTGCTGGTCCAACTGGATGATTACATGTAGAAAAATGAAAATAGATCCATATTTACCACCTTGTACAAAACTAAAGTCCAAGTGGATCAAAGACCTCAACATAAAACCAGACACACTAAATCGGTTAGAAGAAAAAGTGGGGAACAGCCTAGAACTCATTGGCACAAGAGACAACTTCCTGAACAGAACACCAACAGCACAGGCTCTAAGATCAACAATCAATAAATGGTACCTCATGAAACTGAAAAGCTTCTGTAAAGCAAAGGACACTGTCATCAGAACAAAACGACAGTCTACAGCCTGGGAAAGGATCTTCACCAACCCTATATCTGACAGAGGGCTAATATCCAGAATATATAAAGAACTCAAGAAGTTAAAAAGCAAAAAATCAAGCAATCCAATTAAAAAATGGGGTACAGAGCTAAACAGAGAATTCTCAATAGAGGACCACAGAATGGCAGAGAAACACTTAAAGAAGTGCTCAAAATCCTTAGTCATCAGAGAAATGCAAATCAAAATCAAAACAACCCTGAGATTTCGCCTTACACCCATCAGAATGGCTAAGATCAAAAACTCAAGTGACAACAAAGGCTGGAGAGGATGTGGAGAAAGAGGAACCCTCCTCCATTGCTGGTGGGAATGTAAACTTTTACAACCACTTTGGAAATCAATCTGGCGCTTTCTCAGACAATTAGGATATATCTTCTTTATACACATATTTTTTTTGTGTGTGGGTGTGTGTGTAGTAGATATCAAGTTCTTTTAGGTGAAATATTTTTAAATGTTAAAAAGTCATTTAAAACATACTTGTTATATGTTTTAATTGGAAAATTGTTGCCTTGTAAAGATTGCCTCAAAATCTTGCACTTTTGTCAGCTGTATGACTCAGGGTAGTGCTTTCCAGTTGCTATAACAAACCCACCAAATCCTTAGATGCTTAATTTAATCAAGTTTATTTGTTCCACTTAAACAAAGTTCAATACAGATGTTCCCAGATGAGCTATTCTGCTGGACAGCTTCATCAAAAAAAAAAAAAAAAAAAAAAAAAAAAAAAAAAAAAAATTCCAGGCTTCAAATTCCCACTGTCCTCTAATTCTGTTTTGGAGAACTTCATTTCCAGATGCTGAGTGAGATCATGGAAGACCATATGTTTCATGGCCAAATAGTAATAAGTTCCTTCTATGCTGCTACTCAGTGTCAGTGACATTACTGCAACATAACTGAGAGAGGCTGGCAGATTCACTTTCGAGTGTGCTTGGGAAAAATAAAGAAATATTTTGTCAGCAAATAGCCAGTTTCTGCCCTCTAAGCTTTGCCTCACAGGACTCTTCAATGTATGCTGAGTGAAATAATCCAGATGCAGAAAGAATAATGTCTTGTGTTCTTACTGTACGTGGGTGTTTGCATCACGTCTTTATAGTTTCGCACTTAATTTGGAGTCCAAGCAGAATCCAGGAAACTGGAAGGAGACTATTAATGAGAAGAAAGAAGAAAAATTTTCTTCTCCACTGCTGGTGGGAATGTAAACTTGTACAACCACTCTGGAAATCAATCTGGCGCTGAACCTACTCAGATCACGGACTCCACCACTGCTAGTTCTAGAACTGACGCAGGATGTTCCAACGAGGGGGTTAAGGTTTCTCATAATATTTCCTATAAGCCCACACCTGTTTGTTTATATCCCCCATTTTTATTCATTATTAGCCAGATAGAGTCAAGTAATTGTGGTGATGATACTTGCTTTTTTGCCCAATGCTGGAATGCTAGTGAATTTAGGTATGCCCTGGTTACTCGCATGCCTCGCTGGGTGCCTGTGCCCATTGATGCCCCTCACGCTATGACTCTCTTCAGACAGAAAAGGGATCTTGGAACTACAGCCGCTATTGTTACTGCCATCTCATTGGCGGCTGTTGGAGCTACCACCGCGGCATTAGCCATGAGTCATACTGTGCAGACTGCTCAGACCCTGAATAATCTTTAAGCCAATGTAGCTCATGCCTTAGATGTACAAAAAGGAATTAAAGCTCAACTAAAAGGAGGCTTGATGGTGTTCAATCAGAGAATTGACCTCTTGCAGGAGCAAATTGATACCCTATGGCAAATGGCTCAACTTGGCTGTCAATGAAAATATGCTGGACTTTGAGTCACTAGCATATAACATGAGAATTTTTCCTGTGCTGCAAATCTGTCTAAACAATTGTCGAGCTATATTTTAGGTAATTGGACTGGAGAGTTCGATACTACTTTGGAGCAGCTGAGAGTGGCCACTGTCACAGTAAATTCTACCAGAGTGGACGCAGGACTAGCCACAGGATTACCATCATGGATTGCTGCAGCCATGAATCATCTGAAGGAATGGGCGGGCATGGGAGCGTTAGCAGGCCTTCTGGTGTTGGTCTCCTGGGTTTGCCTGTGGTATATATGCAAGATTAGAGTCTCACAACAGCGTAATGCAGCCATGACCATTCAGGCCTTTACAGCCATTGAAGCAGGACTGTCTCCCCAAGCATGGTTGGCTACCATAAAAAGCTAAAATGTTATGCTCAGGATGTGAGGCTAAGCACTGCACTCAGGGTCAGCCGCTTTCAACCCAGAGAAGAGCATGTCTGATTGCATGCGGGTTGATGCCCCAGGTCCCGCCTCTGAGAAAAAGGTATCGGACGGGTCTGATGCTCTTTGGGTGGATGACACCTAAATGAACATCAGTACAAAGTCCCAATTTATTTCTAATATCAGAGATCAGACCTCTACTCTTGCCTGATGCGTCTAAAACAAAAAGGGGGAACTGCAGAGAGGTGCGGAATGTTGTGCCTTAAAGATGGAGCTGGTTTCCGCCTTCCACCTTCCCGATGGTGAGTGCTCTCTGTCACAAACAACTCCACATTTGGCTAAGGCTGAGGATCTGGCTTGCTTCCATGTATGTGGACCTATCTGCATTGCCCACGTGGCACGCTGGGGTTGGCTACCCAGAGGCTATTTAAGCTGTGGGCTGGCTTTCCCCAGGGTCAGATGATTGTTCAAGGTTCCTGAATAAACTGCATTGAAAAAAAAAAAAAAAAAAAAAAAGAAAAGAACCCCACCCATAGTTCCTGTAAGTAACTAACAGGCTCATTAATTCACTATGTAGACTTTGGTGGCACTTCTACTTTGGTCTGTGATGAATAAACATTTCTTCATGTCTCCTTAGCAAGAGTGTCACACAACAGAGAGAGACTAGTAGAACACAAGTGATATAATGAAGAAAAGAGGAATAATGAAAAGGTATAGTTAAATTAATATAAAAACAGGAAAGGATGGCAGAGGAGGGAATAAATGTAATCATGTTTGAAAAAGACACGTGTAAACCTAATATTCTATAAGCTTTATGTATAATACAGCTTAATATTTATATATGTATTAATAAATATATACATAGTATAATTGAAGTTATCCTATCAGTTATTATGCTTATGCCAGAACACATAAGTTGCCAAAATAAAACCCCATTGCCAGGTATGTGATAAATCCCCTCAAGTGTTTGATCAGAGGTATCCTGGAAACCACCAGAAAAACACAAGCTACCCCCCTTGCTCTTGGTCACCCAGCAAAACTTATTACTAAAACCAGTAATAAGACCTCACTGGTGAAGGCACCAAAATACATTGTTAACAGTACATGGACATATCTCATCAATACTTACCAGAAATCTTCCTGCGGGCTATCTCTCATAGAACAAAGATCAACAGTCTCATCCAGTTGTGAATCCTATGAACTGAAATGATACCCAGTATGACAAGATATGCCCATGGGTACTGTCTTGGTATGAATATAATGGGAATAACCAACTTCTTTCAGATTATCTATAAGTCCCAACACACACATGCTTGGTACTGCAAAATCTTACCAAGAATCCATGGTTGTGGAGATCTTGGGCTCCAGGGATGAACCTACTACAAGTTTGCTAAATTTGCATCACATGAAATTGTCCACTAAATTCAGAACTCTGTACCCACAGATTAGTGCCATTCTAAGAGCTCAACAGAGGAGTTTGTGCAATAAATGATAGATAATACTGAAATTCCAAACACTTTAAACTGAACAGAATAAGTGGCTGTAGAGTCACTGTAGGTCAGAAATGGGACTGCTAAATCATACCCTTCCCCCAAGCTTCAGGTCCATCACAGAAGAGTGACTGGAAAGATTTTAAGAGACGAGCATCAGGGTATCCAGAGGAAAAGAGAGTCTCTTGGATATGACAGGATCAGTTTACTTTTGAATGTGCAGAAAATCTACACAACATCAATCTAGTCATGATTCTTACATAAAGCAGCAAGGCGCTGATGAGCCACCACCCCTGACTGAAAAGCTGTAGACAGGGCTTATCAGAAGAGAATCTATTCTTTAGGTGTGTAGGTCAACCACTTTCTAGTGAATGACCCCACATTTTGGACACCACCACTGCTAGTTCTAGAACTGACGCAGGATGTTCCAATGAGGGGTTAAGGCTTCTCATAATATTTCCTATAAGCCCACACCTGTTTGTCTATATCCCCCATTTTTATTCATTATTAGCCAGATAGAGCCAAGTAATTGTGGTAATGATACTTGCTTTTTTGCCCAATGCTGGAATGCTAGTAAATTTAGGTATGCCCTGGTTACTCGCATGCCTCGCTGGGTCCTGTGCCCATTGATGCCCCTCACGCTATGACTCTCTTCAGACAAAAAAGGGATCTTGGAACCACATTTTGAAGTAAATGAACAGCACTAATTGTGGTGGGTGAGTTATGATTTTAACAATAAATGAGAACAAAATGTTTGGAAGATAGGAAGTTAAGAATAGGTATGAAGGAGAATTAAGCATCTTCCCTGGGGTATTCCTAGTTGTTAGCTTCTTTTGGTCTGTAGATTTTAGTATGGTTATCTTAGATTATATGGCTAATGTCCACTTATAAGTGAGTATATACCATGTGTGTCTTTCTGGATTACCTCACTCAGGATGATCTTTTCTACTTCAATCCATTTGCCTGCAAATTTCATGATTGTCTTGATTTTAATAGCTGAGTAGTATTCCATTGTATAAATGTACCACAATTGATGAATTCATTCTTCTTTGAGGATCATCTAGATTGTTTCCAGATTCTGGCTATTACAAAAAAAGCTGCTATGGACAAAGCTGAGCAAATGTCCATGTAGTATGTTTCAGATATATGTCCAGGAGTGCTATAGCTGGATCTCGAGTTAACACTATTCCCAGTTTTTTGAGAAAACACCAGATTGATTTAGGAAGTAGTTGTACAAGTTTACATTTCTACCAGCAACAGAGGAGGGTTCCCCTTTTACCACATCCTCTCCGGCATGTGTTGTCATTTGAGTTTTAATCTTACCCACTCTGATGGAATCTCAGAGTCATTTTTGATTTTCATTTCCTTGATGACTAAGGACATTGAGCATTTCTTTAAGTGTTTCTCCACTATTTGATATTCCTCTGTTGAGAATTCTGTTTAGCTCTGTACACCATTCTCCAATTGGATTATTTAGTTTCAGGATAGACACCAGAAGTGGTAGAAGAAATGAACAGGACAGGAGCCTACCACAGATATCCTCTAAAAGACTCCACCCAGCAGGGGATTGAAACAGATACAGAGACTCACAGCCAAACTTTGGACAGATCACAAGGAGTCTTATGGAAGAAGGGGGATATAGAAGGATCCTGAGGGGACAGGAGCCATGCAAAGAGACCAACAAAGTCAAAAATGTTGGACCCAGTGGGGCACTGCAGAGACTGATGCATCAACCAAAGACCATGCATAGAGTGGACCTAGACCCTCTGCTTAGATGTAACCCAAAGACAGCTCAGTCTCCATGTGGGTTCCCTAGTAATAGGAAAAGAGACAATCTCTGGCATGAACTCAGTTGCTTGCTCCTGGATTACTTCTCTCTGGTGGGGTGACCTAGCCAACCCACAGAGGAAGAGGATAAAGGCAATCCTGATGATAGGCTAAGGTCCCCTATCAGTGGACTAGAGGAGAGGGACAGGGTAAGAAGAGAGAGGGAGGGTGGGACCAGGAGGAAATGAGGGAGAGAGCTACAATTGGGATGCAAAGTGAATAAATTGTAAATAATAATGATAATAAAAAAAGAAAAAAAGAAATAAAGAACAAAGAAAGAAAGAAAGAAAGAAAGAAAGAAAGAAAGAAAGAAAGAAAGAAAAATTTATGAGAGGCATTAAGGGGAACAATAAGGGTAGAAAGGATCAAAGTACATAGAATGGCATTTTCAAAATGTAATAAAAATATTTGTAAAGGAAAGAAAGTATAGGCAATCAAATTCAAATCCTCAGTGGCTGATTTGTTAAGGTTAATTGTATTAGTAACATCGTTTAGAAAGTATTAATTTAATTGAATTATGTTTATTGTATGTGGATAATTCTGTAAGTAAAGTAATTTTGTCCTTTGTCTTACAATACACATTATAGTCAATTAAATAATTTCCTAAGATAATGAATTATATTAAATATTAGCAACCAATATAGTGTTTTATCAGAAAACTATCAGAGAAGATCACTGTGACGTAATATAAAATAGTGTACGTTACATACAAAAAAGACATTTCATTGGTTATCTTTCTTAGAGTAAATAATTCTTGGGCAAACTGTTGTCTAAATTCTTCCTTTTGAATGGATCATTTTACAAAGGATTTAGAGGAATATTTACAAAATAACATAAACAAGCTAAATTTTAAACATGACATAATAAAAACACAATATTCAAGAAGCTTGGAAATCAATCTGGCTCTTTCTCAGACAATTAGAAATAGTGCTACTTCAAGATCCAGCAATACCACTCTTAGGCAAATATTCAAAAGATGCTCAAGTGTACAACAAGGACATTTGCTCAACCATGTTCATAGCAGTTTTATTTGCAATAACCAGAACCTGGAAACAACCCAGATGTCCCTCAACTGAGGAATGGATACAGAAATTGTGGTACATTTACACAACGGAATACTAAATTAAACAATTAAACAATAAATAAAACAATTAAAGCACTTAAAAACAAGGAAATCATGAAATTTATAGGCAAAAGGTGGGAACTAGAAAAGATCATCCTGAGTGAAGTATCCCAGAGCAGAGAGATACACTTGGTATATACTCACTTATAAGTGGATATTAGACATATAATATAGGATAAACATACTAAAATATGTACACCTAAGGAAGCTAAGCAAGAAGGAAGACTCTGGGTAAGATGATCAATCCTCACTTAGAAAGGAAAACAGGAAGGACATCTGTTGTTGGGATAAAATATCTTGATAAAAAGTAAGTCATGGGAAATAGGGTTTATTTGGCTCACCACTCTAGGATGCAGTCCATCGTGGGAGAGAAGACACAGACGCAGAAGCTTGAGAGAACTGGTTACCTCATGTTCTCATTCAGAAGAGGAGCAACACATTCATGTGCGCTAGTGCTCAGCTTCCACAGTCCATTTCATGCAGTTCAGAATTCCTCATCCAGAAAATGTTTCACCTACAGTTACGGTGCATCTCCTTACCTCAATTAATTTATCAAAGTAATATCACACAGACATTTTTGGAGGCTAACCTTGTGTTTGTTGCTTTGGTTGTTTGTTTGGATTTTTTGTTTTTGCTGTGTGTGAGTGTGTGTGGGAAGGGGCGTGTGTGACAGGATTTCCATGTGTAACCTGGATGTTCTGTACTCACTTCATAGACCCGACTAGCCTCAAACTCACAAGAATCCACCTACCTCTGCCTCCCAAGAGCACCACCATCTCTTGGTTTCAAACAGAGGCTAATCTTAATACAGGCAGTCCATCAAAAGTGAGCCTAGAGACTTGATTTCCAGCTCTTGAGCTAAAAATTTATACTACCCATCACAATATAAATTACAATTACATGTTTATAAAATTATATTTGTATATGAATAGTTTTATTATCAGTGTAAGTATATAGAACCATAAACTTCACATAAAAAGTTTATTTTATATTAACTTTAACCTAAAATTAAGATCAGAAATAAAAGATTTTCTCCACCCTCGGGATTGCTCTGATTTTTATATCTGATCAATATTTTATTTATTTAAATAACAAGATATTCTGATGATAGCTTCGGAATTTCTTATTAATGGAGTTTTCATTATTTCTCATTTTCTATAATTTCAATTATTGAGCATCAAAGCATTTTCTAAATTAAAATAAAATACCCATAGCTTATATAACCTATAGAGCAAAAATCCCTTGTCTAAAATAAATCTATCATTAAGGTGTTAACAAGACTGAAATGTCAAAATCGTCAAAAGATAGAGATTACATTTGAACTAATTATTGTACTAAAATGCTTTATATCTGCAAAAGCAATAAAAACAGTAATATCTCTGCTTGTAATAATTTTTTAAAGCAAAGTCCTTTGGTGGTGTATTTTAAATTATGGGATAGACAGTCAGAATCAGATATTGAATTCAACAACATATGTAGGGGTTGGCTTCCTTAATCCATTGATTTAACACTCCGGTGAATCATGGTAGGTAAAAGCACTATTGGACATTAATCATCATCTTAGGGAAGATAAAGTGTCTAACATTAATTGTTTTTATTATCTTGAAAGAAAAATAAGAAACATTTAAACCTTCACTTTTATTTTGAAATATGTAAACTCTGTTTTATTGCTGGGATAATCCATTCAGCCAGGCACTTGACAAAGTCACTCTGTAGTTAGGATTCTGATATAATTATAATTATGCAGAGAAGGGAAATGAAGAACAAATAATTTTACACATTTCCCTAAAGAAACCTGCTCTCTAGCCATTTAGACTGATCTTGCAAGCCCAGTTCTTGGGGTGCTGGGGCTTGAAGAAACCTGCTCTCTAGCCATGTAGACTGATCTTGTAAGCCCAGTTCTTGGGGTGCTGGGGCTTGAAGAAACCTGCTCTCTAGCCATGTAGCCTGATCTTGTAAGCCCAGTTCTTGGGGTGCTGGGGCTTGAGGAAACCTGCTCTCTAGCCATGTAGCCTGATCTTGCAAGCCCAGTTCTTGGGGTGCTGGGGCTTGAGGTCACAGCGGGTAGCTTGGACTACATAGAAAATCCTGCCCAAAACAGAAAAAAAATAAGGAGATATGAAAAATGAGGAAGAGGGGGACAAGGAGAAGAAAAAGAAGAGAAGAAAGAATAAAAGGAGAGGAAAAGAGGAGGGGGAAATAAATGAAGGAGAGAAGGCAAACACAAGCAAAAGAAGGAAAGAAGCTGATTCTATTGTAGAGAACATTGGGGTCACTTGACCTTTAGATGATTATGAATTTCACATTCATAAATCATTTGAGTCTATCACATCATCTATGAAATTCGTGTTTCATGAAGAAATAAACTGGATCCACAAATCTAGAGAAAAGCTGTCACATATCAGTTGATCTTATTGTAATATTAAGAATAAAAACAGGCATGGTGATGCATGCTTTTATTCTCAGCATTATGAAGGCAGAGGCAGAATGCTCTAAATGAGTTCAAAGCCAGCCTGCTTAATCTACATAATGAGCTCCAGGACTGCAAGGACTACAGTCAGAGACCTTGTCTCAAGAAGAGGAAAAAGAAAAAAAAGAAAGAAAGAAAGAAAGAAAGAAAGAAAGAAAGAAAGAAAGAAAGAGCCAAAAACTTAAAAAAGAAGAGAAAGAAAAAAAAACATTAAAAAATTTACTAAATAGAAATTTCAGGATTTCAGTAATCTAAGAAATGAATGGAAAAAGAGTACCCAGATTAAAATGATCAATCCTCGCTTAGAAAGACAAATGGGATAGACATTAGAAGTAGGAGAAAACAAGAAACAGGACAGGAGCCTACCACACAGGGCCTCTGAAAGACTACCTAGCAGTGTATCAAAGCAGATGCTGAGACTCATAACCAAACCTTCAGCAGAGTGCAGGGAATCATAAGAAAGAAGGGGGAAATAGAGAGACCTGGGGAGGATAGGAGCTCCACAAGGACCAAATATATTTGTGCTCAGGGGTCTTTTCTGAGACTGATTCTCTATCCAAGGACCATGCATGGATATAACATAGAACGCCTGCTTGGATGTAGCCCATAGCAGCTCAGTATTGAAGTTTGTACCCTAGTAAGGGGAACAGGGACTGTCTCTGACATGAAATCAGTGGCTGGCTCTTTGACCTCCCCCCACCCCCCAACAGAGGAACATCCCTGCTAGGCCACAGAGGAGGACAGCAGCCAGTCCTGAGGAGACCTGATTTAGTTAGAGTCAGATGGAAGGGGAGGAGGACCTCTCCTATCAGTGGATTTAGAGAAAGGCATGGGAGGAGATGAGGGTAGGAAGGAGGGAGGGGGCTACAGCTGGGATGCAAAGAGAATAAAATGTAATTAAGGTAAAAAAATAAAAACAATTAATTAAAACATCATATAATTAAAGAAATCATAAAATACAAGCAAAAGAAACCATTTGTAGACCAAATTTTAGAATCATAAAACTTTTTTACTGGATTAACTATTCTCAGCATTATCTCTGCTTATAAAATCTAGTATGCACTGTTATTATGGTATTTAAGAACTTGATAATAAGCTGGACATGGTGGTTCTTGCTTGTAACTCCTCACTCAGAGAGGCAGAGACAGCAGATCTCTGTGATTTCAAGGCCACCCTGGCCTCCAAGTGAGTCCAAGACAGCTAAAGATACACCGTCTTGGAGGGGGGAAAAAAGAACTTGATATTAGTGACTGACATTACAGACCATCTCAGACTTTTTAAAAGTGTCTGAGAATCAGTAAATATACAAATAAAAAGAATTTTCCATTCTCCAGTGATGATCAGAGATAATAACTGAAAATATCTGAAATATCATGGAAATATTCATCTTCATAAGGAGAAAACTCATTGAACTTCAAGTGGAATAAACTGAAGATACCCACAAATAGAAACATCGGGATGCAAAACACAAGCTTTGGAAGCAGCACAAAGAAAGTGACCCATTATGTAGAGAAGTTAATGAATAATATTATATATCAATAAGCCTTATTATGAGCTATAGTAGGCAGAAGGCAAAGAGAGAACATGCTGGAAAATGTTTGGACAGAGCATGTCAGCCAAGAATTCTAACAAGCATTATCTTCAAAATGATTGGGAAATAAAGCAGCCCTAGATAATGACTGAGTAAACATGTCACCTGCAGAGTTGGTTTACCAAAAATAGCATGATTAAAAAAATAGCATAATGCCAAGCCAGAAAAACAAACATATTATGTACTTACTTATATGTGAACATTAACTGTTCACTAAACGCTAATCATGCTATAATCCACAAACCCAGAGAGGCTAAGGAAGAAGGGGAGCTCAAAGGAGGATGCATAGAAGTCCGTGAGAAGGAGAAACAGAACAGATTTTGTAGTGGACTAGGAGCAGGACGGCATGGGAACAGGAGTGATGGGGTTGGGAGTGTGGAAGGGATGAACAGAGAGAGCTCTTGGAGAGACAACTGAAATTAGAGGGCATTTGGAAGGCGATATAGAAACCGAGTGCAGTGTAAACTCCCTGAAATCTATGGGACCAACCCTAGGGAAGCCTCCTAATGGAGGACACAAAGCCAGAACTGTCTTACATGACCAAACAAGGCGCTGAGCAGTTGACTGGGACATATACTGAGCACAACACCGTTGACCTACAATCTGCCCTGCCTGCAAGAAGTGCTGGGATAAAGGTGGGGCAGAACTCATGGGCGTGGCCAACCTATGATTGGTCCAAGTTGAAGCTCTCTTGAAATGAGGGAGATAGCTCAGGCATGACAATGCTTGGACTGCGAGGAACCAGGGGCAAGACAGCCCAGAGACACAGGATAGAACCAAATGTGACTGCCAAGAAAAGTCAGAGAAATAATTCCTAAAATTCTGCTATACTCATACATAGGTGCCTAATTAACTGTTAGCAGAGGCAGCAACCAGCAATTGATGGTAGCAGATGCACAGACACACGAGGCAGACCCAGGGGAAGCTTCACGGGAGCAGGAAGAGGAAGGACCGAAGGACCTACAGGGAAAGAGGACACCACAAGAACACAGCCCACAGAACCAAATAACCAGGACTCATAAGGGCTCACAGAGACTGAAAGGACAAACCCCAACCCCGTGTGGGTCTGAGCTATGTCTTCTGTATCTGCTTTATGCTTGGATAGCTTGGTATTCTTGTTGGACTCCCAACACTGGGAATTGGGATGTCTCTGACTCTATGTTCGTGTTCGGAACCTTTTCCCTTCTGCTGGGTAGCCCTTGTCCAGCCTAATACAAGGGTTTGTGCCTACTTATTACATCTTGTTAGGCCAGGGATTGGTGGATATCCCTGGAAGGCTTGCCTTTTTACTTTTAATCTAATTTTATTTTATATTTTATTTTATTTTATAGAAGGAGTGGATCTGAGGGAGAGGGGTGGTATGGTGAGGAACTGGGAGTTGTGGAGGAAAAGGAAACTGCAGTTGGGATGTAATGTATAAGAGAACACAAAAGTGAAATAAAAAAGTATAAACTGATGGTTGTATGCTCATCCCTTAATAGGGTATTTATACTACTTCCTTCTGTAAGGCTCAAAGAACTTGAGTTTGACTGGGTTTGGAGGGTGTGTGAGATGGTACAGGGTGAGGGTGATCACATACATTGTGTAAGTGGACTTAACTGTAACTGTTAAACAACAAATTGTATTTAGAACAATAATTTTAAAGAAATAAACTTGGGATGAATAGTGTCTCAGTGCTACAATACTTGCCTACTCTATTTAGAGCCCCAGGTTCCATACCCAGCACCATCCAGGCCCCAAGGACAAGTAGACATCCACACGAACTACGTGTTAAAGATCCCTTTCCATGTGTAAATATGTTCCTTTCACGCATTACTTTACTAGAACTATTTTTGCTTTTTAGGTGTACCTTTAACTCTCTTGAAATAAAACATAAAATACTTAGAATGAAAACATATAAATGTATTCTGCCATAGAGTTATTATTTTGTTTCCTTATAAAATTTGGGAAAATACAGTTTCTAGTCATCACCTCCCTAGGGACTAATGAATCAAGTAAATAGCATGACAGTAGCCTTGCGAAAGCAGTCTGAAAATAAATGAACTATAGAATAAATTTTAGAAGATGAATAGCATGTGCACCAACAATTTAATCCCTGCACCATGCCATCTATTTAAATTTGATCTGCCAGGAGGCAAAAGAGATCCTAACACATGCTAGAAAGAAAGATATTCATGGGTTTGATGATTAATTTTATGTGTAATTTGACAGGGCTAAGGAATTCTCAGATGTATGGTGAAAAGTCTTTCCAGGTATGTGCATTAGGATGTCTATAAAAGGGATTAGCATCTGAATTAGAAGAATGAATAAGGAAAACTCATAGTCATCAAAGGTAAAAGATAAAATTTAATGGTCCTATGTCTGCTCAGTGCTGCAGAGACAGATAAGGGGTGAATTCTCTCTTTTTTTGGTAGCTCTGATTTTTATCTCCCTCCTTAATCTGGGGCATATGGTTTGTCATTCACGAAGGAAACAGATTCTCAAATATTCATGGCCTAGAACTTGCTAAATTCCCCCCCACTGCATTCACAGCACACACACACACACACACACACACACACACACACACACACACTCACACACTCACGATTTTCAGATCTTTGGTCATGGACCAGCTCTGAAGCATTTCTACCAACAGCTTCAGTTAGTTCTGTTTCTCAGGGAAGCCCCGAGTGACAGTAATGTGACATTTTTATTTATGTAAAACAAGACCCTGTTATTTATGTACACTAGTAATATGACTATTGAAAGAAAAAACATGGTTGAGCACGGTGGCGCACCCCTGTAATCCCAGCACTCAGGGAGGCAGATGCAGGTGGATCTCTGGGAGTTTGAGGTCAGCCTTGTCTACAAAGTGAGTCTAGGACAGCTAAAGCTACACAGAGAAACCCTGTCTTGAAAAACAAAACAAAGCAAAGCAAAACAAAACACTTGAAAGAAAATACATGGCATATATCTAGTGACAAATACATTTTCAACTGAAAGTTCATAGGTGCTGTTAAGTGATCTTTAACTTCCAGGGAGGTGTATTTGAATGCCACGGAGGGTAAGAAAACCAGCACATACCATTCCAAAGGTATACCTTTTAGAAAGAGACACACGAATTTGCATTAGTCTTCTGCTTTGAATAAAATTTTAGCAAGCATAGGTTGCACATTCTCCACGAAACTCAGAAATACTAAGAATTTGGGATCCAAGCATTCTGTCCCTTTGAGTTAATTTAAGAAAAAAAGTTGTACCTGTTTTACTGTCCAGAAATGTCTCCTTTTTCATTATTTAACCAGTGTATGACATTCTCTAGTTTTAATGTATGGAGAACCACTGAGAATCTTACTGTTATTGCTTTGTCATGATTCATTTGAGCTTATATTAAGTTGCATGTCTTAATTTGTGATGGCATCATTATTCCTTTATTATTACTAGCCTTAAAGTTTCAATGGTAAAATTACATTTGCAAATTATAGGTATGTATGTATATGTGTATGCACATTTGTGTTCATGTGTGTATGTGCATGCACATACACGCATGTTCTTTTACATGTGAGTGTGCATGTGTGTACATGTATATTCGTGTGTACATTCTCGTATGTGTATGCATGTGTATGTGCATGTTTGGGTCTTTGTACATTAACCATTATACATATTTAACCTGATTCAAACTCATGAAAGGAACACCGTAAATATAGCATAAAGCATCCATGTAAAATCAGGGCTGCTACATTTAACACTGCCTTGTGAATTATCAAAACTAGTCCTTTAAAACAAGTCTTTTAAAACATGGCTAATATAATTTGAAAGTAGCAACACTGAATCAGAACAATGTAAGGAGGCATCTCTCTTTCTGCATTACAGTCTATAACTTATCTTGTGTATCTCCTGCCCCCCTATTGCATACATATCCATAGTCACGTGTATGTCCCAGTTTATCACCTCAAACACCTGACCTTTTTAAAGCTCCAACTGATTACATGGCACTTCAGTTACTAACATTTATGCATTTACCAAGTATATCCTTGTCTTCGATAATTGCCATATCCACTTCTTCTCCAGTGATAACTGTGCATGAGAAGGGATCTTGAAGAAGAATGCTGATCTCACCAAAGGACTCCTTCTCCTGAAGTCTACCCATATAAACAAGTTTCTTAACTTTTTGCTGCAAAAGGTATGGACAAAAGAGGCTTCATGGAATTATTCACATAATCATTATTATCAGAAACTCAGTTATTCATAAAGCATTTAGCTAAAATAATTTAGCAATACAATTTATTGAAATCACAGAAAACATTTACATTTTTATTTTATTCATTTTATATTAAAGCAATAATACACTCAAGGACATTCCAGTGTGCACAAGACAGCTGACAATGCTGTCATTTAGTTATGCATTTATTGCACTATTTTAATCTTTGTTTATTCAGAGTAGATATGAGAGTGTTGATGATTGATGATGAAAATGAAGATGATGAAGATGATGATGATGAAGATATGCATCTAGAGGAGTGAGGAAAACTTAGTATTCAATTCTTTCCTTTATCAGGCTTGGTGGTAAGTGCCTTACGAGCTGATCCACCTAACTCCCGTGTATTGCAATTTTGAATAGTTTAAGATGTCTGAGAGATGTTGAATAGTTCAAGTTTTCAAGCCCCTAGAGTATTACTTTTTGTGGCAAGAGTGAAACTTAACCATATTCTGTGAACTACCAGTTGTGATATACTTCAGCCTCAGGTGGAAGATACAGCTATTGGAGTAACTGCAATGATAAAAATTAACTGTAATTAACTATTGGGTTCGCTAAGATAGAAATTCTCTCTTGTCTTTGTTCTTTTATTGTGTGTGCATGTTTCCTGGAAGTTAATCCCAGGTCTTTGTACATATTACAAGTGTTCTTTCATTAAGCCATATCTCCAAAGATTATGTTTTCTTAGTAAAAATTGTGATTTTAATTCAATAATCGAATAATTTGTTTTAAATCAGACGTCTTGTGGGGAATACTTTACAACAGTTTCAGTCAGGTGGTTCTGAAGAGAATGGAGATAACGTTTCTGGGAGACCTAATCAGTATTAAAACTAAGATGATCGGGTAGCAGTAAGCAATGAAAATCAAGGAAAGGCCTTTGACAGGCACTTGGACAAGGAAGATGTCATTAGTAAGTGTGTTGAAGTCAAGTCATAACAGCTTAAACATTTGCCATTTCTGCAAATGGAAAAATTTTACCTTGAATATTATGAAAAAGTTAGAGCATAAATCAGTTTCCATATTTAATTAAATTCTATTAAATACTATTAGAGGAATAATAATTCTTCTTCTTCCTTTACTATGGCTGCTTTTGGCCTGGTCACCGAAAGTGAAAGGAGTAGATTGTGCTCTTCGGTGTTGGCGTTTTCACACCTCCTATTGCAGTTCCAACAATCCCACTTACCATTGGTCTTTCACTGTGTGTGGCAGTTCCTTATCTAAGTCTATGTCTCCATTCAGCCATCAATGGACATCTAAATTGCGTCTAGTTCAGGGACTCTGAGGATTAGTGTGAGTCTGTGCAGACACGTTTGTTTTCCTTCCTCACTGAGTAAATAGCTACAGGGAAAGGTGAACTGTGGTAAAGTCCAGGTAACCAGATATGGTAGGCTAGGGTCAGACAGCAGTGGAGGATGACCTCCGCCCCATCAGGGGACCAGGAAAGGGGCATGGGGGAGAAGAGGGAGGGAGGGTGGGACTGGGAGGAGGTGAGGGAGGGGGCTACAGCTGGGATACAAAATGAACAAAGTATAGAAAGTAGCAAAATAAAAAAAAATAAAAATAAAGAGATCATTTAAGGCAGGAAAAAAGTTCATTTAACCCTTTCTGTTCTGTTGTGGTAGTGTCTTGCTGTGGTTTTAAATTCCATTTCTCTGACAAAGAACATGAAGTACCTTCCATTAGGATTATTGGTCATTTTGCAGCTTATACGTCAACATATCTTATTCCTATTCCATATGTTTCATTTCTGAATCTTACAGCTAATTATGAAAATAAACCCAGTAAAAGTTCCCCAAATAATTCAACTGTTAAATATAGATTCTTAAACAAAAGAAGATAATGTTCAATATGCATAAGGAATGTTATCAGCATCTTTGTTCATTGGAGTAGTTAATTAATAAAATAAGCAAATAACTTGAAACTCACCACTTTGTTTGCTTGTAGATCCATAAGTCCCACAACATTTCTATAAATGTTACAGTATCCAGAAATAATAAAACCCACAAATGAAATGACAGTTCCACTTTCAACTAATACTAAAAATAAGAGAGGAAGAGAGAGACTTTACTCTTCTGGCATAAAATAATTTTGTATATTTTGACAAGACAAATTATCCTACTTGACTCAATAACTCTTTATGGTCATTTTCTGAATAGATGCTACTTTATGGAAATTACTTCTCCCTCCAAAAAAGAGAAACTCATTTTGCAGAATTTTGGCTTACCATTTGAAATAGAGTTACAGTTCCACTATTCTATAAAATACCAAATTTCCCTACCGTAGACACTCATGTTCAAGGATGTGTTTAATGTAGTAGAACTGAAATCAAGTTTGCTAAGGAAAGGACCAAAATATGAGATACTGGAAAAGTGCTTTTCTATTTATATATCATCAGAAACTTTTTTATATACCATTTTATATGCACTTGATTTTTTAAGTAAAGATGCAAAAAGAAAGTTTGCTTTGTTGTTGGGTAATTAGAACAAGAATCAATATAAGACAGGATTGGGTACTTTCCAAGTAATTCAACAATACAGCAGCAGTATGGCTGCCTCGCATTTGTGACAGTAAGCCTTTGCTTGGCTCACCCATTCTTAGCAATGCCTTAAGAAGTAGCTGTGGTACAGCCTAGCACCTAGTGTTCAACTCAGCATATGTATATTTACAATGTAAGAATGCTTTAGAACAAGATGATGTGTCTGCGGACTGCATCACCTCTCCCTCTCTTCTCCCGTACGCCAGATAGGACCATATAAAATGTTCTCACTAATGGAATTTAAGAAGAAATAATATTTGTTCTTTCAATAAAAGTGATTTTTAAGAAGAAAAAAAAGGAAACTATAAACATGTACTCCAATAGAAATAAACCCTGGAGGGGCTTTGTCAGGAAGGTAGTTGTGTACTTGTATTTTCTGGTGCAGGAGATGAGGAGGGGTCTTTGGAAGCACCTACCTGCACCATTTGATGAATTCTATGGTAAAAATACTTCTAGGTGCTGGAGAGATGCCTCAGTATTTAGAGAGTGTTGGTTATTTTTACCCCTATCAGGTGACTCTCAACCATCTCTAACTCCAGCTCCTGGGAAATGTGACGTATCTGACAGCCTTGAGCTCCTGCGCTAAACTGTTTGTACACACACAGGCTCACACACAGCAGGTTTAAAATAAATCTTTAAAAATCGTTTCTAATGTGTCTAATTTCAAACTGTCATAGAGTTTGAATAGTGAGCCCCACTTTTTAACAATGGGCTCTCGAGACTCCGTATCATCATCGGGAACCAGCAACTTTCTGAATACATTAGTGGTTCTCAGTAAAGGCTCTCAGGGCATGATGGCCTGATGTGAAGCCTTCTCAGCTAGTTCCTATGTATTCTTATACAATTTACATAACCTCCCCAAGCTGTAGTTTTTGGCCTTCTTTTTCCTTGAAGCCAGATGAGCGAGGTGAGACAGCAGAAATACTGTTGGATTTTTCTTTTAATTTTTTTTTTCTGAAGGTCTTGAAATAAATCGCTTAAAAAGATCATAGGTAATACAGAGGGACCAGATCAATGCGATAGCATTAGAGAGTTTTAAATGGGCAATCATGATACATGAGGGTATTACTTGCCAATTATTTATTGCTTATTTTGTTGAGCTATGCAAAACGTGATTTGTGCTTCTGTATTTGTATCCTTTTCTCTTTCTAAATTTTTCTCATTAATCAAATTTATTCACTTTGTATCCACGCTGTAGCCTCCTTCCTCATCCCCTTCCAACCCCACCCCCTCTTCCTCTTCTCCTCCTTTATCCCTACCCCAGTCCACTGATAGGGGAGGTCCTCCTCCCCTTCCACCTGACCCTAGCCTACCAGGTCTCATCAGGACTGGCTTAATTATCTTCCTCTGTGGCTTGGTAAAGCTGTTCCCCGCTTAGAGGGAAGTGATCATAGAGCCAGTCAATAAATTCATTTCAGAGACAGTCCATTCCCCTTACTAGGAACCCCATTTGGACACTGATTTAAAAAAAAAAAATGACACACAGAGCTAAACAGAGAATTCTCAATGGATGAATATCAAATGGCAGAGAAACACTTAAAGAAAAGCCCAAAGTTCTTAGTCATCAGGAAAATGCAAATCAAAACGACCCTGAGATTTCACCTTACACCCATCAAACTGGCTAAGATCAAAAATTCAAGAGACAACACATGCTGGAGAGGATGTGGAGAAAGGGAACCCTCCTCCACTGCTGGTGGGAATGCAAACTTGGACAAACACTTTGGAAATCAATCTGGCGCTTTCTCAGACAATTAGGAATAGTGCTACCTCAAGATCCAGCTATACCACTCCTAGGCATATATCCAAAAGAGGCTCAAGTACACAACAAGGACATTTGCTCAACCATGTTCACAGCAGCTTTATTCGTAATAGCCAGAATCTGGAAACAACCCAAATGTTCCTCAAAGAAGTAATGGATACAGAAATATGGTACATTTACACAATGGAATACTACTTAGCAATTAAAAACAAGGAAATCATGAAATTTGCAGGCAAATGGATAGAACTAGAAAAGATCATCCTGAGTGAGGTATCCCAGAAGAGAAAGACACACACGGTATATACTAATATATGGATATTAGACATATAATATAGGATGAATGTACTAAAATGTGTACACCTAAAGAAGCTAAGCAAGTAGAAGGACTCTGGGGAAGATAATCAATCCTCACTCAGAAAGGCAAATGGGATAGACATCAGAAGAGGGCAAAAACATGGAACAGTACAGGAACCTATTACAGGGGCCTCTGAAAGAGCCTACTGATTGAGGTATCAAAGTAGAGGCTAAGATTCATAGCCACACTTTAGACAGAGTGCAGGAAATCTTATGAAAGAAGGGGGAGATAGAAAGACCTGGAAGGGAGAGGAGCTCCACAAGGAGAGCAATAGAACCTAACGATCTGGGCCCAGGGATCTTTTATGAGACTGATACTCCAACCAAGGACCATGCATGGAAATCACCTAGAACCTCTGCTCAGATGTAATTCATGGCAGCTAAGTGTAAGAGTTTTTCAAACCCAGAGGTTTCTTCGAAGTTTTTCTTCATGATTTCCTTCTTCAGATATTTTCATCTTTTTGTTTTGTGAATTTGTGCTATTTTTAGGGGACAGGCATTCAGAGTTCTAATACACTGCACTCTGTCTGATACTGCTGCTCTCATTACATTGGCATTGGAAAATCTGGCCTTCGTAGAATTTCATGGTTAATTTTCCTTTTTCCTTTTTAAGTTTGAGCATTGCTTTGTAATACGAAATTTAATTTCCCCTGTGATTGATGCTTTCTTTAGTAAATATATGAAACACACGTAGGTATGTCTGCTACAAAGTAAATACTGTACATGAATCTGTTATTATTACCGTAAATTTTGAACCTAGGGCTTTCCAGATATTAAAATGTGTCTAGAATCTTAATTTGAAATTCACCGAAGAATAAATATGATCATAACCAAGAGTCAGTATAAATCCAAAATTGTAGGCATATACCACTGATACTACAAAGCCATAAAGGATACAAAATGCTTTCTCTGAGGCATTGAATTATAACAAAGTGATTTGGACAAGGACTCTTATAAGATGTAAATGTTCTTATAAGATTGGGACTATTAGTTGATTAGACAAGTTATAACCTTTGTATTCATTTCTAATTCTGTTTGTTTTAAAACTCCTTTTAAAGTCAATGTTGAGCTTTAATTTTTTATTGTTTTATTCTCTTTTAACATTGTATCATTTGTTTCCTATTTCAAATCTAATAGACTATACTGGCTCTCTAACTGTTCTTAAATATTTATTTTCAGTTATATGTGCTTTTATTTTTTTCCTAATATCCTATTCTAAAACAGCTTTTCATTTTGACAACTCTGATCTTTTCTTGTAGTGACAATTTTCTTGTTCACTGACCTAACTTTGTCCTTTTATTTTCTTTATAGACTTACATTTTACTTTTTATTTGCAAATACCTAGTTAAGTCATTTTTCAGTTTTTTTTTTTACTTTCAGATTATTGTACATAACACATTTCACTGTTTTCTATATACGTTCAGGTATATAACACATTACATTATATAGCTCTAGTTATATCCAATAAATTATAGAGCATGATTAATTTGGTTGAGTTTTTTCTTAATTTTTCTTAGAGATGGGTACAATTCCAAGCATTTAGGCACTGTACTGTCAGTCTTGATTATTAACATTACGAGCTATGTAATCACTATGGAAATGCAGCTCTATATGTGTCCATAAAGGGATTTCTTGATTGGGTTAACTGAGGTGGAAGGACACATTCTAAATATGTGCAGCATCATTCCACAGGCTGGGGTTCTACACTGAATAAAAGGAGACAGAAGCTGAGCACTAATAGTCATTACTGTCTGCTTTCTGATCCGTGATGGAATGTGAGCAGCCGTCTCAAATTATAAACTGTTACTGTCACAATTTCTATGGAATGATAGGCTATGCTTTCAAATAACCCCTTCTTCTTTAACTTTCTTTTGTGAGGTATTTTATTGCAACAAGACATGTAACAAATGCAGGATTATTTTTCTGCTACCCTTTAAAAATGCATTTTTTTATGTTTTTCTTATACTATTGATGATTATCTATATTATTAAAATCTCCCTATGTAAGAGAGGTTCAAAAAAAGTCTGCTAAATATAGAGACCTCTGTCTATCTGATAGCTTTAATCCTAACATTTTTAATTTTTTATTTTTACTTCTACTTATAATTTATGTAACCTAATTAATTTATCAGCTTCTGAACTATAAAGATCATGATATTTCTCTGCAAAGCCTTTGAGTTGTTTGTATACTCTGAGATTGGAAGAGCTTTTCACCACTCAGCTATCTCTTCACAATGCATCACACTTCACTATCTTCCTTAACTGCAAGGCTGTATGTCAATTCCATAAGATCTACTTCAGTTGGTTTTATTTTGTTTGTTTATTTATTAAAATGTTCTGAAACAATGACTTTCTGTGTAGCTGCGGTGAGTCTGGAATTCATTCAAATGATGATGAAGCTGTTCTTGGCTTCATCATCATTTCTAACAATGAGATTATGGGTATTCACTGCCATACCTAGTGTGTAAGATCTATCTTAATGTTTTATTACTCCAATTAATCATCATCAGCTCTTCTCCAAACACCCTACATTGAATAAATTTCATTTCAGATTTACTATGGAAATTGTTTTATTGCTGATGACTGTGCTTAAATTATTGTGACCAAAAGTATTTTAATGTATGCACTGATCATTTGCATACACCTTTAACAAAATGCTAGTGAAAAAGTCTAATATCATGGGGTAAGGGATGTAATTCATTGCTAGAATAGTTGCTGACTATGCAGAGGATCTGGTTTTGATCCCTCACACTGAATACATAAATAAATACAACAATATATTGAAAAGTTATATACACAGCACAATCAAATGTATTTATCCAAGATATGTCACAGTAGTACAATATTCAAAAATAAATGTAATTAATCATATCAAGATATAGGAGAAAAATACAAAATTTTGTCACCTAATTCAGAAAGTAATTTAATTAAACATCTACATCTGGTCCCTTTTGAAGAATATCTAGCATGTTCAAGAACTTAAGTCCAACTCTAGACCTACAAAATAATAAAACAAAGCTTAAAATAAAGCTCAATAATTATTCAAGACAAAATTTTTCAGCAAATTGTTATAGAATGTAGTATCTATTTACAGGTAACAATAAACACTGAGAAAACAATTTCTTATTTAGAATAGAAACGGAAAAAAAAATCCAGGTACTTGTTTTCCATATCTTACTGAAATTCATGAAAAAGTGATACAAGAAAAGGGTGTACACAAAATTAATAAGAAATAGAGAAATAAAACTCTATTCTATGGTGTTATTTATTTAGAAGATCTTTAAAAAGGTTGACAACAATTTTGAAACTATTCAGACATAGAAAGTAAGGTAAGCAATACAAAATTAGAATACAAAAGTCAATTACTTTCCAATATACCAACAAAGAGCAATTTGAAATTAAAACAATACTATGTTTAAGGAGGTTATAGACCTTAGAAGTAAACTATTGCTGTTTTATTGTCATGTTGTCAAAGCGCATGTTAAGTAACTGTTCTGCTCTCAACCAAGGTCAGAGATGCTTCTTTTTTAGGGAGTCATGATTGCTGAAGACATTCAGTGCTGGCAATAAACAGCTTAGAATGTAGAGTCACGCACGGGATACCTACGTCACCCAACTCACACCCTACCAAGACACAGGACTATCTTGAAAGTTTGGGTAGAAAGAGTCTAAAGGCTGGAGGAGGGGAGGGGTGATACGAAACTCTGTCTTTTGGATAAGATACGGCTATTGCACTCGTGAACTCAGAGCAGCTGCAGCTACCTACACAAGATCAACCTACGTGAAAGCTCCAACCCAGTTTCAACGCGTAGGCGAAAAGCTATTGGCAGCTGAGCACTTCTGAAACAGGGAAAGTCACTTTCCTTGGTGGTGAAAGATGGTGGTCACTGATTGGCTTCTTAAAACCCAGAAATTGATCCCAAATGGTTGAGCATTAGGGGAGCAAATCTTTAACTCAGTGAATTAGAACATAATAATTAAAGAAAAAAGAAAGAGGGCCTGAAGTTTGGAAGGAATTATGTTGAGAAGCTCCAAGTAAAATGAGGGTGAGTATGATCAAGGTATAATATATGTATGTATGTATATATATACATACATATTATATATTATATATAATCTTTTCAAAAATAAATATAAATTATTAACAACATTATATCATTTGCATCTGTATCTCATCTAGGTGAAATATTTACCTCATCAAACTAATCAAAATATACAAGTGAGATAAGCTATAAATATGTACAAATCTACAAATTATGTATAAGTGATGAATTGTATCAAAGAAGTTCTAAATAAGTAGAGAGATATTTTACATCAATGAATAGAAAGATACAATATTGCTTCTATGGCTGTTTTTTCCTAAGTCTCTGGATAAGAGACTCAGTCGTGATCATTAAAACTAATAATAAAAGATAAAAATAAAATAGAAGAACATGAAGTTGGGAGGGAGCTCATTAAAACTCCACGGTTGTTTTGTGGATAATAACAAATTAATTCAACATTTCTTAGAAAGATGCAAGAGACAGGAACATCAGCAAAATATTGAAAGAAAAGAGCAAAATAGGAAGAAAACACTGCGAAAGTTAAGACTTCTTAGACAGCCGCCTTCCTCAAATGTGGTAATGATACCAGGCTAGATACATACAACAATGGAATGGAACAGATGCCAGACAAATGGATTCACATGTGGTCAAATAATAATTTTAAAAAATTAAAAAAATGTTTTTGGACAAAGAAACAAAGTTCAAACACAAAGTTCACCAGATTACAAACTGAATTTGAACACCAACCTTTCTCTCTTCATAAAATTCAGGATAAATCACAGACCTAAATTTGAAATTTAGACTATAAATAGAAGGTGACCACAAGTTTTATAGAATCATAAAACTTTGGGTTCAATACTGACATCAAGGGTATGATAGTGAAGATGATTTCCAAAGTGGTTGTACAACTTTACATTCCCACCAGCAGTGGAGGAGGGTTCCCCTTTCTCCACATCTTCTCCAGCATGTGTTGTCACTTGAGTTTTTGATCTTAGCCATTCTGATGGGTATAAAGTGAAATCTCAGGGTTGTTTTGATTTGCATTTCCTTAATGACTAAGGACATTGAGCATTTCAACTGTTTCTCTGCCATTCAATATTCCTCTATTGAGAATCTCTGTTTAGCTCTGTTCCCCATATTTTTAATATAATATATAGGATAAACATACTAAAATCTCTAGTCCTAAAGAAGCTAAACAACAAGGATGTCTCCTAGGGAAGATGCTCAATCCTCATTCAGAAGGGAAAATAGGATAGACATCAGAAGGAGGAGAAGGCAGGAAACAGGACAGGAGACTACCACAGAGGCCTCTGAAAGACTCTACCTGGAAGGGTATTGAAGCAGATGCAGAGACTCATAGCCAATCTATGGGCAGAGTGCAGAGAATCTAATGAAGAAGGGAGATAGAAAGACCTGTAGGTGACAAGAGCTATCAAGAAGACCAACAGAGCCCAAAACCTGGGCCCAGGGGGGCCCACAGAGAATGATACTCCAACCAAGGACCATGAATGGAGAGGAACTAGACCACCTGCTAAGAAGTAGTTCAAGGGCAGCTCAGTCTCCACGTGGGTTCCCTCATAAGGGGAGCAGGGGCTGTCTCTGACATGGACTCAGTGGCCAGTGGCTCTTTGTTCACCTCCCATTGGGGGATGCAGTCTTGCCTGCCCACAGAGAAAGATGATGCAGCCAGTCCTGATGAGACCTGATAGGCTATGGTGAGATAGAAGGGGAGGAGCACTTTTCCTATCAGTGATCTAAGGAAGGGATATATTGGGGAGAAGGAGGAGGGAGGGTTGAACTGGAAGGAGATGAGGGAGAGCTACAGCTGGCATACAAAGTAAATAAATTGTAATAAATAAGTTTTTAAAAAGGAAACAAATTCAGGCTATGTTGAAGATCATGTCCCATGTCCAAGTGAAAATTGTCCCTGTAATTTAAGAATAGTTCCAATGCATAATTCACCTATTGTGCGATGTGTCTCATTAACAAAAAGAAACTGGTCTTTTATTTATTCATTTATCTATCTATCTATCTATCTATCTATCTATTTATTTATTTTTACAGTGGAACTCATAGTCCCCCTAACTAAAAGTATAGAAACAATAAAACTATACAAACTTGTCACGCTTAGGCAGTTAGAGTGTTTTTTGGGTTGTTTTGTTTTGTTTTGTTTTTTAATGGTTGAAACACAGTTAAAGAGAATACTGACAAATTAAAGACATGAGTGTGGGTAACAGTGCATTTGGTCTAAAGCAGTTCTCAGAGTTCTGTCTTCTGACCTGAAAAAATATCAGTCTATATGCCATGAATTTCAAGCAGCAAATAGTATTTTGTTGTTGTTCATATGGTGTGAAATTGTGCTCTATTTTGGAGCATGGCATTCTCCTAAGATTCTGTCTTCTGCGAGGAGAGAATAATTTTAGTTCATTCAGATCATTTTGCCAGAATATAATTACTCAAAAAAGATTAGTGCAAAGATGAAATTTTGTCTCTAAGCCAGCAAGAATTTCATAGAACTAGAAGTAAGAGAATTTTAGATAAATGATTCAGCTCAAAAGCATAAGCTTACTCATCATTCTGAAACCAGGAACAAATAGGTACTATCCCAAATCATTTCTTGTTCTTCGACCCACCATCTAACACTTTATTGTTAAATATTTTATTTAAAATGGCTGTGATAGATGTACCACAATTTCTCTATCCATTCCTCCACTGAGGGGCATCTGGGCTTTTTCCAGCTTTTGGCTAATACAAATAAGGCTATTACAAACATGGTTAAACAAATGTCCTTATCCTATACTTGAGCCTCTTTGGATATATGCCTAGAAGTGGTATAGCTGGATCTTGAGGAAGCGCTATTCCTAGTTGTCTGAGGAAGCACTAGATTGCTTTCCAGAGTGGTTGTACAAGTTTACATTCCCACCAGCAGTGGAGGAGGGTTCCCCTTTCTCCACATCCTTTCCAGCATGTGTTGTCTCTTGAGTTTTTGATCTTAGCCATTCTGATGGATATAAAGTGAAATCTCAGGGTTGTTTTGATTTGCATTTCCCTGATGACTAAGGACGTTGAACATTTCTTTAAGTGTTTCTCTACCATTCAATATTCCTCTATTGAGAATTCTCTGTTTATCTCTGTACTCCGTTTTTTAATTGGATTACTTGATTTTTTGCTTTTCAGCTTCTTTAGTTCTTTATATATACTGGATATTAGCCCTCTGTCAGATATAGGGTTGGTGAAGATCCTTTCCCAATCTGTAGGCAGTCCTTTTTTTTCTGACGACAGTGTCCTTTCCTTTACAGAAACTTTTCAGTTTCATGAGGTCCCATTTATTGATTGTTGTGCTTAGAGCCTGTGCTGTTGGTGTTCTGTTCAGGAAGTTGTCTCCTGTGCCAATGAATTCAAGGCTCTTCCCCACTTTTTTTTCTAAGTGGTTTAGTGTGTCTGGTTTTATATTAAGGTCTTTGATCCACTTGGACTTTAGTTTTGTACAGGATGTTAAGTATGGATCTATTTGCATTTTTCTACATGTAGACATCCAGTTAGACCATTTGTTGAAGATGCTATCTTTTTACCATTGAATGGATTTGGCATCTTTGTCAAAAATCAGGTGTCCATAAGTGTGTGGATTAATGTCATGGTCTTTATTCAATTCCATTGATCCACCAGTTTGTCTCTATGCCAGTACCATGCAGTTTTTAGTATTGTTGCTTTATAGTACAGCTTGAGATCAGGGATGGAGATACCTCTGAAGATCTTTTAATGTAGAGAATTGTTTTAGCCATTCTGGGTTTCTTATTGTTCCATATGAAGTTGAGAATTTTTCTTTCAAGGTCTGTAAAGAATTGTGTTGGTAATTTGATGGGAATTGCATTAAATCTGTAGATTGCTTTTAGTAAGATGGCCATTTTTTACTATATTAATCCTGCCAAGCAATGAGCATGCGAGATCTTTCCATCTTCTGATATCTTCTTCTAATTCTTTCTTCAGAGACTGGATTTTTTTTTTTCATACAAGTCTTTGACTTGTTTGGTTAGGTTCACACCAAGGTAGTTTATGTTCTTTGTAGCTATTGTGAAGGGTGTTGTTTCCCAAATTTCTTTCTCTGCCCTTTTGTCTTTTGTATACAGGAGGACTACTGATTTTTTTGAGTTAATTTTGTATCCAGCCACCTTGCTGAAGGTGTTAATCAGCTGTAGGAGTTCCATAGTAGAATTTTGGGGGTCACTCAGGTATACTATCATCTACACAATGGAATATTACTCAGCAATAAAAACCAAGGAAATTATGAAATTTGCAGGTAAATGGTGGGATCTGGAAAAGATCACCCTGAGTGAGCTATACCAGAAGAAGAAAGACGTACATGGTATATACTCACTCATGTAGACCTATAATATAGGATAAACCTACTAAAATCTGTACACTTAAAGAAACTAATCAAGAGAGAGGACTCTTGCTAAAATGCTCAATTCTTATCCTGAAAGACAAAGAGGCTGGACATCAGAAGAAGGAGAAAAGAGGGAGCAAGTCAGAAGCCTGACACAGATACCTTCTGAGAGGCTCTGCCCTGCAGACTATCAATGCAGATGCTGAGACTTGTGGGCAACCTTTGGGCAGAGTGCAGGGAATCTTAGGAAAGAAGTAAGAAACAGTAAGATCTGGAGAGGACAGGAACTCCACAAGGAGAGCAACAGAAGCAAAAAAATCTGAGCATAGGGGTCTTTCCTGAGACTGATATTCCGACCAAGGAGTATGCAGGGAGATAACCTAAGACCCCTGCACAGATGTAGCCCATGGCAGTTCAATATCCAAGTGGGTTCCATTGTAATAGGAACAGGGACTGTCTCTAACATGGATTGATTGGCCTGCTCATTAATTACCTCCCCCTGAGGGGAAAGCCACATTACCAGGCCACAGAAGAAGACAATGCAGCCACTCCTGATAAGCTACTCCTAATTGACTAGGATCAGAAGGAAGAAAAAGACCTCCCCTATCAGTGGACTTGGGAAGGGGCATGCATGCAGAGGGTGGAGGAAGGGAAGGATTCAGATGGGAGAAGGGAGGGAACCAGAGGGGGGACACAAATTGAATAAAGTGTAATTAAAAAAGAATTTAAAAAAAAGAAACACAAGGAAGAAAATAAATAAATAAAATAAAATAGCTATTATTTTGAAATCTAACAATGTTAAGTAAAGATGAAATAAATTAATTGAGGTAAAAATTTAAACATTCTATTTACTTAATACATTTATAATTATTCTCCTCAACTAAAGTAGATTGTCCCTGTGACCACAAATTAGGGTACTGATTTTGGTTTGTAATTTGTTTATTTTTATTTAGTAGGAATTTTCCAATGGAGTCTATTTATTTTGTGTTTCTTCATTTATGATTTCTCCCAATGGAGTTTATATAGACTATTTTTCAAACACACTTCTCTTGGGGATGTAAATACATTTTTGTTTTAATCCCAGGTGTGGGATATGGGACTGACTCAGGTTGTCTGCAGCAGCAAACTGTCTCATGCAGGCTCTGAGACGGGTCCTTTGCCAGCTGCAGATAATTTAAACCTGAGGCCTCTGAGAGGGAATAGAGGCCAGAACCCAGAGAGAGAGAAAGGAGTTCTGAGAAAGAACGTTCCTGGTGCCCCCCACCTCCCACTGCTGCTCCTGTTTGCTGTTGATGCTGTTGGAGGAGAAGTTTGAGACCAACAAGAAGACTGGACTTTCCACTAGGATGACCCTAGCCCGCAGGAAGTAGACTGAAAGAACTATGCCCCTTTTCCCTGCTACCCCACTACTTCCTCTCCTACCTGCTGCTGGGGTGTTGGAAGGGACTGGAGTGGACAAGGGAGGAAGAGGCTTAAGAACCCTAAATAAAATAGTTTAAAAATACACTAACACACTTCTGAACTCCATTATATGAAAGAAGATTTCTAAAGTATTATGAGTAGAGAAGAGAATCATATTTATTACCTGTTGCGTTTATTACTACTTCTGACAAAGTGGTTAGAAAAATGCAGAAAATACCCACTGGGAAAAATTACACTCGTTATCTTTCTTTAAATCCTTTTTTTTTTTCCATCAAGCATCAAGACATTTTTCCATGCCAAAGATTTGTTTATTGGTGTTTTCTTGCTCTCTCATCCACCACTACAATCCTAAAACTACTTTTCTTAAACAAACTAGCATCATTCTGATGTGAACTAAGATGCTACTTATCTCTTCCAATAACCTTCTCATACTGTCGACTCTGAGTGTCCACCTGTCTTCTGCTACTTCTTCCTCCTTGAGTTACAGCAGCACTGTGATGCATGCATGCTATTGTAGACATAAAGATCTTACTTGTCTGATCTCATGATTAGGTTAACACTCTTTCAACTATAATAAGTAATTCCTTCTCCAGTGTCCTCAATTATCCTCATTCTCTTCACACTAGAAATCTTCGAAGTTACAGAAATACCATTAGTTTGGACATCAACCTTTTTTTTTTATAGTTATAATTTTATTTATTTATTTATTTTTTTAATAAGTTACATTTTATTAACTCTGTATCCCAGCCGTGTCCCGATCCCTCATTCCCTCCCAGTCCTTCCCTCCCTCATCTCCACCATGCCCCTTTCCAAGTCCACTGATGGGGGGGACCTCCTCCCTATTCATCTGATCCTGTTTTATCAGGTATCTTCAGGACTGGCTGCAAAGTCCTCCTCTGTGGCCTAACAGGACTGCTCCTCCCTTCGGGGGTGGGGAGGCCAAAGAGCCAGTCATTGAGTTCCTGTTAGAAACAGTCCTTGTTCCCCTCACTTTGGGAAACCAATTGGTTACTGAGCTACCACAGGCTACATCTGAGCAGAGGTTCTAGGTTATATCCATACATGGTCCTTGGTTGAATGTCAGTCTCAGAAAAGACCCTGTGCCCAGATATATTTGGTCCTTGTGGAGCTCCTATCCTTTCCCCATCAGACTAACTCCCCTTCTTTCTTATGATTCCCTATACTCTGCCAAAGGTTTGGTCAAAAGGACACTTGCTCAACCATGTTTATAGCAGCTCTATTTGTAATAGCCAGAACCTGGAAACAACCCAGATGTCAACGGTGGAATGGGTGCAGAAATTGTGGTATTTTTATACAATGGAATACTACTCAGCAATCAAAAAGGAGGAAATCATGAAATTTGCAGGCAAATGGTGGGATCTAGAAAAGATCATTCTGAGTGAAATATCCCAGAAGGAGAAAGACAAACATGGGATATACTCACTTATATAGACCTATAAGATATGATAAACATAATGAAATCTATACACCTAAAAAAGATAATCAATTGAGCAGACATGGGGTAAGATGATCAATCCTCGTTTAGAAAGACAGATGGGATGTTCATTGAACGTATGACAGGAGTCTACTGAGTGCATCTGAAAGACTCTAACTAGCAGTGTTTTCAAAGCAAAGACTCATGACATCAACCTTTCATGAAACACCGGGTTATGGTACTGCGTCGAAGAAAAAGGATACTAAGGAGTGGTTAAAATTGTTTACTTTGGTCCTCTCCGTGCATGGTCTTTGGTTGGGGTATCAGTCTCTGCAGGGCCCCTGGTCAGATGTAGCTCATGGCAGCTCAGTGTCCAAATGGGTTTCCTAGTAATAGGAACAGGGACTCTCTCTGACAAGAACTCAGGGGCTGGATCTTTGGTCACCTCCCCTGAGCAGGAAGCAGCCTTTCCAGGCCACAAAGGAAGACAATGCAGCTACTCCTAAAGAGACCTGATAGGCTAGGGTCAGAGGGAAGGGGAGGAGACCTCCCCTATCAGTGGACTGGGGAAGGGGTATAGGTGGAGAAGAGGGAAGGAGGGTGGAATTGGGAGAGGATAAGGAAGGGGGCTCCAGCTGGGATACAAAGTGAATAAATTGTAATAAATAATAATAAATAAAAATGCAAAAAAAATGTTTACTTTAGCTACCTGTTCAATGGCATTTTTTCCTGAAATTCAACTGAGCCTCTGATATCAACTCTGTATAATATATATTTCTGGGGCTGTGTTACAGAACTCACAAGGCCTCCCAGACAGATTTTATCACAATCAGGAGATCTGATTCTTCAGTTATGTTTTGTTACATACAGTATTCTATATGATACATTTAAATTTAAACTTATTTCAGCTTATGTAGGAAAATGGGTACATTTAAGGCAGAGTAACTCTCCAAACTAATGCATCTTTTCCCCCATTCTGGCATGTGTTAATATGTATGGAACATCTATCTACATGTGCATCAATGATTTACTTCACTCTGTGTTGACTGTCATCTTTCCCTCTGCACTGTTCCAGAACTAATCCACCCATCCCATTTTCCATGGACATGTTAATTGTTTCCAATTGCAAAATACAGTGTAATAAAACAATTACACAAAAATCTTATAGAAGGCTGAGCATATTGGTATCATGTTTTAAAAAGATTTATCCACTGTATACATTTACTCTGTATTAATTTTTGACAAATTAACCTTGAAACATATTACACCAATTAATACTCCTGTCCAAAGTGCAATTATTATTTTGTTACTTTGGCAAAACTGTAAAATAATGATTTTTTTTAATATGTGTACTCTTGTTTGTTTTCTCTCTGGGAGTTGCCTTTCTTTTTCTTGCTCTAATTCTATCACTGTCACTTTTTCTGTATGTTTATTTCTCTCATGCATTTGTGTTCAATCTTCTTTTCCCTTGTGCCTTTAAAGTTTTATAACTTACTTGGTAAAGTTACTTTATATGAATTATAACTCATTAACTCAATTCTAATATAGGAAGTGAATTATCAGTTAATGATTGTGTATTGCTACTTAATTATCGGTCATTAGTACACAAATAATGAGTTTATTATGATACTTTTATACATTATTTTGAACTTTATTACAAATACAATTGTCAAAAAGAAAAGCTTGAGGTGTATTTTAGTAAAAAAAAAAAAAATTCTAAACATTAAAAACACCAAATTGGTGTCACTATCTAATCTTGCTTTTCTCTATTAGGAATTAATAACTTTAATAGGCCACTTTAAAAGTTTACTGACAATAACATAAAGATATGTCTGTTGGAATTCCCTCAGAAAAACAAACAAGACGATCCTGATTTTCTCAAAGGGAGCACACCGCTCCGGATGCCAAAAAAGCTGCCGGGGATTGCCAAGTGGCGTTCCGCAATGGCGCCTTCCTGACTGAAAATCCCTTGATCAACGTGAATGTATCTCATTTCTCTTTTTCTTTTCTTGGAGCTGTATTTAAATATTTGAGAAATATGTGCCTAAGTGAGAGACCGCGCTACTTCTTGTTAGTTGCTGTTTAGGTATGCAATCAGGATCATTATCATTCCATGTAATGCCGGGATAATTATCATTAATATTTCAGACGCTACCCATGTATTATGTGATAGAAACCCAAATTTGATTCATACTTTATTTTTATTGTAAATATTCTCAAGATAAATTCTAACAATATTTTCTAAAATAATATTTGTTAAACAAATCTAAGATTAATATTAATGCAATCTGAGCACAAAGTGGCAAGTTCTGTATCACTGTGTCCTTTCTAAAAGAGAAGCTAAGTAAATGGTCTCTTAATGCAGAAGTTTGCCAAGGTTTTTGAGTAAAGAATGACTTAATGTTAAAATAAACATCATAACAGGAGACTTCACAGATGAGCATGGCTGAGCATTAAGTCATGAAAATAAATTTTTAAAATAAAAGAAAGCCATTTGAGCCCTTCAAATTCTATAGCTACAGTATTTGAAAATTACATGTGAACATCTAATTTTAATACGCAATTGTAACAGCAACAATCTTCTTAAAACTTCTATAAGGCTGGGGATCTAAGCACAACAGAGATAAACAGATGTTGTCCTAGCTCTCCTCTGCTTATCGTAAATGTCATGTTTCAACAAAGTCCTTTTATGCAGTATTATCTGAAATTTTGGAATCTTCTAAAATGCTACTATTGGTCACTGAAAATACGCAAAACAATACTCTCTTTTAAGTTGGAAAATTGGTATGAGAGATAGTTGGTAAATTAATCACTTATGTAAGGTTTAATATATGTAAAAGTGCGCACCACATGAACAGGAATGAAAAATATGAAAGGAAAAGACAGATTGTCAGTAGAGAAAATTTTTTATAATTTTTATATTAATTTCAGTTTGTTTACTTTGTATCACCGCTGTAGACCCCTCCCTCATTTCTACACAATCCCACCCTTCCTCCCTCATCTCCTCCTTGCCCCTCTCTAAATCCACTGATAGGGGAGGTCCTCCTCCCCTTCCATCTGACCCTAGCTTATCAGGTCTCATCAGGACTGGCTGCATTGTCCTCCTCTGTGGCCTGGCAAGAATGCTCCTCCCTCAGAGGGGTGTAGTCAAAGAGCCAGGCATTGAGTTCATATCAGAGACAGTCCCTATTCCCCTTACTAGGGTACCCACTTGTATACTGAGCTGCCATGGGCAATATCTGTGCAGGGGTTCTAGGTTATATCCATGAATGGTCCTTGGTTGGAGTATCAGTACCAGAAAAGACCCCTGTGCCCAGATATTTTGGTTCTGTTGTTCTCCTTGTGGAGCTACTGTCCTCTCCAGGTCTTACTATCTCCCCCTTCTTTTATAAGATTCCATGCACTCTGCCCAAAGTTTTGTTATGAGTCTCAGCATCTGCTTTGATACTCTGCTGGGCAGAGCCTTTCAGAGGCCCTCTGTGGTAGGCACCTCTGCTTTCGTTTGTTATTAACTCTCCCTTCTTTCATATGGTTCCCTGCACTCTGCCCAAAGTTTGGTTATGAGTCTCAGCATGTGCTTTGATACACTGCTAGGTTGAGTGTTTGGTCCCAGGGTAAGATGATCAATCCTCACTTAGAAAGACAAATGGGATTGATATTGGAAGTAGGAGAAAAGAAGAAACAGGACAGGAGCCTACCATAGTGGAGAAGTTTTATTTATTTATTTATTTATTTTTTGGTGAATAAGGCAATCATCTATTACATTTCAGATCATTTGAAATTCTAATTTATAACATACATTTAACCTGGAAGCTTTGAGAAAACATGCTTGGGACCCTGTATACACAGTACTCACAGAGACAGAACTAGCCATGTGGTCCACTATGCCATATGACTGTTAGGACATAGAAGCTGTGCATATGGACACTATGTTCACTGCTCTGAGACTGTTCATATAAAACACTGTGGCTATGGAGCAAAGCACCACTTTATTCAAAGAGAGTTTTATCTTAACACACTCATGTAGGGCGTTGAGGATGAGGAAAGTTAGAAAAGAGTAACTTGCCTTTGAAACGTAATAGCTCCCACGCATCACTGAAAGCAATATTAATGATTTGCAGACCGAAGGATGGATTGCAGACAGGGATAGAGACGGAGAGAAAGATAAATAACTTCTGTCTTTAGTCTATGGCAGTAAACGAAACACTTCTTTTTATAAAAGTAATCTTGAGCAGGAATCCATACAGACCTCCCAGAAATTTCTCAGAGGAGATTACATTTCCTAGTGTTATATGGAAGCAATTGTATAATTATACTAAACAGTGTCATAAGCATAGTTGTTTCTGCAAAATGTAGAAAATCTCTTAAAGGTGAGACATCCTAACACAAAGCTTGTGCTTATATTTCAAAGTATAGTCACCTACAAATGACACATGTGATGCAGATTAGAGGTGGACAGAGCAGAGATGAGTTGGGACCAGCATGGAAAGGTCACATAGGAGACAAAGCATAGTTAAACTAATAGGAAGAAAGCCCTGTTCACTTCTGACCTTAGGCTTCAAGAATACATTATGAGACTTCTTGTGCCAGAATCACAGTTGCATGAGGCAGGAACAACCTGTTGTCTACATTCTTTGAAAAGATGTACTTCCCCTCTTTGGCATTCTAGTGTTTGAAGAAGAATTTTATTATCAATGAACGATGAATTTTTGTCTGCCAGAATGAATTGTTAAGGGTCTGTTTTTGACCCAAGCCCAACCACTGAGTCAAGCCACAGTTTTCCTGGAACAGCCAGGATTTGCACAGGGTTAGCTGGCTGTGAAGTGTAAGCTGCATCTGCCATGGCTTAGAGAGGCTTGCAGGATAGCAGTCAAGAACAAAGCAAAACAGAACACAGGAAACATAATCCAAGCAGCCCTTGAATCCAGCGCCTGGAGGAGAGTTGCCTGAATTTTCCAGTTCTATAAGCCAACACTTGTTTATTAATTTTCCTTCCTTCTATGAACTTGATGTCTGCTCCTTACAAATGCTAATAAGTCATGTGAAACCTAGAATCTGTGATACCTTCATGGAAATCTACTTGCTAATAGATTGGCTATGTAATGAAGATCAGACATCCCAGAAATTTCTTAGTGGAGATTACATTTCCTAGCATTATATGAAAGCACGCAAAGAGGTTCAAGTTTAAAATTTGTAGATGTTACTTTAATTAAAGTTAATAGAATTATAATTCATCATGTCTATTGCTGAAAATGTCTTTTGGTTCCCAAGGAAAAATTATTGAATTTATATTCACCATGTATTTTAGGAAATTTAAAATGAGAAATAGAATGGTCACATTTTATTTACTTTTTACACATGATCTCCTTTAATGCAGGCTGCCCTAGAACTTTCAATAATTGTGGCTGACGTTGAATTTCTGTTCATCCTGCCTACACCACCCAAGTACTTCGATTACAGGAATGCATAATTACATTTAACCATTTACATTTTTAAATGAAGAGAAATTTAACTGTACATTTAAATGTCAAGGTACATAAAGTTAATAATTAGTTGCACCAATGGTTACATAGTTTTCCTGGAAAACTTAAGATTAATAATGATTATTTGTGGGGATAAATCTTTAAACATAGAGCTACATGGTTTCTCTTAGGAAAAGCTTCAAACGATGCCTGTGTAAGTACAGGGAAAGATTCCTCACACAAGGAATTTGACTGCATTGACATTCCACTATTGAAAGATACTTAATTGTGTGCTATTTGTATGCAAAGGATAGGAAATAATAGAAACACAATAATTTTTTAGTTACTATCTAGAAGCTACATTTTCAAGATCAACAATAATATTTTTATTTAATTAAATTATTTTTGTTCACTTTAAATCCTGCTTGTAGCACCAACTCACTTCCCTTCCAGGCCCACACTCCCACCCTAAACCCATAATGTCTTCCTCAGAAAAGGGGAGCTCTCTTTTCCACCCACCCCAGCAAATCACCTTGCATCAAGACTGAACCAGGCCACAGAAAGGCGATGCACCCACTCCTAATGAGACCTAATAGACTAGGATCAGAAAGAAGGAAAAGAAGACCTCCCTTCCCTTATCAGTGGACTTTGGGAGGGTGAAAAGGGGGAAGGAAGGGAAGGATTGGGAGGGGAGAGGGAGAGAGCTACAGGGGGGATTCAAAGTGAATAAAGTGTAATTAATAAAAAATTAAAAAAGAAAAGACTGAGCATGTCTTCTTCCTCTGTGAACTAGAAAATTAAAAGCTGCAAAGGGAAAAGATTTACATGTAAGTCACATATAAAGACAAACCTATCAGAGCTTTTACCAGAGTTCTCATCAAAAACTTGGAAGCACCTGATCAGATGTCATGCAGTCCCTAAGAGAACACAGATGTTAGCTCCAACTACTATACCCAGCAAAACTTTCAATTACCATAGAGGGAAAAAACAAGATATTCTACAACAAAAAGAAATTTAAAGAGTACCTATCCACAAATTCAGCCCTAGAAAATACTAGAAGGAAAATTCCAGCCCAAGAAGGCCAATTACACCCAGGAAACATAGCTAATAAATAACCCCATATCAACAAAACCACAAAAGTGAATATCACTCTTTCTCCCACAATGAACATTAATATAACAGGAAGTAACAACATGGTCATTAACGCCTCTCAACATCAATGGCCTCAACTCCCCAATAAAAAGACACAGGTTAGCAGAATAGATGTGAAAACAGGACCCATCATTCTGCTACATACAAGAAACACACCTCATCAATAATGATAGACATTACATCAGAGTAAAGGGATGGAAAAAGGTTTTCCAAGCAAACAGACCCAAGAAGCAAGCTGGTGTAGCCATTCTAGTATCTGATAGACTTCCAACCAAAACTAATCAAAACAGATGGGGAAGGACATATCATACTCATCAATGGAAAAATCCACCAAGACAATATCTTAATTTTGAACATCTATACCCCTAATGCAAGGACACCCACATTCACAAAAGAAACATTACTAAAGCTGAAATCACACACTGCTCCCTATACATTAATAGTGGGTAATTTCAGCACCCCACTCAATCCAATGGACATATCATCAAGACAAAAACTAAATGGGAAAATAAAAAAAAACTAACAGAATAAAATGGACCTAGCAGATATCTACAGGACATTTCACCCAAACACAAGAGAATATGCCTTATTCACAGCACCTCATGGAATCTTCTCCAAAACTGACCATATACTCAGTCTCAAAGCAAGCCTCAACAGAGAAGAAGATTGGAATAACCCCTCCTAATTTATCACACCACCGTGGATTAAAGCTAAACCTCAACAACACAAAGAACAGAAAGCTTACAAACTCATGGAAACTGAACAACTCTCTATTCAACAACCTTGAGTCCAGGAAGAAATAAATTAAAAAAATTAAAGACTTTACAGTATTCAATGAAAATGAAGGCACAACATACCCAAACTTAGGAGTCACAATGAAAGCAGGGCTGAACAAAAAGCTCATAGCACTAAGTGCTTTCATGAAAAAAATTGGAGAGATCCCATACTACTAATATAGCAGCACACCTGAAAGCTCTTTTTATTGTATTTTTTAAATTTATTTAATTTATTACAATTTATTTACTTTGTATCACAGCCATAGTCCCCTCCCTCATGCTTTCCCAATTCCACCTGCCCTCCCTCTTCTCCCATGCCCCTCTCCAAGTCCACTGACAGGGGAGGTCCTCCCCCACCCCTCTCCCCGTTCCTTCTGACCCTAGTCTATCAGGTCTCATCAGGACTGGCTGCATTGTCTTCCTCTGTGGCCTAGTAAGGCTGCATCCCCTTCAGGGAGAAGTCATCAGAGAGCCAGAAACTGAGTTCATGTCAGAGACAGCCCCTGTTCCCTTACGAGGAAACCCACTTGGAGACTGAAAACAAAAGGAAGCTATCACTGTAAAGAAGAGTAGATGACAGGAAATAATCAAACTCGGGGCTGAAATCAATAAATTGGAAACAAAGAGAACAGTACAAAAAAGTCAGTGAAACCAAGATCTGGTTCTTTGGGAAAATCAACAAGATAGACAAACTCTTAGCCAAAGTAAAAAGGAAAAGAAAGTGTACCCAAATTAACAGAATCAGAAACAAAAAAGGGGAACATAATAACAGCCAATGAGGAAATCCGAAAATCATTAGGTCTTACTTCAAAAGCCTGTATTCCACAAAACTGGAAAGTCTAAAGGAACTGGATGATTTTCTTGACAGGTTTCACTGACAAAAGTTTAATCAAGATCAGGTAAACAGTTTCAACAGATCTATTACCCCCAAGGAAATAGAAGCAGTCATCAAAAGTCTCCCAACCAAAAAGCAGCCCAGGACAATATGGTTTTAGAGCTTAATTATATCAGACATTCAAAAAAGAGCTAATACCTATACTCCTCAAACTATTCTGCAAAATAGAAACTGAAGGAACTTTGCCAAACTCATTCTATGAAACCACAGTCACTCTAATATATAAACCACACAAAGACTCAACGAGGAAAGAGAATTTCAGACCAATTTCACTCATGAACACTGAAGCAAAAACACTGAATTAAATACTCACAAACAGAATCCAAGAACACATCAAATACATCATCCACCATGATCAACTAGTCTTCATACCAGGGCTTAAGGGATGATTCAACATACAAAAATTAATCAATGTAATCCACTATATAAACAAACTAAGAAAAAAAAACACATGATTATCTCATTAGAGGCAGAAAAAGCCTATGACAAAATCCAACACTCTTTCATGATGAAAGACATGGAGAGATCAGGGATTCAAGGTTCATACCTAAACATAATAAAGACTAAATACAGCAAACCAATAGCCAACCTCAAATTAAATGGAAAGAAACTCAAATAAATTCCACTAAGAGCAAGGACAACTCTCTCCATACCTCTTCAATAGAGTACTTGAAGTTCCTGAGCCCAGATATCTGAAGTTAAGTTATCAATAAAGCATAATTTTCCAGGCAGCTTGATGCTTGGGAGACATCAATCCCATTTCTTTACTACCATGTGCTGGATATGACGTACCTTGTCTTTTGCACATATCAATCTGACTTTCTCTCTTTTGATTTTGTCTCTATAAAATATTTATTTTGTATTTTTCTTTTCGACTATGTGTTATGGCGCATATGACCCACTTAAAAACTCACGATAAGTTTTCTTGAGAATATAATTTACCATATAAGATAGGAATTGGTCTTTTGGTAAATGACTTAGTAATTGTTTTTCTGAAAATAATGTGTAATTAATCATAGAACCCATTTATATGATTATTGAATAGTAAAAAAGAGAAACCAAACACTCTTAAAAAATAAAACTATACACTAATATCTTTGATGAACATAAGCAGAAATATTTTCAATAAATTACTTGAAAAACGGAATTCAGGAATACAGCAGAAAGATTATCCACCATGATTAAGCTAGTATCATCTCAAAGATACAGAGATGGTACAACATAATGAATTAAAAGTGTAATCTTCCATATAAATTAACTCAAAACAGAAACCACAAGATCATTTTATTAGATGCAGAAAAGATCTTTAATAAAATTTGACCTTCATTAATGAAAAATTTCTGGAGACATTTTCATATGAAATAAAAGCAATATACAAGAAAATCAGAGCCAATATTATCCTAAGTAGAGAAAAATCTCGAAGTATTTCCACTAAAATAAAAAATACTGCAAGGATTTCCAGTTTCTCCACTCCTGTTCAACATAGTACCCAACATCTTGGCAAAACAGTGAGACACATGACAGATATAAAGGAGATACAAATAGCAAGGGGTCTTGTTTGCAGCAAATGTGATTCTGCACATAAAGGACTTTAAAGACTCCACCAGAAAAGTCCTACAGCTGATAAAAATACTCAACAAAATAGCAGAAGAGAAAACAGACAAAAGTTAGTAGCTTTCCTACATACAAAGGAAGCATGACAAACATGCTAACAAGGAAACTAAGGAAATAATACCATTTAAAATAGTCTTTTCAAAATAATGAACAAATCTAAATCAGGGAGTAAAGTATTTGTACACTGAAGATTTTAAGACCTGAAAAGATTAATTAAAGATGTCAGAAGATAGAAAAACCAGTCAATTCCACAAAACTGGAAAGTCTAAAGGAACTGGATGATTTTCTTGACAGGTTTCACTGACAAAAGTTTAATCAAGATCAGGTAAACAGTTTCAACATATCTATTACCCCCAAGGAAATAGAAGCAGTCATCAAAAGTCTCCCAACCAAAAAGCAGCCCAGGAGAATATGGTTTTAGAGCTTAATTATATCAGACATTCAAAAAAGGTAAAAAATGTGAAAATGACCATATTACCAAAGCAATCTCAAGATTCATCTCCATCACAATTCCAATAAAATCACTTACAGAAACTGAATAAATAAAAGGAACTGTAAATTTAAAATGGAAGCGAAAGACTCAGTATAGCCAAGAAAACTCTTAACAGCAACACAGCTTTTGGAAGTATTTCCACTGGAAATGTAGCTACTATGATAATAATAATAAGAAAGTGTGGTATTGATATAAAAAATACTCTGACTGGTGGAAAATAACTGAGGGCCCAAATACAAGTGAGGCTCCTCACTGCTACAGTCACCTGACTTTTGACAAAGTAGACACAATACGCAGTGATGAAAAGGTAACTTCTTCAATTGTTCAGACTGGGTAGACACATATAGAAGAATGTTTGTTACTCTTTTCTGGACTTGGATAACTCACTTAGAATGTTTATTTCCAGCTCCTTACATTTAGCTACTTATTTTATGGTTTCATTTTTCTTAATAGCTCAGTAATGTTCCATTGTCCTAAATGCTATCCAAATATTCCACATTTTCACTAACCATTAATCAGTTGATGGATATCTAAACTAGTTCCATTTCCTGGCTATTGTGAGTAGAATACCAGTGAACTGGATGACCAGTGTCATAGGCACCTTTGTTTATATGCCTAAGAGTAGTATAACTGGTTCATATAGAAGATAGATTTTTACCTTTTTGAGACACTGCACACTGATTTCAATAGCAGTAGCCAGTTTGCAAACCCATAAACAGTCCCTAATTGTTCCCCTTGCCTAAAATCTACACCAACAATTAGGATCACTTGTTCTCTGGCTCTTAGGCATTCTGACAAGAGTAGGACAAAACTCAAAGCAGATTTAGTTAGTACTTGCTAACGGCGAAGAATGCTGAACATTTTAAAAATGATTCTATGCCATTTTCTATTTCTTCTTTTGAGAATTTTTTGTTGTTGTTTTAAACACTGGATTTATTTTTTATGTTTAGTTTTTTAACTCATTTATTTTTATTAATTAAAATTTATTCATCTTTATTTAATTCTAGGCTCCATTTTTTATTTTTCTTTATTTTATTGTTTTTTTCCAATTCTTAATTAAATTGGTTTCTTAAGGTTTAATTTCTTGTTTCCTTTATATGTTTTAGACACTAACTCTCTAATGCAGAGCTAATAAAAATAATTTCTGTAGGGTACTTCTAGTCAAATATTTTCAATGTAGTTTTCATGGCTTATATAACGGCTTATGTAATATATAACTAGTTGAATTGTTTCCATAAACTATTTTGAAATTATTAATTTTAAATATTCATCAAACATTTTTATTACTAGTTACTCCTCTAGTAAAAATGTTATTTCATAAGTAATTAAAAAAAACAATAGAAGAGAAAAATCAATCCGTGCTTCCTAGGAGCAAGAAGAAAGTGGCTGCTCATGGTGGCTTCAATCCTGAAAACCTATTCCAACGGAGGTTGAGGCAGGAGGATAATGAATTTCAGACTATTCCAAGTACACACAATTCTTTTTAAGAAAAAGAAGAAAGGAGGAAGGGAGGAACAGAGGAAGAGGGAATGACAATAATATGGTATAACAGAAAGGAAAAAAGGAAAATGCAAAACACTAAAATGTACCTAAGTGATAATTACAAACATATTCACAAATGAATTAAGATGTTCAGAGCTTTAATTTTATCCTGAGTGATCAATATTCTCATAATTTCATAAATAAGCACTGATACATTGTAAGACTGAAAATAAATAGAGCAAGTTCCTGTCAACATATGTAGGACATTTGCAGTTGTCAACATCAAAGGCAACTTGTATTTTAATGGCCAAAGGAAGACAAAAGAAGTGAACCATGTTTTTTTTGTTTTGTTTTGTTTTTGTTTTTTAGGTTCCAGAGTTTAAACAATGCAAGATTCATAATAAAATATTAATTTAGAACGTTGGTGTATAAGCCATCTAGGAAAGACAGCTTCATCTTTGGGCTTAGGGATTTTCCAGGACCGAGTTCACCAAATTCTTGGACTCAAAAACCACACAGATAAGGGTGGGATGTGGTTAAATATTTCTAGGAAATCCTCGAGAAAAGTTCTTCCCACCTCCATGGGTGGCAGATAAGAGCACAGAGAAGTGGGTATAACCCTATGCTTCCAAAGCCCACATAGCAGGTGAGTGGACTGTGTATTGGTGGTCTTCCATGGCCCTGTTCATATTTCCAGCAACAACATGATACGTTCAAGATTTAAAACGGAAAGAGAACGGCATTCTAGGGCATGCCTGTGATCTCAGTGTGCAACAAGCTAAAGCAGGAGATCTTGAGCTTGAATACAGCCTAGGCTAAAAATAACCAAAAGCCAGCCAGGACTACATAGCATGATCTTGTCACAGCTAGTAATGGTGATGATGATGATGATGATGATGAAGAAGATGATGTGATAACAATACTTTTAAAGTCCCTGCAACTGAGATTGCCAGTCATTGGTGTTAAGGTGCACTGACAGCATGTGTTCAGTCATATTCTGAACAACAAACTTGAGTAACTCAACATATGTTTGTCATATTAATTTTTTTATTATTACTCATCATTGCCTTTTGTGCCTGTGTCCTACAATTTCTATACTTTTGGTTTTTGGTTGCCTCTGTCATTGATATTTACCAACCTGAGTTTTTCTCTCAATTTTTTTTCTTTGTGTATCTTCAGCAATCAAAATACTTTTTGTTTTCTTAAAATGTACAAAATAAGGCCAAATCATATGAATTGGACATTTGAAATACTTGGAGTGTCTTCTTTTCATTGAATTTCATTTCAGAAGAAAATATTCATTTGACTTGAGTTGTTTGGACTGGGTTTTGTTTAGGCCATAGCGAGAACAAATTTGGAGACTTGCATTATGTAGTTTCTCCACAACTGAGATATACCCAAAGCCTTAATTTGGTTGTTTTTATCAGATATTCTCAGTCAAGATCTGACAACTATGCTACTTTCCTAGCCTAAATGATCATTCCCATTTACTTTCCAAACATGGGCAAACAAACAAATCCCCATTTTCATTTTGATTTTACTGTCTGTTAGAGAGCAATCAACTAATATTTGCCACAGTAGATAATATAGCACGAGCTACTAAACATCATTTTAATGGATGATATTTGTAATACACCTCATCAGTTTTAAATTATACTCCATATCTTTTTCAATTATTAAATCTTTGAAATTAAAATGCAAACTCTGTACTAATGAATACTTTGTATCTACTCAAATATTTTATTTAAAGTAATTTTAAAATACATTTCTTTTTATTGCCATAAAGGCAACCAGTGTAACATTTCACACTCAGCAGATGTTCCATAAAAATATTAATTAACTAAAGTCAAATGATGATATTCTGTTAAAGACCTTCTGGAGGTTGGTTTTGATTTAAAAAAATGATTAGCTCATAGCTTTTAATTGTTAGGTACATACAATGGACTCTACCCATGTGTTTTAAAGAGAAATGAATTGATCGCGTAGTATTAGGAAGGTTCAGGAATGTCACAAACCCAGATTTCACCAGAACTCAACAAGTAAATAGAACCAGCAGTGGAAAGGGCTGCTCAAGGAAGATGATGTCTGGAGGAAGCCTCATTGCCGTTGCTTAGTCTCATTACTTATGGTGCCAAAGCTGAGCCTCACACCAGCATGCTCATCACCAGGCTTGTTTAAAAAACTGTCTCCCAAGTCCCTGCAAATGCTGCTGAATATCTCTACCCATGACCGGGACACAAATCTTCAGAGACGATCCATGGGTCCCCCTCTAAATTTCTGTCTTGGCAAGCAAGATGGAGATGTCACCATTTGTCAACCTCACATGCTTCTCAAGGTGACGTTTATAACAGCACACATAGGAGAAAGAGGTTAATATGTGGAGCAATTGTTATGAATTATGTTTATCAGTGATCATTTGTTTTGTCATCTCATAAAAAGAAAGTTCTATAGTGAGATTTAAATGGAAGGAATGAAGAGGAGTGAGGTGAGGAAAGGGGTTCCCAGCTGAGGGGGTGAGAGGCACCAGAGTCACTGCAAAGACGCCGAAGGCCGGCAGATCCGGACCTGTTTATCCCCGGAGGACAGAACATGCTATGGAAGTCTGAGCGACCAATGAAGCTCCTCCACACCATCTGCCCTTGCTTGTTGGTCTCCAGGCAGACTCCCCAACGTCAGGCCATGCACCCTCCACCCAACTGCTTCCACAGTGACATCAGCAGAAGTGGCCACAGGCTGTGAGCCCCAAGGGACCCTTGCTGGTAATGCCCACATATCCTCCTTTTTGTTTGATTTAATGTGACCTTGGGAGACGGGATCCTTTGCCCCTCCCACTGTTGGCCCCAAGTTTCTTGTGCTCACATCAATGGACTGTGCTTGTCTTAGGTTGCCCCAACTCTTGGATCTTACAGTCATTGTCTACCCCTGGTGAGTACTCTCAGAGGGTGGCTCTGTCACATAGGAGGCTTTTTAAGGCAGACCCTCATTAGTCAGACCCACAGTAATGGCCATTGGATAGGGTTGGCTAGAGGAGAGAGGAGGAGGGAACCAAACATGAGTGGCAGAGGCAGAGAGGACATCATATGTAACATTCCAAGGTTGGCACTGAAACTGGTGATTTGCAGGCCCGTGAAGGAGAACCTGATTGACCTGGAACATTGTCACCATCTTTATGATTCCTTTGTGGTAGTGGGAGGCATTCTCCTCCTTCCAGACGGCTTATCACCGCCATAGTTTGCTGGGCATACATTGTGGGCTGGAATCCATGGGTGTTGTTGAGGTCTCTGGAAAGACACAAGCAAACCCTTGGCCCTGGGTAAGGAGAGGGTATGGACCCTGCCAAGCACTGGTGACAGGGTACTTCCAGCAGACAAGGGGAAGGGAGGTCATGGCAGGATCAGAACTCCAATGTCTGTATGTGGGGGAGGCCCTGGTTGTATCAAAAGTGAGGAAGCTGATTGTAAAAAGTGCCTCTACCAGTGTCAAATGGGGGTCCTGGGGCATCTAACAGATCTTTGTTCGAGGATCAGTTCTTCGAGGGTTCTATTAGCTGTCTCCACTATGGCTGGACCCTGTGGATTATAGGGGATGCCGGTGGAGTGTTCAATGCCCCAAGAATCCATGAACGAATTGAATTAAACAGAGATGTAAGCTGGGCCATTGTCAGTCTTAATCTCAGATGGCACCCCCATAACCAGAAAAGCAGTTCTAGTGGCCTTAATGGCATGTACTGCCTTTTCCCTGGAGAAAGTGTATGCATAGACACATTTGGAGTAAGTGTCAACAATGGTATGGACATATTTAAGGTTACCAAAGCTTAGAATGTGCGTAACGTCTACTTGCAAAATGGAGTTGGGCATGAGTCCCCTAGGATTAACACCCTGCTTTAAGAGGTCCCAGTGGTGCCAGAGGGACGCAAGCTTCACCCTTATGGGACAGACATTAACATTGTTCCAGGAACAGTTGGGGGAGCAGAGTGTGCAGGCTGGAGGGGAACAGGTGGGGGAGCAGAGTGTGCAGGCTGGAGGGTGACAGGTGGGGGAGCAGAGTGAGCAGGCTGGAGGGGGACAGGTGAGGGAGCAGAGTGCGCAGGCTGGAGGGGGACAGGGGGAATCTGTGATGCTTGTTCTATGGGGCAAGTACCACTGAGCTTGTCCACTGGGGCATTCCCTTGACTATGGCACCAGGAAGCCTTGTATGGAACAGTACATGCTTGATAAACCACGGCTATTGTCTGTCATCCAGCATGATTCTTAGGGACACACCCTCATCATTTATACAGCATAATTACAGTCAGAGAAGATATTAAGGGGTCCAATCCAATGGGGTGAGAGTCACTGGCGTCACTACACAGACACTAGAGCCTGCCCTTGGCTGTTGGTCCCCAATGTCAGGACACGCACCCTCTGCCCAAATAAAAAATACATTTGGGATCTTAAGATTCAATCAGCAAAACTAATTCCTTCAATTTTTTTTTCTAAGTGCTAAGAGAATCTACACACACTGTCCAGCATGGAGCTTAATTATTTTCCTTGCAGAGTAATAAATCATAGCTTTTGTTTAAACAAAAGCACTGCCATCATAGCAGACAATCCTCGACCAGTTTTAAAAGGCCTACAAATCTTCGGTACACTTTTGTCTATTGAAAAGGAAAAGGAAATGAGTCAATTCCACAAAAGAAAAAAGAAAAGTGAAACCTAGTGGGAAAATTGCCCATGAGCTACTATTACTTTGAGATAGTGTAATGGCTTCTGATGTACAGAAGGGTTTGGAAACTTTCAGGCCATGAGCCAAATTTAGGGCAACATGTATGTTCAAGGTAAAAATGGTTTTTACGTTTTCAAATAAGAAAATGGATAGTCAATAAAGAAATGGTAAGCAACACACATTTTAAAATAAATATTCTCTGATTATTTGCAGAATGATTATAGCCTTTTAAGATATTAAATGAGTATTGAATTATTTGAGGAAAAGACAGTAGTATAATCTAAATTGGTCTAAAATAATTTAATAATGAGTGAATTTGGTTTAATTTGGGACCTTTGAGAAAGGGAACAACAAGCAAAGAGGATCACCTAGGCAATGACACACTGACAGTGAATGTCAGGTTTGACTAAAATGGGGTTGATATAAGACTGAGGCATACTGAAGCTTGAAGCAAGTCATCTTTTAAATTATATTAGAAAATTTTGAAATTTCACTACTAATAAAGGTGAAACATGCATTATTTCAAAGCAGAGGAGTATGAGAAGCATTTTAATATCTAATAGTACAGATGAGAACAAAGAAAACAAAAAAGAAAAAGAAAAAGAAAGAAAAGAATGCAAAGGATTTAAATAGGCAAAGTACTAGCAAAAAAACAGCAGATGGAATATTTTGAAATTGGTCAGGCAAACATCAATGGGACACACAACTGCTTTCACATCAGCAATGATAACGGAAGACGGAAGATAATGGTATAACACACTGACATGTACAAGCAACAATCAACTGCAGATCCTATACACACCAAAGACACATCAGAAAAGCAAGTGAGAGATTTTAAAAGTAACAGGTAGGCGAAAGAGGGGAATATGTGTTGCCAGTATACCCTCTGAAGAGTGAAAATGGTTCTGCAGGCTGAAGGAAGCAGCCTCGGGGAGGACAGTTTGAAACCACCGGAAACATCAATACTGGTAAAGACAATCAATGTAGTTGTAAAGAACAGGACAGATTGATATTTGATTTCTTAATCTAATTTAAGGGTTTACTGAATAAAATAATATCTATGAATATTGACATTCTAACAAATAAAAATGTAATGAAATATGCCAGTAGCTACATAGGAAACAGGAGAATACAGATAAAGGAACATATATCAAAGAACACCTCAGAACCACAGAGATAAACTAGGACTAGAAAAAAAATTACCTTTAAAATCACAAAATACAATAAGCACTATAAAATATATTTTACTTCTTTTATATCTATTTTGAGATCTGCCTGCCTTTGACTAATTAATGAGTACTGAAATTAAGGTTATGTGCCACCATGCCTGGCTCTTTTATATTTCTTTAGAAATTATAAAAACAATATTAATGATAAAGATATTTTGCCTTTTACATGTAGAATGAATGAATGAAAGCAATAGTATGCAAAGGCAGTAAAGAAAACAGAGCTCTAAAAAAAATTTTAGCTGTATCTAGAATTAAGAAAATTGTTAATTTAAATTTAGATGTACACATTAAACTTTAGTACAACAATTAAAAAGACAGAAACACAGCTGAAAGTCATTGAGGTAATTAAAATGTTACATTATAAGTAATGCCTTAATGGAAAACTGGCGAGCAAAGAAGAATGGTGGCAAAGAGATTAAAAATCCCAGAACCAGGAATAGGACATCCCACTTCTAGGTGTCGATCAAGAGGACCCAAGAGACACTCTCTAAGTATTAGAAGTTTTGGCTAGTTCTCTTGTTTGCTTGCAAGAACTTGAGAGTGAAATCCTAATTGTACTCAGAGAGTTCAACAGCATAAAAGAGAAGGCATAAAATTGAGAGGGGAACACAGTCAAAGGAAGGCAGCAGGGGAGTTGGAGAAAGGGTGGCTGGGATGCAGTTAAAGTAATTGTATTAAAGAACAAAGTTCTCAAAGACTCTATAAAAGAAAATCAATGTCTCCCAACTGAAGGTTCCTTTAGATATAAGTCTGGCTTCCTGGGAGAAAGATATTTTTACCACTTGCAGGACTCACTGATCTTTAAGACACTGGTGTCAAAACTTTATTGTATTTCAGAGGCTAGAACTGCAGTTGTTTTCAAGGCAAAGTGTCAAAACATGCATCTGATGGCCAAACATTTGTGGCTTTTGGTGACTAGATATTATTTATTTTACTGCCATTATTATTTTTATATATTTTGTTCTTTATAAGTAAATTCATAGCTACAGTTTTTTTTGTTGTTTTTTGTTTTTTGGTTTTCTTTAGTTTTCAAATTCTGTTTATGCCAAGTTCTACTGGAAAATAGAGTTCTTGCCAGTAGAAGAAAGACAACAAGCAATCATTGTCAAGTTAATTTATTTTCTTTCTCTATGTATATGATATGTATTGGAACATCTTGGCTAATGTTATAAGCTAGTAATTAGCCACACTTTGGAAAAATTAACACAGGGGAAAAATACAAGCAACCCTAGAAAGCATGGTCATTGGGCCCCTTCATGTGTGAGGCCAGAGTGTAGAAAGATACAAGAAGCTAGAAAAGAACATGGAGTCAGAAACTGTTAATGATAAGTCCTTAAGTCTATTAAATATTTGAATAATTAACTAACTTCTCTGAAACTTTATGTAATAAACATCCTTAAAATAATATCAGAGAACACTTTGTTTTGGAAATCATTCACTTCTAACTTTAAAATAAAAATGGAAGTATAATTTCAGCTCTCTCTATATTTTCTGAGAGTAATTCTGTATAAATCTTAAGTCAAGAAGTGTATATGATACTAATGCTTTTATTTGATATATTGTCCATTACTATAAAAAGATGAGATTACTTTGATGGAATATATTCCTAAGCTAGATTTGCTTATGTATAAGAACCTTAATATGTTAGTACTGAAAGGGGATTTATAGTCAGATCTGTCATTCTTATCTAAGGAAGATACATCTTGTCTAAGCCCATGTACATCTATGCTTTACCTTTTATATGCTGAGTAATGAGTGGAAATGTTATTTTTACTTATTCAATGTAATAATAGAGTGTCTAACACAGTAGATATTTTAACAAATGTTATTACTTTTCAAGACACCCAAGTTTATGAAATGTGTTGTGTCTAGTACATTTTTAGCTCTTTAGTGAGAACTTTAAATATTTTGATCCATGTTTTAGTTTAAGAAACATTATTAATAGTAACTAAATGTACGAAAGTCATAGAATTATTGATCCCTTTACATTCCAGAATATCTTGTTCATATCATTTTTAACAGCTTAAGTATGATCTACTTTTATGTATACTAGTCTTTGAGATTAAGTTAATGGCCAATGTGTAACATATGTGATATAAAGTAAAAACTCTATGGTGAGCTGAAAATAACTACATTTATCAAGGATGTCTCCACAATAAATATACTGACTTTCAAAAATCTAAACTTTTACTTTTATAAGTTATTTTACTATCTGATTTCTATGAGTACATTTGACAAAAAAAAAAAATCTTTGCATTCACCTGTGGTTAGTAAAATGTGTTGTGCAAAACAGCAAAACAGCTCAATATAATTACTTTTCCCTGGCTGATGTTCTAGCGTTTATGATTTGGTACTCTTTTAAGGTTACTAATGTTTAGTTTTCATAGCAATATATATTTTATATATATGCAACATGGTTGTAAATGCTCTCTTTTAAGAAATGATGTTGTAAATATAAACGCTAAAAGGAAATTATCAAATCCGGGTAGTTTATTAGAGTATTTTATGGTTTGAAGCCTAAACTTGCCTTTCATGACTCTAGCATTTTCTTACAATACGCTACCAGGAACGTGCTGCGCCACACACTAAGCTGAAACTCACTTTCCTATTAACTAGTGATTCCCTCCAAGGGTACCATAGCCATGTTTTAAGGTGGGAAACTCAGAACCAAACCTGTGGGAACTTTAATCTCATACCTAACTTGAAATTAGCCTCACTGCCCCCTCAGTTCTATAAGTTTTCAGCAGCAGTATTTCTTAAAAGGTTTCTTCAACTATGATGGTCTCGATATTTTGTTTCACCAGTTTGAGAAGAGAAAAAGCACAAAGTCTCACTATTTATTCTGGTGCTCGTGGTTGTTTCTGGTGGGGCAAAGGGCCTCCTTTTTAAAGACAGAAATTCTCTGGATTGTAGTATAAGTATCCCCTAATATCCACTTATAAGTGAGAACATACCATGTTTGTTTTTCTGCGGCTGGGTTTCCTCACTTACGTTGATCTTTTCTAGTTCCATCCATTTTCCTGTAAATTTCACGATGTCTTTGTTTTTAATAGCTGAGTAGTATTCCACTGTGTAAATGTACTACAATTTCTGGATCCATTTTTTTGGGTGAAGGGCATCCAGGTTGTTTCCAGTTTCCGGATATTACAAATAAAGTTGCTTTGAACATAGGTGAGCAAATGTCCTTATTGTATGGTTAAGCATATTTTGAGTATATGCCTAGGAGTGGTATAGCTGGGTCTTGAGGCAGAACTATTCCCAAATTTTTGAGAAAGAGCCAGATTGATTTCCAGAGAGGCTGTACAAGTTTACTTTCCCACCAGCAGTGGAGGAGTGTTCCCCTTCTTCATATCCTCTCAACATGTGTTGTCACTTGAGTTTTACAGATGCAAAGAAGCCAGGTAACAAGGAGGATGCTAGGGAGGAGGCTGGGATGTTAATGCAGAAGGGGAAATAGAATAGACAGCAGAAGTGGATGAAGAGAGGGAACTGGGAAGGAGATGGAATAGGGAGGAGAACCAGGGGGAGGATCAGATGTGGGAAGAACAGGGGTGCGAGGTGAGAGGGCTGGGAACAAGAATGGAAACTGGGGAGGGACATCTCTTGATCAAGGTGGACGGCTGCTGTAGGGTAGGCTCCTTAGAGGATAGGGATGTGACACTGCGGGGGGGGGGACATGGAGACTGAAGTGACCACCTCTTAGCTAGGCAGGACTAGTGGGTGAGAGGGGATCAACAACCCCCCTACAAAACCTGTGATCCAAAAGTTACCCTGTGTATAAGAAGTGCAAGGATAATGAGGGGACAAAGATTGAGGGAAAGTCTGAACAATAACTGGCCCAACCTGAGACTCACCCTATGATAGACAGCCAGCCCCTGACACTATGCTTGCAGACAGAAGCCTAACTTGAATGTCATCTGGGAGGCACCAGCCAACAGCAGATCATGACAGATATTGGGACTGGCAGTGAAGCATGGGGTGGAACTCTGGGGTTCCTGTGGAAGTGTTGGGGGAAAGATGGAAGGACCTGGAGGGGACAGGAACCTCACAAGAAGACCAACAGAGACCACTAACCCAGTCCCATGGGTGCTTTCAGAGACTGAGACATGAGCTAAGGAGCATGCACGATCTGGACCTAGGCACACATGTAGCCAATGGGCAGCGTGATCTTCATATGAGGCACCTGGAGAGTAGATGGGGGGGGCTATTTCTAACATGGACTCCATTGCCTACTTCTAGATCACTTCCCCCTGTCAGGGCTGCCTTGCATGGCCTCAGGGAATGAATCGTTAACATTCCCCTCATCAAGACAAACCACTTTAAAAAGCACCTGCATGTGTGCAATCTCAAGGCCGGTGCTGCGGCCAGTCCTGAAGTGACTTGGTATGCTGGGGAAGGTTAATAAGGGGAAGGGGGCTCCCCATTTCTGGGGGGAAAGAGGAAGGGGATGGGCCACTCTCAGGATGTAAAGTAAATAAAGTAATATAAAAAAAGAGAGAAAATCTCATCCACGCTTTTATACTTCATCCTTGTCCCCTCCTGTTTGCTTGGCTCTCACGGGAAAATAACTGATGTAAAGGGACTCAATGCTATTTATGCTTTCATGTCCACATACTCCAGGAAGCTCAGGGAAACCCTCCAGACATGGCTAATCAAACCATAACATTGTCCTTGCTGTTGCTCTGCCTGGGACTTCACCTCCTCTAGAAACTGCACAAATTAAATCTCCAAAATTATAAACAAGGAATCCCAACGTAATGTCACATGTTGAAATTACACATTTGAGGGGGAAACTCAATTACACATAGAGTGAGGAAACACTGACTATAGTGACTCTCTAACCTCACCCTTTGCAGTTTGGCCCTTAATGTAATTCTCAGTATGCAGGAATACAAGTGTGGAGAGCTGGAAATGTGGGGAGATCCAAAATGTGGGCCTGGACTCAAGCTTCTCTTGAAGCAAAACATGTTTACTTTTTAATTAAAAATGGAAGTATTTTGAATATCCAATTCATAGTTAAGAATTCAGTAAGAGGACGCCTATATGAAGATATTTTATTTGTATTATTTAAAATATTGAAGCTATAAAGAATTACATATCCAATAATATAACTTTACGTGAAGAAACAAGTCTAAAATTGAATTAAACTTACCTTGACCTGGAGGAAAATGCATCCGTTTACTAAGTGAAACTAGATCGCATATATACAAAGTAGGCCAATGTTCATAAAAAGGACACTTGTGGATTAATTTCAACTTTAGCAGATTTTCCTGTCTTTCTTTTTCCTGAAAAAGAATTCCATTATCATATTTCAAAATGATAGAATTTAAAAATTAACAAAAACTAACAAAAAGAAAAATGGCAGAAAAACAAGAAAATAATGGCTATATGGCTATTACTCAATAAAAGATAATTTTGAGTAGCATTTGGTTTTCACTATGACAAATAGCTATACTGAGTTTCTAATCTTCAGATTTGTTCACCAATATTCTCAATTGTTCCATAATGTTTTACATTTCCATAAAAATGAACACATTCTAAACCTGTTCTAAACAAGTCTCAAATGGTGCGTGTGTGTGTGTGTGTGTGTGTGTGTGTTCATATGATCAATTCTCATAAGGGAAAATAACAAAACAAGAAAAATATTTTAAGAGAACCACTCTGAAATCCAAACATGTTGATATCTGGTATTTAGGAAAATGCTGAATTCTGGGAAAGTCACATGTCTCTGAGATCGTCACAAAGTAAGAAGAGAAATACATCTTCACCTTCCAGCATGAGCACTGGACCTGCAAGTACCATGACGGCCCTGGGCCTGCATTAGAACTGTCAAAAAGACTATGGTGACCTCCCAACCCCATCCTTTAGATAAACTTCCTCTACCCTCTAAATGAAGTGGAGATGGGCATTTTTATTCAGACCAGGGAAAACAAATTTACATGAACAAATTGTCTTAGACAGCAGAGTTGAATGCTCAGGATTAAGTTTAAAAGACTTTTCATTCAGCCCTGAATTTGAAAGTCTGTGTGACTCTGCATTATTACACCAAGCATTCCCAGTTTGCATCTCTGTTGCTGTGATGGAACAAAATAACCCAAAGCAACTTGAGGAAGGGAGTACTTATTTCGGCTTACAAGATAAAGCCCATCGTCTAGAGAAGCCCGAGCAACTCAGGGCAGGAACCTGGAGGCAGGAACAACAAAAAAAGCGCCGACTACTGGCTTGCTATTGCGGCTGACTCGGCTATTGCCCAGGCCGCCCGCCCAGGAATGGGGCCCCCGGTGAAGTGGGTCCTCGTACATTAATTAGCAGTTGAGGATATGCCCCTCAGATATTGCCAATGATCCATCTGATGGAGGCAATTCTTCAACTAAGATTCCCTCTTCCAACAGGTCTGTTTCAAGTTGACAGAAAGTGACCAGCACAGATTCTGAAGGGAGACTGGAACAGACTGTTGAGATCTTGAAAGCAATAGTTGTGTGACCTATCCAGTCATTCTACGCCCCCAATCACAGTAGAAGCTATCGACATAAAAGCTATGTATTTGCTGAATCAATGAATGAGTTAATTTGAAATTCATAAAAAGTACTTTCATGCCACATACTGAAAGGAGTTTCTGAAATACTGCTCCTCAAGTAAACCACAACTTATGGTCTCTATGATCAAGTCAAATTTCAAAAGTAAAATAGAAGTGCAACCCATACCGATTTTAACTTCTCATACTCCTTTGTAGGAATCTTAAGGATTTCGCAGTCATCCTCTGTCACAACTGAATGCAGAGTTCCATCCATTTCAGCCTTAGGAATGAATTTCAGTGATCCAAATGTGCTCCATTTTTCCAGCTGTGAAAAGCATCAAGATGCAGGCAGGCTTCATCACTATTCATTAACACACAGACACCAGTGAGAACTATGTCAAGAGTCTAGGAGAGTCTGCAAGACAGTTGCATTCCTAGTTGCAGTGCTACGGAAGAAGGGTCCTTCATCTCAGCCTGGATAGTTCATGTGTCTCCAAACATGCCTTTTCCTCAGCACAAAAGTTTCTGTTTTTCAGCAATATAAAGAAAATGCCATAAGAAAGGATATTCCCTTGTTATTGTCCTTTTAAGTGCCAGGTAAATATTTGGCATATAGTCAAAAATAAAATATATTTGTTGTTGATGAAAGAAGGGTTCAAATGGTCAGTATACAAGTCTTTCATTGATAGTCTTACATGTTGGTAGTGACAAATAAAATGAACACAGTATTGTTAAAGCAATAAGACAATAAGACAACTAAAGGAGATCAAGGGGATACAAATTGGAAAGGAAGAGGTCAAAGTGTCACTATTCGCAGATGATATGATAGTATACATGAGCAACCCCAAAAATTCAACCAGAGAACTCCTTCAGCTGATAAACACCTTCAGCAAAGTGGCAGGATACAAAATCAACTCAAAAAAATCAGAAGCCATTCTGTATACCAAAGACAAAAGGGCTGAGAAAGAAATCAGAGAAACAACACCCTTCACAATAGCCACTAATAACATAAAATACCAAGGGGTGACTCTAACCAAGCTAGTGAAAGACCTGTTTGGAAAAATCTTTAAGTCTCTGAAGAAAGAAATTGAAGAAGATATCAGAAGATGGAAAGATCTCTCATGCTCATGGATTGGTAGGATTAACATTGTAAAAATGGCCATCCTGCCAAAAGCAATCTACTGATTCAATGCAATTCCCATCAAAATACCAACTTAGTTCTTTATAGACCTTGAAAGAAAAATTCTCAGCTTCATATGGAGAAACAAAAAAAAACCAAGCATCTCCAAAACGATCCTGTACAAAAACAGATCTCCTGGAGGTATCTCCATCCCTGAACTCAAGCTGTACTACAGAGCAATAGTAATAAAAACTGCATGGTATTGGCATAGAAACAGAAAGGAGGATCAATGGAACCAAATAGAAGACCCAGAAATAAACCCACACACCTATGAATACTCAATTTTTTTTGACAAAGAAGCCAAAACCATTCAATGGAAAAAAAAGACAGCATCTTCAACAAATGATGCAGATCCAACTGGATGTCTACATACAGAAAAACGAAAATAGATTCATATTTATCACCCTGCACAAAACTAAAGACCAAGTGGATCAAAGACCTCAACATAAAACAAGATATTCTAAATCTGTTAGAAGAAAAAGTGGGGAACAGCCTAGAACTCACTGGCACAGGAAACAACTTCCTGAAAAGAACACCAACAGTACATGCTCTAAGAGCAACAATCAATACATGGAACCTCATGAAACTGAAAAATCTTCTGTAAAGCAAAAGACACTGTCATCAGAACAAAACAACAGCCTACGGACTGGGAAAGGATCTTCACCAACCCTATATATGACAGAGGGCTGATATCCAGAATATATAAAGAACTAAAGAAATTAAAAAGCAACAAATCAAGTAATCCAATTAAAAAATGGGATACGGAGCTAAACAGAGAATTCTCTGTAGAGAAATATAGAATGGCAGAAAAACTTAAGGAGATGCTCAACATCCTTAGCCATCTGGGAGATGCAAATCAAATGACACTGAGATTTCACCTTACACTCATCAGAATGGCTAAGATGAATAACTCAAGTGACAGCACATGCTGGAGAGGTTGTGGAGAAAGGGGAACCCTCCTCCAATCTGGTGCTTTCTTTGACAATTAGGAATAGTGCTTCCTCAAGATCCAGCTATATCACTCCTAGGCATATACCCAAAATTTGCTCAAGTACACAACAAGGACATTTGCTCAACCATGTTTGTAGCAACTTTATTTGTAATAGCCAGAACCTGGAAAACAACCCAGATGTCCCTCAACGGAGGAATGGATACAGAACTTGTGGTATTTTTACACAATGGAATACTACTCAGCAATCAAAAAACAAAGAAATCATGAAATTCTCAGGCAAATGGTGGGATCTAGAAAAGATTATTCTGAGTGAGGTATCCCAGAAGGAGAAAAACACACATGGTATATACTCATTCACATATTCCTATAAGATATGATCAACATAATGAAATCTATACACCTAAAGAAGAAAGAGGACCCAGGGTAAGATGATCAGTCCTCACTTAGAAAGACAAATGGTAGGTGCATTTGACGTAGGCTAAAACAACTAACAGGGCAGGAGCCTACCACAGAGGGCCCCTGAAAGACTCTCCTAGCAGTGTATCAAAGCAGATACTAAGACTCATAAACAAACCTTCAGCAGAGTGCAGGGAATCATAAGAAAGAAGGGGGAAATAGAAAGACCTGGGGAGGATAGGAGCTCCACAAGGACCAAATATATCTGTGCTCAGGGGTCTTTTCTGAGACTGATTCTCTATCCAAGGACCATGCATGGATATAACATAGAACCCCTGCTTGGATGTAGCCCATAGCAGCTCAGTATTGAAGTTTGTACCCTAGTAAGGGGAACAGAGACTGCCTCTGACATGAAATCAGTGGCTGGCTCTTTGACCTCCCCACCCCCCAAGGGAGGAGAGTCATGCTAGGCCACAGAGGAGGACTTTGCAGCCAGTCCTGAATATACCTGATAAAACAGGGTCAGATGAAAGGGGAGGAGGTCCTCCCCAATCAGTAGACTTGGAAAGGGGCAGGGAGGAGATGAGGGAGGGAGGGAAGGTTTGGGAGGAAATAAGGGAGCAGGATACTGCTGGGATACAGAGTTGATAAAATGTAACTAATAAAAAAGAAAGAAAGAAAGAGAGAGAGAGAAAGAAAGAAAGAAAGGAAGGAAGGAAGGAAGGAAGGAAGGAAGGAAGAAAGAAAGAAAGAAAGAAAGAAAGAAAGAAAGAAAGAAAGAGAGAGAGAGAGAAAGAAAGAAAAAACTGGAAGGGGATGAGAGAAGAGGGCTACAGGTGGGATACAATGTGAATAAAGCATAATTAAAAAATAAATTTTAAAAAAATGTAAAAAAAAATGTGGTACATTTACACAATGGAAAGCCACTCAGCAATTAAAAACAAGTAAATCATGAAATTTGCAGGCAAATGGATGGAACTGGAAAAGATAATCCTGAGTGAGGTAACCCTAAGAAAGAAAGACACACATGGAATATGTACTCACTTATAAGCAGATATTAGCCCTATAATATAGGATAACCATGCTAAAAATTTTAGTCCTAAATAAGCTAAAAACAAGGAGGATCCTAAGGAAGAGGCTTAATCCTCATTGTGAAGGGCAAACAGGATAGATATCAGAAATAGGAGAAGACAGGGAACAGGACAGGAGCCTTCCATAGGCGGCCTCTGAAAGACTACCCACCAGGGTATCAAAGCAGATGCTGAAACTCATAGCCAAACTTTGAGCAGATTGCAAGGAATCTTATGGAAGAAAAGGGAGATAGAAAGACCTGGAAGGGATAGCAGCTCCACAGGGTGACCAACAGAGACAAAATATCTGGGCTCAGGCAGTCCTGCAGAGACTGATGAATCAACCAAGGGCCGTGCATGGAGAGGACCTAAATCCTCTGCTCAGATATAGCCCATAGGCAGCTCAGTCTCCATGTGGATTCTCTAATAAAAAGAGAAGGGACAGTCACAGGCGTGAATTCAGTTGCCTGCTCTCTGATCGCCTCCTGTCAAGGTAGCCTAACTAGGCCACAGAGAAACAGGATCCAGACAGTCCTGATGAGACCTGATAGGCTAGGGTCAGATAGTAGAGGAGGACCTCCCATGGAATAGGAAAAGAACATGGGGGGGGGGGGGGCAGAGGGCTGGACCAGGAAGGGATAAGAAAGGAGTCTACAGCCAAGATACAGAGTGAATGAATTGTAATAAATAAAATAATAATAAAGAAAAACATAATAAAAACACATTTTTGGCTTTGATTTGAAGGCACATGTTACTTACCTTGTCTATCCCCACTCAAGTCGTTTGCTCCAATTTTTTCACCCAAAGTTAATATATTTCTTCTTTGAATCAGCAACGCCTATCTTGCTATGTAACCACTGCAAGTGTGCAATAGGCTTCTTCATTAAAAATTTCAATAAAGCATTAAGTTCCATAGTAGGACTAAAATTTATATTTTAAGGATATATTATTTGGCCAATTTAAATGCCTGAAGATTTTGGCACCCACAAATCTAAGAAATAAAAATTTTGTAATATTTTTATCTGTGTTTATAAGAACTAAAGCCTCTTACTTTAAGTTCCTGCGAAGGCAGGTATAGCTCCGCCATTGTGGAGGTTTTCAATTCTGCATCAAAAGCTGTGCCTTCCTTGGGAATTGCAGCGAGGGCTGAGCCATTATTATTACACAGACTTCTTAGCTCCTTCACGCGAGGTCGAGCCCGGCCCTTCAGTATGATATAAAGTCCATCATCACCAATCACTGAAATAAATTGAAACCAAATACAGATCTAAGGCATCAGTTAAACATGGAGTACCTCTAGCAAATTCCTTCTAGCCCAGAGTATCACAATAACATCAATGCAACACTTAGTTACTCACAGCCAAATGAAAGGAATAACAGATGCGTGTTTGATTTATTATGTTTTTATTTAGTTTCTAACATTTTTATTTTAATTAACATATGATTACATCATTACCCTTTCCTTTTTAAACCACATTCCATAGTAACACATCTTCTCTGGTAACTATTAGATTTTAATAGAAAGAACAAGCTAACATATCATAACTAATAGATACAGACTATTAAGAGAAAAATAGGAATAGGAAAACCTTTAATCTTTATTCACTCTCACCAAAAATTTGCCACTTTCCTGTTTCAAATAGCAAGACATGTATATTAGTAATTTCATTAACAGTCACTCTAGACAGATAGTGGGCAAGCTCAGGAAATATTTTGAAGGGGCTAATTGAATTGTACAGAACTGGTCCTAGTCCACTTGTCACCACAACCTGTCATCCTACATAATTCTTGAAGCTCAATTTTGTACCTGAATACTAACAGGGTACTCTATTGAGGTACCCTGTTAGTACTCTAATACAATTCAAAATCACTTTGAGGTCTTAAAAAGCATCAGCTTTGCTAGGCCACAGAGAAGGACGATGTAGCCAGCCAGTCCTGATGAGACCTGATAAGCAAGGGTCAGATGGAAGGGGAGGAGGACCTCCCCTATCAGTGGACTGGGGGAGGGGCACGGGAGGAAATGAGAGATGGAGGGTGTGATTGGGAGTGAATGAGGGAGAGGGCTAAAGCTGGCATACAAAGTGAATAAACTGTAATTAATATACAAAATAAAGATATTAAAAAAGCATGTTCTTTCGGGTATAGAAAGTGGGTGGTATCTTTTCCCATTTCATGATTGTTTGCATCATGTTGTGAATGGAGAATGTCATTAAAGTGCTTTGAGATCATTTCCTACATGAGCAGAAACTTTGCAAACTGATATTCAGAGGCAACTGTATGCTTTATACCACTTCAAAACCATCAATTGCTCATATTCTTTGCATTTTTCTATAACTTGAGTATTTATTAACTTCCCCAATTATTACTCTCCAAGAACCATAAGAAAGTAATTTTAATGCATTTTAAGCAAATATTAGTTTTGAATGAATGTCTAAGATTAAAATGGTTTGCATTCTGGGCTGTACGTGATCAGCCACTAAATAATATATGTAGTGAAATAACTGAAGAAAAAATGTATTAGTTAGGTAATCTGTGACTGATTGCTTAGGGTAAAGCAAGGAGTAAAGCAAATCAGTAGACATGCAAACATACATGTTCAGACTTTGGACAGACTAAACAGGTATTGCTTAGCTCACATTAAAAGCAGTTAGGAAGATGTGTCCAGTATGAAAGCTGATGTAAGGCCACTACTTTCTCTGTGTAAACTTGCCTTTTTCCCATGCCTAAGAAAGCTGTAATTCTACTGGATGTGATACAAGCAATGTTAAAAATACAACTTGAAACATGCCCTTCACAAGTGTATTCACACAATATCATCTGATTAATAAAATATTGGGAAACTTTGTTTCCAAGTGTTCACACCCACACTTCATGGTGCTAACAATGTTGACATGATGCTGCTGCCAAGACAAACATCTTCAAACCAAAATAAAAAGGTGGGAAAATTAGAAGGTGCTGACATTTTCTAAGTATTTATTTATTTATTTATTTATTTATTTATTTTTATTTTATTATTTTTTTTATCAGTTACATTTTATTAACTCTGTATCCCAGCCGTGTCCCGATCCCTCATTCCCTCCCAGTCCCTCCCTCCCTCCCTCATCTCCACCCTGCCCCTTTCCAAGTCCACTGATGGGGGGACGTCCTCCCCATTCATCTGATCCTGTTTTATCAGGTATCTTCAGGACTGGCTGCAAAGCCCTCCTCTGTGGCCTAACAGGACTGCTCCTCCCTTCGGGGGTGGGGAGACCAAAGAGCCAGTCATTGAGTTCCTGTTTAAGAAAAAAAAAACTTGTTAGTCATGAATGGAATTGGTTGTATAATGTGGAGGTCATTTTTCTTGGAAAGGTTTTCTCTGGTTCATCTTTGGAACTTTGCTTTGCCCATGGTATCAAAAGGTTTCCTGTCCCAATTCTGGGCTTACCTGTATTTGATCTAGGTGTCACCTAGAATTCACCTTTTAAAAATTGCATTAGTCCCATGTGTTTCTCAATAAACCTCAGTCCTAGAGAAAAAAAAAAGAAAAAAAAAAAGAAATAGTCCTTGTTTCCCTCAATTTGGGAAACCAATTGGTTACTGAGCTACCACAGGCTACATCTGAGTGGAGGTTTTAGGTTATATCCATACATGGTCCTTGGTTGAATGTCAGTCTCAGAAAAGACCCTGTGCCCAGATATATTTGGTCCTTGTGGAGCTCCTATCCTTTCCCCATCAGACTAACTCCCCTTCTTTCTTATGATTCCCTGTACTCTGCCAAAGGTTTGGTCATGAGTCTTTGCTTTGAAAACACTGCTAGTTAGAGTCTTTCAGATGCGCTCAGTAGACTCCTGTCATACGTTCAATGCACATCCCATCTGTCTTTCTAACCGAGGATTGATCATCTTACCCCATGTCCGCTCAATTGATTATCTTTTTTAGGTGTATAGATTTCATTATGTTTATCATATCTTATAGGTCTATATAAGTGAGTATATCCCATGTTTGTCTTTCTCCTTCTGGGATATTTCACTCAGAATGATCTTTTCTAGATCCCACCATTTGCCTGCAAATTTCATGATTTCCTCCTTTTTGATTGCTGAGTCGTATTCCATTGTGTAAAAATACCACAATTTCTGTACCCATTCCACCGTTGATGGACATCTGGGTTGTTTCCAGGTTCTGGCTATTACAAATAAATCTGCTATAAACATGGTTGAGCAAGTATCCCTTTTGTGTACTTGAACGAACTTTGGGTATATACCTAGCAGTGGTATAGCTGGGTCTTGAGGAAGCACTATTCCTATTTGTCTTAGAAAGCGCCAGATAGCTTTCCAGAGTGGTTGTACCAGTTTACATTCCCACCAGCAGTGGAGGAGGGTTCCTCTTTCTCCACAACCTCTCCAGCATGTGTTATTGCTTGAGTTTTTCATCTTGGCCATTCTGATGGGTGTAAGGTGATATCTCAGGGTCGTTTTGATTTGCATTTCCCTGATGGCTAATGAGGATGAGCATTTCTTTAAGTGTTTTTCTGCCATTCGATATTCCTCTGTCGAGAATTCTCTGTTTAGCTCTGTTCCCCATTTTTTAATTGGATTACTTGGTTTTGCTGCTTTTCAGCTTCTTTAGTTCTTTGTATATACTGGATATTAGTCCTCTGTCAGATAAAGGGTTAGTGAAGATTCTTTCCCAATCTGTAGGCAGTCGTTTTGTTTTGATGATGGTATCCTTTGCTTTACAGAAGCTTTTCAGTTTCATGAAGTCCCATTTATTGATTGTTGCTCTTAGAGCCTGTGCTGTTGGTGTTCTGTTCAGGAAGTTGTCTCCTGTGCCAATGAGTTCTAGGCTGTTCCCCACTTTTTTTTTTCCAATTGATTTAGGGTATCTGGTTTTATATTGAGGTCCTTGATCCACTTTGACTTTAGTTTTGTGCAGGGTGATAATTCTAAGTATTTTTTTTCTGGTGTCTTAGTAAGCTATAACATCCTTAAAAATGTCCTGTAATTCTCTATTATAGAAGCTGAATCTTGTGTATATATATAATATGTATATATATACACACATATATATGTAATATGCATATTATATATGTATATATGTACATATATATGTATATATATATTATCCTTGAATCATATGTTTGCAGTATAAGTAGTTAAATTGTAAAGGGGATAACCCATGTGTAAGTGCAGGACAATTTTAACCCAGGAACATGGCTGCTCTGGCAAAGGATTATATCCAAAGACCTTCTACATCTATGTAATCTGGATGAAATACTGACATGCCCTTAGCATACACCTTTAAACCCTGATGGTGACGATAAGGTTACTGTGCAGAAGGGAGCACCCAAGTTTGAAAGCAACCTCTATGTGAAGGGCAAAGTGATGAATCAGAGAAAGATTTGACAGAATGAGTCAGAGGTAGGATACACTCAACTTTGAGGAGAACACCACAGGAAAGAGAAGCTACTTAAGAGTAGCAATGGGAGAAAGGAGACATGATTTTACTGAGAGAAGAAGAGGTGTTGTGTTGTGTTGTGTTGTGTTATGTTGTGTAAAACTGGGACACTTTTACAGAGATAGGATGGAGAGAGAACAAGCTAGACACAGAAGAAGACTGAATGAGCCAGAGAGTGAGAAGGAGCCAGTAGACATTATTGCCAGAGTTAGTTTGAGGGCAAGCAGAGCAATTCAGTCAGAAGCCGAGAGAAGCAAGTTTGAATCATTCAGTTTGGAGAGGTGTTTGGCTGGAGCAGCTAAGTTGAACGAGCCACCTAGAGTTCAGAAAGAGCTAGAGGGGGGAGTTTATTCAGCCATGATTCTCAGGGGCTTAAACATTTTAAGCCTAGGTCAGCAGATGGAGGCTGGAAGCTGAAGACTTCAAGGTTTGGGTTAAAGAAGATAGATTGTACAAAGCTAGAAGTTTCCAGGCCTAGGCCTAGGGAACCCTGGAATAGATAAAGAAATGTTCTGGGCTCAGCCCAACCCATGTATTTGCACAGCTTGTACATAGCTCTCATCTGAGGAAAAAAACATTTACATATAAGACTTTAAATTTCAATACCTATATTTAGAGAAGGTTGTGTCTATGAAAGGAATAGCTATAGAAAACTCAGGAATTTAAACCAGAAATGCAATGATCTTGGTTTGGAAGTCCCTGCATTTTTATTTTACACTGTATATCCCAGCTGTAGACCCCTCTACCCTCCCCTCCCAATCCTAACTTCCCTCCCTCTTCTCCTCCAAGCCCCTCCCCTCCCCCCAGTTCACTGATAGGAGAGGTCCTCCTCTGCTTCCATCTGTCCCTAGCCTTTCAGGTCTCATCAGGACTGGCTGCATCTTCTTCCTCTGCGCTCTCGTAAGGCTGCTCCCCCCTCAGGAGGAGGTGATCAGAGAGCCATCCACTGAGTTTTTGTCAGAGACGGCCCTTTTTCCCATTATTAGGGACCCCACTCAGAGTCTGAGCTGTCACGGGCTACATTTGTGCATGGGTTCTAGGTTGTCTCCATTAATGGTCCTTGGTTGGACTATCAGTCTCAAAAAAGACTCCTGTGCCCAGAATTTTTGTTTCTGTTGCTCTCCTTGAGGAGCCCCAGTCCCCTCCAGGTCTTTCTATCTCGCCCTTCTTTCATAAGATTCCCTGCACTCTGCCCAAAGTTTGGCTATGAGTCTTAGCATCTAATTTAATATCCTTCTGGGTAGAGTCTTTCAGAGGCCCTCTGTGCTAGGCTTCTGCTGGAGAGAATGTGGAGAAAGGAGAACCCTTCTCCATTGCTGGTGAGAATGTAAACTTGTACAACCACTTTGGAAATCAATCTGGCGCTTTCTCAGACAATTAGGAATAGTGCTACCTCAAGATCCAGCTATACCACTCCTAGGCATATATCCAAAAGATACTCAAGTATAACATAAAGACATTTGCTCAACCATGTTCATAGAAGCTTTATTTGTAATAGCCAGAATCTGGAAATAACCCAGATGTCTCTCAACTGAGGAATGGATACAGAAATCGTGGTACATTTACACAATGGAATACTATACAGCAATTAAAAACAAGGAAATCATGAAATTTGTAGACAAATGGTGGGAACTAGAAAAGATTATCCTGAGTGAGGTATCCCAGAAGCAGAAAGACACACATAGTATATACTCACGTATATGTGGATATTAGATATATAATATAATATAATATAATATAATATAAACAAATAAAATCTGTACTCATGAAGAAGCCAAGCAAGAAGGAGGACCCTGGGTAAGATGCTCAATCCTCATTCAGAAAGGCAAATGGGATAGAGGAAGAAAAGAAGGAGCAAGTCTCTACTTAAATAAGCCAGATGTGATAATAAAATATTATCATGTGGTTATGTGTTAATTTCTTCTGTAACAATTCACATCAGTATGATAAAGCTGTTTCATAGTAATATCCCTTATAATTCATCGAACATCAGTAGCCATTGTACATGGTCTAATTAGGACATGACTGTCACACTAGGCATTGAAATCATAAGCAGCACAGTCCAAATTAAATATGGTCAACTTGGGGATGATGGTAACTTCACTGATCTCAAGAAAATATTCCTTGTTCTTCTGGGTTTGCCAGTGACAGAAACTTCTGTATATAATCTCTGTTTAGGTGAGTTTCTGTTTTGTGCAGGGTGATAAAGATAGATAGATAGATAGATAGATAGATAGATAGATAGATAGATAGATATACCCACACATCCACACACACACACACACACACACACACACACACACACACACATATATATATATATATATATATATATATATATATATATATATGGGTCTAATTGCAATTTTCTACATGGACATCCAGTTAGACCAGCATCTTTTGTTCAAGATGTTATCTTTTTCCATTGTATGATTTTGACATCTTTGTCAAAAATCGGGTGATCATAGGTGTGTGGGTTTATTTCTGGGTCTTAGATTCCATTGATCCAACAATCTTTTTCTACCCGTCTTACACCCATCATGATGGCTAAGATCAAAAAAGCAAGTGACAGTACATTTTGGAGAGGATGTGGAGAAAGGGAAACAGTTTTCCATTGCTGGTGGAAGTACAAACTTGTAAAACAGCTTTGGAAATCAATCTGGCGCCTTCTCAGAAAACTGGGAATGGTGCTACCTCATGACCCAGCCATACCACTTCTGGGTATATGCCTGAAAGATGCTACACCGCAACAAGGACATTTGCTCAGCCATGTTTATAGCAGCTTTGTTCGTAATAGCCAGAATCTGGAAACAACCCAGATGCCCCTCAACCAAAGAATGAATACAGAAATTATGGTACAGTTACACAATGGAATACTACTCAGCTATTAAAGACGAGGAAATCATGGAATTTGCAGGCGAATATATAGAACTAGAGAAGAACATCCTGAGTGAGGTATTCCAGACCCAGAAAGACACACGTGGTATACACTCATCTACCACAGAGATCCTCCGAAAGGCTCTACCCAAAGGAGGATTGAAACCAATGCTGAGACACATACCGAAACTTTAGGCAGAGTGCAGAAAGTCTTATGGAAGAACAAGGAGGTGGGGATAGAGGAACATGGAGGGGACAGGAGCCCCACAAGGAGACCAACAAAGCTAAAGGCTCTGAGCCCAAGGGGTTCTGCAGAGATTGATGCACCAAGGAGAGGACCTCGACCCCTTGCACAGAGCCCGTTCTATTGGAGCTGAATCACTGATAGGAAAATGAGTGAAAGTTTTCATAGAGAAAAATGAAACAAAGGGAGAAGCTTTTGGGAAACACTTTAGTAAAATGGGGGCAGAAGTCACAAAATAAAGAATGAATGCAATTTTCATAGATGTCGAGGCAATCCTTCTTCACGAAAGGACTTTCTAATTAAAGCATCCCTCTCTTGAGGTATCTGGATAAGAATAATGTTAATAAAAATTATGTTAAGACAAATTACAAGGATTACAATATTTAAATCTGATCCTTCCTATCCAAGTTTGTAACAGAGGGAAAACATTAAAAAAGAAAATTTAAAAATTGATATTTTTCATATAATCTATGAAATAGATTTCATAATCTGTGACTATGGAGTTTCCTTTTTGACTGACTGCAAAAGTTTAATAGAAAACTGGATTTAGTGTTTTGAAAATCAGTCTCTTCTTGGGCTGGTAAAATTTCACCTGGTGCTTTCTACAGACTCTGAAGCAAGCAACAGTTCATAGGAGGTCCTGGTGTTCTGAAAGCTAGCATCAAAATGCTACAGTTAGTGTCGTGCTGTTGTGTAAGTACCTGTTTCAGAAGCATTTTTAATTTACTATATTTTTCAGTGATGATGGGCTATTGGGACACAAACCATTTAGCTTGAGGAATAGTTTCATTTAGTTACAATTAAATTAGTTGCATATTTATGAATATTACATAAAAACAATTTGTTATTTATTCATTTTGAATACATACATAACAGATTTAAACCCACAAGTCTTTTTTATTAGAATTCCTTGCACAATTGGGCACACTCATTATTCAAAAACGTTTGCTTATTTATTTTGTAAGTATGTATACATGTGAGGGTTATTAATTTGTTAGTAAAAAACTGTATTCAGTCATTCAGCCTCTCTGGCGAAGAGAGGTTTATTATATGAGCTTAGATGAACAAAAAATTTTAAGAATTTAACATTTTTCTTCATCCCTGCTTCTTTTGTCTTGGTGTAAATTTTATTTCTTAGGATAAGAACAAAGACACTACAGAAACTTCAGAAGCTATGTGTGGGATTTCATAGAAGTAACACGTTAGCTAAGTTTTACAACAGATTAGTGTAAAAGAAACTTTTATGTTCCCATTTCAATTGTTGTCTTCGAGGCTTACTGCCTCCTTCTGCTAACCTAGGCCTAGTCCTGGAAGCTTCTAAGCTTTGACAAAATCTGACCTAGGTGTAAACTTTTTAAGCCTCTGATTTACTGCTTAATGAGCTTACCCTTTCTTGTTCTTACTGAGCTCTGGGCTGGCTTCAACTCCATGGTTCTGGCTCAAACTTTTTTCACAGCGGACTTATTTAATCTGGCTTTCCTTCTGGCCTCTGAATTGCTCTGCTTGGCCTCAAACTAACTCCAGCAGTCTTTTCTATTCTTCTGGATTCTTCTCATTCTCTGGCTCATTCTGTCTTCTCCTGTGTTTAGCTTGTTCTCTCATTCAACCTCTCTCTGTAAAACTTCCAACCAAGGACAATTCATGGATAGGACCTAAAACCCTGGCTCAGAGGTAGCCCATAGACTCAGTCTCCAAGTGGGTTCCCTAATAATGGGAATAGGAGTTTTCTCTGGCATGAACTCAGTGGCAGGCTCTCTGATCACCTCCACCTGGGGGGTGCAGCTTTGTAAGACCACAGAGGAAGACAATGCAGCCAGTCCTGATGAGACCTGATATGCTAGGGTCAAATAGAAGAGGAGGAGGACCTCTCCTATCAGTGGACTATGGGAGGGGCAGAGGGGGAGAAGAGGGAGGGAGGGCAGGATTGAGAGGAGATGAGGGAGGGGGCCACATCTGGGATACAAATTGAATAAATCATAATAAGTGATAATTTAATCAACCTAAAAAAAACTTTCCTGGTAAAACTGCCTTCTCTCTCTCTCTTTCTTTCTCTCCATTGCCCATTAAGCAGCTTCCCTTTTTTCTCTCTTCTCTTGAGAGTTGGTCATATCCTATTCTGTCAAATCTTTCTGTGAGTCATCACAATTTCTGCCACTCAATTAGCCATCATTTTAAAATATGATCATTTTAAAATACTTCTATAAACTATCTTTACCTTCATTGTTTGGGATTAAAGGCATGTGCCATAATGGACCCAAGCTTTTCTTTACCTGAAGCTTGCTCTCTACCAGGCTGGCCTTGAATTCAGATCTGCTTGCCTTTGCCTCCTGGATTAAAGGTGTGTTTGTATTCTAGTGTGATCAGACAGACCTAGAAGGTCTTTGAATATGATCTTTTGCCAGAGCAGCCATGTTTTAAATTAAAATTCTTCAGGAGGTTAGGGAACTGTGCAGTGAAGATGAGATGTGCATTTGAATCATATTTAATCACCCTTCAATTTTTGTGGTAGTCATCGATTACATGATTTGTTTTTGGAAAGTCTGGACACAACACAATGGCTCAGTTTGTTTATGTGTCTGCACATCTGGCTAAGGTTCTATTAGGTCAAGTTCACCTGGTCAGACAAATCCCCATAGTAGAGTCTCAAAATGACAATCTAGTTTTCCCAGAAATCACTCCACCAAGTGGTAAAGTATTAGATGTCCCAAAGCCAGTCTTTCACATTGTTGACAATTCTGGGAGCTTCAACAGCTGAGCAAGCCACAGCCACAGGGAACTACATGGAGGACATGACACAACTTTGAGATCTAAAGGATGCTATGGACCACTGTTTTTAGTCTTTTAGTTTTTATTAATAGTCAAAGTATTTTAATTTCTACATAGTGCAAATTATTCAATTGTTTGTCACTTATAAATGACAAAGACAGACTTAACCTATTGTCAATAAAAATTAATTGGTAATTTAATAGTTTAACAGTTTTTACTTCCTCTATTTAGTCTTTGATACATTTTGGGCAATCAATTGTACAAACATTATTATTTGTTGTATGAATACAGTTGACCAAGCCACATGCCATTGGACTGTATTAAAAATATAACCTAAGAATAAATCATTGAATTAAGTTATTACTTATGGCCTTTATCTTATTATAGTGAGCGACATAGCTGTCGTTACACTGATAGTGCACTGCTTTGATGCCATGCATATTTGCAATAATTTCTGAAATCAATATATTTGGGCCCCTTTTATTTTGTTTTTATTTCTGTTTTCCAATATATTTGAAGTTTTCTGAATGCTCTAAATTCTGTATGAATTTTAGAAGCAGCTTATCCGTTTGTGTAAAAAGACACCTGGACTTTGTTTGATATGTACATTAACTTAGATATCGCTATATTAAGTCCTTTAAAGTAGAATTATTTGGTGAGTTTCTATTTAGTTAGATATTGAAAGATAGATCTCAAAACTGCTTTGTTGCTTTTAATACTAAGTCTTGCATTTCTTTGGTTAAATTTAGTCCCGGTTAGAACATTCTGCTCTTTGGTTGGTAATAGAACTAAGAGCCTCAACTTTAATTTCAGATTATCCATTGATTTTCTATGAATGCTTTTTCCATTGTGGAACTATTTAAAACATTTTATTACAAATGATTCTCAAATTATGATAGAATTAAAAAATAAATCAGGTCAAAAATGTATTGGACACACCTATCCCACTGTGCATGACAGCCTTACAAGCCAGTACACTGCAGAAACTCTCCAGTCTGATTGACAATACTTTCTCTCTAGTTCTGCAGACCAACATGAAACAGCATCATGAAATCTGCCTATAGTTTGAAGGACCACAGATCAACACCTAATGCATGCAATACACTGACTGCCATCTCCATCCCTTATCTTCAGTAATTTTGAGGCAGTTATTATAAGTAATCTTTAATTATAGGACTATATAGTAAATAATATAAGACAGAATGCTTAAATCCATGATTACTTAGAAACATTTCTATACTTGATTCACTTAAGTCATAATATTGTTTCTTTTTATATATGTATTTTTTTTTTTTTGCTCATAGAAACAAATCTTTAAGAATCTGTATGGATAAAGGTAAATTCAGGAAACTTTCTTAAATAATGCAGCTTAAAAGAACTAATAGACATATAAAAAGACCAGAAGGCACAAACACCTGTCCAGAATTGCACTAGAAAAAGGAGCCTCTGTGGCAGATTGAAGGTCATCAGTCTGGGGACAATGGGCTGCATGTGGGAAGAATAAATCACAGCAGACAGAGCGACACACTCCCAAACAAAGCGAATGGAGAGACGCGGACACCAAGCTAGACTTTTTCCACGAGGCGGATGAACAAAGGGAACTACGAAGTGTGTGTATGGAACGAGCGGACACTTTGAGCGGGAACATCGGAGCTGTTAGAGCTACATGTCTTAAAAATGCCAAGGAATTTGGATAAAGGGAGATGGAAAAAAAAAACAGAGATTTATAAATTTTTAAAGAACTAGAAAATACAAGTTAAAATTTTGTATGTTATAAAATCACGTATGAGTTGGTATTTTATTAAGAACTATGGTAAAGTATTAATATGCTATACAATCAGAATAAATGTTTCTTTCTAATTTTATTTATTTATTCAGTTTATTCACTTTGTATCCTTGCTATAGCACCCTCCCTCATTCAATCCGAATCACACCCGCCTTCTCAATTCTCCTCCCATGCTCCTCCCCAAGTCCACAGATAGGGGAGGTCCTCCTCTCCTTCCATCTGACCCTCATCAGGCCTGGCTGCATTCTCTTTCTCTGTGGCTTGGTAATGCTGCCATACACCTCATGGGGAGGTGATCAAAGAGCCAGCCACTGAGTTCATGTCAGAGACAGGCCCTATTCCCTTTGCTAGGGAACCCACTTGGACACTGAGCTGCCATGGGTTACATCTGTGCAGGGGTTCTACGTTATCTCCATGAATGGTTTGGTTGGAGTATCAGTCTCAGAAAAGGCTCCTGGGCCCAGAATTGTTGCTTCTGTTGCTCCTCTTGTGGAGCTCCTGTCCCCTCCAGCTCTTTCTATCTTCTATTTATTTTGTAAGATTCCATGCACTCTCTCCAAAGTTAGGATATGAGTCAGCATCTGCTTTGCTACCCTGCTGGGTAGAGTCTTCCAGGGCCCTCTGTGGTTGGCTCCTATCTTGTTCCCTGTTTTCTCCCTCTTCGACAATGTCCATTCCTTTTCCTTTTCTGAGTGAAGATTGACCATCTTATCCAGGGTTCTCCTTCTTGTGTAGCTTCTTTAGGTGTACAGATTTTAGTATGTTTATCCAATATTAAATGTCAAATATCCACATATAAGTGAGTATATACCATATGTGTGTCATTCTGCTTCTGGGATACCTCACTCATAATAATTTTTTATAGTTTCCCCCATTTGCCTATAAATTTCATGATTTCCTTGTTTTTAATTGCTGAATAGCATTCCATTCTGTAATATACTACAATTTCTGTATTCATTCCTCCATTGAGGGACATCTGGGTTGTTTTCAGATTCTGGCTATTACGAATAATGCTGCTACAAACATGGTTGAGCAAAAGTCCTTATTGTATACTTGAGCATCTCTTGGATATATGCTCAAGTGGTATAGCTGGATCATGAGGATTATTTCTAATTGTCTGAGAAAGCGCCAGATTGATTTCTAAAGTGGTTGTATAAGTTTACATTCCCACCAGCAATGGAGGAGGTTTCCCCTTTCTCCATATCCTCTCCAGCATGTGTTGTCCCTTGAGTTTTTGATCTTAGCCTTTCTGATGGGTGTAAGGTGAAATTTCAGGGTCATTTTGATTGCATTTCCTTGATGACTAAGGATGTTGAGCATTTCTTTTTTTTTAATTTTTATTTTTATATTAATTAGTTTATTTACTTTTTATCCCAGCTGTAGTCTCTTCCCTCCTTCCCTCCCAGTTCCACCCTCCCTCCCTCATCTCCTCCCTGCCCCTAAGTCCACTGATAGGGGAGGTCCTCCTCCCCTTCCAACTGACCCTAGCTTATCAGGTCTCACCAGGACTGGCTGTAATGTCCTCCTCTGTGGCCTAGCATGGCTACTCCTCCCTCAGGGAGGAAGATCAAAGAACTCAATACTGAGTTCATGTCAGAGACAGTCTCTGTTCCCCTTACTAGGGTACCCACTTGGATGCTGAGCTGCAATGGGCTACTTCTGAGCAGGGGTTCTAAGTTATATCTAAACATGGTCCTTGGTTGGAAACTCAGTCTCAGAAAAGACACCTGTGCCCAAATATATTTGGTCCTTGTGGAGCTCCTGTCCTCTCCAGGTCATACTAAATCCCTCTTCTTTCATATGATTCCCGGCACTCTGCCCAAAGTTTGGTTATGAGTCTCAGTGTCTGCTCTGATACACTGCTTGCTAGGTAGAGTCTTTCAGAGGCCCTCTGCGGTAGGTTCTTGTCCTGTTTCTTGTTTTCTCCTACTTGCAATATCTATCCCATTTGTCTTTCTAAGTGAGGATTGATCATTTTACCCTGGGGTCCTCTTTCTTGTTCATCTCTCTTTTTTTTCCTTCCTCTTTCCTTTTTTTATTACTTTTTATATTAATCACAGTTTATTTACTTTGTATCCCAGCTGCAGCCCCCCTTCCTCATTCCCTCCCAATCCCACCCTCCCTCCATCATCTCCTTCCTGCCCTCTCCAAGTCCACTGATGGGGAGGCCCTCCTCCCCTTTCATCTGATCCTAGTTTATCAGGTCTCTTCAGGGCTGGCTACAATGTCCTCCTCTGTGACCTAGGGTGTACAGATTTTAGTATGTTTATCCTATCTTTCAGGTCTAATATCTACTTATAAGCGAGTATATACTGCAACCATTCTTTTAGTCTGTGTCTGCTTATTTTAGAGTTGAGTCTCTTGATGCTGATAGATAATAGTGACCAATGCATGTTAGTTCTTTTTATTGTGGATTTCGTGGTGTTACTGTGTTTCATTGCTTGTTTTCTTTAAATTTTTTGTTGTGAAGTTATCTATATCCTGTGTTTTCTTGGGTTTAGTTCATTTTGTTGGATTGAAGTTTTCCTTCTAGTATCTTCTGTAGGGCTGGCTTGCTGTGTAGATATTGTTTCTGTTTTTGTTTTGTCATGGAATATTTTGTTTTCTCCATCTATGTTGACTGAAAGCTTTGTTGGGTATAGTAGTCTGGCTTGGCATCTGTGGTGCCTCTTAGTCTACATGACATCTGCCCAGGCACTTCTGACTTTTGTAGTAGCTGTTGAGAAGTCTGGTGAGATTCTGATAGGTCTACTTTATATGTTACTTGGTCTTTTTCCCTTGCTGCTTTTAAAAAAAATATGGAATGCTTCATGAATTTGTGTGTCATTCTTGCGCAGGGGCCATGCTAATCTCTACCTCATTCCAATTTTAGTAAATGTGCTGCCGAAGCAACCACTTCTTTCTACATTTTTATGTAGAAATGTAAAATGTAGAAGCAACCACTTCTACATTTTTATTGTAGAACTTTCTTGCAAAATATAAATACCTAATTAAAGTATATGTGACTCTAAAATTATTGTAGGAATTAGCACATCCACACATGTAGAAGAAATAGAAAATGATTTTGCCTTTACTGCTCTTATATTAGCTTCTTTTAGTTTAATAAATATCTGAGCTATATGACTTTATAATGAAAAAAGGGTACATTTAGGACACAGTATGTTCTAACCAAAGATCACATATCACATTTGTTTGGCTACTGGTGAAGTCATATTTGGAGAATATACTGTGCTATGAGTGACAGTAGGAGTCAATCAAATATCTAACAGAAGCAAAGACAGGAATGTTAATACAGCCATATTTACTATTAGTATCATAATTCCCTACGCCTGAAGAGAAGGCAACCTTACTAGACCACAGAGGAAGACAATGCAGCCAGTCCTGGTGAGACCTGATAGGCAGGATCAGATGGAAGGGAAGGAGGACCTCGCCAATCAGGGGACTGGGGATGGGCATAGGAGGAGGAGAGGGAGGGATGGTTGGATTGGGAGGGGATGACAGAGAGGGCTACAGTTGGGATAGAATGTGAATAAAGTGTAATAAATAAAAATAAATTTAAAAAAGAACCCAGTGAATGGCATACATATTACCTTATAGCCAAATCACTGAAAAGAATCATCCATAAAGACCCACTCCAAAAGGCTCTACCACCTCCCAACACAATTAATTATGCATAGGTAGACAAGCCTTCAATCATAGTAGATTGCTGGGGAACATTTAAGTGCATGTATACTTAAAATGTCATTCTGGACCCACATGTAGTTTTAAATATAAATACATATATTTTAAAATTTTATTTATTAGTTAGGAGCCTGCCACAGAGGGCCTCCAAAAGGCTCTGCCCTGCAGTCTATCAAAGCAGATGCTGAGACTTATGGCCAACTGCTGGGCAGAGTGCGTGGAATTTTATGAAAGAAGTGGGAAATAGTAAGATCTGGAGAGGACAGGAGCTCCACAAGGAGAGGAACAGAACTCAAAAAATCTGAGTGCAGGCGTCTTTCCTGAGACTCATACTTCAACCAAGTACCATGCATGGAGATAACCTAGAACCCCTGCACAGATGTAGCCCATGGCAGTTCAGTGTCCAAGTAAGTTCCATAGTAATGGGATCAGGGACTGTCTCTGACATGAACTGATTGGACTGATCATTGATCACCTCACCCTAATGGGGGGGGGGAGCCGTACCAAGCCACAGAGGAAGACAATGCAGCTACTCCTGATGAGATCTGATAGACTAGGATCAGAAGAAACGAGAGGAAGACTTCCCCTATCCGTGGACTTGGGGAGGGACATGCATGGAGAAGGGGGAGGGAAGGTGACATTGGGAGGGGAGGAGGGAAGGGTTTAAGGGGGGATACAAAGTGAATAAAGTGTAATTAATAAAAATTAAAATAAAAAATGTTAAATTAAAAAGAATTTGTTCACTTTATATCCCAGTTGTAGCCTGCTCCCTCGTCTCCTCCTGGTCCCAACCTCCCTCGATCTCTCCCGCCACCCCATTCCCCTAGTCCATTGAAATGGGGAGTCCTCCTCCTCAACCTTCTGACCTAGCCTATCAAGTTTCATCAGGTCTTGCCTGGAAATAACTTGCTGGGGGAGAGTGATTAAAGAACGGGCAACAGAGTCAACAGAGCCCATGTCACAGACAGCCCTTGCTCCACTTTTATAGATATTTGTAAGTTTCTACTGTCGTGCTTTTACTCACTACCTTTTATGTGTAAGTACACATACCTATAAGCATATACATGTAAGTATATATACACAGAAGGTGGTAAAACTGTATATATATATATATATAAACTGTATATACATATATATACATACATATATATATATAGAGAGAGAGAGAGAGAAAGGCGTTCATGTACATATAAATGCATTCAGTACATACAATTCCATTAAACTGATGATAGCCAACATTTCATTGAAGGAAATTTAGGTTGTACCATAACATTTTACCATTAGAAATATAATTTCAGAACTTATAAAACAAAGCAGTTCTTAATTACTATCCTCAAGCTAATAAGAAAGCAATAGTGAACATTTGTTCTCTTTTGTTCCCCTTTGAAATAATTTTAATCAGGGCAAAACTCCTTTGATTTATTTTCCATCACTCAACTCTGATTAAATGGAGCCAATAATGACAGAAAACCATTTGGAAAAACCGTCAAAATATATAAATATTTTCAAAAATCACAAGTCTACAAGATTTCAATTCAGTTTTAAATGTCAGGTTCCTGACCAACTGCTTTCCACAAACAATGGCAAACACAGAGTGCAAGTTCAAAATTGGGCTAAAGTATGTTAAAAATTTCATTTATAAGAAGGATTCCTTTGCATGATATGTTAATGATTTGGGTATTCTCACCTGTAAACAATAATGACAATAATCATCATCATCATAATTTTATTTCTGTAAGGAATGAAAAAGAAATTTTCTTGACACACAAAAAAAATATGTCTTGATTGCCTTCTCTTCAAAGGTTCATGTGCATGAATTTATATTGAAGTAGCTCCTATAAGATAAGCATTATGTCTAATTATTCCTTTCCCTGTATTTAGGGTAGTATCTACCCTAACGGTAGGCAAGCACTCTAACCAATTTTGAAAGGCAGCTGGGGATTGCTTCTAAATTTGTACCATACATTGCTGTATGATTGTAAATCTAATTTAGGCACAATCCCGGACATGATGAACCAGAAGTCCAGGGAATTAAACCATTTTGTTTCAGGGGGTAATACGACTAATTTGGATATACTCAAAGTACACAAGCATATGTGTGGTGGTTTGACTAGGAATGACCACCTTAGACTCATGAGTTTGAACACTTGGTCTATAGGGAATGACATTATTAAGAGGTGTGGCCTTGTTGAAGTAGGTGTGGCCTGATTGGAGGAAGCATGCCACTATGAATTTGGGCTTTGAGGATCATATACTCAAGTTAGGCCTAGGAAGACAGTCTCCTTCTGCTACCTGTAGATAAATATGTTCAGCTCTCAGCTCCTTCTATAGCACCATGTTGGCCTGCACACTGCCATGTTTCCCGCCATGATGATAGTGGACTAAAGCTCTGAAATGTAAGCCAGCCCCAATTAAATATTTTCCTTCATAAGAGTTGCTGTGTTCCGTGGTCTATCCTGTTTGCCTTTCTGAATGAGGATTGAGCATCTTGCCCAGGGTCCTCCTTGCTTAGCTTCTTTAGGTATACAGATTTTAGTATGATTATCCTATATTATATGTCTAATATCCACTTATATGAGAGTATATACCATGTATGTCTTTCTGCTTCTGGAATACCTGGATCAGCATGATCATTTCTAGTTCCCATTGGAGAAATTTCAGAATATGGAGAAAACAGGGAACAGGACAGGAGCCTACCACAGAGGGCCTCTGAAAGACTCTGCCCAGCAGGGTATTAAAGCAGATGCTGAGACTCATAGCCAAAATTTGGGCAGAGAGCAGGGAATCTTATAAAAGAAGAGGGATATAGAAAGACCTCAAGGGGACTGGAGCTCTACAAGGAGAACAACAGAACCAAAATATCTGGGCACAGGGATCTTTTCTGAGACTGATACTCCAACTAAGGCTCATGCATGGAGATAACCTAGAACACCTGCATAGATATAGCCCATGGCAGCTCAGTCTTCAAGTAGATTTCCTAGTAAGGGGAACAGGCGCTGTCTATGACATGAATTCAGTGGCTGGCTCTTTGATCACCTCCCCTTGATTGTGGATCAGCCTTATCAGGCAAAAGAGGAAGATAATGCAGCCAGTTCTGATGAGACCCGATAGTTTTGGATGAAAGGGAAGGGGAGGAGGACCTCCCCTATTAGAGGACTGAGAAAGGGGCCTGGGAGGAGAAGAGGGAGAGAGGGTGGGATTGAGAGGGGATGAGAGATGAGACTACAGCTGGGATACAAAGTGAATAAATTGTAATAAATTAAAAAAATTAAAAATGAGTTGCTGTGGTCATGGTGTCTCTTTACAGCAATAGAACCCTAACTAAGACAATGTGCTATAAATTTTACTAAAGTGTGAGATGTTATTCAAATAACATTCCCTGAAAGTAGATTGTCTTTAAACAGTATATTTAGCATATCAAGTAAAATTATCAACATTTAAAAAAGCCAAGTTGACATACATATAAGCATTTCATTCTACCAGATTCCCCACATTAGTCACATACCTAAGCTATCTTTGATCCAGATTTGAGAAAAGATTTTCTTACTCAGAATTTTCAGATGCTTACTGCTGAGTTGAGAGGCTACCTCTGGAATTTTCTTCAGCATCTTGAACACAATGCTGTGTTCATGAGCTGTTCTGTGAGTTGGCCTTAGAAAAGAATGAAAGAGAGATTATAAATTCAGAGACCAAAGCAAAATAAAAACAAAACAAAAACAAAAAATACAAAGCTAATGTATTAGAAGAATTAAAATTTCCAATTTTTAATTTATTTTCATTTGTACTTTGTTTCAAAAGAACTACAACAAAACTACATTTGACTTTTGAATAAACTTTCAACGTTTACTCTCTTTCCAATAATAACTGGCTTCATGATGACTTAAACTTCAATAGAAACTAAATTACAATTAGATACTGGATAATTTTTTACACAAAAGGATGACCATTTTAGGTATTAACTAAAGAAGACTTTTTAGGAGTTCTCTGGTAGAACTTTTGGGGTCACTATCATATCATCTGCAAATAGTGATACTTTTACTTCCTCCTTGCTGATTTATATCCCCTTTATCTCCTTTAGTTGTCTTATTGCCCTATCTAGGACTTCCAATATTATGTGGAAGAGTTACAGAGAGAGTGGGGAGCCTTGCCTTATCTCTGATTTCAAAGGATTGATTTAAGTTTCTTTTCATTTAGTTTGATGTTGGCTATAGGCTTGCTGTATATTGTCTTTACTATGTTTACATATGTGCCTTGTATCTCTGATCTCTCCAAAACGTAAAACGTGAATGGGTATTAGATTTTGTCAAATGCTCTTTCAGCATTTGAAGAGATGATCCTGTGGTTTTTGCACTCCTACAGCTGAAAAAGTCCTTCAACAAAGAGGCTGGATACAAAATTAACAACAACAACAAAAAAAAAAAAAAGTAGCCTTCCTGTATACAAAAGACAAAAGGGGGAGAGATCCAAAATAGCCACAGTTTCTGACCAGCAGCACAGCAGGGACAGCACAGTGACAGAACTGTGGGCCCTAAAACATGAGAGATTGTGTTTCACAGGTGAGAGGAAACCCCATGGTGTGGGAATCAGTCTGGTTCAGGTCACCCAGCTAAACCACAGAAGAGTTCTCAGATCCAGTGGGTACTTGGTCGCCAACCCAGAGTCACATGTCTGTGTGCTCTGATCACTGTCCCAGACTGAATTGTGGGTACCACAACACCAGAGCCTGAGTTTCTCTGTTGGGAAGAAACCCATTAATGAGGGAAACAGCAGGTCCACTCTCTAGATCACTCAGCCAACCCTCCTCCCCCATCCCGAAAAGTTTCTGGGCTAAGTTCCCAGGTTCTTGGAGGTGCCAGGCACCCAATCTACAGTGAAGCAGAGTCACTCTTCCTGCGTGCTCAATTTGTCATCCCAGAAGGAACTGGGGACACTAAAACACCACAGACTGGGTCTTCCTGTTGGGAGGAAACCCCACCATAGGGAAAACATCAGCTCTAACCTCAGGACCCGAAACTCCAGAAAAGTTTCTGGGTTCCCGCAGGCTCCAGGCTCTAGCCTCTTTCTGCATGCATGAGCACTGTGCTCACATCCCACTGATTACCACGAGGCTACTGGGACACACAGCTCCAACCTCAGACCTATAGAAGCCTCAGAGCCACTGGATCAGCCCCCAGATACTGCTCCAAGGTGCAATCAGATATCCTGAGCTAAACTGACAAAACCGCTGGACTCCCTGGTTCTTCAAGAAGGCTATGCCTAGCAAACACAGAGTAAGAGCAGCAGCACCTCACTAAATTCAGAGCAAGAAACCCAGGAGCAGGACAGTTATCTCCAGGACTTCTCCTTGTGAAAGGAGAGCAGTTACCACACAGGTTTATATGCCTGTGGCAATTCCTGAGACACACCGTCATTCAGTTGACCATACCCAAAAAGCTGAGGAGGTCTCCTTCAGAACCCTGCTAATGGGATTCTCCCCACCCCAGGATTCCAGAATGCACCAGAAATTAACAGCCAACACCTGAGACAGCCAGATGGGTAGAGGCCAGCGTAAAAGCACGACCAACAAAAGCCAAAGTAATATGGCATCCCCAGAACCCAGTTATCTAGGGGAAAGTAACCCTGGACACCCTAACATAAGTGAAATTTAAGAAGATGACTTTACATCTATGCTTATGAAGAGGATAATGGAGAAAACAAAATAAAATACATAAAGAATTAGAGGAAGATAACATCAAACAGATTATAGCCATCCTTAAAGAAATACTGGAAAATGCAGCCAAACTGTTTGTGGCTTTCAGAGAGGAAATGATTAAATCACTGAAAGAAATAAAAGAAACAGGAATGTTCAGAAAACAGGTGAAGGAAGTGAAGGAAAAACAGGAAAATACAGTCAGACAGGTGAAGGAAATCAACAAAACAGTTCAAGATCTGAAGATAGAATTGGAAAAATTAAAGAAAACACAAACAGAGGAAATCATGGAGAGGAAGAACTTAGGAAAGAAAACAGAAACTACAGAGGTTAACATAACCAACAGACTACAAGAGATGAAAGAACGAATCTCAGGTGTGGAAGATACAGTGGAAGAAATTGATGTAGCCATCAAAGTAAACAATAAATCTAAAAAATTCCTGATACAAACCATCCAAGAAATCCAAGACAACATGAAAAGAAAACAAAACAAAACAACAACAACAAAAAAAAAAACCTAAGAATAATAGGAATAGAGGAAAAAGAAGATTCCCTCCTCCAAGGCCCAGAAATTATTTTCAACAAAATCATTAAAGAAAATTTCCCCAACTTAAAGGAGATGCCTATAAGCATACAAGAGGCCTACAGAACACTTCATAAATTAGACCAGAAAAGAAAATCCTCCCGCCACACAATAATCAAAATGGTAAGTATACCGAACAAAGAAAAAAATATTAAAAGCTGCAAGGGAAAAAGGCCAAATAACATATAATGGCAAAGCCATCAGACTCACACCTGACTTCTCAACAGAGACTATGAAAGCCAGAAGGGACTGAACTGATATCAAGCAGACCCTAAGAGAACATAGATGTCAGCTTAGGCTACTGTACCCAGTAAAATTCTCAGTCATTATAGATGGAGAAAACAAGATATTCAATGACAAAAACAAATTTCAATGATAATACAAACAAATCGAGTGTTACAGAAGATACTAGAAGGAAAATACAACCCAAGAAAACTAACTACTTTGAGGAAAACACAGGAAATAAATAACCTAACTACAGCAAAACTAAAAGTAGCCAAGCACACAAACACACTAACACAGCCAACATCAAAATCAAAGGATCTAACAGCCACTGATCATTAATCTCTCTCAACATGAATGGACTCAATTCTCTAATAAAAAGACACAGACTGACAGAATGGATGCGTAAACAAGACCCAGCAATCTGTTACATACAAGAAACACACCTAAGTCACAAAGATAGACATTACCTGAGAGTAAAGGACTGAAAGACGATTTTCCAAGCAAATGGACCCAAGAAGCAAGCAGGAGTAGCCATTTTTATAGCTAATAAAATAGAATTTCAACCAAAATTAATCAAAAGAGATAGAGAAGGACATTTCATACTCATCAAGGAAAATTCCCCCAGGAAGACATCATAACCCTGAATATCTGTGTCCCAAATACAAGGGCACCCACATTTGTAAAAGAAACATTAATAAAACTTAAACTACACATAGATCCCCACACATTAATAGTGGGAGACTTCAACACCCTACTATCAAAAAAGGACAGGTCAACAAAACAGAAATTAAAAAAAAAAGACTCTAACAGGGGTCATGAATCAAATGGACCTAACAGACAGCTACAGAACATTTCACCCAAACAAAAAAGAATTTACCTTCTTCTCAACACCTCATGGAACCTTCTCCAAAATAGACCATATATTTGGTCACAAAGCAAGACTCAACAGATACAAGAAGATGGAAGTAATTCCTTGTACCCTATCTGACCACCATGGAATAAAGCTGGACCTCAACAACTACAGAAATAGCAAAAAGCCTACACACACATGAACAACTCGTTACTCAATGACAGCTGGTTCAGGGAAGAAATAAAGAAAGAAATTAAAATCTTCCTAGAATTCAATGAAAATGAAGGCACAACATACCGAAACTTATGGAATGCAATGAAAGCAGTGCTAAGACCTAAGTTCATAGCACTAAACGCCTTCAAGAAATTCGAAGCATCTCACTCAAGCAACTTAATGGCTCACCTAAAAGCCAGAAGAAGAAGGAGAAGAAGAAGAAGAAGAAGAAGAAGAAGAAGAAGAAGAAACAGACACACAAAATAGGAGTAGATGGCTGGAAATAATCAAACTCAGGGCTGAAATCAATAAATTAGAAACAAACAAAACAATTCAAAGAATCAATGAAACCAAGAGCTGTTTCTTTGAGAAAATCTACAATATAGACATACCCTTAGCCAAACTAACTAAAAAGCAGAGAGAATCTATCCAAATCAACAAAATCAGAAATGAAAAGGGGGACATAACAGGAGACACTGAGGAAATCCAAACATTCATTCAGTCTTAATTCAAAAGCCTGTATGCCTCAAAATTTGAAAATCTAAATGAAATGAACAATTTTCTTGATCGATTTTATTTACCAAAGCTGAATCAAGACCAGGTAAATCAAATACATAGTCCTATATCCCCTAAGGAAATAGAAGAGGTCATCAAAAGTCTCCCATCCAAACAAACAAACAAACAAAAAAAGCCCAGCGCCAGACAGTTTCAGCGCAGAATGCTACCAGACCTTCAAAGAAGAGCTAACTCCAATTCTCTTCAAACTCTTCCACAAAATGGAAACAGAAGAAACACGACCAAACTCATTCTATGAAGCCACAGTCACCTTGGTACTAAACCTCACGAAGACCCAACAAAGAAAGAGAATTTCAGGTCAATTTTCCTTATGAACACTGATGCAAAAATACTCAACAAAATGCTTCCAAACTGAATATAAGAACACATCTACTACAAAGATATCATCTACTACAACCAAGTAGTCTTCATCCCAGGTACGCAGGGCTGGTTCAATAAATGGAAATCCATCAATGTGATCCACCATATAAACAAACTGAAAGAAAAATAAAAGCACATGATAATCTCCTTAAATACTGAAAAACATTTGATAAAATCCAACGCCCATTCATGTTTAAAGTCTTGGAGATATCAGGGATACAGGACACTTACCTAAACATAGTAAAGGCAATATACAGTAAATCTATAGTCAACATCAAACAAAATGGAGAGAAACTTAAATCAGTCCCACTGAATTCAGGGCAAGGCAAGGCTACCCACGCTTTCCAAATCTCTTCAACATAGTTCTTGAAGTTCTTGCTAGAGCAATGAGACAATTAAAGTAGAGTAAGGGGATACAAATTGGAAAGGAAGAAGTCAAGATGATATTATAATAGACATAAGTGACCTGAAAAAATTCTACCAGGGAACTCCTACAGCTGATAAACACCTTCAGCAAAGTGGCTGGATACAAAATTAACTCAAGAAAAGCAGTAGCCCTCCTGTATACAAAAGATGAAAGGGCTGAGAAAAAAATTAGGGAAACAACACCCTTCACAATAGCCACAAAAGATATAAAGTACTTTTGTGTGACTCTAACCAAGTAAGTCAAAGACTTGTATGAAAAAAAATTTCCAGTCTGTGAAGAAAGAAATAGAAGACAATATCAGAAAATGGAAAGATCTCCCATGCTCATGGCTTTGCAGGATTAACATAGTAAAAATCAGAGTCTTTCAGAGGCCCTCTGTGGTAGGTTCCTGTCCTGTTACTTGTTTTCTCCTACATCCAATGTCCATCCCATTTGTCTTTCTAAGTGAGGATTGATCATCTTACCCCTGGTCCTCTTTCTTGTTTATCTTCTTTAGTGTATAGATTTCAGTATGAACAGGGACTATTTTGACATGAACTCAATGGCAGGCTTTTTGACCTCCCCCCCCCAACCAAGGGAGGAGCAGCCCTGCTGGGCCACAAGGGAAGACTTTGCAGCCAGTCCTGAAGAAACCTGATAAAACAGAGTCAGATGAAACGGGAGGAGGACCTCCCATATCAGTAGACTTGGAAAGGGGCAGGGAAAAGATGAGGAAGGGAGGGTGGAATTGGGAGGGAATGAGAGAGCAGGATACAGCTGGGATACAAAGTAAATAAACTATAACTAATATTAAACAAATAAAAATATAAAAAAATAATAAAACCAGAATCTCTAAAAGAATTCAATACAACAAATCGTCTGGAAGTATCAACATCCCTGATCTAAAGTTGTACTACAGAGCAACAATAATAAAAACTACATGGTACTGGCATAGAAATGAAATGGTGGATCAATGGAATCAAATATAAGACCCAGAAATAAACTTACACACCTATGGATACTTGATTTTTTTGACAAAGCTGCCAAAACCATCCAATGGAAAAATAGCATCTTCAACAAATGGTGCTGGTTCAACTGGATGTCTACATGTAGAAAAATGCAAACAGATCCTTACTTATCACCTTGCACAAAACTAAAGTCTAAGTAGATCAAATACCTCAACATAAAACCAGACACAATAAATCAGTTAGAAGAAAAAGTGGGGAAGAGCCTTGAACTCATTGGCACAGGTGACAACTTCCTGAATAGAACACTAACAGCACAGGCTCTAAGAGCAACAATCAATAAATGGGACCTCATGAAACTGAAAAGCTTCTGTAAAGCATAGGACACTGTCATCAGAACAAATGACTGCCTAGAGATTGGGAAAAGTTCTTCACCAACCCTGTATCAGACAGAGGGCTAATATCCAGAATGTATAAAGAACTCAAGAAGTTAAACAGCAACAAATCAAATAATCCAATTAAAAAATGGGGTTCAGAGCTAAACAGAGAATTCTCAACAGAGGCATATCGAATAGTAGAGAAACACTTAAGATGTTCAATGTCCTTAGTCATCAGGGAAATGCAATCAAAACGACCCTGAGATTTCACCTTACACCCGTTAGAATGGCTAAGATCAAAAAGTCAAGTGACAACAAAGGCTGGAGAGGATGTGGAGAAAGGGGAACCCTCCTCCATTGCTGGTGGGAATGTAAACTTGTACAACCACTTTGGAAGTCAATCTGGAGCTTTCTCTGACAATTAGGAATGCTGCTACCTCAAGACCCAGCTATACCACTCCTAGGCATATATTCAAGAGATGCTCAAGTATACAACAAGGACATTTGCTCAACCATGTTTGTAGCAGCTTTATTTGTAATAGCCAGAAGCTGGAAACAACCCAGATGCCCCTCAGTTGAGGAATGGATACAGAAATTGTAGTACAGTTACACACTGGAATACTATACAGCAATTACAAACAAGGAAATCATGAACTTTGCAACAAATGGTGGGAACTAATAAATATCATCATGAATGAGGTATCCCAGAAGCAGAAAGACACACAGGGTATATACTCCCTCATAAGTGGATATTAGACATACAATATTGGATAAACAAACTAAAATCTGAAACCTAAAGAAGCTCATCAGTGAGGAGGTATCTCGGTAAGATGCTCAATCCTCATTCATAAAGGCAAAGAAGGGCATCAGAAGAGGGGGAAACAGGGAACAGGACAGGAGCCTTGCACACAGGGCCTCTGAAAGACTCAACCCTGCAGGGTATCAAAGAAGGTGTTGAGACTTATGGCCCATCTTTGGGCAGAGTGTGGCGAATCTTATGAAAGAAATGGGAGACACAAAAACATGGAGAGGATAGGAGCTCCACAAGAAGAGCAAAAGAACCAAAACATCTGGATATGGGTGTTTTCTGAGACTGATACTCCAACCAAGAACCATTTATGGAGATAACCTAGAACCCCTGCACAGATGTAGCCATGGCAGCTCAGGGTTCAATTGGGTACCCTAGTAATGGGAACAGGGACTGTCTCTGACATAAACTGATTGGTACTCTTTGATCACCTTCCCCTCAGGGTGGAAATTTCATTATTTCCTTATTTTAATTACTGAGTAGTATTCAATTATGTAAATGTACCACAATTTCTGTATCCATTCCTCAGTTGAGGGACATCTGGGTTATTTCCAGATTCCGTCTATTATGAATAAAGCTGCTACAAACATGGTTGTGCAAATGTCCTTGTTGTGTACTTGAGCATATTTTGGATATATGCCTAGGAGTGGTATAGCTGGATCTTGAGGAAGTGCTATTTTTAATTGTCTGAGAAAGCGCCAGATTGATTTTCAAAGCAGTTGCACAAGTTTTCATTCCCTCCATCAAAGGAGGTGGGTTCCCCTTTCTCCACATCCTCTCCAGCATGTGTTATCACTTCTGTTTTTGATCTAGCCATTCTGATGGATGTAAGGTAAAAATCTCATGGTTGTTTTGATTTGCATCTCCCTGATGACTAAAGCCATTGAACATTTCTTTAAGTGTTTCTTTGCCATTCAGTATTTCTCTGTTTGGCTCTGTACTCCATTTTTTAATGGATTACCTGGTTTGTTGGTGTTTAACTTCTTAAGTTCGTTATATATTCTGGATATTAGCCCTCTGTCAGAAAAAAAAAATGTGGAACCCTTCACAAATTTGCATGTCATCCTTGAGCAGGACCCATGCTAATGTTCTCTGTATTGTTCAAATTCTTGTATATGTGCTGCGAAGCGAGCACTTCACTGAACATCTTCATAGAAAATGGATCATGCTTCTTCTAAGGTTTCTATATTCTACTATTTTACTTACATTTATTCAAATGTAAGAATGTAAAGGAAATGAGACTCACATTTTTCTAAAACTGGTTTAATTTCTTTAATAACCTAAGCTACAAGGATGAAAATAAGTAAAAATCAAAAACATCCCCCCCGGACTATCTATTAACAATATTACATTTTCTGACATAGACCATGTCTGCTCCACTTAAATATTAAAGATTCACAAAGTTTTACTCCCAATACTAGCTGACTGACACAGACTTCCCCAACTTTTCAGGCAGAGTGTTATCAGTGAGTTACTCCCAGAAAATTCTTCTTCCAGGAGGAATATAAGCACATATAGGAATTAACCATGTTTTTGTGGCAGTGGGTAGAGAAACAGTTGGTTTTCCTGTTTTAAAGATTTTATTAAACAAATGTTAGGGATTACATAAAGAGAGCAACTGAAGTGAGCTAGGATTTTTGCAAATAAAATAGCAAATCAAATCACTCAGTTATACATATAAGGATAAAACAATGACAAGGTGTTTTATAATTAAACAGAATCAAAGAAAAACTTTTCTAAGGGTATACAACTTACTAATTAGGGGAAAAAGTCACAGTCCTAAAACCTTCCTGAATGAATAACAAACTGTGCTAACACTCATAAACACCTATTCATGTCTGCAAATACATTATGCCCAAATCTAAGTGCCAAATTACTGAAGACCCTTGAAAAACCCTGTGAAACGGGGAGAGAAAAGCACATAATTTTCTTGCTTTTTTACTCAATAATATTATATGTAGAAAGATATACTTGATAACACAGAAAAACTTTTAAAAAATAAATCATGAAATAATAAAAAATATTTCAAGTATTTCAATATTTCAAATATCTCATTCACTTTTGTTAATGAGATATTATCCTGTTTACTATAGCTTTCAGGTATATAATACAGAATTCTTTGAGAATTAATATTCTATTTTGGTTATTTGAGTACTAATAAAACGTATACTTTGGTTACCACACTCTCTAAAAAACAGAAGGACAAATACTTCATGATCCAATCACTTTTTATGGTAGAAAAAGGGCATGTACAAATAACTTATCCATGGCCACAATGACTAGTCTTCTGAAGCTGCAAGCAAGCCCCCAATTAAATGTTTTCTTTTATATGTTTTCTTGGTCACTGTATTTGTTCACAGTCTTAGTAACTGCGCTATTGCTGTGAAGACCAAGGTAACTTTTATAAGAAAAATTAACTGGTGGCTTGCTTACAGTTTCAGAGGCTTAGTCAATTAACAGCATGGCAGAGAACACGGCTGCAAGCAAGAATGTTACAGGAAAAAAAATAGTTGAGAGTTACATCCAAACCCCCAGGCAGACAGAAAGACTGGGCCTGCCATGGGCTTTTGAAAACTAAGGGTCCATTCCCCAGTGACATGCTTCCTCCAGCAAGGCCACACCTACTCCAGCAAGGCCAGATCTTCTAATCCTTTCAATCTTTTCAAATAGTTCTATTTCCTGGGGACTGAACATTCAAATATATTCAAAACACTGGTCCCTGTTCTCTTCTGGGGTTTTATTGGCGTGACATGTAAACTTGGTTGGGGTATCAGTCTCATTTGCCCTTTTTTCTCTCCCTTACTGTCTATTGACCTTCAGCGCAGAGGCTCTTTGTCATTAGTGTATCAGACTGCATCCACTGTAAACTCAGTGGGAAGGTAAGATGAAGCCAACATCTAGAGAAACCAGTCCTTCAGGCTCTCCAAAATCCCAGGACTTCCTTGGCTCCCATTGTCTCTTCTGTGGAGTGATTTCCAAGTCTGGACCAGCTTCTTCTGCCAATCTGGCTCACTTCTCAAACCCGCTGTGTCGTCCTCCTCTCCTGCCTTTCTTGATGAACTCTAAATTGGCTGTGTCCAATTTAGACATAGAGGCATGGACCCTCTGTCATGCCTAAAATCAAGCCTCTCAACCTTCAGTCTCTCCAAACTCAGTCCAGCCACTCTCACACATCATTCTGTTCAGATCTGGCCCCAATATCAGTTAGATCACGGCCATACCTGGCCTGGATTCCACATTTTTGATTTCCAAATTTTCATCGATTTAAATCACTTTGCTAGAGGGAACTGCAAGTGGTCTGAGATGCCACATGTCCAAGCCTTCTCTGCCTTCATGACACAGCCCAGCCTCTGTCAATCCTGACCTGCACACTAGATTTTACTGCTTCAAAGCTTCACGGAAAACAGTCCTGTAAGAAGCTCCCAACCTATTCACTCTCCCCCACTCCTGCTTCCACTTTCTTCAACTTTGAACTTTTATTCAATCCCTTTTATGCCACTTAAATTCTTGACCTTTATCCCACTACCACCCTCCATTTCTCCACCCCTCCTTACTCCTCTCAATTTATAACCCTTCTCCTCTTAAGTTCTCACTACCATCCTCCACCCCTTCTCATTTATTCCTTCCAGAAAAAATGGAAGGAGTTCTCCCACCACCCAAAAACCCTCATCTACCCCTCCTCTTGTCCCCTCCTCATATTCATTCCTCTTCTTACAGCCACACGTTTCCCATGAGGAAGGTTGCAAGGTACAATGGATCTATCTGAATCCATGTACCTTTTCTCCTCTCAGATGTAAATCAAATACAGGAAAAGTTCCTCTTCAAAGAATTTCTCTTTAGAACCTCCCACCCCCATTTCACAAAAGAATTTTACCATCTGGCCCAAATATACCACTTACTGAAGCTGGCATGACACACACCTTATCATAACCTCCCTTCTCAGCCCAGCCAAAAAGTAACCCACTAGGGCCCATGCAGATCATTCATGTACTATAGATAAACAGAGACCCTCTGCAGAGGAGGCAGTCCAGGCCAAGGGTCCACAGTTGAAATTACCAGCTCCCTGGGGATGGCTCTGACTGGCTCAACTTGATGATCTAATGACTTTTAGGGAGCATGCAAAAAGTTCTCATTCTATTGTCAATTATGATAAAATCAGAGAAATCACCCAAGCCTCTGGTAAAACCCTGGGCCTCACTCTTGCTTCATTTTACTGAGGCTATAACCAAACATAGCAATCTAGATGGAACCATCTCATCAGGGGCCAATGCTGCTCTTTCTCCAAGTCCAGTTTATTAGTTAATCTGCCCTTACATCAGCCCAGCCGCTCAGGCAGTTAGAATAGAGGCTTAATTCAGAAAAGCAGGCTGGCCAGTGCCATATACTCCCTGAAGGGAAGACAGCATGTGCATTGAGAAGAGGCTTCTGGGAAGAAAAAGTGCATATCTTATTTAAGGGATATCACTAATCCATCTTTTCTTAGGTAGCTTGAATAACTAGGATTGCACCTAAAGCTAGAGACATACCTTCCCCTTTTTATGTGTTAACTTAAATTCTGAGGAATGGTAAAGTGATTCTTACATTTCCAGTGCTAGTGCTACCAGGGAAACCGAAAGTGGAGTCCTTAGCTTCAATAGCCTGAAACTGCTGTAACAAGGCTAGACCTGAGGAAATAAATTAAGTATCCAAGAATCGAAAGGTTAAAGAAGACAACCAAGTCCTTCCTATATACCTTTTCACACACACACACACACAGAGAGAGAGAGAGAGAGAGAGAGAAAAAGAGAGAAAGAGAGAGAGAGAGAGAATAAATGTCATAAAAATTAAATAGGGAGCTAGACAGGGGATATAAAGTGAATAAGTTGTAATTAATAAAAATTAAAATTAAAAATGTGATTGTCTCTCAAAACGCTTTCCCCCACCCAAGATCTCCTTTTTTATTCCTGTAGACTTTCAAGTAATTCACTATGAAATTACTTCCTGGAATTTAATATTCACTTGAAATATTTTTTGAATCACTAGTTAATATGCACATCACTTTCTGTCTGACTCTCTTTTGAATTTCCTCATCAGTCAAGGATGAATGAACAGAATAGCAATTGATTTTATTTGATCCTCCAAATTCACAGGGCAATTGCTGAACACTATCAGCTCCTCCAGAAACTAGGTTTGGTCATTCACAAGGTGGAGACATCCAAGGCCCAGCAGACCGCTCTTTCTTTGTTATTCTGTTCACAGATGGAAATGAAAGCAATGAAGACATTGACTCTAACTCTCCTTTGCAGTCTTTTAAAAACTAAACTCTATTTTCAAAACTTAAAAGTGGACCACTGTGAATGGAGGAAAAGGAACCATAAGTGAAAGTGTAAAGAGCAAATGAAGCCAAGCATTTGTAGAACTCCATGCTACTGAAGAAAACAATCTGAAGTTCCACATGGTTCATCACTGAGCAAGCTGCAAATCATTTCTCTACATGGTTATTGTTGCAAATAAAAACTTGCAAATTCTGAGCATCCTCTGGCTAGGTACCTCATCAAAGAGCACACACACACATCTTTCACAAATTTAGACCATAATGTCAGTGTGGTTTACAAAACTGTGGCAAAATATATACAAGTGTTTTACAAAACACTTCAAAATTCACCTGTCACCCCACTTCTAGATCATTTCTAACTACAATATACAAGATATTCACATATTACTTTAGTATATAATATGTACTGCATATAGTATATAACTGATACCTGAAAAAGACTTTCTACTTTCTTTTATACTTAGAGTTTTGAAACAGTTTTTTTTTTTTTTTTTCTAATTCATAGCACTGATACTATGTATTGTCAGGAAGAGAACTGACAGGTCACTTTGATAGAATAATATTCATTCTTCTCTTAATCATACTATATCTTATTCAAAGGACATGATTACATGTCAGATTTAAAACATACACAGTAGTTTCTACTTACATTTATGTTTTTTTTAGGTTAGCAAAATAGTTTTTTTTTTTTAAAAAAAGACCCTTTGCATTAGTGGAAACATTCATGCATTTCATCTCTGTATTTGTGCAATGATTAATTTTCATCAATCTATTGTAAATATTAGCATACAACAAAAAACACAAAAGATACAGCCCTTGCACACTACATTTAAAATTCATAAAGAAAGTCAAACATTATTCATGAGGCATGTAAGTAAAGTCTTATAAAGCAGAAATTTGGGTGTTGGGGAAGTAATAAAGAGACATAACCTATGTGAAGTTAGAGTCTCATACTAGGAAATACACAAAATAGAAAGCTAAAATTGGTTGGATTGAAGGAAATGGTAAGGGAATTGGATATAAAATTAATCTAAACTAATATGGAAGGCAAATGTTATAAGGCATTGTTAACTGTATTGAGAAGTTTGAACTATGCTGTTAGAAAAAAATTAAATCATCCAAGGGCTTAATTATAAAGCACAACTGAGCTGGCATACATTTTTCAAAATGCAAGCTGCCTACACAAAAAGGGATGAATTGGGGCATTGAAAAAACAATATCCTGAGGCCAGTTAGAAACTTATAATATATTAAATAATGAGACACTTTATCTAGTAGGTCTAGTTTTTAAAATTAGCTTGTAATATACTTAAGAGATTTAATGAGTTAAGAGAAATGCAGTATCACTGAAATACAAGCAGGTAACTTTCTTTCCACCATTGGTACCACTAAAATGGCCAGTAGTCATACGCTGAAGGGTTTTCTTTGTCAACATGATTGATTTGAAATTTTAACTTCAAAATAATCTGTAGTATTTGTGTCGAATTGCTGTCTATACTCCAGACACTCTCAAAACACTAACAGGATAAAGCAAAATCCAGAAAATTCTTCTTCAGCATATACTAGCATTTACTGTATCAATATTGTAAATATTGATTGTAAATATTGTAAATATTATTGTAAAGATCAAGCTTCAGGAATGTGTGGACTTCATCTTAGTGTGGTTTTAATTCACCACCATTTGTGGGGTAATAAGAACAACAAAGAAAGAAAAGCTCACTTGAATAAGAAACACAGACAACCTTAGAGAGAAATTTGTGTGCCACTTCTTAACATGCAGCTACCTAAGTAAGTCAATCATTTAATCAAAATTGATATTTTAAAATTGATCACAAAATAACAATATAGAAAAATATTTAGATAATGTACTAAAATAGAGCTAAAATGTTATTTAAGATTTTTTCAATTCCATATTTCAATATCCACTTCTCCCTATCTCTTCCCCTCATCCCTAGTCCACTGAAAGAGGGAGTTCTCCACTACTGTCATCTGCCAATACCTTCTTAAATCTCATTGGGACTACTTGGATATTCTTTTTCTGTGGTTTGGCAAGGCCACATCACAAGGGGCAAGTGATCAGAGAGCAGTCACCTGAGTTCATGATACAGGCAGCCCCTGTTCCTCTCACTGAGAGATCCACATGGAGACTGAGCTGCCAATCTTCCACATCTGAGCAGGTGGTCTAGGTTCTCTCCAAGCATGGTCCTCTGTTGGTGCATCAGTCTCTGCAGGACACCCTGGTATCAGATCTTTTGGTTCTGTTGATCTTTTTGTAGTGCTCCTGTCCCCTCCATGTCCCTCTAATCCCACCTCTCTCTCTGCCATAAGTCTGGCTGAGCTCTGCCCAAAGTTTGGCCCTGAGTCTCAGTGTCTGCTTTGATCCCCAACAAAAGAAATAATCCAATTACAAATGGGGTAAAGAGGTAGAGTAGAGAATTCTCAACAGAGAAATGTGGAATGGCAGAGAAACACATAAAGAAATGCTCAAAATCCTTAGTCATCAGGGAAATACAAATCAAAACAACCCTGAGATTCCATCTTACACCTATCAGAATTGCTAAGATCAAAACTTAAGTGACAACACATGCTGGAGAGGATGTGGAGAAAGGGGAACCCTCCTCCATTGCTGGTGGGAATATAAACTTGTACAACCACTTTGAAAATCAATCTGGTGCATTCTCAGAAAATTGGGAGTAGTGTTACTCAAGATCCAGCTGTACCACTCCTGTGCATATACCGAAAAGATGCCCCACCATTCAACAAGGACATCTACTCAACCATGTTCATAGCAGCTTTATTTGTAATAGCCAGAACCTGGAAACAACCTAGATGTCCCTCAACTGAAGAATGGATACAGAAATTGTAGTGTATCTACACAATGGAATACTACTCCGTAATTAAAAACAAGGAAATGATGAAATTTTCAGGCAAATGGAGGGAACTAGATGAGATCATCATGAATGAAGTGAGCCAGAAACAGAAAGACAGGTGTGGTATATACTCACTTATAAGCATATATTAGCCATATAATATAGGACATCCATCTACAGTCCTAAAGAAGCTAAACACCTAAGAGGACCCTGGAGAGGATGCTTAAATCTCATTCAGAATGGCAAACAGGATAGACACCAGAATTGGTGGAAGAGAGAAACCAGGATGGGAGCCTACTATAGAGGGTCCTCTGAAAAGAATGAACACAACAGGGAATTGAAACACATGCTGAAACATTGAAACTTTTTTTTATAACTTTTCACAAACACACACACACAGAGAAGAGAAAAATCATTCCTTCTATTTTTGAATTTCTTCTTTTAGAGGTTTTTAACCAATTTTACTTTTAATCCTATTCAATAGAAATCTATTTAAACCCTGTAATAAAATAGCCATCTTATTTCTTCTTTAATAATGCCTTTAGTTGGTGTAGTATTTTAAAACTTCAATTTTCAGTGCAGTCCATCATGTTATCTTGTGAGTGTGCTCTCCCTCCAATTATAACAAAATTATTTATTGTTTATTTTCTACATATTTTATTTCAATTATCCTACTGGCAATCTTCAAGAAGCATTTCCTATGTATTGTATGTCAATTATTTTACTGGGGTTTTTCTGGTTGATTTTGTTGTGAAAACTAATTTGCAAGGATTCACTTACTACTCTGTAGAAGAAATGTTGCAGGCTCCATTCTAGCTATCTACTGCCATCCAAGTGTGAGTACTTGACTTCCAGCTCTGAGATAAGTGTTAGACACTGGGTATATTTCAAACGTTGGGCTGAGAAAATGTGAAAACTTCTCGTCTTTTACTGTCTTAAACCTGGTCCAATCTTAATTCCTGAAATGCTCTTCCTGTTAACATCCTTGCCCCAAACTCATAAAGTTCAGTGTCAACAATGTAAGTAATCTGTTTTTAAATTGCATCAAAGACACAGGTAGATGGCTTAAAAACAAGACAAAAAAACCTGCAGTTTACCTGTTAATAATGTATTCTCAAATAATGCTCATCTAAATGAGTAAAAAATATCTAGATGTTTAAGTCAGAGAACTATTTTTTAACACCTCTGTGTTGTTATAAGAAAATGAAGGAGACTGTAAGGGTTAGAACAGGAAGCTGAGAAGCCGCGATCCCAACGTTAGCTTTGATGTGTTTAGGGGACAAAGGGTTTGCTTGCTGTGCCTCTCATGCGGCACCCTGACCACAGCACTGTCTGAGGGAAGTGATGCTTCCTCATGTGGCAGAGAGCAAGAGAGCAAAAAGGAGCCAACAGTTTCCCTCCATGAATCCCTCCACATAACGGTCCTGATTCACCAGCAGAAGGGCTTCCAGGACCTAATTCACTTTTACGTCACACCCTGTTTGACTATTACCATGGCGACATCTAAATTTTACAGAGGATACTTCTCTATTTTTCTTTTTTTAATTATTTTTACAATTTATTCATTTTATATCCCGATTGCAGCCCCTTCCCTCGTGTCTTCCCAGTCCCACATTTCCTCCCTCTCCACCCCCTGTCACGTCCCCTAGTGAAAGTGGGAGTCCTCCTCCCCTGCCATCTGATGTTGGCTTATCAGTCTCATCAGGACTGCCTAGATCCTCTTCCTCTGTTGCCTGGCTGGGCCACATCGCCAGGGGTAATTGACCAAAGAGCACGCAAAGGTGATCATAACAGAGACAGCCCCCGTTCCCCTTACCTGGGCACCCACATGGAGACCGAGCTGCCTATGGGCTATATCTGAGCAGGGGGTCTAGGTCCTCTCCATGCATGGTCCTTCGTTGGTTCATCTATCTATGCATTCCCACCCCGCCCAATTTTTTTTTTTTTTTTTTTTCGCTTTGCTGGTCTTGTGGAGCTTCTGCCCCTCTGGTTTATTCTATCCCCCTTTTCTTCCATAACGCTCTCTGCACTCTGCCCAAAGTTTGGCTGTGAGTCTAAGCATCTGCTTTAATCCCCTGTTGGGTGGAGCCTTTAATAGGACCTCTATAGTAGGCTCCAGAACTGTTCCCTCTTTTCTACCGCTTCTGGTGTTCATCCTGTTTGCCCTTCTGAATGAGATTTAAGCAGCTTCCCTCGGGTCCTCCTTGTTGTTTAGCTTCTTTAGGTCTATAGATTTTAGTATGGTTATTCTACATTATATGTCTAATATCTACTCATAAGTGAGTATATACCATGTGTGTCTTGCTGGGTCTGAGTTACCTCACTCAGGATGATCTCTTCTAGTTCCATCCATTTGCCTGCAAATTTCACGATTTCCATGTTTTTAATAGCTGAATACTATTCCATTGTGTAAATGTGCCACAATTTCTGAATCCATTCTTCTTTCAAGTCCCATCCTTCTGTTCTCTGCCAGCCCTCAGTCTCCTGCACAGTTCAAACACATACTCTTCTTTCTGGAGCAGCAATACAGCTTAATCCTAAAGCAGAGGATGCAGCCCTTCTAGGCTGAACCTCCTTCCTCTGGGCTTCTCAGGCTCAAAAACAGTAAGGGAGCCTGTTTCTCTTCTGTTTGTCTGTGAGAGTTTGTGATAATACTAGTAACATAACATCTGACTCTCTACAAATACTAATTTTCAGTTTTATCATTTAATTATCAAAAGGATTGAGTAAAATAATTATCAGAATTATTTCACATTAAAATCATCTTAAGATTTTTATGATTTTTAACCAATTAATTTTTGCCAATATTAATCATCTAAGCAATATCTTTCCAATATAAAAATAAAAGACAGAAATAAATCTCATGAGAATTTAGTATAATTTTGCCATCCCAAAACTTGAATAAATTTTATCTTTTGAAATATAATTACTAATAATTTATTATTATTTTCTACCCATATATTTTAAAAATAATTTGGGGTATTAACCATTGCTTCAATATAAGTAAGATTTTTCTCTTCTCTACTAATATTTTTCCTCTTCGTTTTCAGTTTTAAAATGATGGAAAAAGAACTATAGATTAAAAATGAGAGTCTGAGACTGCTTTAAGAGTGTCTTGTAATACAATTGAATGTTCAGCATTTCTAGGCTCTATGCTCCATCAGTGTATAACCAAACCTGAGACTGCTTTGTAGTCTGATGAAATGATCATATAATCCACCCCACACATACACGCCCACTGAATCTCATGTTCAAGAGCTTAAGTGTGCATTTACATTGATGAGTGTCTTGTTAAAATATATCTGACCTTGTCTATATAAGTTTACATTGGGTATCTAGAAATTTACTTGGATTCCTGTTTTTGAAACTCAAGTGTCATCATGTGAACTCCGTTACATTTTTACTTATTGAAAAATTATCTTTTTTTTTTATCTCAAGTAGCTTTTATTTATTTTTTTTTCAATGCAGTTTATTCAGGAACATTGAACAATCCTCGGACCCCGGGGAAAGCCAGCCCACAGCTTAAATAGCCTCTGGGTAGCCAACCCAGGCGTGCCACGGGGGCAATGCAGATAGGTCCACATACATGGAAGCAAGCCAGATCCTCGGCCTTAGCCAAATGTGGAGTTGTTCGTGACAGAGAGCACTCACCATCGGGAAGGTGGAAGGCGGAAACCAGCTCCATCTTTAAGGCATAGCATTCCGCAGCTCTCTACAGTTCCCCCTTTTTGTTTTAGACGCATCAGGCAAGAGTAGAGGTCTGATCTCTGATATTAGAAATAAATTGGGACTTTGTACAGATGTTCATTTAGGTGTCATCCTCCCAAAGAGCATCAGACCGTCCGATACCTTTTTCTCAGAGGCGGGACCTGGGGCATCAACCCGCATGCAATCAGACATGCTCTTCTCTGGGTCCAAAGCGGCTGACCCTGAGTGCAGTGCTTAGCCTCGCATCCTGAGCGTATCATTTTAGCTTTTTATGGTATCCAACCATGCTTGGGGAGAATGTCCTGCTTCAATGGCTGTAAAGGCCTGAATGATCATGGCTGCATCACACTGTTGTGAGACTCTAATCTTGCATATATACCACAGGCAAACCAAGGAGACCAACACCAGAAGGCCTGCTAATGCTCCCATGCCCGCCCATTCCTTCAGATGATTCATGGCTGCAGCAATCCATGTTGATAATCCTGTGGGTAGTCCTGCGTCCACTCCGGTAGAATTTACTGTGACAATGGCCACTCTCAGCTGCTCCATCGTAGTATCGAATTCTCCAGTCCAATTACCTAAAATATAGCTCGACAATTGTTTATTCAGATTTGCAGCACAAGAAAAATTCTCATGTTGTATGCTAGTGACACAAAGTCCAGCATACTTTCATTGACAGCCAGGTTGAGCGATTTGCCATAGGGTATCAATTTGCTCCTGCAAGAGGTCAATCCTCTGATTGAACACCATCAAGCTTCCTTTTAGTTGAGCATTAATTCCTTTATGTACAACTAAGGCATGAGCTACATTGGCTAAATGATTATTCAGGGTCTGAGCAGTCTGCCCAGTATGACTCATGGCTAATGCCCTGGTGGTAGCTCCAACAGCCGTCAATGAGATGGTAGTAACAATGGTGGCTGTAGTTCCAAGATCCCTTTTCTGTCTGAAGAGAGTCATAGCGTGAGGGGCATCAATGGGCATAGGCACCCAGTGAGGCATGCGAGTAACCAGGGCATACCTAACTTTACTAGCATTCCAGCATTGGGCAAAAAAGCAAGTATCATTACCACAATTACTTGGCTCTATCTGGCTAATAATGAATAAAAATGGGGGATATAGACAAACAGGTGTGGGCTTATAGGAAATATTATGAGAAGCCTTAACCCCTCGTTGGAACATCCTGCGTCAGTTCGAGAACTAGCAGTGGTGGTGTCCGAGGTCTGAGTAGGTTCAGGAGACCATTGCCCCCAGGGGCGAGACGTGCTCCATGCCAATTGAATAACTCCATGTTTTCCTCCAATTTTGAAAGTCATTTAAGGTTCTTAAATTATTTTTTCCCTTTTTTCTTAAATTTTTCATCAATTACACTTTATTCATTCTGCATCCCCCCATAAGCCCCTCCCTCCTCCCATCCCAATCCCACCCTCCCTCCTCCCTCTGCTTGCATGACACTCCCCAAGTCCACTAATAGGGGAGGTTCTCCTCTCCTTTCTGATCTTAGTCTGTCAGTTCACATCAAAAGTGGCTGCATTGTCCTCTACTGTGGCCTGGTAAGGCTGCTCCCCCCCCCAGAGGGAGGTGATCAAAGAGCAGGCCAATCAGATTATGTCAGAGGCAGTCCCTCTTCACATTACTATGTAACCCAATTGGACTCTGAACTACCCTGGGCTACATCTGTGCAGGGGTTCTAGGTTATCTCCATGAATAGTCCTTGGTTGGAGTATGAGTCTCTGGGAAGTTCCCTATGTTCCAATTTTCTTGTTCTGTTGCTCTCCTTGTGGAGACCCTGTCCTCTCCAGCTCTTACTATTTCCCAGTTCTTACCTAAAATTCCGTTCACTCTGCCCAACAGTTGCCCATCAGGCTCAGCATCTGCTTTGATAGTCTGAAGGGCAGAGGCTTTCAGAGGCCCTCTGTGGTAGGTTCCTAGGTTGTTTCCTGTTTTCTTCTTCTTCTGATGTCCATTCTCTTTGCCTTTCTGGATGGGGATTGGACGTTTTAGTTAGGGTCCTCTCTCTTGCTTAGTTTCTTTAGATGCACAGGTTTTAGTGGGTTTGTCCTATGTTGTATGTCTATATGAGTGAGTATATACCATGTGTGTCTTTTTGCTTCTGAGACAACTCACTCAGGATGATCCTTTCCAGATCCCACCATTTACCTGCAAATTTCATGATTTCCTTATTTTTCATTGCTGAGTAATATTCCATTGTGTAGATGTACCACAATTTCTGCATCCATTCTTCAGTTGAGGGGCATCTGGGTTGTTTCCAGCTTCTGGCTATTACAAATAAAGCTGCTACAAACATGATTGAGCAAATGTCCTTTTTGTGTACTTGAGCCTCTTTTGGATATATGCCCAGTAGTGGTATGGCTGGATCTTGAGGAAGTGCTATTCCTAGTTGTCTGAGAAAGCGCCAGATTGATTTCCAGAGTGGTTGTACAAGTTTACATTCCCACCAGCAGTGGAGAAGGGTTCCCCTTTCTCCACAACCTCTCCAGCATGTGTTGTCACTTGAGTTTTGATCTTGGCCATTCTCATGGGTGTAAGGTGAAATCTCAGGGACCAGGTAAATCAACTAAATAGACCTATATCCCCCAAAGAAATAGAAGCGGTCATCAAAAGTCTCCCATCCAAAAAAAGCCCAGGACCAGATGGCTTCAGCGCAGAATTCTACCAGACCTTCAAAGAAGAGCTAACACCAATTCTCTTCAAACTATTCCACAAAATAGAAACAGAAGGAATATTACCAAATTCATTCTATGAAGCCACAGTCACCTTGGTACCTAAACCGCACAAAGACTCAACAAAGAAAGAGAATTTCCGGCCAATCTCCCTTATGAACATTGATGCAAAAATACTTAATAAAATACTTGCAAACCGAATCCAAGAACACATCAAAGATATTATCCACTATGACCAAGTAGGCTTCATCCCAGGTATGCAGGGGTGGTTCAATATACGGAAATCCATCAATGTGATCCACCATATTAACAAACTGAAAGAAAAAAACCACATGATAATCTCCCTAGATGCTGAAAAAGCCTTTGACAAAATCCAACATCCATTCATGTTCAAAGTATTGGAGAGATCAGGGATACAAGGCACATATCTAAACATAGTAAAGGCGATATACAGCAAGCCTATAGCCAACATCAAACTGAATGGAGAGAAACTTAAAGCAATCCCACTGAAATCAGGGACAAGACAAGGCTGCCCACTCTCTCCATATCTCTTCAACATAGTGTTGGAAGTCCTTGCTAGAGCAATAAGACAGTTGAAGGAGATCAAGGGGATACAAATTGGAAAGGAAGAAGTCAAATTATCACTATTTGCAGATGATATGATAGTATACGTGAGTGACCCCAAAAACTCTACCAGGGAACTCCTACAGCTGATAAACACCTTCAGCAAAGTGGTAGGATACAAAATTAACTCAAAAAAATCAGTAGCCCTCCTGTATACAAAAGACAAAAGGGCTGAGAAAGAAATTAAGGAAACAACACCCTTCACAATAGCCACAAATGACATAAGGTACCTCGGAGTAACCCTAACCAAGGAAGTCAAAGACTTGTATGAAAAAAATTTCAAATCTCTGAAGAAAGAATTAGAAGAAGATATGAGAAGATGGAAAGATCTCCCATGCTCATGGCTTGGTAGGATTAACATAGTAAAAATGGCCATCTTACCAAAAGCAATCTACAGATTCAATGCAATCAATGCCCATCAAATTACCAACACAATTCTTTACAGACCTCAACTTCATATGGAATAACAAGAAACCCAGAATTGCTAAAACAATCCTCTACAATAAAAGATCTTCTGGAGGTATCTCCATCCCTGATCTTAAGTTGTACTATAGAGCAACAGTTTTAAAAACTGCATGGTACTGGCATAGAAACAGAATGGTGGATCAATGGAACCGAACAGAGGACCCAGAAATAAATCCACACACTTATGGACACCTGATCTTTGACAAAGACGCCAAAACCATACAATGGAAAAAAGAGAGCATCTTCAACAAATGGTGCTGGTCTAACTGGATGTCTACATGTAGAAAAATGAAAATAGATCCATACTTGTCACCCTGCACAAAACTGAAGTCCAAGTGGATCAAAGACCTCAACATAAAACCAGACACATTAAATCGGCTTGAAAAAAAAGTGGGAAATACCCTAGAACTCATTGGTACAGGGGGAAACTTCCTGAACAGAACACCAACAGCACAGGCTCTAAGAACAACAACCAATAAATGGGACCTCATGAAACTGAAAAGCTTCTGTAAAGCAAAGGACACCGTCATCAAAACAAAGCGACCACCTACAGATTGGGAAAGAATCTTCACCAACCCTTTATCTGACAGAGGACTCATATCCAGTATATATAAAGAACTAAAGAAGTTGAAAAGCAGCAATCCAAGTAATCCACTTAAAAAATGGGGAACAGAGCTAAACAGAGAATTCTCTGTAGAGGAATACAGAATGGCAGAGAAGCACTTAAAGAAATGCTCAACCTCATTAGCCATTAGGGAAATGCAAATCAAAAAATTATCTTTTATATTTCCTATTCCCTCTGTGTTTTTTTTCAACTGGTGTTACAAGATTCATAATTTCATCCACCTTTTATTTCTATAATCCAACATTACAGAATCATTTACAAGTTTAGAAGAGATGTCAGAATGTTCTTCCCCATATTTTTTCTTTGATAGAAGAATTTTCTGTAAGTGTTGGTTGTGTGATACCTTGCCTTCTAGCTGCCCAGTCCTCATAGAGCACTATGAAGGAAGGTGACATGGCTAATTTCCATATGGCATGCATATGCATTTCTTCCACTCTACTTTCTTTATAGGGTAAGGAAGCTCATGCCAAGGAGGAAAAGATGTAAAGCATGTAGGTGTGACTTGTTCTTCATCAATTCAAGAACAATATCTCAGGGAATGGCAGAGCAATGGAATTGAAATAAGGTTGGTTCTCTAAGATCCGGTAGAGGCTCCTGCCAGCCCACACTTTTCTTCAGTGTCTCACTCACACAAGAAGAAATCTCGGGATGATGAACCCACTCCACAGCAGGAGCTTTTCAGTAGAGCAGATAAGCCATTCTCCAGCGTGACATTGAGAGTAGTAAGAATGACACAGTCCAAAGTGTTGGCTCTCTATGTCCCCCTTGCAGACCAAGGATATCTCACTCCCCCGTGAAGATGTTGGATATCTGCTTCACCCTGGTATCGATATTCATCTAATAGTAGTCTGGTATAGTAACTCCTGAAATTCTCATTTGTGTTTATGATAATCTGGTGATAAAAGTCTGCTTTAAAAATCATAAAAGGAAATTCATAGAATGCAAGAATCACCTCTTCTCTTGTTTCAGCAAGATTGCTTTATTGATTGTACTGTGGATTTCATTACAGATTTATGTTCTGACTCTAATGGAATTTCTTCAAATACTGTGGAGAAACAAAACATGTTTTCTTAAGATAAAAGTTCTAGACTCTCTCTCTCTTTCTGTGTGTGTGTGTACACCCGTGTGCGTACGTGAAGAAACTAGAAAAACAGACCATACAAAGAAAAAGATCTTTAGGGAGGGAAGAGAGAGAAAATAGAGGGTCATGGAAGATATGTTATCTGAAAGCATACTGGAGTACTATTAGAGAAAATGAAGGCAGTTAGCAAAGTGGACACAAGGGACAGGGACCAGGACAATGAGAAAGAGATGAAGAAAAAGAAAGTTTGAGAACAACACAAATGAATGGATTATGAAAGTAACATAATTCATCGCTTTGTAGGACAACTAGTTTCATTTTCTTGTTTTTTTAGATATATTTTTATTTTTTATTAGCATTTGTTACAATTTATTCAATTTGTATCCCAGCTGTGGCCCCTTCCCTCATCTCCTTCCAATCCCACCCTCTTTCCCTCTTCTCCTCCTATGCCCGTACCTAGTCCACTGATAGGGAGGTCCTCCTCCCTTCCATCTGACCCTAGTCTATCAGGACTGGCTGCATTGTCTTCCTCTGTGGCCAGGCAAGGCTGCATCACCCCAGGAGGAGGTGAATCAGAGAACCTGCCACTGAGTTCATACCAGAGAAAGTTCCTGTTCCCTTTATTAGGGAACCCACTTGGATACTGAGCTGGGTTTTTAGGTTTTAGGTCCTCTCCATGCATTGTCCTTGTTTGGGGTATCATTTATCTTCAGGGGCCCCAGAACTCAGTTTCTAGGGTTTTTTTTTTTTTTTTTGCCTTTTTTGTCTCCTTTTGGAGCTCCTGCCCCCTCCAGGTCTTTCTATCTCCCTTCTTTCATCAAATTCCATGCATTCTGCCCAAAGTTTGGCTCTGGGTCTCAGTCTCTGCTTCGGTACCTCAATCAGTAGAGTCTTTCAGAGACCATCTGTGGTAGGCTCCTGTCCTGTTCCCTGTTTTCTCCTGCTTCCAATGTCTATCACATTTGCCCTTCTAAATGAGGATTGAGCATCTTCCCTAGGGTCTTCCTTGTTGTTCAGCTTCTTTAGGAGTATAGATTTTAGTATGTTTATCCTATAGTATATGTCTAATAACCACTTATGAGTGAGTATATACCATGTGTGTCTTCCTGTATCTGGGTCACCTCACTGAAGATGATCTTCTTTAGTTCCTACCATTTGCCAGAAAATTTCATGATTTCCTTGTTTTTAATAGCTGGAACAGACCAAGTAATCCAATTAAAAAATGGGGTATAGACCTAAATAGAGAATTCTCAATAAAGTAATATCAAGTGGGAAAGAAAAACTTAAAGAAAGGCTCAATGGCCTTAGTCATCAGGGAGATGCAAATCAAAACGACCCTGAGATTTCACCCTGTACCCTCAGAATGGCTAAGATCAAAAACTCAATTAACAACACGTGCTGGAGAGGATGTAGAGAAAGTGGAACCCTCCTGCATTGCTGGTGGGAATGTAAACTTGTACAACCACTTGGAAATCAATCCGGCACTTTCTCAGAAAACTAGGAATAGTGCTTCCTCAAGATCCACCTATACCACTCCTAGGCATATATCCAAAATATGCTCAAGTATACAAGGACATTTGCTCAACCGTCTTAATAGCAGCTCTATTCATATTGGACAGAATCTGGAAACAACCTAGATGTCCCTCATCAGAGGAATGTATATAGAAATTGTAGTACATTTGCATAATAGAATACTACTCAGCTATTAAAACAAGGAAAAATTATTTTTCATACAATATATCCTCATTACAGATTCCCTTCTCATAACTTTTCCCAAATTTTCCCCACTTTCCTACCTACCCAAATTCACACTCTTTTATCTCTCCATCATTAAAATGCAAATATTATTAAATAATATTAAATATTAATAAAGACGATTAAATAAAAACAAACAAGCCAGAACCAGTCAAAACAAACAAGCAGAAGAAAAGCTAAAGAAACACTTCCAGATGCAAACATCCATATTCTCACAAACAGAAATCACATAAAACCACAAATCAGAAACCATATTTATGCAAAGAACCAGTAAGGTTTAAAAGGGTGTGGGGAGCCATTATAAAGCATTATCAGACAGAGAACTTCCAAAACTGACATTGACTTCATTTTGTATTGACTATCTAATGCTGGCATGTAGCCTGGCCTTAAGAGTGATTTGTCCATAAGCGTGTGGGTTTATTTCTGGGTCCTCTGTTCGGTTCCATTGATCCACCATTCTGTTTCTCTGCCAGTACCATGCAGTTTTTAAAACTGGTGCTCTATAGTACAACTTAAGATCAGGGATGGAGATACCTCCAGAAGATCTTTTATTGTAGAGGATTGTTTTAGCAATTCTGGGTTTCTTGTTATTCCATATGAAGTTGAGGTCTGTAAAGAATTGTGTTGGTAATTTGATGGGCATTGATTGCATTGAATCTGTAGATTACTTTTGGTAAGATGGCCATTTTTACTATGTTAATCTTGCCAAGCCATGAGCATGGGAGATCTTTCCATCTTATCATATCTTCTTCTAATTCTTTCTTCAGAGATTTGAAATTTTTTTCATACAAGTCTTTGACTTCCTTGGTTAGGGTTACTCCGAGGTACCTTATGTCATTTGTGGCTATTGTGAAGGGTGTTGTTTCCCTAATTTCTTTCTCAGCCCTTTTGTCTTTTGTATACAGGAGGGCTACTGATTTTTTTGAGTTAATTTTGTATCCTACCACTTTGCTGAAGGTGTTTATCAGCTGTAGGAGTTCCCTGGTAGAGTTTTTGGGGTCACTCACGTATACTATCATATCATCTGCAAATAGTGATAATTTGACTTCTTCCTTTCCAATTTGTATCCCCTTGATCTCCTTCAACTGTCTTATTGCTCTAGCAAGGACTTCCAGCACTATGTTGAAGAGATATGGAGAGAGTGGACAGCCTTGTCTTGTCCCTGATTTTAGTGGGATTGCTTTAAGTTTCTCTCTGTTCAGTTTGATGTTGGCTATAGGCTTGCTGTATATCGCCTTTACTATGTTTAGATATGTGCCTTGTATCCCTGATCTCTCTAATACTTTAAACATGAATGGATGTTGGATTTTGTCAAATGCTTTTTCAGCATCTAGGGAGATTATCATGTGTTTTTTTTTTCTGATCTTTGACAAAGACGCCAAAACCACTTAATGGAAAAAAGAGCATCTTCAACAAATGGTGCTGGTCCAACTGGATGTCTACATGTAGAAAAATGAAAATAGATTCATACTTATCACCCTGCACAAAACTGAAGTCCAAGTGGATCAAAGACCTCAACATAAAACCAGACACATTAAATCAGTTAGAAAAAAAAAAGTGGGAAATACCCTAGAACTTATTGGTACAGGAGACAACTTCCTGAACAGAACACCAACAGCACAGGCTCTAAGAGCAACAATCAATAAATGGGACCTCATGAAACTGAAAAGCTTCTGCAAAGCAAAGGACACCGTCATCAAAACAAAGCGACCACCTACAGATTGGGAAAGAATCTTCACCAATCCTTTATCTGACAGAGGACTCATATCCAGTATATATAAAGAACTAAAGAAGCTGAAAAGCAGCAAACCAAGTAATCCAATTAAAAAATGGGGAACAGAGCTAAACAGAGAATTCTCTGTAGAGGAATACTGAATGGCAGAGAAGCACTTAAAGAAATGCTCAACCTCATTAGCCATTAGGGAAATGCAAATCCAAACAACCCTGAGATTTCACCTTACACCCATGAGAATGGCCAAGATCAAAAACTCAAGTGACAACACATGTTGGAAAGGTTGTGGAGAAAGGGGAACCCTTCTCCACTGCTGGTGGGAATGTAAACTTGTACAACCACTCTGGAAATCAATCTGGCGCTTTCTCAGACAACTAGGAATAGCACTTCCTCAAGATCCAGCCATACCACTCCTGGGCATATATCCAAAAGAGGCTCAAGTACACAAAAAGGACATTTGCTCAACCATGTTTGTAGCAGCTTTATTTGTAATAGCCAGAAGCTGGAAACAACCCAGATGCCCCTCAACTGAAGAATGGATGCAGAAATTGTGGTACATCTACACAATGGAATATTACTCAGCAATGAAAAATAAGGAAATCATGAAATTTGCAGGTAAATGGTGGGATCTGGAAAGGATCATCCTGAGTGAGTTGTCCCAGAAGCAAAAAGACACACATGGTATATACTCACTCATATAGACACACAACATAGGACAAACCCACTAAAACCTGTGTATCTAAAGAAACTAAGCAAGAGAGAGGACCCTAACTAAAATGTCCAATCCCCATCCGGAAAGGCAAAGAGGATGGACATCAGAAGAAGAAGAAAACAGGAAACAACCTTGGAACCTACCACAGAGGGCCTCTGAAACCCTCTGCCCTACAGACTATCAAAGCCGATGCTGAGCCTGATGGGCAACTATTGGGCAGAGTGAATGGAATTTTAGGTAAGAACTGGGAAATAGTAAGAGCAGGTGAGGACAGGGTCTCCACAAGGAAAGCAACAGAACAAGAAAATTTGAACACAGGGAACTTCCCAGAGACTCATACTCCAACCAAGGACTATTCATAGAGATAACCCAGAACCCCTGCACAGATGTAGTTCAGGGCAGTTCAGAGTCCAATTGGGTTACATAGTAAAGGGAAGAGGGACTGCCTCTGACATAATCTGATTGGCCTGCTCTTTGATCACCTCCCCCTGGGGGGGGAGCAGCCTTACCAGGCCATAGTAGAGGACAATGCAGCCACTTTTGATGTGAACTAATAGACTAAGATCAGAAAGGAGAGGAGAACCTCCCCTATCAGTGGACTTGGGGAGTGGCATGCATGCAGAGGGAGGAGGGAGGGTGGGATTGGGAGGGGAGGAGGGAGGGGCTTATGGGGGGATACAGAATGAATAAAGTGTAATTGATGAAAAATTAAAAAATAAAAATTAAAATAAAAAAAAAGAGTGATTTGTCCAGCCTAGAAGACTCCATTGGAAAAAACTATTCATTTGTGAGCAGTTATTCATTACACACAGGTTCTGGGTTAGGGGCATGGTTTCTTTCCACTCCTTCCCTCAGTGCTTGAGTCCCGTCGTGCCCAGACCTGTGAGACAGTGGCACATGCTGTCACTGTCTCTGTAAGTTCATACATGCATGAGTCCTGTTGTGTTTAGAAGGCCTTGCTTCCTTGGTGTCCAGCATCTCCTTACAATCTCTCTTCATCGTCTTCTGAAAGGTTCTTTCTGTAGGGAAAGATTTGATGGACTCATCCTTTCTTGGACTGATGTTTTAAAATTTCTCACTCTGCACATTGTTCAGTAGTAGGTCTCAGTATTTGTTCTCATCTAATCAAGAGGAAGTTTCTCTGATGATGGTGGAGTAAGACACTGATCTATTAGGATAACTGAATATCTTTGGAGTCATGGTATTTCTCCATCCCTTTAGAAGAAGAATAGTTTGTTTTCCCCTAGGTCCCTGGACTGTCTTGTCTAAGGTTGTGGGCCAACTGAATAATGCTGTGAATGGGTTCCATCTCAGGGGTTTGACCTTAAATGAAATCAGATTCAGTTGATTATTCCTACAGGTGTTGTGCCACTCTTTCAAAGCGCATCTCGCAGGCAGGTCGCCATTGTAGACCACATGGTTTGTAGCTGGATAGGTGTTTACCTTTCCCCTTGGTAACGTGCTTAGTACCCCCCAGTGCCATGAATACTGTTCAGAAGGGTAAAGGCTGTAGGTAGGTAATGGACAGTAAGTTGTTTAGGTATTGTCTTCAGCACTAGGGCTCTACCATTCAATTGTGATGAGCAATATGGACAATCAATAGCCTTGGAAACAGTCTAAGCTGTTTGAGGGTTCCATGGGACCCTTTTGGTCAAGGACTCAATCATATGTAACCTATTATCAAATCTGCAGGAAACATTTGGTGATGGTATATGTCCAGTTGGGGCTCCATCTTTCCCTTATTTGGCAAGTCCATTTAGATCACACACACACACACACACACACACACACACACACACACATATATATATATATATGTATTTATATATGTATATATGTTAGGAAATTTCTACTATAGTATATTTCCATACAAATATTCAATTTTATGTCTTCCTCATGTTCCCTCTCTCATCCCCTTTTCCCTCTCCTTTCTGATTGATCTTTCTGTTCCAGCCCCACCCCCATCCATTTATGTCTCTCTGCTCTGTTTCCCTTCCCTAGAGAGATCCATCCTTCCACACAGTCCCTTATGCTATACATTTCCTCTGTCATGTGGATTGTAGCCTGTTTATTGAAAACTTAACGAGTATTCACATATAAGCAAAAGCCTACTAAACTTTCAGACACTGAAGAAAGAAACCAAAGAAGATATCAGAAGACAGCTCTTCAATGGGCATGGATCTGTCTGCAGGATTAATACAGTAAAAATGGCCATCCTACCTAAAGTAATCTCCAGATCCCACGCAATCCATATCAAACTTCAAACACAATTCACAGAACTTGAAAGGACAATTTTCACCTTCATGTGGAAACACATAAAACCAGGATAGCTAAAATAATCCTGAATAATAAAAGAGCTGCTGGATATATCACCATTCTCAATTTCAAGTTTTACTACAGAGCTATAGATATAAAAACAGAATCCTGTGGGCATAAAACCAGAAATGTTGATTTCATTGGAAATGAATTGAACACCCAGACAAAACTTCACATTCCTGGACTGCTATTTTATGTGCATTTGTTTGTTTTGTTTTGTTTTTCTTAATATTTTTATGTATAAAAAAGACAGAATTACACATTAAAAAACAAAATCTTCAACAAATGGTGCTGATCAAATTGGATGGCTACATATAATAGAATCCAAATAGAACTTTACTGATCTACTGCATGGATCAAAAGCCTCAATAAAATCTAGATATACTCCCTCAATCTCTGCTCCATCATCATCCCTATACTTTCTTAGGCAGGACAATTTTTGGGACAAGTTTTATGGGTAGGTTGGTGTCTCCCTCTATCCACTGGAAATCCCATCTGGCTGTAAGAATTAGACTGCCTCTGACATAATCTGATTGGCCTGCTCTTTGATCACCTCCCCCTGAGGGGGGAGTAGCCTTATCAGGCCACAGAAGAAGACAATGCAGCCACTCCTGATGTGATCTGATAGACCAAGATCAGAAGGAAGGGGCATGCGTGAAGAAGGGGGAGGGAGGGTGGAATGGGTAGGGGAGAAGGGATACAAAATGAATAAAGTGTAATTAATAAAAGTTAAATAAAAAATTAGAAAAAAAGAATTGGTGACCTCACTTTCCATATCCCCTACTGGTAGGAATCTTAGTTGGATTATCCCAGAGACCACCAGAGGATTCCCTGTCCCAGGGATGTGTCTCTACTGATTTCCCACTCTCTCTCCCTGTCCTCCCCTCATCTCCCTCTTGCACACCCACACCCCTTTTCCCATACCTGATCACCACCCAGTTACACTCCCTAACTCCTCTCCCACACAGCTTCCTCCTTCCATCTACTTCACATGTCTCTTTTATTTCCTCTTCTGAGTGAGATTCAAGCATCCCCTCTTGGGCCCTCCTTGGCTTCTTTGGCTCTGTGGACTGTAGCATGGTTATCCTGTACTTTATGGCAAATGTGCACTTTTAAGTGAGCACCTGCCATTATGTGTCTTTCTGGGTCTCTGTTATCTCATTCAAAATGATCTTTTCTAGTTCCATCCAATTCCCTGCAAACTGCACGATGTCTTTGTTTTTAATAGCTGAGTAGTATTCCTCTGTGTAAATGGAAGTTACATTTTCTCTATCCATTTTTCCATTGAGGGACATCAAGGTTGTTTCCAGTTTTTGGCTATTGGAAATTAAACTGCTATGAACATAGTTGAATGTGTCCTTGTGGTATGGAAAACCAATGACTGGCCCAACTTGAGACCCACTCCATGAGAGAGCACCAACCCCTGACACTATTAATGATACTCTGTTATGTTTATTGACAGGAGCCTAGCATAACTCTTCTGAAAGGCTTCATCCAGCAGCTGATGGAAACAGATGCAGAAACCAACCAGTCAAACCATAGGCTGAGCTCAGGGAGCTTTGTGGAAGAGTGGCAGGAAGGACTGAAGGAGCCTGCTTCTCCCCAGCCCTGCAAGTCTCCTGAGAAAAGAGCTGCAACCAAAGTCTCCACCATTCACTGCATCACACTATGTTTAATACAATATGCTAATTCCATAAAAGCCAAAAGAATTTTTAAATCAGAAAAATGTTCCATGTGTCATGAAACTAAAAATATTTTAAAAGATATTATTTGTAGATTTTAATATGGTTATCCTAGATTATACAGCTAATATCCACTTATAAGTGAGTATATACCATGCATGTCTTTCTGCTTCTGGTTACCTCATTCAGGATGATCTTTTCTAGTTCTGACCATGTGCTTGTCAATTTCATGATTTTCTTGTTTTTAATTACTGAGTAGTGTTCCATTGTGTAACTGGCAATGAGGCCTTGTCAGGCTACAGAGGAAGAGGATTCAGAAAGTCCTGATGAGAGTTGATAAGCTAAGGGCAGATGGCAGGGGAGAACTCACTTTTCAGTGGACTAGGGGAAGAGAACATAGAGGGAAAGAGGGAGGGAGAGTGGTAACCTGGAGTAGTTGAGAAAGGGGGCTACAATCATGGTATAAAATGAATAAATTGTAAAAAAAAAAAAGTAAAATAATAATAAATAAAAAAATATTATTTGAAAAATTTTAAGAGTAAAGTAAGCATTGGTTTGGAAAGATTGCTTAGCACTTAAGGGCACTTTAAAAAAGATTTATGTATTTATTATGTATACACAAGATCTCATCATGCACCAGATCTCCTTACAGGTTGCTGTGAGCCACCATGTGGTTGCTGGGAATTGAACTCAGGACCATTTAGGAAGAACAGCCAGTACTCAACCTCTGCACAATCTCTCCAGCCCCCTTGACTGCACCTTTGAGTTCAATTACAAGCACCTATGTTGGGTAGCTTTCAGCTACCTGTAACTCCAACTCCAGAGGATCTGACACCCCTTTCTGGCCTCTGCGTACCTATTCTCTTGCCCCCATCTCTATGTCTATCTCTTTCTCTCCATCTCTCTCTCTCTCTCTCTCTCTCTCTATCTCTCTCTCACACACACACACACACACACACACAAACACACACATATGAAACCCAACAGAGGACCCAGAAATAAACCCACACACTTATGGACACCTGATCTTTGACAAAGATGCCAAAACCATACAAAAAAAAGACAGCATCTTCAACAAATGGTGCTGGTCTAACTGGATGTCTACATGTAAAAAATTGAAAATAGATCCATACTTATCTGAAAGTACTGCACAAAAAGTCCAAGTTGGATCAAAGACCTCAACATAAAACCAGACACATTAAATCAGTTAGGAAAAAAAGTGGGGAATACCCTTGAACTCATTGGCACAGGAGACAACTTCCTGAACAGAACACCAACAGCACAGGCTCAAAGAGCAACAATCAATGAATGGGACCTCATGAAATTGAAGCTTCTGTAAAGCAAAGGACACCATCATCAAAACAAAACGACTGCCTACAGACTGGGAAAGAATCTTCACTAACCCTTTATCTGACAAAGGACTAATATCCAGTATATATAAAGAACTAAAGAAGCAGAAAAGCAGCAAACCAAGTAATCCAATTAAAAAATGGGAACAGGGCTAAACAGAGAACTCTCTGTAGAGGAACATCGAATGGCAGAGAAACACTTAAAGAAATGCTCAATGTCATTAGCCATTAGGGAAATGCAAATCAAAACAACCCTGAGATTTCACCTTACACCCATCAGAATGGCCATGATGAAAAACTCAAGTGACAAGACATGTTGGAGAGGTTGTGGAGAAAGGGGAACCCTCCTCCACTGCTGGTGGGAATGTAAACTTGTACAACCACTCCGGAAATCAATCTGGCGCTTTCTCAGACAACTTGGAATAACACTTCCTCAAGATCTAGCCATACCACTCCTAGGCATATATCCAAAAGGGGCTCAAGCACACAATAAAGACATTTGCTCAACCATGTTTGTAGCAGCTTTATTTGTAATAGCCAGAAGCTGGAAACAGCCCAGATGCCCCTCAACTGAAGAATGGATGCAGAAATTGTGATACATCTACACAATGGAATATTACTCAGCAATGAAAAATAAGGAAATCATGAAATTTGCAGGTAAATGGTGGGACCTGCAAAGGATCATCCTGAGGGAGCTATCCCAGAAGCAGAAAGACCACACATGGTATATACTAACTCATGTAGACATATAACATAGGATAAACCTACTAAAACCTGTACATCTAAAGAAACTAATTAAGAGAAAGGACCCTGACTAAAACGCTCAATCCCCATCCTGAAAGGCAAAGAGAATGGACAACAGAAGATGAAGAAAACAGGAAACAACCTAGGAACCTGCCACAGAGGGCCTCTGAAAGGCTTTGCCCTGCAGACTATCAAAACAGACACTGAGACTTATGGCCAACTGTTGGGCAAAGTGCAGGGAATCTTATGTAAGAAGTGGGAAATAGTAAGACCTGGAGAGGACGGGAACTCCACAAGGAGAGCAACAGAACCAGAAATTTGAACACAGGGGTCTTCTCAGAGACTAATACTCCAACCAAGTACCATGCACGAAGATAACCTAGAACCCCTGCACAGATGTAGTCCATGGCAGTGTAGTGTCCAAGTGGGTTCCATAGTAATTGGAAGAGGGACTGCCTCTGACATGATCTGATTGGCTTATTTTTTGATCACCTCCCCCTGAGGGGAGAGCAGCCTTACCAGGCCATAGAAGATGACAATGCAGCCATTCCTGATGTGATCTGATAGACTAAGATCAGAAGGAAGAAGAGGAGGACCTCCCCTATCAGTGGACTTGGGGAGGGGCATGTGAGAAGAAGGGGGGAGCGGCTTATGGGGGGATACAAAGTGAATAAACTGTAATTAATAAAAAAAAGAAAAAACAAAAAAAAATGTTTTAAAATGAAGTAAGCAATTTTCTTGGCCTCATTTAATTCATCACAAGAGTGATGTTCTCGGGATATAGACTGTAAGATGAAACAATGTCAAAAACACAAGTCCTGGTAGAGCCTGAATTCACACTGCTACAAAATCCAGTCTTAACCATTTATATTCTATCATGAATAACATCCACCAAGATGTGAAAGTAAAATGACACATTTAAATCTTATTTTAAAGCTAAATTTTGACACTTTGCTAAATTGTTAGAAACTAAAAACAATTGTTAGAAACTGAAAGCAAACTGAAGAATGAAATAAGGAATAACTGATAGAAAGCTTCATATTATGCAAATACGGGTTTACATTTTGAATTTGCCAAATGACAGCATGCAGGCTATCAGCATGCAGGAATGATCTATTCTCTTTTCTACACAATTACTTACTAACCAGGAAAATACTTGGTTTAGAATGCCTCTGTTTGCCCAGTGTTCATTCTTTCCACACTTTATAAAAACTCAGACTGATAGCATTCCTCACGTAGAACTGCGGACTGATTCGTCTGAGCATTAGACTGAGGTTACAGACATTCCTAAATACATCAACTTAGACCTAGCAAGTTCATTAAATTGATGTTGTTCTCCAGATTTCAAGATACCATAGAGAGGTAGGAGCAAAGTTCAAAACCAATAAGAAAACAAGAACCTGAGAACTTAGTAATTTACAGTTGAGTACAAAAATTCATTGAAACAGTCATTTTCATTATTTTCATCATGTCATTCACAGTACTACAGAGTGTTAATAATCTTATAATATAATCCATTTTTTTTCCAAAAATAGTTTTGAGGGTTGACTCTGTGTCTAGGGTTTATTTCAGAGCCTCATATAACTCATTGTTTTTCTCTCATGAGATTATAGAATATTATCCTGTTAGGAAGCTCTCAGGAATCCTTAATAACAAGGAAATGGAGGTAAAGCCGTACTAGGCAACCTTGTGGCTAATAAAGTACAGAGCCTGTCTCTTATCACTGGCTGCTTAAATCAGAAAAAGCTTTATTCTATGATCAAATTAATAGTATTCCAGACAGACTCATTTTCTCAGGGTATTCTGAATATCAGTACTATCTGAAACAAATCATGCACAACTCATTTCATCCTAAGGAAAAAAAAATTATTTCATAGGCATCATCAACCCAAATCCAGACACTACAAGAAGTAACTGAAAGTACAGTAACTTGCCCATAGTTGTTAGAGAACTAAGTAGTGATGCATTCATCTTCCTGAGTCCAAAGTCCCCAACAAAAATATATGACCTCCTTTGGGAATGTGCTTCTATTGTGAGATGTATAAAATGGAGAAATCACAGCAATTTACCCATACCAAAATACGTTTTTGCATTTCAAAAGATCAAATAGAGCTTTTTGCACAATGAGACAAAATTCAGGCAAATGTATGAGGAAGAAAAATAAATTATTGAAACTCCCATACAACAAAAAAGCCCTCAGGATTATCAAGACCCCTCTGCCCTGCCTGAGTTTGATTGCCAGGAAGAGGGGTTCTGGGAGTCGATTCCAACCTCCAGGCAAAACCTCTTGTGTATAAGAAATTCAGAAGAGAACAAGGAAGGGCAAAAGTAAAACAATTAAAAGTATATGTCAGCCAAAACTCTTGATACTACATTCTGCTGAATGCAAAGAACACTAAATGCTAAATATGTATCTCTATATAGTCAGCAGTGATTCCAGAGGACTCATGATATGTGGTAATGACATCATACCAAGACAGCCATGTATCTTCATTACTTTTGACGTGTGTTCTGCAGTTTCAGTGACACCAACTTATTTCCCAGTATAAACATGCTTCATTACTGTACTGCTATTTTCAAATTAATGAAACAGACAGACACATAAATTCTAATGCATAAATTAGTCAATCAGCCAACTCAATGATAAAAAGCTGATCATAAAAGAAATGACATTGTTAATCAACTTTAAATCTCAGAAGTGTAAGGTTACACAAGCATTTTCTAGTACAACTGTAATAGGAGCTTGATTTTATGCTCTGCTGTTTATACATCTGCTCATTTCAGCTTCTATGCTGCAGTTTATCCGATAGTACATTTCCAGGAACTCTCCCTTAACAAAGTAGTTACAGACGCCTTACCTCTATGCCTTAAAAGTTTTGGGTGGCGTCAATTTTATTCCCCAACACTCTGGTTTCAAGGTCAGCATCTCTGACCAAACTTGTAGGTTTTGGACAGGTAGCTATTCTTCCTTCTGATGGGAATACATGAACAAATGAAAATAATTCCTGACTGCAGATAAAGGGGACATTTATCAGTTCATATGTTTCTGGACTTTTAGGGTGAATTTAGAACTGATAATCAGGCACTGTCTTTATTTTGGAACTTGACTTTTTTTTTATATATGTACTAAAACCATCATACACTTTGGTCCTAGGACATGTTGTCAAGTTGATATTGACCAGGAGACATCCTCTCTGGTGGCTAGCTTTCATAATACCAAAAGGTGCTATGAAGGATGTTCAGTGCCTTAGTTATAAACAGTCTCAACCAGGTGTGACCCCTGTGAACAGTAATTTCCAGCATGGCAAAATAAGACCAGAAGTGCAATAGTGGAGTAAAAGATATAGGGTAGCCAATTATCTTCTGACTGGATTTATGACCTAATCTGAAGGTGTAGATACAAATCAAATACTGTAAATCTCAGCAAAAATGAATGATTGGTCCCTTAAAGGACTTGTGTGAACCTGCTGTTATTATTACCCCAAGGGGGCACAGTAGCAAACTGTCCTTTAAATGTGTGACTCTATTCTCAGATTAGTACAGCTCTCTGACCTCATCACAGAAGTTTCTTTGTCAAGTGCCCAGTGATTAATGCAGACACAACTGATCAAAGTCCAGAGAACTCGTGTCAAGGAAGTGCTCTAGCATAAATGAGGCCTCTACACCAATCCCTCCTACCAAGGCTTAGGAACTATAGTGGGAGATGCTTCAAAAAGATTCTAAGAGCAAGAGATTGGAAAATATTAGATTAAAATATTGTCTCCTGGACATGGCAAAGTGGCCACATATTCATGACCTTGTAGTTGCTGCATAAGACTTGTACAATATCAAGCCAGTTAATATTCAATCATGGAGACAGAAAAGGTGATCACAGAAATATTCCCATTAACAGTAACTTCAAAGAAAACAAAATAGCTAGAGTTAAGCCTAACAAGGAAGGTGAAATAACTCCATAACGAAAATTTTAAATCTCTGAAGAAAGCAATAAAAACACTAGGTATTAAAAACTATCCCATCCCCATAGAATGGTAGAATTAATATTGTATAAAGAATCATTTACAGAATCTTCAAAAATATGTGAGGTAGTGGCTCTAAGATTACATTGAATCCATAAATGATCATTTTCACAATATTAATTATATATATACATATATATTCCAAATATAACAACAAAAAACCCAGAGTCAAAACAATCTTATCCCTGTGTGAACTGCTCTACTTCTGTCGGTGGTTACTCAGCAAAAAGAACAATACTTGAGGGATTAGTATCCTAAACCTCAAGCTATATTACAGAGTAATAAAAACAATATGATACTGGTACAAAAACAGACAAGGAGACCAATGGGTCAAAATTTATAGTCCAAATATCAGTAGGCACAATTATAGCAATCTAAAATTTAACAAAGATGTTAAAAACAAAGATGCTAAAACTCCCCAGAAATGCAGCATCTTCAACATATGGTGTCGGTAAAGCTGTATATTCAGATGCAAAAGACTGACATTAGACCTGTATCTAACCCCAGAAAGACAAAAGAGTTGCCTGTGAAACCTGAAACACTGCAACTGCTAGAAAACAGACCTGCTGTGTGCTGTATGATGTATGTGTGGGGATGGGCTTTCTGAACAGGACTCCAGGGGCTTAAGAATTAAAGCCAAAAACTGACAAATGGGACTTCATAAAACCAAAAAGCTCTAGCTAGATAATTAATTGAGTGAAAAGGAAGTCCACCGAGTGTGAAGCAATCTTTGCCAGCTATACATCTAACAGGTGATTAATATCCAGACTATGTAAAGATTATTTTTAAAGTGCAAGTACAAAGACCTGAACCAGAGCACGGGCCTCTGCACTAGGACTGGAAGAAGGCAACCATAACTATGTGGTGCTTGGGATTCAGTTTGCCTTCCTGTGGCTGAAGGTCTGGCCCTTTAGCCATGGCACTTCCTATGTTAAGGTTTCAAGAGTGAAGCAGAAGCATAAAGACAGCAATACTCCCAAAGGCAAGCCCCCTTACTGCGGTGAAGGCAAACTGCCCTGATGTTCTGAGGTGCCACTTCATCTTATGACTCCGCTGCGTACCCTCTCAGGAGAGTGAGGCTGAAAAGAAAGATGTAGTTGCTTGGTTGTCTATCCCTGTGTGAACTGCCCCACTTCTGTCAGACAGTACTGAGTCCTTTGTTTTCCTCTTTCAAAGATGCTCCTGTGGACACCTGTGTCCCCTTGTCACATTCAGGAATTCCCACTTGCAGACACAGTTTCTGTGTTTTTGCACAGAAAGGGTGAATCTCAAATATATGCACGGTCTTCAAGAAGTAGACACTGGTGAACCCATCTCTGTGCACACTGACTGGTGTTCCTAACGTTCCTGAGCTTGGTAAGCAATGTGCGAGTGGAACTATAGGGAGAGAGTAGAACCTTGAGGACAGAGAGGGTAGAAGAAGGAGGCAGGCTTACCGTGCAAAGGCTAACATCATGCTCTAGGTCATGTGACCTTGGTCCAGCTCACAAGCTCACTGGAGGAACCCAAGAACACCCTTTATATCTCGGGCCTCATTTCCACTCCAGAATTAGTACTCATTGTGAAAGACATTCAAAATTATGCTCAATTTGAATTGAACTGACAGAATTTCTGAGGTAGAAGCTGGTGTGTGTTTGTTTGTTGTTTGTTTCTTCCCGTTAGCTTTTTGCAGGCAATTGTTATTTACCCGTAGGGGTGATTAGTGAGTGTTCAGTAGTGAACAAAGAGATTTACTTCCTTTCCTCTGTCTTCATTGCTTTTGTCCACAATTTATCACTCTGCATGCTACAACGTGGCTTAGAAATCAGTCTGCACCTCTCGAATGTCAGGCTGCAGTTTTTCTCTGCAAATTACAGCTGAAAGGTCCCTTGGGTTAACTAGAGCATACAAAAAGCAAAGACACTCTACAAGGGCTTGTTTCTGTTGACATTAAAACAGTGGGTCACACTATATCTGGAAAGTTCATGTGGAAATGGCAGCCTGATATATTTCTTCAGAGAGCAAAACAATTACAGATAAGCAATTTTCTTCCCCCACGAGACCAGTAAAGTGCTTCCCTTCTGTCACCTTTCAATATTTTATAGTGTGCTGAGTAACTACACCTTTTCTAACCAATTAGGGGAGCCATCAACAAGCCAAAGAGTAAATAGCTAACAAGTCAAGTAAAAAATATGTGTGAGAGTACAACCACATACCACTGTTTTTCAAAATTGACCATATGTACACATAGCGAGAAATATCCTTTCAACAAATGTGAAGGGAATCATAGTGATATAATTACTTCCCCTGAACCTTGTGCTTGTTTACTGGAAATAATTTTGACATTATTTGAAAAGAGAATGAACATTCTTAAGTTAAAATCCTTAAAGAAGGTGAAAATACTAGAACACATGAAACCATGGAACCGAGCCCTGAAATTTATTGTCTCCTTGTTTTTGAAACTGGTGGGTTCTCATGATAGAAAACTTATAACACAAATATAAAAATGAATACTGTTAAATCTCACCATAAAAAGGATAGCGCACACGGGGTTGGTTTCTGTAGGCAGGTGGAACATGCGTGTAGCAGCAGCTCTCTCTGGGAGGGAAGTTATCAAGCTGAGACTTCTGGGATCTAGAAGCTCGGTACTCTATTAACTCAGGAAGGAGGGCAGGCTCCAGTGACGGTGCTTTTCAAATGTTCATTCTCCATGGATCATCCTGAAAATTTCCTTCCATCTCCACACACCAGTACCAGGGGCAACTCCTGAGTCTCTCACGAGTTCACTGTGTATAACTTACAGATTTTCTTTGTTCAAAATAGTGATAATTAGGTCCACGGTCATGTTAAACAACTTAACTTTCTTTATGCTGTCAATTCTTTAATATATATACAGTGCCCTATGTCCCAGCCTTGAGTTCCAGTCTCACAGTTGAGAGTTTATGTAAGAGAATGTGAAAGGACCCTTAACAAATAGTGTTATAGTGATGTTGATGAAATTACACATAAAGGTACATTTAAAAATATCAGACTCAGAAAACAATGTTTACATCAATGAAAAGGTCTAAAATATGAAAAATACAGGGATCAAAATGTGACCCATGGTCCCCTACAAAAGTTAAACATATGTTCTTATTATGTATTAAAATAATAGTATATGCTTTAAATATTAAGGGAATTAAAGTATTTAATCTGCAAAATGATAAAAAGATTTTCTGAGAAATACTCAGATAATAAGTAAGTACATTGTAGGAATAGATTTCAAAGTTTGTGATACATACCTCTGATTCTTCATCTTACAATGGGTTATTCAAATTTAGCAATTATCCAGAAAGTAAACAGAATTTCTAGAGGTCTTCACATTGAGCATACACAACTGTGACAGAGCAGTATACTCCATTTCTTTGCTTTCATTTTCTTCATGGAACATGCCAACCATATGTCTTACTACACACAAATTCATTTATTTTTGTCAGTTCCTTATTGTTCTCCTATACTCCTAATTATAGACTATTTTAATTATTTATTTTTGTAATCTCCCCCCATGTGCGTATGTATTTTTGTGAATGCCAGGTGTGTATAGAATCCAGTAGAGGATTATTGGATTTTTGGAACCGGAGTTACAGGTGGTCAAGACCTATCTGATGTGAATGCTAGAAACAGAGCTCAGTGGTGCAGAAGAGCAACCAGTGCTTTTGATTAGCTGAGACTTCTCTCTAGCCACATAGAACATTTTGAACATTTTACTTACTGATGAATCAGTCTCTACTGCTTAGACCAGTGCCTGGTACATTGGAGACAAGAATTCATATTTGCCAAATAAACTAAAAATTAATAAAATTATTAGATAAACATTTATTTATGGGTGGACTACACAATTTGGTTCAAAATGGTGGTTATATTCAATGAGTTAGAAACTGTGTTATATTACTGAAGGCATTTTGGTTGTGTGTATGCACGTGTGTGCAGCTGTCAGGGAAGGATGGAAGAGGGCATCAGATCCCCTGGACCTGGAGTACCAGGCAGCTGTGAGCAGCCCTATGTGGGTGCTGGGAACTCAACTGGGATCCTCTTCCAGGGCAGTATGTACTCTTAGCCACTGAGCCATCTCTTTGGCCCCCTGATGGCAATTTGGAAACATTACATTCAGGGTCCCTGCAGCCTTCTTGCTCCCTATTTTCCATAAGCTTAGTTATCAGTGTCATTATTATCAAAGTAAATGATAAAATGCACTTAATTTTAATGCTGCCCAGCCTGACTCGAAGTTAGGAAGTTTTCTTCCAGATTATGGGTCCCTGACTCCCTCTTCTTAAAACATTTAATTCAGAACACTAGGAAGTGTAAATTCCTTCTCTGCACCCTGAGATGAAAATTTTTGTCCCAGGTTCTTTGCTGGTATACAATAATAGTTTTCTGGAAAAGCCAGGTGCTATCTCTTTAAAATGTAGCCATTCAAAGAGACACTGCCCAGCTTTGAGTTTGTAAGAGGGTTAAGAAGGTTAGCTTCCACAAGCTCCAGTCAGCAGGGTCCTGATCACATTGCCAAGTTCCTCCACTACCTTGCTCCAATGCTTAGAACTCATCTACGTTTGTCTCACGAAGCAGAGTTCACTCTCTCCTCCTGGAACACTCTTGGCTCTCAGTTCAATTGCATAGAATTCTCCTGCTTGTTTAATTCTGGCCAATGTCTGTTCTTTGAATTTAGTGTTGATATTAATTGTGGACTTGATTAAGCTGTTCAGACTCCATTCTCTTAAGAGAAATAGGCAATTCTGTTTGCCCTTCTGAGTGAGGTTTCAGCCTCTTCCCCTGTCAGTGGACTTCGGAAGGGGCATAGAGGGAGAACAGGGAGGGTGGATGGGGCTGGGAGAAGACAAGGGAGGGGGCTACAAAGTGAATAAATTGTAATTAATTAATTGTTTAAATTGTAACTAATATTTTAAAAAATGAAAATGTGTAGCACACAAAAAAGAGAAATAGACTATTAACTCAAACAGAAAGAGACAAAGAATTTTAACCAAAAAATTATTTACTCTCTCAGAAAGTGGAACTGAAATGAAACTTGGAATCCAAGGAGCTTGAAAAACTAACATAAGAATGAAGCCACGCAGCTCACCTTTTTTATTGCACAGACTTTAAGTGTTTTCACACCCTTATTACTCTGGCCCCGGTAAACAAGCATCTTGTGGTTTTCATTCTGCATGGCTCTTTTCCACCTCGAGGGGGCTTTCCTGGCTCAGTTCTCAGCTGCGAGAGGAGCTTACCAGTGGCTGCTGGTGCTCTTTCTGCTCAGCTGCTCATTCATGCCCTATCCACCCCAGGTCTCTTTAATTAACATGTGAAGGAAAGACGCATTTTATTTCCTATTAGATAGAATGCCATGCTTCCTCGGCCAACATGTGGATTGAGTTCTCTTAGTTCAAGGTCCTACCTACTCCCCTCTGCAACCCCCCCCCAAAAAAAACATACCCTTAAGTTATATATTAAGAGAGTCAAGACTCATGAAACTGAAGGCTATTTATCACTGGTGCAACCAGAGAGAACAGGGACACTGTGAAAAGAAGTCAGAATTTACATTAAACCTTAATTTCCAGAAATATAACCCCCTTTTGCTGTGTCTACAATGACATGATTTAAAGGGTTGATGTTTAATTATATTTTTATTTATATACATTTTAGATATTAATCTCTTCTCTAATATATAGCTGGTAAAGATTTTCTCTAATTCTCAAGTTTGTCTCTTTATCATAACAGCTGTTTTCTTTGCCACGCAGAAAATTTTATTTCATGGATCCCATTTGTTGATTTTTTAACATTAGTTGGTTCTTGTGGTACTAAAATGTTTTGAAAATTTTTGCTTATGCCCATACTTTTTATATTTTATTTTTGTAATTTTCTTAGTATATATTTTGAACATGTTTCCCCTCCCCCAAATCCTCCCAGCATCTCTCTTACTGCCTGTTGCCTGAGGATCAAGATGTAAATGTCTCAGCTATTGCTCTAGCACCATGCTTGTCTACTCCAATTAAATCATTTTCTTTATAAAAGTACCCTTGGTTATGGTGTCTTTTCACAGCAATCGAAAAGTAAGTAAAACAACATCTTTCCTAGGAAATTACAGGACTGTGGTTGCATGGTTTGTCTATTTCATGCATTCTTTTGGCTTCTGTGTGTGCTTTCCCAGTACTGTTGTTCTTACTGTTCAACTATAGTAGAGTTTGAGGTCACATACCGTGATGTCTTTCTTCAGCACTGCCCTTTCTGCTTAGAATTCTTTTGACTGTTCTGGATCTTTATGCATCCATACACATTTCAGACTTCTTTAGGCTTGTGGGGAATATAACTAATTTTTGACAGGTATCTTACTGAATACTGTGAAATGTTGAAGAACCTTTTGGGGAGACCTCAAAAAAAGCCAAATGTATCGGTTCACATCTTTCCTGCAGTTATGTTGGTGTCAAGCCTGTAACAGAGAGGTGCCCAGTATACCTCCCATGATAGAGATGTGGAAGTGTAGGTGTTGAGGACACTACGAGGGACTGGAAATTTTCATGTCCTATAGCAGTAAATATAATAGATGGTTACAAATGTTGGTCCACATATTTATCTCTAGTTCTATGGTAGCAAACTATTTGAGGAGATCTGTTTCCTGACAGCTGAAATCAGAGTAACTCGCTTATGGACCTCACTGTTTAAATTGAGCTCCTGCAACCTGTGCTTTTTGGCTTACCAATGCCTCTCTGTTCACTCCAGTTTTCACCTGAGTCTGTGTCTTCCCTTCAGGTTGTGGCAGATTAAAATCAGGCTCCATATCTTGTTGATTTTTTTTTTCCTTTTCACCTATACCCAGTATAGTTTAGTTTCCAACATTAAGTTCCCTTTCAGTATGGTACTCAGCAAGTACCCGGGTCACGTAGAATGGTAAAGAGGGACTTCTCTTCATGTTGGCCCACATTACTGGAAGACTTACTGTCTTGACAAATCTGGGAACTGGTCAGTGTCTTGCGATGCTTGTTCTGAGCATAGAAATGCCATACTCTTTTCACGAGTATTGATGAATGAATCTGCTCCATTTCCTACCCCATGCTAGAGGATCACAAAGTTGAAGGTGTGTTCAGCTTTTTATTCTGGTTCTCCTTTTCCAGGTCACAGAGATGTCGCTTCTAGTCTAACACTTAACCCAGAAGTCATGATTTCTTTTTTATTTCACATTTCTTAACATAAAAAGGAAGTTTCTTTTTTCTTGTTCTTCATTTCCTAAACATTACAGTACCAAATCTATTTATATAGTATTATAGTATTTACATGGTATGAAGCATTATAAGAAATCTAGATATAATTCAAGGAATATAACATGTTATATATAGGTAATATAAAAATACTGACTGTTTTGCTTAAGGGACCCAAACATCCATATATTTTGCTATTTGCAATGTATTCTAAAGCAGATATTCAGGAAATGCCAAGGAAGGATTACATATTGAACACTTTCATAAAACAAAGATTTTCAAATATTTCAAGTCCAATCAATCTGGTACACTGTTATCTTCCATTATTTTGTCTTTCTCTTTGAATTTAATTAAAGGTTGCTCTGATCATCAACATTTTATTATTTAAACAGACATTATTTTATTTCTATAATTGGTTACTAATTTTTATTACACTGTTTTACCAAGACTATTTGCCTAGGGGTTTGTATCATGTCTCAAAATGTGCGTTTGGAGTCATTCCATATTTCCCTGTACTTTGGAAATTTCCTTCAAAAACCGGTATTAATCATAATTTAGAAATGTTTTCATTTGGCCCTAAATAAAGAAAAATACTTATGATGACTACAAATTCTAAAACTGATAGCAATGTTTTTCAATATGTGAAAGATTTTAAATATGCTGCATTTTGTTTTCAAACTTTTGTTAAGAAATCTGCTCTCAATCTTTTTGTCATTCCCTTGTAATTATGTCTATTTCCTTTCTGGTTGTTTTTATGATTTCTATTATGTCTCTGTTGCTCTATAAATTGATAACATAGCACCTAAGTACAAAGCTCTTTTGGTGTCTTGATAGCCTGTTTTGGAGGGCTAGAAAGATTCTCAGAAGTTAAAAGCAATTATTGCTTTGAAGAAGACCAAGATTTGGTTCCCCAAGTCTACATGACAGCTCATGAATAACTATAACTGCAGTTCCAGGGAATCTGACACCCTCTTCTGGACTCTGCAGGCATTGGGCCTGTATGTGGTACACATATAAGCAAATATTCACAATACACACAAAATTAGTATATGCATCTCTTGAGTATATGTTTTAAATTTAAATCTCATTATTTCTGAAAAATGGTCATCCCTTGTGTTTGCAAATGTTGTCATTTCTAAAAACTTTGTGCTCTGGTTCCACAGCCAATCATTCATTAGCGCTTTTCTTAGCATCCATATTTCATTTTTACATTTCTTGAGAGCCAAGACAAGAATCTTCTTTAAAAGCAAGAGGCAAGAAAGAAATGACAATACAAAGCCTCCAAAAGTATATCCCAGACAGGGTCTCCGTTTGCTCATTCCCGAAAGCACAGCTGACACCAAGCCCACTTCTGCATCAAATTTGTCAGCCGTATTTTATGCCTCCTTGTGTTTCTATCACATGCTGGTGGAATGCTGAAATTCTATCAACCTCCATTACTCCCTTAAATTTTATAAACCACAAGTAAGTGTTTTATCTCAACAGTTGTATTTTTAGCAGGTAATATTTGTATTGGGATAAAACCTCATCCAAGATGCTATTTCTTATTCCCTGTACTAATGTAATTAACATTATGTTTTTATCAACTTAAATATTTTTGTCAAATTATCTATGTCTTCAATCTGTTTATCCACTGTGGGGAGATGCTGGGGAAACAAATACCTTACTTTCCTGTCTCTCAATCATATTCCTTTATGTGCTTAGAAACTTTTTTAAATTCATTTTTACTTTTTATTAATTATAATTTATTCACTTTGTATCCCATCTGTAGCCCTCTCCCTCATCCCTTGCCAATCCCATCCACCCTCCCTCTTCTCCTCCCATACCCCTCCCCCAGTCCACTGATAAGGGAGATCCTTCCATCTAAACCAAGCCTGTCAGGTCTCATCAGGACTGGCTGCATTGTCTTCTTCTGTGGTCTGGTAAGGCTGCTGGCCCCTCAGGGGGAGGTGATCAAAGAGCAGGCCATTGAGTTGTCAGAGACAGCCCCTGTTTCCATTAATAGGGTACCCACTTGCACACTAAACTGCCATGGGCTACATCTGTGCAGGTTTTTCTAGGTTATCTCCATGCATGGTCCTTGGTTGGAATATCAGTCTCAGAAAAGACCCCTTTGCCCAGATTTTTTGGTTCTGTTGTTCTCCTAGTAGAGCTCCTGTCCCCTCTAGGTCTTCCTAACTCCCCCTTCTTTTCTAAGATTCCCTGAACTCTGCCCAAAGTTTGGCTATAAGTCTCAGCATCTGCTTTGATAGCCTGCTGGGTATAGTCTTTCAGAGGCCCTCTTTGGTAGGTTCCTGCCCTGTTTCCTGTTTTCTCCCTCTTCCAATGTCCATCCCATTTGCCTTTCTGAGTGAGGATTGATCATCTTACCCAGAATCCTCCTTATTGTTTAGCTTCTTTAGGTGTACAGATTTTAGTATGATTATCCTATGTTATATGTCTAATATCCACTTATAAGTGAGTACATAACATATGTGTCTTTCTTCTTCTGGGATACCTCACTCAGGATGATCTTTTCTAGTTTCTACCATTTGCCTACAAATTTCATGATTTCCTTGTTTTTGATTGCTGAGTAGTATTCCATTGTGTAAATGTACCACAATTTCTGTATCCATTCCTCAATTAAGGGACATCTGGGTTGTTTCCAGATTCTGGCTATTATGAATAAAGCTGCTTCGAACATAGTTGAACAAATGTCCTTGTTTTCTACTTGAACATATTTTGGATATATTTCTAGAAGTGCTACAGGGGGATCTTGAGGTAACACTCTTCCTAATTGTCTGAGAAAGCGCCAGACTGATTTCCAAAGTGGTTATTTGGGCAAAGTCCTAGAGACTCCCACCCATGTTCATAAGGAGCCTGAGAGCCTAGTTAACAACTTCAGCAAAGAGGAGACAGAGGAAATTTGTGTCTCTGTACCCTGGGAAGAGAGAATGGAAGTAGAAAATTGAGTTGCTGAAGAATTAGCAAAAGGACAGAAAAGGAAAGGAAAATGGAAAGAAAAATGGTAAAGGCTTAGCCAAGGCAGTGGAATTTCCTTACCGCAAACAAGACACAGAACTCAAGATGCCATTTGAACTTTTGAGGTAGAAAAAATAAATAAATAAATAAATACACAGTTGCATAAATACAAAATAAAACACATACAAAATAATTTACTTGTATGTTTAAAGTAAAGATGTGTTTAAATTTAGTGTAAAAGATGGACTGGGGCATACGTTAAGGGTGCTTTTTCTTGGAAGAGAATTCAGGTTTGCCTTTCTCAATTTCAGAGAATGTTCTCTACCTGGATATTTCCAAGCTTAACCTGTCAGCTTTCCAACATTCCTGGATGGCTATTAATTTTTCTTTTTTTATCATATAGTTAAGGTGTTCACTTTTCTTCAGGATAGATGGCTATATTTTATTTTATGATTTTGTTTTATTTTTTTATAAATCTCTTTAAGACATAATTTATTCTAGCAATTTTTGAAATGTAGTAAGACATATCTGCCATAAATTTATCTAGAACATAGTATTTATTTCTGCCAAGGTTTCTTTTGCAGTCAGGAAGAAAGACATATTCTGTGACTTATTAAGTTTAACCAAAAATTTACCTTAAGAAGATGTTTAATTAATCATACATAATAATAAATTATTTTAATTAATGATATAAATGGAAATGTGTATTTAGTGGCAAACAGTGGGGTGTAGTTATTACTGAGCTTGATGGAATTAGATGCATTCAGATCGATGTGTTCATCACACAGTCTGAAAGCTTAAGCTTCTCACATTGGTCGTGATAGTGATAGATATCCTGGGTCAGTCAGTGCAAACCTAGAATCAATGAGATGCCTGTCTCAGAAAACTAAGCTGCTAAAAGACCATGGTGTATTATGACTTACAGCTATGACATCACTGCTGGTTACATCTGCAAAAATAAAAATTCATCTGACTGAGATGGGTTCCAATTTCTAAGCAGTATAGCACAAAGGACAAATAAAAATTGTTAACTCAAATAAAAAAAATGAATGCACCACAATAATAAAAGCTTTTCAGCTTGTGAATAGTTAATTTGATACATAGCACCTAACACCACAACAGATTCAAAGACGGAGAAGACATATGGTGTTGTTTTTGTTGACTGCTAGAGCATCAGTGCCTAGACCTATGCCTGCTGCTATTATGAAATTTTAAAAACCCTGTTGAGTTAATAAATATATGAACACATTAACATCTTAGAAATAAGCACAACAAAAGCTGCATTTTTGTTAGAAAGTGTCTGCTTGGACTGCTACAATATAAAACTAGCTTCCCAGAGTCCCATATTTTAGTCTAGGTACAGAACAATTCTCAGTTTGCAGCATAATTTCTTCAAGATAATTGATAGATCAGAAGCAAAATAATCACAAACTGATAACTGCAAACTTGTGAATGATCTCTGTAATTGTGTAAGAAAAGTTAAAATACATGACTTAATACCGGTTTAATATTCCTAAACTCGTTCATAAAGTTTTAGAAAGATTTAGAATTTCACCTAACCTAATTCACTTAAACTGAATTAAGTATGGTATTAAAACAACTTTCTTTCATGACATTTCATTCTCTGTACTTGAATTAAAGCTCAGCCTAAGCTGTCTCTAGTCCTACCCTTCAAAGTTATCTTGGTTCTCATGGACAACCACCAGCCCCAGCAAAATCCCCTACCCACAATAAAGTTTTACTGCCAAAGCAACTGTTAAACAGAGACTATCCCAATCTTACAAAGCTGTATGCATCTTCACTCAGTTTTGCTTTCTGACTACTTGGTACCTGCCTTTCCAAATCCAACACTTCTCCATTTTGCTGTCATTCACAAGGTGACATGATGCCCTTAGTTTATCATTTGGTAGTTTTTCTCTTCCTACTTTTATTGAAGAATTGAACTTGACCTTTTACTTGACCAGTAAGTCAAGGTCTGAGGGAGGAGGGAGGAGAAATGAGGAACAAAAGAAATTAACAGAATACGTGCATTATGAAAGAAAGGAAAAAGGACGCGAGGTAAAGAAGTGGATCAGTAACAGAGGAAGAGAGTATGCTGGAGAAAAGTGGGAAGATGACAGTGGAACGATGGAAACATTCCCGTGTATGATGTGTGTGTATGTCCATGAAAATATCACAGGAAGACTTCTATCTTCATGTTGACCAAATATTAAAAAAACAAAATTAGGAATAAGAACTAATTGTCAAAACCACATTTAAGAGACAAACTAGTGGTAAAGTAGGAGAACATGACTATGACTATTCCAGATTATTTTATACAAGGAATTCTTTTCATAGCTTAGAGATCTTCTTAGTTCTTCACCACTGGGTGAAACTACTCAATTTGAAAGAAATAATTGCTGTATAAATTCAGGCTTATGCATCTGACACATTAAAAACACGTGAAAGGTTTAATGTGGGCCTTGATTACAGTAAATTTTTGAAAGAGATTGTTTCCCTTTGTTGGAATATAAAATGTAGTTAGGCATGAAGTCAGATTAAAAATTTTATGAGTATTCATAGGACCTTTACTAATTGATTTTGTCCTATATTTTATACATTATGCTAATGATACATCTGCTACCCTTCATTTCCCTAATATTATTATGAATCCTCTATATTTCAGCCTTTGGAGTTACTACTTGAAAATAGTATGCAGAGACCAGTAAAGTATAAACCACTGAAATGTGCCACACTCATGAGGACTTGGTAAATTTCTAAAGCAAAGAACATTAAAAAAGGAAAACCATCTGTCCTGAGTGGGACAGACATTAACCAAACCATCAATGGAGAACTGGCCATATGCTGCAGATTTTGTGCCATTTATAGTACAGATCTGCACAATTGTTAAGTAAAATTTGTTTATGGTCCCTAGAACGAAAAATATGGATAAAGTAAAAGGAAAAGCATGGGCATTTACACAGTCAATGTTTTTTTGTTTTTGTTTTTTTGTTTTTTCTTTTCACAGAAAATGAAAATCAATACAAAACATCACCCAAGCTTCCACTAAATTAGACACTAGAAGCTAGGTGTGAGAACACACATATAGAATCGCCATTTGGAAGGTAGAGGCAGAAGGACATGTAGTTCGGGGCCACCTTTGGATTGATGATAAGCTGAAGGGCAACTGGATCTCAGGATACCTTGTCTCAAAAAATAAAGAGAGATAAAAAGAGTTTGAAAAAATAAGAAATAATAAGAGTTTGAAACTGGTATATTGAGTATTTTGTCACTGTAAGAGTATTGATAGAAGCACAGTAGAACTTTTTAATGAGGTAATCAGATTTCATGGTTAAATGGAAAAGGTTTCTTTAAAACTCCAGAACATTCCCACTCAGTTTACTGATGATGGAAAGTAACAAACACCATGCATGGTCTATAAAAACCTACAGATATGTAAAGACAGCATCAAATAAAAATGATGACAGAATATGTTGAGTAATTTTGAAAGCAAAGACCTTAGAAAACATGTTCCTAAACATGTTTCGTCTTTTTATTATCAAAAGACTAAACATTCATTAAAGGAAGAAAACTCCTAGAAGGAACAGAGAACTACAATGAAGCACGTTTTAGGTTGCTGTTTGTTTTTGAGACACTGTCTCTGCTGCAGCCCTGGCTGTCCTGACCTCCCTATATAGACAATGCTGGCGCAGAACTTCTGGAGATTCACACGTCTCTGCCTCTTGAATGTTATCGTTGAAAGCATGCCATACTAAGCTTGGTGCCATGTTTAAAGTTCCTGATACTTTATGTTAATGAATGGCAGAAAGACAAGAGCTGGGAATGAATTACATTAACCAAGTGAATGCAAGAATGGCCACAGGCACTGCCCAAGTCACACTGAACCCAGAGTTAACTGACATTTCATCGTGTATCTTTCTTTTTCTTATTAAAGTTTCTTATTACACAAGCTATCATATCTTAAATGAAATGACTAGATCCTTGATTGTGACCTTTCTGGCATGAATGTTGATATTTTACTATAAAGTTTTAAGCTGAACATAAAAACTCATAAATAAATGTTTTTAATTAATAAAAATTATTATGCTTATTGAAATGTCTCATGCCATATCACTGATCAGATAAATGCTATGATAAATCTCCCAGTTTACTGTGAACAGGTTATGGAAACCATATGATCTCCCTTATATTTAAGGCTATGTATTCATTCCTTAGTTTTAGAGTTATTAAGATGTAAAAAAAGAAAATTATAATAATGTTACATTTAGGTAACAGATATTTCATTTCTTTATTTTTATATGCTCATATACATGCATGATTTTATATGTACAGGTGCACCTGTGTACAGTGCATTGGGCTGCATACTCATGTTTGGAGGACAGAGGTTAATGTAGAAAGCCATCTGCTTATTTTTTTTCTAACCTGGGACCTAGGTCTCTCTGATTTGCTAGTAAGCTCTAGAGACTCTGTTTCTTTTGTGTCTCCATCTACAAGATTACGTGAATGCACTACTATGCCTTGTGTTTTACGTTGGTGTTGGAAATTGAACCCAAGCTTGATTTAGAGGCAAGAAATGAGCTATTGCCAGCCTCTTAGCTTTTTGTTGTTGTCTTTAGGTTTTAAACCAAATGAAAATAAAGAAAGCTTTAAGGGGAAAAAATTCTAGTTTACATCTGATCTCTACCATGTGTTGAGCAACTTTGATCAATTTATACATCTTAAATTTGTTTAGTTAATTAGGATGAACTATGTATTGCAAAATGTGTGTGTCCTTGAAGAAAGATTTAACGTAGAGAACATATTTGTATGTAGAATCATCATAAGTTACTGTGTTCTTAGCAGCAACAACAACAAAAACCTATCTGCTGGTATGATGAATGACTTCATTCTGTAACAATGGATTCCCAACTCAGAGTAATTACAAATTTATTTTTCTCTGTGTTATAAACTTTGATGGTCTTAAAATTCAAGGCAAGTGAGTGAAATACATTAACAACAAGAATTCAAATGTGCAAAAATAATTTATTCTTTCTCTGAAAAACTCTCCAATTGAAAGTACATTATAACAAAGATAGATAATATAATATCTATAAAAAAACTGGATAATCACAGCCAAAGAAGTCATAGGCTATAAAGGCATACGGCTTCCCTGGTCTTCTTTTCTCAAGAAAGGCTTTGGCATTTATTTCCAAGGGGAGTTTGAGGTTCTCATTGCATCCTCAAATGTAGTAGTAGTAGTAGGTAGTCCTTAGCTCCAACCCTTCTCGTCAACAACTTTCTATCCACCTATTCTGACAATTGAACTTGATTTTGTTCACATCTGGAACCAATCTTCTATCTCAACCACAAGAAACTCCTATGTCCACCAACTCAGATAACTTCTGAAATGCTGAAAAGTTCTACTCCTCTCCCAAACCAGTCTTGGCTGTAGGAATCTTGGTGGTTGTTTTAAGATTCTGAATGCCATACATACCAGAAAGTTGCTCTGTTTTTCTATGGTATAGCACTGAACATTTTTTTTCTAATTTTTTTTGTTTTTTTTTTATTTTATTTATCTCTTTATATTAATTACAGTTTAATCACTTTGTATCCCAGATGTAACCCCCTCCACCTCATTCCATTCCAACCCCTCCCTTTCTCATCTCCTCCCATACCCCTCTCCAAGTCCACTGACAAGAGAAGTCCTTCTCCCCTTCTATCTGACCCTAATCTATTAGGTCTCATCAGGACTGGCTGCATTGTCTTCCTATGTGGACTGTCAAGGCTGCTCCCCCTACAGGTGGAGGTGGTCAAAGAGCCAGCCACTGAGTTCATGTCGGAGACACTCCCTGTTCCCCTTAGGGAACCCACTTGAAGACTAAGCTGCCATGGGCTACATCTGAGCAGGGGTTCTAGGTTATCTCCATGCATGGTCCTTGGTTGGAGTATCAGTCTCAGAAAAGACCCCTGTGCACAGACTTTTTGGTTCTGTTGCTCTCCTTGTGGAGCTCCAGTCCCCTCCAGGTCTTTCTATCCCCCCACCCCCTTCATAAGATTCTCTGCACTGAACATTTTAAAGAAAGACATGAAACACAAAGAATATGCTGTCCTCCAGATAGGCCCTCCTGGTCTTACACTCCTAATTAAGACTGGGATTTTTTTTAATGTATATATCATAATCAAATTGGAAGTGGCTTCTTTACTGAAATGATTCTTTTAAATGCCTTCCCTTGTTTTAGTATCATTTCATCAACCAATCTGAAAGTAGATTTTCTTATTTATCTGCATGATGTAAAAATAATAATAATACCGCTTATAACATTTCTTATTCTACTTATGTTTCTGCTATGATCTCTCTCACTATAAAATTTTAGAGTCAAAGTCAAATTTGATGAGACAAAAAGCAAAGAAAATGGTTGAATGACTATTTCAAACAAAGGTTTTATATTTTCATAATACTAACCCTTCAAATCAAGAATAGAAATCCTAATTAAAAGTCATACAAATACATCAAAAAAATCAAGGCACTGATTTTGATTTTGATTTTTTTTAACCCCTGCACAGATGTAGCACAAGACAGTTCAGTGTCCAAGTGGGTTATATAGTAAAGGGAAGAGGGACTGCCTCTGACATAATCTGATTGGCTTGCTCTTTGATCACCTCCCCCTGAGGGGGGAGCAGCCTTTCCAGGCCACAGAAGATGACAATGCAGCCACTCCTGGTGTGATCTGATAGACTAAGATCAGAAGGAGGGAGAAGAGGACCTCCCCTATCAGTGGACTTGGGGAGGGGCATTCGTGAAGAAGGGGGAGGGAGGGTGGGGTTGGGAGGGGAGGAGGGAGGGACTTACGGGGGATACAAAGTGAATAAAGTGTAATTATTAAAAAAAAAAGAAGTATACTCTAAGGATGAAAAGTTGACTTGATGTTTGCAAGTCAAGGTAATTCATCATAGTTAAATATTAGATGCAAACAGATATGATTTATAACAAAAAAATCAGGATCAGGAGAGGCATGCATTCAGAGGGTGGAGGAAGGGAGGGATTGGGACGGGAGGAGAGGGAACCACGGGGGGGGATATAAAGTGAGTAAAGTGTAATTAATAAAGAAAAATAAAATAAAATAAAGTGAAAGGACATATTTTATCAATACAAAAGTGCACCGTGTGGAACAATTAGCTGACAATGTGTTACAAACATAAAGTTCAGCATTACATATTACAGAAGAAATTTTGTCATGTTAAATTTTACCAAATTTAAGAACTCTACTCTTCACATGTGACTAATATTTTAAAAATAAAGACATGGGTCACAGTGGGAGAAAATATCTCCAAGTTCTATGTTGATAAAGGAGTTTTAACCAGTGTGATATTTTAATTCACAGTACTAAATATACTCATAGCAATGTACTGAAAAGTCAGTGTTATAAAAATGAATATATGATTTGACAGAAACATATGATTTGACCTTTAAAATGTAAAGGTGAAAATAAATGCACTTAAAAAGGCACAGATCTTACTATTTCTCACTTCTTTCATAAGATTCCCTGCACTCTGCCCAAAGTTTGGCCATAAGTCTCAGCATCTGCTTTGATAGTCTGCAGGGCAGAGCCTTTCAGAGGTCCTTTTGTGGCAGGCTCCTGACCTGTTCCCTGTTTTCTCCTTCTTCTTATGTCCATCCTCTTTGCCTTTCTGAATGGGGACTGAGCATTTTAGCTAGAGTCCTCCTTCTTGATTAGTTTCTTTAGGTGTACAGATTTTAGTAGGTTTATCCTATATTGTATGTCTAATATCCACTTATAAGTGAGTATATACCCTGTGTGTCTTTCTGCTTCTGGGATACCTCACTCAGGATGATCTTTTTTCCAGACCAGCAGAGGAAAGGAGCTCCACAAGGAGAGCAACAGAACAAAAAATCCTGGGCACAGGGGTCTTTTCTGAGACTGATACTCCAACCAAGGACCATGCATGGAGATAACCTAGAACCCTTGCACAGATGTAGTACATGGAAGTAGGGTGTCCAAGTGGGTTCCATAATACTGGGAACAGGGACTGTCTCTGACATGAACTAATTGGCCTGCTCTTTGATCACCTCCCCCTGAAGGGGGAGAAGCCTTAACAGGCCACAGAGGAAGACAATGCAGCCACTCCTGATGATACCTGATAGACTAGGATCAGAAGGAAGGAAAGGAAGACCTCCCCTACCAGTGGACTTGGGAAGGGGCAGCATGCTTGAAGAAGGGGGGGGAGGGAGGGTATGGAAGGATAGGAGGGAGGGAGCTACAGGGGTGATACAAAGTGAATAAAGCGTAATTAATAAAAATTAAAAAGAAATTAAACCAAAAGTTTAAATGAAATAGTAAATTAAATTTAAAAAAAGGCACAGATCTGTTGCCACTAGGAAATACAAACTGAAGCCACATTGATGACTTACTAGAAAGGCTATCTTTAAAAACGCCGAGTACATGGATATACAAAACTCATGGATAACATCTTTGGAAATGCATAGTAATGTGATCACTGTGCAAAGCACTTTGGCAGATCCTTAGTATTTAAACATGTGCTTGCCATATGACAGACATTCCACGCCTGAGAAATGAACGCAAACCTGCATAAACAGCCTCGTGTGTGAGTGTGTAAAGCGGCTTCATGTGTGACATAAACTGTAAACGATCTAAAGGTCTATTCACAATGTGATGGGTGGACAAATAATTCCATACTGCTACAACAGAGTACGGTTTGAAATGTAAAAGAAGGCACAATTGACATATGTATCACAATTACAAATGAAAATAATTTTAGCAAGTGAAACATATTAGAGAAGGAAGGAACAGTGTGAGCACGATTTCTTGATATGAATTCTGGGAGATGCTAGTAGCCCACAAGGACAGGGATGAGATCAGAGTGGGTAAGAGGGTGTCAGGAGGGTGATCAGGGAAAACTGAGGAGTTATGGGACATTTATTAACTGAAATGTGGTGACGGGATAGTTAATTTACAAGTGCTCTATATTATAGCCCTTAACTATGGGTGGTTAGTTACATGCCAGCTCTGCTTTATACACTCTCTTTAAAGAAGCAGGGATAATGTAAATCACTGCTATTCAAAATAATAGAGACTTAGAAGAGATAATAAAACTATGCAGACTATTTTAAATGACTCCAAAAATTTAACGAGTCAACAAATTCTTTGAAAATACATTAAAACCAAGAGAAGATTAAAATTGAAATCCTGATTAACTCTATTAAGTAAATCAAATTCTACATATCAAAAAGTTCAAACCCAGACAACAAAACGTTATACAACATGAAAGGAAAAGAAATAACACAAGTAACACACAAGGTTTTCAGGAAACTTAGGCAGAGAGTACTTTCCAGTTACGCTGATGGATCTGGTATAATCCAGGTCCCTGAACCGGGCAGAGAACAAACATGCAAAAAGGGAGATTAATGTCTCTGATGAGCACAGAAACAAAAATCCTTAATGAAATATTCCACAAATCTCATCCAGCCCTAAATAAGGTTTAATACAAGTAATAAGTTATTTGGCAAAATTGCCAGCCTAGAGATCTACTTAACAAAACATTGGGAGACAGAAATTAAATGAAATTGCTTGAGGTTCTTTATCAACCGACCCAATTCCTGCGCCTATTATTTTTATCTCTTGTATTTGGTGAACTGAAATCGGCATCCTATGAGCCCACAGTGCCATCCTAAATGGAACGCTGTTTCCCAAATTTTCATAATAGACATATCTACCCTCAGAGAAAATACCCAGTACTATTTCAGACCCTGCTTATGACAGAATGAAACTGAGGATGAATTATGGAATTCACCCCAAATCATAGAGCTTGAAAGCAGATTGGAATTAACAGATCATCAGTCATCCAGAACTATGCTATAAGCCACAATACCTACTGTGAGGTATTTTTGTATATTAGAAAAGAGTACCAGCTTTAGCTGCTCTGAGCAGAGACAGCAAAAGTGAAAGTAGTGCTGTATTAAGTGGCACTGTATTAAATAAGATTGCAGTGTATTAAACATTTACAGGTATCACAGTGATAGCCTTTATTATGTTTTTAAATGAAAATAGGTATGCACTTTCCTCAATAAAAATGAAACTGAATTAAAGAAATCAGATCAGCTATCTTGATTTGAACAAGCATTTAAATTTCACAGTTTGTGTCAACATTAGCAGTAAGTGCAGTAGCCACATCCTCTGCTATAGGAACTCCATTGTCCCGTGCGCTGTGACAAATATTTAACATCATCAAAAATGTATTTAGGTCCTAAACCTCCTTCAAAGTATTTTGCCCTAATATTTCCCCAGTGTTTCCCTGACAACCTATGTTTTAACAGAAGTAATGGAATAAACAATATGATATACTTATGATATATACTTCATATATCTGACAGTTCCGTATCGTTGATATTGTCTAAACTATTTTTAAATATTATAAACCTGACAAGAATATATTGTGGCAAAACAAACATTTACACACAGAATTCTTAATTGTGTTTTCAGAAAGATCCAATCCATTTCTTATATGTCTTATCTGGTAGGGCATATTGAGTAATCAAATTATAATTAAAGAGCATTTCTCAAAAAATAATGTCATATTTTTGCCTAACTTTGCTATTAATTTCTTCTGTGATAGCATTTTGAGATTTAAGATTATTTTAAGTGTTGGTTCTATAGTTATTTTATATTTGACAAACACAAAAGGAATATGATTTCCTAGAGAGCAACCTCCCAATGAAATACAGTCAGACATAGTAATTGTATGTTCAGCAAATGGCAATATAAATCATGGTTATTCGGGTCATATAAAAAAACTGTTGGATAAATTAGTGTTATTTGCTTTATACAAATGCTCTTAAAATTACATAAAGAGTCCAAGTACAAGAAGCACTTGTTAAAGTCCTTCCAAAGGGAATTGAGTGGATAATAAGTGGCAGATGCGAGTGCCATCTTTTGGAGATTGTGGAAAATTGAAATCAACAAGAGAAAGAAAAGCATAGTCAAACGATAGCAATAAATCATTTATGTACAGCAAGTCTTAAGCCAATATAAATCCTGAACTGGGCAGAAGTGTTTATTTCAGTAAGAGGCATCTCATCTCATGCACACTTTATCAATAAGCTTTTCAAAAAGAACTGGTGACGTTTTAAGGAAATTCTAACAGTAACTTACTTTCTGTGAACATTAATCACCCTAGTTATATTCTGCAACACTTACATTTTACCTCAAATTTATTCCTATCTAGTAATATTGCATTATTTTGTACTAGTGACAATGCATTTTCGTGAAAAGAAAAAATATCAGCCTCTATGTTAGATAAACACAATCTTCTTCCTAGTGAAATAGACGGTCTCTGCCTTCTTTGTTAACATATCATAAATTTCACACCCATTGGAGGCAGGCACTCTACTAGCTCTTTCATAAATTTATCCTAACTTAATCCCTTCAGGTGATTTCCCATCCTTGTTTCCCTAGAAAAGAAACAGAATCTCAAAGATAAATTATCTTGTCTAAATGAAATTAGTTCCCTAAAACTTGAAATGCCAACGTTCTAAAACTATATTATTCCTCAACGTTATAAGGTAGAGCACAAGAGATGAAACAGATTCAGCGGCAAGATGTCTGTTATCAGCTTGCAGCACCTGCTGCCCTGGCTACTGCCCATGATCACACCAGAGCTCTTCTCTGTGTAACCAAAGATTCCCACTTGGCCCTGTCCCTATCCGCTAACTAGGGCTGGCCATAGGGTGATGACTGATGCTCAGATAGGAGAGGATTATCTTCAAGGTATGATTTATGCTTCAGAACACTACAGAACCAGACTACTATACTTCTCTGTCTGGGCCATCATTATCTTGCCTTTCTCCCTACTCTGCTATTTCCCTAGCTGCCAAACAAGCTTTTTATTTTTTTACTTTTTAAAGAACTATGTCTCACATAGGAATACCTCTTTTCAAAGCTCCATTGCTTAGAAACCTAATGTAAGGCCTCCTTAAGTGAGTTCTTTGAGACTTTACTGAGAATGAGATTCTAAACTTGAATGTTCATTTGCCAGCTGACAAAGATGACTCCATTTAACAGTCCCCATGATAATGAGGTAGAAAAACTTACTAAGGCCTTTTCTCTATGGCATGTAGACCACAACCTAACTTGCCAATACACTAACTTACGCAGTCTTTGATGTTTTGTAGTTATAGAAGGATGTAGTGAATGAAAGATTATGAAAATGAGTAGTTATTGCTGAGAATGACCTGTATGAAAAGAGGAAGACAGGCTCCCACCTATTAGTCAAAGCATTGGAAGTAGGGGGCTTGCCTGTCAGGATTTAATAAAATCTCCATCTACTACAGTTTGGCGCTTAAGATGAGGCCTAGAACTCATTAGATAATTAGTACAACATCAGGAAACTGAGTTCTTCCTGGATAATGCTCCACGACAAAATCGGCCTCTTTAAAAGAGGTGCCTAAACATTTGGATTGTGGGTATTCATGTTTCAGGGGAGAGTCTTGTACGTCTAGATGAGCATGAACCTTCTTGGTAGACAGAATATCCCAGTGAAAGACACAATTCAGAGCAACTGCCAATCCCTTTTTGCTTAGGATTCTCCAACCGGACATAGTACAGGACAAGACTGCCATCTTTAGTATCGATCGCCCTGTCCTGTCTGCTGTCTTTGACTAAGAGTCAAATATAAGCACATTCCAATAGAGCTTATACCATTGGACCACTCTAAGAGAAAATAGTCACGTTTTTGTAGAGAAGGCACTATAAGATTTCATTGATGGCAGTTGTGATCGAAAGCCTAGTGAGGACATGAATTCTAAATACTGAAAAACAAGGCCAGGAAACAACAATAAATACAACAAAACAGATAAAAACAGGTAGTCAAAAAGGTAGCATCTTTGCATGAATTTGAATGTCATGTACTGGCAATGGTGTTTAGAGCTATATCAATGCTTTGCTCCATAAGAATCTCAAAGAATCAGTGCCCTATATTAAATACCAAGGAGACTTTGGAATGAACAGAGAGATGATGGGAGAAATACTGAAATACTCTGGTAATGGTAAAGTAGAGCTATTATCTAAAACTCAACTGGTCTAGGCCAAACTACCAAAGGAAGTATATGAAGCAGCCTACCTCCCCTCTTCCCACCCTCCATTGCTGCCCTCACCCAATTCTCCATTCTAAGGTTCTCTTTCTCACTCCTTCCTTATCCTTTACCCTTCCTCTCCTTCTCTTGTCTACTTGGAGGAGGAGGAGAGAGAGAGAATGGGAAAAGCATTTGCATCTCTATCTCAATTGCATTCCTGCAGGTTTTAGCATTCATCCTTACTGGTGCCAAAGATTTATTCACTTAAGGCATATTACCCTATAATTCTGCTCCACATACTGGCGAATATGAAGGTGTATTAATGTCACTCTATTAAGCCACTTTACAAGGAAAATAAGTTGGCAATATCATCAGAGAAAAAGGAGGATCAGCTAAGAAGCTACTGAGAGACCAAAAGATAAATTAGCAGCTATTATTAAGACCTGAAGTAGGTAGGTAAAGAAGTCTAGTAATGCCCTGAGGGCATTACTGCATTCTTTCCCCACCCACTAGAGATACAGTTGCTAGGAAACTGGACCATTCCCCTTGGGAGGGACACCAGGTCATTAATGATCTGGGGACCTTCCTATAGCCAATCAAAATGTAGCAATTCAAAATGTAGCATTTTGACCAATAGATGCTTGCCAGGCAGGAATCGCCCCTGCCTTGGGCATGCTGGGATGGACCAGAATCTTTAAATGACCCAACTAACCTGGGCACATGTGCTCGGCCGAAGCGGTGGGAGTGTGTGGGCCCAAGCTGCAGCTTGTACTTTACAAAAAGGGAAACTCATGTATTTTTAGTCTGTTTATTCCTGGTCTTTTCGGGTTCATGAACTGGGCAGAACACTACCAGTAGAGAGTGATGTGCCCCTATCAACATCTCAAAAGGGAATTTTCTTGAGAGAATGATTACTTTCTTCAAACATTTTTCTTTTTATTATTCACAGACTAGAAGAGGACACCAGAATCCTTTTGCCCAAAAGCAGAGCTGCCAATAGACTCTCAGCCTTTCTAAGGTTTGTGTCTCTCACTGGAAAAGGTGGTTGCAAGATGATGGAAAGAGTACAGAAGTTCAATTGCATATCTGAGCAAGCCATGACATTGCTGGCATTCTTTAGCCTATCCCTGGGTGTGTCAAACAGAGTTTCTTGGTCACATTCAAGGCTCCTCTTCCCTAAAGATGCAACCATCATATACTAGCCCTAACTGTCAAGGTATCCAATCACAGGTACTCAATCCCATCTGTGTCTCTCAAATGTGACCTAGAGAAAATCCTTCCAGAGCATATACCCTTCAAGGAATATATGTCTCTTCACAGCCAGATTTATGTAAACTGCACCACTTGGTAAACTAAACCTTATTTTCCCAGTACATTGAAACGTTAGATCAGAAGCATCGATTAGCATTAAATTCAGCTCATCACAGGTGAAAGTACATTGCACAGGTCTGGATGCATCTACTCTGATGGCTTCTCATAAACTCACAGTTTGAAACAATTTGATGGGCTGAATAATTGGGTGTTAGCATGCCAAAGTCAATGAGATCTGTCAGACTTCTGGAGTGAAAGTCAAAATTGTGATGCTGGTAGAAGAGTCAGCAGATCAGAAAGGCAGTCGCTCACTTTGCTGCCAGCATTAGCCCAGATCAGGAGCTAATCATTGCAAGCCTTTCCCTGGAGATGGGTAGCATGGTGCACCACAGTGCAGACTCAATGACGCTCTGTGTTTGATGTTTACCAGAACCACTCATGATGCATCTTTGTAGTTTTGAGAATCAGCAGCTCCATGCTTTAAGTAGTTGGTAAATTTTCAGTTTCTGCACACTTCATCAACAACTCAGGAATTTTTAATTACAGCATTTTAATTTCTCTTTCTTTTCTTATGTTATTGTTATTATTATCCTTTTCCTTTTTTGGCTCATGATGTTTTATTTGTCATGGTAATGAAGAATACTAATTGTTTTCAATTTCATTCTGTACTACCAGACTTTTTTTTTTTTTTTTCAAAACTTGAATCATGGACTTAAGATTTATCTTTGTAGAAAAATTAAAAATCCCAAAAGAGTTTCCACTTAACTCTGTTCTGCGCAGGGGAAATCATAATTTAAGGTCTCCATGGAGGGAAGTATAAACTACAATATCGGCTGGAGAGATTGCTCAGTGGTTAAGAGCACTGTCTGTTCTTCCAGAGGACCAGGGTTCAATTCCCAGCCACCACATGGCAGCTCACAACTGTTTATAACTCCAGTTCCAAGGGATCTGAGACCTTCACACTAATGCATATAAAAACTGAAAATAAATAAATAGAAAACTACAATATCTCCTACAATATTGTGAGCACATATAGAGGTAGAGAGCAGAGACCTGGCTTTGCAAAATAAAAGAGGACTGGAAGCAAATATTAATAGCCAGAAGCAAGGTAAACAGGTAGAAAAGTCCTTCATAGCAGCAAACTCTAATGGAGAGAGGGATCTTGACCTAAGGGGTCTATGAGTGTGGCCCCTAGTGTCTGGTGTTCTTGAGAAATGATTCATGAACAATTCATAGAAAATCTGCACAGATGTAGCCCAAGGCAGCCCTGTCTCCAAGTGGGTTTCCCTAGTAAGGGGAACAGGGTCTGTCTCTAACATGAACTCAGTGGCTGGTTCTTTGATCACCTCCCCCTGAGGGAGGGGGACATATACCAGGCCACAGAGGAGAACATTGCAACCATTCCTGATGAGACCTGACAGCCTAGGGTCAGATGGAAGGGGAGGAGGACCTCCCCTATCAGTGGAGAAGGGCATGGGAGGAGATGAGGGAGGAAGGATGGGATTGGGAGGGAACGAGAGAGGGGGCTACAGCTGGGATACAAAGTAAGTAAACTGTAATTAATATAAAAATAAGAAAAAAAGAAAACAAAGAGAGACTGAATTTGATTCTCTAAGAGACTTCAAATCCAGGTTTCTGAAGAAGAATTCTAAAGTTAAATTGTGGACCATTTATACCCTTTTTGATGGTGTGTTTACCAATGGATGATTATTTTAAAGCCATTTACATGTGAAATATTTTCTATCTTTACAAAACAACTGGGTGCCAAAATAAAAAGGAAAGAAAGAAAAGAAAACTTGCTTACTATGAAACCAAAAAGGGTCAAGAATGGATAAGCAAAGCTGATCTCTAATTAGACAAGTCTTTCCTCCCAGTTCTCCAACCTGAACTACCTCTTGAGCTAAGCTTACATCAAAAAGAAAAGCCAGCAACCTGACACCCACCCCATGGGAGAGAGTTGACCCTTGACACTATTAATGGTACCGTGCTATGCTTGTAGATGGGAGCCTAGCATAACTGTTCTCGGAGAGGCTTCACCCAGCAGTGGATCAAAACAGATCCTGAGACTCACAGCCAAACATTTGACAAAACGGAGTGTCAACGGGGAAGGATAGAAGGCCCTGGACAGGACGGGGTTTCACAAGAAGATCAACTAACCATGGCTCAGAGGAGCTTGCAGAGACTAAAGCACTAACCAAGGATCATGCATGGACTGGACTGAGGTCCCTACACAGATGCAGCAGATGGGGCAGCTCATGTGGTTTCCCCAGTAAGGAGAGTGAAGGCTGTCTCTGACATGGATTCTGTTGTTTGCTTTTTGATCACTTCCCCCTGGCAGGGCTGCCTTACCAGGCAACAGGGGAAGAGGACATGCTCAGTCCTGATGGGACTTGATGTGGTGGGGTGGGTTGGTGGGGAGTTCGCCCTTTCTGAGGAGTAGGGGAGGGAGGAGTGTGAAAAAAAGGGGGATGGGAGTAGGAGGAGCGGAGGGAGGGGCTATGATTAAGATGTAAAGTGAATAAAAAAATAAATTAATTTTTAAGAAAGAAAGAAAGAAAGAAAGAAAGAAAGAAAGAAAGAGAGAGAGAAGAAAGAAAAAGAAGGAAAGAAAGTGAGGAAAGCCAGACCTGACTGAGGAACGAGTGACTCATCAAGTACATACAGAAGAAATTCTCATCCTGGCAAGATCGCTCAACTAGAAACGGCAGATGCCCTTTGTTACCAAGCTTAATAAGCAGAGTACAACCCAAGGTCACACACTGCGGAAGAAGAGAAGTAACACACACACACACACACACACGAGAGAGAGAGAGAGAGAGAGAGAGAGAGAGAGAGAGAGAGAGAGAGAGAGAGAGAATGTTAAAAAGAAGTGATTCTCCTCAGTAATTCACCACAGGCCATGCACCCATTCTTTAGGGGAAAAGGAGTCTATATAAGTTGTAGGATTTTTGGCAGAGCTTGGATCTGAGATGATAATGATACTACACTATAAGATGAGACAATAAACAAGATTAGGCCACTGGTTTTGTGTTAGGTTTTTCATAGTTCTGAGGGTTTTTATTTATTTTTTATTTTTTTAGCTTTCCAGTAGATATATGGACATTGTCATTCTTTTGTCATTTCTTTCATCCATGAATATATAATTGGCTAAAATATGCTTAGCATCTGTGAGAACCCAGTGGTAATATATGACACACACACACACACACACACACACACACACACACATTTATGTATGTATGTAGAAAAAGCCTGGAAGTCCATGATAAACAATAGATTAATGAGTTTAAAAAGAAAAAGAAAAATCAAGTTGTAAGGATTAGCTTCTCAGAGATTTTCCCCTCTGAGCCACATGGATCATGTTTTCCATTATAAATCAGTTGATTTGTTTGAACAGTATATATCCCACACATAGGCATGTGTATATGCACACACACAGCCACTGGCAGAGAGAGGTCTCCCTGGAAACTCTATCACATGGTAATCCTGATGCAGATGATGAAGTAGTTTTAGAACTTTAAATACAAAACATAATTTACAATATGTGTGTGAGGCCATTGATCTAGAAAACTCATCCTCTTCAATTTTTTTCATTAGAAAAAGTGTCTCTAAGAGTTTGCATGTGATGGAAAATATGCACAGCTTGGTTCTGGTTTTTCTGCCCATGAGAAATTTTTTTTTCTTTTCATTTTTATTTTAATTTTTATTAATTGCAGTTTATTCACTTTGTATTCCCCCATGGTTCCCTCTCAATCTTACCCTCCCTCCCCCTTCTCCACACATGTCCTTCCCCAAGTCCACTGATAGGGATGGTCCTCCTCCCCTTCCCTCTGACTCTAGCCTATCAGGTCTCATCAGGACTGGCTGTATTGTCTTCCTCTATGGCCTGGTAAGGCTTCTCCCACCTCAGGGGGAGGTGATTAAACAGCCAGCCACTGAGTTCATATCAGAGACAGTCCCTGTTCCCCTTACTAGGGTACCCACTTGGAGTCTGAGCTGCCATGGGCTACATCTGTGCAGGGGTTCTAGTTTATCTCCATCAATGGTCTTTGGGGAAAAATTTTAATAGTCTCCTCTAACACAGTTGAAAATGATGTGAGTCATTTGTGTACTAGAAAATACACAAGATCTGTTCTTATATTGCAGTCACAGTAGAACTGCACTGGATAAGCAGGATATGCTGGTCATTTCATGCTCCAGAGGACAGTGGATACCTGCCAAACCAATGGATTCCTAGCAAATCCTTGACCTAGAGTGTGCTGAGAAAAGCTTCCCACTATGAAAAGCATGTATTTTCAACTCTGGGTTGCTTTCCACAAAGATATAGACACAGCATTGTGTAGTCATTTTCAGAGTTCTAAAGAAATACTATTGCCCCGACACACTACATGGTGTAGAAGTCATTCTGCATAGACCCTGTAACAGGAGAGGTGCTCAAGTGTGTAGGCCACAGGCCATCTGGCCAGCATTTACAAGTAAATAACAATCAAATTTAACAGCAGAAACTGTAGCAAGCCCCATAAGGACACAGAGCAGAATGCAGAATTATAGGGCAAGTGTATGCATTTACAACAAAGAACTATCCATTCTTTAAACAGTGCAACATTACTTCATGATCCACTGATGGAGACCCGGAAGACATTGGTAAAGGTGACCGCCCTCCGCCCCCACGCCAGTGAGTAAAGTTTTGAAGACTCCATCAGGACATCAACTCGGCATAGACAGAACATTAGCACACACACACATTCAGGCAAAACACATGAAACATAAAGAAATAAATCTTTAAAAAATTAAGAATAAAGATCCTGAACTACTAGATATTTGATCAAGAACTAAATAACCCCAGTTACAGAAAGACCTACACTACACTAACATATTATTAAGGTTAATCTCAGCCTTTATTTTCCCTTCTCAATAAAAAAATGCTAAGTGCTGTGTGGAGATGAGCTACCATCAGTTTCAGCCGATTCTATTTGACATGACCACATCTTCCAAATTTCGCTGTATTTTATTCTAGTTTTCGTTATGTATTGGAATAAAATAAACATAATAACTTCTTCAGCCAGTTAAAAACAACTGTTTGTAGGCAGAAAAAAAAGAATAATGAAAAGATATATATATGTATATATATATATATATATATATACACATATGTATGGAATTGTAATCAAATACTTTACTGTTGTTTTTAAAAAATTATTTTGTTCTAGCAGAGGTAGCAAGAGTTGTCTAACTATAGCATAAACTCAAGAAACTGAGACACAAATTTTTTATTGTATCAAATATAAAATAAAAATTTCAATACATGACAAGGAAAATCATTATTAGTAGTAATAAAAGATTTTAGCTACAGAAAACTTGGAAAATATGATATATTAATGCCAAAGTAAACCAAAATTATAAATTATTTGTCAGCTAAGGAAAAAATATATATATACATATATATCTTGATTTGTGATGTTCTCACTATATAATGCAAATTCTTGGTCATTTTTCTCATGTCTTCTTAATTTCTTTTTTATAATCTAAAATGTAAAATATATTCTTTTTTGTATAATCTAAAATACTGGCTGTAACTGAATGCATCAAAATTACCTCTGGAGTTTTTGTGAAGACTGAGCAGGCCCCTTTGCAGATAATGTTAACTATTGCTTAAGCGATGCTATTGTATATTCCTGTTAGAGAACTACTAATTGCTTAAACAAATGTGTAAGTCATGTATAAAAGTTTACCACAAGGCACAATATTTTTATAGAACACAATTCATTATAAGTAATATTTTATTTGGAATCATTCCATTAAGATTTTTATGAAGGAATACTCAATATAGATTTTTTTTATGACAAACATGTTTAAAACATCATTATACCATACTCTACCAAAATCCTCAAAAGCCACACTGGACCAGGGGACTCAGAAGCCATTTAAATCTCCTTCCTGGGCTCCATTACAATCTCTCGCTTATTCCTCCCTACCTCCATTCTGAAGGATTCGCCTCTTTCCACCAACTCCCTGGGACACGCCGCCTTTAGGTGTGAAGAGTACCCACTCAGCTCTTTCCTGAATTTCTCAGAGCCCTTCCTCTTAGCCCACCTCTTAGCCCACCTCTTAGCCCACCTCTTAGCCCACCTCTTAGCCCACCTCTTAGCCCACCTCTTAGCCCACCTCTTAGCCCACCTCTTAGCCCACCTCTTAGCCCACCTCTTAGCCCACCTCTTAGCCCACCTCTTAGCCCACCTCTTAGCCCACCTCTTAGCCCACCTCTTAGCCCACCTCTTAGCCCACCTCTTAGCCCACCTCTTTTCCACTCTGCCACTTACAATCTACAAAGGCACTCTGACCTGGCAACCCATAGCCATCTCAGTTTCCTAAGATCCAAAGAGAGAAAGAGAAACCAAGGAATGGAGCACTAGTCCAACAAAGACAAGACCAGATATCAACACTAATCACCGAAATAATTCCCAATTGTAGATGTAGACACCCGTGGGAAAAAATCATTAACAACTGGGAAAACATGTGTTTGCAATAAACTATTAACCCTAGTTTAGTAGACCTTGGGAATGCAATATAACTGAAGTCTAAGAAAAGGATTTCAAAAGAATAATTGTGAATATGTTCAAGAGCCTTAAAAAGAACACAAACAAATCCATCAATAAAGTCAGGGAAAACACAAACAGTGGAATGAAATAATGAAAACAATTTAAGTCCTGAAAGTAGAATTTAATAAAAAAGTAAAGTCACTAAAGAGATAAAACTAAATATAAAAATGTAGGAAGTCAAAAAACCTAAGTAAGCATAACTCACAAAGCACAAGAGAACAAAGAGAGAATCTCAGGCATTGAAGCAAAAATAAAGGGTAGATGCCTCAGTAAAAGAAAATGTTAAGTGAAAAAAGTGCAGGCAAAAAACAATCAGGAAATCTGGAAAACAATGAAAAAAATCAAATTTGAGAATAATAAGAATAGAAGAAGAAAAGGAAACCAGGTCAAAGAACAAAAAATATTTTCAACAAAAACATAAAATAGTAGAATTTCCTAACCTAAAGACAGAGATTCCTAACATGGTCCACGAAGCACGCAGAACCTTAAATAGACTAGACCAGGAAAGAAATTCCCCACAACAAGTGAAAATCAAAGTGCTAAATGTAGAGACCAAATAAAATAATCCCCTGTATTCTATCTGACCACCATGGACTAAAGCTGGACCTCAACAACAATGGAAATAAGAAAAAGCCTACATGCATATGGAAACTGAACAACTTGATACTCAGTGACAGCTGGATTAAGGAAGAAACTGCTCCAAAACTGACAATTTACATGGACACAAAACAAGTCTCAACAGATACAAGAAAATTGAAATAATGCAGCATCCTAATCCACCACCATGGATTAAAGCTGAGGGCATCGACAGGAAAAAAATAAAATAATAAAATAAAATAAAAAGTAAAAAGGTCAAAATATAAATTAATAAAAAATTTAAAATTGAAGGAAAATGAAAATATGACATACTCAAACCAGTAGGACACAATGGCTTGGCTTTCAGAAGCAAAGCAAAAGCAGTCCGGATGAGACCTGATAAACTAGGGTCAAATAGAAGGGGAGAAGGACCTCCCCTATCAGTGGACTAGGGGAGGGAGACAGGGGGAGAAGAGAGAGGGAGCATGGATTTGGGAGAAGATGAGGGAGGGGTCCACAGCCAGGATACAAATTGAATAAATTGTAATAATGGTAATAATAAAAAAAAAATAAAAGTTAAAAATAAAAAAAAAAAAAAATGAGGGTTCCCTGGGGCACTCCCAGCAGATGTGAGATGTACGCTGGCCCCTGAGATTCATCGTCCACATACTACTCTACTTGCCTTCCCTAGGAAGCCTGGAGGCTCCAGAACATCAGGGTTAGACCATGCCCTTCAATTCCCCTGCCTGTCAGGTCCCCTGTGTAACCCCCAGAAGATATCACCAGAAGAGGTGATCTTTACACTACCCACTAAGTTTCATTGTCCACACACTGCCAGCCCTCCCCAGGAGTCCCAGTTATAACCAGGAACATCCAGGTTAGATCCCCTTCTCATAAATCCCCTGACTGTCAAGTCCCCCTGAAGTACACCCAATAGCAGTAAGGGCATCTGCTCCCCTACAATCAATTTTCAAGCCCACAACTCTGCCTGCATCCCCAGTGACCAACCAGACCAATCAGGGGAAACCAGATGGCTAAAGCATAAGAACATACTCAAAAAGATCCTGGACTATAAGGAATCAGCAGAGCACAGGCATCCTACTACAGCAAACACTGGATATCCTAACACAACTCAAGTACAAGAATGACCTTAAATCCAATTTTATAAAGATGATAGACGTCTTTAAAGAGGAAATGAATAAATCCGTTAAAGAAATAGAGGAAAATACAATCAACCTGGTGAAGAAAATAATAAATAAAACTGTTCAAGACATGAAAATTGAAGTAGAAGCAATAAAGAAAGTAAAAACTGAGATCTTGGAGATGGGAAGCAAACAGAAGAGAACAGGAACTACAGATACAAGCATCACCAAGAGGATGCCTGAGATTGAAGAGAGAATTTCAGGTGTAAAGGTACTGTTGAAGAAATTGATAAATCTGTCAATGGAACAAGGCAACACCTGGCACAGTCTGGCTATAATTAGCAGACTCACTCCAGGGCAACCAGAATAAAATCTTGGAGAATAAAACCAAAAACTTGGTGTTTGCACAACTTGATCTTTAAATGTCAGTGAAAAGTGCTATAAAAACAAGAGGTCACCAGGTTAGAGCATTATATGTCTTTTCAAAGCACGTGCATTGGAGAAGAGGCAGCAACCTGCATTCTTACCATGAAAGCTGAAAGATAGGAAGGAGGAAATGACCAAAAAGAGAAACAGATAGTTCTGGAATCTTAAAGAAAATGTTGAAAAATTAAGACAGCCCTAGAATATCAGGGGAAAAAGTCATTATTTGACTACAACCTAAGTGTATTTTCAACACAAATATCTGGTTGTTGTAAATCCTAAATATCAAAGTCACTAACATTTAAGTCGGATATTAAGTGGGAGAAAGGAACAGCAAAGAAAGCATTGTTGCCCCTGCAACTAAGCTTACTGTCAAATGTCAGTGCTATCAAAGATAAGCTTTGCTTTTGATCTCAATTGTTAGATCAAATTCCCTAACTGTATGACATAGAAAAAAAAATCACAAAGTGTGCAGTGACAGCAGCTGCTCTGAAAACTGTGAGGCTTTATCTGAGAGTCAGGAATAAGATGACAGCAACAAACTACACCTGAGTGTCATTGGGTTAGAGCACATGCTCACAATGTGAACCCAGAAACTTAATCAGAATAACTAAGAAGCAGTTTGAAAAGGGCTCATTCTCAGTGTGTAACTGCAGGGTGGCATACAGCAGCCATACCCAGTGATAGGAAAGTGGCTATGGCTGTCTCCTGGGGTCATCCTCCTGATTCAGATGGGGTATGGCCCTTTCCAGCTTAAATGAGGTAGTCATCCACCTCTAAGGAGAAGGAGTCCTCAAAGGTGACAGGGGCTGTGAAGGCCCACAGAGATACTAGCTTATTCCTGTTCATCACTGCTCTATTCCAAATGAGCTAGGAAATGGATAGATGCCCATCAACTGAAGAATGGATAACGAAAATGTGGTACGTAGCCACAATTCACATTATGTCAAAAAGATATACAGGGAAAGTTAGAAGGGAGACATCCCCCACGTCTGGATAATGCTGCTCGGAAAGCCAAGACTTGCTAAGCAAAAACCCTATTGCCAGACAAGATGGCTTCCAGTGAGTTGTTGGTCAGGCAAGGCACCCGAAGCCCCTTAACCAATACAGGCTCTTGGCATGGTTCTCGGTTGCCCACCAGGACTAGTTGATAGGAAATCACGCTAGCTAGTTATTATGAGCAACTGAGAGCCACACCAAGAGCTAGTATTGCTGACCACCACACACCGTGATTATAGTGAGGAGAACAATAAAGCTAGAACGGAGCTGGAAGCTCCCTCCTTGAGAGCTAGGTCTGGTGATGCTACCAGGTGCTCCCCTGACTGCAGCAGAGAAATGTCACTAAGGGTCTTACGCAGCTGGGAAGCTGTAATCTGCAATAACCAACAATTCTCCAGTTGGATTTAGGACTCATTCAACTAACACACCATGCCTTGTGATGGAAATGAAGCTAGTTGGTGCTCATGATATCATGGTTATTTGAGTAGAATCTACAACCACTAACTTACTAAACACGCATACTCATTAATAACAATCTACACAAAATTGTTGTTGTACCCAAAGATCAAGGTAGTCTTCACTCCTCACCAAGGACAGTTCTCTCTTCAGAGATGACTACAGAAGACAACATCCAATCGAAACCTCAAAGTATGCGTAGTGCCTCGTTCACTTTTATCTGCTTTTTTAATTCCAATGTAGATAAAATACTCGTTCCTTAGCACCTAAGAAGATAATTTCAACTGAGTCTAGAATTTACATGTTCTTTTTCTATGAAATTCATCTTACACTTATAAAGAGTTAATTCTGCAGTTGTCCAGTTGTATGACTATCCATAAGATGAAGGTGGGTAGGCAGAAGCATTCATTACATCAGTGTTGTTACTGATACTTTGTCAGGTCATTCAGTAACTTAATAAAATGTACAAATTACACAACTGTGTTTATACTGTCCATTTGTCCAATTCAGCAAGTTTTCCTTCATGTACTTTAAGTTATATTATTAGATACACATCTATTTATAACTGAACATTCTTGAATGAAATATTGACTTTTGAATATTTATATATTTTATGTATAATACTTGCTTTTAATTTTCTTTTTTGTACTGTCTAGATAAGATTTCTCAGGTTAGTTCAGTACAGCTTTTTAAAAATAATTGTTGCACTTGCTCCAGACCCACACTTAAAACGCCTCACCCACTATTATCTCCACCTTCTGGATCACCTAGTAATATTTTTCTTGACTATTTATCTGATAACTTAAGTCCCATAATGCTGTCATGCTCTTGCAGCTGTATTGAATGCACTGTATATACCACAGATATGTAAATTTTACTTAAAAGGCATTAACCCTTTGCTTTAGGGGTCATAAAGATATTAGCTTTGATATCTTTTCTGCAGTGGTTGAGAACTGAAGCTTCTGCTTTTTGTTTTTAGCTACTGATTTAACTGGCAATGAAACTCTCTACATGTGTGTATTTCAGTGAAACAGGAATTTGGTAGAGCTAATTTATGGATTTTGAAGCTAACCTCCGTGGATTCCCACTTGAATTTCCAAGCTGCTCCTCCAGGCTCTGAGCTGTGTGCCCTGACAGCATAAGTTTGTAAGCCTTGGATTTCTGCTGTAAACCTAGACTGAGAAATGGAATCGTGAAAAATGAAATGCATATTCACATTTCACCTGCTATGTTCTATTTTTCAAGGGTCAATTTTCCTTCATTTTCTATTTTTGGTTGTTCTTCAGGTCCTTCAAAAGCCATTTTCTTTTTGTGCTTGAACTGTGTCTCATCTGGATGTTAAGATTGTTGTGTGCACACTGGTGAGAATGAGGACAATACTAATATCTGAACCTTAGCCCTAATTCCACAGAAAATTCTGACGCCTCCTTATGGCTGTAAACAGTATCCAATTCTGACCTCGACTTAGCTGGCCTCCCAGGATTCGACACTGTCCTGCTTAGATCATTTTGCTCACCTGACTTCCAAGAATATACTTGATCCTAGCCTCTCTTACCTAATTGGATATTTCTTCATAGGCTTTTCCCCAGGCTAATCCTTGAAGTCTAAACCTCTTAACTTTAAGAGGGCATGACAAGCCAGGTTTGCAATTTCTTGTTTCTCTGTCTACGTGTTTAGAAAGAAGTGGTCCATGGTGGCAATGATATCTAGTCTAGCTGTTTTGGAATTTCCCTAATTTAAGCGAGTTTCCACAAATTCCAAATTTGCTTACTGCCTGTTCAGTATCTCATCTTGAAAATTTGTTAGACCTCTCAAAATTGTCATGTACAAAACCAATCTATTTACTGTGTTATCCAGATGTGTTTAAGCTGCTGCATTTTGTCTTGTAATTGGTACACGTAAACTTCCAGTTGCTCGGGTAACCAGAATTTAAATGCTATTCCTCTAACTATCTGGCTTGTTACCCTCACAAGCAATATGCCAGGAAATAGGAAATGTTCTACCCTGAATATATCCACAGAACTTTCCTAGACATCATTCATGTCAACATTTGCATCTTTTATTTTAACTTTCAATTTTAAAATACCACTAAATTTTCAACTTAAAAGCTGCTATTCATTTACAGTGTAAATAGATAAGATGAACTAGCTGACAAATATTGTGTACTGGCTTATTATTTAACTCAGTGTGCTGCGAACACTGGCCTTTACAGTGACCAAGAATCCCATGTGGTGTTGATGCTGTGACTACTTTGAAACCCTCACTTGCAACTTCTGCCTGCTTAGTCTTCAGCAGTCATTCAGGATTATTTTTTTTCTGAAATGACAATCCCCTAACCTTTCTGCAAATCCGTTATTTTTTTTTTCTAATAGCACTGATGTTCTTGCTTCAAATGAAGTTTACCACTTTCTACAATATATTGTCATTTCCTATAAGAAGTCATAAGTATCAAAGCAATAAGTGCTGGGCTTTTATTGTAGTTTCAACAATTGGTAGTTTAATGAGTCAACTGAATCATATCGTATACAGGTTTGCATTAAGTTTTGAAGAAAATCTAAAATTTCTAATATATCTTACAATATAATTTTTCTTCTGGAGACCATTGAAGGGTTTGTTCTTTAGCATTACCATCCTTCTTCTAACACATATATGCAATAGACATACTCACGGTGTGCAATAGATACTCGTGCTTTAAAGATAATCCTAATCTGGAAACTTTGCAATTCTTATAAACATTTGTTACAGTGAATGACACTTTGTTTTTCTCCCAACTTAAATATATATATATATATATATATATATATATATACACAGATAGATAGATAGATATAGATATAGATATATATTTCACAACAGAGAAGAGCCAGTTTTCTCTTTTTGGCTAATTTATTAAAAATACTTAACACAGTGTCTAAGGTAGTATGCATTCTATATCAACTATTATGTAAGTAAAACCAGAAGGTTTAGCTAAAAATCTTCCAGAGTAAACTAAGATTAGCTCATAGCTAAGAAACTGATTCTCTGACATAATCTGATTGGCCTGCTCTTTGATTACCTCCCCCTGAAGGGGGAGCAGCCTTACCAGGCCACAGAAGATGATAATGCAGCCACTCCTGATGAGATCTGATAGACTAAGCTCAGAAGGAAGGAGAGGAGAACCTCCTCTATCAGTGGACTTGGGGAGGGGCATGCTTGAAGAAGGGATCGGGAGGGGAGGAAAGAGGGGCTTATGTGGGAAAAAAGAAAAAAAAAGAAACTGATTCATAGGAAAATTAATACATGAACCAAATCTACAACCTTCCTTTACAAATAAGAAAATATCACAATTTGTATAATGTTTTCTTTCGGTAATTAAGTAATTATTAATTCTAGCAAGTCATTCTGTTTTCAATACATCCTGATCACCTGTAAAAATTTTTATTTGACAAAATTAAAGGGACTTTTCTAAAACAGGTTGTGATGTAAATGTAGGGAAACAGAACATATTTATATGCTGTAGAACTTCACACTGCTTAAAATGATCTACAAAGGTAGTGTGCCCAACAGAATGAGAGCTATCATGAGACCTGTAATGTTTGACAGGATGGGAAGGTAATACACATATTAAAGTGTCAAGAGTACAAATCTCGTTAGTTCTTGATCCTTGAAGAAAACTAAGAATTATGATTGAGACACCAAAAAATGGAATTTGAGCCAAGCTGGCTCAATACAATACAATAGACTGATAGTATTGATCTAATCAGATGTATGCAGGCAGTGTGCATTGCACTGGCATAAGGCACGAGGCTTGACATGATGTGAACTAGTGAAGAACAGAGTCACAATCAGAGCTGAGTGTTATTCTTGACCACAAAATACACATCAGAGCAGAAGATGGCTCTCTGCCCCATTGGGAGAACTATAATTATATCTAATAGCTTATAAATATTGGGCTCATGCATGTCAAAGAAAGAAACATGTTTTATTTTCTCTCCACGCAAACTCAAGTTTTTCATATGAAAGGAAACAGTCTTTGGAGTCAGGCATTCCAAGGCATAAATCATATTTTATCCCATGAGGTGTACGTGGCCTCTTTTCTGTTCTCTAAACAATGAACCTTGATTTTCGCTTTTGCAAACTGCAGATAAATTCAAATGTAGTTTTGAAAATAAATGATAAAATAGCATCTCTAACTACTAGAAGCATAGAATTTCATTTTTTTAAAAAAAATTATAGTATGTTGTACCATAAATGACTCACAAGGCACATTGTGAAATACATAGAAAAACCTATATTTACTTTACAAATAAAAAAGGGCAAAACCACTTTAAAGTCTTCTCCTCACTTAAATAGTTGATTCTCAAAGACTCTTCTACAGAGAAAAATACAAAATGAGTAAAGACGGTGAGATTGGGGAGGGAGTTATGTCTGCTTCCTGTAGGACCTATTGTCCTTGTTTTGTACTGACCTCCAGTTCCACCATCGTCTTTTTCTTTTATTTTTAAGAGATCTCACTATGAAGCCAGCAGCAGCTAGCCTCAATCCCAGCTTTAGTCCAGGATGAGTCTTCAATTCCTGGTAAACTTTCTGTTCAACCTCCTGAATACTGAGACTATGAGTTCATAACAACTCCAGGCTGGGCCTGGCTTTACAGTATTTAAATAAATCTTACTCCAAATTTCCTTTCAGCTTGTTAGTGCCACTATGTAAGGATTTTTAGAATAAAAAAAAAATAGAAACAAGTAACAACAACAACAAAAAGAAGCAAACTAAGAGAAAAGAAACATGTAACAGCAACAAAAATAAAACTAACAAAACACAACAACCAACAATAGGAAAGAAACCCAAATCAGCAAATTCAGAGCAACTACTCCCTCACCCCTGCCTACTCCAAGGGTTCTGTGAATCTTTCTTCCTCCCTGATTCTTTTTGCTAAAACTCAATAATTATTTTGTAGAACTAGACAAAGGTACAGTGTCTCCTTTCTCATCTGAAAGATAGGAACATTTTATTTGAAGAAGAGAGAGGAAAGAAAGAAAGAAAGAAAGAAAGAAAGAAAGAAAGGAAGGAAGGAAGGAAGGAAGGAAGGAAGGAAGGAAGGAAGGAAGGAAGGAAGGAAGGAAGGAAGGAAGGAAGATTGCAAAGGATTTGGTTGCCCTAGAGAAAATCGTTTTTTTCTAGCCATTCTTCTTCCTCTCCTTCTAATTATTGTTATTATTATTACAATTTATTTGCTTTGTATCCTAGTTGTACCCCCTCTTTCATCTCCTCCTGGTCCTATCCTCACTCCCTCTTCCCCTATGCCCCTCCACTAGTCCACTGATATGGGAAGTCCTCCTCCCCTATTGTCTAACCCTAGCCCATCAGGTCTCAACAGTACTGTCTGGATCCTCTTTCTCTGTGGCCTATTAAGACCACCTGGCTTGCATACGGGTTGATGCCCCAGGTCCCGCCTCTGAGAAAAAGATATCGGTCGGGTCTGATGCTCTTTGGGTGGATGACACCTAAACGAACATCGGTACAAAGTCCCAATTTATTTCTAATATCAGAGATCAGACCTCTACTCTTGCCTGATGCGTCTAAAACAAAAAGGGGGAACTGTAGAGAGCTGCGGAATGCTATGCCTTAAAGATGGAGCTGGTTTCCGCCTTCCACCTTCCCGATGGTGAGTGCTCTCTGTCACGAACAATTCCACATTTGGCTAAGGCTGAGGATCTGGCTTGCATCCATGTATGTGGACCTATCTGCATTGCCCACGTGGCACGCCTGGGTTGGCTACCCAGAGGCTATTTAAGCTGTGGGCTGGCTTTCCCCAGGGTCCGAGGATTGTTCAAGGTTTCTGAATAAACTGCATTGAAAAAAAAAAAAAAAAAAGACCACCTGGCCAGAGGTAGTCAAAGAAAAGGCAACCAAGTGCATGCCAGAGACAGCCCCTGTTCCCCTTACTAGGAAACCCCCATGGAGACGGAGCTGCCATGGGCTACATCGAAGCAGATGATCTATATTGTCTCCATGCATGGTCCTTGGTTGATTCATCAGTCTGCAGGCCCCTCTGGGCCCAGAATTTTTTGCTCTGTTGGTCTCCTTGTGGAGCTCCTGTCCCTTCCAAGTCTTTTTATCTCCCCCTTCTTCCATAAGATTCCCTGCATTCTGCCAAATGTTTGGCTCAGCATCTGCCTCAATACCCTGCTGGATAGAGTCTTTCAGCGGCCCTCTATGGTAGGCTTCTGTCTTGTTCCCTGTCTTCTCCACTTCCAATGTCTATCCTGTTTGCCCTTCTGAATGAGGATTAAGCATCTTCCCCAGAGTCCTGCTTGCTGTTTAGCTTCTTTAGCACTATAGATTTTAGTATGTTTATCCTACATTATATGGCTAATATCCACTAATAGGTGAGTATATATATCATGTGGTTCTTTCAAGTGGATCAAAGACTTCAACATAAAAACAAAACACACTAAATCTATTAGAAGAAATAGTGGGAAGAGCCTTGAAAAAAATTGACACAAGAGACAACTTCCTGAACAGAACATCAGCAGCTCAAGCTCTAAGATTAACAAGCAATAAATGGGACCTTCTGTAATGCAAAGGACACTATCAACAGAACAAAAGGAAAATCTCCAGATTGGGAAAGCATATTCATCAACCCTATCTGACAGAGGGCTAATGTCCAGATTATATAAAGAACTCAAGAAGTTAAAAAGCAACAAATCAAGTAATCCTATTAAAAAATGGGGTAGAGAGCCAAACAGAATTGTCAACAGAGGAATATCGAATAATGGAGAAACACTTAAAGAAATGTTCAACACCTTTAGTCATCAGGCAAATGCAAATCAAAATGACCTCAAGATTCCACTTTACATGCATCAGAATGGCTAAGATTAAAAACTCAAGTGACAACACGTTCTGGAGAGATTGTGGAGAAAGGGGAACCCTCCTCCATTGCTGGTGGGAATGCAAACTTGTATAACCACTTTGGAAATCAATCTGGCGCTTTCTCAGAAAATTTAGAATAGCGCTTCCTCAAGATCTAGCTATACCACTCCTGGGTGTATACCTAAAAATACCCACCATTCAACAGTGACATTTGCTCAACTACGTTTGTAGCAGCTCTATTTATAAGACCCAGAATCTGGAAACAACCCAGATGTCCCTCAATTGAAGAATGGATACAGAAATTGTGTACATTTACAGAATGAAATACTTCTCAGGTATTAAAAACAAGGAAATCATGAAATTTGCAGGCAAATGGTGGGAACCAGAAAAGATCATCCTGAGTGAGGTAACCCAGAAGCAGAGAAAATCATTTCAAAAACTGCCCAAAAAGTCTCAACAGCTTCAGAATACAAGGAGATTCCAGAACAAGGGAAGCCTAAGGTCCAATAGTCCTTGCCTAAAATCCTTGAAGGGTATGTTTAATCAAGGAGGAGGCAAGGAATATTCCAAAGTCAAGTGCTGATATATTTCTTTACTCACATGGTAACAACTGGGTGAAGGCTTATACAAAGGTGACCGATATGCAGCAGAGAAAACACACAATCTGGTAATTTTGATTTATTTTAAATGCTTTGTTTTATGTGTACCTGCATGCATGTTTGCACATCATGGACATGCCTACTGCCATTGCAGCTATTTTTGATGTGTATGCTAGGACTTTAACCCTGGTTCTCAGGAAGAGCACTAAGTTGTTTTAAGTACTGGGGCATCTCTAGCCCCAAGATGAACAGGTGCTGCTTAACAATTATTTTCTTAGCTAGTTGAAAGACACCTAATTAAGTTAGAGTGAAGAAAAATAAGGAAATGAAAGTGCTGAAGTACAAGCCTGTAAAAGGAAGGGCTGCTTCATCCCAACCATCACTTCAGTGTGCTCAACAAAAGCTGCCAAGTAAATCACCTTAAAAAGCACCAGGATTCTTTTTCCAGGAATACAAATGTGAACTAACAAATTCTTCATTCCTAAAGAAGTAACTCATTCCCGTTACAGGCTCCTGAATTGTTCTGAACTACATTTTGCTTTTAGTGAGAACACAACTCAGCAGGAAACATAATTAGCCTTCCTCTCATCTGAAGAATTTACAAGGTCCAGGTGAGGTGAGTATGCTCCTGAGAGGCTGCAGTTTTAGTGGGTTCTGGCACATCTTCCCCAGGGAATACATCATTCATTGTGGCATGAACAGAAAAGTCTTCCTATCCAAAGAAGCCTCACAGGCTTCAGGGTTTAACTCTCAGACTCTGCACAGGGAATCCACAGGAGCAAATGCTTAATAGTTTCAGAGTCATGGGGTTTTTCAGCTTCTCAGAGGGCATGATGGGGATTTGGAACTCTTTAACAAATTAGCATTTAATTATAAAATGATTAAATTTGTGAAATTCACCTCTTTCCCTTCCCCCTTCATCAGCCTTTCAAAGTAGACCTCAGTAGAACACAAATTTAAAGAAAATTAAAAAAGAAAAAAATCCTGCAAAGCATAGGAACTGTCTATGGATATGCTCTAAAGCCTGAAAAAAAATCCCTTCATTTTTATGCTTTGTTAAGGGATTTGTCTTTCTCTTCAACAGTTAAGTTTAATCAACACGACAAGCCATACTGCCTTGTTCCATCAAGCAGCACATAAACAAGTCTTTAGGTTATGAAATCAGTAAACAATAAACTCTGAACGAGGTGGGCCACTCTCAATAATGAATGTGTGCATACACATATGCAAATAAAATGAAAACTCGCTCTTGTAATAAGCCACTCTAAATTCCACAAAGGAATTTCCAAGAGTCCACAACGAAAAACGAGAATGCGTCTATCCTAGAAGTCAGAACAAGAGTGAGATGGTGTTTATTAATAGGTTAGCAACCTTCATTTCTTGTACTCAGGAGATGAAAGCTAAAGATTTGGTGGTTAATTGGACGGATACTTGCTCAAAAAAAAAAAAAAAAAAAAAAAAAAAAACAGATCAAAGAGGGATGACTGGTAGATTTCTAGCTTGTCAGCCGAAAGGAAGCAGGCTTGAATCGAGAGGTTTTGGAGAATCTATGGATAAAGCTTTGCAGGTGTTGAATTATGAATCTATGAGAAATTTCAGATTTGATAGATGGATCGGGATCTCACAAAATAAGTTAGCAGTTGAGGATGTAAATCCATGACGTGATAACATGCTCCTGTATGCCCGCCAGTGGACTGAAAATAGCTGAATAACATAAGAAAAGGCGACTCCAGCGAGCAAGCCAGAAAAGCAGCAGCATTGCTATCCAGGTACAAGAAGAAGTCCTGGCAACTGAAAATAAAAGCACATTGTGAAGGAAACAGAAGGGAAACTACGTAAAGGTATTGTTGAGCTCCGATGCACTAAAAAAATTGAGACAAACAGGATGTCTTCTACGAAGAAGAGTCAGTAAATACAAGCTGTTCCTCCAGACCACAAGACAGGTGGAGTTAGAGGTATAGCCAGCATGTCTAAATCACCGTCCTGATTGTTTACTCATGCTGTGTCTTTGACCCCACATATTTTAATTCATCAATATCCTCAGTCAAGTGAAATTAGTACAATTATTTATCTGTAATTGTTATGTGAAAGAATTATACCCAATATAATAAAAAGAAAACAACTGGGAAAAGAATTCCTGAACTACGAATTCTTTAACACAAAAGCCTTTTTTTTTTTCTTGTCCATTTGGAAGGACTTTCTCCCATACTTATTAACATGTATACTTACAGACACACATATGGCCTGCACCTCTCTGGCTTTTTAATATACTTTAATAGCAAATACATCCTCATTAATATAACAAAGATTTCATGTAAACACTGTCTACTCTCTGTAAGTGATGCAGAATCTGGAGTCAGAATGTTACTGATAATAAGCACAGCAAACTTGAGGTGTAGTTCCTGAACATTTGCAGTTAGTCACCCAGTCCCTTGTGAAAGGTAAATGTTCTTCAGTTTCCATCTCACCTGACATTTAAGATTTACAAAATTCTGAACATTCCCTTGCATAACTATTAAACATGAATTACAGAAGGAGGAAATTTGAACTAAAAGGTATGTAGAAAAGTCCTTTTCCATAAAGCATAAACAAAAAGAGGTCCATCAGACAATAGGAGCTTGCAGAGTTTGACAAATATGTTTTGGACCTGGTGTAAAAATGGAGGAGTTAGATGCCTCCTCCTTTCTATCCTGACTATATTCTCTCCATCGCCTAATCATGTAATGTGTGCAGTGACTGTGTAGTTGGAAGAAGGTACTGAAACTGCTTGCTTTGTTTGTTTGTTTCACACCATGTAAGAATTTAGGAAGGAAGGAAATGGAGTACTGGAGAGATGGTTCAGTGTTTAAAAACACTGCTGATATTCTAGAGGACAGAGTTCAGTTCCCAGAAGGCACATCAGGCACTTTACAACCACATATAACTCTAGCTCCAGGGGATCTGATGCTCTCTCCTGGCCTCCTTGCGAACACACACATGGCACACACTGACACAGACACACAAATGTAACATCAACACACCACAAACACACTGTGGCCCCTGTAATAGCACAGAACATGCATCACTAGCTTAAAATATATATTATTAATGAAGACATTTACAAGCCAGACATGACTCACAAAATCCCGTGAAGATGGGTACTGGCAAAAGTTGAATTTTTTGAAAGAAATAAATTAACCGCAGCAAATCATAATTTTTTTTATTTAACTTTTTTTTATCATCTAAGCATAACATGTTTAAAATATCTGATTTGAAAGAAAATTCCTGGAGGAAAAATTAATAATTTAAACCTAGTTAGACAATAAACTACATGAATCCATTCTTTTTGATGCACAGATATACACAACTTCTGGGGAGACCACAAGTTTCTATTAAAATCAAGTTTGCCTTTGGGTGCTCTGGTCCATCCCTGCAATTCCTCCACTTGTGTGGCGGGAGTGTCAGGACCTGGACGTTCAAGGTCATCTGCATCTATGCACAAGTGTCAGGCCAGGCCAGGCTGGAAGGGAGCCTTATCAGAAAAATAATAAATAATGAAGTAATTGCATGAATAAAATGTAGAGTTTGGTAAAATAATTCAGACATCAGCAACGTAAGAGTCTCGTAGACAACTTACACCCACTGCATCCAAATATGACTGTGCTCCACCAAAAAGTGTGCCAACCAGTAAGGCAGTCACATCTCTCAACAAAGACGTCAGCTGAGGGTGAATTTCTTTCCAATCGCTCTGGTTTCTCACAGGATATTGAAAACCACGCAGTCATCAGTCAACCATCATATTCTGATAACTTAGGTTGTTTTTTTTTTTCTTTTTGCATGAATCAATCATTTGAGATACATTAGCACTCTTCATGGAGGACATAGTACAAAATGACAAAAGGAAATCTCATTGAAAAGTACCTCTGAAACATTAGCTGTCCCGCACTTCCCCAAATTTCAGTCTGCCGGACATGAAGAAAAAGCAAGTTTCACTTGCTTAGCCACTCTGAATTATTCATCCCCTGACTCACAACTGCACACTAGTCAACTAACAACAGAATGAAAGGAAAGGTCACATCCTTTGAAAATGGATGCTATGAAACTATGTGATTAAAAATGAAAATGTATCAATATATTCTTCTGTGCAATTGTGCTTATATAAAACCTAAAAGAAGAGGAGAAATAAGAAACTTTATCCAACTTGAATTTCTTTTTTTAACAAGGAATATATTATTATTTTATTTTATTTTTTATAATTTTTCTTTTTTATATTAATCATAGGTTATTTACTTTTTATCCCATCTGGAGCCCCCTCCCTCAGCCCCTCCCAATCTCACCCTCCCTCTCTCATCTCTTCCTTGCCCCTTTCCAAGTCCACTGATAGGGGAGGTCCTCCTTCACTTCCGTCTGACCCTAGCTTATCAGGTATCTTCTGGACTGTCTGCAATGTCCTCCTCTGTGGCCTACCAAGGCTGTTCCCTCCCTCAGGGGTGAGATGGGGGAGGTCAAAGAGCCAGCCATTGAGTTCATGTCAGAAATAGTCCCTGTTCCCCCTACTAGGTACCCACTTGGACACTGAGCTACAATGGGCTACATCTGAGCAGGGGTACTAGGTTATATCCATACATGGTCCTTGGATAGAGAAACAGTCTCATAAAAGACCCCTGTGCCCTGATATATTTGGTTCTTGTGGAGCTCTTGTCCTCTCCAGCTCATACTAACTCCCCCTTCTTTCATATGATTTCCTGCACTCTGCCAAAGCTAAGAAAATGGCTCCAGAATTATATAACCTCTTTTCAATTTTTCAACCCCTCAAAATATAATCCCATTGTCATTATTCTGTAAGTTTTATATATACAGAAAAAGGTATCTTTAATTAACAGAATAAATAGCTTATTTCAACCTTCATTCTTCCAATTTTCTATAAAGTACCTAACACTTTATTTTTCTCAAATGTGTCTATCAAGCTCTGACAAGACCCAGCTTCCATTTAGCTCGTCATTGGTTTCTGTCAAATCAAGTTCTATCATGATAATTCTGTTTAAGTTCTTGATTCTGTCTGTCTGGCTAGAGTGTTTAGAATGTTCAATAATCAACACCAAAGGAGAATATTTTCACGACTCTCCTTTCAGACTCTCACACCCACCTATTTGGCGCGACCATTTGTACAGTTGCAGAATAATGTTCTTTAACTACACGCAGAAAGCCTCCATGTAAATGTATAAACCATCCTTTTAAAGGTGTCTATATTACGAATAAAGCTGCTATGAACATAGCTGAGCAAGTGTCCTTGTTGTATGGTTGAGCATCTTCCCTGTATATGCCCAGAGTGGAACATCTGGGTCTTGAGGTAGCACTACTCCTAATTGTCAGAGAAAGCACCAAATTGATTCCCAAAGTGGTTGTACAAGTTAACATTCTCACCAGCAGTGGAGGAGGGTTCCCCTTTCTCCATAGCCTCTTCAGCTTGTGTTGTCACTTGAGTTTTTGACCTTAGCCATTCTGATGGTGTAAGGTGAAATCTCAGGATCATTTTGATTTTCATTTGCCTGATGACGAAAGATGTTGATTATTTCTTAAAGTGTTCTCCGCCATTCGATATTTCTCTGTTGACAATTCTGTTTAGCTCTGTACCCCATTTTAATTGGATTGTTAATTTGTTTGATGTTTAGTTTCTTGAGTTCTTTATATATTTTTAAATTTTAGCCTTCTGTCAGATGTAGGGTTGGTGAAGATCTTTCCCCAGTCTGTAGGCTGTCATTTTGTTCTGCTGGTAGTGTCCTTTGCTTTACAGAAGCTTTTCAGTTTCAGGAAGTCCCATTCATTGATTGTTGATCTCAGAGCCTGTGCTGTTGGTATTCTGTTCAGGAAGTTGTCTCTTGTGACAATGAATTCAGGGCCCTTACTCATTTTTTCTAACAGGTTTAGTGTGTCTAGTTTTATGTTGAGGTCTTTGACCCACCTGGACTTTAGTTTTGTGCAGGGCAATAAAAATAAATCTATTTGCATTTTTCTACATGTAGACATCCAGTTAGACCGGCACCATTTGTTGATGATGCTGTCTTTTTTACATTGTATGGCTTTGACTTTTTTGTCAAAACTCAGGTGTCCAGAGGTGTGTGGGTTTATTTCTGGATCAACTCCATTGATCCATCAGTCTGTTTCTATGCCAGTATCATGCTGTTTTTATTACTGTTGCTCTATAGTACAGCTTGGGATCAGTAATGGAGATACCTCCAGAGGTTCTCTTATTGTACAGGGTTGTTTTAGCTATTTTGGAAACAATCTAGATGTCCCTCAGCTGAAGAATGGATTCAGAAATTGTAGTACATTTCCACAATGTAAATTTACTCATCTATTAAAAACAAGGAAATCACGAAATTTGCAAGAAAATGGATGGAACTAGAAAACATCATCCTGAATGAGGTAACCCACAAACAGAAAGACATTGTGATATATGCTCACTTACAAGCAGATATTAGCCAAATAATGTAGAATAAACATACTAAAATCTACACTAAAAGAAGCTAAACACCAAGGAACAGGCATGGAGCTTACCATAGATGTCTTCTGAATGACTCCACCAAGCAGGGGATTAAAGCAGTTCCAGAGACTAACAGCCAAACTTACAGGCGGAACACAGGGAGTCTTATGAAAGAAGGGAGAGACAGAAAGATACAGATACAGAGGGGATATGAGTTCCCCATTGAAACCAAAAAAGCCAAAAAACTGGGCCTGGGATGTGGTGTGGGTGGCAGAGACTGATGCATCAACCAAGAACCATGTGTGGAGAGGTTGTAGGCCTCCTGCTCAGATGTGGCTGATAGGCAGCTCAATCTCCCTGTTGCTCTCCTAGTAAGGGGCACAGGGACAGTGTCAGACATGAACTTTGTTTTCTGTTCCTTGATCACTTCCGCCTGGTGGAGAGACCTTGCCAGCCACAGTGGAAGAGGATCCAGACAGTCCTGATGAGGACTGATAGGCTAGGATCAAATAGTAGGGGAGGAGGACCTCCCCTATCAGTGTTCTAGGGGACTGGGATGAAGGGGTAAGGGGAGTGAGGATGGTAACGCAAGAAGATGAGCGGCCGCAACTGGGATTCAAAGTGAATAAATTGTAAATGATAATAGCAGCAGCAGCAGCAGTAGTAAAAAGGTGTCTATTTTGAGCACGTAGAAGCGTTCTTCTTGTCACAATGCCCTAAGTAATGTAGTACAAAGCTGAGTTACATCCTGTTACGTATTTCAACTAGTTCAATAATGTCTCAAGGCACGTTGGAGGATATGCACAGGTTATATGACAACTCTGCTGCATTGCACAGAAGGCTTGAGTGCTCATGTTTTAGTATAACAACTGCGTGTTTCTCCATAGATGCTAAGAGAGAGTACATTTACTTGTGACCATACCATGCTTTATTTACCTATTTTCAACAAAATAATTCTCTCCTATTCGTACTCTATACAATATAATGTCAAAAATCTCAATGTTTGATTTTTTTTGGTATATTCCATTAAGCATTTGAATTTATTTTCAAGAACAGTTAGCTTATAAATGAATTTAAATATAAAATACCCTTTCATCTTTAATATAAAAAGAATTCAAGTTGACAAATTCCTGTTAACAGAATAGTACTAAAGCCAATGCTCAGATTTATAGTCTCCCTAATTATCTTAGCCTCTACTATTTATATTACTGTTAATAAAACAGAGTACCTCAAAATGTGATTTTTATTAATTAATTCAATTTACATATCAGTAATTCAAATGCATTTTCTGAATTATTCAATTAAATGTTAAATTGCTCTGCATAATGTTCTATAAACAAACTCTACTTTGGGAAATAACTGAGTGAAAGCATACAAAAAAGTCGGAAAGTCATCATTGGTATCCCAAAAGAGCTATGCATGTAAAGACACGTAAAATTCTATTGCCCTCATACAGGCAAAACATAAATAAGACTAACTAATTTTACTTCAGAAGAACCTTTTATTAAACATTTCATGCCAAAAGGGGTCAATTGAGGGTCAACAACCTACCATTAGTAGTGCATTAACCTCTAACCTTATTTAATATTTATAAGTGTGGGTAGGTGGCGGTGTCAAAGATGAAACACTGGAAAAATGTCTTTGAGAATAAGGAAAACTCCAGCATACATTTTAAGTTGACAGTCACAAGCACCTGCATGTGCCCACATTTTATGTTTTGGGGAATAGCTATAGAACATTTCCAAAGAGTTTATTGCATCCAGATTTTATGGGATGTTAATAAATGACCTTTCATGCTCATAACATCATCAGATTTTTTTCTTTTTTCTTTTTAATAAATATAGAATACTGAAAAGAAACATGAACTCAAAGTCACAGAAATTGTGTGCTCTTCCTGGTTTTGCCATCTGCTGCCCACCTCTGGGTTTTGTCAAGTCCTTTAGCATCTCTGATCTTTTACCCAAACTGGAAAATTAGAAAATTGAACACAATGAGCTTTAAAATAATTCAAAGCTTCAATTTCCTAAAATTCTGAAAATCGCTTTCAATACAAGAACCTTCCAAGAAAGCCAGTAGGCAGATAACCACAAGATCTCTAACAAATGATATACACTTTCAGGGACATAGCTGAATAGAATATTAACTCAAAATAATCAGTAGCGTTCCTATTTACAAATGACAAAGGGACAGAAATAAATTAGAGAAACAATACTTTTCACAATAGTCACAAACAACATAAAATATCCTTGGGTTAATTCTGACCAAGCAAGTGAAAGACTTGGGTGATAAAACATTCAAGTCTTTGAATAAAGAAATTGAAGAAGATATCCTAAGATGAAAGTTCTCCCGTGCTCAGGATTTGTAGAATTAACATAGTGAAAATGGTTATGCTACAGATTCAATATAATCCCAATCAAAATGCCAATACACTCCTTTACAGATCTTTAAAGAACAATTCTCTTCATATGGGGGGGGGGAAAGAATAGCTAAAACAATCCTGAACCATAAAAGAACCACTAGAGTTATCCCATACCAGATTTCAAGTTGTACTACAGAGCTATAATAATAAACCACATTGTATTGCCATGAAATAGATATACTGATCAATGGTATTGAATTGACAACCTAGTCACAAACCCAAACAAATATGGACATCTGATAAAGAAGCCAGGAAAACACACTGGGAAAAAAGTATCTTCAACAAATGAAGCTTGTCAAACTGGATGTCTGCATGGAGAAGAATACAAACAGATCCGTATTAATCACCCTGTGCAAAACTCAAGTCCATGAGTATTAAAAACCTCAGCATAAAACCAGATACACTGAACCTGCTATAAGAGAAGGTGGGGAAGAGCCTTGAATATGAGAAAGAAGATTACTTTCTGAACCAGACACCAACAGAAAAGTCATTATGATCAGCAATAATTATATGGGACATTATGAAAATAAAAACCTTCTGTAAGGTAAAGGAAAAGACACCATCAATCAAACAAAGCTACAGCCTAGAGAATTGGAAAATATTTTTACTAACTCCACATGTGATAGAAGAGTAATATTCAAAACATAGAAAGAACTCAAGAAACTAGCTATTAAAAAAGCAAATTACCTAATTTAAAAATAGAGTACAGTTTCATGAGGTCCCATTTATTGAGTGTGGATCTTAGAGCCTGTGCTGTTGGTGTTCTGTTCATGAAGTTGTCTCCTGTGCCAATGAGTTGTAGGGTCTTCCCCACTTTTTCTGCTAACCGACTTAATGTGTCTGGTTTTATTTTGAGGTCTTTGATCCACTTGGACTTTAGTTTTGTGCAGGGTTATAAGTATGGATCTATTTGCATTTTTCTATATGTAGAGATCCAGTTGGATCAGCACCATTTGTTGAAGATGCTATCTTTTTTCCATTGTATGGTTTTGGCGTCTTTGTCAAAGATCAGGTGTCCATAAGTGTGTGGGTTTATTTCTGGGTCTTCTATTCGGTTCCATTGATTCACCAGTCTGTTTCTCTGCCAGTACCATGCAGGTTTTATTACTGTTGCTCTATAGTACAGCTTGAGATCAGGAATGGAGATACCTCCAGAAGATCTTTTATTGTAGAGGATTGTTTTAGCAATTCTGGGTTTCTTGTTATTCCATATGAAGTTGAGAATTTTTCTTTCCAGGTCTGTAAAGAATTGTGTTGGTAATTTGATGGGAATTGCATTGAATCTGTAGATTGCTTTTGGTAAGATGGCCATTTTTACTATGTTAATCCTGCCAAGCCATAAGCATGGGAGATCTTTCCATCTTCTCATATCTTCTTCTAATTCTTTCTTCAGAGACTTGAAATTTTTTTCATACAAGTCTTTGACTTGCTTGGTTAGAGTTACTCCAAGGTACTTTATGTCTTTTGTGACTATTGTGAAGGGTGTTGTTTCCTCAATTTCTTTCTCAGCCCTTTTGTCTTTTGTATATAGGAGGGCTACTCCTGTATACAAATTTATATACAATAATTTTTGAGTTAATTTTGTAACCTGCCACTTTGCTGAAGGTGTTTATCAGCTGTGGAGTTCCCTGATACTTCCTCAGGAAGATGGAATTGATCTACTTCAAGATTCAGGTATACCATTCACAGGCATATACCCATTGGATGCACCATCCACAAAGGCATTTGCTCAACGTGTTCTTTAAGGCTCTATTCATAATAGCTAAAAATTGGAAACAACCTAGATTTCCCCCGCAACAGAAGAATGGATAAAGAAGATGTAAATTTCACAATGGAGTATTACTCAGCTGTTAAAAAATGATATCATGAAATTTTCAGGCAAATGGATGGAACTAGAAAAAAAATCATCTTGAGTGAGGCAACCTAGACCCAGAAGGACAACTATGGTATGGTATGTATTCACACGTGAATGGATATTAGCCATTATGTAAATTTATAACCAAGCAATAATCTGTAGATGCAGAGAGGTTAGGTAAGGAGGAGGAGTCTGCAGGGAACCATGAATTTCGCTGGGAAGAGGAAACTGAAAATACTTTACAGGTGAACAGGGGGCGGGTGGACAAGAAAGCAGGAGGGATCATATGTGGAGGGAGATAGTGTGGAAGGAGAGAAGCGGGAAGAGATGGCTGGAATTGGGGGTGGGCATTTGGCGGTTGTATGTAAACATGGTGCAACAGAAAATTTCTAGAATCTACGAAGGTTGGGCACTGCTTGGGCAACCAACTACCAGAGACTAGGTTCCCCAGACTCCTAGGGTAAAACCAAGCACAACTGAACTTACACAAACAAAAAATCAAAACAAAAACAAACAAACCAGAAATCAAAATGCAGACTCTTAGAACAGGGGATACAAAGACTCAACTGGCCATTTCGTGTAGCCAGGCAAGCCGTTCAGTGGCAAATATAGGTCGCATTCAATTGAATTGTTGGCTAAGGGAAAATCCTATGGAAATCCCCAAACCACCTAGGCTAATGCTAAGGCAAAAAGTTGCTTCCTACAGAGTGACAACAGGGCCTCCTTGCTCAGAACAACATCCACAAAGCTCATCGAACATAGAGAAATAGAGCCGGTGCCTACATGAGCCTTCACCCCTGTGTGCCTGTATGTTTGGCTTGGGAAGGTTCTCCACAGGTTGCTGAAGGAGAAACGCATACATTAACCCAGCCCTAAAACCTCGGACAAACAATGTGTTCTGACTTCAGAATATGCTAGAGCAATGATGGTACAGACTTGTGGAGTAGCCAACCAATGTCCGATTTGACTTAAGGCCCGCCCAGGCAATGAAAAGAAACCCACATTGCTTGGGTAGCCAAGGACCAGAGATGAGATAACCCAGATTCTTAGGGTAAAACCAAACACAACTGGCTTTATACAAACAAAAAAAAATCAAAACAAACAAACCAAAACTAAATAAAATGATTTTTAATGCTATTTTGCTATACTCATAGGTCTGTGTCTTACCCAGTCATCAGAGAGGCTTCTTCCAAAAGCAGATGGGAACAGATGCAGAGACAGTTGGCCAGATATTATGTGGAGAGAGTGATGGGTCCTGCTCCTTTTGGGTAACATAACTATAGTAATTTCTATTTAAAGCCTAACAGAGGTCTATCTCAGCTTGTTGCTGATACAGGGAGGAAAAAAAAAAAAGAAATCTCTGTACAAGGTCAGTTTGACAAAAACTATTTTTATGTTTAGCAAACTCTGTGGCCTTGTTCCTAGAACTTCCCCAACCATAAGCACAGCTGGCACTAACCATAAATATTACTTGGACCAATCAAACTAAAGGTAGGCTAGACCTGCTTGTTTAGATAGCAAAACAAACAAACAAAATGAACATCATCAACAACAACAAAAAATCAATCTGAGTCAGAGATAACTCTCCTGGTATCTTAGAGATGCTCCCCAAACTAGTTCTGTTCTCTCTCTGGGTTCTACCCTCCTTCTTCCCTTCCCTCCTCTCCCACACCTGGTCACACCCCTGTTACCCTTCTTACCCCTCCTCTGTCTCCTTCACAGCTGTCTTTGTACAACCACTATGGAAAAGACTCTGGAGGTTTCTCAGAAAACTGAAAACAGATCTAGCTGAAGACCCAACTATACCATTCTTGGTCATATACCTAAAAGATGTTCCACCATACCATAAGGACACTTGTTCAGCTATGCTCATAGCAGCTATATTCATAATAACCTGAAACTGGAAACACTCTCATTTTCCTGTGACTGAAGGATAGAAAATATATGGTACATTTACACAATGGACTACTGCTCAGCTATTATTATATTTTCTTTTGTCATGTTTGATTGCTATCTCTTAGAAGCCTGTTGTTTTCTAATGAAAGACAGAAAGGGAGTTGATTTGGATTGGAGGGAAGGTAGGAAGGAACTGGAAGGAGTGAAGAGAGGATAATCATGATATATTATATTTGAAAATAATCTATTTACAACAAAGTGAAGTGACAGTAAAGCTGAATGAAAGATACAAAGGGTATGGGTCTCAGAAAACATCTTAAACTTTGAACTACGTTTTACATGCCTCTGACATAATCCCATTAGCCTGCTCTTTGATCACCTCCCCCTGAGGGGAGAGCAGCCTTACCAGGCCACAGAAAATGACAATGCAGCCACTCCTGATATGATCTGATAGACTAAGACCAGAAGGAGGAAGAAGAGGACCTCCCCTATCAGTGGACTTGGGGAGGGGCATGTGTGAAGAAAGGGGAGGGAGGGATCGGGAGGGGAGGAGGTAGGAGCTTATGGGGGATACAAAGTGAATAAAGTGTAATTAATAAAAAATAATTAAAAAATAATAATAAACTTTTAATTTGTTTTTTTAAAGAACGTTCAACAGTTTTACAACATATGTTTAAAAAATTCTCCCTTCTATTCTTCCATATATTGCCATGTTTTAATCTAGCTTTGGAAGTGGAAGCAAACTGTTCTCCTTGTCATCTAAATCCCTGGTGTCTCTAGTTTGGGACTTCACCTCTGCTGGGGACTCAGAACTGTGTAGAAGGAATTTCCAGAACTACCTCACTAGTTTTCATTTCCCTGCTTCCTAGTCACCTCCGCAAGTTATTTGAAGATTATTTTTAATCTGAGGAAGCTTGAATTCACTGACACTTGCAGGAAAGATCCCAAGGTTTAATTCAAATTAAGGAAGCATACTCTATCTCCTTGGGGACAGTGATTCAACCAGGAGATACTTTCTAGAGACATGAGTACTGTAAAACTATCACTCAAATTTACTGGCTTTATTAATTTTGCATCATTCATTTTTCTATCTAAAGCAATTTAAACTGAATTTTTGTTAAATGCAACTGAAACATCCAAATGCAGGTGATAATTAATTCCTTTGTATAGGATCTGATTTACAATTCCTTAGAAATTATCTATAAAACAAATACCTACCAGGAGAATTATAGCAATTTGTTTAATGAACTAACATTAATTTGATAATTTGCATTTTTAGTAAATATAATCCCATAATTTAATGAATTCCTTCACATTTCATGAAAGCATCATTTCTAAATGTTATGGTCATTAACAAAAACAACTTTATAATATTTGCATTGCTCAACAGATAATATATCACAAGATCAGCCTCCAAATATCTATAACCTCACTTCAGTATTATCTCCATTTTATTTCATTATAATTTATACTATACTTCGAGCTCAGCTTTTTTTTTTTTTTTTGTTAGTATTCTGAATTTTTTTTCAATGCAGTTTATTCAGGAACCTTGAACAATCATCTGACCCTGGGGAAAGCCAGCCCACAGCTTAAATAGCCTCTGGGTAGCCAACCCCAGCGTGCCACGTAGGCAATGCAGATAGGTCCACATACATGGATGCAAGCCAGATCCTCGGCCTTAGCCAAATGTGGAGTTGTTCGTGACAGAGAGCACTCACCATCAGGAAGGTGGAAGGCGGAAACCAGCTCCATCTTTAAGGCACAGCATTCCGCCGCTCTCTACAGTTCCCCCTTTTTGTTTTAGACGCCTCAGGCAAGAGTAGAGGTCTGATTTCTGATATTAGAAATAAATTGGGACTTTGTACTGATGTTCATTTAGAGCATCAGACCCGTCCAATACCTTTTTCTCAGAAGCGGGACCTGGGGCATCAACCCGCATGCAATCAGACATGCTCTTCTCTGGGTCCAAAGAGCTCAGCTATTTTTGCTCAAATACTCTTTTTTTTCTACTCACAACCCATTCTGCTAGACAAGTAAAAAGCTGGAGAGAATTCCACTCACCATCTAACAACCAGAAAGAGCTATAAAGAGTATTTAGAAGTATAATAACATGTGTATGTATCAGAACCCCTAATGTTACAATGTTACAGGGGTAGCTGAGAAAAGGCTGGGGCCCCCTGTCTCCAAGAAAGAGGAGCACAAGCCGAGGGGAGCATGGCGAGAGCTAATGAAATATCACTCAGAGCCATTCTCAACCTGTCCCCTCTGACTTTACCAGGACCATAGGAGAGGAACTCAAGGGTGGGCAGAAGAATGGAAAACTTATTCCCTCATTGACACAGCTAAAAAAGAGGAGGAGCAACCACTGGGTAAAGGCAAGAAGCCTGGATCCTCCTGTCTAATCTCTGCTATGAGTCAAAAATTAAGCCACTCAAGGAAAGGCAATAAACACCATAGTTTCCAGGAGGCAGGAGACAGGAGGCAGATGAGACCCCATGGTCACCGAACACAATTGCAAGAAGATAAAATATTCTAACCCTAGTAAGAAATACATTGTAATTATTAGAGATATGCATATGTATTTATATAAATGTTTATATTTATAAATACATATTTATTTGTAAATATATTTATATAATTTTGTACATTCAAATATATAAATATATTGTTAATATAATTATATGTAAATAATTTATTATGTAAATACTTTTAAAATATATATTACTGTTGGATGTTGGTCTGATGTGTGTTACTGGCCCTCAAGATCTGGTTATGCCTATCCTTGTTTTGTAAACCTGCCTAAGATATGCCTGATGGGTTGATTAAATGGCCTATACCTGGGCAGGGTAAAATGGGATATGCATGGCTAAGGTTCCTAGGCTTGGGGGAATGAGAGAATCATGGGAGACAGACAGATGGGAAGAGAAGAGGAAGGAGGTTGCCAGGATGGGTTAGTTGGAGATAAAATCAGCACATGGACCAAGAAGAAGGACTCCAATAATGGTGTGAAAGGGCCCAGACAAGCAGGTACATAGGATTATGGATGGAAGGTAGACCAGATGGCATTGGACAGGGGCTGGGAGATGAATGGTGAGGTTGCTGGGACAGTGTGGGAGAAATATCTGCCTGGCCCAAGGTAAATAAAGCAATTATAAAATCTAACAAGTGTCTGTGTCTTATTATTTATGATAGGGAGTTAGAAAATACAGCCCTGATAATCTTAGGGCTAGACTAAACACTATATAGCCCAACGCTCACATTATTTATGCACAACAACATATTACTTTTTGTTTTGTTTGTTTTTTTATTGAGACAGGATTTCTCTGTGTAGCTTTGGCTGTCATGAACTCCCTTTGTAGACTAGGAGGACCTTGAATTCACAGATCTGCCTCCCTCTGCCTACCTGAGTGCTGGGATTAAAGGTGTGGGCTACCACACCCAGCTATATCTTATATTTATATACTCTGCCCCTAGGTTATGGCTACCACCTCTAAGAAAGTCCCAGTTCAAAGGCTTGGTTACATGGGACCTGCCTAACACAAACTGGTCCAGCACAACAGGGAGAATGATCATGACAATTCCCATCACTTGGGCCAACAAGGAATATGAAAGAGTAACAGCCTCTTCTGATAGGGAAGTATAAGAACATGAGACAAAAATGCCACTCTCTATGCACACCATGAATGTGCGTATTTAAAGCTGGGGGGTAATAAGAGCATTGACAAAAGGCACAACTCTACGAAATACTAGTAGACTTTGCAGGCAGTATAAGACTGAAAGTAACTACAGGGTGTATAAACAAAATACTGAGCTCATTTCCTGATTACATTGGCCCAGTCTATATAAACTGGACAGAAATAAGCTTCTGTCCAAACATAATCCTGCAATTACATGTAATATCGCTTTATCATACATTACAAAAAACAAAGAATCAAGGATAAACAACGATGAGTCAGAACAACTAGAGCTATATTTGACCCGTTATTAATATCATAATGAAAGCAATAGAAAGCATGCTAGCAGGCGAGAACAATGCCCCTGATGAAATCAACACGGCAACTGGAAATTTAAGAAGTATGTCAAACTATCAGAAATTTCATTGGGATTTTTAAACCTGGAAATAATTGGATTAATGCAGAAAAACTACTTGAAGTGACAGCCACACAAAAGTCACTAAAACAAAATCACAACATATGGGTTTAAAAGGCTTAAAAATAGTCAGGCATAATAGGTATTTATCAAATGAAATCCATAACCATTGTACTCACACTGAAGGAAATTCTGAGAGTCAGCTCAGCATTTAGGCTGTTGCATGGGTATTACTGTCTGCATTCAGACAAGTTTATCCTAAGAATTCAAAGCAAAAGCAAAGTAGAAATTTTAAAAGAAGGTGCTTGGGACAGAAAATGTATAGTTTTAAAATTGAAAAAGATATTGGACACCTTAGGAGCCAGCAAGACCTCAGCATGTTACAGGCCCAGGGCTGAAACAGCAGAAACACCGACTTTCCCTCGGCAACACAGCACAGCGTGTAGCACACCTCTTCTACAGAACTACATAGAGAAGTGTCTTGCTAAGAACTCAAAAACTACAGCAGGACTCAAGGACCCTTCCACCCAGATTTCAGAGGAAAAGCTGAGAAGACACTGAATGTCTTCTGAGGTACAGTTATGGTCCCTGTGGACTGTCTCCAAGTAATACGTGAAGCTGTGAGAGCAATGTCAAGACATTATTGGAAACTCTGGGAGTTAAGATTTCCAGAATGTGGGTCATATGTCAAGGAAAGCTGTAGGCAGAAGGGAAAGACAGTTCTCTTCAGAAGGATATTGGCTGCAGCCATCAAGAGCGTAGTGTGTGAACTATCAGAATCCAATGGTGGCCACACACACCAGAAGGAAAGGTTAGATCCTCTGTAGCTGGGGGAAGAGGAGGTTGTGGGTTTTCTGTTTTGAGTCCTGGGAATCAAACTCACTATTAAGTCATATATAGCATGGAGTGTTAGTAAGTTTCTGAATTTACTCAATCCTAGGAAATAGAGCATCTAAAACTGATATTTTCCTTTCTGTGGGATTTCACAGGAGAGGCTAAGATAGGTAACTGCTATAAACATGTGACATTTGGATACACTTTCTCATGGAACAAAAGGTATTTTGGTGCAGGGGACAACACAGTAATAAGAGGAATGGATGATTTTATTCAGAAATGGGACATAAAATACTTTGTGAAGATTCTTCAACTATGCTTTAATAATGTTTGATAGATGTTAAATATTCAATCATAAAAGAGCCTGACAAACTATATTTTCCTCTGACAAATGAATTTTGTGTGTTTGTTTATTCATTGATTCAGCCTTTATTTCTAAAAGAATTTAAATCAGATGACCCTAACCTAAGCAAGATTAACAGGACATGCTGAGGCCAATATCTCAACTTACTACACACACCTGACACTAGCATTTTGGACAATTACTTAATCATCCAGAACATTTTTTTCTTATTTCTCAAAATAAAAGTAATTTCAAAGTGTGTAGAGATCAAGTTGTAATAAAAATTGATTGCCTTTTCCTTCACATTCTGTTCTTGAAATATTACAAATGTTTTTTTGAAAATATAAAATGTTATTTAAAATTTGTTATATACATTCATTGCAAGTACCACCTTAATTGTCTTCTTACATACAAAATATTTGTAAATTAACTAAAAGCTCACGGAATTTGATAATTCAGATACCATCTATTTATAAGCACTTTCTATTTCTGTCTGAGTGAGCCAGTAAATCAAGCCAGGTATACGGCTGTGGAAAACACAAATGCAACTTAAAAAAAAAAAAAATTCAACACTGAAAGAACAGACGGTTCCTTACCTGAAGTTCAAAAGCCTTAATGTATCTTCAAAATCTAATTTTCTACTATTTCAACATTGTATGTTTTGGGAAAACAATTATTTCTAAGAAAAAAATCAATTGCTAACTCTTCTAATTTCAGACAATTTTACTGTCTTGTGAGCAATTATCTTCATCTTTTACATTAAGAACATGAAAATAAAGGGATATTCTTAAGTATTGTTGGGGAAAAAGTACTGATTGTACTATGAGGCATGAAAGACATGCCCATCACAATCATGTATTAAGGGACTTCAATCGCATTTTCAAGTGTCAAAATAAAAAGAAATAAAAGGAAATAAATTAGTATTGTGTGAAAATAGATGGCCTTTGTTAATTAATTTTCACTTCAGCAAAGTTGAAAAGTTAAAAGAGTACCACAAATTCCTTGAAAGACACAGAGAAAAAGAAAAAGATAATAACATAATTATGACCAAATATAACTTGGCATTACTTTAAAATGTTCATTTGCTTCATTAAATTTGTTCAAATAGTAAAATGTACCAAACCACTATATATTTCATAAAACATCTTCAAAGTCAAAAGTCAGTGCCATGGCTGTTTGTAATAAATGCTCACTGACTAGTTCAGGGACTGGAAGGGCAAAGTACAAAGAACAGCATGAGAATCAGAAAAATAACCCTATAGCCATATCATAGGAGAGATAGGGCCTGTGCTTTTAAAAATCAATCTTGGGCCTTCTATATCCCCTTTCCTCCATAAGACTCCCTGAACTATGTCCAAAGTTCACCTGTGAGTCTCTGCATCTGCTTCAATACCCTGCTGGGTAGAGTCTTTCATAGAACATCTAGGCTCCCCTCCTGCTCCCTCTCTTCTTCCGCTTCCGGTATCTGTCCTGTTTTCCCTTCTGAATGAGAATTAAACATCTTCCTTAGGAGTCTCCTTGTTGTTTAACATCTTTAGGTCTGTAGATTTTAATATGTTTATCCAATATCATATGGCTAATATCCACTTACAAGTGAGTATACACCATGTGTGTCTTTCTGCTTCTGGGTTACCTCACTCAGGATGATCTTTTCTAGTTCCATCCATTTTCCTGCAAATTTGGGGACAGGACCCTCACAATGAATCCAACAAATACCAAAAACCTGGGACATGCATGGAGAAGACCTAGACCCCCTGCTCAGATGTAACCCATAGACATGTAAGTCTCCATGTGGGTCTTCTAGTAAGGGGAGAAGAAATAGACAGTCTCCGACATGAACTCAGTTACCTGCTCCTTGATCGCTTCTCCTTGGTGGGATGACATAGCCAGCCCACAGAGGAAGAGGAGCCAGGAAGGCCTGATGGGACCTGATAGGCTAGAGTCAAACAGTAGGGGAGGAGGACTTCCCCTATCAGTGGACTAGGGGAGAGTGGTAGGGGAGAAAGAGGGGGGTGAGACTGGGAAGAGTTGAGAGAGGGGACTACATCTGTGATGTAGTGTGTAAATTGTGATAATAGTGATAATGATAAAACCAATCCCCCCCTCACACTTACACACAGAGAAGGGAAGAGCACAGGCATGCATGTGCTGTAATTTTCATAGGTGACAACTCTGGGCGTCAGCCCTCACACCTCACTTTCCACTTTGTTTGAGGCAGAGTCTCTTGTTTTCCACTGTGTATGTCAGGTTTGCTGACATCCACGCCAGCACAGATTCTCTCATCTTTCTTCCCATCTCCCTGTAGGAGCTGGACAGGTAGACAATTCAGCTTTGCCAATGGGTTCTGGGAATTTGAATTTAAGTCCTCACATTTCGCTGACAAGTGCTTTACCTACTAAGCTATATCTCCAGTCACAGGGGCTTATATTTTTGAGGCATACTTCATATGCATTGGAGAAAAGCTTGTGTTTTCCTATGAAATCTGTCCGTGTTTTGTTGGCGTTATTGTTGTTGTTTTTAAGTGTATCCACTAGTGTGAAGCTAGTCACGTTATCAGTCTAGAGACTTGGGTTAGCCATAGCAGCATGTTCAGGTACACTCAAGATTCCATGTCTAATAGTCAAGCTAAGCTTAAGTGTACATCACAGGGAACAGGTGAAGCATATATGCACACACCTGCCCAGGGGCCGTGGCACTCAGGCCCATCGTACCTATGTTCAAATGCAGCTAGCAAATGGATGTTTGCCTTAATCTACGTAAATGAGGGAGGTGTGGAATGATATATGGGAATAATCCTCTATACCATCTCAACCAAATATCTTTACAAAGGAATTTCAGAAAGGCCAGCTATCTGACAAAGTTATATTTAAAATTTTACACTAACTTTTTTAACATTCATAGATGGTAAAAAAATTTTCCTGTCTGGAAAAGCAACATATCATTACCATTAAAATCCCACATAATAATGCTAGGAGGAAGAGCTGGAAAAATAAAATGCTCAACATGATGGAGGAAATGAGTATGCCTAGGGAAAACCTCGACAATTAAAAATACGTTATTTGAATCACTGAGTTTATCAAATTCTAGATATAATTTTTCTAGGAAAAAAACAAAATCAATTGCTTTTCTGTATAGCAGCAATTATAAAAAATACCGGATTTATAGATACCAATTTTAGTAGTAGCATTGATGCATTAAATACCTAGAATTCCAATAAAGATGTTAAAATCATCCTTTAGAAAACTGTTCACTACAGTTAGAGGTTTGAAGTGTTTAAATAAATATAAGTACAAGGTTTTTCCACAGACTGGAAGATTCAGTACTGAAAAGGGGAATTTTTCTCAAATTGATGTATAAATAATAAAACATGCATCAAAATTTCTAATCTTCCTTTCTGAAAACTCAGATGCTAAACTATATGGAGAGTGAGCATTAGGAAAAGTTCCCATTTTAGAAGTTAAAGTTGAAGATTTAGGGATCAAGCCTAAAACTGGGTAATTATAGTCTCACAGTCTCAGTATCAAAATGTGAAAACTGAATAAGAGATTCAGTCTCCGGACGCGACACATGGCTATGTGAACATTTATGGAGAGCGACGATGCCACCACAGAACAATGGCGAACTCAAGCCTTTTCTGCACACTGCTTGGGTGTGACTGGATGTCCTTAGGGCTCTTCATGGACTAGGCTATTATGTTTTCATGACAGTGAGTTCTATCAACAAGCCTCCTTCCAGGAACACAGTTAGTGCACTAGGGAAGACTGAACAGTCAGCTGCCATGTGGCTCCTGTGCAGCTTGCTCTTCGCCTAAGTACCATATTTGTTTAGACTCCTTGTTGAAGGCTGGGACGCTTATCTTCCTCAGTGGGAGACAATTTGCCAGTCATTCAGACATATGAACAAAAGTAGACAGGTTTTCTTTGCGTCTGACCTGTACTGTGCTTGCTACGCTTTCGTGGTGCTACTGTGGCAGTCACCCACACGTCAATTCTCTCACAAGCTGCATCAATGGCGAGCTGGCGCTAATGGTTCCACTCTCCCTTTTACCATTATTGCCCGTCTTCTCCATCGTGAATTGTGAAGATGCATGATACTTTCAAACAGGACTGCAAGGATGGTATTAAATTTACATCACAAATGACCACAACATACAAAGTATTTCAAAATAAGCAACCAGAACATTATCTTGAAGAACTATATAAAACAGAAGTAACAGAATTGAAGCCAACTCTAGCTGTCCTTGCAGGCCCCTGTGGTTGTCCCGATATCTTTGAATGGATGTTGTCATTTGCTGGGAGTTGGCTTGCTGCTTAGCAACCTTCTTTCCGCAGTTCTTTCGGCTGGGGACACAGCCTTCGTGTCATTAATGAGAGTGCTCACCAGTGGACAAGTGGCTATCTGTATTCAGCAATCAGCGCTCGGCTGAAAGCAGATCTTGAATGACATTGATCACCACATTCTCTGTGTCAAACCCGCAGTGCTGACAGGTCACGCCACTGTGTAAAATAATTACATAGGTGCCCACAGAGAAGTCGTTAGTGGGTTGTGCTGTCCTCTGTCAGAGGGTTTTTTTTTTACAGCTATTTGCAGAAATTTTGCCTAAATATTTTACATTGAAATCATATTTTCTTAGAATATTTTCATCCACCCCATAGGAGATACTCTTGCTTAGAACACACAAAACAAAGCCACTTAAAATGACACCAGTTTATTCTATACAAATCTCAAGGTAAAACCAGTATCACATCTGTAGGCACGATAAACTTGAAGTAAGTTGTTACTTCAAGTTGTGAAAGAAACTCCACTAAAAATATTAAGTGTGGGTGCAAGTGTGGGGTCATTGTAAAATGTCTGTGAGATGGAGATTTGGAGAGTTAAAGCTTTCATAATAAAGTAAATCCACAAAAAATAAATTAGTCACTTGTGACAATTGTACTGTCCATCAAAAAAAAAAAAAAAAAACCCACCATTTGCCGTATCATTGAGCAAACTGCTGTCATTGTAGTTTTAGTCAGTCAAATAGAAATGAGTTTTCCACCTGAAATGATTGATTATGCCTGGTGGAGTACACTAATCCTATTTAGTCACCTCTTATCTCACAGAGCGCTACTTACCATCTGTGTGGCACACAGTCCCACTGAGCCCGCAGCAACTGAAGAGCGATACAGGGACCGCTTCTTGGGGGTCGGAAGAAGCAGGCGCCTTGCTTGCATGAGCAGCCACAGACCATCCGACTGTAAGCTTCACAAGCGTGTGCTTGGAGCCTTGCAAAACCAATTTCTCATTAAAGAGAAATCTGAATTTCTGCAAAATCTCGACTTTTGTATGAGACAGAGGCAAGAGAGAAAGAGATCCAAGCTTTCCCAGGGGCTAATATGTATTTGACCACTGCTCCCATCCTTCTGACTTTTAATGAAAGGAAAGAGCTGTCGAAAACTCCATCTTCCATGATTGAGTTGTAGAAAGGAACAGAAGGAACCTTGGCAGAGTCTGATGATCTTCCCAAGCAAAACTGGGTACCTTTCGCAGGAGACAGGCAGGAAATCCTGAGGTTTTTCTAAAGAAGCCTGGAGAGCAGGAAGCACAGAAGCCTGGAGGCTACGCCAGCAGGGACGGATTTTAGTGCGGAGCAGGGAGAAGTACGGACATTGTTTGGACATGCTGGGTAGTCCTGAGAGACTTTTACACTTTGAACGCCAAGTTTTGATGTAAATTAATTCTAGGTGGGAAAATCAGCAAATGAAAAAGTCAAGGACAGTTTTATCTCTAGCAAAAACAAAAAGTTGGATACAAAAGGAAATGTAGGCTACCTAAAATATCTGCGACCAATATTTGATCTGTAAAAAAGCAGAGAGATTGTTGAACACATTAACCCAGAACTATAAGGAAGAAGTAAAAAAGGTGAGGGAGAGCAAGGCAAGAGATGTGAGGGGTATAGACATTTCTATGTAGCTTTGTAAATTAAAGCTACGAAGACCATCTTCAAGAACAAGGCTAGGTATAAAGAGCGCCAGGAACGGCTAGCCCTTCCTGCTTAATATTTTACCCAGCCTTTCTACAGCTGTGGTGGACTGGGCAGGTACAGCCATATTGCACTACTTCACTTACGCCTAAGTATGGTCACGTGACTAGTTTCTAATGAGACAGGTGCTAGTTCCCTGTGTCATGCATCAGGTACAACCAGAGACCAATTTTCTTTCTGCAAGCTCGAAGTATAGCGGATCATCAGCTGTGAAGAGCACGCTTATCAGAGCTGCTGTGTTTTATCCTAGCGCAGATCTCCATAACTTCTGTGGGCTATTCATCCATTCCGTGAGAGACAAAGTTTTAACTTAACATAAACCACCTTTATTTGAAACAAACCTTATCAAAACCACCACAAACTCGAGATTGTTGTCTAGACATGAATATATAAATAGCACAGCAAGTAGATGAAAGAGCCCACAGACTTGTTTTCTGAGAAACTGTTCCTGCTAATGAGCAAACAGCACTACGGGGCTTTTCCTTTGCCTTCAAACTCCACACCATAAGTTTATATTTTAGGCTATTAACACATATGAGTTTATAAATTTTAATAAAAATAAATATGCAATTGCAAAGTTAAAAAAACATTGAATTTTAAGTATACTCAAGCATTAAAAATTGTGCAATTTATGGTTAAATAGTTGAATTATATGAATTAAATTATATATATATATATATTTCTATAAAGAACACTAGCAATAAGCTGCACTCATGGCGAACCTGGGAGGAGAATCAAAATGACATAACCACTTTGAGTTCAAAACAGCCTTACAAAAGATAAGCTCTCTGTTAACTTACAAACATAGAGCAAAAGAAAATGGCCTAGAGTATGAAATCAAAAGGGACATGTGAGTACCCTGTACTTTACGCAAAATCTGAAATTTCATATTTTTCCTGAGCCTTTATTAAACCGACGAAGACTGAGAAATCTATAAAGTATTGGGTTGTTTCTTAAGACTTTTAAAACTAGCGAGGGAGATGGATCGGTGAGTGAAGTGTTTGCTAGCAAGAATGAGCAACTCTGTTGACACTAAGGAAGGCAGCACAGATCTGTACCCCCAGAACGCTGGGTGATTAGAGGGAAATTAATGCTGAAATGCTTAATTTGAGGTTCAGTGAGAAATTCTACCTCAAAGTAGATGTATAAGGTATAAAGTAATAGAGTAAGATACCCAACATCTGACCTCAACACGCACATGCATACACATGAATGGGCAATCACACACACACACACATGAAACCAGCAAAACACACATGCAAAATAAATCAATACTAAGAATATTTTCATTTGAGGTTTTTGTTGTTAATTTTGCTTATCATTGTTCCAGGAGTCAAACTCAGGTAGATACGACTTGAGTAGCTAGCATCTTTACTGCTGAGCCATCGTGCCAGCCCTAAAGATTCTTCACTTTTAATGTTCATGTGTCAGATTCTCCAAACAGTACCATCAAATCAAAATCTGAAGCAATGGAAATATTCCTACAGCTGCCAGAGTGTTTCTGCTTCGACATGGATATTTTAAATCCTATTCAATCACAAAGCTTTGTGAGTTTCCATGGTTACTAGTATTACACCCAGGAGCCATAAAATATTTAGTAACTAGCTTTAAAAGAACATAGTGCCGTTAAACACGTATTTTTACAGTTTTTAAGAACATTTGTGTTGACTACCTGCAGTGGCTTTGTTGTGTGATGGTAATACTAAGACTACAACAGATGTGTGCAATCTAACAAATGATGCAGAGATAGCATTGAAAATGAATATCGAAATCCATCTTGCTTTTATTTTCAGTTGCTGATATTATTCCAATGTCTAAGTAAAAATGCTGAGCACATGAATATACATCTGTCACAGGACGTTAGAAAATAGAACCCATAATAGAAGAGGTCTTCGTTGGTAGATTATAATCTTTTCATTCTGAAAAGGATCTGGAGTTTCTGGTTTAAGAAGTTGATTTCTCAAAATAAAAGTACACACTGAAAACAGAAGCTTGCTTGCTACTGAGGATGATGCCATTAATACGGTCCTAGGTACCTACACGGTCAGGGAGAAAACTGACTTCCCGTCAGCTGTCTCCCGACCTGCACATGCATGCTATGGCTTGCATGCCTACAGCCACAGGCAGCACACATAGGTATATCTGTATGTAGGTAGGTAGGTAGGTAAGTAGGTAGGTAGGTGATAGATAGATAGATAGATAGATAGATAGATAGATAGATGTAAAAATATAAACACCATATATATTAACCATCACAACATAATAATTACAGCAAGAAACTATTAAGTTAAATTAAGATATAAGAAAATGCCAAAATTTTTTCACAGAAAATTTTTCTTCTAATGACCCTATTTTATTCAAATAATATTAAGTATTTCTAATAAAACTGTTTCAGAACCTTTCTCATGCCTTCCTTGGTTTTGGTCACACATGATACCAACTTCTGTTACCTTTAGCTGGCTTTTTTTCTTTTACTTTTTCTCTCGTACTCAAATACCATTAGATTTCAAAATAATATGAATGTTCTGTTATTGTTTTGATCCATACCCTTTAGACTTTGTCACCTTCCTTTTAGAGCACTTCATAGTTTTTAATATTTACACTGGTTTGCCTCTCCATTTTCAAATACACTTTTGCACTGTAACCTATAAAAATTAGAAACTACACAAAATAATTTAATTTTTTTTCTTGGTTCTACATTCTGAGTTTACATTAGCAAGTTCTGAAAACAGTTCACAACTAAGTGGTGAATAATATCATTACTATGGTTGTCTACTTGCCGATTTGTGGACTTGTCTCTTTTTCCCTAAGTGATTCTGCACTGTCTTCTGCTGTAGACATTTTGGTTTATGATATGTAAACATGGTTTTGTTAAAATTCCATGTTGGGGGTTTAGTTTGTCCACACCTGTTAGGTGTCTCATGCAGGGCGTGGTCTTTGTCTGGTGGAATTAGCTGCATTCTGAGGACTTTGAGGACAGCCCAGAGGAAGAAGGCACGACTGCTTGGAGGAGGACTGCTTGCTGCTGGTTCCTCCTGCTGCTGCATTTGCTGTTTGCTGACTTCCTGGTCACCTGGACTTCTGGGTTTCTGAACAACTGATATTGGTATTGCCTCCCAAAAGAACCCTAAGACCCTACTCAGTGGGGAGTGTCACAGAGAACTCCACGCCCTGTCCCCACTAACCTTCTTTCCCTCCTACCCAGTGTTGGGGGGTTGGAAAGGAGGTGGAAACACTTGATAACCCTAAATAAAGTGAGTTTGTTAAAAAATTCAAAGTAAACAGTCTTCCACTTTTTATGAATCAGTCTAAAACTATATTTAAGTAGAATCTACATTCCAAAATGTATTCAGTCCAACTTCAAAAATCTACATAATCTTTTACTTCTCAACACAGTTTAAAAGTATAAATTTCAAAGTCTTTACTGAGACTCAAGGAACTCTCTTAATTTTAGGCCCTTTAAAATAAAAAAGCAAATTACAGAAGTCCAGTATTCAGTGGCAGAGAATACATATATAATCACTCCAAATGGGAGAAACAAGGGCATAATGATGAAGCACTGAACTTTCACAGCAAGACCGAAATTAAACAAGGCAAACTAGGAGTCCTGTAGCTTCAGGTACGGTGTCAAAGTGTGAGATGATTCCACCCTTCCATCTTCACTGCATGGGACATACTTTTCCCTCTTAGGTTGGGTCTGCAGTTCTCTTTGGCAGATACCCCACTGCTCTGGCACCACTAATATCTTGGGGTCCCCAACACAATCCAGGCTTTACTTTCACAGGTTCACAGAGTAGATCTCCATGCACGCACTTGACTGCCACGCACATAGACTCAAGGGCTGCTCTTAACTGCTGAAGAATCTTTACTCCTTTATCCTTCATTACTCTAAAGCCACATGGACAGCATGTTCAGCTACATATTTGGGTAAGCTGCCCTTTACCTCCTTGAATCACGCTTGATGCAGGCTTTATTTGCTTTTTAGGAACAAAAAATTAGTTGTTTTTTGTTTTTAGTTTTTTGGGTTTTTTTCACATGTAAGCTTAGCTAAAGAGTGTCTTTCCCTAGGGGTTTTCCTTCTCCTTATTTGAATAAAACTTCTTTTTAATCTCTTACATTTTTTAGCACAAGCCTTGACTCCAGTTTCCTGGTGCTCCTTTTCTTTTCAAACTGTACATTCTATATGTATATTCTTTTTACCCCACTTGCTCTTTTCGTTGTGGGCATGCGTAAGAGTGATCACTAATTACCAAACGATAGAGTCAATACCAGCTCATCTCAAACATTTCCTCCAGCAAAAGTCACCAGTCCATCACTTTCAATTTAGCCTCAGAGAAATTCATAGCACAGTGGCAGAAAGCAGCTACATTCTTTACCAAAACATCACAAGAATAAGCTCTACTTCAGTTGCTAATATTCTTCGCTTCTGAAACCTCTTAAGGCAGGGCTGCACAGTCCACAGAGCTCCCTTGGTACAATTTGCTTCCAAGCTCCTATTAGGATGGCTTCTTTTTATTATTATTTTTATTTTTATTAATTACAGTTTATTCACTTTGCATCCCCCCTGAACCTCCCCCATTCCCCTCCCAATCCCACCCTCCCTCTTCCCTACCCGTGTCCCTTTCCCAGTCCACTGATAAGGGAGGTCCGTCTCCCCTTCCATCTGATCCTCATCTATCATGTCTCATCAGGAGTGGCTGCATTGTCCTCTTCTGTGGTCTGGTAAGGTTGCTCCCCCCTCAGGGGGAGGTGATCAAAGAGCAGACCAATCAGTTCATATCAGAGACAGTCCCTGTCCCCATTACTATGGAGGCCACTTGGACACTGAACTGCCATAGGCTACCTCCATGCAGGGGTTCCAGGCCATCTCTATGAGTGGTCTTTGGCTCTAAGAGCAATAATCAATAAATGGAACCTCATGAAACTGAAAACTTCTGTAAAGCAAAGGACACTATAGTCAAAACAAAACAACTGCCTACAGATTGGGAAAGGATCTTCACCAACCCTCTATCTAACAGAGGGCTAATATCCAGTATATATAAAAAATTCAAGAAGTAAAACAGCAACAAATCAAGTAATCCAATTAAAAAATGGGGTTCAGAGTTAAACAGAGAATTCTCAATAGAGGAGTATTAAATGGCAGAGAAACACTTTAAGAAATGTTCAATGTCCTTAGTCATCAGGGATATGCAAATAAAAATGACCCTAAGATTTCACCTTACATCCATCAGAATGGCTAAGATGAACAACTCAAGTGACAACACATTCTGGAGAGGATGTGGAGAAAGGGAACCCTCCTCCACTGCTGCTGGGAATGTAAACTTGTACAACCACTTTGGAAATCAATCTGTTGCTTTCTCAGACAATTAGGAACAGTGCTTCCTCAAGAACCTGCTATAGGATGGCTTCTTAAGCTCTGCCTACAGCATTCCACCAACTTCTTTCCTCAAGTCCCAAGGTTTTCTACATTCCTCCAAAAATAAGCATGTTCAGTCCTGTCACAGTGATAACCCGCTTCCTGGGCTTCTATACTAGTTACTTTTCATTGCTGTGATAAAACGTCATGATTAAGGCAACTTATAAAAGAAAATATTCTAATGAGCTTACAGTTGCAGAGTGCAAAGAAAAGGCAGGGCAACAACAACAGCTGAGAGCTCACATCTTGATCTGCACATAGGAGGTAAAGAGGGCACCAGGAATGGCTTGAGTCTAGGTCACCCTGGTCTACGTAGCAAGTTCTAGGTCAGCCAGAAATACTTGGTGAGACCTGTCTCAGCAGCAACCACCACCACCACCATTCTTATATTCAAGAATGTAAAAAAAGAAAATACTGTCAAGAAAACACACTTGTAATCATTTGGCCCGATAACTTGTCTTCCTCCTTCCTCTCCTCTTTCCTCATCAACCTGTCCTTCCTTCTAGCACATACATTGTTCATTCCACCCAACAACTTACCCACCAATGCACAAAATAAACATCTTTCTTGTTTCTCAAATTCTACGAATGCAGTAAAGTTTTGCTTTTTCTTTCTTTCTACAGGCTTAGTGTAAATTTCTTTTTTTTATTGTATCAGTGATATTCTTTTCTTAAAGATTTTTTATTTTTTTAATTAATTACAGTTTTTTTTTACTTTGTATCCCAGCGATAGCCTCCTCCTTTATTCCCTCCCAATCCTACCCTCCCTTCCTCATCTCCTCCCTGGCCCTGAACTTCTTATTGTTAGGTCTCAAAGTCAGAACAAAGGACAAATGGATAACTGGGGTACCATTAACATGTCAGAACAGTGGACCTGACTACCAGATTCTCCCGGAATCCCAGAGTCAATCACTAACTGTTAAGGGTATGGCTGACATACCCTACACCCTAACCTAAACATCTCATCACAGAGTCTGGGCTGCCCATACCCCAGCTGCCCTTCCCTATATAATCCAGCCTTTTAAGACACCTGACCTATCACCTGCCCTTCACCTTCCTGTCCTCTCTGTCTGCCTCTTCCCTTTCCTTTTCCCTCTCTCCTCACATGGCCTGGCTCCATCTGATCCTATTCACTCTGGACTCTCCCAGGTATCTTTTCTTCTGGCTATGCTCTCCTTTTTATCTACAATAAACTTTCTCCTCCACCATACCCAAGACCAGTCATGTTCTTTCCTTTTTTATTTCCTTTTTATTCACTCATATGTTATATGGTAATTCCCTTCCAAAAAAGCCATGAGCTGATGCATAGGCATGCAAATCATAACATTTTTTTCCTCACTGGTGTCTAGTGAAAAACACATACTATGAAGTTAAAAGTGGTAAAATGTTTTTTGTCATCATTATGAAAACCACAGACAAGGAAATGTCTTCTGGACATTTTTGCTTTTTGTATGAAAGAGTATTTCAAAAACAGCTCTTTTATTTGTTCTAAGTATTCTATTCTTTAGTACAAAGAAAACATACAAAACTAAACTGTATGATATCAATTTTAATTAATGACTGAACAATTAATTTTAAGACCAATTGGATAGTCATAGCAAATATTTCAAATGAAAAAGCCTAGGTTTTCTCATAAGTCAAGGGAGACATCTAGCCATATTAACATGCTCACTCATTTTTAAAAAAAGTTCCTGATATTTGCATCTCCCTGATGGCTAAGGGCATTGAGCATTTCCTTAAGTATTTCTCTGCCATTCTATATTCCTCTACAGAGAATTCTCTGTTTAGCTCTGTACCCCATTTTTTAATTGTATTACTTGATTTTTTGTTTTTTAATTTCTTTAGTTCTTTATATATTCTGGATATTAGCCCTTTATCAGATATTTCACCTTACACCCATCAGAATGGCTAAGATCAAAAACTGAAATGACAACACATGCTGGAGAGGTAGTAGAGAAAGGGGAACCCTGCTCCATTGCTGGTAGGAATGTAAACTTGTACAAGCACTTTGGAAATCAATCTGGTGCATTCTCAGACAATTAGAAATAGTGCTTCCTCAAGATCCAGCTATACCTCTCCTAGGCATATATCCAAAAGAAGCTCAAGTACACAAGGACATTTGCTCAACCATGTTCATAGCAGCTTTATTTGTAATAGCCAGAACCTGGAAACAACCCAGATGTCCATCAAAGGAAGAATGGGTACAGAAATTGTGGTACTTTTACACAGTGGAATACTACTCAGCAATTAACAAGGAAATCATGAAATTTGCAGGCATTCTAGGTGGGATCTAGAAAAGATCATCCTGAGTGAGGTATCCCAGAAGCAGAAAGACACACATGGTATATACTCTCTTTTAAGTGGATACTAGACCTATAAGATAAGATAGCATAAGCATACTAAAATCTGTATACCTAAAGAAGCTAAAGAAGAAGGAGGACCCAGGGCAAGAGGATTGATCCTCATTTAGAAAGAGAAAGGGGAAAGATATTGGAAGAAGGAGAAAACAAGAAACAGGACAGGAGGCTACTCCTGAGGGCCTCTGAAAGACTCTACCTAGCAGTGTATCAAAGCAGAGGCTGAGATTCATATGCAAACTTTGGGCAGAGTGCAGGGAATCATATGAAAGAAGAAGTAGTTAGTAAGACTTGGAGAGAACAGGAGCTCCACAGGAGAGTAACAGAACCAAAATATCTGGGCTCAGGGGTATTTTCTGAGACTGATACTCCAACCAAAGTACATTCATGGAGATAACCTAAAATCCCTGCTCAGATGTAGCCCATGACAGCTCAGTCTCCAAGTGGGTTCCTTAGTAAGGGGAAAAGGGACTGTCTCTGACATGAACTCAGTGGCTGGCTCTTTGACCACACCCCCTGAGGGAGGAGCAGCCTTGCCAGGCCACAGAGGAAGACAATGCAGCCAGTCTTCATGAGACCCGATAGGCTAGGATTGGATGGAAGGGGAGGATGACCTCTCCTATAGGTGGGCTTAGAGAGGGGCATGGGAGGAGATGGGGGAGAGGGGATGGGGTTGGGAAGGAATGAGGGAGGGGGCTACAGCTGGGATGCAAAGCAAATAAAATGTAATTAATGAAAAAATAAAAATTTAATTTAAAAAAGTTTCTAAGGATTCCCCCCACATGGTTTAGCTTGATTGCATTCATGGATACAGGGAAGAGATGCTTACCATGACAATTAGTTACACTGAAATGTGACTGAAGAACTACATAACCAGACCACTCTTTTGCAAAATTAAATACTATTGAAGTTTTCTAAGGACAAGGAAATTTCAAAAAGTAAAACATAAGATAATATTTGGACCTGTAACACATTTCAGGCTCCAATGATCATACTTAAGAATAAATAAATAAACAAATAAATAAAGTAGATCATAATACTACAGTTGCAGTGAGGTGAGTAATTTTATTCTGACCACAGTTTTCCTTCCCCCAGATTGTTCCCACCTCCCATACATCAACTCCATGCCTTCTTTTTCTCTTTAAAAAACATGCAGACAAATAAAACAAACCAGTATTTTTTTTTAAAAAAAAGCACAAGATACACATAACACATAGACTACATACACACACTTTACCAAACAAAAGCCACAGAAATACAAAGTCAGAATATAAAGGCAAAAATATAAAATGTCCAAACAAAGCAATATGAGAACAAAATGATTTACAAGAAACATCATGGAATCGGTTTTGTGTTTTCATCTACTGCTGTGCAAAAGGCCTATAATTAAGTATGGTTTGTATACTCAGTGAGGCTCCACTGAAGAAAAATAATTTTTCCTCTGCAAGCCAGCTTCAATGGCAGAGAGCTTCTTAGGTAGGAAGCTTCCCTAACTTCCTTTTTTCCTCCTTTCAACACTGGGACCCAGTCTGGCTTAAATTTTCATGGACCCTGTGCATGCTGCCACAGTTTCTGTGAGTTCATACTTGCATTGATCCTGTCACGTCCTCAAGACAATCTATGCTAGGTAGTATCCAATCCTCTGGCTCATGCAATCTTTCTGCCTCCTCATTTGCATAGCTTCCTAAGCCCTGAGAGGAGGCTTTTTCCTTTTGTTATTGACATTTTTTAGTGATTATTTTCAGAAAAATACTGATATCCATTTATTCAAAAATGAGTATGTGTTATTTTTTCCCATACATCTGTGCCTATTCTTCTTTGAATTATTGGTAAATATTAAAAATTCATAACCCTGATTTAACTCTTAGTTTATATTAAAACTTAGGTATTTTTTTTAATCTTTGTTCAAATTAACTTCGGGTTTATAGCAGATATTCTGGAGCCTGACACTGCTTAAGTGTGCATTTCCCCAGCTTTGCTATAGCTGCACACCTGGTCCTCCTCAGGGTGCCCCTCAGCATGTGCCCTCTGACTTACAAAGACCACTGAGTGCTTTACCCAGGGGATAACAACAAATGTTTCCAAGCACTGCCAAAGGGGCAAAATAGTCCTTGAGAATCACTGGTGTAAGTCATTGAACTTAAACTCTACCCCTTGATAGATAAACAGAGCTCTAAGAATGCTGAAAATGAACTTCTCAAAGTAAAGTATTTTTAAAAACTTTTAAAACTCTCTGGTTAAAGAGAAGTGATTCTCTGAAATCGCATTTAATTATCAATGTTTACATCTCATATCTGTATAGTACCACTGGCAGGGAATATAACAGGAAATGGGGCTTGTGACACAGCATTACCAAACAATGAGGAAACTCATTGAACCAGCATTTACTAAGTCTTCTGAAAAAATGAAAAGTGTTCCATAAGCTATGGATAACACAAAACTCAGCAGCAAGAACCAAAAAAGTTATCAGCATTCCTAAAACCAATCATTTCCACTTAAGGAAGACAACAGCTTCCTAATAGTCTATATGTTTTCAGAAAAGCAAGGTTTTGTTTCTGATTGTTTATGGTTTTTGATGTTCATTTTTTATTGTTACTTATTACAATTTATTCAATTCGTATCCTAACTGTGGCCCCTCCCTCATCTCCTCCCAATCCCACCCACCCTCCCTCTTTTCGTTCTATGCCCCTCCCCTAGACCACTGATAGGGGAGGTCTTCCTCCCCTTCTATTTGACCCTAGTCTATCAAGTCTCATCAGGGCTGGTTGCAGTGTCTTCCTCTGTGGCCTGGCAAGGCTGCACCACCCCCTGCTGCCTCTCCCCAAGTGGAGGTGATCAGAAAGCCTGCCACTGAGTTCACACCAGAGAAAGCTATTGCTCCCATTATTAGGGAACCCACTTGGAGACTGAGTCTATGGGCTCCATGTGAGAAGGGGTTTTAGGCCCTCTCCATGCATGGGTTTTGGTTGGTGTATCATTCTCTTCAGGGCCCCTAAGGCCCCCAAGGCATTTTCTCTTCCCTCTCTCTCTCTGTCTCTCTCTCTCTGTCTCCTTTTGGAGCTCCTGTCCCCTCCAGGTCTTTCTATCCTCCCCTTCTTTCATAAAATTCCATGCATTCTGCCCAAAGTTTGGGTATTAGTCTCAGCATCTACTTTGATACTTTGTATCAATAGTCTTTCAAATGCCGACTGTGATAGGTTCCTGTCCTGTTCTCTGTCTTCTCAGATGTCTTTTGTGTTTGCCCTTCTGAGTGAGGATTAAGCATCTTCCCTAGGGTCTTCATGTTGTTTAGCTTCTTTGGGAGTATAGTTTTGGAATGTCTATCCTGTATTATATGTCTAATAACCATTTATGAGTGAATATACACCATGTGTGTCTTTCTGCGTCTGAGTTACCTCATTCAGGATGATCATTTCTAGTTCCCTTGATTTCCCTGCAAATTTCATGATTTCCTTGTTTTTAATTGCTGAGTGGTATTCCATTGTGTAAATGTACCACCAATTTCTGTACCTATCCCTTAACTGAGAAGCATTTGGGTTGTTTCCAGCTTCTGTCTATTACAAATAAAGCTACTACAAACATGGTTGAGCAAATGTCCTTGTTGTATACTTGAGCATCTTTTGGGTATATGCCCAAGACTGGTATAGCTGGATCTTGAGGAAGCACTATTCCTAATTGTCAGAGATTGATTTCCAAAGTGGTTGTACAAGTTTATATTCTCACCAGCAATGGAGGAGGCTTCCCCTTTCTCCACATCCTCTTCAGCATGTATTCTCACTTGAGGTTTTGATCTTCCTAATGACTAAGGATATAGAGTATTTCTTTAAGTGTTCCTCTGCCATTTGATATTCCTTTATTGAGAATTATCTGTTTAGCTCTGTACCACTTTTTTAAAATTAGATTTCTTGATTTGTTGCTTTTAAATTTATTGAGTTCTTTATATATTCTGGGTATTAGCCCTCTGTCAGATATAGGGTTGATGAAGATCCTTTCCCAGTCTTTAAGCTGTCGTTTTGTTCTGACAACAGTGTCCTTTGCTTTACAGAAGCTTTTCAGTTTCATGAGGTGCTGTTTATTGGTTGTTGATCTTAGAGTCTGTGCTGTTGATGTTCTGTTCAGGAAGTTGTCTCCTGGGCCAATGAGTTCCAGGTTCCTCCTCACTATTTCTTCTAACCAGTTTAGTGTCTGCTTTTATGTTGAGGTCTTTAATCCACTTAGACTTTAGTTTTGTGTAGGCTGATAAATATGGATCTATTTGGCTTTTTCTACATGTAGACATCCAGTTAAACCAGCGCCATTTGTTGAAGATACTGTATTTTTTTCATTGTATGGTTTTGGCTTCTTTGTCAAAAATCAAGTATCCGTATTTGTGTGGTTTATTTCTGGGTCTTCTATTTGAATCTATTGATCCTCCAGACTGTTCCTCTACCAGTACCATGCCGGTTTTATTACTGTTGCTCTATAGTACAGCTTGAGATCAGGTATAGAGCTACCTCCAGATGATCTTTTATTATACAGAATTGTTTAGCAATTCTGAGTTTTTTGTTTTTCCATAGGAAATTGAGAACTTTTCTGTCAAGGTCTGTAAAGAATTGTGTTGGTATTTTGATGGGAATTGCATTGAATCTGTAGATTGTTTTTGGCAGGATGGCCATTTTCACAATGTTAATCCGAACGATACATGAGCATGGGAGATCTTTCCATCTTCTGATATCTTCTTCAATTTCTTTCTTCAGAGACTTGAAATTGTTTTTGGTTTTGTTTTTTTTGTTTTTTGTTTTTCATACATGTCTTTTACTTGCTTGTTTACTTTCTTGGTTTTTTATTTGCTTGGTTACTTGCTTGTTCTTTTACTTGCAAGGTACTTTATGTTATTTGTGGATATTGCAAAGGGTGTAGTTTCCCTAATTTCTTTATTTCTTTCTCAGCCCTTTTGTCTTTTGTACACCGGAAGGCTACTGATTTTTTTTTTTTTTTTTTAGTTTATTTTGTAGATGCTTGGTTGAAGGTGTTTATTATCTCAAGGAGTTCTCTGGTAGAATATTTGGGGTCACTCATTTATACTATCCAGAGTATACATGAAATTTACAGGCAAATGGTGGGTACTAGAGAAGATGATCTTGAGTAAGGTAACACAAAACATCCAGGAAATCTGGGACACTATGAAAAGACCAAACTTAAGAAGAATAAGACTAGAAGAAGGAGAATATTCCCAGCTCAAAGGCCCAGAAAATATTTCCAACAAAATAATAGAAAAAAATATTTCTAACCTAAAGAAAGGGATACCTACAATCTATAACCGTAAAAGAAGCTTATAGAACATGAACAGATTGGCTTCCCCCAAAAATCTCTTGCTACATAATAATCAAAACACTAAATATATATAACAAAGAGAGAATACTAAAAGTAACTAGGAGAAAAAAAGACCAAGGTACATATAAAAGCAGACCTATTAGGATTCACCAGACTTTTCAACAAAGACTTTAAAAGCCAGAAGGGCCTGGACATATGTCTGTGGCCTCTAAAAAAGCACAGATGCCATCCCAGACTACTATATCCAGCAAAACTTTCAATCACTTTAGAAAAAACATTGTATTCTATGAAAATAACAAATTTGGACAAATTTTTCCCACAAATCCAGCCCTAGGGATGATAATAGAAGGAAAATTCCAATAGAAGGATGCTAACTATACCCAAGAAAATATAGAAAGTAAATAACTCTACACCAGCAAAAACAAAAGAAGGGAAGCACACACACACACACACACACACACACACTATCAGAACCAACATCAAAACAACAGGGATTAATATCTTGATCTTTAATGTCTACCAGCAACAATGGAATCAATTCCCTAATAAAAAGACACAGGCTAACAGAATGGATGTGTAAACAAGACCCATCATTTTGTTGCTTACAAGAAACATACCTCAGCAACAAAGATAGTAATTACCTCAAAGTAAAGAGCTAAAAGAAGATTCTCCTAGCAAATGAACCCAAGAAGCAAGCTGAAGTAGACATTCTAATATCTAACAAAATAGACTTTCAATCAAAATTAATCAAAAGAGATGGGAAAGGACACTTCATATCATCAAAAGAAAAATCCACCTAGATGATGTCTCAATGAATTTCTGTGCCCTAAATGCAAGGACAGCCGTTCGTAAAAGAAACATCACTAAAGCTTAAATCACACAACAGAAACCCACATACATTCACAGTAAAATACTTCAACACCTTGCTCTCACCAGTGGACAGGTAATCAAGACAGAAACTAAACAAAATAGCCAAATTAACTAAAAGGCAGAGAAAGAATATCCAAATGAACAAATCATAAATGAAAAGGGGGACTTAACAAAAGACATTGAGGAAATACTGAACAAAACTCAAGTCTAACATGAAACTGGATGCACTAAATCTAATAGAAGAGAAAGTGGAGAAGACAACTCCCTGAGCAGAACACCAACAGCACAGGCATTAAGATTAACAATCAATAAACGGGACCTCGTGAAACTGAAAAGCTTCAGAAAGGCAAAGGACACCATCAAAGGAACAAAACTACAGTTAACAGAATGGGAAAAGATCTTTGGACATGCTAGAAATCTTGGGCAGTTAAAACTTAAGAATCTATGAGGGTGACCCTAGCTAAGACTTCTAGCAATGGGGGAAATGGAGTCTGAAACTGCCATCTCCCATACCTAGACCCTACATCCCACAGAGAGCTGATAGCCAAAATATATAAAGAACTCAAGTGCACAATAACAAACCAAACAACCCAATTAAAACTGGAGTACTGCTGCAGGATATTTGATCCTATTGTGAACACCAAAATTGTGAACTGTAAAAACCTCTTTCTTGTTTGGTGTGGTTGAGCCCTATCACACACCTTTTTCTTTTCCTTTTTTTTAAATTAATTTACTTTTTATAAATTATTCACTTTGTGTGCCTCCTGTAGCCCCCTCCCTCATTTTCCCCCAATCCCACCCCCTCCCTCATTTTCTCCCATGCCCCTCCAAAAAGTCCACTGATAGGGGAAGTCCTCCTCCCTTCCCCTCTGCTCCTAGCCTATCAAGTCTCATCAGAAATGGCTGCATTGTCTTCTGTGGCCTGGTAAGGCTGCTCCCTCATCAGAGGGAGGTGATCAAAGAGCCAGACCTTGAGCTCATATCAGAGACAGTCCCTGTTCCCATTACTAGGGAACTCACTTGAAGACTGAGCTGCCATGGACTACATCTGTGAGGGGTGTTAGGGGTTCTAGGTTATCTACATGTTTGGTCCTTGGTTGGAGTATCAGTCTCAGAAAAGACCCCTGTGCCCAAATTTCTTGGTTCTGTTGCTTTCCTTGTGGAGCTCCTGTCTTCTCCAGGTCTTTCTATATCCCCCTTCTTTCATAAGATTCCCTGCACTCTGTCCAAATTTTGGTTATGAGTCTCAGTATCTGCTTAGATAGCTTGCTGGGTAGAATCCTTCAAAGTCCCTCTGTGGTAGGCTCCTGTCCTGTTCCCTGTTTTCCCCCTCTTCCAATGTCCATGCATTTGTCTTTCTGAGTGAGGATTGAGCATCTTACCCAGGGTCCTCCTTCTTGCTCAGCTTCTTCAGGTGTACAGATTCCAGTTATGTTTATTCTATTTATATATCCGTGGTACATTTACACAATGGAATACTATTCAGCAATTAATCAGGAAATCTGCAGGCAAATAGTGGGAACTAGAAAGGATCATCCTGAGTGAGGTATTCCAGGAGCATAAAGACACTCATGGTATTATCACACAACTTTAATTCATGAAATTTCTGTTTGTTGTAAACAGGTTCAGCTATCCTTAGCACACACCTTTAATAGAGGAACTTTCTGTACACAGGCTATAATAAAGTTAACTCTAGGTTGATAGGCAGAGCAAGAAACCAGCTGACAAGGATTAAAGGATAGGAGGGGCTTTGAGTTGAGGGGTATTTAAGACAGAAAGGAGAAGAAGAAGGGCTGGCTCTGTAGTGCCTTGTTTCTTTGGCTTTACCTTGGGCCTTGGGCTTTTCTTGGGTTGTCAGGTGAGCTGGTGAGTCTTTTGGATTTTTTCCATCCAGTCTTGAGCTAAAGAAGAAAGGTAAACTGGGTGCTTTTTCTGCATTTCTAAGCTAGAAGGTTTTGTTTTCACCCCAGCATCTGGTTCTTGAATCTTTATCGGTAAAATAGAACAGCTGGGATTTTTATTTTTTTAAAAATCAACAGGGTACAGAGAATCTCAACAGAAAAATCTTTAATGCTGAGAAGCACTTAAAAGAAATGTTCAATCTCCTTAGTCATCAGGGAAATGCAAATTAAAATGACTCTGACATTCCATTGTACATCTATAAAAATGACTAAGATTTAAAACTCAAGTGACAGCACATGTTGGCAAGGATGTGGAGCAAGGGGAACATTCCTCCATTGGTGGTGGGAATATGAACTTGTTCAACCACTTTAGAAATCAATTTGGCACTTTCTCAGAAAATTGGGAGAGGTTCTATTTCAAGACCCAGTAATAACACTCCTGGACATACACCCAAAAGATGTTCTACCATATCATAAGGACACTTGCTCAGCTAGTGTTTTAAAACTCAGCATAGCAGTTTTATTTGTAATAGCCAGAAACTGGAAACATCCTAGCTGTCCCAAAACTGAAGAATGGATAAGCAAAACATGGTACATTTATACCATGTAATATTACTCAGCTATTAAAAAACAATGACATCATGAAATTTGCAGGCAAATGGATGAAACTAGAAAAGATCAACCAGAGTGAGGTAACCCAGACCCAGAAAAATAAGCATGCCATGTTCTTACTTGTAAATGGATTTTAGGCATCAGGATAAACATGCTACAATCCATAGACCCGAAGATGCTACCTAACAAGTAGGAGCTAAGGGAGGAAGCTTGAATCTCATTGAGAAGAGAAAACAAAGTAGACATTTGGGGTCCATGGAGGGAGAAAACTGGATGGAAGTGAGGATGGGGAGGGGGAAAGCTGGAATTGAGTGTGTGGATGATGGCAGAAGAGAGAACTGGAGTCAGTTGGGGCTCTTGGACATGCTAGAAATCTTAGACAATGGAAACTTAGGAATCTATGAGGGTGACCCTAGCTAAGATGTCTAGCAATGGGGGAAGCAGAGTCTGAAACTGCCATTTCCTATAACCTACACAAGAATTACAGTGGAGAGATAAGGATAGCAACCCTTCATCCACAATTTTTTATGCCAACAAAAGAGTCAAGGATAAAGAGGGAGCAGAAAGTGAAGGAATCACCAGCCAGTGACTAGCCAGTTGGAGTCACATTCCATGAGAGAGAGCTCACTCTTGACACTATTAATAATATTCTGCTATACTTACAGAGAGGAGGCTAGCATAATTGTTATTTAAGATGCTTCACCCAGCAGCTGATGAAAACAGATGCAGGGACTCACAGTCAAACATTATGTGGAGCTCCCTGAATCTTATGGAAGAGATGGAGAAAGGATTGAAGAGCAAGAGAGGCCAAGGAAACCTACAAAATCAACTAACCTGGGACCATAGTTGCTCACAGAGACTGAACCACCAATCAGAGAGCATCCAAGGGGAGGACCTAGGCCCCCTACACATATACAACAGATGTACAGCTTGGTCCTCCTGTGAGACCTCTAACTGCAGGAGCAGGGGCTGCCTTTCTTTTGTATGTCCTTGGATTCCCTTTCCCCTAACTGGGCTGCCTTGTTTAGCCTCAATAGAAGATATTTCCAACCCTACTAAAACTTGTTATGCTAAGGTGAATTGATTCCATGGGAGGTCTCCCCTTCTCTGAGGAGAAAGGGAAAGGCATAAGGGACAAGGAGAGAGGTGGGGAAACAAAGGAACTGGGACTAGAGATGGGAAGAGAAGTTCTGATAGGGATGTAAAGTAAATAAATTAATTAATAAAAAAAGAAAGGAAGAGAATAAAGTCTAAGCAGAGCTTTCCTCTCTCTCTCTGTTGAAGAAGATTAAATATTGAGATCAGTGACTCCTCAAAAAAAGCATGTTGTAAACTTCAAGAACTCTTATGGAACAATCTTAAAAGCTACATTTTAGAAATAAAGATGGTCCTTGGTTGGTGCGTCAGTCTCTGCAGGACTTGCTGGGCTCAGATTTTTTAGCTTTGTCGATCTCCTTGTGGGGCTCTTGTCCCCTCCATGTCCTCTGTCCCCCACGTCTTCTTCCATAAGACTCCCTGCCCTCTGCCCAAAGTTTGGCTGTGAATCTCAGCATCTGCTTCGATCCATGTTGGTGGAGCTTTTCAGAGGACCCTCTATAGTAGGCTCCCATCATGTTTCCTTAAAAGAAATCAATCCCTCCACAGCTGTGACTTCATTATGATCAGAACAAGGTGATATGCTCCTATTGTCCCTACTAGAAAAGAACCATATCCTCCCAGGGGGAAAATACATCCCTAGAGCTGTCAAGAGAGCAAATGAAATGATTAAAAATTAGACACTAGAAGGAAAAGTCCAAGCACTAGATATGTATAAGAATTCCAAACAGTGGAGTTTTCTGACATGAATTTCTAAGTATTTAAGACAATTTGTAACATGATGGTCTTTATTGTAGAAATACAATCTGAGAAAAATAAAATGAATTCTACAAAGGAAAATATTGTAACAAAAAATGGGAAAGCCAGTAGCTTTGTAAACAGTTTAGACACACAGGTTGTTTGATAATTGGAAGTCAGATCAATATCAGATGGAAACTTGATGGTATAAACAGAAAAAAAAATCAGTAAAAATCAACTATTGAAAAAAGAGGCCATAAATTAAAGGAGGAGAGTGAAAAAAGGTGTAGGGGAGGGTTTGGAAGAAGTAAAGGAAAGGGAGAGATGTAATTATATTAAAATATAAAACAAAATTAAAAGAAATTAGTATCAGAAACAAATGAGGTGTTTATTACAGACCCAGCACGAGAGTGAGGTAGAGGAACTCAAAGCAACAACAGAAAAAAAACAACCTTGTAGATTTTTCATTAAAATTAATAAGACAAAATTCTACAATTTCATTGCATTTTGTCGATTTGAAATAAAAATGAACTAAATATTATACGCATTAAAGAAAAAAATTCAAAAATTATAAATACGGGAGAAATTAACGACATCTGGAGTTAAAAGAAGAAAATATTCCTTTCAAAAAGGAAAAGAAAATAGGTAATTTTATTTTGAAAACTGAAGGAAATGCTTAAGAATATAGCTAGATTGGTACAGTGCTTGTGTAACTACAGGAAGCCCTTGATTCGGTCCCCAGTAACATTTAAACCCAGCTGGATGGTGCATGCTGTAATTCCAGCACTCAGGAGTACAGCAAGCAGACTGGAAGTCAAGGTCATCTGAGGGTCATACACAGGAAGTTAGGCCACACTGGGCTACATGAGACCAGATTACCACAAAAAAAAAAAAAATTAGAAAGGAGGGGGATTTTGATTGCACAAATTGTTCTATGATCACTTAAATTACATGATAGAGAATGAATTTTTCATACAGCCCAGTAAATTAAAGATTATTTTATAGTTTCTGGGGAAAATGTGTATCTAGCCACATAATGTTCAAAAAAAAAGATATTATACAAACAGGTAACTCAAGTGGGAAAAAACCCATCTGACTATATCATACAATAACCAGAATAAGTGCCATAATTAAGAGAAAAAGAACACTAGACTTAAGCACAAATCCAGATTGATTCAAACTGTAAACAACAATAACAGAAAGCTCTTATTTTGCATCTAACCAACCACTTTGGGTAATATGAATAGACATTTTGTTTCTAAGGAAGATGAATAAAGGTTGTTTGGTTTAAAAAAATAGAAACAGAGTTCCTCAAATAAGCTAGTGGAACTATTTGGCACAAGCCCATTCTCTCCTGACAGTTACTATTGACCGACATTAACTCAATTTTGCCTCCTGTGGGAGTGACTTTCATACATCCAGCTTACTCCCTGGTGCTTTCTGTTTTTCTTTTCAGACATTTAGCTGAAGCAAAACATTTCTCTCAGCAGGTATTTAGATGCAGGGATACATTTGATGTGTCAGCTCTGAGCAGTCAATCTGCCTTTTAAAAAGTCCCAACAAGTCAGAAAACAGACATTTCCTTGATAAATTCTAATTAAGAACTTTGAAGACAGAAACATGCAAAGGTTATAATTAAGGAATTTCTGTGTGAATCACAGGAGAAATGCCAGCACACCGATGCCCACTCGCTGACAGCTCTAACACTGTTCAGTGTTGGTAATTGTCAAAGTTACAAGTTCATATGGGTCCTACCAGCACCCATCACATCAGCCCTGATCTGCCATTATCACAGCAAGGACATCAGTGGTATGTACTCAGGATTTACAGTAGGTAAGTCTACATGTCATAGAAACCATCCATTAATACCAAATTCCACAAGCTTAATACAAAATATCAGACATACTACTTTCAATTCTCTATGAAACCAACATGTTTCTTATCTGAAGCACGTCATTTGAAAATGTCCATGCACAATTATGTTTTTACAAGGCATTTAATGAATGTTCTAGAAATAAATGTTCTAGTTAACAATGTTCTAGAAATAAAAAGATTAGTGAACAAGTTATTGTTAAATTCTTATTGATCTCAATCATCTCAGGAGGAAAAATTAAACGTTTTAAACATAATAAATTCTATTTATCTTAAGTTTTCTCTTTCCGTTGTGATAAAACACTGAGCAAAATAAAAACAACAAACAAACAAAACATACTTGGGACCAAAAAGGCTTCATTTCAGCTACAGCCTACAGTCTATCACCTAGGAAATCCACGGCAAGAGCTCAAGGCAGGGCGTGACGCAGAACCATAGAGCAATGTTGCTTCCCGGCTTGCTCAGCCTGCTGTTTCATACACATGTTTTATAGTCCATTTGCCCATAGTGGCCACACCGTCCCACACCAAGCCTCAGTGAGGAAACTTGCCAACAAAATGGCTGACGGGCAAATCTCATGGCAGCAAGTTATCAGCTGAGGTTCCCTCCCTCATAGATGATGGTAGTTCACGTGAAGTGGACAAAAGTAACCAGTCTGCTCTCTAAAATATATGTTTTAGTAATGAAATATGTCAAATACATTACATTTGACCCTAGAGACTGACGAGGACATCCTCTAACTAGACTGGTCTTCGAGTAAAGGGCAGAGAACACCAACCCACCCACAAATCCTTGACCCCAATTTTACCCTTCCTGCAAGATGTGCAGGGATAAAGACAGAGCAGATAGAGCAGAGATTGAGGAAATGCCTGGCCCAACCCACGAGTGCAGACCCCTGATACTATGAATGATACTCTGCTAAGCCTGCAGATAGGAGCCTGTCAGAGTTGTCTTCTCAGAGGGGCTACCCAGCACCACCTGAAAACAGATGCTGAGACTCACAGCCAAACATTGGTCTATGCCTCCGGAGTCTTGGGGAACACTGGGAGGAAAGAGAACAGGACCCAGGAGTAACAGGAGCTCCACAAGAAAACCAGCAGGACCAACTAACTAGGGCCCAGAAGGGTTTGCTGAGACTGAAGCATCAACCAAGGACCATGCATGAACTGGACCCAGGCCCTCTACAATGATGGGCAGCTTAGGCTTCATGTGGGTTCCCTAGTAAGGGAAGTGGGGACTGCATGGGACATGGACTTACTTGCTAGGTGTTTGATCACTTTCCCCTGGCAGGACTGCCTTGGCAGGCCACAGGAAAAGAGGACAAATTCAGTCCTGATGTAACTTGATGAGCAGGAGTGTAGAGGAAAGGGAATTCGCCTTTTCTAAGGAAATTTGGAGGGAGTAAAGGGGGAGAAGGAGAGGGTGGGACTGAAAGGGGAGGAGGGAAAGGGCTACAAGGATGTAAAGTGAATAAATAAATAAATGATAAAAAATACATTAAAGTTTAGCAAGAGGCCAAATTTCACTTTCTAAGAGATTAAAATCAAGATAAAATAAAATAAAACATTAATGAAAAATTCAGGTCACCATTTAGAAAAGCAAAGGGCATCCTACACTGAAAGTTCACAAGATATTTTAGAAGCCAGCAGTACAAATTATAAACAAATGTTGTAATTTGATGGAAAGTTAAATCAGACGATGCAAAAGTATGTGCTAGTTAAAAACATTTAAAAAGAAACAAGAGTTTCTGAGGTTTTGAAGAAAATGTTTTGTTCTGCTTGGGATCAAATTCATAGTAAGGTTATTATTTCAGTTTGCTCTAACCCGAAGAGCTGAGTGATTTCTACAGTGAAAAGTTTAGATTTCTGAGGAAACTATTAGAAAATGTAAATACTCCCTATGTGCATAGATTTACATAATTAATTTTCCTAAAATATATACACTACTAAAAAAATCTATAAATAATCAAAAAAAGTCATTAAAATCCCAGTATTCCCCAAGGTAGTTAACTAGAAACCTCTGTTTTGGAGATAAGCAATACCTGATTGCTAGTTATATTTTAGAATGGCATCAGGAAATTTGCATGATACTGGGACAAAAGATAGACACAGACAAATAGAATAAAGTACAGACACCAAAATTAAGTCTGCACGGCTGCTAATTTTTAATAAAGGTGTGAAGAACATACACTGGATGCAAGTTTGTGCAGCGGACACGCTGGGACGGGAAGATGGGCTGGTGTGGAAGTACTTTTGGAGCAAGAGTGAGAGGTGAGGACCAGAGTTGGCACCCCTAGAGCCCAGTCAGGTAGGCATGGCGTCCTGCCTGTAATTCTAGCTGTCTGAAAGTGGAGACAGGGGATCCCCAGAGCACGCTGGCTAGCTACCCAAGTCATTGGGCAAGCTCTGAGTTCAACGGAGAGATCCTGTCTCAATTAATCACGAAGAGGAGTCAAGGAAGAATTCGGTATCAACCTTAGGTCTACTCACCCACCCATATACACAAGCGTACCTACACAAATGTAAACAATTATACATATGTCGTATGCACATATATAAGAAAAAAATAATTAAAAAAATTAAATTAGTTCTGGGAAAACTGAATTTCCACAAGTTGAAAAACAAAAGTAGATCCATATCTCTCACCATGCACAAAGGTCAAAGACCTTAATGTCAGACATGAAACTCAGAAACTACTTGATAAAATTGTAGGGAAGGCATTTAAAGATGTAGACAGAGACAAAGACTTTCTTTGAAGGTCTCAAATTGCTTAGGAAATAACTAAATGAATTTCAAGAAATTGAAAATCCTCTTCACATGAAGAGAAACAATAAACAGGCAAAGAGCCTGAGAGAAAATCTTTGTTATCTATACTTCTGAAGGGAGATTAATATCTGAAAAAGGTAAAGAATGCAAAGCCATAAATCCACAAAAAAAAAATAAATAAAATAAAAACCCAAACAACCCAATTGATAACTGGGAAAAAGAAAGATGAAGTATGTATGGCCACTAGATAAATTAAAAAAAAAATCATTATTCCACATCTGAGAAACACAGATGAAAAGCACAGTGAGCCCCTCCGTCAGCACCACTCAGCAGCGTGCAGGCTCATGACTGCCCTGGATTAAGAAGGGCAGGTTCACTACAACCTTTGCAATCATTAACTCCTAACAACTTTAGTCACCTGCAGTGGTGCCACAAAAACAACCCTCTCAACAATCAGTCAAGGAAGGAGAGACATTCACAGGGCCCTAGCCTTTCCCATTGTCTATTGACAGATTCTGAGAGCTCAGCAGTCACCTTCTTCACTTATATACCCTCTGCTGAGCTCACTGGATTCTAACAGATACCTCCAAAACCATGGTCACACACACGACCCTGGTTAACCTCAAAGGTCACAAAACAAGTAGACAGAAACGTGAGAAAGATTTTTGAGGAGAAGGGAAGGAAGGAAGGGATGACAGGGAGGTAGGGAGTATGAGTGGCCAGTAGGCATGCATTCATGTGTGAAGTTTTCCAGGTGCACTAAGGACAAAGAGAGTCACAGAAAACCTTGCCACATTGGCCTTGAATCTGAATATTAACTGAAGATGCTGTCTGGGAGATCTGTTGACAAGATTCCTGTCAGCCTGGCTAACCCGAGTAGGCTTCCTCCTGCTGTCAGGCCCCTGAACTTTTGCCATTTTCCCTAAAAAAAAGATGCAATCGGAAGGGAAGCTCTTTTATCAATCCTCTCTTAGTCTCTTACTTAGTTTGACAGTAAAGTCTTTCTCATACACACACCTCAGAAGATCCCTTTGAATTATAATAATCAGGGAGTATAAAGCCTCATCTCCAAGCACCAATGAATACTTGAAGATGGCCCAAGCATGCAGCACCCTGATGTCCTCAGGTACCTTTCCACTAACTCATCCTCACATTTAGAAACCTTCTTAGCTTCTGTTTCAGTTAAGCTGAGTTCAGTTTCTTTTCCCCATGGAACAGTCTCAGATACATAATTTTCCATGGCTACTTAGTATGCCCAGAACAAACGGTCTTTGACATTGTGGTGCTGCTCCATAACCAGGTTAGAAGAGCTGCTACGGGCATAAGTACAAACATCAAAAGGGAAAAGCACACGGAACTAAGTCTGCTGTTAGTAATAACAATACACACCTTACCACACAGGATCCCTGCTGCACGTTAACTCAGGGAAACATTGTCAAAGCAATCATATTAAACCTTACTTGTTATCGTGACGCATAGCTGCAGTGACCTAGAACTTTCCTTTTCAGTAGATTAAGGTTGTAATCTTTTAAATTATTTCAACAAGTACCTTGTCATTACATGCAGTAATTCATAACTAGTGTATTTCAACATCTGCCCTGGCCTTGCTTGTCTGAGACAATTTTTGTGATACATTTCCAAATGTATCAGATTATTTTATTTTATCACCACCCATTAGAAAAAGAACTTCAATTGTACTTTAAAATATCAAAGTTCAGCAATGAATGTTTTGAATTTCAAAAGACTTAATCTTGAGAGTGGTATGGATTACAAAGAGCAACCTTGCTTAAATGCCAGAGTAGATAATATATCATATTGTTCAAATTAAAACTGCTATGCTCTTAGTTTTAGGTTTCTTCTCGCCCCTTCTTGAGGCTTATGGTATTTCATTCTTGCTGGAAACAACTACTGCATCTGTCCTGGGAACTGGCTGGTGGCGGAAAGCAGGAGATGAGACTGCAGAATTGATATTTCAATTACATTTGGTAAAGTATTCACTAAGATATTTGTGTTTTGTGACTTGAAAATTACCTTACATCAGTCCATAGGATAATTATTTCCAAAAACAAACTAATGGGTTAAAAAAATTTTGATAAAACTGCCAATAATGAAGGAGATAAAGTATTTAGCCAGATGTAGTGATGCATGCCTATAATCCTAGCACTCAAAGGCTAAAGATAAAGGTGGAGACCTGAAGGCTAAAGAGAAAGAGCCTGTCTCAAAGGAAATATGTTCAAACTTATAATAAGTCATGAATGAATTATGATTTTATCTATAGAGAAAAAGAAAACATGAAAGCAGGTCTACCTACCATTAATAATTATAGTAATGTGTGTGTGTGTGTGTGTGTGTATAAAATATCACATCTAGTCCTTACGGTTTTTTGTTTTTGTTTTTTATTTAGCATTTCTATTCCACTTATTATTAGATCCACTCCTTGTTCTTCCCCTGCTCTGAGAGCTGACTTTCATCTGGGTTTTACCTTTCAGGTGATGAATCAGGAAACTGGATCTCTCCTTACACTCTCCTTTGCATTCCATCTCCTGAAGCACTTTGTCCTCTTTTTCTCTTCAGTCTTTCTCTTCCTCCAATCCCTCTCTGTTAGCACTTGAAGCAGGTAACCAGGTTTCCAGACTCTGCTACTTTTTCCTTCTTCCTTTGTTCGTCTTGTTATTGCAACTTATAAAACAATGATTCTTGCTTGGTTTCACATCTCCTCTCAGTGTCTGTGGGATCAATTCTCTGGGGTGATCACTCTCTCTTCTCTCTGTCTCTCCCATCTATCCACCCTCTCTCTCAGAGATTTTTAAATGCTTTTTGCTTTTACACTTAATGAGTTTAGCTACTACATGACAAAGTAAGGACATGTAAATTATACAGTATTTAAGTAACCATTAAAGGTCACACCCATATAGTTTTTAAGGGACAATTGCAATGTGTACAAAGACATACTCAAGTTGTCAATAGCTCCTTTCCATGCAATTTGACTTCATTTTAATCATAATTAAGATGAAGAATACAGGCATTTTAAGGTAAGGAAAAGCAGCAGTCAGTGAAGCAAAAAAAAGGGGGGGGGGGAATGTCATTTGTTACTATTTTAATACCATGAAATAAAGATTTCACATACCAAGAACTATAGTACATAGAACATGGAATAATTGCAGAACAGTTTTTCAACTTACTATTATGTTTCTACACAATAATATATAATGAGGGTTATTACTCAAATATCTCCTGTTTAAGTGTTTCTCTTATCTTGAAACATTCAAAAAAAAAATCTAGACTCATCCCAAAAGAAAGATCAAGAAAAGAGTGGTACCATCAGCCACATTTCATGAGTATGGACTTATAACGGTTTTCTGGGAAAAGGAGTGTCTGAATTTCATTTTCTTATGAGCTGTGATTAGGAAGAGATAATGAGCCAATTAACGTATCTAAATGTAAGTTTTTTCACATATATACCAGGCATGTTTCTAGTAACCCAGAATACAATAGCAAGATACACACATCTACTTACAGTCACAGAACACTCAGAAAGAGGATGGTGAACAATCAACTTAATTAAATTTCCTACATACTATATGATGGAGCTGTTATATTGAAAAAGGTCAGGAAGAGTAAGATACAGGACATGGAGGTGAGAGAACAGGCTTGAACTGGCTGACCAGATGGCTCTCAGATGACATTTGAACAAAGCAAAGAGGCCTTCTGATGAAACATCTGAGAGAAGGGGTTTTAGACCTGATGAGAACAAGCATGGAGATATTTGTTGAATCTGGCATACAATAGAGTTTTCACAGCTAAAGCAAAAGGAATAACTGAGTTATTAATTTAAACTCATTTAAATTATGGATGTCTAAATCTAGGTACTGTACAGTATTCAACCAAATCCCAATTGTAAAAAAGTAAAAGATAAGAGTTTAAAGAGAATTTAATGGCTTTTTCTCAGAAGCAAAAAGTTGATAAAACTCCTATTACAGATCAGAAAGTTCTTATTAAAAATGTCCCATCTCACCACAAGATTTTAAACTCTGCTCGTGGGACACACAACACATTTGTTGCTGGTTCTTCCCCATAAGCGAAATTCTATGAACACTGAGCATGGGAACTATGCTTTTCAGAGCATCACAGGTGTATTTTCTACCTTCCCTCTACTACTTGGAAGCAAAGCATCATCACTTTCATCTCAAGTCAAGATAAAGTACTTACAAGGATAAACGGTGGCCCAAGGTAATTAGGAAATCCAATTGGTGTTGAAGTAAAGAAAAATGTATGTTTTCTCTGAGGTTTGAAGAAACAAACCATTGGTGTTTGATGTATGTTGAAGGGATATAAAACAAGAGATAGGGTTCTCTTCCTAGGAGGCAGGAAAAAGGCCATACTGCTGTAAAGAGCAAGCTCCTTTTGAAATAAAGATACCTGATATTGCACCCTGCCCTCTCCTCTGACATAGTGGACTCTACCTAGGAAATCATGCAAGGGCCAAGATAAGGAATGAAATGGATGGAGGAAGTTTGCAGTCATGACAGATAGCTGACAGAGGTACTGCTCACATAATCATGGCTGTGCATGAAAGTTCTCAGTAAGGAAACATCTGAGAAAGTTCCAGCTGGAAATGAGATAGAGTAAGAATGTTGCCACAGAGAGTAACTCCTTAAGACAAGATCCAAGTTCCTCAAGGCTACCTTTCCTCCTATTCTGTGCCACCCACTTATAGAAACAGCTTTAGCTACTGGGTGAGAGAGAACAGGAAAATGATAGAACAGAAGCCTGGAGCATCCATGGCTCCTTGTCTCTTTGCTGAGCAGCTAAGCATTGACATTACTTCAGAAAGAGATTCAGAGAGCTGATTGTCTCAATGACCTGAGTGTTTCATTATTAATATTAGGTAGTCTGTGTCTTCAGGTGGCTACAGTCCATCTGTGGGCATGAAAACAGGGTCGGGATGGAAACTCCTTTTCTGTTTTAAAATAGTCAAGAAAGTTTCACACTGATGAGTTACATGAGGCTTTGAGGATCCAAGATAGAACAAGATTCATTCATACGTATAAATCTCATTACCTGGAAAAATTGTGAAAGGACTTACAACCTGGGTGAGACAGTAGTCTCACTTTGGTTGATCTGTTTATACAATGAGTGGTTATAAAATGAACATTTCAAACACATTCAAAAATTTGAGAGTGTTGAAAGAAAAAGTAAGCCAGGTGTCCTCATATTTAGTTCTGACTCATTGCTTACCAGTTCTTTATTAATTCCCCAGCATACGAAAGTGTCCTTGCAATGCCAAGTCAATGTCAAGTGTTTGTGCTTGTAAGTGCACATGTGAAGAATGGCAAGAAACTTGGGAGGCCCAATACATGGGATGCCAACTAATGCTGAGGCACCAAGGTTCTGCCAAGAATGCGTAGTTATTTAAACTCTAAACTTATTTTTTTCACTTTTTAAAAATTTATTTATATTTTTATAAATTAGTTTATTCAGTTTGTATTAGTTTATTCAGTTTATTCTGTCAGCTTTCTGTCATTTATTTATATTTTTATAAATTAGTTTATTCAGTTTGTATTAGTTTATTCAGTTTATTCTGTCAGCTATCTGTCATTTATTTATATTTTTATAAATTAGTTTATTCAGTTTGTATTAGTTTATTCAGTTTATTCTGTCAGCTATCTGTCATTTATTTATATTTTTATAAATTAGTTTATTCAGTTTGTATTAGTTTATTCAGTTTATTCTGTCAGCTATCTGTCATTTATTTATATTTTTATAAATTAGTTTATTCAGTTTGTATTAGTTTATTCAGTTTATTCTGTCAGCTATCTGTCATTTATTTATATTTATTTTTATAAATTAGTTTATTCAGCTGTAGCCCCTCCCTCATTGCCTCCCTATCCGCCCTCCTTTCCTCTTCTCCCCTACGCTCCTCCCCTAGTCCACTGAGAGGGGAGGTCCTCCTCCTCTTCCATCTGACCCTAGCCTATGAGGTCTCAGCAGGACTGGCTGCATTGTCCTCCTCTGTGGCCTGGCAAGGCTGCTCCGCCATCAAGGGGAGGTGATCAAAGAGCCAGCCAATCAGTTCATGTCAGAGACAGTCCCTGTTCCCATAACTAGGGAACCCACTTGGAGACTGAGCTGCCACGGGCTACATATGTGCAGGGGTTCTAGGTTATCTCCATGCATGGTCCTTGGTTAGAGTATCAGTCTCAGAAGAGACCCCTGTGCCCAGAATTTTTTGATCTGTTGCTTTCCTTGTGGAGCTCCTGTCTCCTCCAGGTCTTCCTATCTCCCCCTTCTTTCATAAGATTCCCTGCATTCTGCACAAAGTTTGGCTACGTAAACTCTAAACTTACTGAGCTTTTGCTGTATCCACTTTGTGACCTTCACAACTTGCTCAGTGTCCTCTCCAGGACAGTTCCATAGCAAGCTGCTACTACACTTTGTTCTACCACAAAACAGAAAATATGCTAATTTCAGAAATTAAAAAGGAAGATAGAAGTTTATAAATCTTTGGAATACTACCATACTGTTTTAAGGTAGAGTAATTTATGCATGTATATTAAATAACAATGTCACGATTGTTTTAGAAATTTTAACAAAAACATTCGTCAAATTTATAAACTTGTTTTTGCATTAGCTTGTGCTCAGGTAGAAATTTCAATGTTATTGATATTTGTATCAATTTATCAATGTGTTTACTTTGCCGTAGAGCATTCTCTGCGTTGAGACAATCATTTTGCAGGAACTATGATTACCCTGTTGAAGTTTATAATCCTAGTGAGACAAAAGAAACTCAGATGCAACAGAATCACTAATAAGACCTTGCAAAAAAATTGTCCAAACTATGAATCACAGTCAGAGAAGAAAACAGCCTTGGAGACACCTAGTAATGTTTCCTGGATTAAAAAAAAAAAAAATGTGGGGAGAGAGCAGTTGATCCTTCAGATAAGAGAAGCTAAATTTCAATCAGTCTGGCAGGTGAGCTTCTTTCCCAAGGAAACAAAAACAAATAAATAAAGCCCGGTTGGTGAGTGGAGGTTGTGCAGGGCCTCACTGGCACTAGGAGTTCAGGTTCATTTGGCAAGAAACATCGAGCTGTTGAGGGGTTTCAAGGAGAAAACCAACTTTTGCTTTGTCCACCTCACTCTGTTGTTGACACGAACATCATCATTCGACGTCTAAACGTTTTTGCCGACGACTTAAATAATCTAAGACTCTGCTTTTGGTCAATTGCAAATACATTAGCGAGTTTGCTTCTCAGGCTCAAGTTTGCTCATCTCACTTCCTGTCGTGTGTGTCACCAGGCACACGCCACCCGCAGACTCCCGGTGCCTAATGGCTCTCCTGCGCGACATCTCAGCGTCACCATACCCCACAGCGTCCTTATTATTACTAGTAGACAACTTTGTAACCTGTATTTTAGTTTAGTAAGAAAATCAGTTCTCTCGCTTTAAATTTTTCCGTGAGCTCCTTGTTCTTCAGTCTTTACATAAGACAGTATTAGAGACAAAGAGTTCTGGTTCACATCAGGAGTTAGGGAAGTGTTATCAGCTAAAGCCAGGCCTACTCTGATGCTTGTGGAGCCGAGCCTGCGTGGTTTCTTATGGCAGTTTTGCAACTCCGGTGCACAGCTGAGTCGTCACAACAAAAATACTTAGTATCTTACTGCTTAAAGCTTATGGTTTGTGCCCAAGCATGGATCGCAATACACTATTTCGTAAATATTTGTTTGCATATCCCATGACTCATTAAGTCAAGAAGTGTGTATCCTATAATGGTTCACAAATTGCTATTAAGCCTAACTCTGCCTAGCTCTTCCATCTTGCTTTGTGCCACATTCCCCCCGGCCGTGTATTACCTGCCTGCTCTAAAGCCACCCTAACTGCACAGCTTCATACAAGTTGTTCCTTCCATCTAGCAGAGATGGACAGCTAGCCTGCTCAAGAAAATAACATCTGATGGCCAGTTCAGAAAAGAAAGATGTGGTACAATTTTAGATCTCACAGACACTTGAAAAGCTAAGCAAACAATGTTTTGCCTATAAGTCTGACAATTTAGATTTTAAGGAATTGTGTCTTTTAAGTCACAAAATAATTAACCTAACAAAGAAGCAACAGGAGTTTTGAATTACTTTTTAAAACTATAATTGGGAATTATGGCTAAAAACTATACCCACAAATTTCTTCATCAGTAGCTTTTACCTAACATTGAAAATACAGTACCAATTCTTCATGAACTTTGTGAAAAAAAATCAGGGAAGAGCTGAGCATGATGGTGCAGGCCTTTTCTCCATGCACTTAGGAAGCAGAGGCAGATGGATCTCTGAGTTTGAGGCCAGCCTGGGCTATAGAAAAAGCTCCAAGTCAGCCAGGGCTACACAGAGAAACTGCCTTCAAAAACACAACAAAACAACCTGAGGAAAAAGTTCCCACTCATATGATGTGACTCAACTATTTAAAGAAAGTCAAAATAAAAGTACAATTACAAAACAAACAAACAAAACATAAAATTCTCAACATCATTTAGAATTAATTAGCAAAACAATTTGCAGTGGGTTTAGTGCTCAAATTCAATATAACTTCTTTACCCATTTATTTTTATCCTATTTTTATAGTTTTGTAGTTTTCACTGTGGGCTTGGTACACCTTAAATTATTTTGAATCTGTTATTTCTTTTAAGGTCTTAGAAGTGAAATATTTAATTTTAACTTTTCAATTACTTATTGCTAGATAATCTTATCACATTAGTGAGTACTGAGTTTTACTTTGCATGTTTTGATCATAAGAACTGGTTTTTAATTGTAGTTACTATCTTAAATCTTAAAGATTGAATAAAACTGATTTATAATCATAATAATTGCATTTCTTATATAGAAAGAATCATGCTTTGTGAATATTTTTGCATAGACAAGAGAATTTAAAAAATAACAAACAAAGAAAAAAACATGAAATGTGAGATTTGTCAAGCCCTGGTTTTAATATTTAATGAATCTACAGTGATCAAGACATATCATGCTGGCACTAAGAATCTATAATGTAAATTTAAAAAATCACATACGAAAATGATTAGAAAGAAACTCTGATATTGTTAAATGACCTGTTAGTGAACTCACAGAAGTTATTTAGTAGAAAAGTAGCCTTTGTAGCAACTGATGCTACCAAGTCACATGTGCCCAAAAGGAAACCTCTGTTACCTCAGAGCAGCACAGTTAAAAGGCGACTAACAGACTGATATGAAAAGTGAAGAGTCTCACATTCCTAGGACAAAAACTTGAAAAATTCTTCTGACCTAATTGAAGCTTTGACACCTTTAAAGGAATAACTATGAAAATAAATAGCAAATGAGAAACCAGAGAAAACGCTTGCAGAAAATACCTCTAGCTGACAGCCTGTCCCAGAATATACATAATGCATTCATAAAAGACAATAGTAACAACATACCTTCCACCACTTTGAGCTAACACACACAAATGGCAGACAAACTTTCTTAAAGGCACACCCAACATTGGTAACTATTAAACAGATGAAAGTTCAATCCACAATAAGATGCCATTACCCACCTTCTAGAATGGCTAAAGCTTTCGACTGTCAACCCTGAATGCTGCTGAGGCGTTCCTGGAACTCTTACGTTGCTGGCAGTAATGTACAGCACAGGCTGTCAGAAAACAGCACAGGAGTCCAGAAACAACATGGTTCCACAGGTAAGTACAGGCAGAGACCAGTATAAAGTACACAGTTGTGCTAACAGAAGCCAACTGGAGCTGTGTCCTAAAACTCAAGCCTTCCCTTCTGGAGACGGGCTTGGAAGACTGGAGTCAGCCCATGCCCACTCCTCAAAACACCACTCAACCTGCAAGGCTCAAGGGCCTCTCCCAGGGCGATACAAACAGTGACAGTTGCAGCAGAGAAACTCTAACCAGATGAGGTGCCTGCACTAGACTACGCCACTAGCAGAGATGCTAGTGAGCCATGCATGCAGATCCAGGTTTTCTAGGTTACCATCTAAGACGGCATCAGTTTTTGTTTTTGTTTTGCTTTGTTTTGTTTTGTTTTGTTTTGTTTTGTTTTTAGTGATATGGACAATTTGGGAGCACCAACACTCCTGAAAATAATTCCTTACCCACACTCCTATAAGTAATTCCAATACATTCACTTCTTTTGGCCAGACTTGGGTGGAATTGCTTCTTTAGCATGACATCGATGTCCTAACTACAGTGAATAAAAATTTGCTCATAGCTTTCCAGGAAAGGTCCTGCAACAAATATTTATTCATATTAGTCAGAAACTTGAAAAAAAAAATTAAATAAGCAGGACCCAGTCTATAAACAAGTGGCAGATCTTTGCTACAGAGTAGCTCTCTGAAGGAAAAAAGGAATGTGGAATTGATACATGCAGCAACATGAAATTTACTCAAGGATATAAGATCCTGTTAGCATGAAATTCTAGTCCAGGTGAATGTTTAGAAGCTGTGGGCAGATCGATGGGGAAGAGGAAAAGTGGAAGGGCGTAAAAGGCCTGTTTAGAATTCTTCACCGTAGTCATGGTTACAAGATTGGATACAATTGCCAAGATCCATCAATGTGAACACTTTACAGGGAAGACTTTATTCTGGATGATTTGTAACCCAATGAAGATCACATTTAAAAATCAATTTGAATAGGAGCAAAATGATGCAACAAGGTGACCAGATGAAAGAGAAACATAGACTGCTGGAAATCCAACAGAAACCAGACATTTTGGGGAAAAACATACCACCTGAAGGCTAGAGAACATGTGGAGGACAAAGGCATGGGTGATGCCTTGATTTCTAATAAACATAACTAAGGCAGTGACACATCCTTCAGAAACTCTCACATGAGACACACACACACAGTGTACTGTCCGAGCTGGCCTATGTAGGACACCCAGTGTGCATTTTCCCTTTATATCAGGATGTTGGTGTTCTCAATTTTATGTGCAGCTTCCAGACTGTGCCACATGCCCACCAATTGTTGTAGTGAATATTCTTTTGCATGTACATTCTGGACACAGGCCTGGGGAAAGGTCCAGGCACACGTGTGTGAAAGAACTGCCGACCTCTTTGGCATGCACTGGTGGCTGATCCCAGAGAACTTGCTGTCAGACCAGCATCACTGTGAAGTCTCGACTGATCATAGTTTCCTCTCATCTGTTGATAGAGGACTAGATTATTACGAATGTTTAACAGTAAACGGGAATAAATGTCAGTGTTCATGGCTACTCTATGTCCTGAGAGTCTGCAAATCTCCTAACACCAATACACAAATAATTTATTCCATAACACACAGACAACCATAAGCAAAGCTGTAAGGAGTCTCTTTAGACTCTCTGTAGCATAATTTACAAAGCTGTAAAAGTAAATTTTGTGTTTAACATGAATTCTGCTACTTATTAATTTTAGTTGACTGAGCATGTTAACTTTAAATATACTTCAGTTAGTAAATGTTTGTACTGTCTCAAATTATGTTTAAAAGCAGAAAATAAAACCACAGTAAGACATAAATATTGGGCAATGATCCAGACACTCACTCGGAAAGTGATGGAGCATGGGAAATGACTAGAGCGTAGACCCTTTCACAAGGACCTTGCACAAGCTTTCCTTTTCATGCAAGATTAGGAGGTAAAAGGCAGGGGCGGGCAGCCCACACCCCACCAGGCAGATGCGTCAGAGGCAAGACAGACACTCCCCACACCATCCACTGAACGAAACGGAAATTTTCTTTGTTTTGTTTTATGGCATCCTTCATTCTTAGAGTGATAAATTTTCAAATGTTACAAATTTCAATGTGTCTCACATAGAGATGACCATAGGGTAGTCCTCAGAGATGAGTCATATCATAGTTCTAGTTTTTGCTTTTTGGTGAAATTACATATTGGTTTTCACTGTGGCTGGACATATATCCATCTCCAACAACAGGGGATGAGAGCCCTTTTTTGTCTACATTTTTGCATTTGTTGTTTGTTTTCTTGGTGACTGCCATTCTGACTGTAATATTTTGTTATAATATCAGAAGATGGACTGAGACTAAGAAATAGAGTATGAGTATATTTAAAGCAGTATGCATCACTAATCAACAAGGAGTTGCAGGTTAAAAAAATGAAAAATACAGCTGCAATGGCTGTAATCAGAAATGGAAAATTATATGTTGACAAACATGCAAAGAAAAGGAAATATTTGTGAACTGGGGATGTAAATTTGTACAATCATTGTGTAAAACAATACAGAGCTTTTTATAACCACAAGAAAAGCAAACAAACAAAACCCTGATAGCACAGTGGTTAGAAACAGTTTACTGCTCCTCTAGAGAATGCACAATCTATTCCCAGGCACCTGACTCAAGAGGCTCACACTGCTTTCAAGGATATCAGTTGCCCTCGTCTACACCCACATACATGTAAGCATACATTCACACAAACGTATACATGAAAATGAACTACCGTATCAGTACATCAAAGAGACCGGAGCCTCCCCTCCACCCCCGGTCACTTCATGGTTAAGACAGAAAAATGATAGTGCCTGTCAATGGATGGGTAGTTTTTTACATGTGGCACATATTAAAATAGGAGATTATCATTGTGAAAATATGGTTGAATCTCTGAAACATTACTTAAACTGAAGTCAGACAAAACAGGGAGATAGATAGCACATATCTCACTTCTGTGTGATATTGTAGAGGCTGAACTCAAAGGAGTCACCCACAGAAACACAGTAACCAGAAGTGGGGGAAGAAGATGGCAGTGGATTGCAGTAGAAGAGATTTTGGTCAAAGGACACAACATTTCAGAGTGAAGAGGACTATGGTTTAAAATGACACACTTAAATTCAAAACTTAAAAATGGAAGGATTTTAAATATTCTTACCTCATAAAAATGACCTATGTGGAGTTACAAGTGCTGAATTTAGCTTGTGTCATTGGTCGTAATAGGTACAATGCATCCAACTATCTCTTACACTGGACTATGTGGTTATTATGTGTTGCTTACACTTTTTAAAGAAAAAATACAAAATGAAAGAGGCCCCGTAGACTCCTATTAGCAAAAGTGGATTTTTCTGATTGTTTTCCTTGACTCAATAAATTGAATTAAACATATTCAAGGGAATTGGGATTTTACATTTTCAAATAAGAATCAAGTTATGTTTAAGGTGACCTATATTTTTGAATCCCTATATGGCATAGACGTGATTCACAAAAACATAAGATATGTACCCATTTTAATTAATAAAGGAATAAAAATAAATACCAATTTATCTAGTTATTTATGCTAAGAAGTAGAATATGTTCTAACAGTATGGTGATTTTTCTTTAATTCTATTTTCATAATACACACTTTAACCTACATGTAATACGTTTACTGTCATTTCCTTCTAAATTCAATGTAAATAAAATCATGTTCTACATGAACAGCCACAGCTTTTTATCTCAACTCTGAATCCGAGTTTTCACTGCGTGGGCGAGCCCTGTTTCGGAGCGTTCTGCCCAGCAGTGCAGCGGTGGGCTACCGTGTGTCTGTGCTGTGATTTACAGCTCTTCTCTCGTCAGTGACTGCCGAGGAGAATGCCATCCGTCACAGTCACGTTACTGTGATAATACCGTGTGTGACGATTGATATAAATGGGTAGAGTTGTTGCTCTGTGGACCAGACAGACTGCCCTGCTCAATGTTGTTTTTAACATGCTTGTATTGGTTGATTTTCATGCAAGCCCATATGAAAATGTGTCTATAGGGTCTGCTATAAAATTTTTTGTCAAAAGTTTATATATTGTCACTTTTTCCCACTTCATGGGCTGTACTGGTGCTTCACTGACATTGGGTCATTTGCCTCATTCTCATCGGGCCAAGTGTTCTTTTCTTATGTGGCCTTGCCATTACCACTTGCATCCCATAAAGGAAACACTCGATTTTCACATTTGAGTATTTATCTCTGTTGTCATTACAAGCTAAAATGCTTTGTGTCCTTTTTGATACGCTTGTGGGAGAGTATGGATATATGTGCCCACCTAGGTCTGTGAATTACGTGCCATTAAGGACAATCTCAGGTATAGGGTCTCAACTTCCACCTTGCTTGAGACAGGCTTTCTCATCGAATGCCGCTGCGCATAGCTGTACACCAGGAGCGCCTGGTAGTTTCTTGTCTCTGAATTCTGTGACACTGTGGTGGTGCTGGGCTAACAGACGTGCTGTGCCACACCCTGCTTTTCGTGGTTCTTGGCATCCAACCTCAGCCTTCACATGTGGGAAGCAAGTTCTTTCAAAATACATCGTCCACGAAGTCAGTCCTCATGTGGATAGATAAGCTGGGTTGTCTGGATGGGAGGACTTCCTTTTTCTGAGGAAATAGGGGGAGTGAGGATGTGGGAGGGATGGAGGGAATGGGAGGAGGGGAAAGAGGGACCTATGACCAAGATGTAAATTGAATTAATTAATAAAAAAGAATACATCTCCCTTGGTTAAAAGACTTTCACTCTGTGATTGAAATACATGTTTAAAGGAATTATTTCCATCCTCTTCTTGGCAGAATCTAGTTAGAAGTCAAAATTCCACAGAACAAAATCATCCTCAGAAATGAACCGAGCACTGATCTTCAACTGTTTACAGCTTCTTTGATCCTCATCCATCTGCACTGACGGTTCTGGGGGAGTCAGGACCTTCCTTAGAATGTTCACAGGGCTAGGCCCTATGTAGCTTAAAGTCAGTGGAATTCTACCCCGTGTTTTAGTGCCAACACAACTTGAGAAACTATAGACTGCCACCTTTCCTGCAACATTCCAGCTCTGACAAGGACTGCATAAATTCGCTGCTACCAAAAACGGGGAATTCAGTGTCAACATATTTTCAACAGCTTAGTGCATACCATGGGTTCTATGCAAAGCAAACACTAAGCTATGATCAAGATGAAAGGCCCTTTCAACTTTGACAAAGATTTCACTTTAGTAACAAGTGTCCATGGAAATAAACTACTTGGAAATTGGAGAGAATAATTTCAAAATAAAAGTTTACATGTGGCAGGTATATCATAGAAGTCTTCATGAAAAAGTGGATCGCTGATAAAAAGAGAGCTTTTCAAAACAAAGAAGAAACACTGTCAAAGACATATGGAAGAGATTTTTGATCAGAGAGCACAGTACGATGTGATAGAGCTGTGATCTGGGTTTGGTTATTTTCTGCTCAGAACCAGTCATCAAGGATCAGTGTAGCACTCTAGGCTGTTGAGAATTATATGTAAGTATAGCAAAGACACACACAATTATTCCACCAGCCGAAAAGATAACACCCTGAGAAAAGATAACGGAAAAGACTATGTATGGAAGCAGATACTCAGGGTTGAGGGGATGCAGAAAGGAGATAACAGGCCAGCAGATGAAACCAGAGACAGAAAACAGCAATGTTGTAACCAGCCTTGGCCTGAAGGGACAAGGGGGAAGATGAGGTCACTGATATTCAGAGAGAGCACTGGTGGTAGAAGGTGAGAGGCTGGGGTATGAATCTGAAATTCATGAAGGCTTGTGCTGTGAGTACCCTAGTCAGCACTGCTCTGAAGTCATTTCTGTCGGTTGTTTTGGTTACAGCCACACACACATACAGCCAGCAAAATAGGCATTATAATAGCATACATCCACCTGCGCCTGAACGGCAAGAGGCAGCCAGAGGAATAAGTCAGACCTTAGGGCTCCCTATCCCGTCTCATTCTCTGCTGGTTCCACTAGATGGATGCAATAGACAGTAAGTACCAAGGAAAAACGGCTGATGCAGCTGACCCAAGCCATCCTATTGGGGCATAACTCAGGATAGAAAAGAGTCAAGAGGTGTGTGTGTGTGTGTGTTCTACTGTGTTTATAGCTCTACACATTTAGGTACTTCTTGAACGTGTTCTATAAGTCTTAGAAAGCACTAGGAACTAGATATATTTAACAGACCTGTAAATTAGAAAACTCAGGCAAATATATCATTTTCCCTCACAGTTCTATAAAGAGGCAGCATTATAAGGCATGTGAAATTGCTAGAAGCAAGCTATTAAAATATATGCAAACCATTTGGTCACTAAAACTGCTCCATTTCTTCAATGTTTCAATTAACACATAACCACAAAATGAATATATATTATGTATTTTTAATCTAATGATAACATTATCCCATTTATATTCATATATATATATATATTTCCATCAAAGAAGTTTAAAGTAGATATAATTACTTACCATGTTTCTGAATATAAAAAATACATACACACACATACAAATGATAGAATTACCATTATTCCCAGACTTCTTATAACTATTTAAAATGACTAAAAGAAAATGTGTGTAAATATGTTACAATAGGGAGTGTTCATTAAGTCAGCCATTTACAAAAACATATCAACCTAGTTAAATAGCTTTTTAAAAATGCTGAAAGAATATAATAAGAAAATGATTATTCTGAGGTGAGGGGTTTATATAGGTTGCAAACTTAATAGATTCTAGAATTACCTTGAAGAAAAATCTCTGAAGATATCTGTGAAAGATTACCGTGTTTAGGTTAACCGAGGTGGGAGTGTCACCCTGAGTGTGGACGGTATAACGGCAATGAAGAAACAGGATGAGAATATGTGAGACTGGTCCTGCCTCCTGACTGTCAGTATGGCAGAGGAGAGGCCTCAAGAGCCTGATGCTGGGCCTTTCTTGACACCATGAAATAAAGCCTTTCTCTCTTAAGCGGCGTTTTCTAAGGTATTTTATCACAGCAACAAGAAAAGTAACTATTACATCATGATAGTCACAAAGTTATAAAAGTTAATTATCCTTGAAAATATAAAACCTATATGAAACTTTACTAAGGTCCATTACGGAAGTTTAAAATAAAAATAAATAGTTACCGTGTTTCTGAAAGTCACTATTTTTCTATTGAGTACATTTATAGAGCACTAATCTCACCAAGTAACAAAACACATGGTAAACTGAAATTATTCTTAAAGCCATACATTGACATAGATTCAATAAAACCTGATAGTTTGTCAAAATATATAATACATTTAAAATATAATAAAATATACCACATACCAGGAATTATAAGAAATTCTACAGCAATAAATCATATTTATGAACATTTGAGGAAAATGAATAATTTCTTAATAAGCAACTAATAGGTACATTTTTTACAATGCCGATGCATAATTGAAGAACCCAGTGAATGTAATTAACATTTCAGAAAAGACTCAGCGAAAGGGAAGCAGTGAACCAAGAGAACCAGAGAACACAGTCTGAAGTATAATGAGCCCAAAGATTGGCTACTGGAGAAAAACAAGACAGCCTCTGGTGAGGAGAAAGCCACGTTCCCCGAAAAAAGAAGCTTGCCATATGAAAGATGTGATGGCCTAATGGTAAACAGCATTGCAAAACTAAATAAAGATTTCAATTCTAGGCTTCAACACTTTAAAAGCCAAAGAAGACTTTTGTTTTGTTTTGTTTTGTTTTTAGAAAACAAGCATAAAACAATATGAAGCATCTAACAAAATCTGCTATTACTTTTAAAAATCCAAATCAACTATCTGGCTTTGGAGTTAAAACAAAGTCATGAAATAATGAAAGAAAATTACTTCCTGAATTACTTCCTGTTAGAAATCTGCACTTAGCAAAAACATAATTTCTATGCTGAAGAAGAGGCAAGCAAAACACTATTTTTTAAAAGAGTTTGGACATGTCTAGGCAAATATGTGTGTTCCCTGGCCAATTGTACTTCATCTTTTGAAAACTACGTTTATTTAATTAGCATCCATGTTTATTGCAGCACCATCCACAATAGCCCAGCTATGAAACATGAATGAATACTGAAGACACACGAGGAATTACAAACTATCATTTCATCTTTTGTGCAAGCTAAGAGTTGGAGAGCAAGTAACTCGAGTATAAAGACCCAAAGACAGACATTTAGTGGCTAAAAGAGACAAAAGGACAATTAAGAGTTGTTTTCTAAATTTTTAAAGACAACCAAATTGTTTGCTATGTCTCTACAGATAATTCTAGAGTTTAACCTACAAATTGACCATGTAGACCCATACTCTACTAGAAAGTACTACATAGCACATGGTTTTCTTGGTTTAATATGATGCAGGTGTAATTTTCTAAGTCTTTCTAAAATCATCTTGCATATCACCATGGCTCCCTACAATACAAAAGCATGCTGTTATTTGTTAACCAAGTTGTATATATGTGAAATAAAACCATTTAAAAAGTTAGAGCTAACTCACAAGATGACAAAATGTTTGTGAGTATTAGTAAATATATTGAGAAGGTAATTAAAATTTTGTTAGACATAATTTGTTAGATTTTTTAAGAAATCATCTGTGCTTGTGGTAACAAACAGACAACTGTTAAAATAAATCTGTACTCTGTGTGCCAGTGTTTGTTAAAACTGTAGCAATACACAGATTAAAGTCTTCCAGTAAGTCCATAAGAATATGATATTACAGCACTTTATGTTTGTTTCTATTATATTTATATTTTAAAACAGTTCTATAAAAAATGTTTAACTTTAAATGTAAAAAGAGAGTGACCCAAACCAAGAAAGTTCAGCTTTATCTTAAAATATATATTGAAATAATATAATAAATCAAAAGTGTGTTAGTAGAAATGTTATAGTAGAAGACCTTGTTTATTTGTAAACTGCAGCAGGTTGGTATAAAGATGCTTTTTACAAAGCTCATTAATATGCAAACAACTGTAATATAAAATATTTAAAACGATGGTATGAAAATGTCATGGGCAACTTTGTAAACTGAAACAGATAAATGATTAAGTAAGCAACAGTTATCATCTGTTAATACATCATGGGAAATGTATATATTCTTTCTTAGGGAAATATCTTGAAATGGTAGTGAACTTTTTAATTCTTTTATACAAAAATTGTACAAAGGAGTTTTCATTCAATTAGTTCTAATAACAAAAGGGTAACATGATATGATGCCTATTAGAGTAAGTTGAATATTAAGAGGCAGAATTTTTCCAAAGATTGCACAGCTAAAGTTCAGAGCAGTTGGAATGACCTGGTTTCTTCTGATTACTGCAGTAAAAACATCCCAATTCTAACTTTGGCACTTGCTGCTACAAACAGACCAAGATCCAATGCCATTCTCTTCTATAATATCCATAAAATGCCAAAGAGGTTTATGTTTTCATTGTTTGTTATCGCGTCTCAATTAACTGTCTTCTTTTAATCATGTTCCTATACCATATATGATCATGGTTCCTGTGAGAGATACCTATTCTGTCAAAAACAACTGTCTGTTTTTGAACAGTTCTTTATTAACCCAGCTTCAAATGAATAGTCTTTTTTTCTAGGTGAGAGCCTTCCCAGCCTGTTTCCAAGCAACTTCCCTCCAAACGTGGCATTTCCACAAAATTGATAGCTCCAGAGCAATTTTGTCTGATTGGAACACAGCCCTAAAATGTAGTCCCAGACTGCGGTTCCTCCTCTGAGGAGCCACTTCAGCAGAGGACACAGGAGGAGTTCCAGCCTGCATTTGGATTTGACACAGCCTCATTCTAAAGAGCAGATGCACTGATTTCTTTCAGGGAGTGAGTCCTCTGAGTCCTTGCTCAGACGTGGCTCTGCATTGCTGCTCTGCCAAAACGTAATGATCTTCAGATGCCTCATTCCTTCAAAGGAAGCATCTTTAACTGGAGAAAGCAGAAGAGCTAACAACTGGGCCATGTTTTCTCTAAGGATCGCAAGCTGCTTTCACAGATCATTTTGTTTTGTTTTGTTTTAATTCCCTGTGTCTCCCACTCTTTGCATCATCTCCAAACCCATATATGTCACTTTTTTTTTAGGACTTAGCAGATTATAAATAAATAAATAGTTTTCTACAAAGCATTTCATAATCACATTTCAAAAGCTGGTGGTATAATAGTCACAGCTGGAAAGCCCACCCGAAACCTCCTCATGACAACCACAGTGGACTACAAATACAAGGGCTCTTCACATCCCACCACCATTAAATCTCATCACAGCCTGTGAGCCACTTCTTGATGATCTGGTTCCTGAAGGCTTATGAGGCCTCCTCCCTTCCCCTATTCCCCAGTCCTCCTCACTTTTCAAGAAAGTGACCTCCTTGCTGGCCATTGTTTTTCATTCCACAAAATGTATTTATCTGAGACATTTGGCTTCTACTTTCTTATTTCATACAATATCCCATCCTGTTGCCCATCCCAGAGAATTTCTGATTGTTTCCACCAAGATCTCCTGAGGCTGGATTAGCTTTTCTCTAAGCCGTCATCACTGAGTAGCATGGTACACAGTATACTTATCGCTTTTATTTATGAATTAAAGTTCTGCATAAAGTAAAACACTGTCTGTTCCTGAATTCCAGTGCTGAAACAATTACTAAAAAGAGCTCAAAAGCTCATGTTGAATTCACTCATCAATGGTGAAATAATTTTCCATGTTTAGAACATCAAAATTTTTCATAGCGTCTGGTTGTATTTGTTGTTCAATGCTTACTCCTTCTGAAAGGTGTTTTCTTTTGAAGTGTTCCACTTTGCCAATTATGCATAAATTCAATAAAGGTATTCCTCAAAATATACTGTCCTTTGATGTATTTGTCTAAGGACACAAATTTGTCTAATGGGTACACACACACACACAACAACAACAACAACAACAACAAAACAAAAACAAGCAGACTTCCTACTAACCACCGATCAAAAGTGGTGTTTGAGGCTTGATTCGAAACTATCTTTTTTATTATTATCATCATTTTTTTTACAATTTATTCACTTTGTATCCCAGTGTAGTCCCCTCCCTCATCTTCTCCCAGTCCTACCCTCCCTCCCTCTTTCTCTATCCCTCTACCCTAGTCCACTGATAGGGGAAGTCTTCCTCCCCTACTGTTTGACTCTAGCCTATCAGGTCCCATCAGGGCTGTCTGGATCTTCTTCCTTTGGGCTTGAAAGGTTGCCCCACCAGGAAAAAGTTATCAGAGGAGCAGGCACCCAAGCTCAGATCAGAAACTGTCTCTTCTCCTCTTAGTAGGAGACTCACGTGAAGACTCTGCCGTCTATGGGCTACTTCTGAGCAGGGGGTATAGGTCCTCTCTATGCATGGTCTTTGGTTGCTGTATCAGTCTCTGTAGTCCTACTTGGGCCAGGTTTTTGGCTTTGTTGGATCCTGTCCCCTCAGGGTCCTTCTTTTTCCCCCTCTTCTATAATACTCTCTTTGCTCTGTCCAAAGTTTGCTGGGAGTCTCTGCATCTGCATTGATTCCCTGCTGGGTGGAGTCTTTCAGAGGAGAACTGTGGCTGGCTCCCGTCCTGTTCTCTCTCTTCCAGTGTCTGTCCTGTTTTCCCTTCTGAATGAGAATTAAGCATCTTCCCTAGGGGCCTCCTTGTGGTATAAGCTTCTTTAGGTCTGTACATTTTAGTATGTTCATCCTGTATTATATGGCTAATATCCACTTATAAGTGAGTATATGCCATGATGTGTGTCTTTCTGCTTTACCTCACTCAGGATGGTCTTTTCTAGTTCCATAAGTTTCCCTCAGATTTCATGATTTCCTTGTTTATAATAGCTGAGACTCTGTGATTCCACATCACACACATTAGAATGGCTAAAACTCAAGTGACAGCACATGCTGGAGAGGATGTGGAGAAAGGGGAACCCTCCTCCATTGATGCTGGGAGTGCAAACTTGTATAACGCCTTTGGAAATCAATTTGGCGCTTTCTCAAAAAACTAGGAATAGTGCTGCCTTAGGACCCAACTATACCACTCCCGAGCATATACCCAAAAGATGTTCAACCACACAAGAAGGTTTGCTCAACTATGATCATAGCAGCTTTATTCATAACAGCCAGAATCTGGAAACAACCCAGATGTCCCTCAACCAAAGAATGGATACAGACACTGTGGTACATTTACATAATGGAATACTAAATTATCTCTTGAGAAGATTTAGAGCTGCAGAGCAATTAGCACCTTCAGGAGGTACTTATGTTGCCATTGTGGGAATATCTAAGATTTTTCTAATTTCCTCATTCTTGTTTTCCTTTGCTGTAGTTTTAATTACTCAATGCCAGTTCTACTGCAGAGTTCATTTCCTTCAACCAGCACATTTAATGAACTTGTAGTCAATCTGATATGCATTAAAAAGCAAAAAAAAAAATTTCTAGATCCCACCATTTATTTGCAAATTTCATGATTTCCTTGTTTTTAATTGCTGAAATTTTCTTGAAAAAAAAAAAAAACAAAATTTAACTATCGTTCCTCCTCTCTTCTCTTTCAACATGCCTATTTGATGATCGACTGTACCATCTAGCTCTCAAATAGTTTCTGAGTGATGCCACCTCAATGATTTTGATGTTAGTTGATGATTTTAATCTTTCAAAGCCATCTTTCCTCATCAGTACTAAACGCAGAACTACTGGCTTAAATTAGGAGTTATAATGAAGTCAGTGCAGTTAAATATCACACCAAGTTATCAATTTTCAATAGATTCTTAATATTCTCAGAAATATTAGCATTTCCTTTAAAAGTATCTATGACAACTCAAAATTAATTTTTATTCATTAAATTTCAAATAGGTTAAGGAAGAATTCTAGAGAGCGTGAAGTAGCCACTTTTACATCCCCAAAGCAGCTTATCAAGCTATCTGACCATGCTTCAGTTAGTCAGAAATAAACAAAAGGCTACAGACCTGACAACGTATTCATCAACAAACAAAACTTAATTGAATCACTTTTGTGTTTTGCACTTAAAGCATCCAACTCCACTACAAACCTGGTTAACATAAAATATCCATGTTACTCAACAGGGCTAACAGCCTAGAAATACTACCCACACACTCAGATTTTGAGTTTAGATGTAGAATCAAAATCACAGGCTTGTACTTAGCTATAAGACTACAGCAGCAGTTGTGGAATTGAGTCATACAACTTTTCAATTTAACAGCGCAAAAGAAACATGGACTGAAGCCCACAAGATGGTTCATCCAGGTAGGACACTTTTGTGATCCTGACAACCTCAGCTCTGTGTAAAAGCATAACCCATGTACAGGTAGACGAAGTGACCCAACTCCAAAAAGTCCTCTGTTTTCACGTGACATGTCTCCTCCCCAACAATAATTAATTAGTTAACTAATTAAAGTTTTAGAAAGGATACACCGACTCTGCCTTGCTGGCTTTGAAAATGTAAGCATTCGTGTTAAGTGACAGAATGAGAGATAGTGAGAATATAGGAAGTGCCTAAGACTGATGTTCCTGCCGAGAGCAAGCAAGAATGTGAAGGTGTCAGTCCTTCAATTGTAAGAAATTTAATATTCTGCCAACAGCAACATAACCATAGAAAAGCCGTTCTTGTTCCAGAAATAAACAGCTCACTGCATACCTTGGCTGAAACTTCGACACATTAAGCAGACGAGATACACTATGCCTAACAATACTAAAATGAAAAAGAAACACATAGACACATACACGAAGATATGAAAATTCACATTATTTAAGCTAGTAAGTTTATAATAACGTAACAAATAACAACAGCAATACTAAAGTACTAGTATCAAGTTGGCAAGGAGAAAGGCCTTCTGTATCCTATAGAAGTGGAAAAACTGATCTCAGAACACACACTGTTCTTATAAATCATCACAGCTGCCTCAAAGAACTGCTATGAGAACTAGATCAGAAATCTTATATGTGTGTATATAAATATATGTAACAACTAATGTATATAAATATATAGCAACAACTAATGAAAAGGAGGCTATGAATCTGAAGGAGTGAGAAGAGCTATCCGGGAAGATGCAGAGGAAGGAAGAAGCGGCGAGTGGTGGGTTGTATTACAGTCTCGCGTTCTTCCTAGCCCCGTGCTCGTCCCTTCTCCATCTCTCTTCCAACACCAAGCAGTGCTGTCCCAATGGCAAGACAAAATGCTCGAGGAAATGAAAGTTAACAAAAGTTAAAGTAAAGTGATGCGTCTAAAACAAAAAGGGGGAACTGTAGAGAGCTGCGGAATGCTATGCCTTAAAGATGGAGCTGGTTTCCACCTTCCACCTTCCCGATGGTGAGTGCTCTCTGTCACGAACAACTCCACATTTGGCTAAGGCTGAGGATCTGGCTTGCTTCCATGTATGTGGACCTATCTGCATTGCCCCCGTGGCACGCCTGGGTTGGCTACCCAGAGGCTATTTAAGCTGTGGGCTGGCTTTCCCCGGGGTCCGAGGATTGTTCAATGTTCCTGAATAAACTGCATTGAAAAAAAAAAAAAAAAGTTAAAGTGTATTTAAGGGCTCTGTGGTAGAAAGGAAAGTTTAAATTCTGTGAAAAGCCATCAAATAATCAAAAACTAATGAAATCCTTGTTGATGCATCATCCGAGGACCATGCATGAACTGGACCTAGCAGCCTTAGAAGCCCTAAAGAGATGGGCAGCTTTTAGGCTTCAATTGTGTGCTCCAGTAAAGGAAGTGAGGACTGCATCAGACAGGACTCAACTGCTAGCTTTTTGCTCACTTTCCCCTAGCAGGATGCCTGGAGAGGCCACAGGAGAAGAGGACACATTCAGTCCTGAGGCAACTTGATGAACTGGGGTGGATCGCAAAGGGAGCTCCCCTTTTCTGAGGAAAAGGAGAGGAAGGAGAGGGAGTGGGACTGGGAGAGGTGGAGGGAAGGGTCTATAGGGTTGTAAAGTGAATAAAATAAATGAGGGAGGAAAACTAATGAAATCATAACCATATTTCTTTTTTACTTAAGTACACAGCACATGTTTTTCTTGCAATGTGAAATTAAAATGGGAAAGCAAGTTTAGCAGTAAACACACAGCTTGCCATTAATATTGAGTTCATGAAGGTGGTTGTCATATCAGTCTCCAGACAGTCCTTTTCTAAACTCAGCACTCATGTTAAGTCATGATTAATGCATATGCTTTTGCAAGCAACTAACTAGAAAAACTAGTCAAATAGTCTTCATTGGAAAAAATTGCTCCATTAAGAATACTCACATTTTCCTTACGATAGCTAAAAACTCCATGAAGTTCTTCTCATCGTTTTCTTCTTTATTAAGACTAGGCCTACCACGTGCTTTTTTGATATACACAGCTATGTCGTGTGACTCATCAGGCTGGGCTTCCTTTACTTCTGTCTTTCTAAGAAATTTCCTGAACAAGGAAACAATATTAATGATATTTCACAATGTGTAACAATTTTACATAGTTTTACTTTACTCTCAATAGTAGGAATTCACATTTGAATAGCATTCTTTTAGTGCTTCCACTCTTTTCTCAGCCACTAATGTAGTTATATGTGTACTCTATTGTACCTTGAGCCTAGAAATTAGCATATATAAAATATTTTCAGCATATATAATATATTATATAATTCGAGGAAATATTAAATATTATTTAATTAAAGGAAATATTGTGTAGTCACAAATTAAGTCCTGGTAATACATCAGGTCACTGATGTGCTTGAAAGAATTTAGAAGATGAATAGAAAACATGTGGAATGACAGCAGTAAAGTGTAACATCCACATCTACACATCTAACATTCACTGTATTCCAAGTGTTGCTTCCTCTCCTTTGAGTTTGATATACATTACCTCATAACATTAGCACCAACATTCCTCCCTCATTTATAAGCTCTGAAAATTTCAGAAAGTGTATTATATATATATATATATATATACATATACATATATATTTAACAAAGGAAGATAGAGACAAAAAAAAAGCTCAGAGAGACAAAGACATGAAGAGCAAGATATGTAAAATGAAATGGAGAAAAACTATTCCAAGGAGATCATACTAGAAACTTTTCCAGAGAATAAAAACATTTCTTAAAAATTATTATTATTATTATATAATTATTATTTTGTTAAAAAATAATTTTGGCTTGTTAAATAGCAAAATTATGAACAGCTTCAATTGACCATTTGTGCTTTTTAACGTATTTTTGTACCCAATTTATAGGTTAATTCTCACTGTGACAGAATACATAAAATTATTTATGGAATTATTATCATATAGAATTAGTTATGGAGGGAGAGTTCCATTTTATCCTCTGCTGCTGGCATTGTTCATTTGGAACATTGATTTTTTATTATAAAGTAAATATACATTTTAAAAGAATATCCATGATATATTAGAAGAAAAAATACCAAGGAGGAACAAACTAATTACAAAAATATCCTGGTAGATTTTGGAAGTAGAACATGACCATTATGTACAATAATGTAAAACTATTTTCCTGTGTACAAAGAGCTTCAGTCCTGATGTAACCACAGACAAAGTTTTATTTTGATTAATTGCCCTTATTTCTAGTAAGATTCATAAAAGATATACATATTTTATAAAATTGTACTTTCGCATATTTTAGTTTTTTCGGAAATGAATCCAATGGATTTTATGACTTTTTTTCTGTTTTCAACTTTATGTTCACGAGACTTAATGGCTATAGTTTTGCTGCCGTATTATATTTCATTGATCATATCTACCCAAAAGGTTCCCTTTCTGTTACTTTCCTTCTGTTAGTTGGTAGACAATGAGTTTGTTTCCAGATTTGTTTCTTATTTCAGACCCTGTGCATAATAAACACAGCCTCCTTCTCCCCTGAGCATCTCCAGTGAATCTCTCCAAAAGCTTTCCCCATACTCATGGCTTTATCCCAGGCTGCATCTCCATCAGGCACTCCTGGGAACCTACAAATCATTCTGACCAGAGAAGCTAAGGAATCAAACAGGCTAAGCACAGTACCTAAACTTACAAACTTCCTAATCCCAGATGCCTAGATGTCAACATAAAAACATAGTCAATAACAGCCAGGACAATGAGTCTTCACTAAAATCCTGCAACATTACCACAAGCAGGACTTGAACATTGTAACATAGCTGAAATATAAGAAAAAGATATTAAAATAGTTTCGTGAATGTGATAGAAGTCCTTAAAGTGAAAATGAATATATCCTCAAACAAATCTACGAAAACACAAATAAACAGTAGAAGGAAATGAATAAAACAGTGCAAGACCTGGAAGTAGAAATTGAAGCAATAAAGCAAATCCAAACTGAGGGAAATCTATAAATGAAAATTTAAGAACTTACCCAAGAATCTCAGAGGCAATCCTCAGCTACAGAATACAAGAAATGGAAGACAGAATCTCAGCCATTGAAGACAAAATAGATGAATACCCAAGTCAAAGAAAATATTAAATCTAAATAGTTTTTGGCACAAAGCATGCAGAAAATCTGGAATAGTGTTGAAAAAATCAAATCTAAGAAGAAGAACAAACAGGTCAATGACAGAAAATATTCACAAAACTGTAAAAGCTTCCTAGCCTGAAGAAGGAGATTCATATCAAGGCACAAGATACATACAGAACACCAAATAAACTGGACCAGAAAAGAAAGTCCCCTTAACACAAAACAATCAAAACTGTAAACACACAGAACAAACAAGGACTATTAAAAGCCAAAAGGGAAAAGGAACAAGGAGCATATAATGGCAGACCTTTAGAATAACATCTGAATTCTCAGTGGAGAGTCTAAAGGACAGAAGAGCCAAACAATGTTACACTAAGAGCTCAAACAATGTTACACTAAGAGCTCAAACAATGTTACACTAAGAGCTCAACCACAAGGAAGACCCTCGGGAATATGCTCAATCCTCATTCAGAAGGACAAACGTGATAGACATCAGAAGCAGGCGAAGACAGGGATCAGAACAGGAGCCTATTATAGATGGTCTCTGAAAGGCTCTACTGATGGAGGTATATGGAAGCAGAGGCTGAGACTCATAGCCAACTTTGGGCAAAGTGCAGGGAATCTTATGAAAGAAAGGGGAGATAGAAAGACCTGGAGGTGACAGGAGCTTCAAAAGGAAACCAACATAGCCATAATAACTGAGCCCTGGGACCCTGAAGAGAATGATATCCCAACCAAGAACAATGCATGGAAAGGACCTAAAACCCCAGCTCAGATGTAGCTCATAGACCCAGTCTACAAGTGGGTTCCTTAGTAAGGGGAACAGGGACTGTCTCTGACATGAACTCAGTGGACAGCTCTTTGATCACTTCCCCCTGAGGGGGAACAGCCTTACCAGGCCACAGAGAAGACAATGCAGCCACTTCTTATGAGAGCTGATAGGCTAGGGTCAAACAGAGAAAGACTGCCCCTATCATTGGACTAGGGGTGGGGTATAGGAGGAGAAAAGGGAGGGAAGGTGGGACTGGGAGGAGAAGAGGGAAAGGGCCACAGCCGGGATACAAATTGAATAAATTGTAATAAATGATAATAATAAAAAAATTTAAAAAGAGTTCCTAGATGCCAGACTACAACATGCAGCAAAACTTTCAACCACATTAGATAGATAAAATAAGGCATTCCTTGAAAATAACCATTTTGGCAATAGCTACTACAAATTCAACCTTATAGACGATACTTTAAGGAAAACAAAAATGATTACACCCAAGAAATCAGAGAGAATAAATAATTCCAGACTAGAAAAACAAAATGGAGAAGCACAGACACACACACACACAGTGACACAAGTAGCAGCAGAAAAGAAGAAAAAAGAAAAAACAAAACAAAACAAAACAGGAATCAACCAACATTGTTCACTGATAATTCAAACAGTCTCAGTTCTCCAATGGAAAAAAAAATGGACAAACATAATGTGAAAACATGATCCATTCTTATGCTGCATCTGAGAAACAAAACCTTAACATCAAAGATAGCCATCATCTCAGGGGGAAAAAAGATCAAAAGAGATTTTTCAAGCAAATGGACCTTGGAAGCAAGCTCATACAGCCATTTTAATATTCCCCAAAATAGACTTCAACCAAAACTAATCAAAAGAGATGTGGAAGGACACTGCATATTCAACAGTGGAAAATCCACCAAAAGAACAATGCAAATCTTAACATCTATGCAGCAAACAGATGGGCAGCCATATTTGTAAGAAAAGGAAGGAAGAAGGAAGGAAGGAACGAAGGAACGAAAGAACGAAGGGAGAGAAAGAAAGTAAAGAAAGAAAGCAAAGAAAGAAAGAAGAAAGGAGAAAGAAAGAAAGAAAGAAAGAAAGAAAGAAAGAAAGAAAGAAAGAAAGAAAGAAAGAAAGAGAAAGAAGGAAAGACAGACTACTATGGATTGAATCCCATATTGACTCTCACACACTGAGAATGAGTGACTTCAGTACCCCACTCTTGCCAATAGAGAGGTCACTCAGACAAACCTCAATACAGAAATGCCGGAGTTAATTTTGTTATAAACCAAATGGACCTATGTGGCAGCCCACCTGGAGTTAATGGCAGATTGGCATGCACATCTCAGCAAGGGAATTCGGCCTCTTGGCTCTGGTTCTTATCTAAAGCTTGGTGGCTAAGAGATTGACCTTGGCAGTTATACAGCAGAGGACTACAGCACTGAGAACTAGACCATAAATTCCATGTAACCATGGTAACCAGACAGCAGGTCACTTGAGTAAGCCCTCTCATGTTTTGGCTAAGTAAAATTGCCTGCATGAGAAACTGCTTGTACTTTTCTGCCTACTTAAGTGTTAACCTGACGTCCATTAAACTGACACCTAAGATCAGCATGTAAACTTGGTGTTCTTCTTTGCGTCGTCTTGTCTCTCTCTCTGTCTCTTTCTCTCTCTCCCCAGCCCTCTCTCAGGTGGTGTTCAGGTGTCACTGCCGAGCAGCAACATTCCTAACCTATATGTCCAAAACATTTTACCCAAACACTAAAGAATACACCTTCTTCTCAGCACATCATGAAACTTTCTCCAAAACTGGCTACATACCCAGAAATAAAGGAATTGTCAACAGTTAAACAAAAAATTGAAATAACATCCGGCATCCTATCTAACTATCACAGACTAAAGCTGGGTATCAACAATAACAGGAAGCTTACAAATAATCATGGAAACTGAACAACTTTCTAATGAATGAAAAATGAGTCAATTAAAGACTTTCTAGAAGTGAACAAAAATGAATACACAGCATACCCAAAATTATAGGACACAATGAAGGTGATTCTAAGAGACAACTTAATAGCCCTAAGTGCTTATACACAAAAAAATTGGGGTGATCTCATATTAGTAACTTAATGGCACATCTGAAATCTCTTTAATAAAATAAAAAGAAAGAACATGCCAGGCACTATGGTGGTGCACACGTTTGGGAAGCAAAGGCAGGCATATCCCTACCATCGGGGTTCAGGCAACTGGTGGAAATAAAGGTAGGAAGAATGCAGTGGGCAAATGGACTGGAAACAGGACACCACAGCAAAAGGTCTTCTAAGTGCAGCTGCACCAAAACACATAGTAACTCCTAGAGACTGTGGCAGCATGCACATGCCTGCACAGCTCTGACCTACATGGGCCCCTAGGTAGTCACAAAAGGAAAAGTGGACACAAGTCCCCGTCGCTAACCCAGAGGCTATCTTCAACAGATAACCACTTCCAAAAGAAAAATCCATTTTCTCCAAGAGAATCTCACTGGGTATACAACCCGCTCTGGAGGCCAGGCCCCCTGTCCAGCCGTGAATGGCAAACACAAAAGTAACTCAATAGCATTCTGAAGATTTTTGGGTTTTTTTGTCCTATAGCGCTTTGTCAGGAGTTCTTTCTTAATTTTATTTTATTTTTTACCCTTACAGGTTCTTTTTTGTCTATATAATGATTCCAGTGTTGTGCTTTTATGGTATTTTGTATGTGTGGATATGTGTGCTACTGCCTCTGTGTTTCCTAAGCTTTTAATTTGGCCCTTTTTCTTCTGTTTGTTTGTTATCTCCTATTCTGGTTTGGTTGGTTTAGTTTTATCTCATTTTATTTTATTGTTATTTTGTAGATGTCTATATCCCAACGAGTGAGACAGAGTGGGGGTTTGATGCATAGAGAACAGAGGGGGACTTGGGAGGAGTTGAGGTAGGGAAAAATATCATAAAATGTTGTATGAAAAAACAGTATTTTCCACGGGCAGGCCCACCTGGCTACAGGAGGTGGCTACTTCAGGCTTTTCAACTCTTTCTGCTAGGAGTCTCAGCCAGGGTCACCCCAACAGACTCCCAGGAGCCTCCCCTGTCCTTGATATGCTTCCCCACACCTGATCCCCCACCCCATCACCCACCCTAACCCTTCTCCCACCCAGTGCCACTTCACCCTCTACTTCAGATCTCCATTTTATTTCTTCTTTGAGTGAGATTCAAGGATCTTCCCTTTGGTCTGCCTTGGCTTCTTTGGGTCTATAGTTATCCTGTACTTCATGGCTAATACCCACTTATAAGTGAGGACATACCACATGTGTGTTTCTGAGCCTGGGTTAGCTCACTCAGGATGGTATTTTCTAATTCCATCCATTTGCCTGAAAATTATATAATGTCTTTGTTTTTAATAGCTGAGTAGTACTCCACTGTGTAAATTGATACTATCACATTTTCATTATCCATTCTTCTGTTGAGGAACATCTAGGTTATTTCGAGTTTGGTGCTATTGATAAATAAAACTGCTATGAACGTAGTTGAGCAGGTGTCTTTGTGGCATGGTGAAGCACCTTTTGGTTGTATGCTTAAGAGTTGTGTAGCTGAGTCCTGAGGTGTATTTATTCCCAATCTTCTGAGAAAACTCCAGCTTGATTCCCAAAGTGGTTGTACAAGTTTGTACTCCCACCAGCAATAGAGAAGAGTTCCACTTTCCTTGCTCCACATCTTGACAGCCATGTGCAGTCACTTGAGTTTTTGATCTTAGCCATTCTGATGGGTGTAAGTTGGAATCTAAGAGTAGTCTTCATTTGCATTTCCCTGATGACTAAGGATATTGAACATTTTTTTTAAATGCTTCCTGGCCATTAGCAATTCCTCTGCTGAGAATTCTGTTTAACTCTGCACCCCATTTTAAATTGGGTTATTTGATTTCTTGTGTCTAATTTCTTGAGTTCTTTATATGTTTTGGATATTAACCCTCTGTCAGATATAGGATTGGTGAAGATCTTTTCTCATTCTGTTGGCTGCCATTTTGTCCTATTGACAGTGTGCTTTGCCTTGAAGAAGCTTTTCAGTTTCCTGAGGTCCCATTTATTGATTGTTGATCTTGGAGCCTGTGCTGTTGGTGTTCTGTTCAGGAACTTGTCTCCTGTGACAATGAGTTCAAAATTCTCACCCACTTTCTGTTATATTAGCTTTAGTGTCCATGGTTTTAGGTTGGGGTCTCTGATCCACTTGGCCTTGTGTTTTGTGCAGAGTGGTAAATATGAATCCATTTGCATTCTTCTACTCATAGACATCCAGTTAGAACACCATTATTTCTTGAAGATACTGTCTATTTACCTCATATGGTTATCAAAAATCAGATGTCTGTAAGTGTGTGGGCTTATTTGTGGATCTTCAATTTGATTCCATTGAGTAACCTGTTTATTAATCATATACATATATGTATGCAGTAAAATACATACATTCTTTTCAATATATTTCTATTTGAATTCAGTGAATGCTCATTGGATAATAAAATTTGATATAGAAACAAGAGGACCTGAGTTTAGATTTACAAGATCGGTGTAAAAACAAAAACAAACAAAAATATGCAGGTCTGCTAATGCTGGTATTCAGAGCATTGGGGCTAATGCAGAAAGATCCAGGGAGCTCTTTGGCCAATCAGTCCGGCTGAAGCAATATACTTTGAATTCAGTGAGAGACCGTGTGTCAAAAAACTGAAATCTTCCTCTGGCATCTTCATCCACATGCACATTCACAAACCACACAGGAAGGAAGGAAGAAAATGAAGGAAGGAAGAAGGAAGGAAGGAAGGAAGGAAGGAAGGAGGGAAGGAAGGAAGGAAGGAAGGGAGGAGGGGAGGAAGGGAGGAAGGGAGGAAGGGAGGAAGGAAGAAAGGAAGGAAGGAAGGAAGGAAGGAAGGAAGGAAGGAAGGAAGGAAGGAAGGGAAAGAAAGAAAGAAAGAAAGAAAGAAAGAAAGAAAGAAAGAAAGAAAGAAAGAAAGAAAGAAAGAAAGGAAGGAAGGAAGGAAGGAAGGAAGGGAAAGAAAGAAAGAAAGAAAGAAAGAAAGAAAGAAAGAAAGAAAGAAGGAAGGAAGGAAGGAAGGAAGGAAGGAAGGAAGGAAGGAAGGAAGGAAAGAAAGAAAGAAAGAAAGAAAGAAAGAAAGAAAGAAAGGAGGAGAAAGAGAGGAGAGGAGCCTGCGAATTTATGCCAGCTACAGAGTGGTTTCCTAGTATACATAAGGCCCTGAGCTTACACTCCAGTACTAAGTAAATGAATAAGTAGAGAAATAAACAACAGTTGACCTTCTACGTTTTTTAGATTAAAGTAGCAGTGCATGTATCAGAATGCATTACAAACTGTTACTATGTAAACATGATAGAAAGTCTAAATGAAATTTAGAGATTATTTTTACATGTGCTCTTCCCAGGATGAAGAAGCTCAAATCAAGAAATTTAAGGTTGCTTGGGAAAATTTTAATATATCAGGTATATTAGCATATACTTGTAAAATAGTAATAAAATGCTCTATTCTATCCTCACTAGTAACCTAAATTTCTTCTATTCCTAATTCAGTTCAAAAACCACTTAACTCAGGTAAAATGATTCTTTCAAAACCTCCATTATCAGACATGAATTATTTTTATAACCCACTTTAACCATTCTACTCATCTGTCTCATTGCCGAATTAGTACACCTGTATGGTTATAATTTATTTTGCCTAATTTTAACTGATCATAATGTGTTCTGCATTCCTAAATTAGCTCACTTAACTTTTATAATTTCCCCTCAATGGATCAAATTTAGTTCCTTTTATAGCCTCATCTGCACATCTATAAAGGTAGATAACACCTTGGTATTAATATTTTCTACCTGTGATTTATTATATTATTATTAGTAGTAGTATTTGGATTTTTGAGACGGGGCTTTTTTTCTGTGTAGCCTTGGCTGACCTGTAACTCACTCTGTAGACCAGGCTAGCCTAGAACTCAGAGATCCACTTGCCTCTGCCCCCGGATACTGGTATTAACAGTCTACACCACCACAAGCACCACTTCCTTACACCCGTGATTATTATGAGCTATTGAGAAAAAAAAAGGGTATCCAAAACCTTAAACATTCAGCTGCATTGTCATTAAAGCAGAGACTATGGCTAATTTCCAAGAAGAAATTCAGAAAACATGTAGATTATAGATTTTCAAAATCTCCCTGTTCTATTTGTACAAGTAACTTCCTCAAGAAAACTTTAGCTTGAGAAGGCACATGTCAGGAATGAGTGAATGAAGTAAGTCCCTTTCTCTGGAGTGAGTGGGAGGCTCTATCTGAGACCAGCCAGAGAAAAATTTCCACAACAGTAGGGCATAAACTTGGAAAAGCCCCAAATTTTCCGCTATATCATTTGAACTATAGAGTCCCTTCACATCTAAGATGGACCTTTTTTCTTAACTGTGTTTCTTGTTTGATGAATAAGATTTGTAAGTCAATACATAACAAGGCATATTATATTTGTAGGTGTACTATAAATTAGTCAGTTGTGCCATGCTTATCCATTTCTCGGATATTGACAAGTAATTCCATACAATAACAAACAAAAAGTGATAGATTAAGGGGCCACTTAAATGCTAAGAAAAACTCTACATCTGTGAAAGAGTCTCCTTTTTCTATAATTTCAGCAATTTCCTGAGAAATTTAATTCTGTTATCATCTCCTTTACTATATATTTCCTTCAATATACAACATTTTTGTTTTGTTTGTTATTTGTTTAATTTTTTTAATTATTATCATTTATTACAGTTTTTCCAATTCGTATCCCAGCTGTGGTCCCCTTTCTTGTATCCTTCCAATCTCACCCTCCCTCCTTCTTCTCCCCCTATACAACACCCATAGTCCACTAGTAGATAAGGTCCTCCTCCCCTTCTATTTGACCCTAGCACATCAGATCTAATCAAGACTGGCTGCATTGTCTTCCTCTGTGACCTGGCAAGGCTGCATCCACTAAGAGGAGGTGATCAGAAAGCCTGTCATTGAGTTCATTTCAGAGACAACCCCTGCTCCCCTTATTAGGGAACCCACTTGGAGACTAAGTCTATGGGCTACATTTGAGCTGGGGTTTTAGGTCCTCTCATTTCATTGTCCTTGGTTGGGGTATCAGTCCCTGCCTGCAAGGCACCCAAGGCTCAGTTTTTGTTTTTTGTTTGTTTGTTTGTTTTGTTTTTGGGTTTTTTGTTGTTGTTGTTGTTTGGCTCTGCTGGTTTTTCTTTTGAAGCTCCTGTCCCCTCCAAATATTTATTTTTTAATAAATTTTTATTTTTTAAATTAATTACATTTTATTTGCTTTGCATCCCAGCTGTAGTCCCCTTCTTCATTCCCTCCCAATCCCATCCTCCCTCCTTCATCTCCTCCTATTCCCCTCTCCTAGTCCACTGATAGAGGAGGTCCAACTTCACTTCCATCAGATCCTAGCTTATCAGGTCTCATCAGACCTGCAATATCCTTCTTAGTGGTCTGGCAAAGCTGCTCCTCTCTAGGGGGGTGGGGGGACGGGGTGTCAAAGAGCTAGCCACTGAGTTCATGTCAGAGACAGTCTTTCTTCCCCTTACTAGGGAACCCACTTGGACACTGAGCTGCCATGGGCTACATCTGTGCATGGGTTCTAGGTTATATCCATTAATGTACTTTGGTTGGAGTATCAGTCTCAGAAAGTACCCCTGAGACCAGATATTTTGGTTCTGTTGCTCTCCTTGTGGAGCTTCTGTACTCTCTAGGTCTTACTAACTACCTCTTATTTTGTGTGATTCACTGTACTCTGCCCAAAGTTTGGTTATGAGTCTCTGCATCTTTTTTGATACAATGCTAGGTAGAGTCTTTCAGAGGCCCTCAGTGGTAGGCTCCTGTCCTATTTCTTGTTTTCTCCTTCTTTCAATGTCCTTCCCCTTTGTCTTTCTAAGGATTGATCCTCTTATCCTGAGTCCTCCTTCTTGTTTAGCTTCTTTAAGTGTACATTAGTATGTTTATCCTATCTTATCTGTCTAGTATCCACTCATAAGTGAGTATTGACAATGTGTGTCTTTCAGCTTCTGGGGAAGAGCCTCGAACTCATTGGCACAGGAGACAACTTCCTGAACAGAACACCAACAGCATGGGCTCTGAGATCAACAATCAATAAATGGGACATCATGAAACTGAAAAGCTTCTATAAAGCAAACGACACTTTCATCAGAACAAAACGACAGCCTACAGACTGGGAAACGATCTTCACCAACCCCATATCTGATAGAGGGCTAATATCCAGAATATAAAAAGAAGTAAAAGAGTTAAAAAAAAAAAAACAAATCAAGTAATACAATTAAAAATGGGGTATGGAGCTAACCGGAGAATTCTCAATAGAGGAATATAGAATGGCAGAGAAACCTTTGTTTCAATGTTCAATGTCCTTAGCCATCAGGGAGCTGTAAATCAAAACAACCCTGAGATTTCACCTTACACCCATCAGAATGACTAAGATCAAAAACTCGAGTGACAACACATGCTGGAGAGGATGTGGAGAAAGGGGAACTCTCCCCCATTGCTGGTGAGAACATGGGTAACCTCATTGAACCAAAAGTTTCTGTACATCAAAAGAAGTCAGGCAATTGAAAACACCATCCAAGGAATGAAGAAAATTCTTTGCCAGCTATGAATATAACAGCGTATGAATTTTTAACTTATTAATGGGTCTTCTTATTTCTTGTCTTTTTTTTTCTATTTTATCTCATTTCTAAAATTTTCTACAACTTCAAGTTAGAATGCCTCAATCACGTAGCACAACTTAGAACTTCCCAGCCCCCTGTCCCCCACAACCCTCCCACATGCTTCTAAACAAATCATCATAACAGGGGCAATAGCAAACATACTTTTTAGCAAAATCCACTTTTGCCTTTGCACTCACCATTCTAATAGCAAATATGATAAAGAATCAGACCAATTTTTTAACTGGATTATTTGGTTTGCTGGTATTTTACTTCTTGAGTTTACTTCTTGAGTTCTTTATATTCTGGATATTAGCCCTCTGTTAGATATAGGGCTGGTGAAGATCCTTTCCCAGTCTGTAGGCTGTCGCTTTGTTCTGTTGAGAGTGTCCTTTGCTTTAGAGAAGTTTTTTTCAGTTTCATGAGGTCCCATTTATTGATTGTTGATCTTAGAGCCTGTGCTGTTGGTGTTCTGTTTAGGAAGTTGTCTCCTGTGCCAATGAGTTCAAGGCTCTTCCCTACTTTTGTTCTAATAGATTTAGTGTGTCTGATTATATGTTAAGGTCTTTGATTCATTTGGACTTTACTTTTGTGCACGATGATAAATATGGATCTATTTGCATTTTTCTACATGTTGACCTCCAGTCAGACACGCAACATTTGGTGAAGATGTTATCTTCTTCTCTATACCAGTACCATGCAGTTTTTAATTACTGTTGCTCTACAGTACAGCTTGAGATCAGGGATGGAGATACCTCCAGAAGATCTTCTATTATACAGAACTGTTGTAGTTATTCTGCGTTTTTTTTTCCCCACATGAATTTGAGAATTGTTCTTTCAAGGTCTGTAAAGAATTGTGTTGGCATTTTAATGGAAATTGCATTGAATCTACATATTGCTCTTGGTAAAATGTCCATTTTAATATGTTTTTAAATTTTTATTTTATTTATATATTCATTACAATTTATTAACTTTGTATCCCCTCTGAAGCCCTCCCTTCATCTTCCCCTGCTCCCAACCACAATCGCTCTTCTCCCCATGCCCTTTCCCTAGGCCCATGATAGGGGGGGACCTTCTCCCCTTCTATCCGACATTTTTAATATGTTAATTCTACTGATTGAAGAGCATGGGAGAAGTTTCCATCTTCTGATATCTCCTTCAATTTCTTTCTTCAGAGATCTGAAGGGTTTTTTTGTTTTTTTTTTTTTTCATACAAGTCTTTCACTTGTTTTGTTAGAGTTACATCAAGATAGTTTATGGGGTTTTGTGGATATTGTAATAATTCAATTAAAAAATGGTGTACAGAGCTAAACAGAGAATTCTCAACAAAGGAATATCAAATGATGGAGAAACACTTAAAGAAATGCTCAACATCCTTAGTCATCAGAGGAATACAAATCAAAACAACTCTGAGATTTCATCACATACCCATCAGAATGGCAAAGATCATAAACTCAAGTGGCAGCACATGCTGACAAGGACGCAGAAAAAGGGGAATAGTCCTACATTGCTGGTCAGAGTTCAAAGTTGTACAAATACTTTGGAAATCAATCTGCTTCTTTCTCAAAAAACTGGGAATAGCACTACCTCAAGACCCAACTATTCTACTCCTGGGCATATACCCAAAAGATGTTCTACCATACAAAAAAAGGATATTTGCTCAACTATGTTCATTACAGCTTTATTCAAATAGCCAGAATCTGGAAACAACCTATATGTCACTCAACTGAAGACTGGATAAAGAAATTGTGGCATATTTACACAATGGAATACTACTCAGATCATAAAAACAAGGAAATCATGAAATTTGCAGACAAATGGATGGAACTAGAAAAGATCATCCTGGATAAGGTAACCCAAAACCAGAAAGATACTCACTTTTTTAAAATTCTTTATTAATTACACTTTATTCACTTTGTATCCTCCCTGTGGTTCCCTCCCTCCTCCCATCCCAATCATTCCCTTCCTCCACCCTCTGCATGCATGCCCCTCCCCAAGTCCACTGATAAGGGAGGTCTTCTTTTCCTTCCTTCTGATCCTAGTCAATTAGGTCTCATCAGGAGTAGCTGCATTGTCTTCTTCTGTGGCCTGGTAATGCTGCTTCTCCCTCAGGGGGAGATAATTAAAGAGCAAGCCAATCAGTTCATGTCAGAGACAGTCCCTATTCCTATGACAATGGAACCCACTTTGATACTGAACTGCCATGGGCTACATCTGTGCAGGGTTCTTAGGTTATCTCCATGCATAGTCCTTGGTTAGAGTATCAGTCTCAGGAAAGACCCCTGTGCTCAGATTTTTTTAAACAGATATTAGCCATGTAATACATCATAATCATACTAAAATCTACAGATCTAAAGAAACTAAATATCAACAAGGACCCTAAAGAAGATTCTTAATTCTTACTCAGAAGGGCAAATAGACAGATAACAGAAGCAGTTGAAAAGGGAACAGGGCAGGAGCCTACCACAGATGTCATCTGAAAGACTCCACACAGCAGGGATTAAAGCAGATGCTGAGATTCACAGCAATACTTTGGGCAGAGTGCAGGGAGTCTTATGGAAGAGTGGGACAATATAAGGACCTGGAAAGGACAGGAGCTCCACAAGGAGAGCAACAGAACCAAAAAATCTAGGCCCAGATTGAGCTGCAGAGTCTGATGCACCAACCAAGGATGATGAATGGAAAGGACTTAGACCCCCTGCTCAACTATAGCAGTTAGGCAGCTCAGTCTCCATGTGGGTTCCCTAGTAATGGGAGCAGGGTTGCCTCTGTCATGGACTATGTTGCCTGATCTTTGATTACTTCCCTCTAATAGAGCAGCTTTGTCAAGCCACAGAGGAGGAGGATGCAGGCAGTCCTGATGAGACTTGATAGGCTGGGGTCAGATGGTAGGTGAGGAGGGCTCCCCTTTCTGAGGACTAGGGGAAGGGGATGCAAAGGAGGAGAAGGGAGGGTGGGACTAGGAGGAAATGAGGGAGGGGGCTACAATGGGGATATAAATAGAATAAATTATAAAAAACAATAAATTTAAAAAAGACTTCCTTGTGTCTTCTATATTAATGCAAGGAAATCCTACTAATAGGATTTCTAACAATTTCCTAACAATTGCCATCTCTTTGCCATAATGCACTAGTCCATCCCACATTTTATTTTTACACAGGAATGTGTTTGATTTTTGACACAGTGGAGATCATAACAAGGCAATTAGTGAAATTTCTATAAACTTCCATAAAATAAAGTTCATAGGGAAAAAAGAAAAACATTTTGGAGATTCTCCTTCTCCCCTATTCCTGAGAATAGGGGACCCCCCTGCCAGACACCCCAGCTCATCTGTTTACATAAGGACTGAGTTTGTCTTCCTCCCCTGAGACTCTTTGGAGGTTAAGAGCACTATCTGAGGACACAAGTTCAATGCCCAGCACCCACAAGGTGAGGCTCACAATTCTCTGTAACTCTATTGCCAGGGGATCCGAAAAACTCTTCCAGACTCTGCAGCTATTGTAATTATGTGATGCCTAGACATAAATGCAGGCAAATGCTTATAAATAAAATAATAAAGGCAATTCTCAAAAAATTTAAAGTTTCAACAAAACTGATTGATTAGAAATTTACAATTTTACAGAGGTGGATTGTGGCAGACCCAGAGCCAAACTATCTTGCACTAACTCTACTTTCATTATAGCCATTCCTTGCCTATCGATGTGTGTGGCCTGACAGCTTTCCAATGTCAGGTAAAAACTTCAACATGGATTAACATACAACTAACGTCTACCAATGCAAAAGCCAAAATGATATTTAGAACTGATAGCAACTGTTTTGACACTTTGTTATAACCTACCTACTATAGTTTTCTTCAATATATATGGAAAATGCTTTGATTTGTGTCAATTTGAGCACAAGTGCACACACATGTGTGTGTATGTCTCTCTCTCTCTCTCTCTCTCTCTCTCTCTCTCTCTCTCTCTCTCTCTGTGTGTGTGTGTGTGTGTGTGTGTGTGTGTGTGTGTAAGGGTGGTGTTTGTCTGTGTTTGACCTGATCCCACAGCCTTGTTAAAGCCACTCCTCCCACTCCTCCCTGAATCTCTGTCTGGGACAGAAGCTTGAGAAGCAGTCTGTGCTGTGGGTTGACAGCTCTCGACTTTAAAGTACCTGACTTCCTCACACTCAGTGTCACATCTTTACACTGAACAAAATCACGCGATGTGAATCATTTCACCGCCCCTAAAATGTTACAAAAAGTCAGACTTCTTTTATTTTGAGATTGATAGGAAACGCTTCAGAAAGACTGCTCGGGGATTAGGTCAGGAGATGAAAGCTACACTCTGAACAGACTTCTTTGGCTTCCCCTGCCATTTCTTTCATAGTGGTAGCTTTCTGTCTCCTGTTACTCTCTTAATGAAGTTTCTTTCTAGTGTTGAAAGTAACACATCTCCTTTCCTTTAAGTGCTCATCATATTTAGATATTTTTCTTGTATTACGTAGTTGGTGTCTAATATTCCCCACCCACCTCGAGGCCCAGCACGACCAGAACACCGTCTCTTGTAGTAAACCTTACTTCAGGGAGTCGTGTCAGCTTCATTTGGAGAGGGCAGTGCACTGCTTTCACTTTGCTATATTTAACAGTGACTACAAAAGGACTTTTACAGTCACAAAGTTGCTTACCTGTTAGAACAGGCGTTTTGGAGCAGCATGAAGCCGTGCTCTTTATCATGGCCATGTATATTCTGCTCAGACTAAACTCTCTCGCAGGCCCTTTGAGATGAGAAGTGTTCTGTGCTGCACTCCCGCTTTATTCTGTTTATAACAATTTCCAAAGGATCCGATTGTTGCCCATATGATCAGCTTTGCCTTTTCTGTCCTTATTCCCAGTAACCATACCCATCTCAGTAGTCAGGGGACAGTTTTGATTTTTAAAGGGTGAATAAAACTTCCTGGTAACAAGTACCATATTGAGCAATTCTAGTATCAACTACAATTGCTTTGTCAACATTTGGGTAATCAACAATGTGAACAATAGCACCTGTGGTTTTCTTTGTTTCTTTCCTCATCTCTTGGGCAATTTTTAGTTTTCCTGAAAATTTAACATCACCTCTTGATTAATGCCTTGCTTAAGGTTCCAGGATGCTCTCTGATCTAATTCAATGCTACCTTTCTGCGGGTACCTTTGGCGTGCGATCCCTCCAATTACCATTCCTTACTCAGAGCCTCTCACCACTGCCAAGCTCTGATGCAAGGACTGTGGCTGGATTGCACTTAGCATACAGTTGCTTCTAGGTGTGCATCGTTCTAATGAATAGATAATGTATTATCATGGAATCTCTTCTCAGGTAGTGTGATTTTAGTTTTAGAGCATGATAACATAATTAGTCTGGCTCTAGATTTTTAAATACAAAATGGAATTCTCATATAATAAACCTTAGAACTCCAGAGAAAATATGGAATCTGTTACCATAAGCAGGCAGTTTCAATTATGCTAATTTGAAATATATGTGTACCTTTCAACCATGCCATGACTTAAACATTTATTAATAATCCTGAGGCGTGATGCAGGGTAGCACGAAATAAGCAGGCCTTGGTTAACTCTGTACCACATAGGTAATTTACATAAGATGGGGGGAAGTGCATTCAAAAACACAAGCTTGAAAAGCAATTTTACATACTTTTAAATCTTCTAGTCTATCAGAAATTATTTGCTTCAGTTTTCCCTTCCTTCATTTCTAAATATTTGTCTTTATTTTCTAATATTCTCCATAAATCACATTTTTAGAAAAAAAGTATAATCCATCAAGACTATAGGCTCACTTAACAACATGACTGCCTTCAAATGTTTTTAGAAAACATATATAGTACATATTAATATATTATACGCAATATAGTGATGTATTAAATAAATTAATATAATATAGGATTACAAAAACCTATTTCAGGTAAGTCTTTTGACGCTTTGACTCACAGGAAATATACATGCTCACTGATATTACATCGAAGTAGGCTTCTAAGCCCCAATTCAAACAACTGTGTTAATCTAACTGTTGGTGCTTTCAGTCCAAGCCTAAGTGACTATTCTTTGCTTTGACATAGTTGGACAGCTTGGAAATGATGGGTAACATGGCCAATTCAGAATTGTAGGACCATGAGACATGCCCAAAAGAGCTCTCTGGGAAAGCAGCAATTGCCATTTGAGGGTACTGTAAAAGTGATTGGAATGCTAGGAACAAAGCCAATTGCCAAAGAGTTTTTCCACAAAATTATATGATTAAAATTATATAACAGAGAGTAAGGAAATTTCACAAAAATACTGCTACTTCATGGATAAGTTCTAAACCTGGAAACATCTGCATTTCAAGGGCTGTCTTGGCCCCTCTCTTCTTTAAATGATCTTGTTTTTAGTAAATGTGAGAGACTAGTCAAACTATAAAAATATTCTTATGGGGGAAAAAAACCCTCCAAATTTCTATGCTGTTCATATTAAATGCAGAATGTGGTTTGCTACTAAATTTAAATAAAAGTGCAATTGTTTTTAAATGTCCATGTGGACATCTTTCATCAACCCCTAGAAAATAGGAGCACACCACATTCAACTTTTATCCATCCAGGTCCTAAATAACTTTCACCAGGATGTAGCTTGCAAATTGATGAGATCCTCCTCTCCACACATCCTCTCAAACACCCTCCACATATAACCTAGGTCCAGCTATAAGTACACTAGCTTATTATGGAAAGACCTATTTACAACACCATCCCTACCTCCAGGCTCTGGCCAGGTCCCTTGGAGCCTACACACAAGAAACAGATTCCTCCCCCACAATACCTAACCTCTTCATTCAGCCATGTTCTACCCAACTTGCTCCAGGGTCTTACTGTGTGAGTCTACCTGATTCTCCTCCCCTCGTAATTTCTCCAAGCTCCAGGTATTCTTCCAAACTCCAGGCTGAGACCAGGTTGCATATTTTTCATGCCAGCCTTCCCCAATGTGTCTACCTGATATCATTCTACATAAGGTATATTGAACCTCTTGCCTGGCCTGCATATTCTGTGCTCTGGCTCAGGCTGACATGTTCATATCAGACACAGAATTAGAAACAAAAGAATTTCTCAGATTTCACCACAAAAATACAAGTACTATGAAAGAATATGGCAATTTGTTCTCTCTCTCTCTCTCTCTCTCTCTCTCTCTCTCTCTCTGTCAATATCCAGCAGTCTTATAGCAAATTTCTTCAAGATGATTGCTTAAATACACCAAGACACAAAATATAAAAGAAAAATTATAAATTCTATCAAAATTTCATGGAGCATGAAGAAGACATAAAGTGATCAGGAAATAAAGCGAGAACTTGGAAGATGCCAGAGAAAACTCAAATATTAAAGTAGATGGAAATGATGAAGACAATTGAAGATTTAAGAACCAAATTAAGTAAAGATGTAGAAACATTGAAGATAACAGAAGTGTATTTGAAGATGGAATTAGAAAAACTCAACAACACAATTATAAAACTTAAAAAAAAGACTTATAAGTAGTTTTTCTGCTTAACGTAATTTGTCAAGCAGAAGATAGAATATCAGGATTTGGAGATAAAGTAGACAAAATAAGCAATGAATATAAAAAAGGAGAAAAAAAACAAGAAAGAAAAGTGTAGGAAATGATAGACTTCATAAAAAGACCAATTTTACACCTATATACATAAAATAGAGATAAGAATCGCAGGTTGTGGCATAAAGGAGATCTTCAAAAAGATCAAAGAGGAAAACTTACCTAGACTAAGCAAAGACACACCCATATAAACATAAGAGAGACATAGAAAACCAAATAGACAAGCAAACAGAAAAATAAGTCTTAATGAAGCATCATAATTAAGATATTAAGTATACATAACAAAGAAGAGTATTATAAAGAATTGAGGGGTACAAGAGGGGAGAAAGGACAGAGATGGAGGATAAAGCAACTAAAACAAGGAAATTTGTTAGAATTCAGTATGTAAACCTTTTACTATGTATGTTAATTATAAATTTATTTGTAAATAAAAGGCAGAGTATATAGAATTGTAGGCTCTTGTTAGTGTTTATTTAGCATGTCATCAAATCCCTGGTTTAAATAGTGTGGTCATCTTTTTTTTTTTTTAATATCCATACATTGTGATCTGTGAACAAACAGCATAGTGACATGTCCCCAACATCCAACTGAAGTAGAATCTGTATTTCCTTGTTCGTTTATTTGAAATAAAGTCTTCCTATGTATCCTAGGTGGCCTTTAGTGGATAACATAGCTCCAGCACTACCTCCAACCGTTATGATTCCCTGGCGTGGGCCATCTTCCTGATAGCTAGGATTAGAGGCATGAGACATCAGGCCCACCTCAGAATCTCTACCTTGGTCCCCAAGGGATTTTGTGCAGGCATGAAACTCTGGAAGCATCAGTCTCCCTGGAGTTTGTGAAAATAAGTCTGAGAGTAAAACCAACTTTCTGTAATTAACTGCAAGGAATATTACATCTATAAGTACTCAATAATTACCTTTTAAATAATATTAAATAATCCCTGTTGTTAAGTTAAATAATGAGGAGGTCATTAGCCCTTGGCTTTTTCTTCACTGTGAGTTCCTAAGTAATAAGCTTCAACTTAACAAGATGAAATTAAACCAAAACATAAGAGAAGTATAATTTTGTAATGAATAGTTGGGTGTCAGCCAATCACAAATTATCTACTGCAGCTACTCAGGGTGTGGACTGATAAGATCATATCAAAATAAGGGAAATGATTCTCACACAATGAACTTTTTTGGTCTTGCCCCCCATTGCTGTGACTGAAAACTACGCTGGCAAAAGTAACCTGAGTGAAGATATGCTTATTTGGAGAATTGTTGCAGATTACAGTCCCGCACAGTGGAAGCCACAGCTGTGAGCTCGAGGGAGCATCTGAGCGTTCCACTCGCCTTCTCTTCTGCACAACCAGGAACCCCTACAATGGATCTTCCCACTCAATTAAGGCAGGAATGATAATCCTCCAGAGGCATGCCCAGAAGCCCATTTCCCAGGTGCTTCTAGCTTCAGCCAAGCTGATAATTAACACTACCATAGCTACTAAATTTAACTTGTATTTATTATATAATGTACATGTATATACACAAGCAGTCATTCATGCCATATATATATATATATATATATATATAGTTGCTTGTCTGTGTGCAAATCTCATGCTGTGGGTACACACAGAGGACAGAAGAACTGCAATTAATACAGGCAAATATGAACTGGGAATTGAAGCCTTTGCAAGAGCAACAAGTGCCCTTAACCACTGTGCCATCTCTCCAGCCAAAGTTTTTCTAACATACAGTAAGTTTATGCTCCTATCTTCCACAATTTGTCTTTTCAAATGGCAGTACACATGAATCATATCTGAGAGCCTTTGTTTCTATTGCTTTGTTCTGTAATATAGTCTGGGTTAATTTTGCTGAGGTTTGAAGATTATTTTTCACTCTCAGTGATATATGAAATTTCCTTTGTTCAGATACCTAATTAAATTTCCAATTGTGAAAACGCAACAAAAGCCAAAATGCAAGCTGAGCCACATGAGAGACATATATCTGAGTCATGTTTTGTGGTGGTCAGACACAGAAGAACCCCTCCCCTTCAAGTTTTGTTTTTGTTTTTTTAATTTTATTTATGTGTTATAATTGATTCACTTTGTGTCCCTGCTTCAGCTCCTCCCTCGTCTCCTCCCAGTCCCACCCACCCTCCCTCTTTTCCCCCATGCCTTTTCCCTAGTGTCCTGATAAAGGAGGACTACTCTCAACCTTCTATCTGACACTAGCCTATCAGGTCACATCAAGGCTGGCTGCATATTTTTCTTACAGTGTGGCTGAAACTCTGTTCCTGGCTCCTGAAGGAAAGACTCCACACATTTTTTTTTCTACTTAATGTATCTTTTCTGTCCTCCTCTTAATGTTTCAGAATCATGCCTCAGTAGAGTTCTTTCTGCTGACACCCTCAAAGTTCCGTAGCCCCAAGTCTTAGCCCCATTGCAGTCTCACTCCTTCCTCATTACTGTTCCTGGGAATCTGGACCCTCTCCTAGCTGCGGGCCACGAAAAGCTGATTCCTTACCTTCAGGCTGTCTCTCCACATCTCCCTCCGCAAAATCTGCTGATGTCACAGTAAATATTGTATTGAGTGGAGTTTAGGCCTATGCTATTACAATATTCTCAGGAACTACTGTAGAATATTGTTTAGTGTATTGGGATCCTGGTTTCAAAGCAAAGAGCCAAATTTATAGAGCATAGAGTGGGCAAAGATCCATTATTAAGATTAAAATAATAACTCTCTAGGTTATTGTACAGTGTGCTCTACGCTGATTATAATCATCTTGGAAGATGTGACTTCCTCAATACATAACCAGATATTTTTACATCCTGAACCCTCTTATTGCGAAACTCCTCTTACTGTTTCTGGAACTTAGCTCCTTTCTCTATCTGTATCACCCCCTTGCCTGTGAGAATTTATTTAGTGTCTTTCTCCTCCTCCAAGTAATATTTTCTGTGTTCTCTTCTTAGAGGCTATGATGCATAGCCTCTAAGAGGAGAGGCCATATTGTTAGAGCCGTATTATCTTCCTCTCATATATCTCCCTATATAACATATACCTTTACCTGTAACATTTCCTTGTCCCTATAACATCAACAAGACAATAGAAACAGATTAGATAGCTTAAAGGAATCTTGAGTATCAACTACTCAACCATTTTCTTTTAGGTATGAGACAGCTGATGTCTAAAAAGATCAAAATCTCTGAAGTCATATAGCTCATAGCAATAAATAATACTGTAAATTAGGACACCAGATTGTCAATCTGATGCACTTTCAATTGTTTCCTAAGTTCTAGTACTGAGCAGAATTATTTTTTAACAAAAATGACTCTTAAATATCTTGTTCTGGAAATTAGCGGAAGTTTATACACGCCTATAGTAGTATTACTTTCCCTCTGCTACCTACTCTGAGTTAATATCCATTTTTCATTATGACTATCAATATCAACTGCTAATTCAAATCATAAGTTTAAAAATTATTCTTCATTTCTTCCTTTCTCTCTAATGATTACATTAAAAAAACAGTATATTTTAAAAATAAGCTATTTTAGGACTACTAATTTAGAAATTACCCAATTCTTGAATTTTCTAGTTAGTTTAGATTTTTTTACAAATTCTTATTTTTATTATTATTATTTTATTTTTATTAACTACAGTTAATTCACTTTCTATCCCCCCTGTACCTTCCTCCCTCTTCCCCACCCATGTCTCTTTCCCAATCCACTGATAAGGGAAGTCCTCCTCCCCTTCCCTCTGATCCTAGTCTATCAGGTCTCATTAGGAGTGGCTGCATAGTAAGACCTGGAGAGGAGAGGAGCTCCACCAGGACAGCAACAGATCCAAAAAGTCTGGGCACAGGGGTCTTTTCTGAAACTGATACTCCAGCCAAGGACCACTCATGGAGATAACCTAGAACCCCTGCACAGATGTAGCCCATGGCAGTTCAGTATCCAAGTGGGTTCCATAGTAATGGGAACAGGGACTGTCTCTGACATGAACTGATTGGCCTGCTCTTTGATCGCCTCCCCCTGAGGGGGGAGCAGCCTTGCCAGGCCACAGAAGAAGTTTAGATGTTTTATAAGTCAAAATATAGCTAATATTTACTTTAATATTTTCTCCAAAATAATCCAAGTTCTGATTGTGTTAACTAATGATTGTAAAGGCACTGAAAGAAATGTCATGTCTAAGCATTCAGCAATATTGATGGTTTCCCTCAGCTTGTTCATAGTTTTAGTCTGCAGCCTCTTAGAAACAGCTTCCTTCATAGACAAATGGAATCTAAATATAGTAAAAGAGATTCTTAAAGTTTAAACTCACTATCATTGTTGCACAAATTAATTTTATAGCATGCTCAGAAAAGGATTCAGGGATGGTGTCTGCTATCTTTGTGCAGCATGCCCCAATCCTCAGGTCTAGATTATCTTTGCGCAGACCATTTTGTCGCAGACTAAATCCATCTGAGTCATTTTCCAGAACTATTCCAGCTGGGAAATTTCATGTTTTTTTTTTAATTTTTTATTACAGTTTATTCACTTTGTATCCCAGGTGTAGCCCCCTCCCTCATCTCCTTCCAATCCTCCCCTCCCTCCCTCTTCTCCTCCTATGCCCCTCTCCAAGTCCACTGATAGGGGAAGTCCTCCTCTCCTTCCATCTGACCATAGCCTCTCAGGTCCCATCAGGACTGGCTGTATTGTCTTCCTCTGTGGCCTGGTAAGGCTGCCCGCCCCACTCAGGCGGAGGTGATCAAAGAGCCAGCCACTGAGTTCATGTCAACAATGTTCATAGCAAATTTTATGTTGCTGTTGTTTTTTCTCTCCTGTACCAGAGCTATTAAAAGTAGAAATCATACTAGTCAGGCTCTTGTAGAGATCCAAACAGGGATTAGAAGTTTGAAGCCCACACCCATTTAGCTATTTTATTCAAACTTCCCTGTGGCCAGCTTCACCCTCCTCTGGTGATATAGGTGGGCCAGTAGGCGATCCCTGTTTTTAATTATATCTTTTCCTTTGAATGGGATTTCTATTCTTACATACAAAATCCTGGACTAATGATTGTTCATAAATATTAATCACAGTGAAGTGATCATTGCTTACAGCCTGAAGACCATGTTTATCTTACTCTGTAATAGCAGGCCGCCCCAAATTAATTAGTGAAGAAAGGAATTAGTACAAACTATTGTGATTATACTGTCTGACAAAAAAAATACCCTTTCATTATATATTTCCTTACACATTTAATTTACAAACTATTCCCTTTCATTGTTAGTCAGATTACACAAATTTTAAAAATATTTCTTACCATACACCTAAACACTATCAAAGTTCAAAGAATGTGAATTTGAATAATTGCTCAAAGACATAGAATGAGCTTCAATTGACATAATTTGAATAAAAATCACCTATGATAGTAATTTGTACTTCTCAAAATATAGAAATCACATTTACATTTTAAAAATGGGAAATAACCTAATTCGCTTTGATAACTGTATTATTTCTTCACATTTACAGATGGGGCTCTCAGAAAATTATTTCCAAGGGTCCTAAGCATTATTTAAAAGAAAAAAAATGTCAGTGAAGAAACTAAAGATCTAATTGGTGATCAAATATATCGTAAAATTATTACAGGATAACTTAAAGCAGAAGCCATACTATTAACATATTAGTATTTTGTTGATATTTGTTCATAATGACTACAAAAGGACTTCTTAGTATGGTGTATAGATATAATTTCACAAATATACTCAATTGAATGAATAAAGTTATTCAAAATACTGACTATGGCTTTCAGACTTACTGGCTTTAAAAACAGTCATCATTAAATGTCCTAGGAAAAGATCAATTGATTGACACATAGTAGCAATACTAGAATGTAGAGAAAAATCCTGGCCCTGTGAATTTTATCTTCCGATTTGAATAAGGAAGCATCTTAATTCTACAACCTCCTCAAACATAATGCTACTTCATGTAGTGTCCATCTTGTAACTTTTATTTGTTTTTTCTTTTTTTTTTAATGTTGTTTTAACTTTTAGAAGGGGAAAAAAAAGAATTCCTTGACAAATGGTATGCTCATTAGGTTAGTGTTAACAGTCAACTCAACCCAGCCAAGAATCACTGGGGAAAAGCATCTTAAGAAAAATTGTCTAAAGCAGGTTGCCCCTAAGGACTGTCTGTGAGTGACTGTCTTAAATTTAGGCAGGCGAGATGACCCGGACTGCTGTAGGAAGCACCCTTCCCTACGCAGGGGTCCCTGTCCAGTGTATGAAAGGAGAAGGCCAGCTGAGAGCTAACCAGCAAGGATCAATGTGTTTGCTTGCTTGGGGCTTGTTTGGGCCTGTCGAGTGTGGATATAAGGCTTTAAGTTCCTTGACTTAACCTTCACTTCTCGGCAGCGATTGATTGTAACCAGGAATTGTAAGCCAAATAAACTCTTTCTTTCCAATATTGTTTTTGTTTTGTTTGTTTGCTTTTTTGTGGAACAGGCTCTCTATTATACAGCCTAGCAATCTGAATGTCCTCAGATTTGCTCTGTAGAGCATACTGGCCTTCAAGTCACAGAAATCCACGTGGCACTGCCTACCTGGGGTCAAACACACGTGCCACAAAAGCCTATCTTCCAATAAGGCCTGTATCATAGTTCATTACAGCAACAAAAATGAAACCATGAAAAATGGTACAATTATATGAAATACCACCAGTATCCATTGAACATGGTAGGAATAAGAGCTAGTACAACTCAAGGTCTTTTCCAGTATAAAACAGTAAAAAAGCTACTATGTTAAATGTGCACTCTTTCTCTGAATAAAAGTGAAAGCCATGTTAAAAGACTTTAGATTCTAAGGTCACATTGATGCCATTAGACAAAATTAAAACCCAATGAAATTGAAAAGCTTCTGTAAAGCAAAGGACACAGTCATCAAAACAAAGCGACTGCCTACAGATTGGGAAAGAATCATCACCAACCCTTTATCTGACAAAGGACTCATATCCAGTATATATAAAGAACTAAAGAAGCTGAAAAGCAGCAAACCAAGTAATCCACTTAAAAAATGGGGAACAGAGCTAAACAGAGAATTCTCTGTAGAGGAATATCGAACGGCAGAGAAGCACTTAAAGAAATGTTCAACCTCATTAGCCATTAGGGAAATGCAAATCAAAATGACCCTGAGATTTCACCTTACACCCATCAGAATGGCCAAGATCAAAAACTCAAGTGACAACACATGCTGGAGAGGTTGTGGAGAAAGGGGAACCCTTCTCCACTGCTGGTGGGAGTGTAAACTTGTACAACCACTCTGGAAATCAATCTGGCGCTTTCTCAGACAACTAGGAATAGCACTTCCCCAAGATCCAGCCATACCACTCCTGGGCATATACCCAAAAGAGGCTCAAGTACACAAAAAGGACATTTGCTCAACCATGTTTGTAGCAGCTTTATTTGTAATAGCCAGAAGCTGGAAACAGCCCAGATGCCCCTCAACTGAAGAATGGATGCAGAAACTGTGGTACATCTATACAATGGAGTATTACTCAGCAATGTAAAATAAGGAAATCATGAAATTTGCAGGTAAATGGTGAGACCTGGAAAGGATCATCCTGAGTGAGTTGTCCCAGAAGCAAAAAGACACACACGGTATATACTCACTCATAAAACATACAACATAGAATAAACCCACTAAAATCTGTACATCTAAACATACTAAGCAAAAGAGAGGACCCTAACTAAAATGTTCAATACCCATCCTGAAAGGCAAAGAGGATGGACATCCGAAGAAGAAGAAAACAGGAAACAACCTAGGAACCTGCCACAGAGGTCCTCTGAAAGCTTCTGCCATGCAGACTGTGAAAGCAGATACTGAGCCTGATGGCCAACTGATAGTCAGAGTGAATGGAATTTTATGTAAGAAGTGGGAAATAGTAAGAGCTGGAGAGGACAGGAACTCCACAAGGAGAGCAACAGAACAAAAAAATTTGAACACAGGGAACTTCCCAGAGACTCATACTCCAACCAAGGACTATTCATGGAGATAACCTAGAACCCTGACAATGCAGCCACTTCTGATGAGAACTGATAGACTAAGATCAGAAAGAAGGAGAGGAGGACCTCCTCTATCAGTGGACTTGGGGAGGGGCATGCATACAGAAAGGGGAGGGAGGGTGGGACCAGGAGGGGAGGAGGGAGGGGCGTATGGGGGAATACAAAATGAATAAAGTGTAATTAATAAAAGTTAAAAAAATTAAAACCCAAACTCCAGTTTTCATGATCAAAATTCAGTGTTTTTTAAAATCAAAACAAAATACAGCTGCTTCTTTAGCTTTCTTCTACTCTTAAAATATTCCAGAAATATGCCTTCTAATATATTTCCAAATAAAATAAAATTTAAATAGTGACAACAATTCCAAACCATCTTTCACCTCATCCTCGACCTGTCTTTTAAGGTTTGAATAGAAATGCTTCTCAATGTCTCATCCAGGCCTTCTGTTTCTTTTCATTAATGGGAAACTGCTATAAAGAGCTTCAGCACTTTTGAGAAGCATTTCTTCCCTCCTTGCACCTGACTGATGGAAATCCTCCAGTCTCCAGCAAGTGCTCTGGCATCAGGACCCTCTACAGCTGCCCAGAGCCAAGTAGATGACTTGCTTCGTATCACAGTCATCAAATATTTGTGTTAAATAATTTATGCACTGTTAAATATAACAATAATAATAGATATTGGTGTTGGCCATAATTTTAATAATATCTTCCTGTCACTGCTGAGGCTACAGACATGACTATGCTCAGGTTTCATGAGAGGATTTGTCCACACGGCAAAAAGAAAATCTAATTGAACGCTAAGCTTATTAGTTTTATATCAACTGGACACAAGATAGAGTCATTTTGAAAGAAAAATGAGAAACTGAGAAAATTTCCGCATTAGATTTGCCTATGGGCAAGCCAGTAGCACGTTTTTTCCTTGGTTGGTAATCTGTGTGAGAGGACTCCAAACTAACACAGCCTCGAGCTAGGGACAAACAATATCTGCCTGGCCTCCAGGTCTAAACCTAAGTGCTGTGAGGACTAGTGCCTCTGGGACAAGAAGGAGATCAAGACTGTCCAAGGAGGAAGACAGCAAGAAATCGAGGTCCCTCTTTTGTCTGTATATGTTAACCTAGGTCAATTGTAGCATAGATCAGTTATGGAAAATAATTTGATAAGGTAGGTATTTAGTTTCTGCTAAAAATTGTTTCCAGACAAGATTTATTCTGTGAAAACATTGCTTACACTGTGGTGTATTCTCATGAAACTGGTTATAATGTATGGTTTGCATGCTTTCATTTTCTATGTTGATATTTAATATGAGTGACAATAAAAAAGAACTTCTTGATAGGTGGAAACATCTACACAAAACATCCCTCCCATCTATGCTATAGTACCTGATAATAATAAGAGCTGAAGTGATAAAGGGAAACGTAATGCTGGTCTTCTGAGACCAGTAACTGAGTTCAAAGTTTTGGTAGACTTTGTGAATCCTAAATTTGCAGTGCATTTATTGTTCTCTTGGAGCAGATTGCTTTTTATCACTTGAAGAATATAGATTAATGTTTTAGTAATGTGTACAGCCACATGATGGAACACATAAGCAGTGAAACTGTGATTTTACTTTTACTGCAAGGCATACACTGAATTCTATCAAATGTCCTTTAATGTCTTCTTTTGAGAAGTGTCTTCTAAAATTTTTGTCCATTATTTACTCATATTGTTTTCTTGTTATTGAGTCAAATGCCTTATGTATTTTGAATATTAATCCTGTGTGTCAAATACGGACTTTGCAAATAATTTCTCCCAATCCACTGATGTGTCCTCACTCTTTCCTTGCCTTTGGAATGTGTCTTAGTTTCATATAAACTCTTGTCTATTTTCTTTTGCTTCCTCTGCTCTTTGATATGTATCTAAAACATTTAACACATTTCTACTTTTTTGCCTAAAATTTTAGAACAATATTTTCAGGTTTGGGTTCAGGTTTGGGTTTCTAATGATTGGATCTCTTTATATCCTGATATTTACTTCAATGCACTATGTTAGAATAATGGCTGTATGCAACCTCTCTCATTGTAAACAGGGTTTCAGAGTTCACTGCCTTTTGTGATGTTTGGTTTTTGTCATTTTAATACAAATCTGGGCACATCTGGAAAGAAAAAAAGTCTCATCCTCCACCAGGTTGATCCATAGGCAAGAATGTGGGACATCTTCCCTGGCAAGTAACTGATGTGGTACCTACATCCCACTGTAGGTGTTGCGACCCCGAGGGGAGTGGTCCTTGTTTGGGGGCTGGCTGAGCAAGCATGGACAACAGCTGGGGAAACACTTCCTCTGTGGCCTCTGCTTCATTTACTGCCTTGAGTTCCTGCCTTGGTCTCCTCTGGTGATGAACTATAGTTTGTAATCCAAATAATCGTTTCCTCCCCTAGCTGTTTTCTTTATAGTGTTTTATAACTGCAATAGAAACCTAGCTAAGACATCCTTTTTCAGTACATTACCTTGTTTCAAAAGAAAAATTTTCCAACCTCCTATTCAATTATGTGTCTTCAAGCAATTCTTTTTTTATTCATTAATTAATAAATTAATTAATTTACTTTATACCCCAAAGGGAACTTCCCCTCTCTTCCTCCTCTCTCATTCCTCCTCCCTCACTTCCCCTCACCTCCCTGTCCCTCCCTCCCTTTTGGCTCAAAAAAGAGGAGATCTCCCATGAATATCAGCCCTCATACATTCTTCCACTGAGACTAAACAAGACAGTACAGGTAGAGTAAAGGGATTCAAAGGAAGGCAACAGAGTCAGAGACAGTCCCTGTTCCTGCTGTTAGAGGACCCACATGAGGACCAAGCTGTACATCTGTTATATGGGGGCGGGCTAGAACCATCACATGGATGCTCTCTGGTTGGTGGTTCTGTCTCTGTAGGCCTCCAACTTTTATACATTCATCCACAACTTTCTAGCTTATAACACTGCAGTTTTTTCACTGGCATCTGTTTAGTGTGTCAGCAATATATTTCCCATTATATGGATAGACATGTGGTTCAAGTCTAGAAATCAGAGCACAATGATAATCCAAGGGTGGGATTTACATAAGAGATTCTGGTGAATTTCTGCTCAAGTTATTTTAAAAGACTTCTTCTACACTCACCTGAAGCTTAAGGAAAAAATCTTGTCTGTCCAAATCTACAAGAAGTATGAAAACCAAACCAATCCAAAAATGGTGACGCAGACCCATGGAAGAAAAGTAGCCATCAAAATTATAGTTTAAGCCTAAAGCTGGCTTTTCCCACAGACACACCAGAAATATATCTTAAAACCCTCATGCTTCTCAAGATAATTTGTTTGACTAATCAGTCACATAAGCGAATCAATGTTACAGAAGTTTCCTGTTCTGTTATGTATTTTGTACCATGCATTGGTTATTTTTGTGCTACTGATTAAAAAAGAAATCACAACAGAAGCATCTTATAGAAAGAAGAGTTTATGTTGTCTTTTGATTCCAGAAGGCTTGTCTATAATGCTGGGGAAAGCATGTCACGTGGTGGCTCGTGCAGGAAGCTGACTAATTTTGGAATGTTCCATAGTGTACCATTGGGGCTATAGAAAAAGGAGTCTATAAAGTAAGGTGGCATGAGAAACTCTTGACAGCTGAAATACTCCTATTTCCTCCCAACTTTTTATTAACCTACAGGACTGTTGTCCTTTTTCGGTTAAGATGCTATTTTGGAAGGAGCACAGGGAACGCGAACTACACAATGTGGAATGAACAAGCTGAGCAGCTTTTGGGGCTGAAGATCTCCCCATCAGCACACGGCAGACATATTGTACATCCATGTTTATTACAACATTATTCACAACAGCCAAGGTCATAACTAGCCTGCTTGATCATCAGGACAAAACTAGAACAAAAAAAAATGTAGAATACGAACAGCAGAGTTTTACTCTGTCAAAAAAAAATATCGAATTAGGTTGTTTGTAAGAAAACAGATGCAACCAAAGCTCATCATATTATGTAAAAGGGGCAAACTCATAAAACACAAAACAAATAAGTTTTATCTTCTTTATGGAGCCTATATTTTTCATAGCTACATAAAGTCATTTAAATATATAATAATAGATGAATATGTGTCATGGAATTAAAAAGGGAACTAGGAGTAAATAGCACACTAGGGACAGAGAAGGAATTCAGGACAGTGGGTGGATCACAGGACATGATATACTTGAATAAACTTGTTATTATGAAACTCAGCAGCATTATGTAATATCAATACATGCAATTCTAAAAAGCACACGTATGTTCACACATAAATTTCACTTTCAAAAAAGATATACTTACCTTTTTTCATCTTGAGTGATTTTAGGTAATATTGGTTTTTCATGCATAAATATTTTAGGATATTGCTTCAGGAATGCATTGTGAGCTGTCAAAGTAAGGGGAGAAAGCCAACTAAAAAAATAAAAAGACAGAAAATAAGAGTAAGTATAATACATAATAGCTTTTTTAAAAGAGCTTTAATTCAATATATTAATTCTGTATCATTTTGATGCCAAGCTTTTCCTGAAGTTAAAGCAGTGATATTATACAGCATAAGAAAATTTCTCTTTTATTGTTCAGCTTTTCATTTGTGATTTATTTATTTTTTATAAATTACCATCTATTCATTTTGTATCCCATCTATAGCCTCCTCTTTCCTGCCCTCCCAATCCCACCCCCTTCTTCCCTCATCTCCTTCTATGCCCCTCTCCAAGTCCACTGATAGAGGAGGTCTTCCTCCCTTCCCTCTGACCCTAGCCTATCTCTTCTCATCAGGTCTGCTGAATAGTCTTCCTCTGTGGCCTGGTAAGGCTGCTCCCCCCTCAGGGGGAAATGATCAAAGACCCAGCCACTGAGTTCATGTCAGAGACAGTCCATGTTCCCAGTACTAAGGAACCCACTTGGAGACTGAACTGCCATGGGCTACATCTGTGCAGGGGTTCAAGGACCATTCCATGAATGGTCCTTGGTTGGAGTATCAGTCTCAGAAAAGACCCCTGGACCCAGATATTTTGGATCTGTTGCTCTTCTTATGGAGCTCTTGTCCCCTCCAGGTCTTCCTATCTCCCCCTTCTTTCATAAGATTCCCTGCACTCTGCCCAAAGGTTGGCTATGAGTCTCAGCATCTGCTTTGATACCTTGCTGGGTAGAGTCAATATTTGCTTTCTGGCAATGAATATAAAATCCCTCAATAAAAGTCTTTTTTCTTGTTTAGTTGTCAATGCAAACAGTGACACATTAAAATATTCATAGATATTTCTCTTTTTCTACATTATATTTTAAAAATATTGTATTGATATTTTACATAAAATGAATTATATGTAATTTTTAAATCTTATTTTATTTACCTTGATTCAAATAGCCAAATGGAGGTGCAATGTAATACACTAGGTATTTTCATTCTTTTCTCACAGCTTGTACCAATACTGATTAAGATATCTACTCAGTTTTCAAGTCTGTCTGCATACCTCCATGGAGTATTTCCAATGACCTCACATACATGTATCTTGAAATTCACATTTAATAATTACCTATTTTATATCATTAAATACTTGTTCTGTTACATTACTGTAATAAGGTTCCATTGCATATTTGTATAAACCTAATGATGTTGCTATATAGATATTTATACATAAAATACTATTACATTAATAATTAGCCACATCATCTAACTAGAATGTGAGGGCTATATGACAAAAATTAAAATTGAACTGACATGAATCCCCATTCTCTTAACCTCTGAGATATAGTGCTCCCAACTAAAACAGAAAATTATGTCTTATTATTTCAGGCACTATTTTAACCAATTTACATATAGCACATCATTTAATTCTTGAATGTCTGCATGAATTACGTAGTCTTATCCTCAAACTTGAAACTCAAAGAAGTATAGAAGTATTTATTTTTATCTGCACTCAGCCTTGCTGTAAGCCTTGGAACATGATTTTAAATGATCTGGATAGAACATCCTTGGGGTGGATGAAGAAGAGTAGAGCCCCAATATGAAGACCTAATTTACCTTTATCATATTTAACAGGTGTGACAGACCTTTCTCTCATCTAGTTCTTGGGAATTTTCAACACAAATTGGATGGTATACAGTGTTTATCATCTGGACTTTTGAAAGATGTGTTCAAGAAATGATGCCCCAGGTCCCGCCTCTGAGAAAAAGGTATCGGACAGGTCTGATGCTTTTTGGGTGGATGACTCCTAAATGAACATCTGTACAAAGTCCCAATTTATTTCTAATATCAGAGATCAGACCTCTACTCTTGCCTGATGTGTCTAAAACAAAAAGGGGGAACTGTAGAGAGCTGCGGAATGCTATGCCTTAAAGATGGAGCTGGTTTCCACCTTCCACCTTCCCGATGGTGAGTGCTCTCTGTCAGGAACAACTCCACATTTGGCTAAGGCCGAGGATCTGGCTTGCTTCCATGTATGTGGACCTATCTGCATTGCCCCTGTGGCACGCCTGGGTTGGCTACCCAGAGGCTATTTAAGCTGTGGGCTGGCTTTCCCCAGGGTCCGAGGATTGTTCAATGTTCCTGAATAAACTGCATTGGAAAAAAAAAAAAAAAGAAATGAAATAGACTAAAGTTCTATGTTTGGAGATGACGTAATTCTCAAAGCAAATCTTATAAATGTCCTTATGGTATTGATGAGATTTGTTCTATATTACAAAAATTATTCTGGTAGTATATTTCTACCTCTGTGTTTTCTATATTTAGGGTCCATGAACTTAAATGATGAAAGTTCAAAAGAAGGTATTATAAGGTGGGAAACTGGTAAATTGAAGCAAGCATGCAAACAAAGAGAGATCCATTGCCCATCCATTAAAGGTACACTTTTAAAACTAAGATATTATAAACCAACTGTAGTCATATCTTGTACCTGCTATAAATGTAGGCATATAGTTGTCCTCTGAAAGGCTCTACCAGCAGTGCCTCAAAACAGATGCTGAGACTCACAGCCAAACACTGGTTGATAGAGTCTTGTGGGAAAGTGGGAGGAAAGAGAAAAGGACCCAGATGTGAAAGGACTTCCACAGGAAAAACAATAGAGCAAACTAATCAGGGTCCAGAGGTGTTTGTTGTGGCTGAAGCATCACCCAAGGACCATGCATGAGCTTAAAGATGCAGCAAAAAGGCAGCTTATATATACTTCATGTGGGTTCTCTAGTAAGGAAAGTGGGGACTGCATGGGACATGGACTCACTTGTAAATTATATTTATGTTTTTATCCTAAGGCAATTTGCATTTTTTGTTTCAAATTAAATAAGCCATAAACTTTTAACCCATTTGACTTCTTACAGATTGTTTCCACCTAAATTTGTCTTTCAAATAATGTGGTGTCTACACATTTTCTTGATGAAAATTAAAAGAAATATGAGTATTGCCTTTCACCACAATGGGAGCAAGTGAGGGCTGATATAAATTAAGTAAATAAACATTTATGTATCTCCGTAATTGATATTATCCTCAAGATACAAAACAAGTTGAAAAGCTATGTAATGATACCAATAATTTTAACATTTGACATTAAGTAAGTCCTTTACCTAAATAAAAAGGTCATTGAATCAGTGATCTTTCTGCATTACAGCACAGTAATTATTTCAAATTGTGATTTACCAAGATAGAGGGGCATACAACCACAACCAGTTCACCATAAACCTTGATTCTTTACTTTTTATTTTCAATACATTCATAAAGGAAACTGAAAAGATGTTTCTGAAATACTAACTGAAATATGATGTTAAGAAGTACTTTCAATCTATAGTCCTAAAGAAGCTAAGCTATAAGGAGGACACTAAGGAAGATGCTCAATCCTCACTCAGAAGGTCAAATGGGATAGAAATCGGAAGAGGGAGAAGACAGGGAACAGGCACAGAATATGGCCTTGTCCTAAAAATGTGCCTGCAGCTAAATCAAAGAGATTTACATTAATGTCACTGGCAGAGATTTTCAGACAGCCTGGTAGTACAGTATTATGTAGTCATTAGTGATCATTCTTAAAATTATCTATAATGAAAAAGAGGAAGCAGGCACAAAGAAATAGTTTGAAGAGAACAAGAGTACCAGGAAATGTAACGCTGGAGCCAAGTCCTGTGCTCAAGAAGATAAAACATTTAAATAAAGGATTTATTCAAAACGGAATAGAGAGTGACGCCCTCAGGGCAAAACCCCAAGTAGCTAAGCTTCCAACCCATGAAAAGGAATTAAAGGTAAGCTTAAGCAGTAAGGAGACTACCAACAACAGAAAGCTTTGGAAAACGCCGCTCAAGGAGAGTTCCAACACTAGCTAGCAGAATAACTAGGCATCTTAACCCCTGTGGTTGTGGATTCAGACTCAAGAAGAATACAGGAAAGTCTTTGCAAAATCTTTCTGTAGAGCTAATGAAAGCTTCTGAGGCCAGGCGTGTGATGGGGAAGTCTATGTCTTTTTCTAGGACAGAAAAAGAAATGCATGAGTAACTTACGTGCTCCTTATTCCTCTAGTGTGGCATATGCTATTCAACCGAGTATAATTAATCTTCCTTTCCATTCTGAGGCCTGCAAGAGGAAATCAATTAAAAGGGTGAGGAATTTTTTGTTATCTTATTAAGCAAGTGCATAAACAGGATTTAATTGGAAACATTCATCATACTAAAAAATACGGTGTTCATTAAATGAGATATTGTATTCAGTCTCTAATAGACACACAGATTTCGGTATGATGATTAAGGTGACTATAGAATTTGCTTTTAAATGTGTTTTGATCATATCAACTACTTACACCTACCTACCTCCTTCTCCATCTATCTCTCCATCATGAATTCCACATATATTTATGTTTTTATTTTTTTTAATTCATGGAGTCTTATTAGTGCTGGCAATTTAATCATTGGTGTAGACCATCCACTGGAGATGAAAAACCTACCATGAGGCCACATCCTCAAAAAAAAGGATTTTCCCTTCCCAAGAAGCCATCAAATGCTCTCAAGTTAGTGGCAGCCTTTCCCCACATTCTGCCTTGGCTTGATTTAGTGATGATTTTGAACAAGATCTTGTACAGGTGACCATGGCTGTTTTAATTTCGTGAGTATAGTTGTCCTGTCATATGCATAGGCGCCATTTTCCAGCAGTGTTCCTAGTCCTCTGGCCATGCAAATCATGGTTTGTTCCCTCTTATGCATATCTCCTAAGCCTTTGGCGAAGGTCATGTGATATAGCTGTCCACTTAGGCATGACTATCACAGTCATTTATTTTCTACATATTGACCATTTATTAGGTCTCTAATTAATCACTGTTCACTTATAAAAAGTAAGGTGAGGCATATGAGCTGTTCTAATTTTTTGGAATAAGGCATGAGTTCTCTTCTGTGGAACAGGCTTTAAGTCCAACTGGATAATCATGGTTAACCCAAAGACCTTCATAGCACTGTTCCACCAACCACCATATCTCACCATATCAGTGGTTATTATAGCTCTCAGGGTCCACAGCAAGGGAAGACTGTTAATAATATTTTTCCTCCAGCTGCCTGAACAGCAATTTTTGTCCTTATGAAAGCTAGCCAACAGAGAGACAGTTTCTAGATAAGCAACAGAATCCATGATCTGTGATCAACATGAATGGTTTTCAGCAATAGAGTCTACCATCGAGTTCTGGTGGACAACTTCCAGCAATGGCAAGAGCCTGTACTGTCCGGGAGGGTTTCCTCTAGACAATGTAACCAAAAACTCAGAGGGAAACAGTGTTTATCTGGAACTGGGAATTTTGTCATTTGGAAAAAGCACAATACCCCATTGTAAGGAAACACTAATCAAAATCTTTAAAAACAGTACATATATGGAAGTTTTTAATTAGTAGATTTACACATAGATTTTTCAAACAGAATTTAATTTTATTGATCTAGAATCTAGTCTGGCAATTTATAATTGCAAAAAATAGTGTAATTGGAATGAGTCATAGTTTAATTTCTCTGAGCAAAAAAAAAAGTTTTTCAGAATTACTTTCTAAGATTTTTCACATGCAAAACTGCTTTAGACACAATTAAAAGAAAAGTTCATTTGCTACCTGATGTATTTCCTTTTATCATCTTCTCCCTCCTACTGTCTCTTTCTCTCATACTTTCTTATCCAGTCTGATCTCTGAAGGTCTAACTAAGCCTATGAAGTTATCCATCATTGACTTCTCATTCTTCAGAGCATTTTCCAGGGTATAGAATCAGTTTCCAGTTCTTCATGGCATTTATGTGTGAGAAATCACAAAGAATCCTTAAGAAATAAAAGTTCTTCTCATAGCCAAGAAGCAAATTAACTGCCACGAGGAGGAGACAACCTTCTAATGAGGTGGGAAAATAGAATACAAGGTCTGGTGCATGTCTTTGGGGTGACGGGGATTCACATCACAGTCCTTGTGACTGCTCCACAACAGTGGGGTTAGAGATGGAAGTAGAAATGTGCCATGACACACAGTAATCAATACCAACATATGTACATTATTTTATTACTTATTGAAAAGTTATTGAGAAAGTAAGTGATTTACTACATCTTCCAAACTTTTTAAGAGTCATTCAGTGGCCACATCATAATCATAAAGAATTGGAACTTGCTATGCACACATTTATACCTTCTAACTCAGGGTTTGAGTCATAAAATTGGGTTGTGTATGGGCCCTGGATGACTTCAAAATTAACAGCATAACAGACAGTTTTCTAAGTATGAAACTAAAATAAGAGTAATTTAAGCAGAAGACTTGTCCTAACATGGTAGCTTTTAATAAATCTGGAATTATTATTCATATGATTTAAGCACTTCCCTAACCATATTCCCTACCAAACCTTAACTGATAAAAGACTGTATGATTCAGTTTTGGTGTCATATAGAATTATTTATTTTAAATGAACCAAGCTATAGCTTTGATATACTTAAGATGTCTGACATACTATTATTCTGGTGTGAATAATATAAAATGTTAATCATAATAGACATTTAAAGAGACTTTTATAAAGTACACATTAATCCATTTTTCCCAACTGGTTGATGATCCAGCTCAGTAATAATTCCAGTGAGTCAGGTATGGAAAGAAGGGGAACTTCCATAGAAATTTAGGGAGAGAAATTAAAGCTGAGAAATTCTGACCATAAAAATATTGAAAAAAAAATTGCCATCCATTATGTTTGATTAAGATAACTTGCAGAAGATGAAGAAGGGAAGTGGGAAGAGAAGAGAGGAGAGAAGGAGGGGAAAGGGAGGAAGACGGAGAGGAGGGGAATAAATATTTTAAGAATAAGAATTGCTAGAAAAGAACAGAAAATTAAAATTACACTTGGTTAAGCACTTGCATGAAAAAGATGACCAACGTTTCATGTTTAGCTTGGAACAAACCAGTAGCCTCAAAACCAGCATAAACTCTACAGGCTTGTAGAACACTTAATTCATCAAATATATCTTCATTATTGAGCCTCTGTTGTTAGAGGTGTTTGTTACGAGAGTCTTTATAGGAAGAGTTTTAAGTATGTAACAGATAATGTCTTTAAAAGCAGGTTGTTTAAATACAAAAATACTAAACGTTTCAATGTGAAATTGCACCTATGAAAAAAATAGATCTTTTGTTTTTCTACTGATCAAATCAGGGATAAAACTTAAACAGTTCAAAAGCTGCAATATTTATATTTATTTTCTAGTCTTATTTTTCCCTTATAAAATGCTTTAGCCTAGCTTTTAACAAAAGCAGCAGGGGCTTAACCTTAGAATGGAGTTAAAATCTAGGATTTCAGCTAGAGTACATGTGAAAAATGATTTGAAGCTGATGGCTATAAATTAATCCTACACTAGAAACTCTGTTCAATTAAAAATCCAACTGTCCTTATCAGATAGGGACTCACTTGCCAGCTTTTTGATCACTTTCGCCTGGTGGGACTGCCTTGCCAGGCCACCAGGGATGAGGACAAGCGCAGTCCTAATGCAACTTGATCTGGGCTGACTGGGAAAGGGAGTTTCCCTTTTCTGAGGAAAAGGGGAGAATGTAAAAGAATGTAAAGTGAATAATTTTTTTTTCAATTGAGGAAAAAACCCATCTCTTATCATATTGGACATATGCCCCACTGGATGTTATTAAGATGGAAAATTTCTCATGTTATACATGTTAATGTTTGTTTCAGGTAAACGTATTTTCTTATTTGTGTCATATGTTAAAGTATGCATGGATTAGATTGTTCCTAACAAAAAGTAGTCATATACATACAGTATTTCTCAGGCTTTATATATTTAAATGCTTTTGCTCCATTTGTTTTATTTGCTAAAGAGATATTTACTCAACCCTCAAAGAAAAGCTGTCAGAAAAATAGTTGATAGTTAACAACCACAAAACAACTTCACTGTGCATATTGGAGCAGAGGGCCTAATGCTGTCGAGTATACAGACGGAAACAAGCGCTGTGAAGTTGATTATCAGAACATATTTTTATGTTGCCGTTAGAGAAGCCAGCACAGACACATCTCACAAAAATTCCTAACAGTGCACATTTACTAATTTTGTTCCTTATTACAAGAAGGAGTTTAATCAAATCTTTGTAACTCTCAGTGAGGTGAAAGCCATTGAGAAAATGTCACAACGACCCTGTGAAAATGTCAGAGTAGAGTTAGTTGAAAAGCAGAAAACTGACACCTTGTCAAATGGTTTCTGTGCGCACTAATAATTAAACCAATGACAAGTAGAACCTTTCTTATAATTATCAGTGCACATGTAAGGAGTTTGGTAGCAATAAAAACAGAAATATTAACAACAAATTTGTTGTTGCCCTTATAATAACCACTTTGTGACCTCCAGCTCAAGACTGGATTATTAAGGAAAAGCTTGACAGGAGAAAATGAAATGATTAACTCTTTTCATGTACTTGTATAAGTGGTCCAAATCTAGGGAAAGAAAAATAACTTGTGAATTAATTTTTTGCATGTTGAGAGGCCATTCAATGTACCTGTGTTAATGATCAATAGGGATCTTATTTACATCTCTTATCTGGCTTTTATTGTTTCTATAAAATTCCAAAGTCAATCTTCTTTCAAATAGAATTGAATAAACACATCATTTGACACAAGACAGGCTTTTCTCTGAAATCATGGACATTGAACCCTTTTTGTTTGCCAGCTGCCTCAGTTGGTCTGAGCTCCAGAATAGTAGTCTGCAAGCCAGCTTTGTTTCTGAGCCTCCTTTGCCTGGAAAATAGTTCTGTTCCTCTCCTATTGCTTTCTCTGCCTGCCTCCATCTCTACACCTACCTGATACATGCAAACCTGCTTTGTTCACAAGCCACCTTTGCCAGGTAATTAATTACCTTCTCTTTCCTATCCCTCCCTCTGCCTCCTTCCCTCTCTTATTCCTCCCTCCACCTGCTTCCCTTTCCTCACCCTAAAGTTTATCACCATACATGTAGTTCAGAACCATCTTTTCCTGATCTAATCAAATAGAGAATGTTCCAGCTTTACTTAGCAGAGACTTAGCCACAAATCTCCTGCAATCTAGAGCAAGCCAGAGTCTTAGATCAGGCACACAGAAGAAGAAAGGGGTTCACAGGGACAAGTGACATTACAAAAACAAAAAACATGAATCACAATGATAGAATACCATCAAATCTACTATTCCTATAGGAATGTTATTTAGTGAAAATTGGCTAGATGATCCCAGGACATGAAATTTTAAAGACATGAAACTTCAATGTGCTTCAAGAAGATAATAAATACCAGAATTATGTCCAAGAAAACAAAATATGTGGCTGAAAAAAAAATGACAAGGAAAACTCAAAATTTAAAATCAGAATTGAATAGTTGGAAATAATGATAATTCAAGATAAAATGAAGATGTAATTGAAAACTCAATAATCCAATGTGAAAACCCAAAGGTAAGCCTTGTGTGTAGAATGGGTCATGTGGAATAAAGCCGATCAGGATTCAAATATAAAGTGAAAGAATGAACCGAAAAAACAAAGGAACAATTTTTTTTTTAAGATGTGAAATGAACATGCAGAAACTGTAGGTTACCTTGGAAATAACAACCCCTTAGATATAATAATAATTTCAACAAAGTTTCAGGATATAAAATCAACGTACAAGGCCAGCAATGTTCTTGTATGTTGACAGTGATTGTTTGGATTTCCTCAGTGTCTATGGTAATGTCCCCCTTTTTGTTTCTGATTTTGCTGATTTGGATAGTTTATCTCTGCCTTTTAGTTAGTTTGGCTAAGGGTTTGTCTGTCTTGTTGATTTTCTCAAAGAACCAGCTCTTGGTTTCATTGATTCTTTGAATTGTTCTCTTTGTTTCTAGTTTATTGATTTCAGCCCTGAGTTTGATTATTTCCAGCCATTTACTTCTCATGGATGTGTCTCCTACTTTTTCCCCCCCTAGGACTTTCAGGTGAGCCATTAAGTTGCTTGTATGAGATATTTCAAATTTCTTTAAGAAGGTACTTACTGCTATGAACTTTACTCTTAGTACCGCTTTCATTGTGTCCCATACAATTGGGTATGCTGTGCTTTCTTTTTCATTGAATTCTAAGAAGCCTTTCATTTCTTTCTTTATGTCTTTTCTGACCCAGCTGTCATTGAGTTGTTCAGTTTCCATGCATGTGTAGGCTTTTTGCCATTTCTTGTTGTTGAGATCCAGCTTTAACCCATGGTGGTCAGATAGGGTTCAAAGGATTATTTCAATCCTTGTATCTGTTGAGGCTTGCTTTGTGACCAAATATATGGTTTATTTTGGAGATGGTTCCATGAGGTGCTAAGAATCTAAATTCTTTTGTGTTAGGGTGAAAGGTTCTGTAGATGTATGTAGGTCTGTTTGTTGCTGGTGTCACTGTTTCTTTGTTTAGTTTGTTTCATTGGCTTGTCCTTTGTGGAGAGTGGGGTGTTGAAGTCTCCCACTATTAATGTGTGGGGATCTATGTGTGGTTTAAGTTTTATTAAAGTTTCTTTTACAAAAGTGGGTGCCCTTGTATTTGGGGCACAAATGTTCAGAACTGAGATGTCTTCATGCCAAAATTTTCCTACGATGAGTATGAAGTGACCTTCACCATCGCATTGATTAATTTTGGTTGAAAGTATATTTTATTAGATATCAGGATGGCTACTCCTGCTTGCTCCTGGATCCATTTGCTTGGAAAACCATCTTCTAGCCTTCTCAGATAATGTCTATCTTTATGTCTGAGTTGTGTTTCATGTGTGGAGCAGAGTGCTGGATCTTGTTTTTGCATCCATTCTGTTAGTCTGTGTCTTTTAATTGGAGAGTTGAATCATTGATGTTGAGAGATATTAATGACCAGTGACTATTAGATCCTTTGATTTTGTTGTTGGTTGTGGTAGTGTGTTTGTGTGTTTGGCTACTTGCAGTTTTGCTGTAGTAAGGTTTTTTATTTCCTGTGCTTTTCTGGGTATAGTTAGCCTTCTTGGGCTGTATTTTTCCTTCTACTATCTTCTGTAAGGCTGAATTTGTGGGTAGGTACAGTTTAAGTTTGTTTTTGTCGTTGAATATCTTGTTTTCTCCTTCTATAATAATTGAGAGTTTTGCTGGGTATAGTAGTGTGGCTGACATCTGTGTCTCTTAGGGTCTGCATGATATTCATCCTGGCCCTTCTGGCTTGCATATTCTCTGTTGAGGAGTCAGAAATCCAGGAAGATACAGCCAAACAATTAATGGATTTGCCATTATATGTTACTTAGCTTTTTTCCCTTGCAGCTTTTAGTATTTTTTCTTTGTTCTGTATACTTAGTGTTTTGATTATTATGTGGAAGGATTTTCTTTTCTGGTCTAATCTATTAGGTGTTCTGTAAGCGTCTTGTATGCTTACAGGCCTCTCCTCTAAGTTGGAAAAATTTTCTGCTATGATTTTGTTGAAAATACTTTTTGGGTCTTGGAGAAGGAAATCTTTTTTTCTTTATTCCTATTATTCTCAGGTTTCATCTTTTCATGTTGTCCTTGATTTCTTGGATGGTTTGAGTAAGGAATTTTTTAGACTTAATATTGTTTTTTGATGGATATATTGATTTCTTCTATTGTAACTTCAACACTCAAGATTCTGAGATTCTTTCTTCCACCTCTTGTAGTCTGTTGGATATGCTTACCTCTGTAGTTCCTGTTTACTTCCCTAAGTTCCCCCTCTCCATGATTTCATCGGTTTGTTTTCTTTAATGTTTTCATTTCCATCTTCAGATCTTGAACTGTTTTGCTAATTTCCTTGACCTATTTGTATTTTCTTGCTTTTCCTTCAATTCCTTCACCTTTTACTTTGAATGTTCCTTTATTTTTTTCCTTTCTTTCTGTGATTTAATTATTTGCTCTCTGAAGGCCATCAATTGTTTGGCTGTATCTCCCTGTATTTTTTTATTAATTTTTATTTTTATATTAATTACAGTTTATTCACTTTGTATCCCAGCTGTAGACTCCTCCCTCATCTTCTCCCATGCCCTTCTCCAAGTTTACTGAGAGGGGAGATCCTCCTCCCCTTCCATCTGACCCTAGTCTATAAGGTCTCATCAGGAGTGGTTGCTTTATCCTCCTCTGTGGCCTGCTAAGACTGCTCCCCCATCAGGGGGGTGGTGATCAAACAGCGGCCACTGAGCTCATTCATGTCAGAGACAGTCCCTGTTCCCCTTACTAGGTAGCCCACTTGGACACTGAGATGTCATGGGCTACATCTGAGCAGTGGTTCTAGGTTATCCCCACCCCATGCATGGTCCTTGGTTGGAGTTTTCAATCTCAAAAAAGACCCCTGTGCCCATATTTTTGGTTCTGTTGCTCTCCTTGTGGAGCTCCTGTCCCCTCCATGTCTTTCTGTCTTCTTCTTTCATAAGATTCCTTGCACTCTGCCCAAAGTTTGGCTATGTGTCTCACCTTCTGCTTTGATATTTCAGAGTATTTCAGAAGCCCTATGTGGTAGGCTCCTGTCCTGTTCTCTGTTTTCTCCCTTTTCCTATGTCAATACCGTTTGCCTTTCTGGGTGAGGATTGATCATCTTACCCAGGGACCTCATTTTTCCGTATGGATTTTATGTTTTTCCTCCATTATCTTAAGTATGAATTTAAGGTCATTTCATTTCTTTGAATTTCACTCAGGTTAGGTTATCCAGGGCTGCTTGCCCTTGAATAACTGGGTTCTGTAGATGCCACGTTGCTTGGGCTTTTGTTGAATTTGCTTTTACACTGGCCTTTACCCATCTGGTTGTCTTGGTTGTTGGTATTAGTTTCTGGTGCCTGCTGGAAGCCTGAGGGGGGAAAAATCCCCTTGACAGGAAGATGGTTGTTCCTGAAGGAGCCTTCCTTAGTTTTTTGGGTATGATCATGAAATGGAAAGTGCTTTCCTCAGGTGTATAGTTCTATGGGCTAACTGGAGCCCAGGGACTCTCCTCTCACCAGGGAAAGTCCTGGAGACAGCTGCCCTGTTACTGGGTTTCCTGCTCTGAATTTAGTGAGCTGCTGCTGTTCGCACACTGTGTTGCTGAAATCAGCCCTCCTGAAGGACCAGGGAGCTCCAAAGTTTGGTAGGTTTCACTAGGGAGACTGGTTGAGCTTTAGAGAAGCATCTTGTGGGTCCCAGGTATCCGTAGATCTGAGGTACAAGATTTGTGCTCCAGTACCAAGAGGTAGTCAGTGGTCTGTGAGTGTGGTATGGGCATGTGGCTGGAGGCTACAGCCCCTGAGCCTGTGGGAACCCAGGAACTTTTCTGGGGATTAGCTGGGTACCCTGAGGTTGAACCTGATGTTTTCCTCACTGTGGGGTTTCCTCTTACCTGGGAAACTCAGTTTCTGGTGAACTCAGCTCAGCTCACTCTGAGACAGTGATCAGAAAACTCAGGATCGTGGCTCTGGAATGGTGACTGAGTACCAAATGCTTCCCACACCGTGGGGTTTCCTCTCACCTGGGAAACAAAATTGATAGTGTTGTGAAGATATCTTTATTCTGTGTTTTCTTTGGTGTAGTTGATCTTGTACTGGAGTTTTCCTTCTAATATCTTCTGTAGGGCTGTGTTGCTGCACATATATTATTTAAATTTAATTATGTCTTGGAATATTTTGTTTTCTTCATCTATGTTGATTGAAAGTTTTGCTGGGTATAGTAGTCTGGGTTGTCATCTGTAGTGTCTGTATGATATCCATCCAGGCCCTTCTGGCTTTCCTAGTCTCTGTTAAAAATGTCTGCTGTCATTCTGATAGGTCTGCCTTTATATTTTACTTGGCCTTTTTCCCTTATGCTTTTAATATGTTTTCTTTGTTCTGTAGATTTAGTGTTTTGATTATTATGTGACAGGAGGAATCTCTTTTCTGGTCCAGTCTATTTGGTGCTCTGTTAGCCTCTTGTATGTTTAAGCCTCTTGTATCTCTTTCTTAAAGTTGGGGAAATTTTCTTCTATGATTTTCTTGAAAATATTTTCTGGACCTTGGAGCCTGGAATCTTTTTTATCTGTTCCTATTATTCTTAGATTTCATCTTTTCATGGTGTCCTTGAAATGCTTTGTGTAAGGAACTTTTCTGTTTTTATGTTTTCTTTGAGAGATGTATTGATTTCTTCAATTGTATCTTCAGTGCCTGAGATTCTCTCCTCCCTCTCTTTCATTTCTATTGTTGATGCTTTTCTTTCTGGTTCCTGATCTCTTCTCTAAATTCTCCATCTCTGGGGTTGTCTCAGTTTGTGTTTTCTTTATTGATTCTAATTCCATTTTCGTGTCTTGAAATTTTTATTCATTTCCTTTACCTGTTTAATTGTGGATTCCTGTCTATCCATGATGGCCTCCATTTGTTTGTTTCTTTTCTCTTCATGTGCCTCTAATAACTCCATAATCATAGGTTTAAGATTTTTCTTGTGTTTCAGCTGCATTAGAATATCTATTGATTGGGGGGGATTATTATTATTATAAAACCATAATGTCCTGGGTTTTGTTGATTGTATTCTTACACTGCCCTCTAGCCAGCTGGTTTTCTGTAGCCTTGACTGTTCTTAGAGCCTGTACTGCACACTGGGTCCACCTGTCTCCGGAGTCTGGAGTAGCCTACAGGAAGATGAGAAACGTCCAGAGGCTCAAGAATGGGTGCTAGAGCTTCAGATGCAGCTGAGGATGGGAGGGAGCTCTGCTGAGTTCAATGACTCTGCTGGCTCACTGTTTGTGACCCAGGTAGGCCAGGTAGCTGCTAGAAGGTGAAAAGATCTCCAGGCCTAGAGCTGCTCACATGCCCCACACACTTTATCGAGATAGAAGACAATCTTTTTTCTAGATAAGCAACAGAATCCATGATCTGTGATCAACATGAATCCATCTCCGATGGATTCGCAGTCTCTGCTGGATCACTGTTTGTGACCAAGGTAGACCAGGAAGCTGGGGCAAGACAGAAAGATCTCTGAACCTAAAGCTGCTCCAGTGTCCCACAGGCCTCCTGGGGTGGAAGAAAATGGGACTTGGCTCCTGAGCCTAGCTCAGATCCACAGGGTTCACTGTCTCCTAATTTAAAGTTTATTATGAAACACAATGATCCCAAATAAAGTATTTCTAAAATAACAATAACAACAATAATAAAATAAAATAAAAAATAAAAAAAAATCCAGAGTTACCATAATACCTTCCTTCTAATATAGTTTTGTAACCATAGGGACAAAGACAGCATGGTGCCTTCAAGAAACAAACATGTAGACTGATGTCTCAAAAGACAACTCAAAAACAAACTGGGTTTATAAACACAGCTCGCTTTCTATTGCTGGGATGAAAACAACAACCAAAATCAGCACGGAGAGAAATGAGTTTCTTTGGTTTACACTTTCAAATCATAGCCCATTGTTAAGGGAAGGCAGGACATAAACTAGAGGCAGAACACTGGATCCAGGACTAAAGCAGCAACCGTGACAGAACTCTGCTTACTGGTGTTGCTCTTCCAGCTTTCTCAGTTTATCTTTTCATTACAGCCCAGGCCTCCTGTGCAGGCCTGGTACCACCTACATTGGACTGTAGACTCCTATCTCTATTACCAATCAAGAAAATGCCCAATAGATATGCTGTGAGCCAATTTGATGGAGGCACCTCTTCTACTGGGATTCCCTTTTCCCGTATATGTATAAGTTTGTGTCAAGATGTAAAAAACTAACCGGTACACCCCCACGAATATAGCTACCTAATTGTTGACAAAGGTGTCAAAATACAATTGGAAAAAAAAAGGCAGACTTTTCATCAAATGGTGTTGAGAACACAGGATATACCCCTGAAAAAAGATTTAAGTTGATTCATAGCTCACCGCATAAAAATAAGTTAAAAAGAGACCAACCATAATGTAAAACATAACACTGAAACTGAAACACTGAAACACTTCAAATTATAGGAACGTGTAAGAACTTTGTGAAAATGACTCTGAAAACCACAGGCATTAACCTAAGAATTGATGAGTAGAATTACATGAAATTAGAGCTTCTGTCCTGCAAAGCGAACGACCAGCAGAGTGCAGAGACAGATTACATATGGGAGAAAATCTTTGCCAGCTTTATCTCACTCAGGGTTTAATATTTAAAATATATTAAAAAATGAAAAATTAAGGCCAGTGCGCATGGTATCTGAGGGGCACAGGATCCGAAACTCGGGAATTGGTGAGTGGAGGGGCAGCTGAAGCCAGAACAACATCGAGGTTTCCTGGGTGAGAGAAGAAAACCCATGAGCTGGGACAGTTTGCATCCAGGTCACCCATGGATGTCTCTGGGGCCTGAGAGTGGAGAATGTTTGACCCCCTGCACTTCTCCTTGTCTCAAGCAAAGGCCTCCCTTGCTCGGCTGAGGTGGCAGTGGTTGCCCCAAGCACAAGCCTTGTTACTCAGTGACTGAGATGGCAGAGGCGGCAGCAGTGTGGGTTTCCCAGGTCTGTGGCTGCTGCTGGTGGCCACTGCCCCACACAGGAGCTGAGACAGCCAGGCTGCTGCCCCAAGTACAAGTCTCTCTGCCCAGTGGCAAAACAGTGGACACCACTGAGCTGACGGATCTCCTACACTTTCATTTGCGCCTGTGGGCCCAAACCTGAGAGTAGAGAACAGGGGGAACCCCTGTGCTTTCCAATTAGGCCTGAGGGCAAGTGAGTGCGCCTTGAAGTAAGTGCATTCAGAGCCCCAGACCCAGAGTCACTCTATGCTAGAAGCCATACATGGGAACCCTCCTAACCACACCCCTACTGTGGGCAACATAGGGATCCCTCAGACGGAGTTCTCAACATTGAAGCTGCTGTTCTGTGGATCTCCCAGTGGAGTCCAGACAAACAATTCCTGGAGCCAAGATGGAGGACCCCAGACAGATGTGAATACCTGGAAGACAGTATGACAGGCATGTGGGCCACTGAATCATTCAGGGCACCTGTGCATGGACATTGTACCCACAAACAGCACCAGCACCCGTACCCCACCTGTACTTATGCTCCACACTTCCAGGCATCTACACACTCTAGCACCCTGTCCTTCAACGCACACTTCCACACACATGCCCCCATGCTTGCTCACATGCACCTGCAACCTTCTTCCCTTAGCTACAGCTGAAATACTAACATCCACTTTAGAACATATGGACCTTCCTCATCAGCCTGAAGAATACTCCAGACACCAGAGACAGACAGACTCAGTCTGAAATACAGACTCCAGGAACAAACAGCAAAGGCTACAGATAAGCAGATGGCTAGAGGTCAGCTTAAGAACACATCCAACAAAAATCAAGACATTATGGCTTCACCAACAATCTCAAAAAGCAGTGGATATTTTAATTCATCAGAAACACAGGAAACTGATCTCAAATCTATACTCATCCAGTTATGAGAGGCATATAAGAAGAAAATGAACAAATCTCTCAAAGAAAAACAGGCAAATACAGCCAAACAAAAAGAGGCGCAAGTAGAGGCATGTAGAGAGGAATCAAACAAAAAAAGAAAAAAGAAAAGAAAAGAAAAAATAGAGGCCAACATAGAAAAACAGGAATTCACACTCAAACAGATGAAGGAAATGGTGCAAAACATAAAAACAGAATTAGAAACAATAAAGAAAACACAAACAGATAAAACCCTGGAGCTAGAGACCTTAGAGAAAAAAATCAGGAACCACAAGGATAAGCATCACCAACAGAATAAAAAACTTGGAAGAGAAAATCTTGGGCACTGAAGATATAATTGCAGAAATTGATACACCTCTCAAAGAAAAATTAAAATCCGAAAGGTCCCAAACACAACAAGGATACCATGAAAAGAAAAAAATCTAAGAATAATTGGAATAGACATAAAGGAAGATTCCAGGCCCCAAGGTCCAGAAAATAATTTCAAAAAAATAATAGAAGAATATTTCCCAACTTAAAGAAAGAGATATCCATAAACATACAAGAGGCCTACAGAACACCATTTGACTAGAGCAAAAAAGAAACTCCTTAGGTCACATAATAGTCAAAACACTAAATGTACAAAACAAACAAAAAATATTGAAGCAACAAGGGAAGAAGGCCAAGTAACATATAAAGGTAGACCTATTTGAATCATACCAGACTTCTCAACAGAAACCACGAAAGCCAGAAGGGCCTGGGCAGATGTCATGCAGACTCTCAGAGACCACAGATGCCAATCCAGACTACTATACTCAGCAAAGCTCTTAATCAACATAGATGGAGAAAACAAAATTTCCATGGCAAAACTAGATTTAAACAATATCTACACAGCAAACAGCCCTACAGAAGATACTAGAAGAAAAATTCCAATCTAACAAAATCAACTACACCCAAGAAAACACAGGATGTCGATAACTTCACAACAAAAAAATAAAATAAAACAAGCATAGAAACACAGTAAGACAGTAACTCCACAATGAAAGGAACTAACATTCATTGGTCACTATTATCTACCAATATCCACGGACTCAACTCTCCAATAAAAAGACACAGACTAACAGAATGTATGTGGAAACAAGATCCAACATTCTGCTGCATCCAAGAAACACACCTCTGCAACAAAAATAAACTACCTCAGAGTAAAGGGCTAGAAAAGGTTTTCCAAGCAAACAGACCCAGAAAAAAGCTGGAATAGATATCCTAATATCTAACAAAATGGACTTTCAACAAAAATTAATCAAAAAAGATGAAGAGAGGCACTTCATTCTCATCAAAGAAAAAATCCACCAGGAGGACATCACAATCCTTAACATCTATGCCCCAAATACAAGAACACCTGCATTCCTAAATGAAACATTATTAAAGTTTAAATCACTCATCAATCCCAACATGTTAATAGTGGGAGACTTCAACACTCAACACTCACCAAGGGACAGATCAAGTCAGAAACTAAATAGGGAAATAATGACACTTACAGAGGTTGTAAATCCAATGGGGAATAACAGATGTCTACAGAACTTTTCACCCAAACTTACAAGAGTATATCTTATTTCAGCACCTCATGGAACCTTCTCCAACCTGACCATATAGTTGGACACAAAACATGCCAAAAAACAGATATAAGTAGATCGAAATAACCCCTTGTATACTGTCAGAACACCATGGACTAAAACTAGACCTCAACAACAAAAGAAATAACAAAAAACCTACACATGCATGGAAACTAAACAACACTATACTCAATGACAGTTTGGGCAGGGAAGAAATGAAAAAAGAAATTATAGACTTCCTAAAAGTCAATGAAAATGAAGGCACAACTTACCCAAACTTATGGGACACAATGAAAGCAGTACAAAGAGGAAAGTTCATGGTGCTAAGTACCTCCAGAAAGAAGTTTGAGACATCTCATACAAGCAACTTAACAGCACACCCTCGGGAACAAAAAGAAGAAGCAGCAGCCACAGCCAAGAGGAGTAGACAATTGGAAATAATCAAACTCAGAGAAGAAATCATTGAACTAGAAATAAAGAAAACAATTCAAAGAATCAATGAAACCAAGAGCTTTCAGAAAAACAAGTAGACAAACCCTTAGCCAAATTACCTAAAAGGAAGAGAAAAACTATCCAAATCAGCAAAATCAGAAACAAAAAGGGGGACATTACCACAGACACTGAGGAAATCTAAACAATTGCTAGGTCTTATTACAAAAGCCTATATGCATTAAAATTTGAAACTCTAAATGAAATGGGCAATTTTATTGATAGATTTTATTTACCAATGTTAAATCAAGAGCAGGTAAATAGAATAAATAGTCCTGTATCCCTGAAGACTATAAAAGCAAAAGTTTCTCTTCCAAAAAGAGCCCAGGGCTGGATGGTTTCATGTGGAGAGCCCTGCGACAAGGCTACAGACAAAGCCAGCCTGAGAGACAGTCCTGGATGCTCCAGGTAACCAGGAAGCCTCCCGCACCTGGACGCAAATGGCCTCTTGCTAAACCGACACACCTGTGGCCAAGCTTGACAAGCTGAGTTGGATCACTAGGACTCAGACTATGGTGGAGAGTTGCTTGTTAAACTGCTTTGTTATGTTTTCACCTGGGGAAGTAAGTTTTGGGGAAAAAACTTTTTTTTTCTTTTGTATTGATGTAACTTGCCTGCTTTGCCTTAAATGATGAACCCTAGAATAAACCCGCTGTTGCTTCAGTCACATTGACAGCCCTCTCAAGCCTATCCCATTTGAAGTGTGATTTGTCCTCACTCCCCACTCAGGCACTATTCAACTCTGCCGGCAGGCTCCGGCAGTTTCAGCACAGAATTCTACCAGACATTCAAAGAAGAGATAACACCAATACTCTTCAATCTATTTCACAAAATAAAAACAAAAGAACCATTATCAAACTCATTTATGAGGCCACAGTAACCTTGATACCTAAACCACACAAAGACCCAACAAAGAAAGAAAATTTCAGACCAATTTCCCTTATGAGCATTGACACACACACACACAAAAAAAAAAAAAAAAAAAAAAAAAATACCTGCAAACTGAACCAAAGAACACATAAAATAAATCATCCACCAAGTAGGCTTCATCCCAGGCATGCAGGGAGGTTCAATATAATCAATGTAATCCACCATATAAACAAACTGAAGGAGAAAAAACACACAATCATCTCCTTAGATGCTGAAAAGCAGTTTTCAAATTCACCATCCATTCATGTTCAAAGACTTGGAGAGATCAGGGATACAAGGCACATACCTAAACACACTAAAGGCAATATACAGCAACCCTATAGCCAACATCAAGTACTGTAGTGTGACTCTGACCAAGCAAGTGAAAGACCTGTTTGAAAACAACTTCAAGTCTCTGAAGAAAGAAATTAAAGAAGATAACAGAAGATGGAAAGATCTCCTATGCTCATGGGTTGGTAGGATTAACATAGTAAAAATGGCCATCTTTCTAAAAGCAATGCACAGATTCAATGTAATTCCTATTAAAATACCAACACAATTTTTTACAAACCTTGAAAGAAAAATTCTCAGTTTCCTATGGGGGAAAAACACTCAGAATTGCTAAAACAATCCTGTACAATAACAGATCGCTTGGAGGTATCTCCATCCCTGATCTCAAGTTGTTCTGCAGGGCAGTAGTAATAAAAACTGCATGGTACTGGCATAGAAACAGAATGGTGGATCAAATGAAATTGAATAGAAGACCCAGAAATAAACCAACATACCTGTGAATACTTAATTTTTTATAAAGAAGCCAAAATCATACAATGGAAAAAAGATAACATCTTCAACAAATGGTGCTAGTTTAACTGGATGTCTACATGTAGAAAAATTTAAATTGATCCATATTTATCGCTCTGCATAAAACTAAAGTCCAAGTGGATCAAAGATATTAATATAAAACGAGACACACTAAATCTGTTAGAAGAAAAAGTGGAGAAGAGTCTTGGCCTCATTGGCACAGGAAGCAACTTCCTCACAGAACACTGACAGCACAGGTTCTAAGATCTATAATCAATAAATAGGACCTCATGAAACTGAAAAGCTTCTGTAAAGCAAAGGACACTGTCATCACATCAAAATGACAGCCTACAGACTAGGAAAGGATTTTCACCAACCCTGTATCTGATAGAGGGCTAATGTCCAAAATATATAAAGAACTCAAGAGGTTAAAAAGCAACAAATCAAGTAATCCAATTAAAAAACCAATCGGGTACAGAGCTAAACAGAGAATTCTCTATAGAGAAATATCAAATGGCAGGGAAACACTTAAAGAAATGTTCAACGTCAGGGAAAGGCAAATCAAAACAACCCTTAGATTTTACCTTACACCCATCAGAATGGTTAAGAACAAAAACTCAAGTGACAACACATGCTGTGGAGGATGTGGAGAAAGGGGAACCCTCCTCATCTGCTGGTGTACAACTTGTACAACAATGGTGTAAACTTGTACAGCCACTTTGGAAATCAATCTGGTGCTTTCTCAGACAATTAAGTATAGTGCTACTACAAGATCACCTATACCACTCCCAGGCATATATCCAAAATATACTCAAATATACAAGGACATTTGCTCAACCATGTTTGTGGCAGCTTTGTTTGTAATAGACAAAAACTGGAAACAACCCAGATTTTCCTCAATGAGAAATAGATACAGAAATTGTGGTACATTTGCAAAATGGAATATTACTCAGCTATCAAAAACAAGGAAATCATGAAATTTACAGGCAAATGGTGGGAACTAGGAAAGATTATCCTGAGTGAGGTATCTCAGAAGCAGAAAGACACACATGGTGTATACCCACTTGTAATTGGATATTAGACATATAATATAGGATAATCATACCAAAATCTGTATGTGGAGAGCCGAGACTCAGATGCCACTAGGTGGCGCTGACATCTCGCCCTCAAAACTATAAACCTCCAGGGCACATGCGTAGATTGTGTAAACACGCTAAAGATTGCGTAAGCACGCTAAGAATTGCGTAGGCACGCCGGTAAAGAGTGAGCAGCCAATCAGGGTATTGACACGTCACTCAGGTGCGACCCGGGCTTATATAAACAGCGCCACTTCGGGGCCCGCCCCCTCCTCCGCTCTCCTTCTTCCCCGTTTCCCCGCCCGGGGCCGCGGCCCGCGGGAAGCCGCCCGCGCCCACGAGGTGGCCGGGCGGCCCCTCTCCTCTCTTCATCGCGTGACTAATAAAGGTTTTGCTGCGGAAGGATTCCTGTGGTCGCGTGCGTTTCTGCCGGCGTAACGCTCACGCGGCTCCCAACATCTGTACACCTAAGGAAGCTAAGCAAGAAGGAGGATTCTAGGTAAGATGATCAATCTTTATTCAGAAAGGTAAATGGAATGGACATTAGAGCTGGGAGAAAACAGGGAACAAGACAGGAGCCAACCACAGAGGGCCTCTGAAAGACTCTACCCAGCAAGGTATCAAAGCAGATGCTGAGACTCATAACCAAACTTTGGGCAGAGTGAAGGGAATCTTATAAAAGAAGGGGAAGATGGTAACACCTGGAGGGGACAGGAGATCCACAAGGAGAGCATCAGAGCCAAAAAAATCTTGGCACAAGGCTCTTTTCTGAGACTGATACTCCAACCAAGAACCATGCATGGAGATACCCTAGAACCCCTGCACAGATGTAGCCCATGGCAGCTCAGTGTCCAGCTGGGTTCCCTAGTAAGGGGAAGAGGGGCTGTCTCTGACATGAACTCAGTGGCTGGCTCTTTGATCACCTCTCCCTGAAGGCGGAGCAGCCTTACCAGGCCACAGAGGAAGAAAATGCATATAGTTCTGATGAGACCTGATAGGCTAGAGTCAGATGGAAGGGGAAGAGGACCTCCTCTCTCAGTGGACTGGGAAGGGACAAGGGAGGAGAAAAAGGAGGGTGGGATTTGTAGGGGGAGATTAAGGGTGCAACAGTTGGGATACAAAGTGAAGAAATTGTAATTAATAAAAAATAAATTCATTAAAAACTGAAAAATTAAAAGCAAAATTCAAATAGTTCATTCAATAAGTGGGCCAGTTAACTGAATGACTATTTCTTGCAACATAAAACACAAACGATTAATGAACATGTTTTAAAGTATTTAAAATCCTCATTTTTCAGATAAATACAAATTGAAGCTAATTTCAGATTTCATTTCACCCCAGTCAAAATGGTGTGAAATGAATTGAAAACAAATTAGCCAACATGGAGGCGCATACCTAAATCTCAGCATTCCTAAAGCGGATGTCGGCAGATCTCCAAGTCCAAGCAAGCCTGGTCTACATATATTCCTGACAGCAACAGATACATAGTGAAATTCTGTCTCTAAAAGAGAAAGAAGAAAATAATTGAGAAGGTTGCATTTCTACATGCAGTACATAAATATACATACATGCACACATACATGGTTATAACAACGAAATGCAAAGAAAATGAGGCTATCAGCTGGAGACAAGGGGTCACAGGAGGGGTTCCAGGGAGAATAGCAGAGAGAGGTTGAAAGAAGGTAAGGGGTAGAAAGAAAATAATATAATTGTTAAAAACATATTAAAAAGAAGGAACTATTTACACATACACCTTAGATAAATCTCAAATAAATTCTGTTAAGCAAAAGAACTAGATTCAAAAGACTATGACCCAAAATATGCGACTTCTAAAATAGCTAAAACTATAATGGTAGAGGCCAAATCAGTCAAATAGCCTGCGGGGTGGGGAGATATATTTGACTATACAGAAGAGATTAGACAATATTGGGAAAGTGATGGAATTATTCTATATTTTGTCTGTCTGTCTGTCTGTTTTGTTTTGCTTGGGGTTTTTGGTGGGGGTGGGGGTGGGGGTGATTGTGGTTGTGGTTGTGGTAGTTTTTCAGAAAGGGTTTCTCTATGTAAGCTGGGATATCCTGGAACTCATTCTGTAGATCGGACTGTCCTCAAACACAAAGATTCTCCTGCCTCTGCCTCCTGAGTGGTAGGATTAAAGGCACAGGATGCCATGCCTGGCCCCTCCTTGTTCTATACCTTGATTACAGTGGTGGTTAGAAAACAAAACGGTGGTTATGCATTTGTCAAGGACTATGAACCAAAGGACAAATTTTACTATTTTTAAATTAAAAAAAGGGGGGCGGAGCCAAGATGGTGACTAGCACACACAGTTTCTGAGCTGTGGAAGAGCTAAATGTCTGAGTTGGTGAGTGGAAGGACCTCTAACTGAGGAAAACAACGGTGAGGCTTTCTAAACAACAGGGAACATTGCAGGAGGTGAAAACTTTGGTCTCGGGTCACCTGGGGACTTGTTTGGAGAAAGAGAAAAATAATCCTTTGATCTCCCAGCACTCCCCTCCCCCAGACCTCCCTCCTCCTTGGCACAGCTGACTCATCTTTCTCAGTGTAGACCTAAATGCTTGGGGTCTGCAGCCGCTGAGGTGGAGCTCCAAGCCCTTTAGCAGCAAATGCCAGCAGTATGTGTCTCGAAGTCCCAGATTCGCGCAGCGGCTGCACCATCCTCCCAGGGCCCGAGTCTGCTAGATGCCATACTAGCTCCACAGATACAGGCTAACAGAATCGTTGCGGAAACAGGATCCAACATTCTGTTGCATCCAAGAAACACACCTATACAACAAAGATAAACACTACCTCAGCTTCCTGAATAACTTTCCAGACGCCAGAGAAAGACAGTACCAGTCTGATCTGCAGAATCCAAAAACAAATAGGGAAGGTTTCAGATAAGCCAATGGCCAGGGGTAGGCGAAAGAACACTTCCAACATAAATCAGGACATCATGACTTCACCAGCAAACCCCAAAATCGATGGATACTCCAATTCTTCAGAAGCACAGGAAAATGACTTTAAAGCCATGCTTACCCAATTATTTCCTCATAAGGAGGAAATGAACAAATCTTTCAAAGAGTTGGCCAGCTAATTGGAGGTAAAGAAAGAAGAAATAGACAAAATCCTTAAAGAAACACAGGCAAACATAGCCAAACAAATAGAGGCACAAGTAGAGATAAAATTAGTGGCATATAAAAAGGAAATGAACAAAGAAATAGAGACCATCGTAGAAAGACAGGAATCCATATTCAAACAAATGAAAGAAATGGTGCAAGGCATGGAAACAGAATTAGAATCAATAAAGAAAACACAGACTGAGAAAACCCTTGAATGGAGAACTTGGAGAAAAGATCAGGAACCACAAAAGTAAGCATCACCAACAGAATACAAGAGATGGAAGAGAGAATCTCTGGAGCTGAAGACACACTTGCAGAAATTGATACTTCTCTCAAAGAAAAAGTAAAATCAGAAAAGTTCCAATCACAAAATATCCAAGAAATCAAGGACGCTATGAAAAGACAAAATCTAAGAATAATAGGAATTGATGAAAAAAAAAGACTCCAAGCTCCAAGGTCCAGAAAATATTTTCAAGAAAATCATAGAAGAAAAATTTTCTCAACTTAAAGAAAGAGATGTCCATAAATATACAAGAGGCCTACAGAACTCCAAATAGACTAGACCAGAAAAGAAACACATCACGTCACATCATAGTCAAAACACTAAATTTACAGAACAAAGAAAAGATATTAAAAGCAGCAAGGGAAAAAGGCCAAGTAACATATGAATGTAGACCTATCAGAATCACACCGGACTTCTCATCAGAAACTATGAAAGCCAGAAGGGCCTGAGCAGATATCATGGAGATTCTAAGAGATCACAAATGTCAACCTAGACTACTATACCCTGCAAAGCTTTCAATCAACATAGATGGAGAAGACAAAATATTCCATAACAAAACTAAATTTATGCAATATCTACACAGCAAACGAGCCCTACAGAAACAATTATTAGGTCATACTACAAAAGCCTATATGCCACAAAATTTGAAAATCTAAATGAAATAGATAATTTTCTTGACAGATTCCATCTACCAAAATTAAGTCAAGATCAGGTAGAATGACTGAATAGCCCTATATCTCCCAAGGAAATTGAAGCAGTCATTAACAGTCTCCCCTCCAAAAAAAGCCCTGGGCCAGATGGCTTCAGTGCAGAATTCTACAAGACCTTCAAAGAAGTGCTAACACCAATTCTCCTCAAACTATTCCACAAAATAGAAACAGAAAGAACACTACCAAACTCATTCTAGGAAGCCACAGTCACCTTGATACCTAAACCACACAAAGATCCAACAAAAAAAGAGAACTTCAGACCTATCTCGCTTGTGAACATTGATGCAAAAATACTCAATAAAATACTTGCAAACCGAACTCAAGAACACATTAAAGATATCATCCACCATGGCCAAGTAGGCTTCATCCCAGGCATGCAAGGGTGGTTCAACATATGGAAATCCATCGATGTAATCCACCACGTAAACAAACTGAAGGAGAAAAACCACATGATCATCTCCTTAGATGCCGAAAAAGCATTTGACAAAGTCCAACACCCATTCATGTATAAAGTCTTGGAGAGATCAGGGATACAAGGAACATACCTAAAGATAGTAAAGGCAATATACAGCAAGCCTATAGCCAACATCAAACTCAATGAAGAGAAACTTAAATCAATCCCACTGAAATCAGGGACAAGACAAGGCTGTCCACTATCTCCATATCTCTTCAACATAGTACTTGAAGTCCTAGCCAGAGCAATAAGACAACTAAAGGAGATCAAGGGGATACAAATCGGAAAGGAAGAGGTCAAAGGGTCACTATTTGCAGATGATATGATAGTATACATGAGCGACCCCAAAAATTCAACCAGAGAACTCCTTCAGTTGATAAACACCTTCAGCAAAGTGGCAGGATACAAAATCAACTCAAAAAAATTAGAAGCCCTCCTGTATACCAAAGACAAAAAGGCTCAGAAAGAAATTAGGGAAACAACACCCTTCACAATAGCCACTAGTAACATAAAGTACCTTGGTGTGACTCTAACCAAGCAAGTGAAAGACCTGTTTGAGGAAAAACTTCAAGTCTCTGAAGAAAGAAATTGAAGAAGATATCAGAAGATGGAAAGATCTCCCGTGCTCATGGATTGGTAGGAAAAACATTGTAAAAATGGCCATCCTGCCAAAAGCAATCTACAGATTCAATACAATTCTCATCAAATACCAACTCAATTCTTTACAGACCTTGAAAAAAAGATTCTCAGCTTCATATGGAGAAACAAAAAACCCAGAATCTCCAAAATGATCCTGTACAACAACAGATCATCTGGAGGTATCTCCATCCCCGATCTCAAGCGGTACTACATGGCAACAATAATAAAAATTGCATGGTATTGGTATAGAAACAGAAAGGAAGATCAATGGAACCGCATAGAAGACCCAGAAATAAACCCACACACCTATGAACACTCGATATTTGAAAAAGAAGCCTAATCTATTCAATGGAAAAAAGACAGCATCTTCAACAAATGGTGCTGGACCAACTGAATGTCTACATGCAGAAAAATGAAAATAGATCCATATTTATCACCCTGCACAAAACTAAAGTCAAAGTGGATCAAGGACCTCAACATAAAACCAGATACTCTAAATCAGTTGGAAAAAAAAGTGGGGAACAGCCTAGAACTCATTGGCATAGGAGACAACTTCCTGAACAGAACACCAACAGCACAGGCTCTAAGAGCAGCAATCAATAAATGGGACCTAATGAAAATGAAAAGCTCCTGTAAAGCAAAAGACACTGTCATCAAAACAAAACGACTGCCTACAGATTGGGAAAAAATCTTCACCAAACCTTTATTTGACAGAGGGCTAATATCCAGTATATATAAACAACTAAAGAAGCTGAAAAGCAACAAACCAAGTAATCCAATTAAAAAATGGGGAACAGAGCTAAACAGAAAATTCTTGATAGAGGAACATCGAATGGCAGAGAAACACTTAAAGAAATGCTCAACCTCATTAGCCATTAGGGAAATGCAAATCAAAACGACCCTGAGATTTCACCTTATACCCATCAGAATGGCCAAGATCAAAACTCAAGTGACAACACATGCTGGAGAGGTTGTGGTGAAAGGGGAACCCTCCTCCATTGCTGGTGGGAATGTAAACTGGTACAACCACTTTGCAAGTCAATCTGGCGCTTTCTTAGACAATTAGGAGTAGTGCTACCTCAAGATCCAGCTATACCACTCCTAGGTATATACCCAAAATTTTCTCAAGTACACAACAAGGACATTTGTTCAACCATATTTGTAGCAGCTTTATTTGTAATAGCCAGAACCTGGAAACAACCCAGATGTCCATCAGCGGAGGAATGGATACAGAAATTGTGGTATTTTTACACAATGGAATACTGCTCAGCAATCAAAACGGAGGAAATCATGAAATTTGCAGGCAAATGGTGGGATCTAGAAAAGATCATTCTGGGTGAAGTATCCCAGAAGGAGAAAGACAAACATGGTATATACTCGCTTATATAGACCTACAAGATATGATAAACATAATGAAATCTACACACCTAAAGAAGATAATCAAGAAAGCAGAAACGGGTGAAGATGATCAATCCTCACTTAGAAAGACAAATGGGATGGGCATTGAACGTATGACGGGAATCTACCGCAGAAGGCATCTGAAAGACTCTACCTAGCAGTGTTTCAAAGCAGACACTAGGACTCATAACCAAACCCTCGGCAGAGTGCAGGGAATCATATGAAAGAAGGGGAGTTAGTATGATATGGAAAGGATAGGAGCTCTACAAGGACCAAATATATCTGGGCACAGGGTTTTTTCTGAGACTGACACTCAACCAAGGACCATCTATGGATATAACCTAGAACTTCTGCTCAGATGTGGCCCCGGGGTAGCTCAGTAACCAAGTAGTTTTCCAAAGTAAGGGGAACAAGGACTATTTCTAACAGGATCTCAAGGGCAGGCTCTTTGACCTCCCCTCCCCCCCAGGGGAGGAGCAGTCCTGTTAGGCCACAGAGGAGGACTTTGCAGCCAGTCCTGAAGATACCTGATAAAACAGGGTCAAAACCTCCTCCCCTATCAGTGGACATGGAAAGGGGCAGGGAGGAGACCAGGGAGGGAGTGTGGGGTTGGGGAGGGAATGAGGGAGCAGGATACAGCTGGGACACAGAGTTAACAAAATGTAACTAAAAAGAAAAATAAAATTAAAAAAAAATAAATTAAAAATAAATTTTAAACATCTAAAAAAAACAAAGAAGAAAGGAAGGAAGGAAGGAAGGAAGGAAGGAAGGAAGGAAGGAAGGAAGGAAGGAAGGAAGGAAAGACAGAAAGAAGGAAAGAGGGAATGAAAAGGAAAACAGAACCCAAATAGCAGCTCCTGCTGATGAGCCTGTGCAGTGGCAAAACGGGAAGCTGTCATCATTGCTGATGTGTCAGCTGGTGCAGCCATGTGGATATCAGCATCGGGATTTCTCAATAGTCATTCAACCCTGCTATGAGTGAGGCGGGAGAGAAGAGTAGAGAACATTTGGGGTATGACAGAGAGAGAGCGCCCCACCTTCCAATCTAGTTGACGTCATCAGGACTTCTGCACAATTGAGACCTGCTGGTGGTCCTTTGCCCTCCTCACTGTGACCCTGTGATTTTTTAGACTGTCACAAGAAATCTCATGTGGAGAGTATACTCACTGAACCCCTGGTGCAAACTTAGTGGCTATTGGCTTCACATTATCACCATAAAAATATAAAGTCATCCAGTCTAGAAAAATTGATACAACTAGGAAACCTGGAGTTAAACAAAATCAGCCAGACTCAGAAAGACAAATGTTCTATGTTTTTTCTCATACCCTTTTATGTAGATCCCATATTTTAATATGCTGGATATATGAATATAAGGAAATAATTCAGGAAACTACAGAGACACATGAGAAATTAAACAGTAGTTTTAAGGGGAAGGTGAAAAGGGGTGAAGAAAGCAAAAGGAAGGCTAGGCTGAGAAAAGGAGTGTAACCAGAGTGAGCAGGGCAATTAGGAAAAGAAACACCAACAAAAAGATAGTATGTACCAAAACATCACAACAAAGCCATTCCTTCAATACTAATTTTGAAAGATTAATAAGAAAAATTATGCATGTTATGTTTGTCTTATTTAAACAACAAAATTAACTAGAAATAAATTCTCATTTCATCAATCAGTATCCAGTGATCAGGAGTTAGAAAACACAGCAGTTATTTTAATGTAAAAAGCTGATGCAGAGAATTGCCAGACAGGTATTCCAGAATAGGGGAGAATAGAAAAAAACACAGGTAACACCCAGGAAGCAGCTACAGCATTCTCCCTGATGAAGCAGAGGGAAGTGGTTGAATTATTAAACTCTGTGGCTGCTGTATATTCATCACTTGGATAGAACAAATACAATGCTGAGGATATACAAATAAGAAAGAGAACAGAAGAAACAGTAAACACTAGTTTTAGCTTTAGCTTTTCCTGCCTTCCATTCTCTCTTTAATGTCACTATGGATAGATGTGAACAATCAGAGTGTCAAGTTTGAAGAAGAGACAACTGTTTAATAAATTATATTTAAATCAGGAAGACTTTTATTACATTCAAAAGTCAAATATAATGCAACCATTAACATTAATGAAGTATATAAGTGAGTGTTATCAGAAAAAGACTATTATATAGTATGACAGCAAGTAATATCATTAAGTAAAAGCAATGCTACGTAACAGAATAAAATATCCGACCATGCATGCCTTTAAAAGCCCATTCCATGTTCGTGGAAAGTATCAACACTTTTTGAATGCCCATACCACCCCTATTATTTACAGATTCAGTGCAACCCTACAATAATCCAAGTATTTTTCACCAGGGTAGAAAATTGATTTTAAAATTCATATTTAACCAAAAGACTGCACAATCAAAGCAATTTTTAGTGTAGACAACAAAGATCATTCCAAAAGAAAAATCTTTTTTCCTTTATTTTATAAATTACACTTTATTCATTTTGTATCCCCCCATAAGCCCCTCCCTCCTCCCCTTCCAATCCCACCCTCCCTCCCCTTTCTGCATGCATGCCCCTCCCCAAGTCCACTGATAGGAGAGGTTCTCCTCTCCTTTCTTATCTGAGTCTATCAGTTCACATCAAAAGTGGCTGCATTGTCCTCTACTGTGGCCTGGTAAGGCTGCTCCCCCCACAGGGGGAGGTGATCAAAGAGCAGGCCAATCAGATTATGTCAGAGGCAGTCCCTCTTCCCATTACTATGTAACCCACTTGGACACTGAACTGCCATGGGCTACATCTGTGCAGGGGTTCTAGGGAAGAAAAATCTTATAATCAAAATAGCAAAATATTGCTGGAAACATAGACCTAGCAATGAACAGAACCAAATTTTAAAAAATTCATCTCTTTACCTTCAGTTAATTTTCAACAAAGCTCCTGAGAACACAAATGCAGAGAAGATAATCTCTTTAAGAATTGGGAAGGGAAAACTGAATATCCACATGAATAATAAAAGGAAAAAAAGGGGGCTTTTTTTCCCACATGGCAAAAAAAAAAAAAAATCTACTCAAGTGGATCAAAGATTTAGTTACAAAACCTGAAATGTAAAACCCTTGGGTAGGTGGACTAGAATAAAGCTGCAACAGTATAGGCCAGAGAAATATTTTCTTGGATATAACAAAAAAAAGTCATTGGCTCCATAAACAAAAGAGGAAAAAATACAAATACCTGAATAACCCATGATCAGTAAAAGCATCAGTTAGCACTGAAGAGACATGTGCAGAATGGGAGGGATGCTAGGAAGTCATGTCTGTCTCTCATCAAGGACTGCATGTGGCTTTTCCTAATGAAACCTGAACAGCTGAGAAAATGGATAATGCCTATCAAAAGACTGCTGATAGCCAAACTCACTAGTTTAATAGCCAAATGTCCAAATATGCTTTCTTGCTGGTGTGATAAAACACTGACCAAAAACATCTTTTGGAGTGACAAAGAGGTTTATTTTAGCTTACAGCTTATAGTCTATCATCTAGGGAGCTCCTGGAGAGCTTCTCCATTCTGCTGTACCTATATGGCACTCTTGTGAGCATTTCAATGTCTAATCAAACCTAAGGATTCCCCTTATGCTTGCCCCACATGTCCACTTCCCAAAGATTAGTATTGTCAGATCTAAGGGATAATCATCATTTTACCACTGAGGAAAACTGTATTAGTGAAAATGTAAAAAGTAGGATGCCATGATAGATTTTGTCCATGTCACGAAAGATATAATTATCAGATAATAGAAAATTAATTGAAAGCCACAATCTGGAAAACAGAAGCATCCTCAGCTTCAGAGGAGAAATTAATGTGACCAAATTTCTTTAATCATTCCACAAAGGAAAGTATATAGTTCCCTTTATGGATTGGAAGGAAGACCAGAGGTTAGTTCTGTGACAGACAGAGGCTGCACCCACCTGGCTGTGGGGCTGACATTGCAGTCATATGATAAGAAAGTTCTAATTTCTGAGGACACAACAGTAGCCTACCTCAGAGAGACCCAGCCTGATACCTGGTAGACAGATTCAATTTGCAATCATTTTCATTACCACTTCCTCTTCAGACATAATCATGTTCAAGTTGAAAATCATATAATTTAAATTATAAAAGCCAATCTTCATACTAACAGATAAGAGTAGCTCTCACTCATCAAAAATCTTTTCCACCTTAGAAACAAGTGGAGACTACTACAGAGATGCACAACTGACCAAACGCAGAGAATAAGCATTCGCTCTGTGCCCAACCCCAAATGACACATTTCCAATGTGACCCAAACACCCAAGGCTCAGCGGAAAAAAAAAAAATTGTAAATGGAAAGTTTCTAGGAGTGATAGAACTAAGATGTGTGCTTCAAATCAGCATCTTTTATATAGTACAGAGCAGCTGCACCTAAGAAATCTAAACATGCCACCACCTAAACAAGACCTGCATGTCAAGATTGATATGTTGACATGCCTTATTGTCATGCCAAAGTGAAGGAGAGAATTTCTCAAGGCCCTACTCCCAGATGAAGAGCTACAGGCCATCAATGGCTACTGAGAGAGGAGGAATCCAAAGAGATGAGCCCTCTGACAAGGTCACCAATACAAGTGTTCAGCCCTAAACACAAGCATATAGAAACAACATTAAACAGAAAATGAATTCAGTAGGTTTGTTTAAAATTGTGTGTGTGAATAAAATAACAATAATAATTAAGAAGCGGTCATGAATTTGAGAAGGAATAAGGGGACCCGAGGAGTTGGGGAAATGATGTAAATCCATTATAAAATTCTCAAAAAAAATAAACACTTATATTAAAAATCCACTCAAGATTGTCTACCAGTGATATGCACATATTGAGATAGTTATGACAATCATAATTTTAAAAGGACATTGCTTAAATTTATATATTTACTCTATATCCCAATCGTTGCCCCTCCTTCTCCTCCTGCTCACATCCTCCCACTTTGTTCCATCTGCCCTCATCTTCTCAGAAAAGATCCTTATCCACTGAGGCCAGGCAAGGCACCTCCCCCCCAGGGGAAGTGATTGAAGAGCAGGCAACAGGGTCCATGTCGAGGCAGTACCAGCTCAACTTACTAGGGAACCCACATGAGGATCAAGTTACCCACTGGTTACATATGTGGAGCGGGCCTCGGTCCAGCCCATGCATCATCTCTATGAGCCCCCATTGGCCTAGGTTAGTTGGCTCCGTTGGTCTTCTTGTGGTTTTCTTTTTCCCTATGGGTCCTTCTATCCTTCACACACCCCAGTCTTCCACAGGACTCCCCTAGCTCTGCCTACTGCTTGGCTGTGTGGGATGATGGGTGGGGCCCCTCAGAGGATGGTTATGCTAGGCTTCTGTCTGTAAACATAGCAGGGTACGGCTAATGGTGTTAGAGGTTGGCTCTCTCCCATGGGGTGGGTCTCAGCTTGGGCCAGGCATTAGTTGGACATTACCTCAGTTTCTGCTCTATCTTTATCTTTGCACATCTTGTAGGCAGGGTAAACTTTGGGTCAAAGGTTTTGTAGGAGGATTGGCGTTCCCCTCCCAACACTGTAAGTCCTGCCTGGCTAGAAGGTGGCCTCCCCAGTTTCCATGTTCCCTGCTGATAGGAGACTTGGCTAGGGTCATCCCCATGTCCTCCCAAGAGTCTACCCTGTTGCAGGTCTCCAGCTTGACTCAGAGATGCCCTGTCCTCAGTTTCCCTTTTCTCTCCAAGTCCTCTTGCTTCCCCTCCTCACTCTCTCCACATCTTATACTAGCCTCATCATTTCCCTCCCCACACCCTCTCCTACTCAGTTCCTTGACCTCATCAGAAGTGGATGGAAATATATATATATATATATATATATATATATATATATATATATATATATATAATTTGGTGTGTAGCACAGCCAAATCATTCTGCCTTCTACCTGGAATTCTAGAGAGCTGGGATTATAGGCCTGTGCCACATTGCCTTGCTTCCTTTTTTCTTGTTGTTTGTCTTTTCCAATGAACATTCATCTTTTCTCCATGGTATTTACAACAAAAGTGATTTTTACTCTGAAAAATAAATTTTTAAAATCTTCCAATACATACCTTGTTTCCTATGATGTTTTTACAAGCAGAGAGACACACATGAACAATTAAACCATCTTCTTCTTTTCTATATTCTTGGAGTTTCTGTTCTCATACTTGTTTCCTTTATTTATTCAATTATTTTATGTTATTTAAGTATTAAATACACTTCTATGATTTGCTTCTCTCCTGACAAGGCCTCTGTTCCTACTTCTCCTGCCACCATCTGTGCCTATGAAGGTTTGAAGGGTTTAAGTCATTAAAATGGTGCAACATTCAGTCTTCTAAATACGTGTTTTGAGACTCCTTTAATTTTCAGCTACTAAAGAACTCTCAGATTACAAAGAGTTGAAGTCTTAGGAAGGGCAGCGTGGTGTTTGCATGCTTTCGGTGAATGCACACTATACGATGGAACAGAGTGCAGAAACCCATTCACTGAGGAGTACCAGCTCACTTCATGTTTCCCGAAAATGTCTGGGGGCTTGAGCTCTTATATTTTCTTTCTGTATTCTAATAACTAGTAACATACATCTACAAATGTCTTTCGAACTTTTAAGTGGTTTTGATACTGGCAAAGCTCAGCACTCTTGCACTAATTCCTCCCAGACGAGCTAGTAGTTTAAGTGTACAAGCTATTTTTAAACCTTTCTTCAGAAAGATAAGCCTAAGAAATGTGAGGAAAATAGAAGAGAATCCTATTAGCAAAAACAAAGCTCCTGAGACCATACTGCTAATCACAAGGTAAGGGCAAAGGCAGCCTCCTGTATTCCGCTAACACTCCTTTGCTTCAAGAGATTAAGTTAGAAGAGTAGGTCAATGTGATTGATTCCAACATCTGCAACTTTGTGCAGGTGGAAAAAACCACTATATCCTCTTCTAACTGCAACCTCTTTGAAAAAATTCTTCTCAAAAATAAAGTATGAAAATATTCCTTTGTTTTTCAGAAAATGTCTTTTCCTGAGGTTACTAAGCTTTGAAGAACGCTGAGTCACAAGATTTTAGACAAGGAAGGTTTGAAAGTTCCAAAGTTAACAAACAGTAAGCCGGAAACCGACTCAGGAGGATAGGAATCCTAGCCTCTGTGTGCACTGTCTGGAATCATAATGCCACGGGTGACAAGAAGCAGAGCCCTGCTTGAAGAGCTATGATGTACGGAGTCCTTTGAATCGGGAAGAGCTTAGCAGACAAAAATGGCAAGATGCAATTGATGCTGCCACAGGCTTTGCTTCTGTGTTTTTATAAGTAGAGTTCATTTATATAGAGGGTACTCCGAGCAGCCTCCAAACCCCTTCCAGCTGTGACTCCTACTATGACATGTAAGCCTTTTTGCCTCTAATTGTGAAAGAGCTTGTACTCCTTTTTCCTTGTCCTTGTAAGCAATTGGCAGAATCAGCTTTGAACCATCAATATGTTGTGTTTCAGTTCTGGAAATCACAAGGCTGAAGTCTGTCACCAAGCTAGCATCAAGCTATCAGCATGATAGTGATACTCCTGAGACACTAGGGAAGAGTTCATCTCTGTCTTTTTCAGCTTTTGATACTGCGCAGATGCCTTCCTGTCTCATGTCTTCCCTCACTGCCAAAGCTGATAATGGCCACACAAGCCTTTTTCACGTGTCCTTTCTCTAATAAGCCTTTATGATTGCAGTGTGCACTGTAGTGTCTGGGGTTTTCTCCTGCTCAAGAACTGCTGATTTAACTGCCTTGATTCTAGCTGTAGAGATAACAACCCCCTTGCTTGTCAGGATCTCAGCATATTCAGAGTTTATGAAATTCACAATGCAGATGTCACTGCTGGGCATTACCGGCCTACCACAGACTTCACAGGTTTTTTTGTGTTGTTTTGTTGTTTGAGAAATAAATGAAACAACATAACATGAAAAATAGTTATATATTGTCTGTAGAATGTATCCAGTGAATGATATTCACATGTAAATATTTATAAAGAAAGCAAATATGCATTCCTAAGTCTAATTTTCCTGGTCAAACTCAAAGCAAACAAAAATGTATACAGTGGCTAGATGTTGTACACATTTAAGCAAGCACGCCTATGCATGTACACGGTACTTTTACTGCTCCCACAGGAAGCAGGTTGAGTCACTCTACACACAAAGCTTCTCCACTCTCAGGTTTCACGATCGTATTGTTTCAGCTGTGACAACAAAGTGGGTCAAGGAATACTGTCAACTCGCTGGAGTTAACACAAAGACCTAGCTAACTGTCAGCTTGCTGGAGTTAACACAAAGACCTAGCCATTAAGCTAGCAGGACGCATCTCCAAAGGGCAGTCACAGGCACAGAGCATCCACTAAAAACCTCTACAGAGAAACAAGGAGCACCGCTGTCTGCTGCTCCGCCATCTCCATTCAGCTCTAAGATCTAAATTACGGCCTATTTCTCATCTCTTAATCACTTCACACAAGTCAAGTGCCCTTAGAAGAGACTGCAGAGGGTAGCACACATCTCATCCCATTGATTCTAAATTAATTTGATTTTTTCACTCCTAGCTATTACACTTCCTGGGTTGATGAAAAAAAAAAAAACTTGGAGTAATTTAATAAGACCTGACATTAGTAGTTTAGGAACAAAAACTATTTGAACATGTATTTCCACTTAAATAGAAAGCTTGAATACATATAAGAATTTTTATGATAGAATTGAATAAACAAAATAACAAATGAAGTAATAATTACAAAGATTTGTAAGTATATATTTAGTATTTTAGATAAATCGATATGTGTATTCACATATATATATAATATTTCTTTAAAGGGTATAAGCTTCTGTTTTGTATATCTTTTCTTTGAAAATAATGACAGTGAAATTTAAAAATTTGTCTAGAAGTTAACTCTCACAGGAAGATAGAAGAAAATGATAGAAGTGATACTTTATTCAGCTTTGAGTCTTGAGTGTTACCTAGCTACCAAAAGTTGTTTTTAGATTTCAATACCGACACTATTGTCTGTTACAAATCAGTACACTGGTGTCCACACAGCTATAAGACATGCATGACTACTGCCTTATATACTTCCCTTAACAACATGCTGGCCTTACATCGACTACACACAGTAAATACTGTTTACCGTCTAAATGTCAAAATATTGAATTTTGTATTTATAATTTCTATGACATGAGAAATCAGAAGCTGCAATACAAAAGTAAAATAGAAACATATCTCAGTCAGAATAATGGAGTGATTTTCCTCCTTTTAAATGTAAAGTGAGACTTCCCTGGTGGAAATGCACTCGGAGCAGTAGAACCAACTCAATGTGGAGATTCAAGGTTTTCCAGAAACCTTGTCTGTAGGTCCCTACGATATCACAGGGATCCCACTTTCTCTATTCCTTAAAGAGTACTTCGATGTTTATATAGAAACGGAACATTGCTGAAGCTCCCAGATCTCATCAAGATCCTCATTTTACAAAGAGAAAAGTATTTTAGACCTACACAGTAGAATTAGCCTCAAATAGATAAAGTCAGCCTCGCACAACTATGCTCTTTCATTACTGGCTGTTAGGCAAGGGCCTCTGTATTTTCATTGGCTCTCACATCTCCATTTCTCACACTGAATCAAGGGAAGGCATGAGACCTTCATAAAAGCCTCACTTACGTGGTATGCTGCGGAGTGGAGGAGGAGGCACATTGTTAATGGCTACCATGTGAGCCAGAATAGCTGATGGGAGGCAACCCAGAGGCATTTTGGCAACTTCTATGGCAGCTAGACAGAGCCTACTTCAGTATCAGAGGTCCATACTTAGTTTTGGAGCATCATAAAACAGAACCTTCGAGCTCTTCTCTGATAGGCCAAGCCCACAGAATCTTCCTATTCACAGTTCTGATGCAAGAATAAGGTCTAGGTCAGGAAGAACTCTACTTCAGTGGATTAATGAAGGAGGTTATGTGAGCTACATGGCTAAGGAAAATGAAAAACAGCACTGAATTCATAAGGCAGACACAAATTTAGTCAAAGTACTCATAACTATTAAGTTAAATTTTCTTTTGTTGGTCTTCCATGATTTAGAATTCTTTCCTTGCCTACTTGGTCTTCACAGAGCAAATCAAAGGCCCTTTTTCTAGCACCAGTAACAGAAAAAGTAGAAGTTTTCTAATCTCTGTGTTTATAACACGAGGTAAAATAGCATTCTATTTATTACAGAGAAGTAAACTCACCCTTACATACACGTGACTATATCACGTTGCTATGTGATATGCGTTTCAGTTATTTTCTCTGAGCCACAGTGACCAGAGCTAGCTTTAATACTGGCATGCTGGGAAGCAGAGGAGACACACCGTTGATGGCTATCAGGGAAGACGAGCTACTGGAAGAGAGAGCAGGCATCTTGACAGCTCCAAAGCTGTCACAGGTTACTTGATGGATAAGCAATTGCTCTAGTGCAATATACATTCTGTATATTATCTTTTGGATTTTGAAATATTATTTTGATATCTACCTTAGGTAATATATACAAGGAATGAGAGCTGGCTCTCCCCATATATCTGTGTGTCCCAGAGATTGAACCCATGTCATCAGTCTTAGCAGTAGAACAGTAGAAGCCTTTATTTAGTTGTGCCATCTATCAAAACTTATATTTTATCCTTTCTCTTTTTCATATATAACAAACCACATACATTGAAAGACATATAAGATCATACAAATTTTCATATTAAACTAGATCTTGCTTGAAATATTTACTTACTTAATATTCTATGTGTGAGGGTGGATATGTGATATATGTGATGTGTGTGTGTGTGTGTGTGTGTGTGTGTGTGTGTGTAGGTTCATGCATTCACACACAAATGTGTGACGACCACAGTACAACACCAGGTGTCTGCTCATACTGACTTCCATCTTGCTTTCTTAAGACAACATCACTTACCTGAAGTTCTCTGATTACCCAGGTGTTTGACCAGTACACCCTTGAGATTCTTCTGTCTCTGTATCCTAGCTCTGGAATTACAATTGCTCACTGACATTCCCCCAGCTGTTGTGAGGGTGCTGGGGATATGAATTCAGGTCCTCTTTGCTTACATAGCAAATGCTTTACCCACTGAGACATTTTCCCAGCCGATTGAAAGGAGAAATTGAAAAGAAAATCGCTAATTTAAAATACAAGCAAACAAAACATTTCTGAGGAGTAAACAGTGCAATAAAGCTGTTTATTAATTTTATGCAAAATCTATATATCTTCATGAAAATGAGTACATGTGTGTTTATAACAAACCTTCAGTTCACAAGCACAGCTTACTCCAAATGTTTCTTCTGATGAGTTTTCCCAGTGATGGTGAATCCTTTGCAAATGTGTTCTAAGAACAATAACATAATCACGTGGTTTATACTTGATAGAAAGATGCATTAAATTACATGGTTGGGACTTCCTGAATATTCCTCATAAATCTACACATGTCTCAGCCACTTGTTTGTAAAATTATATTAAATAAATAACTTAATTTGTCTTAATATTAATAATCTACTCTATAGAATAGAGATAATGTATCTCACACAAATAATACAAAGAATGAAGATAAGGGTATAGCATGCTGTGCCTGGAAGTGTGAATCATTTTTTAGTTCATACTAAAGATTGTACTGAGATAAATGGTGAAAGATAAGAATAAGTCAAATGGTAAGAAGCAAAAAATTTCAGAGACAGATTCATTCATTTAGCTGTAATTTTGCAAAATTCTAGATTTAGCAAATTGGAAGGCATGGAGAGTCTTACATACATACAAAGAGGTGGTGCCTATCTGAGATCTTGCCAAGTTAGCATTCAGTCTGTAGAGCTAGTACTCTGGAACTGAATGAAGTAAACATAAAAGAAAGGAAGATGAAAGAGGAGCAAACTAAGGAGATGTAAAAATTGTTCATAAAAGAGATGGCAAAAGCTATAAGTAAGCCAGCCATGGTACTGGGGAGGAAAAAGGAAGAGTGTTGAACATTCATAAAAATTGGAAGATTTTCACAATGCTCATACATCTATATACTTCTCAAAGTCAATTATTCCACTCTAAGAAATAAACACTCTAAGATATAGCTACAATAAATAAGTTCTAAAATAAATGAAGTTGGTATACAAAAGAGATACTTAGATGCCATGTTTATTGTGACATTATCCATGCACAAAAGTTTTGCTCTCTGGGTGCTCAAGTTATTTGTATTTAAAAGGAAAATATCTACTTTATACTTGCAAGGATATGAGCTTTGTCTCCTGGCCTTAGAAAGAGAAAGAAAAATGTCTATTCTCTTATATTTCTTGTCTTCTTACGTTTTCTTTACTGTGACTTAGATGTTCCCAAAGATTCAATTGGTCATATGCATAACTACCTACAGAGGTACCTTAGAAGGAAGAGTTATGTGGGTATAAATGGCGAGTGGTATTGCTTTTAAGCCTGTAGCAAGACAATAGCATCATGGCAAAAAGGCGGGGAACAAGAAAACTGATTACTGTGTGACATCCAGGAAGCAGAGAGAGGCAAAGAGGTAGGCTCTTAAAATAACATTTACCTGACAAAGAGTAAAGGAAGGACTACTTCCTCCAAGAGACCCATCTCCAAAGAGTCCACCTAGTCATTATCAGTGGATTAACTAGTGATAAAGTTGAGAACTCTTAATCCAAATACACTTCCAAAGCTAGCATTCAGTTCTTTATTTAACACAAGAGCCTCGTAGGAAATGTTAAGTTAGATCCATAACATGACAGAACCCCAATCAAAAGCTCTCTGTTTTGACCAAACCCTGTTTCCTGGCTGTTGTTCCTTTTCCCACAGAGAGTGAAACTATTACTTTTACCAGATCTCTTGCAGTACTTGCAAGGTTGTACCGTAAGTGATTTTCTTTATCATCCTTTAATGTTTTATTTAGTATTCATATATGAATATAAAGCATTGGGATTGAGAGACCAAAGAATTAAAAGTTTAAAGCACAAGCCTGAACAAAGGCTAGCCAGGTGGAGACATATCCATCCTCCTGCTGGGGGGGGGGGGGTTGGGAGGAACCAGCCTTACTGCATTCTTTTGCTGCTCACTAGAGATACAGTTGCTAGGAAACCAGCTCATCTCCCCTAGGACAGCCAAAGAAGGGAAGCCAAAGCATTAATGGTTTGGGGGCCTTCCTATAGCCAATCAATTAAAAATTCAAAGTGCCATTTTGTGTTTTGACCAATAGATGCTTGCCAGGCAGGAATTCCCCTGCTTTGGGTACACTGGGAGGGACCAGACCCTTTAAATCACCTGCCTAACCTGAGCACTAGGCTCTAGGCTCTCAACCACTCCGACGGTGAGAGTGTGAACCCAAGCTAGCTTGTAATAAAAAGATCCTCATGTATTTTGCAACGAGCTCAACTCCTGCTGGTCTTTTGGGGTCTTGCAATCCAGGCACAATTCTGTCTATCAATGTTTCTCTCTCTCTCTCTCTCTCTCTCTCTCTCTCTCTCTCTCTCTCTCTCTCTCAGCAAGTCTACTTTTCTGACTATATGTGTATGAGTATGGGGCCATCCACTAAGTACAGGTAGCCTCTCAAAGACTGCAACTCTGAAAACTGCCTCCCCAGCAGCCCTCAGTTGCCAATAGCTCCTCACATATTTTTCATATAAACCCTGCCCCCATCTATGGTTGAAACTGTGGCTGCCTTGACCCTATGAAAGTTTTGTGTGTACATTCCTTCCCTGTGAGCTCACATTCAGCAAACAATGTTTTGTTACAGACATCTACCCCTTCTGCCTCTTGTAATCTTTCCACCCCCTCTTGTGACCTCTCAGCTTTGTAGGGAGAGTCTGTGAAACAGAGCTCTCATTTATAGTTGAGCATTGCATTAGCTCTTATTCTCTTACCAGGTTGGGTCTCTGTATTACCCAAAACCACAAAACCAAAAGTAACTTTTAAAAAGGTGCCATTCACGTCCTCCTGATTTTTCCTAACATCATCCCATTGTCATTTATACTTGACAGTTTCAATACTTTGATGCACTATGCTCTGTGAAGTTGTGTAGAGATGTGTGCCCAGTTCTGCTTTTCCTCGTGATTTAAGGAAGAACATTCTTCTTCTTTCTTTATTGCTCTAGCCTTGCACTCTACACTGATACAAATCACTGTAATTTGTACCATATAGTACACTATCTATACAAAGTATCCTGTAGAAACTTCTGCAATAGCCTGCAATATTATAAATCATTGTGCTATTTTAGTAAAAAATGTTGTTTAGGTAAATATCCACTGTTGTGCACATTTCCTCCAGAGAACTACCAGTCACATTTTATTGCTCAGAATAAAGCATCTTAGTGGTAATAATTTTCTGTTAGCAGTTTCTTTCTTTTGCTCTTTCTTTTTGTCCATTTTTCTTTCTTCTTGGTGGCATCTGCTCTTTAAAACTATTTTATGCTGACTACATTCAATGCATTTAAAAACAATGTGTGCACATGTTTATATATAACACATAGCTGATAATCTCTTTGATACTTTATTAATAGATGTTTTATTACATGATTTCTGCAACAAGTATAGAGCAGTTTGATGGGTAACAGTGAAATGCCTTAGCTGAAACAATGCAGTGACTTCATTCGACAAACTACATGAGTTTGTTATCAGTTTGATAATGCAGCTATCAGAAAAAAAATCTAACTGAAACACAGGTTTGGATCACGTCAATACTGATTATTCATCTGTTTTCTATGACATGTCAAATTGTTCCTTAAAACTGTATTCTATTCTAGACAAAATCCCTAGTTGTTTTTCTGTGGATGGACTCCTATCAATGGTATCAGTCACACTTAATCAAAAGAAACAAAACCATTAGAAAATATATGAAATAGGTTTTTTGTTTTACTGCGATTTCAGTTTACACAGTGAGAGCACAAATATATCTCATCCACTTACTTATCGTTTCTTCAATTACCTAATTTTCATTTTCCCTCAAGTTCCTAAACATACTTTAAAAAGCTCCCGAGTCACTATCCAAGACACATTCAGGGGATTAGAGGTAACAATAAAGTTCAAAACAGTATCTGTGTGCCAGCTCCAGTAGCTTACTTCCAAGTACTCTGTAGAATAATCACAAATTCTTTTTAAAGACAAAACAAGATATTGTGATGTAGTTTAGTTGATCAAGCGTGATATAATATGCAGGAGATCCTAGGCTCAACCCAGCAACACACACACAAATGAATAATTCAAATGGCAAGAGTAGTAACAAAAACACGATGGCAATATGTGAGGAAAATCAGATCAATGAGGATATACCCGTTGTATATAGAACTATGTTGCCCCAAAGAATTCATGTTGAGCTGTACTGAAAAAAATAATAATAATAATTTTTTTTTTCCTAAATGGGGTCTCCATCGAGATAAACAAGTAAAAATGAGGACATTAAGGCAAATCCTTATATAATTTGAGATTTTGAACATGAACATGACTGTGTGTGGAGGAGAGACAAAGTGAAAATGGACAAGAAGAAGATGGCCATTCAACTGGCACACCTACAAATATCTACTGAGAACTGCATGCAGACAGCCACAATAAGAAGACGGGGAAAGAGTTATGGATGCTGGAAAGATGGCTCAGTGGTAAGGACTCTTTGCAGCTCACGCAGATGATTAGAGTTTAATTTCCAATACCCAGAACTGATTTCTCACAGCCATCTGTCTCCAGTGCCAGGGACTTTAGCACCCCCTTCTGGCCTTTGGAGTTTTCGGCACACACGCACATACAGACACAAAATGTGTGTGTTTAAATAATAATTTTTTTCTTTTTTAAATTATAGAACAATAACTTCATTTCCTTTTTACAAGAAAAGTCAAATCTTTGTGCTTTATTTCATGTTTTTATTATTTAAAACAATTTTAAATTAAAATATAATTTGATCATGTTCAGCCTCTACCCAGTACTTCCCGCTCCTCTCCCCCTCCTTAACCACCCAACTTTAAGTTCTTTCTCAAAACCAAACAAAATCCTAATACAACGAACCCCCGTAAAACAACAACAAAAAAATTAAAAAAAAAAAAAAACAGACGAAAAACTGTAACCACATAAAAGTATACACAAAATCCCCGGACTCCGTTATATGGTGAACTGAACCTGGGGCCTGCCCTGGAGTGCTTGATGCACCACTGCCACTTTGTAGGAGAAAACTAATTTTTCCTCTTCCAATAGGCATGGACGAGAGTTCCCTTGTGGCTGAGTTTTCACTGGGCTGGAGAGATGGTCAGCCAGTAAAGGTTAGGCTCACAACCAAAATAAATGTTTCGTAAAAAAAGGATTTTTTTTCCTCTAGAGTGTCGAGAGAGAACAGGGCCTGCTGAAAGCTTAGTGCAGACTGGCGGCCTCCAGAACTGTGTAATGATTAATAGCATTATTTTAGGTCACCTGTTGTTTAGCACTTCATTACCACAGCAATAGGAAACTCATGTATTACTCACCTTTTCATTTCATAGCTCATAATACGGCCTTACTCACTCATTTTAAGTCAGGTTGGTGCACAGAATGAGGGAGGGGCTATGGCTGGGATACAAAGTAAATAACCTGTGATTAATCTAAAAAAATAAATAAAAATTATAAAATAAATAAATAAATATTGAAACAAGAAAGAAAAACCTGCTAAAGCCCTTGTGGGTAGCAAGCCCTTTCCCTACGTTGCAGCTGCTTCAGATCTCTGCTGTTTCCTCACTGTGCTCCTTAGCCATCATTCTAAGTGCACGTCACAGGATGATTCTCTGCTCTGTGCTACTGCCTCTCCCGGCCCCAGCCTAGAGCAGAAGACAATATCAAAAGACGATGGAAAGACGTCAACTACACACTATAGATTACGGAACCTAGACTTTAAAGTACTTAACACATTTTTACAATTTTTACCACTTTAGATAGAAATCTTTATAAAATATCATCTTAAAAAGTTAATGAGCGCTGGGGCTACTGACCCAAGATCATCAAGAGCATTTACACTACAGAGCTATAATGCCGTGTTACAAAGCTATTTAGCTGCGTTGCTGTCACAGCTTGATAAATGGATTCATTCTTTAACTGGAGACATCCCTGATTTTAGTATTTTTATTGTAGTCATTTCATTTTGATGTCTGTCGATGTGGCAATTCTAATCCACTCTTTTGAGTAGCACTTCCCAAAGCTGCCAATTAAACTGGTTTCTAACAGGGTGTATAAACATTCAGCGGCTTTGCAAGAAGTCACTTCCGCAGAGGACCTGTTGCCCAGCAACAGAGGCAAGGTCAGGTTCAGAGAAAATATCTCTCCTGAGGCCATGCCCTTTCCAATGGAGGCGAAGTATATAGACTGATGATACAAGAGAGTGGATCAATGTGTACAGTAACGCGTGCATAGTAATGATGCATAGTAATGTATGCAGCATGTGATAGACTCATTCCATTAAGTCAATTGTTTGGTTAGGAGGGGAGTTCAATTAAATGTCCCCAAAGCCCATCATCATCCTTGCTGGTTTCCAACATACTTAATGAAACTGTTTTGTTTCTTAACACTACGGTTATGTTTGCTTCATATATAACACTGTTGTTCTATAATTTTAGAACAGATTTTTGGTTTTACTTATAAGCAATCTATTGTTTTTGACAACTGTGTATGTACAATTCCTGTTTACATTAAACTTTATATGTATTTGGCCATTTTGTGAAAAAGTAATTGTCAATTGTTTTGAGTGCTTCTTTATAATTAAATTGATCTAAATAATTGTTATTCAATTTTTAGTTGTAACTAGTTATGGAATAGATCTTTCTCTGAGTGTACTTCTCCCTTGGACAAGTGAGAAAAAAATATATTTAAAAAGATGCTACCTCCTACTTAGCCATACAAGCTGTGGCTTCACAATGGAAGAAATAAAGAGATTTGGTAAGCATCACTATTGCAGCATAGAGTTCAATCCCCAATACCAAAAAAATAAAAATAAATAAATAAATAAATAAATAAATTAAATCATTGCTGTATCCTACAGCAATACAGCTGCATTAGAAAACAAAACAAAACCTACTTTGGCATTTACTATAATTTTCAGCTAGTCAAAGAAGAGAAATCACTTTCTTTTAACATTTCAGCATAAGTTACAAGTAATTAGATCATGGGGTCTTAACATTTCTTCAGCCTGATGATGAGGATGACAGGTGTAAGCATTTTGAGGGAGGCACATAGTAAGGAGGAGATAAATGGGCTTGAATTACAGACACCTACTTCAGAATTCGTTAAAACTAAATGAATCACTTAAATTACCTTAGACATATTCTCAAAGTTATACTTGTTTCATATTAAATTATACTTATTGGACTGAAATCAAGTCTAAAACATATTTAGACTGCCAAATTTAGAATGTCATACATATTTTTAAATTTAAAATGCAAGGACTCTAGGGAAAATACCACAAAACTCTTCAAAGGAAAAAAAAAATACTCCAGTACCATAGGGACAAAACATTGACAAAGACTGTCAAGCTCAGCGGCTGCCTGATGATGACCCTAGTTGAGATGTCTGCTCTTAGCTATAGTTTCAGAGGCATCAAAGTATTCTTTGGTCTCCTGGAAATTGTCAGATTTGTCTGGCGTTGCTGTTACTTTGCAGTCAAATCTGTCTATTCATGAAATTTTAAAAAGCAAACAGCTACCAATAAATTTCAGCATTTGAATTTTGCTAATCAAAGAGAAGTCATTTAACACTTTTTTTCTAAAAGCATTTACCTCATTAGTGAGTTGCTTGAATTACACTCATTGCAATAAAAGCAAAATTCAGAATGAGCTGAAAATGTCAGAATATAATGTTATGTTTTGTGAATTAAATGTGCGTGAAGAAAACAAAACATGTGGTGAAGGTTGTGCCCCTGGCTGGTTGGTACCCCAAACGATAGGAGGTGAATGACTCTTGAGAATGATTACCTAATCAATGTCATTGATGTTGGTGGACTCATAATTTGATTATTGGGAAGTGCTGAAACTAGGAGCTGGGGTGTGTTGAAGGAAGTAAAGCAAGAACCAGGCCTTTGAAGGGCACAGAGTGTAGGTTCTCCACCTTATTCCAGGCCTGGTCAATGATCTAGCCAGCTTTGAGTTGCAGTCTATAAAACTGTGAGGCTAGGTTAAAACTTTCCTCTCTTTAAGTACTTTTTCAGATATTTGGTCACAACAATAAAATGTTGCCTATTTACTACACTAAAATCTTACCTAAGACAGAACTTTGGTTCTAAGTGTGTATGGGGTGGGCAAGGGGCTGCAGACGCCTACTCCTTACCTCTTGCAAAGGTCAGAAGAAGTCGACTAGAACAAGTCTAGAATGCTATAAACTGCGCCTTCTGTATGTCTCTATGGCTGCTCAGAAGACCAGAATCTTGACAAGAATGAGAATAGTAAAGACTGGGCTTATGACATATCAGTTGGGAATAAGGACTCTACCGCAAATTAGACTGAAGTCCATTTGTGTTACACTGTGGCAAAGAAGATCTCTGTATTCTGTCCATGTCTGGAGACTTTGAGGGAGACAGAGTGTAAACATAATAAGTGAGCTAAGCTAGGAATGATGGATGTGTCTGTAACACCAGCACTTGAAAAGCAAGGGTATAATGGTTAGGAGGTAGGAAGTAGACAGAGGTGGAAGAGCTGTGGCATTGCAAATTTGGAGCCAGCCTGAGCTGTACAGAGAGACTGATCTAAGAAGACCTAAGTTAGTAAGACTACTCTGGTGTGAACATTTCAAGACAGATCAGCATTAGACCATGGCATGGGGCTCTGCGGGCTTTGTTTTGTTTTGATTTTGTTTTTGTCTTTTTGTTGTTGTTGTTGTTGTTGTTTCCACTAAGTTAATACAAGAATTGGAAGAAAAATACACAGAAGTTATGTTTTTATTTGTGGCCATGATTAAATACCTGACAAAGCAACTGAAGGAATTTATTTTGACTCAGGGTTTTGGAGATGGGGGTTAGTGTTTTTAGGGGAGATGGCAGAGGAGGAGAACTCCCCCTTTCCATGGACTAGTGGAAGGGGTAGGAGGGACAAGGGAATGAGGGTGGAACTGGGAGGAGTTAAGGGAGGGGGCTTTAGTCAGGATATATAATGAATAAATTGTAAAAAATAAAATAAAAATTATAAAAAAATGAATGTCAATGTCATTTTAAAAAGCAACCTCTATACCTCTTCTTTTTTTTTTTTCCTGGAACAACTCAGAAATCAGTAAGCACAGCCAGTCAGAGTCTCTTGACTGTGCCTTGCGAAGAGAGAAACTTGGTGACACCCTCACACACAGAGCTGTCTAGAAAGCTGTCTTCCCACGACTTGTATTACATGTATCACGTTTAACCATCCAGGCACTCAGAGCCCACTGCTGTCATGATGGAAAACATCCCTACTATTGCTTAAGATAGCTGTAGAACTTGATACCTTCCATATGATGTCAATTTTGCAGGCACGCAGAAGGCAAGCACTGCATGGAGGCTTCCACCGATATTTCAGAAAAAAAAAAAATAGCTTAGAAAGTCAGATAATGTATACCAGAATTAAATTCCCTATGAGAAACTTTTTAAATTTAGTATTTTTACTGTATTCACTTTACATCTAGACTGTAGCCCCCTCCTTTGTCTTCTCCCACTCCCACCCAAGAAATTCTTAAAAAGGCAGGGTGTGTAAAGTTGTAAGAGTAATGACGAAGACACAATGCAGACCCTCAAAGCTGCAAATTCAATAGCATGAAATGTCTCCTGAGCAAAGCTTCAGGCAGAGTGATGCAACTAGTAGGGCCAGTAGGGCATTACTGACCAACCTGTTTAGAGCTTGAATGGTGGACACGGAGCTACAGAATTTACTAGCTGTTTTCTGTATTGCGTTGGCTCAGTTCCTCCTTGCTGTACTTTTATTCCTTCCCCTTTTTTAAGGAGGAAAGTATACACTGTCCCTCCATTGTATGTTTGAAGGATATAATTTTCATGTTTATTTTGCAGAACTCACAGGTATGGGTTTGCCTTGCATCTCATAGGATACTTTAAATATAAACTTTTGAATGACGATGGGAGTTTGAAGACTGTGAGAGTGCTTTTAGATGTTTTAAAGATGAGGTAGATGTGAGCATTTGGAAGCCAGCAGCATAATGTTATGATCTGGGACCATGGAAGTATTTCTCAGGTCAAGTGTTACAGTACTACTTTCAAAAATGAATATAAATACAAGGAAACAACTAAGCTTCTAAATTCTCATAATACAATTGACTAAAAGTGTTGTAACATTACATTTTTTTTCATGTCTAATGGTTTCTTCTTGGTAATATTGAGCAATTTATAATGACAATACATCTTATTTACTGAAGAAAATGGGAAAGCTAAATGTTTAGGAGATATTCAAAGAAATCTCCTCCTTCTAAACATACATATTATTTCCCTCACAGTTGAAATTGTCCCTGGGTGATTTGAAATTCTAAGTCAACAAAATAACTACTTTTCATTCACAAGTGGCACTAAATCCCAACCTTCCTTCAGATAAAGATTGAAGTTGTTTGTCCAACTAGATCTGAATTTTGTGCAAGGTGATGAATATGGAAATATTTGTATTCTTCTACATGAATACATACAGTTTGACCAGCAAAAATTATTGAAGATGTTGTATTTTCTTCCAGTGTGTATTTTTGGCTACTTTATCAAAATGGAGGTGACCATATGTGTTTGGATTTATGTCTGGGTCTTCATTTCGATACCATTGATCACTGTGTCTGTTTTTATGCCAGTACGATACAGTTTTTGTTACTATATAGCTCTTTAGCACAGCTTGAAATCAGGGATGGTGATATCTCCAGTAGTTCTTTTATTGTTCAGGGTTATTTCAGTTAACCCGTTTTGTTTTATCATATAAAGTTGCAAATTATTCTTTTAAGATCTGTAAAAATTTGTGTTGGAATTTTGATGGGGATTGCATTGAATCTGTAGATTGCTTTTGCTAGGATGGTCATTTTTCCAGTGTTAATCCTACTGATCCATGAACATGGGAGATCTCTCCATCTTTTGATATCTTCCTTAATTTCTTTATTGAAAGACTTGAAATTTTTATCATACAAGTCTTCTACTTGCTTGGTTAGAGTTACCCCAAGATATTTTATATTATTTAAGGTTATTGTGAAAGGTGTTGTTTCCCTGATCACTTTCTCAGTCCATTTGTCATTTGTCCATATGTAGACAACTGATTTTTTAAGTTAATCTTGTATCCAGCAACTTCACTGGAAGTGTTTATCAGCCATAGTAGCTCCCAGGTGGAATTTTTAGGGCTTCTCATGTGTCTTATCATATCATCTGCAAATAACAACATTTTGACTTCTTCCTTTACAGTTCGGATCTCCTCAATCTCCTTCAGTTGTCTGATTGCTCTAGCTAGAACCTCCCTACTATATTTAATAGATATGGAGTGTTTTGTTCCTAATTTTAATTGACTTGCTTTCAGTTTCTCTCCATTTAATTTGATGTTGGCTATAGGCCTGATATAAATTGTCTTTATTATGTTCAAGTATATCCTTTGTATCCCTAATTTCTCCCAAACTTTTACCATTAATGCGTGTTAGATTTTGTCAAGAGCCTTTAATTTATTTATTTATTTATTTTTACATCTAATGAGATGATCATGGTTTTTTGTTTGTTTGTTTGTTTGTTTTTTATCTTTCAGTTTGTTCATATAGTGGATTATATTCACTAATTTTTTTTTTATATTAAGCCACCCTTGCACCTCTGGTATGAAGCCTACTTGATCTTGGTGATGCTCTTTCTGATGTGTTTTTAGATTTGGTTTGCAAAGATTTCATTGAATATATTTGTATCTATTTTCATATATGGTACCTATCCAGAAAATTATCCTATTATCCTTTTTCTTTCTTTTTTTTTTATTTTCCAATTTGGTAGAGTACAAGTTTTTAAAGTATGTCATTGTGGTTCTCTGCCGAAAAACTAAGCAATGCACATATGATCTCACAGAGACTGACACAGCAAGCATGGGTCAAGAGCAGGTCCTCTGCATATGTGTATTATAGCTATTAGCTTAGTATTTTTATGGTACTGTGAGAATGAACAGGTCTCTGACCCTTTTGCCTGCTCTTGGAACTCTTCCTACTCCTGGATTGCCATGTCCAACTTCAATATGAAAGTTTTTCCTTCATCTTATAATATTTTATTTTGGTATGCTTGGTTGTTGTCTCTTATAAGCCTGTTCTTTTCTAATGAGAGAGAGAAAGGGGGTGGTCCCAGAAGGGAGGGGAGGAGAGGTAAGGAGAAACTGGGAAGAGTGGAGAGAGAGGAAACTGGAATCCAGATATACTGTTTGACAAAGAACCTATTTGCAATTTTAAAAAAATAATCAATCTTTTTAATGATAAAAAAGACAAAATCCAAATCAAAACTCATCCAGCCATCAAACAACCAAAGAGCAAAGACAAATTAATTCCAGCTGAGAAACATGATCTTCTCTCTCTCTCTCTCCTTTAATAAACAGAAGCTGTGTTATTTGACTACATATACATGATGTTGATGGCATCTTAAAATTCAGTGAATGCTAAGTAGGATTTGATAAATAATAAATTCCTAATTCTACACCCAATACATGAGCATACAGAAGGGAGGGAGGCTGCAGCTAAATAATGAGGCTTCGTACACTTGCTGCTTATTTTGAGAACAGTGACCTACACCTCCTGTGAAATATCCTCCCGCAATTTTCCCACTTCTAAATAACTGACTTTGAGCCTGGTAGCTTCTAATCAGTGAATCATGATTGCTGACTGGGTCTCCATTATCAACAACAGCACTGACGGAGCACTTCAACCTCATAACAATCCAGTGAAGGAAGAATTTTAATTACTTTCATGTCCTCCCCAGCATACCAACACCCAGGGAGTTTAGACCACTTGCAAAAAATACTATCAAACAATGTGACTATATCAGACATAACAGGAAAGATTGGGAACAGAGAGAGATCCTCCTATGACTGGGAAGGGACACGTTTGCAATTCCAATTGCCCAAATCAGAAAAAAGGACTCATAACAAGCAGAATAAAAACCTAATGATAATAAATCATTAGATAAAAATCTAATGACATATACAAGAAAGGCTGATATTAAAATTCAAAATGTGCTGTTGATTCCACTCAGAGCGGCATGCCGAGTACATGACACAAAGTGTCTGTTCTGGAAACCTGAGGACAAATTATCTCCAAAACACTAGAAGCTCCTTTAACTGTCCTAGTCTCTTTCAGAGTTTTCCTGTGGATCAATAAAATAATTTCAATCCCTTACGGTCAGTTTGAAGTCCATGTGAACTAAATTTTTGAAGGTAGATCACGTTCCTTGAAGCATCTTTAGTCTATAAAACAATATTTAACACAAAAGTGTGTGATGTTTTATTTAATTCACATATAAATGAGAGGCAATGCTCAAAATTGGCAATCATCCTTTAGTAAATAGCACAGCAGTCCTGTTTTCTATTGACATAACATTTTATGGCCTATGAGGGACTTTCACATTTTCCCACTGGACCTTTACTGCCAGTCTGCATCAAACATTAATTAGAATCATCACTCGACAGATGCAACTTTCTTTCAAACATAAGGGGCATCTTCAGGCTAACATCAGTGAAGGTAAAGAAATGCTGGTGAGTGAAGGGAAGGTGTGAAATACGCATCTGCATTTCAAAACAAAGGAGTGTTGTACACAAGAGCCAGCAGTTAAGAACTTAATCTACAGAAAAGTAAGGCATGAAGACAAATTATTTCTTACAAAATGAATGTGTGCGCAACTTGCCCATACTCAGATTCCTCTATTGAAGCCAGTGTTGGCTATATCTGGGATCAGAAGACAATTAAAGTTAAATAGATTATAAGTGTGTGGCTAAAATCTTCCTGAGAGCTACAGGGACGCTTATCCTCTTCTCCCTTACCCATGTACAAGAAATAACACAGGGAGAAACAATTCACGTTCAGTAAAGCGGACCTTGATTTTGCACTTTCAGCCTCCATACCATTGCTGTTGTTCAAATCACTACTTGTTAAACTGTGGGTCATGCCCCAAGTGGCATCACATGACCGAGTTCATCCAAATGTGTAGTTCCGATCATACAACATGTGCACTGGCCACCAGGTACCCTGTCATGCTCTGCACCAGCAATGAATAATGCTCAGCTTTGGAACCAGCACACATTATACACTGCACCGTTTTTACTGTGCATACAAAGTTTTTTGCTCTCATAGAAAAATCATGGTTTAATTGTGGAAAACTCAGGCTTTTAATATTTTCCTACAATCACTTCTTATCATGTAAGTTTCAAATTAGTACAGCTTTTAATGACATGGAGTTAGAACATTATGTTTGATTTTTAAAATTGCTCTTTGATTTAATGACTTGTGTGTCATTAAAAAACTCATTAAATGAATCTGGCTTAGAATTATGACAAAATTTCTAACAATTTCTGAAATGGCCCAAAACATTCTTCTGACATTTTGTAATATGTGTTTTTGTAAAGCAGCGTTTTCAGCATGACAATTATAACAAAAATTAAAACAGTAATCAATTCTGCAAAATGTTGAAGGTGTTCTACATTCTGTAGTATTAAATATTCAGCAAGATATAAGTATTTAAAAATAAGCAGAACCACATCATTAAGATGAAAATCTGTTTAAACTTTTATTAAGTGGTGAAATTATGTACATATGTCAAATAATTGGATTTTTCTTTTATGATTTATTATCAGTAAACATTTGCCTTGTACACCTATTATATATGTTTATATACTCAAGTCACTTAAAAATTCCTTGTGCACGCCTCTATACCAGCAAGATGCCAAAGGGAAAGAAGGCCAAAAGGGAGAGGGTGGCCCCAACCCCGCCATCATAAAGAAACAGGAGGCCAAAAAGGTGGTCAGTCCTTTGTTTGAGAAAAGGCCCATGAATTTCGGCCTTGGGCAGGACATCCAGCCGAAAAGAGATCTCACGCGCTTGGTCAAAGGGCCGGGCTCCATTAGGCTGCAGCGGCAAAGGGCCACCCTCTATGAGCGGCTCAAGGTACCTCCTCCATTCACCAGGTCACCCAGGCCCTGGACCCAGCAAACAGCCACCCAGCCGCTCAGGCTTGCCCACAGGCACAGGCCAGAGACAGAGCAGAGAGGAAGCAGAGGCTGCTGGCCCACGCTGAGAAGAAAGCTGCTGGGGAAGGGGAAGTCCCAACTAAGAGAGCAGGGGTCAGTACTGTCACCACCTTGAAGGAGAACAAGAAGGCTCAGCTGGTGATGATTGCCCATGATGTAGACCTCATTCAGCTGGTGGTTTTCCTCCGTGCCCTTTGTGGAAAGATGGGGGTCCCTACCGCATCATCGGGGAAAAGCCAGGCTGGGCGGCTGGTCCACAGGAAGAATCACACCACTGTAGCCTTCACACAGGTTAACTCGGAAGACAAGGCTGCTCTGTCTAAACGAGCGAAGGCTATTAGAACCAATTAAAGCAACAGATACCATGAGCTCCGCCGCCACTGGGGAGGCAGCGTTGTCCTGGGTCCTAAATCTGTGGCTCGCGTTGCCGAGCTGGAAAAGGAAGAGGCCAAGGCCCTCGCCACTAACGGCTAAGTTTTCTGTACATAAATATAATTAGGAAAAAAAAAAAAAATCCTTGTGCAATAAGGGGTTAGTTACAAGCTGTAAAGTTTTACAGAGCTTTGGCTCAAGCCACCCAATCTGTAATATTTTTATCAATCCAGCCATACCAGACCAAGACAACATGTATTCAGAAAAGCAAGAGAGGGAAACAAGAAACTATTTGCTAATCTAAAACACAGAGAGCGTATCTGTAGGTGGTAGGTGTGACCTAATAAGTAGCAGCTTGAGTTCCAGATGCCAGTTCCAATAGGAACAGAGCAGAAGAGTTTCAGGAATGATTTTTTTTTTTTAACAAAATAAGTTAGAAGTGAGAACATAAAGGCTTTTGGGCTTGGAAAAATTTTTAAATGCTTACGTTCTTTTTTCCCCCACTTTTTACTAACAAAATCTAAAGACTCCTATCATTTAAATTTCAAAACAAATTGAGAAAGTTATCTAAAAACCAGAATCCACTGAAAGTTTCTAGAGAATTGTTTGAACAATCTATTTTAGTTACTTTTCTCCAACTAACAGTATAAGATGTTTGACAAAAATATATTTCACAATTTTAAAAGGAAGAATAGTGAGAAACATCTCTACCAGAAATGAAGTCCTTTTTCTCTCTTCTGCTCCTCCAACGCTCCCTCTTGACATACCCCAGGACTCTTTCTTTGGCTGTGATAGCTCACCTAACATAACTATAGATTATTCCTGCTCAAGAGTTAGTTCTTTGAGAACTAAGTTGAGCAAGTACACACAGGCAGAACTCCTCCATATAATGAAATATGATGGCTAGATACGCTCTGAGGTAGTTTGCACCCAAAATCTCAGCTGTGGCTACTCTCCCAGAAAAACTAACCTCCACTGCTGTTGTCCACAGTAAGAACTACCCATAAAGGAGAACAAATTCTTTCTGTAATTTAGACAGAATAACATAACCTAAGAAAGCTCAAGGTAGCCAAACTGAAGAATCTAGACAACCTATAGTTTCTTTTTGTATAAACAATACATTTATATAATGGGCATTAATTAATTTATTTTCTTTTCCTTAACTTCTCACTCTTGGTATAACTCATTCCACTTTTGTCCTCATGGCTAAACATTTATGGATCAAATACGCATCCTAGACAAGACCTGAAATAGGCTTCTAAATTCATGGTTAAGTGCCAACTACTTTAGCAGTGATCCTGGTTGCTAAGATATCGGTTTACCCCAATGCTTCCCATCATTAAAGAGAAAGTTACTTCATAGCCCTAGAGGTCAAGTGCAAGCAACCTGAAACACACTGACACTGGCTGTGCTTCTCATCCCTACCTCACCAAGTTCTCCCTTTTCCAAAATGAGACCTTTACTCTATGTAGTTATTATAACCAAAACCTTCAACTCTTTCTGACCAAATCTTACGGTGTTTTCATAAGAGGTGCAAGTATTTCATAAACTGTTCAAATACCGGTGAAATAAGTAATTTAAGCTAGAAAAGGCTCACATACCATACAAAAAAAGAAGAAATGGAATAAAAAAATGGGAATAGATTATATGAGAGCCACATTAGGGTCCTCAAAAAAAATTGCAAAAGATGACTAGAATAAGGAAGAAGACAGGTACTTAAGGAAAAAAGACTCTGACTGCTTGGGAACATGCTGAATAGGATCATTAGCAGAAGGAGGACAATGTAACAACAGCTGCCAATCAACGCTTCCTAGTTTCCTTCTTTACACTTCAAAACCACAGGTACTCAAAGATGAGTACAGACCATCTGACCCCACTACAGTTTCTTCCATCCTCCTGCCAGTCAGGTTCATGTGGGATGAATGGTAAAACCGGAAATTTATCTAGCATAAAAACCGAAAAGAGTGTGGTACATTTTCTGTTCAAATTTAGAATAATTTCTAGCAGATAATTTTATTTTCATATGAAATAAAAGTATGCTTCTCAAAAAAATTTGAAGGTGTCAAGGTTTGTTTCCTTCACAATGTTTAGTTACGCTGCACGTTTTCATTGTTGTTTCTGAAGCATAGCCAAGTGATGCGTGAGCTTGAACTCACTATTTAACTGTACAGATTGGTAACAGGGAAAAGAGAACCCTTAAAAATCATGATGACTTACTCAGTAAAATGCTCTTCAGATCCCAGAACTTACATAAAAAGTGAAAGTAAATATAAATCACAGTAATGATACTTTTAAAAGCTAAAAGGAAATCTTATTTTATAAACTTAGAAGTATATAATACGCACATACACACACACACACACACACACACACACACCATATGAGTTGCTAATGCACCCGAGAACCAGAGGCTGTGTAACTTAAACCCAGTGTCAAGCACATGAAACCACTCTTCAATTCCTTAGTGAGACGTGCGCAAGAGATTTCCTCCACAATTCTGTAGGCTGTTGCCATAATCTGTGGTCGCCTCCTAGAAATTGAAAGTAAGATTGCTGCAGACACCACATACTTAAGGTATAACTTGGAACAACTAAGCTGAAACTGACCCGGAAGCTTTTCCCCACAGACCGGCTGCTCTATTAGAATTGGTATGCAAACTGCCAAGGAAAGAAAACAATGTTTCTAGCCAGCTGTAAAGACTACAAACCAAAACAAATCCTAGTCAGGCGAGGCAGGAGTGCTGCTGTTGGGAGGGAGTGACTAACAGTTATCTATTTGAATGGGCGTTTCACTGAACTGGAGGGAATTCATGGTTGGTACCATAAATAAAGACAACTGTTTGTGACTGGAGAGGACATGGACCCTAAAGATAGCCTACAACCGCCATCTTACTAAAGCAATATAATTTATATATATAAACCGTATTCTAAATATTTAGCCTTTGCCTACAAGCAGGTGCAAATCTAAGCAGCCCCATCAATGAAGAATCATTTTGTAACACAGAAAGTGTCCCTCAAAGATCTACAGCTGGTCAGAATGCAAGGAGTAAGAAACCCAGGGGGCCGTCCAGCCCCAACTGTTCCATACAATACAACCTCTGTACTTACGGCTCAGAGAACTTTACAGGAGGGGAAGAGAAGACTGTAAGAGTCAGAGACCAGGATCTCCTGTTTGTGTGAGAAAGTTTCATGACAGGGAAGCTGCACCTGTGAAACCTCAACCGTATCGTTACCCAGACAAACTCGAATAATGACACTACCAGTTGACATGCCAACAAGGGGGGAGAAAATTTCACAAACCTCACCTCTTGATAAAAAAAACCTGTAGGCACACAAGGGTCTCTAAAAGAGGGAAAATTAGTTTTCTTCAGGAACAAAATCCCTGATAAGTTATTAAATCCCCAGAACTCAAACATAAATGATATTAATAGGATGATGAGGTCATGAATTTGAAGACGGCTTAGAGGGATATGGGAGGAGAAGGAGGAGGTAACCAAGAGGTGGACGTGATATCAAAGTTAAATTAATTTTTTAAAGATATATCACATTTATATGTTTTTTAAAAGCTAGTATGGCAGAGAACACCTGTGACCCCAGTGCTGCCGAGATAATGACAGAGGAATCTGTGGGACTTGTTTGCCAGCCAAGCTAGCAAAATTGGTGAGTTCCACATTTAACAAGAGAGTTCTGGCCTCCACACAGCTAAGTACAAACTTACACTCAAAATCATATATATACTATATACCACAAAGACAAAAGAAAAACTATCATTACTTCAGATTGTCGGTATACGTTGCAAATTTTCACCTAGCCATCTACTAAGTATTGAAAAATACTTATTATGAGCATCTTAATATTTAACTAGCATTGTTTATTATCTCTAATAATCTATTATGACTAACCTATTTTATTTTTTTACCTCCTTGCTCATCTCATTTATAAAAACTTCCTTCTTTTGAAATTAAACTCAGATATCATCTCTCCTTTGTCATACTTATTTTTTCGGACACATAAAGACTCCTCCATTGCATTGGTCAAAACTCCAACATGCTCATTTTCTATTCTATTTTTTATATATCTTGTCAAAACTGGAATCAGTTTCTTCTTGATCAAACTTCCCTGTTATTATCTTGTATTGCTTATTTAATCTTACAGGACAAAGAATGATGTGTACTATGTATTAAATAATCAATAATTGATCCTACATAGTTGATCAACTGACTGATTTGATTGAATGATTGCTTGTTATCATTAGAAATAAAATAATTTATCTTTTAACCAGTGTGTACTCTTTCCTATTCATTTTTATTCTGTCTCAAAGAAATAAAAATAGAAATAAGATTGCTCCAAAAATTAGTAATTAAAAACACATGTCTTACTTATATTATTTTTATAAAACAACTGCTTTAGAGGGGAATTTGGTATTTAGGGAGACATAGCAGACATTCAGAATCAGTTTTAGATTGCTCTCTGTTATTGTCATTAAACATTGGCAAAAGCCATCATGAGGAGGAAAAAATATATTTCGTATTACAGGAGACAGTCCATCATTGAGGGAAGACAGAGTAGAAAATAAAGCCAAGACTATGAATCAGACACTATGGAAAATACTGATTATTCTCTCTGTGTGTGTCTGTCTCTGTGTCTGTGTCTGTCTCTCTCATCTCTCTGTCACTCTCTATCTCTCTGTCTCTGTCTGTCTGCCTGACTCTCTCTCTCTCTTTCTCTCTCTCTAGCTCATGCTCAGCTAACTTTCTTATATAATCCAGGCTCAGCTGCCTAGAATTTTTACTGCCAACAGTGGGCTATGTCCTGCTATACCAACTAGAAATCAAGATGTGCCCACAAGTCAAACTGATGGAGACAGATCTTCAGCTGAGGTTCTGTCTTCCCAGGTGTGACAAGCTGACAATCAAGATTAGCATAACCATATTTTTTTCATTTTTAATGTAACTGAATTGATTAATTTTTCTCATATTTACCATCCATTTGAATGACACCGCAAATATTGTGTTAATGTTGTTCTTAATTAAATGCAGTAGTGATAAATTCCAACTTAAAGAAACTAATCAAGAGATAGGACCCTGACTAAAACACTCAATCCCCATTTCGAACGGCAAAGAGGATGGACATCAGAAGAAGAAGAAAACAGGAAACAACCTAGGAATCTGCCACAGAGGGCCTCTGAAAGGCTCTGCCCTGCAGACTATCAAAGCAGACACTGAGACTTATGGCCAACTGTTGGGCAGAGTGCATGGAATCTTATGAAAGAAGTGGGAAATAGTAAGAGCTGGAGAGGACAGGAACTCCACAAGGAGAGCAACAGAACCAGAAATTTTGAACACAGGGAACTTCCCAGAGACTCATACTCCAACCAAGTACCAGGCATGGAGATAATCTAGAACCCCTGCACAGATGTGGCCCATGGCAGTTTAGTGTCCAAGTGGGTTACATAGTAATGGGAAGAGGGACTGCCTCTGACATAATCTGATTGGCCTGCTCTTTGATCACCTCCCCCTGAGTGGGGAGCAGCCTTACCAGGCCACTGAAGATGACAGTGCAGCCACTCCTGATGTGATTTGATAGACTAAGATCAGAAGGAAGGAGAGGAGGACCTCCCCTATCAGTGGACTTGGGGAGGGGCATGCGTGAAGAAAGAAGTGGGAGGGTAGGACTGGGAGGGAAGCGGGAGGGGCTTATGGGGGGATGCAAAGTGAATAAAGTGTTATTAATAAAATTAAATTAAATTTAAAAAAAGTCATCTGAGAACCTGGAAGTGACAGGAGCTCTACAAGACAAACAGAGTCAACTAACCAGGGCCCAGAGGAGCTTGTGCAGACTGAAACACCAACCAAGGACCATGCATAGACTGGACCTAGGCCTCCTACACAGATGTAGCTCAGGACAGCTCAGGATTCATGTGGGTCCCTTAGTAAAGGAAGCCGAGGCTGACTCTCACATGGACTGTGATGCCTGCTTTTTGATCACTCCCCTGACAAAGCCACAGGGAAATAGGAAATGTTCAGTCCTGGTATGACTTGATGAGCTGGGGTGGGTGGGTTGGAAGAGGGTTCTCCTTTTCTGAGGAATAAGGGAGGGAGGAAGAAGAAGGAAGGGTGATATCAGTAGGAGAGAAGGGAGGGGCTGCAATCAGAATGTAAAGCAAATAAATTAATTAATAAGAAAGAAAGAAAGATAGAGAGAGAGAGAGAAAGAGAAAGAGAAAATAAAAGAACGTGATCTGACAAGGGGTGGTGGTGCATGCCTTTAATCCCAGCACTCAGAAAGCAGAGGCAGGCAGATCTTCATGAGTTCAAGGACAACCTGTTCTACAAAGCGAGTCCAGGACAGGCAGGGCTCTAACACACAGAGAAACCCTGTGTCACCCACGCCCCCCCCCCAAAAAAAACTACTTAAAATATTAAAGAAAAATAAATAAAAATAAAAAAAAGAAAAGTGATCCACGAAGCACATATTAGGGGATTCAGAATCACCGAGGGCTATGGAAATCATGGAAAAGAGGGCAGAGGCAAGAAGAGGGAGCCAAACCTAAACCATAAGTATTCGTTTTCCTTTTTATTATAGTTTTATTATTATTTAAAACAGCCTTAAATTTTTATAAACTTCAATCATATTTTCCCTTTCCCCAAGACCTGCCAGATTTTCCACCCTCTCCACCCACCAACTTCAAGTTCTTCCTCAAAAAACAAAAGCTTGAAACGACACCAACCACCCCTAACAAGAAAACAAAACAGCGAACTGCAAAGAAAAGAACACACAAAAATACATGAAACGCGCTGACTTTGAAATGAGCTGCTTTTCCTTATTATTATCTTGCAATATCTATTATTGTCTTTTGCTGACATACCGTCATATAATCATACGCTGTATCGTGATTATGCTTTCCCTCCCGCCAACTGCTTCCAGTCACTTCCACCAAGACCCATCCAAATCCACATCTCTCACTAGAAAACATCAGGCATCTAAGGGATAAGAAAAATAAAATATAACATAATAATAATAAGAACACAACACATCAGAACAGGACAGAACAAACAAAAGAAAAAGAGGCCAAGAAAAGGCCCAAGAATCAGATAGATTCACACACCCACTTGTTAGCACACTGGGGAATCCCATAAAAACACAAAAACAATAGCCTGTAGGGAAGAACAAGTAAAATAAATAAGATTTTAAACAAAAAAGAAAAACCGTAGAGTGACATTGTAACAAGGGCTCTTCAGAATGCCATTGGATTCATTTTCTGTTGGCCATCTACTAATGCGCGTGCAGCCTTCACTGAAGAGTGGTTTGTTTCCCTGTTGAGACGTCTTAGCAAAAATCTTAAATTTTCATTTTCAAGGCTTACAGCTTCTTACAGCTTCTGGGTTAAAGACAGGGCATGTGTCCATTTTTCTCTTTCAGCTCTAGGAGCCCATCTGGTGCAGATCCATGCTGCCTCTGTATCTGTGAATTCGTATGTGGGTAGGACATGCTGTGTTTTCAAGGCCTTGTTTTCTTGTCGTCTTCCATCCCTTCTTGCTCTTGCACTCTTTTGTTGTCTCCCCTCAGGGTTCCCTGAGTCCCTCGGGAGGCTCCTGCTTAGGACTGAGTATTCAGAGGTCTCTTACTCTCTGCATAATATCTCGCTGTGGGTCTCTATATGTGTTCCCGTTTGCCGCAGGAGAAAGCTTCTCTGATGATTGGCTGAGCAAGAATGCCATTAGCACTCATTTTATTGCTATGTTCCTTTAGTAGATTGGGCGTCTAAAATATCCAAATTTCAAGCTCTTCACTCCTGATTTTTTAGGATAATGGAGAGATTGAGCTACTTAAGCAGTTAACTGCAAAAAAAAAAAAAAAAGAAAAAAGAAAAGAAAGAAAGAAAAAAGAAAAAAGTTCCCATTGTGACAAATAACATGACATTGTTTTATTTATTTGTTTTGTTTTGTTTTTCGTTTCGTTTTAAATTCTCCCTGGGATAGTTCAATTAGTGTATAGCAGTCCCTATCAGGGATGCCTAAAGCAGTATATTTCGGTTCGTTTGTTACTGGTCAAACAGAATACCATAGAGTAGATGATTTACAATCACTGGAACTTTATCAGTCCATGATTTTGGAAGCTAGAAGTCTGGACTAAAGGAGTTGGACCTTGGAAGGACCTTCCTGCTGCCTCATCCATGGGAGGAAGTCCAAAAAGGAGCAAAGAACAAGAGCCTAAACTCATCCTTTCACCAGACAGGCATCACCGAGTGAGAATATCCTTGCGACTTCAGTTACCACAACTTTTTCATACAGTCAGTGTGAGCTTAGGAAAAAAGGGAAGTTTTCCTTCTGAATTTTTAATATATTCATTTATGCATTAGATTATAAGCTGGATTTATTTCTTGGAAGAGTTTGGAATTTAAGTCATGTTCCAAAGCCTACTTTCAGCTTGATTAATTACCAGAAAGGCCACTGGACTCTAAAATGCTGCAATACAGTTACTGTTTTACTATAACAAAATGGCACGAATTAAAAAAACAAGAGGAAAAGTCTTGTGAAAACAAACAAACACAGGCTTTCAAGTTCAAATCCAGCAAATGCATGGAGTGCGTCCTCCCTGAAAGAACACATGACAATTTGTCCTTGATGCTTTTAACCAAAAACTTCCTCCTAGTTCTTGGTGTTCTGAGAGTTTTTATAGAAAGTCAGTAATATAAGTATTTGCAAGAGTGAGCTCAGCTATCTAGACTCTAGTCCCTGAAAGGAGAAACCATATGGGCTTTTATGAATTATCTAATCACGTTGTTATCTTTTGATTGGAGTCTTCAAGCACAAAAGAAAATTCTAATCAACAAGAGAATTCCTAGGACACAGAGCTCACTTCCCAAAAGCTAACCCAGGACTGGACGGACAAGACGCACGTTCCTGGCAATGTGTGAGGATGAGCCACTTGACCTATTCAGTTAACTCATTCTTGTTCAAGATCCAGTTCTTTTTCTTTTATTCTCTTCATTACCTTATAAAACACTTATTCATTTAAGATACAAACACACTAAAATTAACAGAAGATAGGCAGGAAAAATGTGACATGCAGATTGATAATTGTTATATAAAACATATCCTTATAGAGCAGTAGTTTTAGCTGAGCAAATAGTAAACACAGTTAGGGATTACATTTTCTATACTCCATTGAAGGTAACGGTGGCCTTGTAATTGGGTTATTCTCAATGAAATATGAATGCCAATTTTGAAACACTGCTGAAAGGGAAATTATTTTCCATGGGTTTATTTCCTCATTTCTTCCACCTTAATGTCAAAGCCACATTTTGTGACTAAGTCCTAAGAATGCAAACCTATTTCTGCACAGATTTAAAAATCTTTGCCACTCCACAGAGACCATCAGGACTGCAGGCTAATAGAGAAACTTCCAGTTTTCATTCCTACTGACAGAGGGCCCAATCGCTAACATAATAGAGTCCATTTTGTTTCCAATTCTTTTTTTTTCCATAATTTTATTTTTCTCATTAGTTACATTTTGTTAATTCTGTATCCCAGCTGTATCCCTCATTCCCTCCCCAATCCCACCCTCCCTCCCTCATCTCCTCCCTGCCCCTTTCCAAGTCCACTAATAGGGGAGGACCTCCTCCCCTTTCATATGACTCCCTTTTGTCAGGTATTTTCAAGACTGGCTGCAAAGTCCTCCTCTGTGGCCTAACAGTACTGCTCCTCCCTTGGGAGGTGGGGAGGTCAAAGAGCCAGTCATTGAGTTCCTGTTAGAAATAGTCCTTGTTCCCCTTACTATGGGAAACCAATTGATTACTGAGCTATCACGGGTCACATCCGAGCAGAGGTTCTAGGTTTTATCCTCTCATGGACTTTGGTTGAATGTCCATTTCAGAAAAGACCCTGTGCCCAGATACGTTTGGTCCTTGTGGAACTCGCTTATATAGACCTAAAAGATAGGATAAACATAATGAAATCTATACACCTAAAGAAGATAATCAAGAAAGCGGACACGGGGTATGATGATCTATCCTCATTTAGAAAGACAAATGGGATATGCATTGAACGTATGACAGGAGTCTACCGCAGAAAGCATCTGAAAGACTCTACCTAGCAGTGCTCCAAAATAGATACTAAGACTCACAACCAAACCTTCGGCAGAGTGCAGGGAATCATATGAAAGAAGGGGAGTTTGATGTGGAAAGGATAGGAGCTCCACAAGGACCACATGTTTCTAATTCTTTCTTGGATTTCTTATGAGTTCTCCTGAGAATTTCTCTGTAATAGTTATCTTAGATCACAGTGACAACAATCCTAACTGATGAACATTTTAGAACAAACCACCAAAACTACCCTCTAAGCAACAGGAATTTTATCATTGAGGAAGCTCTACATTGCAGATACTGAGATGATGGTCCTAATAGAGTCGATTCCAGATCATTAACAGACAAAGGTGACCTGGACTATCAACACGAAGACCCCTAATCTTACCTGTTGATTCTCTGTCTCATATAACATCGAGATTTCTGTAAGCATAGGATTTTAGGCTCTTCTACTTCTATTCTTCACAGTTTGATTATGCAGAGAATAAACTCTTTTCCTGCTTTACCACCAATCATTTGTTTAACTAGCTTTCCAGGATGGGTGGCTGAAAAGGCAGTTGAGACACTCTGAAAGCCAGTAACAACACATGCAATACCTATACTTCTACATACTTGGCTGACCTGGACTCAGCTTGTAGACCAGGCTGGCCTTGAACATACAGAGAGCTGCCTGCTGCCTCCCCAAGTTCTGGGATTGCAGGCATGCATCACCACATCCCATGTGTTGCTAGCTCTTTAGAAAGAAAATATTTTCATCTGCTGGCAATTCCAAAATTATGTCACAGCTTAAACCCTGCACTAAGTTCAAAATGTGAACTTTCTGAATTTACAGGTGAAGCTGGGAAAGACAGAGAATTGTGCTGCCCCTTTCTTCTCTGTTGTGATGTGAGAGTTAAGAACATTTCCCTTGGCGTTGAATGGCTGATCTTCCATGCTCTCCACATAGAACACGGTCTCCAATCCTCTGAAACGGTAAGACCCCAATAAACTCTTCTGCGCGAAAACAAACAAACAAATAAATAAATCCATGGAGACTCTTCCACTCACTAGCAGAACTTGGGTTTGGATATCAATGAACAAAATTTAACATATTTAATATTCTTGACTTAATAAACAACTTGAAATATTTTCCTACAATAAAATCCTCTCCTGCCTAATAATCACAATCCAAAAACAGATAGCCAGACTTTAATAAGGGAAACTATTGAGATTTGCCATTATAATTCCTAGGGATTTTTCACTGTCAGAGAAATTATTAGCTATGTCTGGAGATATATATATAGTTTTAATTTTTAGAATTATTTATTTTACTGTATGCGTATGAATGCTTTGCCAGTTTACATGTATGTGTATTACATGTGGGGTAATTAGAGCCCCTGGAAATGGGGTTATGAATGGTTATGAGTCACCACATAGATGCTGGAAAGTGCTAGCCATCCCTCCAGGCCCACGGGGATAACGTAACTAGTATTGTAATTCTAAGGCATAATTAATCTCTTCTCTCTCTCAGCCTCCAAAGAGAGTTCTAATAGAAAACAATATTTTCGAAAGGTTAGCAAATAAAAGGCAATTTACTCAAAAGTAATGTGCAATGGATTTTCTGAAAAGCAAAATCACGAATTGATTATTGTAAATTCCTTTCTGCTTATTCCTATTGGGCGTCTATACTCTGCTGACATTTAGGAAGTCAATGTAATGTGTTTGTTTGTTGTGTATTGCTTTACCTTGATAGAACGCTTTTCAAGCATTTGCTACAAAGATCATAGAGATTAATGTATTAACATTTACACTATTCCCTAAATATCACCCTGAAACTCTTTCAGAAAAACAATTACTTACGTCCTTCAAATTCTGCCTATGGTCAAAACTCTAAGACAAATCTACTGTGTTTGCAGACCCACCTAGGATTCTGTAGCTACGATATGGAGGGGAGACTTGTTCTGGGAGGCTAAAGGGATCAACCTGTCTTCATACCTGGAGGATTTTTAATGTATATCCTCTCCCTTGTTGGCCAAATCTTCCAGCTGATTGCCCACAATTTAAGCTGACTCTTAGTACATCAATGAAATTCCTAAAAGATAATTTTTATATATTTTTTTTCAGAGATTAAAGTCATTTTATTTATTTATTTATCATACAGGTTTTATTTATCATACAGGTGAAAGTTCAAACTTGTTTTTTTTAATCCCAGTTTTATTTTTAACTAATTCTTTTTTTCCTGTTTACGTCATCATCAGCATTATTACTATTAATTATTATTTACAATTTATTTCCTTAAATAAGGATGGATGTGTGGAAGTCCAGCTCATTGAGGGCAGTGCCTCCAGAGCAGCATTCCTCCCGGACTCTTGCTTCCCTTCCTGCCTCCAGGTTCTTTCCCTGCTTGAGTGTCTGCCTAAAAACATTAGTCAGGAAGTTTCTGAATTTGAGGCCAACCTAAGCTTTAAAAAAAAAAAAATGCCTAAAAATTATCAACAATATGAACAAAAGTGTTGTCAACCAACTTTTGACTTCGTGACACTACCTCCATTTTAGGACATACCGCCACGTTCCACTTCGACTTTTTTCTCCTCTAATCAGATCTGAATTATAGCATTTATGGCATTTAATCATACTGATTAGTTTTCATGTCTCTCTGTTACAGCGGAGAAGAAGAACATCTTTTGCAAAGGGTCTTGCGTACGTGTGATCAGTAAATGGTAGCTAAATAAACTGAATATTAGATTTGTTTTATTTAGAATAGTCGGCCTTTGGCTTCTAGGCCCCATTCCACAGGGTTATGGTTGATGATGAATTTGTCATATGACAGGATGCAATGGGAAGAGTGGGGAATTCTGTGATTTGGACCTAGAGTTCTGTGGTCTTATGCAATGGCATTTGAATTCCAGCTCCAAATGAATAAACACTGCCCTGCTCTATTTTCTACGTTTCTCAAAATCTATATATCAAAAGTACCAGTTTGTGATAGAGATAGGAAGCTCATAAAGTGATCAGATAATAACGGTTCTATAACTAAGTAACTGAAATGTGATAATTTATAGGGAAGGGAGAATTAGTTAGCCCATGTTCTAGAACCTTCAAAGTCTCAGGACAAGATTCTAGAACTGTTCCTATGTGAAGTCTTCCTGCTGTATCGAAACACTGCAGAGATGGCTAGAGAGACAACTCAGTGGATAAAATGCTTGTGGCACAAAGCCTGAGAACCACCCTGGGTCTCCAGAACCCCTGTGAAATGCTGGGTGGTGTGGTAGCCACCTGTAAGCTCAGCACACAGAACAGAGATGGGGAACTCCTGGAGGAAGCTGGCTATCTGTACAAGCCAGAATCACTGAGATCTTAAAGAGACTCCACCCCAGGGACCAAGTCCAGAACACTGGAGAAGACACCTGTCAAACTCAGACATATATGTACACACAAGGAAATGCATGTTCACGCACGTGTAAGCATATATGATACACAACCATAGTGCACACACGTGCACATGTAAAATTTATAGAGGGCATCATGGCAAGGGGAGCAAGCTGCTAGTCCACACCTTCATTATTCATCTAACTCTCAACTTCTCAAAAGACTTGTCTCTAGATCCTATTAACTTCTACATTTGGAACCCCAGGACCACATCAGGAAGTTATACAACGAACTACACCTTTCTAATCTATTCCTGCAACTGCTATATTGTGGGCATGTAGCCTCCGTCTTCTCCAACATCATTTGCTTCTGCCCTGGCAACATACAACGCTTTCATCTTAGCCTACTGGAAACGGGATGATCTACAACCTTTGTGCTATAGACAAATTGCAAAACCATCGTTGCAATCTTGCTCAGAAAGTAGAAATTCACCTTTGCCAAGTCACCCATGACCATCATTGCTGGAATGGTGACTATACAAAAAAGTATTGCTCCCATACAAAAAAATAGATATTTCTGGAAATTAAAAAGTGGATTTAATTTAATTTAATTTTTGACTTAGAAACAACTCTAAGTTAGCATCAATAATAGTTGATTAGAATTCCTGTTAATCAATCAAAAGTTATTGAGTTCAAAAATTAATTTTTCATGAAAATTAAGAACATCAAAAGGATAATGAGAGTTTCTCATTTCATTAAGACTGTTTCTGCTTCTATATGTGATACTCTTTAAGAGCCACTAATGTTTACTAAAAAGTAATGAGATATTAAATACAAGGTTAAAACCTGTGTACATGACAAATGAGTGCTTAAGTATGTCTTAGCAAGGCTTAAAATCTCAAAACTCCTTCATATCCTGTATCTCTACAAAGCTTTACAAACCATGGTTTAAAATTACATACATGTTGTCAGTACATCTTTAGTCAGTGTGCAAGTAGAGTGATGATGATATTACTCATACTCTGATTGAAAAGGCCATCAATCTGCTGTCAAAATTAGGTGGGTTTAATATGAGCAATTTTATTTTTCCAACTTCTTAAACGATAAAATACACAGCTTGTAACTTTATTGCAGCATGAAAATATGCTCTCTCAGTGTCAGTGAGCATAGGGCCTTACTTAAATGTTCAACATGGGTATATTAAATTGGACCCAAGTTTTCAAATATTTAGTGTTGGATAAAAATAACTAAGTAATGTATGTGTTAACTCTCCTCATGCTGACTTGTAAAAAAAAAATACAACCAAAGGCATCCTTCATAGCACTAAAATTTTCTGTTGAGCCTCATCAGAGCACTAGAGCAAAGCCGGCACAAACATTCCGTTTCCTTCTTGTCTTCTGATTAAAAGAAGCCAGCCCTGAAAGGATTTTCTGGCTTCAATGATAGGCAAAAACATTTTACTTTTTCTTTTTCAGCACCTGTGTGGGCAACAGACATTTGCACTTTCAGCAAACACATAAAACTTAGTAATAAAGAAGAAGAGAATGGACGGAGGCTGAACTGAATCAAGCAGCAGCTAACATGCTGTAACAACTCTTCTCACCTCTTTCTTTCTTTTCTTTTCTTTTCTTTTCTTTTTTTTTTTTTTTTTTTTACATTTTAATAGCCTAAAGTTTCCCAATCAAGCCTACCTCAAGAAGGTGAATTTTCAACTGGAAGATGGTGTGGCCAGCAGCAGAGCAGGGACTTTATCTCCTGGCAAAGGAGGCAGCAAAGGCATTCTGTTTAAAAAGCACCTGTACTCTGCCCAAAGTTGCCCCTTTGGGCAGAGTGCAGGGAATTTTATGAAAGAAGTGGGAAACAGTAAGATCTGGAGAGGACAGGAACTCCACAAGGAGAGCAACAGAACCAAAAAATTCTGAGCACAGGGGTCTTTCCTGAGACTGATACTCCAACCAAGGACTATGCATGGAGATAACCTAAGACCCCTGCACAGATGTAGCCCACGGCAGTTCAGTGTCCAAGTGGGTTCCATTGTAATAGGAACAGGGACTGTCTCTGACATGAACTGATTGGCCCGCTCTTTAATTACCTTCCCCTGATGGGGAAGCAGCATTACCAGACAACAGAAGAAGACAATACAGCCAGTCCTGCTGAGACCTAATTGACTAGGATCAGAAGGAAGGAAAAGAAGACCTCCCTTATCAGTGGACTTGGGGAGGGGCATGCATGCAGAGGGTGGAGGAAGGGAGGGATTAGAACTGGAGGAAGGAGGTAACCACAGGGAGGATACAAAGTGAATAAAGTGTAATTAATAAAGAATTTAAAAAAAGAAAGAAAAAAAAAAGCACCTGTAAAGGGGCTTCTCTTTTGTGCAGCCTCAACTGCCACCTGCAAGAAGCAGCCACAGAATGGAGCTCTTCCTGTCAAAGTCTCCAGCTGTGACTGGGCAGGTGCCAGAAGCCTAAGGCCTCTCAGTTCTTCCCCTTGAAACTCTGTGTAAAACACGGTGGGGGGAGGGGGCGGAATCCTTTACCAATTAAACTGAACAAAATCTGATTGAGCCCAGAGCCCTCCAATCTCAGAGCTCAGGCCCTGATGATTTTATGAATTATACCTCTGACTTAAAATTGTGCTTTTTTTTCTAAATATTTTTATGTCTAGACATCAGAAAATCCCTTTATTGCTATAGTGACTTTGCTTGAACTTACATGTCTTCCAGAAGGCTTCAAATTAGTGATTACATAGGTAGAACCATTTTGTAAAACACAATCTTACAATTTTTTTAATGTTTGTTCCATCTAAATTTCTAACAACCGTTAGGCTGGAGAAATGGTACAAAGCGGTTAAGAGCACTGTTGTCCCTTGCGGAAAACTCAGGTTCAGTTCCTAGAACCCATGTGGTGGCTCACAGGAATCTGTAATTCCAGTTCCAGGGATCCAACATCCTCTTATGACATCCGCAGACATCAAGCATGCATGTGGTATAACATTATTTTATTTACATCGAATTTAGAAGGAAATGGTAGTAAAAGTATTATATGTAGATTAAAATGTGTATTATGAAAATGAAATTAAAGAAAAATCACCAAACTATTTGAACATATTCTACTTCTTAGCACAGTGAATAAATTGGATTTTTTGAGACAGGGTTTCTTTTTTTTTTTTTTTTTTTTTCAATGCAGTTTATTCAGGAACATTGAACAATCCTCGGACCCCGGGGAAAGCCAGCCCACAGCTTAAATAGCCTCTGGGTAGCCAACCCAGGCATGCCACGGGGGCAATGCAGATAGGTCCACATACATGGAAGCAAGCCAGATCCTCGGCCTTAGCCAAATGTGGAGTTGTTCCTGACAGAGAGCACTCACCATCGGGAAGGTGGAAGGCGGAAACCAGCTCCATCTTTAAGGCATAGCATTCTGCAGCTCTCTACAGTTCCCCCTTTTTGTTTTAGACGCATCAGGCAAGAGTAGAGGTCTGATCTCTGATATTAGAAATAAATTGGGACTTTGTACAGATGTTCATTTAGGTGTCATCCACCCAAAGAGCATCAGACCCGTCCGATACCTTTTTCTCAGAGGCGGGACCTGGGGCATCAACCCGCATGCAATCAGACATGCTCTTCTCTGGGTCCAAAGCGGCTGACCCTGAGTGCAGTGCTTAGCCTCGCATCCTGAGCGTATCATTTTAGCTTTTTATGGTATCCAACCATGCTTGGGGAGAATGTCTTGCTTCAATGGCTGTAAAGGCCTGAATGATCATGGCTGCATCACACTGTTGTGAGACTCTAATCTTGCATATATACCACAGGCAAACCAAGGAGACCAACACCAGAAGGCCTGCTAACACTCCCATGCCCGCCCATTCCTTCAGATGATTCATGGCTGCAGCAATCCATGTTGATAATCCTGTGGCTAGTCCTGCGTCCACTCCGGTAGAATTTACTGTGACAATGGCCACTCTCAGCTGCTCCATCGTAGTATCGAATTCTCCAGTCCAATTACCTAAAATATAGCTCGACAATTGTTTAGACAGATTTGCAGCGCAGGAAAAATTCTCATGTTGTATGCTAGTGACACAAAGTCCAGCATACTTTCATTGACAGCCAGGTTGAGCGATTTGGAGACAGGGTTTCTTTGTGTAGCCTTGGCTGTCCTGGACTTGTTTTATAGACCAGCCTGGCCTTGAACTCACAGAGATCTGCCTGCCTCCAGCTCCCTGAGTGCTGGGATTGTAAGCATTTGCCACCACTCCTGGCTTAATTCCCCTCTCTTCTTATGCCTTCTTAAAATTAACTAAAAGAGAGCAAGGACACAAAGCTGTCAACTGGTCAAATACAAAATATCTGTATTGCCTTCTTGCGAAAAGATAACTAATGTTTCTCATTGGGCACATAGGAATTTGTTATTTTATTTCCATGCGATTATTCACATTCAAATACACCGATGACGACAGACTATCAGATGATCTTCTACTGTATTAGCAGCTTTGCATGAAGCATCAGCTATGACAGACTATATTTCAAGACAGGAACAGAAATATCAGAACATTTACTCTGTGATAGAAAAATATTCAATTCTAACTGTGGTGGCAGAAATTTCAAGTGAACGGCTAAGGGACATACACCCAGTTTATACCGCAACAAGGCCCAAGTCCTTAGTAGGACCCCAGACCTTAGCACAACTGACTCCATGATGGGCTTGCTGTTCAGGTTGTAAGACTCAGAACATAGTACCACCTGGTACAATGGAAACAAAGACCTAATCCACCAAAGTCCACAGCTCTCGGGAAATAGCTAAATGTTCTACCCTTGGTTTTTGGCTTCTGTACTTAATTTTCTGGCTATCTGGACATAGTTTTGTGCTTAAAAGCTCACCCTGAGAAAGTCTCAGTGATCCATACCCTTGATCCCAAACACCCAGGGCAGTCACAGGTTGGCTAATAAAGATTTAGTACTGTCTCAAGCCCTTGTTTGAGCAGTCTTCTCTCATGAATACCCCACAACAATACTTCTGTATTTCTCTCCAGGGAGATCAAAGTAACTAACTACCTTTGGCCAACCATGTAAACTGGCCCCAGAAGAAGAATGGGCAGCATGATTGACACAGAAATCATTATGAATTGGGGGGGGGGGGGGCGGGGAACTGCACAAAGATGAATAAAGAGGCAAGAACGTGTTTCAGTCCCTGTTCTGTATTACAAGAGGAACTGTGCATAGATGTGATCGTTAACCTTTCCAGTCAACTGGACTCAACTGAGAGCTGCCTGGGAGACTAGTAGAGCCTCTCTGGTGATATGACCACTTCCAGAAATCATGAGATTGTGAGGTTCTGGTATAATCCATTCTTTGATTCATCACTGGATTCAAAGTTTGAACAGGAGAACAGAATGTAATGAACTGTGGAAGGCAGAGCCTAGTTGAAGTGGGCGACAGTGTATGCCTCAGAAAGCTGTAGCTTGTCCTTGGCCCCTTGCTCGTATTCCTTCCAGCTTCTGCTTCCACGTGCCGCTCTGCCACACCCCCTCCAGTCTGCCATGATGCTCTGCCTCACCTTAGGTCCAAAATAACAGGGGCAACTAGAAATGGACTGAACCATTCATACAAAACAAGTCCTTCTACGTGGGAAGATGGAGTCACAAAAGTGCTGGTGCACAAACACGAGGACTTGGGTTTAGCCCCCAAACCCACATAAAACCAGATATGTAGCGCAAGTGATCTATAATCCCTATACAGAGATGGAAGTCAGAGACAAGAGAACCTCTGGTGTTCTCCAGCCATTTCCTTGGACTGCACAGTAGAAGAAAAATGAAAAACATCCTGCCTCAAAAAGAGTGAAAAGTAACGACTGGCATCTGAGGTTGTGCTCTGACCCCTGTACCCACGCCGGCAGTTACACACACACACACACACACACACACACACACACACACACACCACACGCATACATAGACAAGCTAAACAAAATCCCAGCACTGGGGGCAAAGGCAGTCACAGAGCCCTACTGTTACCTGAGGAACTGCTGACAATTGATGTGTGTTGGGAAAGGAAAAGTGGGGTTTTTTTTGGTTGGTTTGGTTGTTTTGTTTTGTTTTGTTTTGTTTTGTTTTTTCAAGAATCCAGCCCCTGAGAGACCATGCACAGTCCAGGAGATGACCCTGCACTCACACACCTACTGGCCCACACTTAGTGAGCTCAGTGAGTGAAATCAGCAGACATAGTAAGCTGTGGGAGGATAGTGGTGAGGTAACAGGGGAGAAACTGCAACTGAGGAAACAGGTGATCTTGATCAAAACACCATGCATTCAAGCGTGAAATTCATTTCTTTAATATTGATTTATTTTTCTTCAATATATAGGATTAGTTTTCTCTGCTTGCGTGCGTGTGCACCACATGAATGCAGTGCTTTACGTGGTCACACAGGGTGTCAGTTCCCTAGAACTAGAATTAGAGGTGGTTGTAAGATGCCTGAGTCTTCTGGAAGACCAGCCAGTACTCCTAAATGCTGAGCCATTAATTCTTCCTTGTTCAAAGTCCTTAAACAATAAAAATAGAGAAATATAAAATCTTTACGGTGTGTACTGTGCTCAGCTGGAGCATGTGAGCCTCTGAACTGGCTAGCTCCCCTCCCTAGCCCTCCCTGGTTCACTGTCTGCGCTCTGGCACTGCACCACAACGCGTCTATAATGCAGTTTACTCAGACCCTGTGATTCGGGGATTCTGTCTCAAGACTTCCCTCAGTCATAACTCCACTGGCCCACTCCTCACAAAATCACCTCAGGTTATTTCCCCTCCATTTTCTATGGATCATGTTCTAGGCTGTAGGGCCAAACAAACAAAACAAACAAAAATATTTCATTCCAATTCAGATCACACTGTCTGGGTCATACTGAAAAGATGTACTGAAAATGGCTTCTTAGCCTGTGCCGCAAAGCTTATTGCTTCTGCACTAATTGACATTGGGTTTCTCTTCCATTTGTATAAAATCTGACTTTTAAATAGAAATACTACGTGGCTCAACGAATAAAGCTTTCTTTATCTTCTTAAGATTATACAATGCATACTTTATCATTGGTCCAAATTTTTGAAAGATTTGTGTTTCATGAGAACAATTTCCTATAGCTGATGGTTGTTAATAGTTCCCTTATATACAGTACTAGAAAGCATTTGCACATTATCCTGGAGTTATACAGAGCTTAGTAAGACTCAGAACACATGGGAAACTGACTTGAATATCCTGACTAGTTTTCTTGGTCTTATTCTGATGCACACATGTAACACACATGTGAATGTTTGCAGTAACATTCACAAATCTTGCATTATTTTGGAAATAAACAAGATTCAAATCTAAAACCTAGCCAAGATGAAATTAAATGTGAGTCTATATACAATGGAAGAATTAATACGTGTGATTTTAGCATATACATTTTCTTCTGCTAGCAATGAACTACAAGAGGATTTTCACATTGTGAGTTAATATAAATTTCAACAGCTTTTTATTATATACATTGAGATGAACCCACTGTTAAAAGGCAATTATAATCACACTATAAAACCATCACATAAAAAAAACCATCACATAATTCTGTTTGCATACTTTGAGTCTAAATTTAGCAGAGTAATGTTAGAACATTCATAACCTCAAAGTCAGAAAAGCCACATTCGAATCAAAATTTAGGTAATACCAGATCAATAAGTAAACAAAACTGAAATATACATCAGTATACACACACACACACACACATATTATGCATTCTGTAAGTTTCTATCCCCTCAAAAATCTCAATAATTCATATACAGATAAGCCATGAGTTATAGTGACTCAATATATATATGGTTTATGATGGTGCACAAAGCCCAACACATCCAACAGCAAACAGACTTTGACTGTGGATCTTAGCAGTAGGCAACATGATACGCTTTCATGAGAGCAGATGAGCCGCAACTCCAGCTGTCACCTGATCACAAAGGAAAAGAAGGGACACCCTACAGCGTTGCTGTTTGATGCATTACATCCACCTTTAACTTCTAATATTTTGAACTTGTCTTGGGTTTTTCAGAGCATAACTCCGTCTTAAGTCCCAGAGTATCTGCAGTGTTAGAAATGTTGGATTAGATTAGCTTGGAGAGCATAATCAGTGTCGTATGTAGAGAAATCTGTGCTGAACTGACAGTGGGGGGAAAACCCTTTTAATTAGTTCCATTAAAGCAAGGGCACAGGATTAAAGAAAGAGGAAGTTGCTTCGCAGATGAAACACATGTGCAGCCATGCTAAACAGATGCTTCAATGTTACCCTGCTTCCTCCAACAGATGCAGTACATAATTCACTGTTCTATTTCAGTAAGCAGCAACTTCAGAATGAAAGAAAGAGACACATTTGGAAACAAAAGATCATCGACTTTGCGAATTTAAAAATGTTGAAAACTAAATCCTACCAAAGAGAGCTTGGTACGGTAGTCTTTGTACCTGGTGTCTTTTCTCTCAATTGACTGAGTCAGATCAAGTTTAAGAGATATAACATGAGAAGATGAGAAGCTTCTTTTGAATTGTTGAAGTGGTTTCAGTTTTTTGTTGTTTTGCTTTGTTATTTTTTTATCAAGACAAATCTGCATTATAGCATGTAAATTATAGTAGTAAATGTCATCTCCATCTGTTTCAAAAATCTGTTAAAATGTACAACTCTTGTAAGAAAAATGGCTTGTAATCTTTTATCTTTCTTAATTTTAATTTTTTATATTAATTACAGTTTATCCAATTTGTATCCCAGCTGTAGCCCCCTCTCTCATTCCCTCCCAATGCCACCCTCCCTCCCTCAACTCTTCCCATGCCCTGCTCCAAGTTCACTGATAGGGGAGGTCCTTCTCCCCTTCCATCTGACCCTAACTTATCAGGTCTCACCAGGAATGGCTGCACTGTCTCCTTCTGTGGCCTAGTAAGGCTGCTCCTCCCTCAGGGGGAGGTGATCAAAGAGCCAGTCACTGAGTTCATGTCAGAGACAGTCCCTGTTCCCTTTACTAGGGACCCACTTGGAGACTGAGTTGCCATGGGGTACAGCTGTGCAGGGGTTCAAGGTTATCTCCATGTATGGTCCTTGGTTGGAGTTTCAGTCTCAGAAAAGACCCCTGTGCCCAGATTTCTTGGTTCTGTTGCTCTCCTTTTGGAGCTCCTGCCCCCTCCATTAAAATATTGTCATTGGTACCCTTCTTGACTATAAACTAAGTCTCGCAAAAACTGATTTTTCACCATTAACCAATTAGCCATCCTAGCAAATTTCTTGGTGACATATCAGAAGTATATAAGTGTGCCATCTCTATTCCTAGGAAAGGTTTCAGTGTCTCTGGAAAATATCCTCTAGTGCATCTACATTAAATGCATGTTCTACATGCAGGAGTCATCACAGAGTGTAAAAGCTGTTCATAGTCACATACTCACTTTAGTAGGGAGAGAAGTCAAAAGGGATAATAAAGCTTTCAAACACAGAAAGGGCAAACTTACTGCATCCTTAGGGTTTATTTCTAAGGCACCACTTCTGGTTTAATGAAAAGAGCTCACTCACTGCCTGTGTAGCTTAGCTAACACTCAAAGCCACACTTAACATCTACACTATTGAGCAGAGAAAAAAATCACGTCTGCAAAGGTAATTCATAAAACATCATAGAGATAGCAGTTATTGAAGGAAGAACAAATACTTCTTTCTTGCTTATGAACATCGCGGAATATAAACCTACACATTACATCCACAGAACTGCTTCCATCTCAGAGCTCCATCTGCCTGTGCCTCACAAGGGCAGGGACTGACGGCACGCACCATGGCGCTTAACTGAAAGTCTTAAAACATTAATTTAAAATGGACAGAAGAAACAAAACTAGAATCTGAGAATATAAAACTTGACTGCTCTTTAAATATTGCTTAGTTTAACTTCCTCTTTTAAATCAATTGTTAGAATTTATGTTTCAGTGTTTATCCTAGAACAAACATTAAAATTATTTTACTCAGACCTTTTTGGGTACAATAAGGCCATTTTATCAATACCTACTTATAACTCATCAAAATGGTTTGCTGTAATACCATGAAGATGAGAATACATTAGTGTACACATACAATATAACTATTAAGACACTACACTGGGATCTGGTCAGTAAAGCATGAACTGAATGGCATCAGAGAAGTGTTTGTTCTCAAAAAACAATAGTCTATAATAGGAAGAAAAGAAGCAAGATCATGAGGCTTGAATAGGAAAACTGTAATAAGTGTGTAAATATCATAGTTAAAGAAAGAGAAACTAGTATTTTATTCTGAATTTATTTTCCATAACTGCTTTAAAACTTTACCTCATCAGGCTATATAGAAGCCCTTCTGTCTCCTATCTGGCAGAGCCAATCAGCTTTTTAAATTGTTTATGTTTGGGATTGACTTCATCTTTGAGTACAATCCACTATGTGCTGTAGACTGGCCCGGAACTGGCTCGATAGTCCAGTTTCCCTGCAATCTCCCAATCATGATTCCTCAGCAACCATAATGCAAGTACTATGGGCACAAAACACCACCTCTACCTCCCCAGTTAACTTCTGACATGTTTTTTCCTTCTCTTGTATTAATTCTTTCATAAAAATATATTATCATACTCTTTCTCCTCCTCCATCTCCTCCAAGATCATCCCCCACCTCCCTACCTACACAAATTCATGTTCTTTCTCTCCTTAGAGTAAAAAGAACCAAAAAATTAAAATAAAAAAAAATTAAAATTTATACATAAGGCTGTCAGATTATTTCAGGTCTGAATACTCTCAGTGTGATTTATTTTCTGTTCCTGGAGCTTTAAAGGATCCCCAGTTGCTAGTCAACTGGCCCCTTGAGAATGCTTTACTGTTAGAACTGCTTGACGCTATGTCCTATACTGTCAGCTGCCTGGACTTCCTGGAACAGGAGAAGGCATAAAAAGCCAGCAAAGGCTGAAAGAGAGACGGGTTATCTAGGTGGTAGAAGACTGGAGTCAGAGAAATCAGTCGATGCAAGGAGAAAGGAGAATGAGTAGGATTGGGGTAGGGCTGGAGTAGGGGAAGAGAAGAGTAAGATCAGAGAGTAGGGTTAGAGAAGAGAGTTGGTGAAGGAAGAAACAAGATTGGGTGGTGCTAGATAAGAAAAGATAGAGCAGGGTGAAAATAGAAGACAGTTAAAAGTAAATTGAGCTAGCAGAATGAGAAGACAAGACGATGAGAGCTGAGCCAGGAGAACCTGGGATGAGCAAGTAGGCTAGAAGAGTTGCAGCAGGGAGAACGGCCTGTTTAAGCACACTGTTGGGGAACTGAGGGAGGAAGTGTTTCGAGAATCATTTGAACTGGCTGGGCAGAAATTGGGAAGAGGGCTGGCAGGAAATTAAGAAAACTGGTTACTACTTGTAAGAAAATAAAATTACATTTTATTCACTTTGTATCCCTGCTGTAGCCCCCTCCCTCATCTCCTCCCATGCCCTTCCCCAAGTCCACTAATAGGGGATGTCCTCCTCCCCTTCTATTTGACCCTAGCTTATCAAGTCTCATCAGGACTGGCTGCATTGTCTTCCTCTGTGGCCTGGTAAGGCTGTTCCCCCCTCAAGGGGAGGTTATCAAAGAGCCAGCCACTGAGTTCATGTCAGAGACAGTCCCTGTTTCCCTTACTAGGGAACTCACTTGAAGACTGAGCTGCCATGGGTTACATCTGTTCAGGGGTTTTAGGTTATTTCCATGCATGGTCCTCTGTTGGAGTATCAGTCTCAAAAAAGACCCGTAGCCCAGATTGCTTGGTTCTGTTGGTCTCCTTGTGGAGCTACTGTCCCCTCCAGGCCTTTTTTTCTCCCATTCTTTCATAAGATTCCCTGCACTCTGCCCAGAGTTTGGTTGTGAGTCTCAGCATCTGCTTTGAGATCCTGCTGGGTAGAGTTTTTCAATGGCCCACTGTGGTAGGCTCCTGTCCTGTTCCCTGTTTTCTCCCTCTTCCAATGTCTAACAGCAGGAATACAAAGTGAATAAACTGTAATTTATAAATAAATTAATAAATTATAAAAAGAAAAAAACTTTAAGAAAAACAACAGCAACAACAAAAACCCCACATTTTACACTACTCTTGTGCCCTAGGCAGAGGTCGCTTGTACCATGCTGCTGTTCCAGCACCAAACCATTGCGGTGTACAGCAGTCATGGGATTCCCCTTTTCTTCCCACAGCTGTATGAAATAAATGACGAAGAGAAAAATCACCTCTTCAACTTGTAATCTGTTCAGGCCGCCACCCGCTCCATAGTTCCCTAGCCACATATGTGCAATATTCAGTATGGAAGAACTCCAAAACAGGTTGGCAATCCAGGTATTTTCAATATTTTTTATTGTACATAAAAAACGTTTACCTCCATGTATGTATGTGCACTGTGTGCATAAATAGTTCCTGTAGAGGCCAGAAGAAGACATTGGATCTCTTGGACCTATAGCTGTGCTGAACCATCATACAGGCGCTGGGCACTGAAACAGAAACCAGTGTCCTAAACCCTGGAGTCCACTTTCCACACACACTGTGAGTATTTTAAGATCACAATGAAACAAAACGGTGGAGGTATGGGCCTCCAGAAAGCAGCACATCTTGGGAATTAAGCCGACATGTTCTCTTTGGTTTCTTGGTAATTAAGCTGACAGATCCTCTTTGGTTATCAAACAATGGTGATTACAGCAGACAATTACTTCAGTCCCTCCCAAGTTTCTGATGACTCCCAGAATTTAAAACACAATTTCATAGGAAAAAAAAAAAAAAACAAAAACAAAGAATCAGTAGGAAAAAAAAAAGAGTCAAGACAATTGATGATGTCAGAGTGAAAGATGAAGAATTGGTTCTGTTTGAAGAAATGAAATGTTTTCATCGTGACATGAAAAGCCAGAATAGACCCTCCCTGCATTAATTTACAAATCTGTTCAAATTTTTGTTAAATACCAACAAAACTTTTCATTTATTTGCGCATTCCACTTATTCCATGATATCTTTTAAAGGCTGAAAATAAGAAAAAAATACTAAACAGATTTTATCACCATATTTTGATTGAAATAGATCTCAAATATACTCTAATATCAAACCCTGTAAATATGCAAACCTTGGAAATGTGCCCACGTTCATTCTGAGGAAACTGTAAAGTATTCTTGCTTCCAACTGTGCAGCAGACTTTAAGAATAAGAGCGAACATAACATAAACATGAAAGATTCAGTAGAATATATTTCCCAAGAAAAATTACAACCATTACACAAAAGCTACCACGTGCTCTTGCGGGACACATATTTGCATTATAGATACATTATGAAAACAAGGTTTTACTCAGAAACATGATTGATATGCCCAAGATGTAGAGAACTGCTGTGTCAATGAGCATTAAGAGACGCTTGGAGATTTGCTCATGACAAAGCATATAAGGGCACATTCCGGGCAAAAGCTTTTTTGGTGAAGCAGTGTAAATCCTTTCTTAGAGTTTAATGTTGTCAGAAACAGTTGTGCCTTTTGATCTCTACCCCCAAAAATGTTCCTAGGTCTTGTGCTTCAAAAACCCATCAAACTTATATAATAAAACCTGGTCTCAATTGTAAAAGGCAAAGAAAGAAAACATTCTTTGAGAAGCTATTACTTGTTTTTTTTTTTTTGTTTTGTTTTGTTTTGTTTTGTTTTGTTTTGTTTTCTGGTTACTTGGTGTTATGTGTTCTTATATAAAGTCTTTCTGGAAAAGTAAAAATTAGATGCAGTTATTCACATCTGAAATTAAAAAACGTGTACATCAATGCTTCTTCTTCTTCTTCTTCTTCTTCTTCTTCTTCTTCTTCTTCTTCTTCTTCTTCTTCTGCTTCTGCTTCTGCTTCTGCTTCTGCTTCTTCTTCTTTTCTTCTTCTTCTCTGTATGTGTCTGTGTCTGTGCATGGACCTGCCCCAGTGTGTATATGAAGGTAAGAGGACAACTTGTGGGAGTCAGTTCTCTCCATCATGTGTGTCCTGGTAATTGACCTCAACTCATCCATCTTGGTGACAAGCACATTTACCCATTGCGCCTTCACATCAGCCTTGCATCAAAGCTATTGATTGAAGATGACTACAAACCTCGTGTGTGTGTGTGTGTGTGTGTGTGTGCAGCTACACATATGCATGCTTACTGAGGACATAGAAAGACAGTCCGTTTCTTCTTCTATCAGTTACTGCCTTATTCTTTTTAAAAAGGGTCTCTTGCTGACCCTGAAAGTTTGCCATTTCAGGTAGGTTGACTCACCACTAGGCTTCTTGGATCTACCTGCCTTCCCCTTCCAACACTGACATTACAGCCATTATAGGACTGGGCGCAGCTTTTCCATAGATGTTGGGATTCATACTCAGGTTCTCATGTTTTTACAGCAATCACTTACACACGGAAACATCTAAGCATCTCCAGGATTCATTTTTAGTTTAGTAATGAAAGATTTAACAAATTTATAATTTTGAAAAACGAGAGTCCAAGACTAAATGATTATATAGATAATAGTTTATATGGGTGAAGGGATAGATGATAGTTTGTGCTGTTTGCAGCAGCTGTTTATGAGTTTAAGAGGTATTTGTTAGAAATACCTAAGAATACGCTTCAGGTCACACTTATAGAGTCTCATAAATTTAAAATGACTCAAGGAGATCTGAGCAGAACATATTTTTTGAAAACAATGCTTGTTTCATACAATTATATAGAAATGATCAAAACTACTCTAGATGGCCTATAAGAACAATTGCTACATTGTATAAGCTAAATATTTAAAATTATTTTAATATTGTGATGGAAAAATGGGGCAGGAGATAATAGTGCAAACTGCTCTTACAGAAGACCTGATTTCAGTTCTCAGCACTCTGGGTGCGTAGCTCACAACCATCATAATTCCAGCTCCGGGGGACATTAAACCCTCAGGCCTCTGTGGGTACCTATACTCACGTGTGCATACCTACACATAGATACACATATATGTAATTTAAAATAATAAAAAGCAGGTTTAAAAACAGGTCTTAAAATGTATTTTGGTGTGCTTCTTTACAATGTGCTCCACAGGAGGAATTTCATGCCTGGTGCTGTAAACCTGCTCAAAAGCCCACGAATGAGAAGCCTGAAGCTGTGCTGTCAAACTGCATTTTACACATCTATGCTTGTGCCTGTCTTAGTTAGGTTTCTATTGCTGTGATGAAAACACCATGACCAAAAAGCAAGTTGAGAAGGAAAACAATTATTCACCTTGCACATGCAGATCATAGTCTGACATTGGAGGAAGTCAGGACTAAACTCAAGCAGGGCTGGGACCTAGAGGCAGGAGCTAACGCAGAGGCCACACGAGGTTGTTGCTTACTGCTCTGCCTCACAGGGCTTGCTCAGCCTACTTTCTTATAGAACCCAGGAACACCATCCCAGGAATGGTACCACTAATTGAAAAAAATGCCTTACAGATGGATCTCCCAGAGACATTTGCTCAGCGGAGGCTCCTTTCTCTGATGACTCTAGCTGTGTCCAGTTGACACACAAAGCCAGCCAGTACAGGTAATTCTGGATATGGCATACAAGACGATAAATGATAGGTAGATAGATAGATAGATAGATAGATAGATAGATAGATAGATAGATAGACAGAGATAGGCAGATGGTAGGGAGAGATTTGAATACTCATAAATTCAGGTTTTTAAATCTGTGTTACTTCCAACTTTGCTCGGAGAAGCTTCCTTTTGCATTGTGTAGCTGCCAGTGCAGAGGGTCGGAGCTGGTCATTGTGCTGAGTAGAAACACCTTTCAGTGCTCAAGTGTGAGCGGGCCATCTACCCAAAACTCCCACCATTCAAAGTTCATGGGCTCAGCAGAAGGGGGTGAAATGAAGGAGTAGAAGAGCTATGGAATGCTAACCTCTGGACAGGACATGGCTATTGCACACATCAACTCATAGAAGCTACACAAGACCTACATAAGCTGCACAAGACCTGCATGAGCTCAAGCCAAGCAAAGCTCCAGGATGAAAGGGGGAGAAATGCTTAAGGTCCCACCCTGGGAGGAGAGCTATTGGCAATTGTTGGCTGCTGGGAGAGAGCTCACTCTCCTCTAAAGACATCTCTTCTGGTAGTTTGCTCATGCCCCAGTGATAGCCACACATTCATGTTCATATGGGCAGCATTAATAGGGTTTGGCGGTTATAAAAACAATTTTAACAAAAGAGATCATAAAGTGCGTGGGGCGCTGGGGAAGTAAAAAGGGGACAGTGATGGGTGAATGTGATCAATATAAATCGTGAAGTTTAAAGGATCATTTTAAAATCTTTAAGATATTTTTCTAATTCAAATTTCTAGTAAACTGGACAAAAATATGATACACAAAATAATCTAAAATTTATATTTCAAATATCTACAGCAGGACTGCTATTTTTAAATACCAAGGGATACTTAATACCAAGGACAGTAAGTGTTATAAACTGCTTTTACAACCACCAGGGAATAGATCTTAAGTGTAGTTCAGGTAGTTCTGGGTATAGTATACAAGAAGATAGATAGATAGATAGATACATGGATGGATAGATAGATAGATAGATAGATAGATAGATAGACGATTGATAGATGATAGATAAGAACAGATGATAATGAGAGATAGAGAAGATAGATGGATGGATAGATAGATAGATATAGATAAGATTAGTTGATCATGAGTCATAGAAAATAGATAAGAATAGATGTTAATGAGAGATAAATAGACAGATAATAAATAGAGATTTTAATATTCACGAATTCAGGTTTTTAAATATTTAAATTTTTAGCAAGCACATATCAGGATATTATGAACTGGGTTTGTGTTTGTTTTGAAGGGGTTGATTTTTGTTTCTTTGTTTTGTTCTTGTCTCTTTGTTTTTCAAGACAGAGTTTCTCTGTGTAGCCTTGACTGTCCTGGATTTACTTTGTAAACCACACTGGCCTCAGACTCACACAGATCTGCCTGCCTCTGCCTCCGAGAGTGCTGAGATTACAGGCATGTGCCACCACGCCAGCTATGAACTGCTTTTGTAAGAAAATCGCTTTTCACTTTATTCTCCAGTCTGCTGCATAGAGTAGTTGTTGACAACATATGACCTCAGCTTCTGATAGTATTGAAAGGTTTTGTCACCTTGACCTCTAGTTTTTATTTGCTAGTTGTAATTCAAGCTTATTGAATTTTGAATATCTGTGAGGAAAGACAAAAGAAGAATGAAAGTATTATGGTGATGGAGAAATTTGGTGAAAATAGGAAAAGAGAGTTGTTGTATATAGCCCTGAAGTGGTAAAGGATTAATTATTGGTATTTGTAAAATGGTTCCCTGTTACTACAGATCCAATTCCAGAATAGATGTTCAGAAAAGTACATAAGACTGAGAAGTCTCTGTCTTAGGGTTTCTATTCTTCTGTAAAACACCATGAGAAAAGCAACTTTAGGGATAAAGGTTTTATTTCAGTTTATAGTTTCCAGGTCACACTGTCATTGAGAGAAGTAAGGCAGAAATTCAAGGCAAGGACCTGGAGACAGGAACTGAAGTAAAGGCCATCCATGGGAAAGTACTGATGACTGGCTTGCTTCTCAAAGCCTGCTCAACCCTCTTTTTCTAAACAAAGCAGGACCACCTGCCAAGGGGTAGTTAAACTCCCAGTGGGATGGACCCTCCCACCTCAGTCACTAATCAAGAAACTGCCCCTACAGACATGCCTGTAAGTCAATCTAATGGAGGCATTTTCCCAGCTGAGGTTCCTCGTTCCACATAAATCTAGCTCAATTCACATTGTTAAAAACCAAACAGCTGAATAATTGGTGAAGCAAGAAATCGTTGTCCAATTGCCATTGTTCAGTCTTTATTGGTTATCCACTTGCAGTTCACTCCCTCAGCACCTCCCCCATCATGTACCCTCCCCAGCTAGGCATAATGATCCAGCTACCAGTTCTAAAGCAGGCCTCTCTCTGCCTGAAGCCATTGCTTAGCTTATAGGGCAACAGTGTGTATGATAACTCTTCATATGGTCTGATCTAAGTATGTCACATACCCAGTCCTGCTGGTGCCCTGACAATGTCATTGGAGCCAAAGGCAAGCAAATCTTCACAGAGGTATCAAAAAGGGGTCAACTCAAACATTTCAACATCTAAAGTGGGATACAATTAGCGTTGCTGAGCCTTCACACATATTTAATGAAAACTAGACTGACCATCCTTCAAATGTTCCTTATTAAGATGGTTCTAGAAGACCTTTCTGTACTCACTGTTGATTAAATCTTCTCCTAATTAAAACATGTGCTAATTTAAGTTTTAATGTACTAACAAAAACAACACTGTAACAGAAAATCTCTCCTTCGGAAAATGAGGGGAAAAAAATACAGATATACTTGAAACAAGTGTGAAAGAACAGCAACCAGTTTAGTTAGAATTACATAATCCAGAAAAGGGTTATCAAACTCTAGAAAGCTCCATGGATGAGATGTTCAAATTTTTTTTTCTTTTTTCCCCCTATTACTGTTGTAACCTGCTTAAATTCTATAGCCCCTCTGTTGAGACCTACTTTATTTTTTAGCATAACTATGGCTCCTCTGTTAACACCTGCTGTAGGTTTTAGCATATCAAAAGCCATTTTGCCTCCAAGTGTCTATGGTTTCATTTTTCAAACTTTGTATACTTTGTGACCTGGACACTCTATGAAGTCCCCCAACTGCAGAACCAATCAAAATAAAGGTCAGTTAGAAACACTTAGTCTAGCTAATCAAAATGACATAATGGTGGTTCCTACACCTGGATACTTGGTTGTATTTTTTGTTACCTGGTTGTTTCCTAGTTGTGGCTTGTTTTCTACACGTGGCTTCAGTTTTGTTACCTGGTTGCTACCTGGTTATAAAAAAAACCTACCTTAGGAGCAGACCAACATCATAGTCTGGCTCTGGAGTGCAGATTATGGCCCTGCTGGTCAGTTTCTGTTTAGCATGCGATAAACCTCTGCTGATTTGAATCTGGTGTCTGAGTGGTCACTGAGAGGCTATTCCTAAACCCATCACATAGTCCTGTGCATGTCAGGGAATTGCTATACCATTGAGCTTTATCCCCAGGCTTCTTTTTAATTTTTAATTAAAAATCCCAGTCTTTCTAAGTTGCTCTGGCTGATTTAAACTTAAACTGTGTACCCTGAGGAAAGCCTTGAGTCTGTGATATTCCCGTCAGTCTCCCTCTAGCATATTTGGGATTGTTAGGCTCTGCTGATAAGACTGGCTTCTCTATTAGTTGACTTTGAAGTGTACAATAGTTTCTCTGTATTTGTAGCATGTATTATTCAGAAAAGGACAGGCCTCCCATGGATATCAACCAGACATGAAATATCAAGTTGCAGTAAGACTAGGCACCACCTCTCATATTAAGGCTGGAGAGGACAACCCAGGTTCCCAAAAGCAGGCAAAAGAGCCAGAGCCAGGTCCTGCTCCTACTCTTAGGAGTCTCACAAGAACAAGCTACATAACTTTAACCTGTATGCAGAGGGCCTGGGTCATTCCCATATAGGCTCCTTGGTTGTTGTTTCAGTCTCTGTGAGCCCCCGTGAGCCCAGGTTAGCTGGTTCTGTGAGTTTTCTTGTGGTATCCTTGACACTTCTGGCTCCTGCAATTCTTCCTCCCCCTCTTCAGCATGATTCCTCCAGCTCTGCCTAATGTTTGGCTGTGTGTTTCTGTACCTATTTCTATCAGTTGTTGGGTGAAGTCTCAGTGATGACAATTGGGCTAGGCATAATCTAATATCATTAGGCATAATTTTATTGATGTTATTATTATTATTATCATTGCCATCTCCTAGGTCTCTGGGCCACCCAGGCAGTGTCTGTGCCCAGGCTCCCTCTCCTGGCATTGGTCTCAGGCTGGACCACTTATTGGTTAACCACTTCCACAACTTCTGGGCCACCATTACACCAACCTATTTGTAGGTTGTATGGCTTGGTTGGTATCTTGCCTGATTACAAGAGATGACCATGGCCAGTAAAGGTTACATATCCCCTATTGCTAAGAGACTTAGATAGGGTCACTCTCATAGATTCCTGGGACTCTCCATTTCACTAGGTTTCTAACTAATCCCCAGGATGCCTCTAATTCCAGGTTTCTCTCCAGTACTCTCTCCACCACCCTCCTCCCCACTTGATCTCCTGTTTCCATCCCCACCCCACACCCACCCTTTCTATCCTAGTTCCCCTTCCCAGGGAGACTCATGATTCTTTAAAAAAAAAAAATAGTAGAGCGTAACTAGGCCTTGAGGCATAGTCGGGATCTCAGAAAAGTAAGAAATAGAGTGTATTACAAGTTAGGCAACAAGAAGAATAAGGTTGTCTCCTCACGAACCTGGATCGTATATCACAGAAAGCATATCCAAGCAAATGCCAGCTTCTGCCTCAGTCAACTTAAAAGGACTCTCAGAGCTAATAATATGCAACCCATCATCAGCTATAGATACCATACAAACACCTTAAATTTTTGTCAAAAACTATGATTAGTGCATATGTAAACAAAAAATAGCAATGCTTCAACACTACTAAATAGTAAGAGCAGCAGATTTTAATAAAACCTGTGACAGATTTTTCTGACTTTACCGGATCTTAATAAATTTTCACATCACTAGCAAAGACAGAAAGCATATTAGTTCAGGACAAAGTGACTGAAATTTCACTTCTACTACTCTGCAATGCCCCATGTGAAATTAAAAAACGGTATACACATAATGTGAAAGAGAAGAAAATATTAATCCCAAATATTTAAGTAATCTAGTTAGGCAAATTTAAATCCAGTTCATTTCCATAATCATTTTTTAAAATTCACAAAATGAGATTAGTCTGCTTTTCAGATAGAAATTTATGCAAGGGCTGAATTACTACCTCCCTGAAGTATTTTTTGTAAGGATTTCAATGGATGATCTATAAGATTTCTTTCAAATGTCAGTAACTTCATTCATGATTTATATAGGTAATATGATTATGAGACTAACAATAAATATTAACAATTCTCTCACAAGAGATGTGTATAAAAATCACAATAGACTTGGAAAGTTACATTATCACTGTTTTTTCTTGGATCATTTTCTTTCTAGTATATTCCAGTAGTCCTTACCTGGAAGCTCCTTTCTTGATTTACTTCATGTCCATATTATCAATTCAGGGAAAATTTAAAACATTTGGCTTTCTTAAGCATCTTTCAAATGTTCAACATGTTCTGCATCAAATTAGTATTCATCACCATTTCTTCAAAACCTTAAATTAAGACTTGATTTTAATTACTTCTCAATTATATTTTGCACTACTCCTCTGAGTTAGTTCTTTTAAAAGAAATGAAGTTACTAGGAAAGGATTAGATTTTAAAATGAAGTATGACAACTTTAGATTTAACTTCTGATGCAGTTACAAAATAGCTCCCTCAAACAAGACATTTTCATGTAATTTGTTTTCTTTTTTGATTATTTTCCTCTCACCTATCACCTTAACTCTCCAAGTATACCAATTCCTTTTCAAGAACAATATATAGAAAATAAAAAGAATTCATTAGCTGCCATAGATATAGGCACAAAGTAGAACTAGGTGAACATTGTGGGAAGAGGCCTTCTGGGTATTATTACATATAGTTGCAAATACTTGAAATAGTATAAAAATATTCACGAATGTTCACCATCTCAAATTTGAAGAAAACATTTTTATGTGATAGCTTCTACATGAAAGCTGATCATGCCTGTCTTGCCTTCCTATTACAATTTAAATCCTTCAATAATGAATCAAACATGTGTAAGAAGAAGAAAACTGGTGAGGGCAGCGTAGTGATGGGAGTGTGCTGCAGGCACAGCTATGAGTCCTCATGCGTTAGTTAACTTCAGTTCACCCCAATTCTAAGGGACATGCTCTGTATTTTGTCACACAATGAGAAAATGTAGCCACATTGGTGGTAATGTGTTAGCTTGCATTTTATTGCTGTAATAATCACCATAACTAAAGGCAACCAGGGGTGGGGGACAGGGAGTGTTTGTTTTACCTTTCCTGATCACAGTCCATCACAAAAGGAAGACAAGTAGGAGCAAAGTCAGGAACCAGGCAGAGACCGTGGAAGAACAAGTCTCATTGCTCACATTCAACAGTCTTTCTTATACAACTCCAGACTACCTATGCAGAGATGGTATACTCTACCTATGCAGAGATGATAGTTTTACAGGACTTCAAAGCACATGTTCCTATGTGCTAGTCGTGATTTCTCTAAATTCCTCTTCTGTCTAGACACTGTTATGCCCAGCTCGTGAGACTCCCAAAGCCCACCAGGAATCGACTCTGTTGCAAACACATGAGGTTTATTTAATACGAGCTCAAGCCTGGATTGCAGCAACCTCCTTGGTGAAGAGGAGGAGTGTGGTGGGGCAGTCTAGGGGAACAAGGTTTTTAAATGGAAAAACCGCAAGCAGGGAGTTACATGCCTTGGCGATACATGATTGGGTAAGGGAAATTGACTTTAGAAATGATTGGTTTACTTTAGGCATAACCATAAACAGTTCTAGCCTGGTCATCTGGATGGATTTCCTAGCAACTGTATCTCTAGTGGGCAGGAAAAGAATGTGGTAAGGCTAGTTCCTCCCAGCAGATGGCTGGACATGTTTCTACCTGGCTGGCCTTCGTTCAGGCTTGTGCTTTAAACTTTAAACCAATTACCCCCCCCAAAAAAAATATACTAATATTTAATTCTTTGGTCTCTCAATGTCAGCAGACAACTCCTTCATCTGGCTTCTCAAGCTTTAAACAATGAACACTTATAAAGCATGTCCATGTGCTGATGAATTAATAACCACAAACAACTACTCCTGGCATCACCTTTGGAAAAAGAAATAAAGCAAGAACTTCCAGGGGAAAAGATCCACAGTGGGCATGGTGCTGCTGATTTTAGAACAGGAGAATGGAGAACTTCCTAAGAGGAAGCAAACCTGAAAGACAAGTCTTTTTGTTGAAAGGTAGAAAGCCGCAACTAACAAGAACAAAGCACACAGGCAGCTTCTCCAATGGCCTGTCACTGAAGACAAGCTAAGAGCAGAGGGATATTTTAGGAATCTCACAGGCAGACCAGGCTTTTAGGAGCCAGTCAATTGGGAAGACAGGATAAGAGAAGAGGCTGAATCAGGAGCAGCCCTGTAGCTGTCAATCTTAGATGTGTGGAAGGAGGCAGAATCTAAAACGCTTCATTCAGAGGCACAAGTTACTGTAAAAGTTACTACAGGCCTGTAACTCAAGCATGTGGTGTCTTTAGTAACAGAGACTTACAGCGAAGTTCAGGGAAGGATAACCAACAGTTGGCCTAACCTGTAATGTTTGGGGGAGTCTATGGAAACTCACTGGCCAACAATTCCAAAAAGGTAAGCTATTTGTGGAAGTGGGCTTTTTATATACTCTATTGTAACTAGTAGTGGAATTGTCACCATATTTTTTGTTTTTTAAGGTAAATATTTATTTTTTTCTATTTGTTTATTTATTTAGTCACTTTAGAACCTGATTCCAGTCTCCTCCCTCCTTCCCTCCCAGTTATACCCTAAAGCCATCTGCCTTCATTTCCACTTCTCCTTATCAAAAAAAGGGAGGTTCCTGCGGGGTACAATCACACCCTGGCACCTCAAGTCACAGGAAAACTAGGGCATCCTCTCCCACTGAGAGCTTGAACTCAGGATAAGCCAGCAGTCTTGTCTGGTTCTTTGTATGTTCCCCTGGAGAATATTATCTGAAACAAAAACTAGTCATTTAAGTGGACCACACACCACACAAACAAACATGCTTGTCACTAAAAGTTGGCTATCCGTGAGGCTCTCTAGCAGTTAACGTCACTACAGTGTTAATAAGTTGGCTAATGAGAACACTTAGTAAAATCTTTAGGTTAATGGCTGAAATTTATAAACCCTCTGCTTTAAAACTGAGTCTATAGATTGGGACAAGAAAAAATTGAAAACTGATAAAACTCTATATGAAAACTGATAAAACTCTATATGAAAATCATGGGCATAATGTATATTAACTTTCTTACAAACTTAATTTATTCTACTTCAGGGAAACTCTCCTACCCGAAACCGAATAAATAATTGGAAAAAATTGTATCCTATAGAAGGACACAATTTCATCAAAATTTGGTACCAGATTAAGTATTCTTAGTCAGAGTTCAAATGTTAAATTCTTATTCATTACTAAACAAGATATTTGGGGACAAAAATCTTTATATTGATTTAAAAAATACAATTTTCTTCAATAAAACGTGTTGTAGCAAACATCACTCTCTTTTTAATAATATTTTTACCGTTCTCTAATCAGCCTAATCAAAACATAACACTATAATTTTAAGTGAGATAAGATGCATAATTTAGAAAATATACTTAAACACTTCACATAAAAATCTATAAAAATTATATACCTTTACTTGGCATAAAAATGTAGATGATATATGATTATAAAATATCTTAAAAACCAAAAGCTCTATCTCCCCATACAGACTCAGAAAATAATTTTTGTATAGAGTGTGTCTACTCTGAACTATTCAATGATCACCTTCTAAAATGGCTTCTCTTCAATAAAATATGTATTAAATCAATCTTTTAGACTGTGCTAAAAGAAAAAATATGATTATGTTTATAGGGACACCCTGGGATGTTCTTCCCAGCAGGGTGTCCCTAGACAAAACTGGGTTAGATTTTTGTTACTCCGGCAAACACTTAAAATGACAACTCAAAAGAAGAGAATATTTTGGGCTCATGACTTCAGAGGTGTCAGCCCATGGTTTATTTGACCCGTGTGCATGTTCATGAACCTGCATATTTGTAAACTGGTGTGTGTTATATAATCCAGAACTCTATAAAGAAGTGAGAAATTTCAAGAAACTCACTAGAGAAAGTATTTTTAGAAAAGAAATGATGCTCGCTTTCTAACTTTCTATCCTAAAATGTGCTTGTTTGTTACCATGCTGCACTGCCTGTTTTAGAACTGTATGTTGCCTTCTCATTCCACATCTTGACTTAACAGCATGGCACCCAAACAACAGATAAAAAAACACTGAGTGGCAATATCTTGATAGTGGTGCTTTTGTTCATGATAACATCCACTTGTGTTTGTTTACGTGTAGATTTATATAGAAAGTCACTCATTTTAAACCCTTCATCAGCATATTTTCATAACATAGTTGGCATATATTTGCTATGGCAACGACTCCCAACTGTTACAGCTATTCTTCACAACCCACCATTGACAATGCTTACTTTTTCTTATCTTTTGCATGTCTTAGGAGTTATGACAATAATAGCTATTTACGGTAGTAGAAGTTAAAAATGTTTCCCTGTAGAAACAAAGACTGAGACACTAAGTGGAGGACTCCTGCCAAAGCCTTAATACTAAAACTATGGTTATAACAATGGAAAAGAAAAGGTAGACCTGGCCAGGGCTGGAGGGTGCACAAAGCAGCCATGGATGAGGGACAGAGTAAAGGTACTAAAGTACGAGATTTTTATCTTGCTTCCAAAATGTCTTCCCAGTCTTATTATGATTAATATTAATATGCCATTAGTCCTTCCTGAATTTAGTTCTCAAAGAATGTCACAAATTTAGTAAACTATCACTCTCCCCAATTTATAGGTGAGAAAGCAGGGGCTTTTGGCTTTTTCAAAATAAAATGTTAACTGAAGCTTTGATCTCATGAAGAAGTCTATGCCATCCGAAACTATTAATAGTGAATTAGTAATTCTTATCACATTTTAGGAATATTCTCTTTAAAAAAGTTTGCTCTCTAAGATATTACTTACTATCACAACAGTTAGTAGATTGAATCGTTATTTAATCAAAAGTGCAGATAGTTGGAAAAAATCATAAATGGTTAAGTCAATATTTACATACATAAACTTCATACTTCACACTTTTATTACAAAGTATGTTCTAACACTCAGGAAATGAGAGTCCCACAGTGGGTTATAGGAACAAGATGACATTTTTACAAATCCATGCTTCACAGTTGAAAACCCCAGGCATCTAACTGCATACTCTAGTGCAGAAGACCTGAGTTGTTTGTGAAATACATGAAAATATTCAGGAATCACCAAGGTTTAGTCACTGAACACTACACAATTAGATCAGATACATCAGCATCTAATTACTTTAATTAGCGAATTAATAATAAATGTTTAGGGGATTGTTAAGTTTTCTATATCTGCGACTGCAAATCCTGAACCACATTTTCCAATCCATTGGTAGGGAGCCATTTTATCCTTTGATACCATTTAGAACAGAGTTAAGTTATAAAGGCTTAAGCAAATGTTTATTTAGTTATCAAATGAAAGAAAAGGAAAGCAGACTCAGCAAGTAAGACCGTTGAAATTTGGGGCTGATATAAGCATTTCTGGGTCTTTGCTCTCTGGAATTCAACACTGAATTTTTTTCACTCTCATTCCTGTCTTTATTGATGCTCCAATCATAAGCCTCATGAAACCTACAGAGCCATCATCCAAGAGGTTCCTTTCCAAAGAAAGATCTCTTTGAAAATCACACCTATCCAAACTGGCAAATAGTATTACTATTAGTAAGTGAATATTACTTTGTACTCATGGTCCTCCAAAGACATTAAAGATATAGATCAAATCCCTTACTAGTATCCCCCAGTGCAAAATCACTCTACAATCAAGCAGTGCTTTCATACACCATTGTTTTTTATATTACTGACAAATATCAGTTATCCAAGATCATGTACTATGATCAATGTAGATTAATCAATATAAGCCTGTCTTACGTACACATAGACAAATTTGCAATAATAGGAGAAATAATAATTCAAGAAATTTATTCTTTTCTCTTCCTACTTATAACATTACTCATAAGGATACTCTATAGTCTTTATATGACTCTTCCTAAATCCATTGGGAAATGATATTTTATCTTGGAAATAAAACGTATTTTAACTTCTGCATGTCTATAATGTGGAAATGAATAATTTGTAGCATTTGAAAAAAAATAGAGATCACTGACAAGAAAAGAGTGTTCCTACCAAAGACACTTTCTTTTCCCTCAAGGATCAGCACTTCTTTGTCATCAGAAAGATTTTTTAGGTATGTGTTATTTTTAAAGAACTCTCATCCCTACGAAGAAAGCCAACTCATGTGCCTGTAAGGGATACTAATGCATTGTTTCAAAACTCTAATCCTAAGGTGCTCTATTCTCCATAACAAGGAAAAAAAGTATTCTTCAAATTTTCCCTTCCAAAATATAATTTGCCAGAATATAGCTATGTGATTCTTTTAAAGAATATTTCAAAGGCACAAACACCTTGTTCACTCCTCGAGGCCATACTAAGGAATAATTCCTCAGACTCACATCTTAGGAGAGTCAGAACTATATTTACACATGTGAATTACATGTTGAAATCATCTGATTACTAATGAACAAAGCAATCATCAGACTTTTTCGTTAGTAGAGACAGTAATTGTGAAAACAGAGGAACGACGAGGGATGGAACGTGTCATGTTGGGTTGTCTTCGGAAACAGCCGTGCGTCTACTGGATCCGCAGGACCTAGAAGCCTGAGGTTCTTCAGAATGCCTCTCAGCAGCTTCCAGGTAACAGAGAGCCTGACGATGGCACTTACATACATTTTGAGAGGTTGAATTAAGCACTAATCATATTCTTTCTCTTTGCAGGAGACAAAAATTACAAACCAAATAGATTTCAGCTAGTGAACTTTGGTATAAGCCTGGTTTCCTGGGAATCACATTAGCTCTGTTCTGGAGGCTAATAGGAACATGACCAGGGTAACTTAAGACTTCCTGAATTCAGGAACACCTGAAAATACATGCAAATACTGTCTTTTGTCCCTCCAGTTTTGCCACTGACATTCTAAGCATCTAGTCACCTATGCTGTTATGTTTACGTGTTTAACGTACACTGACAGGTTTTTACTGTGTTTCTGACAAAGCCTTTCGTGATGCATGCTATAGTTTTCTAGCTAGCATCTGCTTTGGAGCAGATTTCATCTGCTGAAAGATAAAAAAAGGGGTGTGTGCAGATGGCTTATGACTTGGTTAAGCCACTGAATCTTACTGTGCTCAGTTACTTGTTATAACTTCTGCCTGCTGCCCCATGCAAGGTGCTCAGCCCAAGATACATTTATATCTACGATTCGCACAGCATTCCTTCATGAACCACATGAAGAGAGGGGAGAAAATGCCATTGCCCTTGCTCTGTAGATGCAAAGAAATAAAAAAGCACAGGGAGAAAGCATCACAGTAGGGCAGAGCATCCCACACCAGAGAAAGGCTGAGTGAACCTTGCCCCTTTTCTTTGCCTGTCCCATCTTCAGAGTCAATAATATAGTTGACAGTCTTTTGGTGCACTTGCTGGTTTTCTCAGGGAGTGAGCATAAGCCTGTGGACTAACATAAAACTACCAGAATAAGCCCTTGGACTGTATCTCTGAGACCTCCCACATTTCTCTTGCTTGTGGAACAATCCAGATCTATACATGAAGTCTGAGAAAGCCCAAAGATTTCAAAAGATCAGAACTGGTACTAACCCTAAAATTCAAATGTGTGTCTTATTTCTGTTCATATCTTTGACTTTTTATTGTTTACGATTTTTCTGAGCCTTCAACTCATCTTCAAAAAGCTTTAACTACTTCTAGCACCCAGTCTACCTTCTACTGGTCAAGCATCAGAACAATACAAATAGGGGGATACATCACATGGGAGGTCTTTCTGTCCTTCTTTCCAGTGTATTCCAAGAAATCCCAGAATTCCCCCTAGATATATGAAATGCACCAGTATCCTTTATTGAGGATACTTTAAAAGTCAAAACAGCCATGTCAATTTTCAGAATTCATATATTCAGTGTTAGAGGTGTTGTGTGCAATCAAAAGGAATAAGATGTTCTCATGCATCTGTAGCAAAATCATACTGAGTCAGATCTCCTTCAGGGAGGAGACCGGTTCACTACCTGTTAAGTGCATGGAAACCAGCAGAGCCATCTTCCACAGCTTTCCAAGAGCTCCACCAGGGGGATACGGATTAACACTATCTCCTAATAAAAAAATATACAAACACATCCTTTATCTTTGAATATACAGCTATCTAAATTTGGAGACTCATTCTCATGAATATTTAAGTAATCAGTAAGCAGTAGTAATCATTCCCATTTTATAATTAAACTAGATGAGTCTTATTTTTAATTTAGGGTGAGTTTCTTTTTTTTTTCTCTCACTCTCTCAGGCAATCAAAGCAATTCTTGATGAACGTGTGATTTATCTAGTAAGAAACATCTACCAAAAAAAAAGAAGACACTATGCTTGAGGGCGGGGGGGGGGGTAAAAATGTATTAAATCAGATAAATTTCTACTGGTATAATTAAGATGATGTTTAATTTTTTTAAATTCCCAAACTACAGATTTGAATGCCAAAATACACAATGTTAGCACATTTATATATGTATGTATGAATGTACTGTGAAACAAAATAGGAATATGGAATTACTTTGCATTCATAGAGAAATTACCTTCTTGAATCCAAGTTCACCTTTACTTTAATCACTCTCCCTACTCACTGCAACACCTACTCTTTTAAAATTATTTTTCATTCTTTTGCTTACAAACTAAACATTTTAATAAAAGAATCACACCTTTAATATGTATCCATTCTTACCTACAATAGGGACAGAAACATTTTCATTAGCTTAATTTTTGCCTTAAAACATAAGTACACAGCTAGATTTGGTAATGGCTTTTCCTGTGCCTAACATAGCAATAATTCTAAACCAACTCTGAGGGTAATGGGCTCTGGAACAAGATGTGAGTATTTCATGCTTAGAAGCAGTCAATGGTGAAGGCAGTAGGAATCTCTCCTAGTCCTGGGTCTTGTGTGTCTATTGGCTTGGCAACAGTGGATTGTCTATCCCAGGCCAATCCTGGTATCAAGAGCATCAGTGGATGGTAAAGGTCCATCATTTGGATGCTTGGATGCTTACTTACTGTTGAGCATTGGTGACATAAACTTCATCTAATACATGTTGGTGTCCACATTACCAATACAGCTCTTTTTTGGTAGAGCAGTATTCCAGAATGCATCAGCACAAGATGGCCCCAAACCTGGCTAGCAATAAAACGTCCCCTCTGCCACTTTCTGCTGCTTCTCTGAGTTTCTCACAGAAGCAATCTAACAAGGGCATCTGTCAAGTCCTCCAGGCAAAAAGCATGAATTGTTTTAAATATGTCTACATCATTCACACTTGTTGGATGGCATGGAATAGTAATGTTGAATAAGTAAGGAATAAGAAGCTTAAAATGTATATTAGGCTTAAAAACATTAAATATTCTAAGAAGAAATTCTCTTCTCCACTTGTTTGATTATGACATACAGGTAATACATTGCACAGTGGGTTTCTGGCTTGGTTTTGTCTATCACTTTGTTTACATTTTGGTGTCATAAGTTTAGTTTGAATTAGAAGTAAAGTTGTAAATAATAAAAATAACAATCTTTATTTTAACCATCTTCTAGGAGTTTGGACCCAGACTAATAACCAGGCAAAAAAAATAAAATAAATAAAATGATCAGTAGGATACAACTTCTGTCCTCAAAGAGGCTGAAATCTAGAGATAATAGAAGGCAAATAAAAATGTGAATGTAACAGACACATTAGTGCTGCCATAGGAGGCACACAGAAGGTTGTGAAATCGACTTGATCTCAAATCTGTGGAAATTCAATAGTTTGTTGTTTAGGATTTGCTTGTGAATTAAAGCTCTGTACGAATATGAGTTTTCACAATTCGCTCCTTAGTGTGATGACATAGAACAGAAAGTATGAGTGGCCAGGAGAACTGGGAACCAACACCACAATCTTACTTTGAAGGACAAATTATTGAGTATTCTTCCACTTTTTGTATTGACAATCTTCTCATATTCGTCTACCTCAATACATTGCATTGTGGATTGTTTGCTTGGTTTTGTCCTCAACTTTGATTCTGACGTTAAGTGAGTATTAAGGAAGCTATGTTAACATGAGATCCAATTTCAAATAACCAAGTATGATTTGCCCATTTAAAAAATTTAGATAGGGGGCAGCAAAATAGATCAGCAGGTATAGGCGCTTGCCACCAAGCTGGACACTCGAGCTCAAATCCCAGGATGGACACGGTAGAAGAAGAGAACTGACACGTTCAAGATATCCTCTGATACACGTACACACACACACACACACACACACACACACACACTAAATAAATACAAAACAAAAAATTTAAAATTTTTAAGTAATAATTAATGCTAATGTTTCTCTATTCATTTTCATTACAAATTTTTCATATCTTGGAAGAGGAAACAAACCACAAATCACACATCAAATAAAGAGTTCCTCAAGAAAAAGGGGTATGTTAAAGCCAAAATTCTGGGTAGAAAAGTATGTCTAGGTAGTTGAGGGTTTTTGGTAGATTCTAACAGGTTAGTGATCCTGTGGTACAAATGTAATAAAGTGATTTAATAGTTTACAAAACTAGTGAAAATCAGTTACAGGTTTGGAAAAATTGAGGTCAGAGAAAGTCCCGGCTGATGTTGGGGCATGAGGCTGTGCAGGCTCACAGACCTCTGCTACCAGCGGGCCTGCAACTGCCTGCAGCCTCCAAACGGTTGGTGGAGAGGATTCTGGGAAGCTTCTGGCAGGATTTCATGTAGGCCCATCTGTTGGAGCCCATGAAACTGCCTGCGGGGGCAATAATGGCTTCTGTTGCTCTTCTGTCTTCCAAATCTTGCACAAGAGGCTCTCATAGGTGGAATCCAATCCAGAACCCTGCTGGCACAGACTCGGCAAACGTTATTACCAGGAATCCAGGAGAAAACATAGGAGGGAGGAAATGGCGCTGAATTTCCATCAGGCCATCTGGTATATATCTCTGAAACTCAACACTCTCACTTATTAAGAATAATTTTCTTTCATATTTTAGGGATTTATAAAATTAGCCCTTGCCCTATTTCTCATTTTATGCCCATCCAGGAAAGTTATTCATGAAGGTTGTTCCCTACTTCCCTCTCCTCTGGACTTCCGAGGAAAAACATGGCCAAGGTACATGCACACCGTTGGTGAATATACTCAGATAGTGAAAACAACGCTCCACCAACATTCCGAAAAGTACAGACCTTTCCTTTAAAATCACTAGTGTTCATTCAAGTAAATAAATGGTTACAACTTAACAAAACTCAACAGATTTTAAAAATTAATATAAGGGTTACAAGGGACAACTATGAACAAATAGAATGATGAATATGTTTGAAACTGTCATAAAAATTTAATTATGAAATTAAAATGAGAAAAATAGCATGTTTGTTTGTAAAGTGTAACATTAATCATCAAAACTAAGAATGCAATGTAGGACTTCACATGCAGCAGGGCTGGCTCCCAGCACACATTTTCTACCTTCACAGAGGCCTGAGTTAGCATCTGTGTGAGTTGCCTTTCCAGGACTCAGCTTTCTCATCGGCAGACATGAACAGGATGAAAGGAGACAGCACACTTTGAGATTCTAGAACAGTGTTGACTTTGAAAAGCCTTTGGTGAGTATCTTCTGTCATTTTTACAGTTTACCCAATACTCAATGCACATCTTCAAGATGCAAAACACCATCCTAGATCTTAATAGAAATGCAATACTGAAGCCAGTGAGCAACAAGAGGCCTGGAAGATGATGATCTTCCAGGGTGCTTGGCTACTGAGCCTGATCATGAGTTGGATCTCTGGGAATCACATATGCAGAGAAGAAAATGGACTCCTGAAAAATTATCTTTTAATCTCCACATACATGCGTGCTACGGTGTATGCGTGTGTGCACGCATACGCTCATACTCACACACACACAAAAGTAAATAAATAAAAAAATCATTTTTAATTCATGTTTTTTTTTAAATCAATGAGCTTGCTTTCATGGGGCTTGTATTCTATTATAAAATAAATAGATAGTGATATGGTATCCAGAGCAAAAGCATTGGAAGTCACAAGTAAAGCAAGAGAGAGGTTAAAATGGGACAGAAGCTGTGCATCAAAATCGACAGCAAGGTCTGTCAGAAGTGGTGACACAGGGCAAGAGACTTGATGACAGTGAGATATTGTCAGGCCACTGTCTGGAAGGATGACCAGAATTCTGACGAAGGCGTGATTACAAAGGCAGTAGGTGTTGGGGCTCCCAGGGAGCCACATGGTGATTATGACAGGCTGAGCTCAAGAAAAGGTACAGCAGATGAGGGAGGTCAGAAACAGGATATGGAAGCCTGGGTCTAAGAGGAGATGGGAGGCCGTCATTGCGTGCACAGCCTCAGAGCACTCTCTCCTCACATTTTATACCTCAGCACTACACTAGCCTCTATCCCACAACCAGGGAAGCCAGATCATAGACAAACATAACAATTCATTGCGTTCAGAAGTTTATTAAATAATTAACGAAGCTGATATGAACTAATTGATACTCGAAGAATTCATATGACAGAACATGGTTACCAAAGAAGACCATACTAGTCTCAAACTGTGAATGTCTTTTTCACATGATAAAGGAGAATTACAGATGCTGTTCAGCTAACTTTAAAATAGGAAGATCATCCAAAACATCCAGGTGTGCCTGATTTAAGCATTGAAGCTAGAAGAAGGAAGCAGAAAAAGAAGTCAAAGTGTTTATCAAGGCATTTCTCCAATGTGGAAGGAGGGGCCCTGATCCAAAGACCGCAGAGACTTGCCAAAAGCTGGAAAACAAAAACAAATTTTCCTCTCCTGGTGGTTCCAGGAAAAGGCATAAGATGCAATCACCATCTCTTAGGCTTCTGAGCTATCATATGCTAAGATCATACGTTCATGTCTTCTCGGGTATATTCACAATACTGAAGCCAGTGAGCAACAAGAGGCCTGGAAGATGATGATCTTCTAGGGTGCTTGGCTGCTGAGCCTGTGATTTGTGATTTGCTATAGCAGGAAGAGAAAACACATGTTGGGGAATGAGGCTGCTTCATGAAGAATAAGCATCAGTGGCATTCAGTCACGTGTGCTGGCAAGAACTGTGGCCGGAAGACCTGTCAGAGATGAAGGCGCTTAGCACTTGCTGAACTGATGGAGACAATGACAAGTATGTTCAGCAAATGTGCTATATGGGAACTAACACAGGACCATAACTGTGATAGTTTGAATGAGAATGGCCCCATAGGCTCATAAATTTAGTGCTTAGTCTTCAGGCATTGGCAATACTTGAGAAGGATTAGGGGGTGTGTTGGCCTTGTTGGTGGGAGTGGCACTGAGTTTTCAAAAGCCCAAGCCAGGCCCAGTGGCTCTTTTTTCCTGCTGTCTGCAGATCCAGATAGAGGACTCTCACTTCCATATCTCCCTGAATGCCACCATTCTTCCTACCACAAGGATAATGGACTAAACCTCTAAAACTGTAAGCCAGCCCCAATTAAATGCTGTTTTGTTTTGTTTTTTCTTAACAAAAGTTAGCATGGTCATGGAGTCTCTTCACAGTGGTAGAAAACTAAGACAATAACTAAGGGAAACCAAGGTCAAGTAGATGGTATTTAAGCACTAAAAGCAATGATCCAAGGAAACGCTAACACGGTGAAAGGTTTTCAGTCCTCATTAGGCCGACTGCTCACACCTCGATCTAGTTCCCACGGGGCCATTCCTCACGGGATTATCTTCTAGCCCTCTCTTTTGATAACTCCATCTAAGACATTTTAGTCTACTTCCTGATCTTCAGAGACATTGAGTACAACTATTACTTCTCAGATATTTCTCCTATGAAGAAATCCAAAGGCCTAAGATATGGCTCAAGGTAAGAGCATTCTCTATATAAGCATGAGGACCTAGGTTCAAACTCCCAGCACCCACATTAAAAAATTAGCATGTTAATTCTGGGAGCTCTCTAAACATCCATTCTAGTCCCAAAAGTCCCAAAAGGGGTTCAGTGAGAGAGCATATTTCAAAAGAATAATATTAGAGCAGGCCATCTGGCATCCTTCTCTGACATTCACACATGCATGAACATGCAAATTTGCAATCCAATCCATACACATACATTTATTCACATACATATATCCTTACATAAAAGATATGTATACATGCATTTAAATATTTAAATAAAATATACAAATGACACATATATATATTCAATATTGCTAATAAATAGGAAGATGAAGGTCAAATTCACAGGGAGCCTTATGTCAAATAATGACAATGAGAGTTGGCAAGGATGTTGTGAAATTTGAACCTTATTTACCCAACTAACAAAAGAAAGAGAGGACCCAAATTAACAGAATCAAAAATGATCAAGAAAACACTACAACAGACTACAAAAACAAATAGGAATATAGTAAGGGGATACTTTAAAATCTTCTACACCATTAAGCTGGAAAACCTAAAAGAAATGGATAAATTTCTAGGTTCATTCAAATCACCAAAATTAAACCAAGAAGAAATCAACAGAACCATTAAATTGAGATTGAAATAATCATAAAAAACCTCTAAGCTAAAAAGAAAAAAAATCAACATACAGTCCCAGATGGATTCACAGCAGAATATTACCAGACTTTCAAAGAAGATCTGCAACCAAGTCTTCTCAAACTATTCAAAACTAGAAAGGAGCACTTCCAAATTCCTTCCATGAAGCCCAGACCAGACAGAAACACAAGAAAAGACAACTACAGGCTAAAATTCCTGATAAACATAGATTCACAAATTTTTATCAATAAAATGCTTGCAAATAGAATAGATTAAATACATTAAAATACATTAAAAAGATTGTACACCATGACCCACTAGGCTTCATCTCTAATATTCAGTTCAACATTTGCAGTTCAATTAAGTGTAATAAACCACAAAAATGGATTTGAGGCCAAAAATCACATGATCATCTCCATAGATGCAGAAAAAGTCCTTGACAAAATCCAACATGTTTTCATAGTAAAACATTCTCTGGAATGTACGACTAGAGGAAACAGAGCTCTAACACAATGAAAGTTACACAGAAAAAAACAACCACATCCAACATCATCCTAAATGGAAAAAATCCTGAAGCAATCTCACTGAGGTTGAGAATGAGACAGATGTCAACCTAGGTGCTATTGCCAATTGATTATTACCACTCAAAAATGAGAAGTTAGTTTAATCTAAAGAGTCTCATTGGATATATAAACTGCTCCCAAGGCCATTCTCCACGCCCAGAAGTAAATGGCCATCACAAACTGAACTCAGTGGTATTTGGGGAGATGGGGGTTGTGATTTTGGATTAGCTCGTTGTTGTTGGTGGTGGTGGTGGTGGTGGTTTGTTTCTCATAATGATTTGTCTGGGCACTTTTTCTTTTTTCTTTTTCTACTCTACAAATCTTGAGCTTAATTATTATGATTTCTGATTTTGTGCTTTGCAGAGATTTCTGTATGTGTCAATGTGTGTGTCTCTACATATGTAATTTTTTTTGGCTCATTTTTTTTCCTGTTCATCTGCTTGTATTATTACCCTATTCAGGATTGGTTTTTATTTTCTTTATTTTTTTTTCTGTAGATACCTATTTGTTGTCTAATGAGAGAGAAGGAAAAGATGTTAGTTTGGATGGGTGAGGAGAATCTAGAAAGAGTTGTGGGAGGAAGAACCATAATCAAAATATATTGTATTAAACACATTTTTCATCAGGGTCAGCCGCTTTGGACCCAGAGAAGAGCATGTCTGATTGCATGCAGCTTGATACCCCAGGTCCCGCCTCTGAGAAAAAGGTATCGGTCGGGTCTGATGCTCTTTGGGTGGATGACACCTAAATGAACATCGGTACAAAGTCCCAATTTATTTCTAATATCAGAGATCAGACCTCTACTCTTGCCTGATGCATCTAAAACAAAAAGGGGGAACTGTAGAGAGCTGCGGAATGCTATGCCTTAAAGATGGAGCTGGTTTCCGCCTTCCACCTTCCCGATGGTGAGTGCTCTCTGTCAGGAACAATTCCACATTTGGCTAAGGCTGAGGATCTGGCTTGCTTCCATGTATGTGGACCTATCTGCATTGCCCACGTGGCACGCCTGGGTTGGCTACCCAGAGGCTATTTAAGCTGTGGGCTGGCTTTCCCCGGGGTCAGAAGATTGTTCAAGGTTCCCGAATAAACTGCATTGAAAAAAATAATAATAATAAAATAGAAAAATATAATGTTTAAGGTTTGTAAGATAGCTTTGCAGGTAGAAGAGCCTGCTACTAACATGAAAAGCTGAATTCCTAACCAGGACACGCAGACTGGGAGGAAAGAGCCATCTGATGGCTGTTCTCTGACACTCATATGCACACTGACATTTGAACGTACAAACATAAAATACTTAAAAATTCTTAAGTGTGATAAAACAAAATTGTCTAAATCTAACATCTTCACATTTGATCTTAATGTGTTAGTCATATTTTCTTAGAGAAATAGAAGGGCAACAATTTGTGTGTGTGTGTGTGCGTGTTTGTGGGTATGTTTGTATATGGTATGAGCATGGTAGTATGTGTGTTTGTGTGTTAGTGTTTGTGGTGTGTGTTGTACGTTTTTGTGATTTTGTATTCTGTGTATTTGTGCATGTGCATATATGTTAGGTGTGTTTGTGTTTATTGTGTGTATTATCTGTGTTTGTGAGTATGCAGTATGTATGTTTGAGTGCAGTATAAGTATATGTGTGTGTATGTATTATTTATTGTGAGGGATTGGCTAATACAAGAATGCAGAGAACACCTGCAATCTGACATCTGCAAATTGAAGGTACTGGAGAGTATAAATCCATTCTATAAATCCAGGTTATAATGTCAAGTCCTGCTTCTAGTCCAAAGACCCAAGACCCATGAATGCTAAAGTCCAAAGTTAAAACAGCATGGACATTTCAGCCTAGGTAAAGAGAGGAGCTGATTGTCCACTTGTCACCTTGTCTTATGTTAAAACCCTCAGTAGTAGATCTGATGAGTGTGAGGGTGAATCTCCTTACCTCTCTGATCCCTGTGAGTCAAATAAAAACACCTTTACAGAAATGCCCAGAAATATTATTTATCATCTATCATGGTATTCCTTACCTGAGTCAAGCTGACACATAAGAGCAAAAATAACTAGTTTCTTAACTGGCATCTCACAAACATACAATGACATGTGATTAAAGATTTTTTTTGTTTTGATCTTCATTTTTTTATCTTCATTTTTAACTATTCTAGTTTTCTTTCCATAATGTTGTATAGTCAAATTCCATTTGGAATTTGGAACTAGCTTATGTGTTTTTTTCATTTCTGTGGAAGAGGAAAGGGAGTGACAGTGCAGAGTAAAGGAGCCTTGGGGAAGGAAGGAAGAAGTCTCAGGAATTCAGCTTTTTGATGATGCAGCACATTTCATTTCTGAAAGAGCCTTGGGTTGCCGAAGGAAAACGCAAGCACTGCCTTTTGTTTTTTCTTCCTGAGAGGGCTATAGGGGGTGGGCAAGATTTTTAAAAACATGTTTTTCTTTAATTTGTGTAAGTTTTTAAATTAACAAATCCTTGTTTAAATTGGATGTTTGCTTCCCACTGACAGCCTCACTAATTTATTCCCCTAAATATTAAATATATCTGAAAAGAAAAACAAATGATCAAGAATTATATATTTAACTTAGAAAAACTGAGCATAAGATATAGTATATGGGTTCTTTTTTAGCACGAAAGATTCTGTAAAGGCATGCTAGCCTTCAAAGTAATGCATTTCCCATCAGTGCATGGCCTACAGGTGATCTGCTTAGATATGCTGCAGAATGCCAATGAGCAAGGCATTTTAGAACACATAAAACTATGATATGAAACTAAATATCGGAATACTTTTGGTGTGGAAGCTTTCCTCTTAATGAACTCAGGTGGCCTGATCCTCATTATTCCAAGTTTTTAATACCATAGTTACAAACATCCCCCAAAATTGAGAATTGCCAAAATAAAGGGTGTGGGGGGGGGGAGTTAGGGTAAGGTGAGAGGAGGAAGCAAGAGGAGAAGGAAGGGAAGATGAGGGGTAAGGAAATAGTGAAGAAGGAGAGGAGGCTATTTTGATGTGACTGAATGAAGGGCAAGAGTCTAAATAAGGAAAAATAGACTCAATTGGTGAGAAAAAGAAGAGCATGAGAAATTAACAAACATAAGATCCCAGAAATTGTAGAAAAAAAAAGAAAGAAAGAAACAACGGGAGTCCCCCATTCATGGTAAGTCCATAGCTTTCATATCTCTCAAGCCAGCTGGGGTTTGGTGAGACTGGGATTTGAATCTGAACTACGTAGTGAGACCTGAGGAAAAGGCTCAATGATGAGAAAACTGAATTTTATCTGCCACACCCCTAGGTCCAGAGACAGCCTGGGCAGTTTTGGAGAATTAGAGGACAGGCCAAAGGTGTAGGTGGAAGAGGGCTCAGCTTAAGCAGGGAACCAAATGAGGTAGGGAACCCTCAAGGGGCCAAAATAGCCTTCATCAGATACATCAGCTACAGTCCGGAGCCTGAGGCCAGCAGGTGGATCAGCGTCTGCAGCCACTGTCTCCCAGTTGTCCCTATCAAGACTGTCAACTCTGCAGCTCTGCCATTCTACTTGGCGCCCAAAGCACGCAACCAGCATCTGCTGCTTAATATCTGGGTCATAAAGTGAGAAGACAGGTATTCTGGCTGTATGCATCTCGTTGCTATGGTTGTTGGGAGAGATTGCACAGCTAAAACACTAGGCTTTCAGGAAAAGTCCATGCTGGAGCATCCTGAGAATATGGGAGAATGTCCAGTTTATGGATGGCCAGAAGAAACCCATGGGTACACAAAAAGGGTAGCAACTAAAAATGCAAAGGTGACAGACAACCAACACCTGCCCAGTACAGGCTCACACCAACAGCAGTAGAAAATATATGAAAAGCAAGAGTCCATATTGTAACTGTCTGTTTGCAATTGCGTGCAGAACATACACGCAGGCAAAAAACTCATACAAAAAAAAAAAACATAAATAAGCAAATGAGCATATTTTTAAAGTAGATGGATTCAATCCAGGATGAGAGAGGGAAGTCATAAACAGAAGAAAAGTCAGCAAAATGCATGAGAAAATTAATGATATAGATGAAAAGGGAAGCATCATGAAAGAGAAATTCAGCAAGAAAGCTGGGATTAAAAATAAAAACAATTCAATGAAATAAACTTTAAAGTGCACTAGAAAGTATTGACAATAGGTTCAATAAAGAAGGAAGAAGAGTAGGAATGGAGGACATAAACCAGAGAAAAACATGAACATGATCACAGCATCATGGGATGCCAACAAGAGATCAAACCTGATAACCCACAGAATGAAAGAAGGAGCTGAGATAAACACTAAAGACACAAGAAATCTACTCAATAAAGTTGTACTAGGAAAAAAAAAATGCAAAGTTGAACAAAGAAATAGTATTCAAATACACATAGGAGCACGTAGAGCAGTAAATAAACATGGGCAGAGAAGAATGTCTCAGTGACATATTATAGCAAAGATGTCAAAAATACAAAACAGAAGGTGAGCTTAGGTGGGTGGCCTAAGACTTTGGGGTTGGTACCAGGAAAGTAAAGAAATGCTCAATGTCCTTAGTCATCAGAGAAATGTAAATCAAAACGACCCCGAGATTCTACCTTATACCCATCAGAATGGCTAAGATCAAAAGCTCACGTGACAACACAGGCTGGAGAGGATTTGGAGAAAGGGGAACCCTTCTCTATTGCTGGTGGGAATGTAAACTTGTACAACCTCTTTGGAAATCGATTTGAGGCATTCTCAGAGGATTAGGAATAGTGCTAACTCAAGATCCAGCTATACAACTCCTTGACAAATACCACCATTCATTTGCAACTATGTTCAAAGCAGCTTTATTAGTAATAGCCAGAAGCTGGGAACAACCTAGATGTCCCTCAGCTGAGGAATAGATACAGAAACTGTGGTACATTTACACAATGAAATACTACTCAGCTATTAAAAACAAGAAAATCATGAAATTGGCAGGCAAATGGATGGAACTAGAAAAGACCATCCTGAGTGAGGTAACCCAGAAGTAGGAAGACACACATGGTATATATTCACTTATAAGTGGATATTAGCCTTATCATATAGGATAAACATACTAAAATCTATAGTCTTAAAGAAGCTAAACAAAGAGCCTGCCATTGAGTTCCTGTCAGAAATAGTCCTTGTTCCCCTTGCTGTAAGAAACCAATTGGTTACCAAGCTACCATGGGCTACATCCGAGCAGAGGGTCTAGGTTATATCCATATATGGGCCTTGGTAGAGTATCAGTCTCAGAAAAGACCCCTGTGCCCAGATATATTTGGTTCTTGTGGAGCTCCTATCCTTTCCATGTCATACTAACTCCTCCTGACCTCCCCACGCCCCAAGGGAGGAGCAGTCCTGCTAGGCCACAGAGGAGGACTTTGCAGCCAGTCCTGAAGATACTTGATAAAACAGGGTCAGGTGAAAGAGGAGGAGGTCCTCCCCTATCAGTGGACTTGGAAAGGGGCAGGGAGGAGATGAGGGATGGAGGGTGGGACTGGGAGGGAGTGAGGGAGCGGGATACAGCTGGGATACAGAGTTAATAAAACATAACTAATAATAAAAATTAAAAAAAAATAAAAATAAAAAAGAAGCTAAACAAGGAGGACCCTAAAAATGTTTAATCCTCAGCCAAGAAGGCAAAACAGGATAGAAATTGGAAGTGGGAGAAGACAGGGAACGGGATAGAAGCCTACCACAGAAGGCCTCTAAATGACTCTTCTAATCAGGGTATAGAAGCAGATGCTGACTCATAGCCAAACTTTGGGCAGAGTGCAGGGAACCTTATGGAAGTTGGGGGAGATGGAAAGACCTGGACGGTCAGGAGCTTCACAACCTCCTGCTCAGATGTAGCTCATGGCAGCTCAGTCTTCATGTAGGATTCCCTAGTAAGGGGAGCAGGGCTGTCTCTGGCACAGACTCAATGGCTGGCTCTTTGATCACCAACTCCCTGGTGAGGTGGCTTTACGAGGCCACAGAGAAGGAGGATCCAGACAGTCCTGATAACACCTGATGATCTGGGCTCAGATAGTAGGGGAACAGGACTTTCTCTATCAGTGGACTAGTGGACAGACATAGGGGGGAAGGAGGGAGGGAGTGTGGGAGGAGATGAGGGAGGAGGCTAAAGCCAGGATGCAAAGTGAATAAATTTTAATAAATAACAACAACAGCAACAATAATAATAATAAATACAAAACAAAGAATTACTATTAAAACAATAAGGAGAAACAGCAGCTCTAATAAACACACACAGACACACACACACACACACACACACACAGAGTAACATAAGATCTCAGCAGCACCCTGAATGCCAAGAAAGCATGTTATTATGTATTCCAAGCTCTGGGAGTAAAGAATTCAAACCAAGATTTCAACATCCAGCAAAGCTGTGTTTTTAAATAATTGGATAAAACAAGACAATTCAAGACAAGCACAGATGAGGACAGTTCATGTCAACCAATGCTCAAAGGAACACTGAGCACACATGAGAAAGAAAAGCAGCTTCAATCATGAAAGCGGGGAAAATACATTATTAGAGGAATAAATAAACAGAAAGGAAGGAATATGTCAGAAAGAGTAAATCTAGGAAATGCTAGGAAAGGGGATACAAAAGAGACCAACCAACAAAATTAAAGAAATTAGAAAAATCTTTCAGAAATAACCATAAATATTAAAGCTTCAAATCACCCATAAAAAGATATAAACTACCTTATTGGATTAAAACAGTAGATGCCAAGTATCTGTTGTACTCAAGAAAGCCACATCACTGGATAATGCCCACAAACCAAGAGTCAAAGAATGAGTGCCAATTCACCAAGTAAATAGAAACCAAAACAAGGTAGTGTGAATATTCTGGTGTCTGATAAAATCCACTTCAAACCAAAATTAGTTAGTGATAAAGGAAACCACTGAAAACTAATGAAAAGAACAAGAAGATATAGCAATATAAAACATATGTACCCAACTGTTGAGATTCCTAGTTCCATCAAACAAGCGCTGTTGGACATAAAATATATGATTGGTCCTGATAAAATAATACAGTGGATGATTTCAGTACTACATTCTCATCTTCAAAGATGTCATCCAGGCTCAAAATCAACAAGCACACTTCAAAGTTAAAGTACAGCATTGTTCAAATGGGTCAGATGGTTGAAGAATATCCCATCCAAAAGAAACACAATACAGCTTCTCCTCAACAGCCCATGAACAAAGAGGTCACATTCCAGAGCACAAAGCAAATCTTGAAAAACAAAAGAAACTGAAAGAATTTCTTGTTATCTTATTCAATACAGTGCAGAAAGAAAAGTACATGCTCATGGTGGTTCTGTCCACAATAACTAGGAATTGGAGCCAGCTGGCTGTTTATTAACTGATGCATGGATGATGAAAATGCTGTACTTAGTTACAATGGAATTCTATTCAGCCAATAAAAATGAAACTGTGAGGTTTGCAGGAACTAGAAAGAAAATACTAGTAAAGGTAGTGAAGTAAACCGACCTGAAAAGACAAACACTGTGTGGTCTTTATATGCTGATCCTTTCACCCAATTTGTATTTCTGTATTGAAATTTGAGTGTCTGTGGAGGATAAGCAAAAAGAAATGAGCCATAATCAAAGAGACTGTAGGCAAAAGACAGAGTAAAATGAAATATGAAAGTAGTGGAGACATGAAAAGGATTAAGCAGAGTAGGGACAGAAAGAATGGGGAAATGGGAAAGAATGACAGAGGGTTAATAACTAAGAATGCACTAAAATAAATGTTAAAACCTACTACTTTATAAACTAAAAAAAATGACATGAAAATCAAATTTAGAAAATTAAGATTCAGAAAGAGCTTGAAATGGTGGTATACTTAGTGGGCGGACAATTCTGTTTCCATAAATCATAGGCTTTAAAATAAGAATATTGCATCCATCAGAAGCAGAACACACCTTCTTAGCAGCAGTGGAAATGTCTCTAAAACAGGTCATATTCTAGATCATAAGGCGAATCTTGGGAAAAAGTAAAATTTGAAATATAGTATCATCTCCACATGGGTATAATACTATAAGCCTGCTCAAAATATGTGGCTAGAAAGGGCGTGGGCCCAAAGAAGGAGTACATTAGTATTGTTATCAAACAGCCTCAGAAAAACTTCAGCTAAGCCTGAGGGAAAGAAGCCCCCTTTTGTGAAGGGGCTTGATTAATTCAGCGGTTCATATTCGGTCAAAGTGCTAGGGGACTGATGGGTTCTTAGCCTTAAATGATTTACCTGCACTATTTGCTTCTCAAAGCCATGAGAAGAAAGGAAGAGATCTTGAGGGAGCTGCTGTGAGAAGGAAATGAAAAGAAAAGTAAAACACGACACATGGTACGAGCAGAAAAGTGGCTGTTTGCGGGGAAGGGAGGAGGACGACAAGGGTACAATAAGAAAAACGGTAGAGGGCAGTGGAAATGTAAATAAAAGCAAAATACAATGACGCGTGTATGTGCGCGACAGACAGAGACAAAAAGAAGACATAGTCAGTCTCAGCATCTGTTCGGAGGCACTGCTGGGTAGCGCCACTCAGTGGGCAACTCTGTCAAGCTTCTGTCTGCAAGTTTAGCAGAACTTCCTTCATAGTGTGCGGGGTTGGCGCTCTCCGACAGGGTGGGTCTTTGTTGGGCATTGGTTGGGCGTTCCCTCAGTCTCTGCTCTGCCTGCTCTATCTTTATCCCTGCACATCTTGTAGGCAGGGTAAGTTTGGGGTTGAAGTTTTTGCAGGTGGGCTGACAATCCTCTCCCACTGCTATGAGGCTAGTTTAGTGGGTGTCCTCTTCAGTCTCCATGGCTTCTGCTACTAGGCGTCTCCGGTGGAGCACCCCCACATCCTCCCAGGAGCCTGCCCAGCTTGTCACGGAGATACTCCCAGTTTCAGTTTCTCCTCTCCACAGCCCTTTTGTCCTCCTGCCCTTGATCTCCCCAGGTCTGTTCTTTACTCTCTCACCTCATGTGCCCCCTCTCCTACCTTGTTCCCTTTTTCACAGGAGCTCCACAAGAAGACCAACAGAGCCAACTAACCAGGGCCCAGAGAGGCTTGCTGAGACTGAAGCATCAGCCAAGGATCATGCATGAAATGGACCTAGGCCCCCTACAAAGATGTTACAAATGGGCAGCTCAGGCTTCATGCGGGTTCTCTAGTAAGGTAGGGCCTGCAGCATCAGACATGGACTCTCTTGCCCCCCTTTGGATCACTTTTCTCTGGAAGGACCACCTTGCTAGGCCCCAGGAGAAGAGGACAAGCTCAGTCGTGATGCAACTTGATAAACTGGATGGGAAAGGGAGCTTCTTTTTTCTGAGGAATGATGAGGAGGGAGGGAGGGAAAGTGGCACTGGGAGAGGAGGAGGGATGGGGATACAACAAGGATGCAAAGTGAGTAAAAAAATAAAGAAAATAAGTACAAAATAAACATAATAAAACACTGTTTTGTATGTTAACTGAAAAAAGTTTAAATTTTAATACAGAATATTATTCATTTTAACAAAAAGTGAGAAAGACAGCCATTTTGCACTAACCTGAATATATGTCTCTATTTTAATCCAGTGAAGTTAATTTGACCAAGTTTATACTTCTTATCTTCACACTCTGAGCCATTCTATGGGATTAAAGACTGACTCTCTCTCACCTCTGAGATCTACCTGATGTACTCTGTATATACCTGAGTACATCTGATAACACTTTGTGACACTATAAATATCCAATCAAAAATATCACTTCTATAGTGCTGTATATGCAGGAGATGTGAGAGCTGTGATGTGGTTATTGCAAGTGAAGATTAAATAGATAGATGGATAGATAGGTAGATAGGTAGATGGATAGATAGGTAGATAGATGATATATAATTGACATATAGAAAAATCAAAGGCCTGGTGGCATGCACCTATCCCAGGAGACTACTGTGTGGTATGACCCTATCAAGAGGGAAGACGTGTGCAGGAAAAATGAGAGCCAATGGCTCTAAAAAAAAAATAAATTCAGGATAGAATTCAACACGTATTAACATTTAGGAAAAACCTTAAGCTGTTACTTCCTTTTTGTGTCCACAGGAGTGACACGTGGTTTTTAAACTCTGTATGTAGAGTCTGAAACATTCTTTCTGCCACTGTAAAACAGGCTCTAAGTATTGTGTCATAACTGGTTGAAATTTTTAATTGTCTGTTTTTTTTCTCATTAACATTATAGTACATGTTTTAACAAATAATTGTTTCCTAGATTTGATAAAATAGAGCAGAATGGTGGCCAAATCTATTACATCCACTCTGCCAGCAATCAAACATTCAGCATTCAAATTATGCTTTGAAAATAAAATGAAAGTGCAGAATACCAACATGCAATAACTTGTATGCCTCTGCAAAAACAAAAAATAAGTTTTCTGTCAAAAAAAATTATACACTGCTGAATTGGAAGTTGGGTAATGAGATTAGGATGAAGTCTCAGCAGACAAGGACAAATGACATAATAAAATAAGTTCTAATGTCTCCTTTTGGAAAATCATTATAGTAACGAAAGAGGAATGATTGGGGAGGGCAGAAAGGAGTGGTTAAAAGTTGCTCTTCGCATGTCTGGTTGCATGCGGGTGGATGCCCCAGGTCCCGCCTCTGAGAAAAAGGTATCAGACGGGTCTGATGCTCTTTGGGTGGATGACACCTAAATGAACATCTGTACAAAGTCCCAATTTATTTCTAATATCAGAGATCAGACCTCTACTCTTGCCTGATGCATCTAAAACAAAAAGGGGGAACTGTAGAGAGCTGTGGAATGCTATGCCTCAAAGATGGAGCTGGTTTCCGCCTTCCACCTTCCCGATGGTGAGTGCTCTCTGTCACGAACAACTCCACATTTGGCTAAGGCTGAGGATCTGGCTTGCTTCCATGTATGTGGACCTATCTGCATTGCCCACGTGGCACGCCTGGGTTGGCTACCCAGAGGCTATTTAAGCTGTGGGCTGGCTTTCCTCAGGGTCCGAGGATTGTTCAAGGTTTCTGAATAAACTGCATTGAAAAAAAAAAAAAAAAAGAATAAAAGGATTTGAAGAAAAACAAAAACAAACAAACAAAAAAAAAGTTGCTCTTCAAGATGATCCAGAACTCAGAATATCAGAATAACTATTCAACCAGATTCCTGTTAGTGCGTCCTAAGTGGAGACACATGTACCCCACCGACAGTCTTCCAATTCAGTTCCTATAGACTGGTCCATGCCCACCAAGAAGCAGACTCTCAGATTTTTTTTTTAACATCTTCAAGTTTTGCTGATAGAGAGAGAAAAAAGGATTTATTCATTCCGAGATAAGCATGCGCCCTATTCCACCTGAACGTTCACTGTTTTGAGTTGTGATTAACAAGTGAGCATGCTGAACGCCACAACAGTCTCCCAGGGACTTGGCTTGGAGAATGCCCAAAGCATACCACCTCAGGCCAAACTCGAAAAATTAATGTCTGGGCCGGCAGAGAGCCAGATCCAGTAATGCAGTGATCTTATCAAATAATGAATGTGACCTTGCCTAAACTGGCTTTCCACACGTATGCTTCCTTAACTGCCGTAATTACTGTAGCTCATGTAACAACAAAACTTTCAGTAAAGTGGCATTTAATTTTTTTTAACTTATTTCTTTCTTTATTACAATTTATTCACTTGGTATCCCTGCTGTAGCCCCCTCCCTTGTCTCCTCTTAGTCCCACCAGCCCTCCCTCTTCTCCCCCTGTGCCCTTCCCCTAGTCCCCTGATAGGGGAGGACCTCCTCCCCTTCTATCTGATCCTAGCTTATCAGGTCTCATCAGGACTGGCTGAATCATCTTCTTTTGTGACCTAGCAAGGCTGTACCCCCCAGGGGGAGGTGATCAAAGAGCCATCCACTGAGTTCTTGTCAGAGACAGCCCCTGCTCCCCTTACTAGGAAACCCATTTGGAAACTGAGTAGCCAATAGGCATCCTTGGAGCAGGGGGTCTAGGTCCTCTGCACAATGTCCTTAGTCATCAGGGAAATGCAAATCAAAATGACCCTGAGATTTCACCTTACACCCATCAGAAAGGCTAAGATCAAAAACTCAAGTGACAACTCATGCTGGAAAGGTTGTGGAGAAAGGGGAACTCTTCTCCATTGCTGGTGGGAATGTAAACTTGTACAATCACTCTGGAAATCAATCTGGCGCTTTCTCAGACAATTAGGAATAATGTTACCTCAACCAACACCCAGCTATACCACTCCTGAGCATATATCTAAAAAATGTTCATACAACAAGGACATTTGCTCAACTATGTTCATAGCTGCTTTATTCATAATGGCCAGAATCTGGATACAACCTAGATGTCCCTCAACTGAAGAATGAATACAGAAATTGTGGTACATTTACACATTGGAATACTACTCAGCAATTAAAAACAAGGAAATCATGAAAGTTACAGGCAAAGGTCATCCTGAGTGAGGTAACCCAGAAGCAGGAAAACACATTTGGTAAACATACTAAAATCTATAGTCCTAAAGACGTTAAACAACAAGAAGGACCCTAGAGAAGAGGCTGAAACCTCACTCAGAAGGGCAAACAGGATAGACATCAGAAGTAAGCGAAGACAAAGGACAGGACAGGAGCCTTCCACAGGGGACTTCTGAAAGACTCTACCCACCTGGATATCGAAGGAGATACTGAGACTCATCGCCAAACTTTGGTCAGGGTGCAGGAAACCTTATGGAAGAAAAGGGAGAAAGAAAGGCCAGGAGAGGATAGGAACGCCACAAGGAGAACAGAGCCGAAATACCTGGGCCCAGCGGGGCCTGCAGAGACTGATATTCCAACCAATTACCAGCCATTTTATTTTCCTATACCATTTCTTATATCCACAGAGACTTCATCCACAGAGATACGGGTTACTTAATCAAAAGCTACCATGTTTTTACTGAATTTCAAGTTGCTTAACTTTAATATCACCAAACCATGACAGATTATGTTATTTATGATTCCCATCTGAGCCCTAAGGAAGAAGCAACATAAGCTTTCCTGCGCCATCTCAAAGACCAGACCTTTGTGGGCTTGTAGGGGACCTAGTACAACCTCATCTACTCATCAGAGCAGGTTGGATGAGTGAAAAGCAGGGAACAAATATGTCAGGTAAAATAGCAATGATGGCTTTCAAATGGGGAAAATACCCATTTGGGCTATCTAACCTTCAACATGTATGACTTTAATGTTTTTTAAAGTGAAATTTTCTGATATAACAGTGAGTTGTGGCAATTGTCTAAAATCAGTGTTTTTCAAACTGACTTGCATCACAATTAAGTAGAGGATTGTGAAAACACAGATTGCTGGGCTCTGCTCCACAATTTCAATTTTAGAAAACCAGGAATAAGGCCAGAAAATTCACATTTCTAGCCAAGTATCCAGATGTTACTGGCTTTAGTGGTCAGAGCTCACACTTGTGAGCCATTGCCTTTGTTCAGAGAAGTTCTAAACTAATGCAAAAAGTAAAGGACTGTGACCATGCTTGTTATTGGCACACTGGAGTCACCTGTGTGAACCTCAAACTACATTGTTTTCATTTTAATTACTAAATAGTTGGTGTGAAGGGTCTCATTAAAATGAATCGGCCCAAGCCAACACCTGAAAGCTGCACTGAAAAATGACCTTTGAGGATTGTTACTTTGTCGTGTAGATCCCCGAATCTCACTTATTACAGCACTAGAGTTAGAAACATAGAGACAATTACAGTCTCAGTTCAACATCCCTAGGCCTCATTGATGAAACAAAAGGAACAGTGGTGCCTTCTTCCTCCGATGGGGTACACCAACCCTGTCATATGGAACAAGCCAAGTAAACAGTTGTGTGAGTGGGTGTCAGCATCTCTTCTGTATAGCCCCCAAGAAGCTTCTCCAATATTGCACCAGGATTTCCACCTCTCTCAAAGTGTCTTCCGTTGACCTCAAATTGCCTCAAAGTGGTGTATCATAAACAAGACTGGCTGAGGCCCTCTCCTAGATCCTTCCTATCCATGTACACTACCTATTAAAAGTTCTCAGAGACTTTGACCTTTGCTTTTTGCATTTTTATTATTCGTTTTGTTTATTATTTGCTTTGAGAGACAAAAAGAACATGAAGTAGGATGGATAAAAAGATGGGGAGGGAGATTGGGATGAGGTAGGGAGGGGAAATATTACATACACACACAACACATATACATTCTATTGAAAATTAAGAAAAACTTTAAATGCTAAACAAAGCTTCGAATTTTTCTACAGCTCGTGAAACCTACTGGATGGTTCATCAGCTTCATAATCAGGCCCTGCCTGCCTCTACAATATTAGTTTGAGATGAAACCAGTAACAACCTGCTTTGGATGGAGTCACTTTTGTCCTGACCAATATAAATAACCTCTTTCTGACCTACGTTGTGGGACTCACCCCAGTCGCACTGCCCCTCAAGATGATCCGGAAAATCTCCTAGCAAACTGCCCTGAATATCCTGGATCTTTCTGCTTATTTTGTGTGGCCTTGCAGCTGCTGGGGCCGGTTCTTAAACATGGGAATTAGGTCGTCTTGTAATACCTATTTTCCAAAATTAACATTAAAATTTCTCCTACCAGGAATTTTGAAATTGTAGATTAGTAACACAAATACTTCATTTAGTACAGTCTAAAGAGATTTTACTATGGAAACTCTATTCAATAAAAACACACACTAATCACCTTTATCTACAGGAGGAAACTACATTTCATAAAATTTGTGAGTTGCTAAAATTCACAGCTGTTGAATACTAGAACTGCCTCATTAACTGTCATTCTCTGGTATAACATTTTCTGATCTGCTTGGTCAAGTTGTTTCTTTCTAATGACTTCTAATGATGACTCTACTACTAAAAAGCAAATAAAATAAATAGCAAAATGCTGAGTAGAGAAAATGAGCACATTGTTAAATTCCATGATAAGATGTAAGTTTACTTCTCCACTTTGCCCATGAAGAAGTATGAACAAGATGACATTCTTGAGCCCTAGTTATTATCATTCTGTGAAGTAAAATGTAACTAACAGAAACTTTAAAAAATTAAAATAGAAGTATTCAGAAAATATAAGTTGATACACCAATAGAGGTCATGCAATATAAGCCCTAAATAATGTTCTTAAAAATAATATCTTTGATTTGAGAAAAGTATAATTATATAATTTCCTGCCTCCAAACCATCCCATACCCCCTTGTTCTCTTTTAAATTCATGGTCTCTTATTTTTTAATTATTGTCACATATGTGTAATATACACGCGAATATCCCTGAATACATAAATACTCCCAGTGCAGTCTGATATTGTTTCCTGGACAGTTAGTGTTAGACAAATTGGCATGCTCTCCCTTGAAAGAGCCCGTTTCACTCTCAGTATTCTTAGTTGCCTGACGTTCTTTGTCTAGGTTTGAGGTCTCTTTAGCTATTCTCCCCACCAAGTTAGCATGTTTATTGGTGACTTCCATCCCTCTTCAAGGAAACTACTTTTTGAAACAGATGGAGACCATTACAGAAAACAACAAGTGATTAAAACGCACAGTTGTTGGCACACATACTTTGGCAGTAGCTAACACTAACTCTCTCATTGGACTTAAGATGCACTCAAGAAGATGAAAACCATGTCTGGCACTGAAAACTAGCCAGTTACCCAGGGTTAGTGAAGTCGTGGATCTTGGAGCAGAGCCAGTACTATCACTTTACTGCACTGGCACAATCCATAACCTTACTCTAAATATGTGTCCTTAGGCCCGCAGATGAGTGTAGTCTAACCCCTCATCGAGGGAACTTCCCTTTGCAATACACAGAGCCCATCACAGAAAACCACAACCCCTCAAAATGCCAGAGCTGGGAGCTCAGCCCCAAAGAAGAAGTGTCAGAGAACATTGCGAAAGAGGGGGTGAAAAGATTATAAGATCCAGAGAGCAGGGTGTTTGCTGTGAGATTATGTCTCCTAGCAATATCAGAAGCCACACACACAAAGTCTTACCAATGTGACTGCCTAAACAGAGGTAAACAAAGACAAGACAAGACAAAGACATGCTAACGTGGATTAAGAAAAGCCCAGAAGACCTCAACACTACACAAAGAACTACAGGCAACTAAGGAATGCTGAGAGTGGGAGAAATGGTCTTCCCCATTGAAGAGCACAGGAATTGGTGTTCCAATACCAAACGGTCAGCACTGAGAGCATGCACACAAGTAACATTGTACACACTGGGAAGGTAATATTTAGGAATACATATATATATGAATTTATATGCACTTACACATATGTACATATATGAACTCATATGCACTTACACATATATGCATGTGACATTAACTGAAAAAGAAGGCCATGAATTTGAGCTTAAGGAGGTTACATGAAAGAGTTAGAGGGAGGAAGAGAAGGAGGAAATGATGCAAGTATATTAGTCTCAAACATAAAAAAATAACAAAAACACAAACGGTTGTGGTCTTTAATTAGAGGCTACATCCATAAGGTCTTGCCAAATGACTGCCTACATATGAACAAGGGGAAAAAGTATTTAATAATTTATTTTACCAGCCAGTCCTGATGAGATCTGATAGGCTAGGGTCAGATGGAAGGGGAGGAGGACCTCCCATATCAGTGGACTTGGAGAGAGGCAGGGAGGAGATGAGGGAGGGAGGGTGGGATTGGGAAGGAATGAGGGAGGAGGCTACAGCTGGGATATACAGTGAATAAACTGTAATTAATATAAAAAAATTAAATATTTTAAAAAAGAAACAGAAAAAGCAAAACAACAACAAAAAAAACATAAAAAAGAAGAAGTAGAAGAAAAAGGAAAATACTTCCACTCACATTTAACAAAGTACTCCCGAGTGAATGTAGTATTGTCTCAATGTAGACATCCTTATTTGGAGGTCTGAACTGAAGCACCCTTGTTTTAGAACATATGTGGGAATACATAAGGGTAATGGAGGCTAGATATGATGATACACATTTGGAGTTCTGTCATTCTAAAATTGAGGTAGGAGAATTACAAGTTTCAGGCCACCTGTGCTACCTACCAATGGGCTTTCTCAGAAAATAAACAGGGCTTACAAAAATGAAGGATGGATCTCCAGCACAGTTTGCTAGATTTTCTAGAGAATAAATTGGGAAAATTTGGATGACAGATCCCAGAATATGAGGTTGATGATCAGAACATCTCCAGTTTAATAGCAAAGTGAAATACAAAGCATTAAGAATCAGAAAATCCAGAGTCCTTCTCGGAGGTAGTCTCCCTTGTGAGGAATGACCAGAGTCATGATTAAGACGGGAAGTCTTGGAAAATCAGCCCTGCAGTAGCAGACATTTTAAAGAGAATTTTTTAAAAGAAAGAGAAGTAGAAAAAGAAAGAATGAATGAAAGAAAGAAAAGTTACACATGCAGAGTAAGAACAGATTCCAGAAAACTTCTTTTCTTGGCCCTTGATCAAAGCAGAGTCAAGAAAACTTTTTTTAAAGACCCCTAAATCAGTAGTTTGAAAGTCCCAGACCTTCAGTGAACCCCTTTTCCAGGAACCCTAGAGTATCACAAAACTCTGTGCTGAAACCAGGCCAGCAGAATACCACTAGAGTGCAGAAAAGCAATGTCACATGACAACCGCAGGTAGCACTGAGTGAGGAAGAAGCCAAGGCTGAGCCAGAGGCTGTCCTGGGAACACTCCAGGGAGAAATCATACAGGGATGGAGGTCAGAATTCACAACAGTAATCATGAAGGAAAGTAGCATCTGTATTCTAACAATGAATGACCTCTCACTAATGCAAATGACATCTAATATCCATGACACAACGTTGCAAATGGCTACGAAGATTTAAGAACTACATTCTCAACTTGACCCCTCAAACAGCCCAAGATGTATGCACAGCAACCTTAACCACTCCCGCCAAAGGATCAAACAGAGGTTTGGCAGTCTGGAACCAAGGAAGGAATGTAGATAGTCTAGACTGGAACCAATTAGAAGGCATGACTACATGCAAATGCTATAATACCATCCATCTTTCTCCCTTCATTTTTATCCCATCTTTATTTAATACCTAATGTCAAATTTGTAGGCTAGCTAATTTGCTAGTCCTATCTTTCTGTTTTTCCTCTTTTTTTTTTTTTTTTTTTTTTTGCTCCTTCTTCCCTTTATTATTTTCCTTCTGATAGGGTATCAAGAAGAACATAGAATGATCTGATTTAAGTTTCAACCTCCTAAGAGTTGGAAAGGTTGTAGGTTATCTGATTGCATTTCTATGCTTCTCTGTCATTCTATATTTAATCAAAATCTCCTCCTCTCTGCTTCCCCATACCCCTGCTGTTCCATCCTTCTGTTTCCTTTTCTTTCCTCTACTTTTTATCTAATGGTGTTATTTTATCTAATGTATTAGTGTACACAGTACCATCAGTGTTTATTTACTTCATAAAATGGTTGGCACATAAGAGGTGATTGGATTTTTCATTTGAACATTACTGTAGTTTCAGTTATGCCTACTCTTTGATGAGAACTTATTTCCAGACAACATTTTTCAAAATTACTGGGCATTGAGTTATGATCTCTAAGCTGGATCGCCAGAAGATACGTGAAGAAATCCTTCAGACTAAAGAGAAAAATAAACCATCTATGTGACTACAGGAAATAATAAAACACACTAAGATGGCAATTAAGCAAATGGGGAATAAGAAAATATTAAAAATGTTAAAGTCTATAGTAACAAGGAATTGTCCACACTTTTCCTTTTTAATTTTTATTTATTTATTTTTCATCCATGTTGTAGTCCCTCCCTCCTCTCCTCCCAGTCCGACCCTCCCTCCCTGTTTCTCCTATATCCCCTCTCCTACTCCTCAGAAAAGGGGATCCCCACCCATACACCCAGCATATCAAATTGTATCAGGACTCAACTCATCCTCTTCCCCTGTGCCTGGTGAGGCAGCCCTGCCAGGGGAAAGTGATCAAACAGTGGGCAGCAGAGTCGGCCATATTTCCCTTGCTATAAGAGGACCTCCATGAGGACCGAGCTGCCCATCGGCTATGTCTGTGTAGGGGGCCTAGGTCCAGTCCATGCATGGTCCTTGGTTGTTGCTTCAGTCCAAACAGGCCCTGTTAAGTTGGCTCTGTTGGTCTCCTTGTGAATAACCTTTTCCCTCTGTGTCCTTCTATCCTTCTTCCTACTCTTCTACAGGCTCCTTGTGCTCCACCCAATAATTAGGCTGGGTGGAGCAACTTACTGACAGTTTGCTTTCTCCCATGGGGTGAGTCTCGGGTTGGGCCAGTCATTGGTTGGACATTCCCTGACTCTGCTCTATTTTTGTCCCTGTACATCTTGTAGGTGGGATAAATTTTGGGTCGCGGTTTTTGTGGGCAGGTTGGTGTTCCTCATCCTCCATGTCTACTCAGAGTGTAGTCTCTTCAGTTTCCAGGAACCGTGTTCAATAACTAACTACCGGTTGTCTCAATTCCCCAACAAAAGAGCCAGGGTAGCAGATTGAATTTAAAGAAAAAAATAAGAACACAGTGAATTTAGTTGGAGGGAATAAACATGAATGGGTATAAGGAAGGAAGGAACGAGAGAAAGTTGAAAAATGATGTAATTGTATTTAATTAAATTTCTAACAAATAAGTAAAATCACAATCAGTCTCTTGGTTGCATCCAAGAAATGTTCCACACCATCAAAGACAGATATAACCTTCAGGTTAAAAGAAGGGGAAAGGTATTCTAAACACCTGTTTTTTTTACAAAGATACCAAAAAATAAAAAAAACTATAGAAAAGACAAATTCTTTAATTAATAGTGCTAAAAAAAACAAAAACAAAAAACTGGTGCCCAAGTGTAGAAGAATGGAACCCAGATTCTTACCTGGGTTCTGTGAACCAAATGCAGCTCAGCTCCAGGGTCTGTGACATAGGTGGGTCTTGGTAGGTAAAGGCACTTGCCTCTAAGCCTATAACCAAAGCTCCATCCCCAGGACCCACATAATAGAAGAAAAGAACTGACTGCAACAAGTTTGCATCTGGCCTCCATATACGAACAAAGTACACACACATGTGCACACACACATTAAATAAATATAGCAAAAATTCACATTACACACAAAGCAATTACCTTAATGTAAGACTTGAAAATCTGAAACTGCTAGAGGGAAGAGTAGCGAAAAGACTTCATGGGCCTGACTCTCCTAATTCAAGAAATAATAACAACCGACAAATGGACTCTTAAATTAAGCTCTTCGATGCAAAGGAAACAATTAGCCAAATAAAAACCAGCCTAAGAAAGGGAAGGCAATCTTTGCTAATTATGCATCTGACAGAAGATTACTATCTAGAATATAGAAAGAATGCAAAAAACTAACCAACAAAAACTCAAACGGCCCAATCAGAAAATGGACTAATAAATAAACAAACTATTCTCAAAAAAAGACTAAATAGCAGAGTAAACATATATAAATAATGTTCAACTTCCCTGACCACCACAGAAATGCAAATTCAGACTGCACTGAGTGTCTCTGCCTATGACACAGGCTTTGTTGACTTTTGATGAGCATGACTCCAGGAATAAGGCCGTCACTCATAAATAGCATAATATGAATGGCCACAGTTCTGAAGTACGAAAATTCTTGCCAAAGTGAGGGGTGGCTAGTGCTTCATGCATCAAAGAGGTCAAAGTGTTCTTGGAATTTGATGGTAACCATGGGGGTGGTTTTGGCGGCAATGACAATTTTCATCAAGGGTGCTTTGGTGGCAGCCATAGCGATGATAGAAATGATGGCAGTGGGGATTTGCAAGATGGCAGCTTCCAGGGCATACTGTATCTGAGTGGCGAAAGATCAGAGACTGCGGGCTACGGTGAGTCACCCAGGGACAACAGACTCCAAAACACTGAAATGCGTGCTTCACCCGGCAGGGAGGGAACATACCTGTGGCTGGTGCAGGCAATGCACAGTCCCAGGCCACCCCCACTGTCTCCTGGACACGGTTGGAATGCGAAGCTCTCCCGTCTCGAGGGGCCTGCACAGGGCCTCCCACCTACCTGAGTGCTCAGATTCGTTCCAGCAACCAGACCTCAGATCACTTCTGCTCCCCCGCCTGGATACCAAAGCCAGCATCTCAACCCCAATTTACAGAACGCAGGGGCCAAGCACAGCCCACAGCTGTGCCCACATGCTGTTTTTGCCTACCCCAACATAGGCCCGCAGGTCTAGAGATTCTCAGTTCCATCAACCAGACCTCAGATCACTCCCGCTTTGCCAATGGCAGTGTCTGGACTAGAAGAAGCATCCCAACCCACGGTTCTTCAGGTCCCAGTGTAGAGACAAGCTGGACAATGCAAACATACAGGGTCCTAGGTCTAAAATGATAGAGCCATGCTAAATCTGAGTGACTGTGTGGCCGAGTCTCAACCAGTAGCATCAGCGCCTGTTTGCCTGTTTGTTGCTCTGATACCATAACAAGAATGCCCATTTACAGTCCGCCTGATCTGCCTGACCCACCCCGGACACAGCCAGCAGGGGGTCCTCCAGCCCCTGCTCCTCCAGCCATCGGAGGCCTGAGTCAGGCAGAAGGACATTCAGCTCAGAGTCCACTCCCTGCTGGCTCCTGATCGATATAACCCACCTGCGACAAGACCAGCAGAGAGAATTGTACTCAGGTTCAGACATACATTGTCTGTCTGTCATCCGGAGGTCAGTGTGGCTCCGAGCCATCTCTACCCACTCCCGAACTCTGACCATCAGAGACCACCAGACCTGCTAAAACCAGAGACATCAAGATGGCTAGAGGTCAGCATAAGAGCACAACAACAAAACCCAGGGCCATTTGACATTACCAGAAACCAGCAGTCCTAGCTAGCACAGTAAGCCCTGGAGATACTATCACACCTGAAGCACAAGAAAACTATTTTAAACCTGTGGTAATGTAAATGATAGAGGCCTTAATGCAAGAAAACAAATACCTCAAAGTAGAGCAGGAAAATACAATCTAAACAGGTGAAAGAATTGATTAAATCCCGTAAATAAATTAAAGAAATACAGGAAGCTACAGTCAAACAAGAGAAGGAAATGAATGAAACTGTTCAAGACCTAAAACTGGAACAAGAAGCAAAAAAGAAAACACAATCTGAGGCAATCCTGGAGATGGCAATCTAGGGAAGAGGACAGAACTACAGACATAAGCGTCACCAACAGAAAAAAAGAGATGGAAGAAAGAATCTCGGGAAGAAGATACAATCAAAGAAACTGACACATCAGTCAAATAAAATGTTAAATCTAAAAAGTTCCTGACACAGAACATCCAAGAAATATGGGACACTATGAAAAGACCAAACCTAAGCATGACCAGAATAGAAGAAGAATACTCCCAGCAACTTCATATGGAAAAAAAAACAAAACAGAATGTTAATCAATGGAAGACCCAGAAATAAACACACATACCTATGAACACTTGATTTTTTACAAAGGAACTAAAACCATATAATGAGAAAAAATACAGCATCTTCAACAAATGGTGCTGTCCTAGCTGGATGTCTGCATGTAAAAAATGCAAATAGATCCACATTTCTCTCCCTGCACAAATTTCAAATCAAAGTGGATCAAAGACCTCAATATTACAGCAGGTAAACTAAGTTTATTTGAAGAGAAAGTAGAGAAGAACCTTGAACTCATTGGTACATGAGACAACTTCCTGAACAGAAGCTCTAAGATCAACAATTCATAAGAAAGACCTCTTGAAAATCTTCTCTAAGGCAAGGGACACTGTCAATAGAAGGAAACAACAGTCTACAGATTGGTAAAAAATCTTCACCAATCCTACATCTAACAAAAAGTTAATATCCAAAAAATGTAATGAACTCAAGAAATCAAACACTAATAAAAAAATAACCCAATTAAAAAATGGTGCACAGACCTAAACAAAGAACTCTCAACAGAAGATTCTCAAATGGCTGAGAAGCATTTAAAGAAATTCTATATACCAAATTTTCTGAGAAAGTGCCAGATTGACTTCCTAAGTTTACATTCCCACCAGCAAAGAAGAGGGTTCCCGTTTCTCCACATCCTCTCCATCATATGTTTTCACATGAGCTTTTGATCTTAGCCATTCTGATGGGTGTAAGGTGAAATCTCAGAGTTGTTTTGATTTGCATCTCCCTGATGACTAAGGATGTTGAGTATTTGTTTAAGTGTTTCTCTGCCATTTGATATTCCTCTATAGAGAATTCTCTGTTTAGCTCTGTACCCCATTTCTTAATTGGATTACTTGGTTTGTTGGTGTTTAACTTATTGAGTTCTTTATATATTCTGGATATCAGCCCTCTGTCAGATATAGAGTTGGTGAAGATCCTTTCCCAGTCTGTAGGCTGTCTTTTGTTCTGAAAACAGTGTCTTTTGCTTTACAGAAGCTTTTCAGTTTCATGAGGTCCCATTTATTGATTGTTGATCTTAGAGCCTGTGCTGCTGGTGTTCTGTTCAGGAAGTTGTCTCCTGTGCCAATGAGTTCTAGGCTGTTCCCCACTTTTACTTCTAACAGGTTTAGAGTGTATGGTTTTATGTTGAGGTCTTTTCTCAACTATAGAACAAGGACATTTGCTCAAACATGTTCATAGCAGTTCGTAACAGTCAGAAGCAGGAAACAACCAAGATGTCCCTCAGTGAAGGATGGATACAGAAATTGTGGTACTTTTACACAATAGAACACTACTCAGCTATTACAAACAAGGAAATCATAAAATTTGCAGGCAAATGGTGGGAACTAGAAAAGATCATCTTGAGTGAGGTAACCCAGAATCAGAAAGACACACATGGTATATATGCAGTTATAAGTGGATATTAGACATATAATATAGGATAAACATACTAAAATCTATACTCCTAAAGAAGTTAAACAATAAGGATGACCCTAGGGAAGATGCTTAATCCTCATTCAGAAGGGCAAACAGGATAGACATCAGAAGCAGGAGAAAACAGGGAACAGGACAGGAGCCTACCACAGAGGGCCTCTGAAAGACTCTACCCAGCAGGGTATGGAAGCAGATGCTGAGACTCATAGTCAAACTTTGGGCAGAGTGCAGGGAATCTTATGAAAGGAGGAAATAAAAAGACCTGGAGGGAACAGGAGCTCCACAAGAAGACCAACACAGCCTAAAAATCTGGGCACAGTGGTCCCTGCAGAGACCAATTCCTCAACCAATGACCATGCATGGAAAGGACCTAAAATCCCTGCTCAGATGTAGCCCATAGACTCAGTCTCCAAGCCAGTTTCCTAGTAAAGGAAATAGGGGCTGTCTCTGGCATGAACTCAATGACCAGCTCTTTGACCACCTCAGCCTGGGGTGTGCAGCCTTGCCAGGCTACAGAGGAAGACAATGCAGCCAGTCCTCATGAGATTTGATGGGCTAGGGTCATATAGAAAAGGAGGAGGACATCCCATTTCAGCAGACTAGGGGAGGGGCATAGAAGCAGAAGAGGGAGGGAGGGTGGAACTAGGAGGAGATGAGGGAGGGGGCTACACCTGGGATACAAAATGAATAAATTATAACAAAGAAGAAAGAAATAAGTTAAGAAGGAAGGAAGGAAGGGAAAGAAAGAGAGAAAGAAAGAGAAAGAGAGAGAGAGAGAGAAAGAAAGAAAGAAAGAAAGAAAGAAAGAAAGAAAGAAAGAAAGAAAGAAAGAAAGAAAGAAAGAAAGAAAGAAAGGCTCAACTACCTTAGTCATCTGAGAAATGAAAATCAAACTGACTCTAAGATTCCATCTCACACCTATCAAAATGCCTAAGATCAAAATCACAAGTGACAACACATGCTGGAGAGGATGTGGAGAAAGGGGAACACTCCTCCATTGCTGGGTGGGAGTGAAAATTTGTACAACCACTTTGGAAATCAGTCTGGTGCTTTCTCAGAAAAGTGGGAATAGCTTTACCTCAAGATCCAGCCATACACTCCACCATACAACAAGGACGCTTGCTCAGCTATGTTCATAGCAGCTTTATTCATAACAGTGGGAACCTGGAAATGACCTGGATGTCCCTCAACCAAAGAATGGATAAAGATAAAAAAAAAAACTGTGGCACATTTACACAATGGAATACTGCTCAGCTATTAAAAACAAAGAAATCATAAAATTTGCAGGAAAATGGGTGGAACTAGAAAAGATCATCCTAAACGAGGTAATCCAGACCCAGAAAGACAAACATGGTTTGTTTTCAATTTTAAGTGGATTTTAGCAAAATAGTACAAGATAATCATGGTACAATTCACAGACCCATAGAAGATGAATAACAAGAAGTATCCAAGGGAGGATGCATAAATCTCACTTGGAAGGGGAGATAGAATAGACAGAGGTAGTGGTTGAAAAAGCAAAGTAAGAGAGGGGGCATAGAGACTTAGGAAGGTGGATAACAGAACTGGAGAGAGCAGGGGCAAGAGGCCAGAAGGCCTGTAGAGAAAAGAGAAACTGAGGATGAGAATATCTTTGTGACACCCTGGGGCCCTAATCAGGGTAAGCTCCTGGGAGGATATAAGGGGGATTCAAGCAAAGACTCCTAGTAGCAGAGGCTCTGACTAAACTAATCTCCTAGTAGAGCGAGGGGAAACCAATCCACCCACAAGAACTTTGACTCCAAATTTATCCAACTTACAAGATGTGCAAAGACATAGAGCAGTACTTAAAGGAAGGCCCAACCAATGCCTCTCCCAACCAAAAGCCCACCCTATTGGAGAGTGCCAACCCCTGATACTATGAATAATTTTCTGCTAAATTTGGAGACAGGAGCCTATCTGAGTTGTCCTCTGAGAGACTTTACCCAGCAGCACCTAAAAACAGATGCTGAGACTCACAGGAAACATTGGGCTATTCAAAGGGAGTCTTGTGGAAAAGTGAAAGGAATGAGAAAGGGACCTGGAGGTGACAGGAGCTCCACAGAAGACGAATAGAGCCAACTAACCAGGGCCCAGAGGGGCTTGCTGAGACTGAAGCGTCAACCAAGGACCACGCATGAACTGGATGCAGGCCTCCTACACAGATGTAGCAGATGTGTAGCTTATGCTTCATGTGGGTTTTCTAGTAAGGGGAGTGAGGACTGCATGGGACATAGATTCATTTGCGAGCTTTTTGATGACTTTCCCCTGACATGATTGCCTTGCCAGGCCAGAAAGGAGGACGACATGCTCAGTCCTGAAGTAATTTGATGAGCTGGGGTAGATGGGAAATGGAGCTCCCCTTTTATGAGGAATAAGAGACAGGGGTAGGGGATACCAGGGCGGGGGGAAGGCAAGATGGGACTGGGAGGGGAGGAGGGATGGAGCTACAGCCAGAATGTAAAGCAAATAAAAAATAAATAACTTTAACAAAATAAAAGAAATGATAGCAGTGGGGTGATTATCATAGATTAGGTAATGATAGGCACATTTTGAAAATAATACAATAGCCAATAATGATTTTGGCAATTACAATTAATATTCAAAATTTGGATCTACAGAGGAAGAAAATTTTGGATGCAGAGTATAGGTTTCTATAATACTAAAAGTCAATACTTTGACAAGCCACAAACCCAAGATGAGAACAGTGGTTCCATCATAAGCTACGACAGTGCATAAGGTTCTAATTATTGCCAGGAAATAAATCTTAGCAGGAGAGAAGTGACAGGAAGCCACAAATTACAACAGATTATGAACTCAGCCAAGTACAGTTTAGCACAGCATAACTACTACAAAGGTGGCAAGGTAACACTCATGTGTATGGGCAAAAACACTCATGCTGTGCTTAGACTAACTGTGTAACAGGTCATTTTCATTTCTGCTACATGAAACATGTAAAGGATTTCAGCAAACAGTTTTCATGTAGGTTTCTTTTTTCACTGATGCCGTGGCTGGCTATACATCATTGCCTGATCATGATGCTGAATAAATGTATTTATATTTTTTATCTCCTGAATATAGTTAATGTACTCTGAAGCCATCTTGCTAAATTTTTTCCCAAGAGTATGAAGTCAGAGTTCCTCCAGAAGAATGTCAGGTTCCATTTTAAATGTGTATGCCACTGTGCAGAAGGAGAAGCCAATGTCTTTTTGTGTATTTAGACTGACAGTAATATTACGATCTTAAGAGTTTCATTATTGAAAGGCTCACTCAAGAAAATCACAAAATTATTTGTTGACTCAGTCTATGCAGTATCGATACTGAATGATGGTGCCAGGTAAATTAGGTGGAAAGGAAGCTTGGGTAGGATGTATTATCATAACCAATAAAAAATAACCAATAAAACCAATAAAAAATTTATAACCAATAGAAAATTCTAAATTTTTCAAAAAATAGTACATATAAACTCCATCTCACCTAATTAAAATAAAAAATAAAAATTTAATTTAAAAAATACTATCACTAAGAAAATTAAGAACTAGCTGTGTGTTGTGCCACAGGCCTTTAATTTCAGCACTCGGGGAGGCAGACACAGGCTGATCACCCTGAATTTGAGGCCAGATTGATCTACAAAAAATGTCCAGGGTAGGCAAGGCAACACAGAGAAAGCCTGTCTCAATAAAACAAAAAACAAAAACAAAACAAAAAACAGATGATGGCAAGGATGTGGACAAAAGAGAGCCTTTATACACTGATAGGAAAGGCAGAGATTAATCCAACACCATAAAAATCACTATGGACACTGAGGATAGGAGAATATACTTTTATACTTGCACTAGACAGGCAGAGGCAGGTGCATCTTTGTGAGTCTGATGTCAACCTGACTTACATAGTGAATTTTCAGAACAACCAAGGAAGGCTACAAAATGAGACCTGGTCTCATTATAGAAATTTTGCAAAAATAAGAAAAATATAAATATACAATATAACACAACTCTGAAACTGTTGGATGTTTGGCCAAAAAATCCCAGTTTAACATGTCACAAGATATTTGAATGTCAATGGTTTTTATAGTACTAGTATAATATCTAAGATATTAAACCCACCTACATGTCTAAGAACACATGAAAAGAAAATCTGTTATAGAGAATGAAATTTTTCAGTAATAAGAAATGAAACTGAAAAGCTTCTGTAAAGCAAAGGACACTGTCATCAGAACAAAATGACAGCCTACAAATTGAGAAAGGCTCTTCACCAACCCTATATCTGACAGAGGGCTAATGTCCAGATTATAAAAAGAACTCAAGAAGTTAAACGGCAACAAATCAGTTAATCCAATTTAAAAGTGGGGTACAGAGCTAAACAGAGAATTCTCAATAGAGGAATATAGAATGGCAGAGAAACACTTGAAGAAATGTTCAACGTTCTTAGTGATCAAGAAGATGCAAATCAAAACAACTCTGAGATTTCACCTGAAACCCATCAGAATGGCTAAGATCAAAATACATACTGGAGAGGTTGTGGAGAAAGGGGAACACTCTTCCATTGCTGGTGGGAATGTAAACTTGTACAACTACTTTGGAAATCAATCTGGCACTTTCTCGACAATTAGGAATAGTGTTTCCTCAAGATCCAGCTGTACCACTCCTAGACATATATCCAAAATATGCTCAAGTACACAACAAGGATATTTGCTCAATCATGTTTGTAGCAGCTCCATTTGTGATAGCCAGAATCTGGAAACAACCTAGATGTCCCTTATCTGAGGAATGGATACAGAAATTGTGGTACATTTACACAATGGAATACTCCTCAGCTATTAAAAACAAGAAAATCATGAAATTTGCAGGCAAACAGCAGGAACTAGAAAGGATCATCTTGAGTGATGTAACCCAGAAACAGAGACACACATGGTATATACTCACTCATAAGTGGTTATTAGACCTATAATATAGGATAAACATACTAAAATCTATAGTCCTAAAGAAGCTAAACAACAAGGAAGACCCTATGGAAGATGACCAATCTTCAGTCAGAAGGACAAATGTGATAGACACCAGAAGCAGGAGAAGACAGGGAACAGGACAGGAGCCTACCACACGTTGCACCTGAAAGACTCTACTGATCGAGGTATCAAGCAGGGGCTGAGACTCATAGCCAAACTTTGGACAGAATACATGCAATCTTATGAAAGAAGGGGAGCTAAAAAGACCTGGAGGGGACAGGAGCTCCAAAAGGAGACCAACAGAGTCCCCAAAAAGTTGATCCCTGAGGGCCCTGAAGAGAATGATACCCCAACCAAGGACAATGTATGCAGAGGACCTAAAACCCCAGTTCAGATGTAGCCCATAGAATTGGTCTCCAAGTCGGTTCCCTAGTAAGGGGACCAGGGGCTTTCTCTTGCATGAACTCAGGGGCAGGCTCTCTGATCACCTCCCCCCGGGAGAGTACATCCTTGCCAGGCCACAGAGGAGGACACAATGCAGCCAGGCCTGATGAGACCTGATAAGTTAGGGTCAAATAGAAGGGGAGGAGGACCTTCCCTATCAGTGGACTAGGGGAGGGACATATGGGGAGAAGAGGGACGGGGGTGAGATTGGAAGGAGACAGGGGAGGGGGCACAGTGGGATACAAATTGAATAAATTGTAATAAATGATAATGATAAAAAGTATAATTGGAAAAAAAGAATTAACCCTGATTCCAGGAGACCCGCAATAAAGATTGTTGCCCTCTGATTACAGTAGGGGCTTGAGGGAAAAATAAAAGAAATGATGAAGTTATGGTTTCAGTAATATGGATGTAACAAGAAATAATTACGTTAAGAAAAATTGTGACAGTGTCAGAAGGACAAATATCATCTGAGGTTCTTCTTGGTTATATATTGATTCATAAAATTACAAACATACACACACACACACACACACACACACACACACACGAGTCAGCAAAATTGCCTAGGAGAACAAAGAAGACTAATAATGAATGGGAAGGGGAGAAAGAAAAGAGTAGGGGGACGAGAGATAAATTATATACTTTATGTAAAGTGCTCTTATGTAACAGATTACATGCAGCAAACATACACAATGCAGTGTGTGAAAAATATAGCTTTAGAAACATTGCTTTGTTTATTGAAAAGTAAGAAATTCAGGGAGAAGATATATAAAATAAATATAACCTGTCTCTCAAATTCTTCCCGTGCTCATCACCAGTGTCATTGCTTGAAACAGTCTTTCTAAGCTTATTAATGTACATTCTTTCTGATGTTTTTTTTTGGTCTAAAACTCTGGTGTGTATACATATAAATTGTGTTTATAAAATTAAAATGAGTATTTCTATCCAATGTTTATTTGGCTTTATTTTCTTCTAAGACTGTAGTTATCCTTTCTGATATTCTAAACTTTATTTTTTGAGAATTCACTGATGTATTTAATGAAATATTATTATATGTACCTTCACTTTTCCCTTCCAACTCTCTTCACTCAATGTACCCCCTCCAAATTTCATGTCTCTTTTTTATTAATTCTGGTAGTGTTGCCTATATATACATAGCTGTGAAGCATGAGAAAGCTACCATTGACTATGACTTTAAAATAGTGATGTAATATGTACCTACAGTGTAGTTTTAAATATTTAAGGTTAAAATTAATTATAATTAGTACATGCATATGCTAATAAGTAGAACACAACTACAATAAAAAATAAATATCCAAAATGAGAAACATCATAAAACGCATGCTATTTCCTGTGCTATAGTTTTCATTACAATGTGGTAAACCTTAAAATATTTAAAAATATGTTATTTTCCAAAATGTTGCTGACTACATTGTTAGATTAAGCATTAGGGATATTTTAAAAACAATGCCAGGTATTATATTCAATGAAGCAGGTAGTTCTTTGATATTAAAGAAAAATGCACAGCGTTTCTGTTATAGAAAAATTCAAACAACATTGCTCATGTGGCCGCTCTGCTGGAACCATTGTCTTTCCAGTGTGATTTTCCCACCTCTTCTCACATTCGGGCCGCAATTGCAGCTTCGTCTACACTGCTTTATGGCCTCTTCCAGCCAATCGAGAGTCATTACAGCAGTAGTGTAGTCTCCAAGAACTTAGATGCAGTGACAAAAATGAGAACGAAGGAGAGGCAAAGAGCATGAGTTTTATAGAGGACAAATCAAGGAAACAAGTATTTCATGTAATAAACATAAGGCAGAAATCAAATGAGTAAGAGGACTACCAACAAGGCAGGGACTCGGAAGGAGTCACTTGGTTGGTGGTAGAAGCGGTGAATTTGCTTTAAAAGGAAGTGGACAGAAGATGCGGTAGACGCTGTCTTCTGATTAAAGAACTGCTAACCATCTTGGCGATATTACAAATTGGTGCTCACTGTAAACATCCTTCAGTTCTGAGAACCCTAATCTAATAAAGATGTTTCGTGCTTGGTAAATGTGAATGCTGAGAAATAATCCACTTGTGCTAGGTCAGACATCAACACATATATGAGCTTGTGTCATTAAAGGTCATCAAGTTCTCATAAACTAGCAACTATCCCAACGACAGTTGGATAAATATTTTATTGGAATAAATAACATCCTAGTTTAGCTCAGACATTCCTGAGACATTAGGCTAGATTTTTAATAAATTTAGAACATAAAAAATAAAAGGAACCATTAAAATCAGCTTAACTGGGAAGCTAATTGTAGATACACAATCTTCTTTGGGAATTGAACTTTTAATCTTCTTACATAACAGGAGATCATGATGTTCAATTAATTGAAATACTTTTTGTTAGCTCACTGGGACAAAATAAATAAACAAGTGACGATAGTCCAAACTTGGTACCAACTTTATTAAACAATGAGAAAACTTTACACACACATCTCATCTGTATTCACAGAATAAATCCATCACAATATGATTACTGTTCATAATATACTAACATAAAGATTTTTTTCAAAACATTTATTCTATTAGTCACAGCCTGAGCTAATATAGCGTTCATTAGTCACAGATGCCGCTAGCTATTAACAATTTCCTGAAATCATTTTTACCATTAATGTCTGTTACATTCGCTGCTCATACATTTTAGTTGTAAATTCAGAACTTCAAATACTATAATTAAAGAAAATAGAAAGCATTTCCAGTCATGGAAGTACTATGCTTAAAGTCATGTTAGTGTCCCAAGTTACCATGTCAGCTCAATTGTTTCTTATGTACTCACTTTGTACCTGTAGGTGACTGAAGAAAAAATCTAATATGCTAAATTTGTTATTACACAAAGTTACCATTGAGAATACATCTAAATAGGGTTATAGATATTTATGATGTAAAAGTTCCTTTGAGTAACAGTTTCTATAACTTCACTTTGTGAATTTAGGGTTCATTAAATATCCAATGCCATCAACTCAAGAAAAAAGTCTTAATATATGTAATTGTCATCATGGAGGTTGACAGCTGAATAAGTTCACCCTTTCTACCTGTTTCTGAACTCTGGCTAGTTGGTTCAACTCAGCTGCTCCGGTTCAAATGCCTCTCCAAGCTGACTGATTCAAACTGGCTTCTCTCAATTTTTCATCTCTGCTAGGCCTCAAATTAACTCTAGCAATCTGTTCTAATCTTCTGACTTCTTCTCATTCTCTGGCTCAGTCTGTCTTCACCTGTGTCTAGTTTGTTCTCTCTCTCTCTCTCTCTCTCTCTCTCTCTCTCTCTCTCTCTCTCTCTCTCTGTACAACTGTCCCAGTAAACCTGGCTCCAGACTCCACCAACTGAACTGCCAGCAACTCAACTCCATTGCACTGCTTCTCAACTGAACTTCTGGAACTGACTGAACTGATTCAAACCTCTCTCCATGCTTTTCCTTAAAGTTGCCTCTCTTTCCTGTATGTTCTCCTGAGAAATGGATGTACCCTGCTTTGTCAAATCTTTCTCTGATTCATCACTTTGTCTGACTCCCCATTACACATCACTTTCAAACATGGGTGCTTTCTTTTACCAACTAACTTTATATTCATTGTGTGGGGTTATAGGTGTGTACTAATGGCATGTCTGCATGCCAGCTGGATCACATAGACCTAAAGGGTCTTTGGGTGTGTTCAGAACAGCCATGTTGCTGGACTAAAATTCCTCTACCTCATCCCCCTTTCTGTTTAATCTAAAAACTATACACAGTTTAACTATTATATCAGAAACAATTATCAGTCCCCAAAATTTAACAGTCTGAATGCCCATGTGAAGATCCACTGATGTAATGGTTCCTCATATGCAGTCCTGCAGTCCTGGTCATTTGTCTTCCAACAAATGTCCATTTCAGCATCAAGATTTTCTAGTCTTCCAGTGTGGTGAATGATCTATTTTTCAGCTGGTTTGTTGAGCTGTCTCCATGCAGGAGGGAATCTGCTTTCTGCGTCATCTGTGTTTCTATCTTTCTGCATCTCTCCATTGAGTCGTGAATTTCATGTGGAAGCTTCTCTTATTCAGATTGAAACTTTATCAATTTTGATGTAACCCACAGACTTTCATCACCTGTGAAAATACAGACAAAACTCTTTCCCAACATAACACATTCCCTGACTTCCATTCTGATGTTACAGCATCTTTAAAGTACACATGTTGATCAAATTCAGTGTATTTTTTTACAATTAGTCTTTCAGCTAATCTTATTTGCCTTGTCTGTTTATCAAGGTACAATTAGATCTTTATGAACCTACACATAAATTAGATACTTAGGCACTCACATTCCATGCCTGGCTTGATTTATACAAAATCATGTTTTTAAGTCACCATATACACTACCACGTATAATCTTCCCCAAACTTGGTTCATGGGTGAAGTTAAAGTGGAATTAAATGCTTTTTCCTCTGAATGATTATAATTTAAAGAATAGTCATAATTTAATTATTTTCTTTCCTGCTTTACTAAGAACATGTACTCAGTACAGTGAAATTTTATGACTTAGCCAGTGTTCAGAATTATTACTAATTTATTATTACTAATTCTTCTACAAATAGATATTATACCAATAAACAGACTTCTGTTTGTTTATGGGTAAGTCCTTTGGGGTTTTATGGACTGTTCACTGGTTATTTCCTTCATACTCAGTGGTTGTTTTTCTTTTTTGAAATTATACTTAGGGTATTTGAATTTATTTCAGAGGAATCTCAGAGAATTCTTAAATCTTCCTAATAAATCAAAACACAACTTCAGTTGCTTTGTAATATTTAAGATATTCTATTTATTTAAACACGCAGCTTTATTGAACACGTGTTCTTTTTTTTTACTTTATTAATTACAGTTTATTGAGTTTGTATCCCTCCTGTAGCTCCCTCCCTCCTCCTTCTCCTCTCATGCCCCTCCCAAAGTCCCCTGATAAGGGAGGGAGGACAGGAACCACACAAGGAGAGCAACAGAACCAGAAAATTTGAACACAGGGAACCTCCCAGAGACTCATACTCCAACCAAGTACCAGGCATGGAGATAACCTAGAACCCCTGCACAGATGTAGCACATGACAGTTCAGTGTCCAAGTGGGTTACATAGTAATGTGAAGAGGGACTGCCTCTGACATAATCTGATTGGCCTGCTCTTTGATCACCTCCCCCTGAGGGGGGAGCAGCCTTACCAGGCCACAGAAGATGACAATGCAGCCACTCCTGTTGTGATCTGATAGACTAAGATCAGAGAGGAGAGGAGGACCTCCCCTATCAGTGGACTTGGGGAGGGGCATGCGTGAAGAAGGGGGAGGGAGGGTGAGATCGGGAAGGGAGGAGGGAGGGGCTTATGGGGGGATACGAAATGAATAAAGTGTAATTAATAAAAATTAAAAAATTTAAAAAAAGAAATGCAAAGTAAATTTATTTTTAAATCCTAAAAAATAAAAATAAAAAGAATTTGAGTTGCCATCCAAAACCCCTTCTTCACATAAAAAAACACAGAACTTAAAGTTAAAAGAAAATTTAAATATCTTGTTAGGGCAAAAAGATTTACCATGATTCACACATACATATACACACACACATACACATACACAGTTCCAATAATCAAAATTCTTGTCTGTCATCTCAGATATCATCAGAAAAGTGTATCTCTCTCTCTCTCTCTCTCTCTCTCTCTCTCTCTCTCTGTGTGTGTCTGTGTGTGTTTGTGTGTGTGTGTGTTTGTATGTGTGTAGCAGAAAGCAGTTTATGCAGAAACTCACAATTGATTAAAATCTAAAGAGTAAGTACCTATGGAGTGCTCAGTCACAAATGAGACTCTCTTCTACAGGCCTAGTTATCATTGCCTGAACAAGATCTGTACAAGGTCAAGCCAGGCAAAACTCCAGCATGGAGCAAGGATGGAGCCATGAGCCCCTTGACCCTAACAAGGAGCCATTGACAGTTGATAGCTTCTGAGAAAGAGAGAGTTCATTTTTTTAAAATGGTGTAGCCACTGTTGGGTTGCCCACTCTCCAAAGGATGTCCTCACATCCGTGATTATATGGTCAGCAAAAGCAGGAATCAGTGGATTATAAAAACAAAGAAAATGTCAGCCCATAAAGGGCCTGCTGTATAAGGACCCTAGTATAAAGACTCTCTCTCTCCCCCTCACTCTCTCTCTCTCTCTCTCACACACACACACACACACGCACACACACACACACACACACACACACGCACGCACGCACGCACGCACGCACGCACACACGCACGCTAGGATAGTGAAAACAAAATGGCCCCTGTAGCTTGATTGTTGGCCGGCAAGTCCAGCTGAATCAAGGAATGTCAGGTTCAGTGAGAGACCATGACTGAGAAATAAGGTAAAGAGTGATTGTGGAAGATGCCCAAAGTCACCCTCCATAGAGTCTGTACACACACACACACACACACACACACACACACACACACACCAGTGCTAGCTTCAAAAAACAAATACTTATACAAGTTTATAACCTAATACTCCCAAAAAAACAATAGCACAGGACATCAAAGAAATTTGGGCTCTGCGTAGAGAACATTTCTCTAACAATTCTTTTTTTTTAATTTTTTATTTATTACAATTTATTCACTTTGTATCCTGGCTGTGGCCCCCTCCCTCATTCCCTCCCAATTCCACCCTCCCTCTTTCATCTCCTCCCATGTCCCTCCCCTGATAGGGGAGGTTCTCCTCCCCTTCCTTCTGACCCTAGCCTATTAGGTCTCATCAGGAGTGGCTGCATTGTCTCCTCTAACAATTCTGAACCACTGACTTGTGACTCTCAAAGACCTCAGTCTACATACAAACAAAGTCTAGATTACATGAGGTTTCCAGCCAGTATGGTAGAAAATCATATTCTGGATGAGCAGACAAGGTTGGTTTAAATAATAATGTCATGTTTCATCACTTGAGATGGGCACTTCGGTAAAACAAAGTATTGGCTTTAAGTTAGAACCTTGATGCATGTTTCCTTTGTTAATCATTTGCATATATTCCTTTGTTTAAAATTAGGTACAGATAGGAAGGTGAGCAATCAGAAAGGAAGAAAACAAGTCAAGGGGCAGTGTGATCATATTTAAACAAGTCTAATCAACTTGTGTAATCCTCTCATCTTAAATTATTCACAGGGGCAATTTGATTCTCAAAGGTTCATAAACAGAGTGCAAATCACCCAAGCAGAAGTAGTTTGCTGCTTTTAAGCCAAAGCCCTTTCTAGCTAGGGAGTCGCCTGTAGGAATTAACTAGCACAAAATCCCGATTAAACAACTAATTGGCTTGTCTACTACTGGAAAGAAAAACAAAGCACATCTCTCCACTTCAAGACACAGAGTCATAAAATCAGAGGTCTTTCAGAACTGCCTCAGAGAAGATGCTTAAACCACTGACAATCAAATTCAACAAAGTGAAGCCCATGGAAGGGGCGAAGGAGCAGACACCCTGCCCTCACCTGAGCAGGGAGGCTCAGCCATCCACAGCACAGGTATGTTCTCCGTGTTCCTCCTTCAGTCTTGGTTCCCTTCCTTTCTCTGCTAATAAGTGCTAATAGATGCTGACATATGGAAGATCACTCGGCAGCTCTACTCCTAGTTTGGGAACTGTCTAATCCACGTTTTTAGTAATCTTTATATTCTGTATATTCGTATTTAAAAGTAGGATAATAATGATTAGGAGATTATATTTGGACAAGGAAGACTTTGTTGCTAATTGTTTTCCCACAGGTTACATGGAAATAGCTATTAGATCCCTCTCTTAAAGAACATGAAAGTTTTCAGCACTAACTCTGTGCTGGGAAGGGTTCTGAGCACTTCCCAAGCAGCCTATGAGACAGAAGCCTGCTCTAACACTGCTAACACACAGCAGAACATGGCTGGAGCTGTACTAGCCCCCATTCCAATACACCATTATGGAGAAACCTCATCGCCAGTCAGCCAGGGTGGTGACAGATGAGAGGAGCTATGGGTCAGCCTTTCCAAACGAGCTGTCCTCAGGCCGAAGGACTTAAGAGAGAAAGCAGAAAGAACAGGTGCTTTTTAAGAGCCATCTCCCCCTGAAGCAGCAAGGCTGGAGGAAAGAATAGACAATGCCCAGGCAGAGCAGCTCTTGAGGACAGCCAGTGACATATGGTAGCTGTGATTCTGGGGTGTTAATCATGAGTCCTGCTGGCACCAAAGAATCTTAGCGGTCATGTCTGGGAATGCTTTACATCTGTCCTTTCTAAGTACATGTGGTGAATAGGTAAAACAGGACATTTTTTTAAAGTTTTCTATTAAAATATGCTAACAATCATAAAATGTTAATATGCTATTTTCACCCATAAAATACAACCTTTTTCAATGGCATATAAATAAATAAAGATAGTTTGAGTCCTATAAGGAAATATCTAGAAGTAAAAACAACTCAAACTATATTGTGCTTTTTAAAGTACCCTTGAAGGGTCAATCAAAAAGTTCTTCTGAAATTACTGATTATCACAACTAATAACTCCAGAAATACAGCATCACCCAATACAAACACACTTTACTTATGAATACAACATTGTTTATATAAGTCTATATTTATGCTATATATAAGGACTATAGTGGAAATTTTTACAGATAGCATCTAACCATGATGCGAAAGCAGTTGTGTGGCCTAACTTGTTACTGTTCCTAGATTGTCTCAACTCCTCTCTAGCTGTTTGCAGGTGATTGGCCATACAAGCTGCTCCATATTTGATAGAAAATAACAGCAATCTTGCTAATACATGTAGTTGCTGTGAGTCTTACATGAAGTTGTCTGACAAAATTAGTCTTCAGTCCTCACAAATAATGTCAAAGACCCCACATTACAGCACACAGGATACTCACAGTTCTTGTGCCTAGCTGCTTCCTCAACTCTTCTCATTCTCCACCACAGAAATACCTCTGCTGTCATCTTCCACCCCCACACAGACACATCTTGAGATTTTGTTTTGTGTCTATCATCCATCTGCATTTGTAAAATCAAGATCTACTTCCTCTTTTTTTATTTATTTCCCTTCCTTTCTACTGCAAAATAATAGTAATAATCACAATTAAAACAAAAAACAAAAAAAAAACCTTAAAAATTCAAGCACCATTTCTATTCTCTACAGGTATTTTCTCACCACCTAGATTTTCTTTGGGGGGGGTGGTGGCAGAGGGAGGTGTGTACTCAGATGTATGTTTATGAATATACATGTGGGTGGATGGAAGGTGGAGGAGCTGCCCATCACATACTAAGATGTAAGGTCCCCTACCTCTGCTTGGCGGCTCTCCCAGAAGGATCAGGTGTGATGCATCCCCAGCATTAGATTACCTATGGCTGCTACCACACCTGGCTTTTTGTGGCAGGTCCTCATGCTTGGGCACCAAACATTTTAGCAACTATCTCCCCTCCTATTTTTTCATGCTTTTGGTCCCCTCTTTCTGCACTGTAATCTTTGTTTTGTGTCAGTGCACGCCACGACGAACGTCCTCAGGTACTGCTCATATCCAGTGTGACATAACTCCACGTCAAGGGAAAGATTAGCAGAATGCTGATTTGCAGAGAAAAACAAATTCACGAAGAGAGCAAAGTTAGTAATGATGGGACAAAACCACTCCTCCTCATTGCTTGAAACTAAGGAGCCTGATGGGCAAGTGTTGGTGTACTGTGAAGGCCCAAGTTGGGAGGCCCATGAGGCAGGGAAACATGGACAAAAATGTTTTGTGAATTGTGGGAGGAAGACAGTTGAAGCTGAATTAATAGTAAGTTATTCACTAGTAAGGTCAAGAATATCTATTTGGTACAGGAAGAGTCATTTTTAGAAAATCATGGTTTGTTCAGTTTTAATAATCACATCAACAACTGAGTGAGAACAGTGACATTTTGCATTGAAATTTACTTGAAGTAACCACAATCTCTATCTTTTTTATCAAAGGGAGACAACAAAAGTGGAAAAGAATCTCTGAGGACCAGAAGGATACCAGTCATGTTTGAAAAATCACACACCAAAGAACAAGGTCAGAATGCTACCAATGGAGGGGATGGAGTAAAATATGTCTTTGCCTAAAATGTATAATTTGATGAAATATTTGTCCTCGTCCAACCAAATTAACTAAAGTCATAGAAAGTTTAAAGAACGGAATTATTTGTGAAAATATCATTTCTTCATTCAGTCACTTATTTACACATTCAGTACACTCATTAGCTACTGTGTCTTGGGGAAGGTATACACATGTTTGTTCATGCATTCGTGTGTGTGTGTGTGTGTGTGTGTGACATGTGTTTGCTCAACTGCACTTGACTGTTCTGGTGTATATGGAGGCCAGGGGTGGCCATCAGGTGTCTTACTCAATTGCTCTCCATTTTGCTCTTTGAGGTTGGGTCCTTCACTGAACCTGTAACTCAACACTTTTAACTAAGCTGATGGACAGCAAGCCCTAGCAATGTAGCCATCTCTGTCCCCTGTGCCTGGGATTACAGGCTTATACCAGCACGCTCAGCTTTTACATAGGTCCTGGGATTCAGAACCGCAGTCTTCACCTTTCACAGCAGTGCTTTACCTGCCTGGTCACATTCCTGGACCCTCACTAGCTATTTTTTGATGACCTACCATGCGCTGGGTACCATTCCATGGCCTTTGAGGTTAGGAGGTATACAACAGGATCCAAATCTTTGTTCATGAAGAAGTTATGTTACAGAAAAAAATAAAATCAAACCAGTCATGAGGGAACCCCTCATGAGCAGCGGAAACTCAGGCGGCGATGAGCTTTTACGATAACAAAGCAGACGTGGCAGTGTGTGTTTTTAAGCATCATCACCCCTCTGCTCTGTACTCTCCAAGCTGGAAGGCTCATCTGCCTTAGGCTGCACACTCAGTTCTGCGTGGATAATTCCAAATCTGTATCAGGACAGTCACTTTTGGGAACCTCAATCCAGTACTTCCAACTGGCACTGCAAATATACCTGCATGTTTTGCAAAAGTATTATGATTAAAACAACTTATTTCTTCTTCTACTACTTTTCCTCCTCCTCTTCCTCATTTTCTCCTCTCTTTGTTGTCTTTGCTACTATCGTGTTTGGGGAGTAAACTCAAAACTTCACTCCTTATTTATTTCTCTACCGTAAGTGCCATAATGTCTGTACCTCATCAACTTCGGTAATACCACAGAAACTTGCTAGCTTCCACGCAATCTCTGCAACAGCACCCTGAGCCAGGATTTTATTAGTTAAGTATTTCATACTCTCTGCTCAGGCACTAAGTGACATTTTCTGTTTAGGAGTCTGTTTCACTCAATTTCTCTCATTTTCCCTCAAGCGCAAATACTATGGGGCATATTGCTTCCCTGTAACTACCGCTTTGACCACACACCTCAGATCAAGAGTTGTGAATGCCTCAGTACTGCCTTAGGACAAACATAAATGCCTTCAGTTGGCTTTATAGCACCACTGCATTCTGTTCTTAGCCCTCTTGCCAACACATCTCTCCCACTTCTCCGTGTATGAAAGCTACATTATAATCAAGAAAAAACAGTGGCCAGGGAATCATTAGAGCAGAATATGGCACTTTTTAATATAACAGCACAGTTTTTACATAAAAGCAAAAAAAGTTTTATTTTCTATCTATCCAACAATCTTTATTATGATTTGTATTAAACCAAATATTTGAAGTGAAATATGTTCAGTTTCTATTAGCCTAAACTTCCTATCTCAAAAGAGGATAAAATAAATACATAAAAATCACAGTCAAGGCTGAAAAAAAAAAAGAAAGAAAGAAAGAAAGAAAGAAAGAAAGAAAGAAAGAAAGAAAGAAAAAAAGGGTGAGTAGCACAGGACTTAACAGGTACAGTTCACTGGGTTCTGTCCTTGGCAATAAGGGAGAAAAGTTAATTTAAACAAAAAAAATTAAAAAAAAAAAGTTGTAAGTAAATACATTCCTATCAATGAATGCTGTTGCAGTCTGAAATATTACTCTGAAACATGGCCCCAATTCTGTGTGTATTGATAATCTTCTACAATAGAATCTGAAAGAACCTATGTGGAAAAAAATAACTCAACCCAGAAGATAGATATTCAATAGACACAAGTAATTGAAATGAAATAAGATGTGCCCAGCCAGAAGAATAACATTGTAAAGATACTGCATCTTTTGTACTAGATCGTTATTATATTTTTATGTTTTTACATTCTTCTCTCTATTTACTTTCATTGCATATTTTTCAAAAATAAGAAGGAAATATTTCTAGATTCCTGAACATACTTATTTACTTACTTATTTTTCAAGAACATTTCTTGTTTTTCTTTCACTGTTCAACTCAGAATATAAAGAATGTTTTGTGTGTGTGTGTGTGTGTTTTGTTTTTTTTTTTAAGCAAATGAGGTATTTCCATCACTAACTTCCTTCTGGGTTTACATCCCAGCCAAGAAAACAGGAATAACAGATGACATTACTTACCTGAAGGCAAGGCAGGGGAAGCATTCCACAAGAAGTTATATATGCCTATCGAATGCAATATACAGTCAGTTCTCTTAGCCTGTCTGATTCAAATGCCTAGATTATGCATCGATAAAAGAAGAAGGCTTCATGCTAAGTAAAATTTCACATAGAAAACTGCCATCAAGTGTAAGAATCATATTCCAGAAGATACAGTTAAAACAGAGAAGACTTGGTCTCACTATTTCAAAAGGGGCACATATCTACTGTTTGTGTATGGAGGATAGCAGGTAACTTTCAATAGTCAATTCTCTCCTTCCACCTCGAATTCTGGGATCAAACTCAAAGTCTTCTGCTTATGCAGGAGTTATTCTACAGGCTGGTCCATTACACAAGATGACCGTTGTGTTTTTCTTTTCATTCTTACACATACATGCACCGAAATATGATCATATAAGCTTAATTCCCCCTTCTAATTTCCTCTTATTCCCCCAACACAGCCCCTTCTCATCTTCACACCATTTTATAACCCATGAAGTCTAGTTTGGACTGCCTATATGGGCCATTCTTGCTTTTTCTCTAACTAATTGAACATCAGTATTCAGTAACTGGAAATGCATGTGTGTTGTAGACATGTTGTGTGTGTATGTGTGGGTGGGTGTGCATGACGGCTGAAGATGTCCATGGATGTGTGTGTGCACACACCTAGAGGCCAGAGGTATCTTCTTCAAGTTCTTCCCACCCTGTGTACTGAGATGAGGTATCACACCGAATGGGAAGATCATGGGTTCTTCTAGACTCGCTGGTCCAGAAATCTGTTTGTCCCTGCTAATCCTCCTCCTGTACAGTGACGGTCCACAGATGGAAACATGCCAAATTCTATGTGGAAGGTGAAGATCCAAAATCAGTTTCCTGTGCTTGCTCAACAACCACTTTAACCATCAGTATATTTCATCAGCCCCTTCAATACACAAAATTTTTAAAAAACATGTAGGCTTCATTTGTCAGAACATAATTATAATCTTGTGATTTATTGTAAGGCCTTTCCAGAGCAAAAAAAATATCCTACTGTCTATCTGGAATAAAGAATCAAGAGCAATAAACAGCATGGGACTCTACAGGAGAAAAAGTCACTTAACTATCCTTTCTTTAACAAAATTATGAGATAGCAGGGAAGAAAATGTATTTGGCTTAATGTTTTTGATCAGATATAAAGATTTTTTTTTAGATATAAAGATTTTAATAAAATTTTACCTCAAAACATAATAAAGAGGAAGAGAGAGGGAGATAGAAAGAGAGGGCGCAGAGAGACGGAGAGATGGAGAGAGACACACAGAAAGAGTCTTCTGCAGATAATAATACAAAACAGAAATGGGATTAACAAGCAGCTATACAGAGGAAAGAAGAAATACTCCAAATCTCTAAGAGCCAAAGGAAGGCAAGAAAATAAAGGCTACACTACAGGATTACCAAGATGACTGAAACGATACTTGTTTTATAATGCGTTCTTTGAGGGTATAGATTTCAAATTAGAGCGCTTCACACACGCAAGGAAAAAAAAAACCACATTCTTAGTAACATGCAACTAAGAATTGCCACTTTAAGATAAGACTAACCTTATCCTTGTATATGTGTATTTATAAGGAGAAACCTTTCACAGCTGTAATAAAACTCTTCGGTGGAGTTTTCCTCAACAGAGAAGCTGTTTAACTGAGGAAAACTGTTTCCGTTAAACATACAAACTGAGCAGAGCTTCGAAGTTTTCAATTAGGACTGAGTTGTATTTAAGGCAGTCTGTCTTTAAAAGGTGAAATTATTAGTGTTTAAAGATGGCATGTGATGATAGACTGTTGATATTTTTATTTTCTTCACTCAAAACACACAGGTGCAATGTCACAAAATCTGCAGGTGCTGATTTCTGATTTTAGAATTCTTATCATCAGCAGAACATGGTTCTACTAAGAAAATAAAGAATGTGACAGATTTTGGAAGCAAATAAATATAGCTTACTAATGTCCTTTCTTGAGTACAAATGTCTTTTTAGGCTTGTACTTAACTTATATTAAATGACAGTCTCCCCAAGCATGGGAGCTAAAATGTTACGCTCAGGATGCGAGGCTAAGCACTGCATTCACGGTCAGCCGCTTTCGACCCAGAGAAGAGCATGTCTGATTGCATGCGGGTTGATGCCCCAGGTCCCGCCTCTGAGAAAAAGGTATCAGACAGGTCTGATGCTCTTTGGGTGGATGACACCTAAATGAACATTGGTACAAAGTCCCAATTTATTTCTAATATCAGAGATCAGACCTCTACTCTTGCCTGATGCGTCTAAAACAAAAAGGGGGAACTGTAGAGAGTGGCATAATGCCGCGCCTTAAAGATGGAGCTGGTTTCCGCCTTCCACCTTCCTGATGGTGAGTGCTCTCTGTCACAAACAACTCCACATTTGGCTAAGGCTGAGGATCTGGCTTGCTTCCGTGTATGTGGACCTATCTGCATTGCCCATGTGGCACGCTGAGGTTGGCTACCCAGAGGCTATTTTAAGCTGTGGGCTGGCTTCCCCCGGGGTCAGATGATTGTTCAAGGTTCCTGAATAAACTGCATTGAAAAAAAAAAAATCAGAATCCATAAAATATGTATGTGTCTTGTCTAATAATGATTTATAATTATTATTTATTTTGTATATGCTTTAATGGAAACTTCTTATGTGGAAATAGATTAAAATAATGTACTTATAATAGGTACAATGTGGTAGATTGGGTAATGGATACTCAAAGATCATAACTTCATAATCCCCTGAGCTTATTAATCTAGTTTTATGCCTTGAATTTTGTTGTTAAAGTATTTGAAATGGAAAAATTATCTTTGCTAATCTGATATCCCCAATATAACCAAGAAGTCATTGTGAGAGAACAGTGAGAGGGACAAATACAGAAGAAAGAGATGGGACAATGAAAACAGGTTGGATAGATAAATTCCGGAAGCAGAGGAAAGGACACAGAGGAATTGTTATAGCATCTAGACTAGGGGGAAAATGAAAAAAAAAAGTTAGTCTCTCCTGGAGGTCCCCCAAGTCCCAAACAACCTATCCTTTCAAACATTTTTTAGACTTTTGAATTCTAGAAGAAAGAAAGAAAGAAAGAAAGAAAGAAAGAAAGAAAGAAAGAAAGAAAGAAAGAAAGAAAGAAAGAAAGAAAAGAAAGAAACTTTGTTTTGTTTTTCAAAGTCATTGAATTTGTGGTGGTTGCTACTGCATACATAGAAATATAATGCCTACAAAAATCTAATGAAGCATTCCATTTTGAATAGAAAAGGGAAGAATTAAAAAAGCAAAACCAAGTTTATTACAACCATTGTGAAAAGTAAGGGACTTTTATTACAAAGAGCAGTTCAGGGGCTGACACTCCTAAGTCTAAATCACAAGTGTGCTGCTTTCTAGATCCCAAGTGAAGATATTTAATATCTTTGAGTCTGTTTGCTCATGTTGAAAAATAAGGAGGCTATCATTGTCAGCTGGTTGTGAATGAGAATTAAAGTAGGTATTCTACCCTCATCACTTTGCATCGTGGCTGATTTATTCTCACAATGATGGAAAACCAATGAAAGATGCTTGTTGGATAGTAGAAGTCCTGTGTACACAGGGAATGCCCCTCATTCTTGCCACGTGCAGCACTGGGGCTGGGGAGTCAAGTGCTGACATATGCTTCAACTTCTCTATGAAGATAAATTTTAACATGAAATGTCTTGATTTTTAATGCCAATTTATAACTATCTTCCACTTTTAATTAAGACATCACTTTTCCCATTCCTTTTCTTCCCTTCAAACCCTCCTTATTCTCCCTATTCACAAATTAATAGACTTTTCTTTAATTATTATTGTTATATACATGTATGTGTGTTGATACATACAAACACATACACAAATATATAAATATAACCTGCTGAGTTCATTTTTGTAGTTTCAGGGCTGATGGTTTCTATTGGACAACCAAATTGGGGGGGGGGGGGCTTACTCCTGGAAGAGGTTAATTCTTCCTCTTTCTGCATTCACTGTTGCCTGAACATTTTGACCATGGGTCGGATCCTGTGACATTTCCCCCGTTCTGCATAAGCACGCCTGTTGACATTGTAATTGTTCAGGTCTTGTTTATGTGTCCATTTCTAGAGGAAACAGTCTCACAGCAGACTTCTTGGTACTAACGATCTTACACTATTTCTGTCCTTCTTCTGGAATGTCCCCTTAAGCCATAGACGCAAGAGTTGTGCTGCAGAGTATCTGCTGGTGCTGAATGCCACAAGATCCAATGACTTTTGTAACTTGTCCAATTGTGATATTCTGTAGTAGGAGAAAAGTAGACTTCTATCAACTTGCTGTACATAGAAGTTTCTTGATGAGGGGTAATTGTTACACTTATCTGTAGACATAAGATTTAGAATATAGTAAGGAATTAGGCTGACTTAGCAAAGTAATGGGAGTACATTCTCATTTACATTCCATGACCTCATTACCCCTAGAAGCTGGCTAGGTTCCTAGATCCAGGACTGATTTCACTCCTGTTGACTAAACCTTAAGTTCTCTTAGACAGCTGTTGGTTATCACCAAATGCAGGTGCCACTATGGAACGTTTATGAATGTCTTGCCATGCTGGTCATTGTGGTAGTTCATAGTTGTCACAGCTGGGTAGCACTATTATTGTTTCACTCCCTTGGCGGCTTGCACAGTACTTTCTATGGAAGTACTATGAAATCTAGAATATAAGGAAGAGGCTTACAGGTTAACTCCAATTCAAATCATCCAAGTGTGATGGCTTCAGCAATGGGGGTTGACCTTCAACCTCTGAGAGGCATTCAAGGGTGACAATAATAGTCCATATTGTTTTGGAAGTCTTTTGGACTTCTCATTCCTGGTTCTGGGAGTGTTGTTTTTCTATAGTTTTGTGGGTAACATTGTCAGCCCAAATGGCATAATTTCACTTATGTCTGTAAAATACAAAATATGGCTCCAGGAGGTGTTAAGCAACTTTGGTGTTATTTTTCTTCTTCCTCCTTCTCCATCTGTATTGACCTCCTTTGCCTGACCCAGTTAGAACCCTCCTCCCTCTTTTTCTGCTTCTCCTCTTCATATCACCTATATCTTTGTATCCTCTTCTCAACCCCACCACCACATCCCTTTATATTTTCCTTTCTTCTGTGCTTACTCCATGTTGTCCACTCACATCTGTAGGTCATTTCAGTGGCTTCTGTTTTCTAGATACTGTGAAGAAGGCAGCAATTAACACTACTGAGCCAGAATCTGTGGGTGCTGAATCATTTGGAAATATACCGGGGAGAGGTATAACTGGGTCATATGGTAGATTTACTTTTAGTTTTTTGAGAAATTTCCAGAGTGATTTCCAGAGTAAATGGCAGCTGTTTGCATTACCACCTACACCAAGTGTGGGTTCACCTCTCTCCACAACTACCCTCACTTGTCAGTTATGTTGTTGTTGTTGTTGATGATCCTAGTCATTCTGACTGGAGAGATGAAATCTCAGAGTTGTTTTAATTTGAATTTTTTTAATCGCTAAAGATGATCAACACTTCTTGAATATCTATTAGCCGTTTTTACTTCTTCTTTTGAGAACTTTGTTTAGCTTCCCCAGCTCATTTTTTTAATTGGGCCATTTGTTTCCTTGACTTTATTTTCAGTGTTTGCATATTCTGAATGATTATAGTAATAATATATTATATTAATTATAATAATAATGCAATATATTATTAAAATATAATATAAAATTAAAATAATAATTTTGTGGGTCTCTTCATCACTGAACTAATTGTTTCCTTAGCTATACAGAAGCTTTGTCAGCATAGTGCTGGGCAAATAGACTCCTATTCAGAAAGTCCTTGTCTAAATCTTTATATTGTGAAGTACTGCCTATGGTTTTCCTAGAAGTTTTAAAATTTCAGGTTTCAAATTGAGGTCTCTGGTCCACTTACAGTTAATATTTTTTCAGAGCCATAGTTACGATTCTAATTTCATTAATTAATATTATTTTTTCTATAGTTTTGTTTATTTTCTTTCTAGAGTCTCCTGGCTGTGCTTATTCCTCTCTTACGTTCAAAGTATTGTTTCCTGTACTCTGTTTAATGTTTTGCTGCTTTTGATTTGTTATTAGAGGTTTGGTTTTTGCCTTGGTTTGGTTTTTCTGTGAACATTTTAAGCTGTTTGATCATGAAGTTTTTCTTTTTTCATTCAATGATGGCAGTTCAGTATTGTATGGCTGGGGACAGTAGTCTAGGTTGTCACCCTGGTCTTTTAGAACGTGGAGTGCATTGCTCTGGGCTCTTGCGGCTTATAAGGTTTCCAAGGAGAAGTCAGGTGGTGTTCTGGTAGGTTTTCCTTTATATGTTATTGTGTTTTTTTCTCTTGCAGCTTTCAATATTTTTTTGTTCTGAATATTTAGTGTTTTAAGTCTTGGGGAGTTTCTTTTCTGGTCTTCTCTACTTAGGATTCTGTATGTGTATGAGTATATAATTTTTTATTTAGGAAAATTTTTCTTCAATGTCTATGCCATTGTCCTGGAGTCTTCTCCTTCATCTCTACATTTGTTCTTTTGATGTTATCTCTCCTGTCCTACATATTCCTTTCTTGTGCTTTTTTAAAGTTTTCATATTCTTTGCTTATTTGGTCTGGATCTTCTGTTTTTATCTATGATATCCTGACATTTTGTCTTGTGCTTGGTTCATTCTTCTTGTAAGATTCCCCCTGGGTTTTTTAAATAAGCATGGTGAGGTTTCTCATTTGGTTTGGTTTGGTTTTGATTCCATTTTCATTTCAATGTGTATTCTCTTCAATATTTCTATCTCATTATTGTAGAAAATGCATTTCAGATATTATTTAGTTCTTGATTATTGCATTCTAAAAATTAGCTTAGTCATTTTATTCATTCACATATTTGTACTTTCTTGGATATAACTCAGCAATCATTAATTGTTAGCCTCTTGGAGTTTGATGAAGTATTTGTTAATGTGTCCTTTAAATTTCTTGAATTCTTTAATAAAATTTATTATCATTCTTTTACATTTTGTGCTTTTGAGTTCATCTAGGTCATATAGAACATGTCTATCAAACTAGTGAGTTTGATAGGAAAATGCAGTCTTGGCCATTCATGTTGCTTTCACTTTTATGATTTGACCTAGGCTATCTTTCTTTGGTTGTACATTTGACAGGAGAATCTGTCCTGCCTTAGACTGGGCGCGTGCAGGAGCTGGATGACTGGAAATAGGGCAGATGCTATTTAATTGGACCAGGCAAATATAGCTCCCAAACCTCAGGTCTGGAAAGACAGCTGTGGGTATAGAGCTGGCAGTATGTGGACAAAAAATAAAGGAAGAGGAAAGAAGCTTTCTACCAGTCACAGGTGGCATATAAACAAGCTGAGAGGTCTGAAGTCAGGCCTGTGGGGGCAGAGAAGGCCATGGGAGGAGGAACCATAGGAGATTTGATAGGAGAGGGAGTTAGGCCTGTGGGCTCAGAGATGGCTCTGGGAAGTGGGGGAAGATCATAGGAGATAGAAGAGAGCAGGGCAACTTATTCTGCAACTGGCTGAAAGACAAATGAGATTCACAGCCACGTCTGAGGTAAAACGTGTGGGTGTGCAGCTGACAGCTGGGAGCCGGCAGTGGAAGGAAAACCTTAATTTTTTTAAATTTTATTTTTATTGAAGATGAAGTCATTTTCATTCAGTATGTTATGATTCTCTCTCATCTACTCCCAGATCCTCCCCACCTCCCCACTCTTCCAATTCCATGCCTGCTTTTTCCTATTTTCAGAAAACAAACAGGAAAATAAAAAACTTTTTTTAAATGAACAAGCAAAAAAACCAAAAATGTATATAAACACAAACACACATTTATTTAAAACAAACAAACAAAAAACTTCTACAAGCAAAAAAATCCCAAAAGGAAGAAAATACAGAAAAAAAAAATCCTATAAGGGGAAAAAAAGAACAACAACAAAAAAAAAAACAATGCCAGTACTAAGGATTTTTGGTTTGGCTTAGGTTCTTTTGTTGTTGTTGTTTTGTTTTGTGTTTTTTTTCTTAAAACAAGGATTCTCTGTGTGACTGCGGCTATCCTGAAACTCACTCTGCAGACTCACAAAGATTCACCTGCCTCTGCCTCCCAGAGGGGCACCAGCACACCTGGCTCCAATGCTAAGGTTTTAAGGCTTAAATGTTTCTTTTCTTTCTTAATCACAGAGACAAAATTCTACACTTTTGGTCAATTTAGCACAAAATATAATACAGTGAGCTCTAACCAAGCCAATGGTAGATTCTTGGTGTTATTCAAATAAGGGAAAACTAATGTTTATAGACAAAATTCTGAGTCTAGCAATGTTTTCATTTAACCCTCTTACTTTTCCCTGACTCTTTGCTAAGAATGCCCACCCTGACTGTTGTGTTTTGTTTTGCTTTGTTTTGTTTTTCCTGTGAAATACAATTTATTAACAATTTATTTTGCTTTACTTTTTTCCATTTATTGAAAATATTTTTCCTCACATAATATATTCTGACTACAATTTCCCTCCCTATATTCTTCCCAGTTTTTTTTTACCTCCCCCCCCCCCCGCCATCCAGATCTATTCCTTTTCTGTTTCTCAGAAAATAAACAAGCTTCTAAGGGCTAAGAATAGAATAGAATAGAACAGAATAAATAGAATAGAATAGAACAGAACACGACTAGGAATATTAGAAAAAGGGAAGCCATAATCAAGTATACTATGTGAGAAATGAATCTATTTTAATAAAGAATATTAATTGAATAATTTAATAAGATAAGTTTAAAAGAAAGAAATCAATCTTCAGTCTTGGAAGTAATAATTAACACATAAAACTTAATTTTACCTGTGAGTAACATGAAAATAAAGAGACTACATTAAGATGTCAGAAAAGCTTCTCTGTAAAAAGAAGCTTCTATGTAAGACCAGTTTGCCTGGAGCCCATGGTGGACATTATGGCTAATTTTAGTAATATGCCCACCTCAACTCTACTCATCAACAATAGTATTTAACTATAGTTTAACTTACAAATTTTTACTCAAACTATTCCAGCATGTCTGCTTCATCCACGCAAAATCCTGTCTTGCATAGTAAACAGTTCCATTTACAGAAGTGAAGCACGCTTTCAAAATGGCACCAGATGCAACGATAAACAAAACAATTGAGAAACAGTAAAGCTAAGTTGGCATGTGAAAATTCTGCAAATAGAAAAAAAAAAAGAGTTTAATTTTCTAGTTTTAAATGATGAGAATTTCCTGTGTTTATTTGGAAAGGGACAGAGGAAAGGTCAGGGCATCCCAGCGTCAGGAGGTCACCGTGAGAAACTGATAAGTGGGACTGAGGAGACCATTAGAGTAGCCAGCTGCACAAGGAGCTGACTGGGCCTTGGCCCCTCCCTCACGGTGCCCTGGCTCCATTTCTAGTCAGCAAGCAGTTTCCTCCACCCGCTCCTACTACAGGTCTCTCACTGATCTCCAAGCCCAAACAGCAGTGAGAGTCCTCTCAGCTTTAGATAATACAGAGCTCTTCACACCACCACAGACATCACCACTGGCTGGGACAGGCCACACTCTTTAAGTCAAGTGTCCAGCCACGTGCACCATCTGTGAGCATTCTTGCTTGTGACAAGGAAGGAGAGATTATGCTTGGAAAGCACACCTTGCTGTACATAGCCAGTAGAAGACCACACTCCAAATTAAGTTATTACAAAGTATGGAAACTAAAGAGAGCCTAACCAACATGGGTGTGCTGGTTTTTTTTTTTTTCTTATCATATCATTTTTTTACACTTTACATGACTTAAATACACTTGAAATTCAATTAAATTGCTTTTTGCATTTTTATTACTAAGGAATGCAGCTTACTCGTAAGAAATTACATTATGTTTTCCTAACGCTAAGACAGTATTAAGTAAATGGGAGCTCGCATATGATCCACATATAAAATTGCTAAGCAGACTTGAAAAAGTTAATATGAACTTTTTGAAGGCAATTATTCACTCTGACTGGTAGAACATTTTGTGTTTATATGGAATATTTCTCAAATGGAGTCTTTATCTAATCCTCACAGAAATCCCCAAGACAAAAAAAAAAAAAAACCAAAACAAAACAAAAAAAAAAAAAACTTCTCATTTTATGGATGAAGAAACTGTTACAGAAAAAAAATAACGATTTACCCAGCATGAGCCAGAGAATTGGTGATGTAAGGATCAGAGCCCTTTATTCAATTTTTGGTACTAGTAGCTCAAGCATTCCTTACTATCTGCTCATAAACATGTTCTCTAGACGAATTACTCTCAAGAAAAAGGCCAGGTGTAGCACTGAGATAAGATCCCGTGATCTGTATGTTACCAAAGCTGCCTTAGATAGAGTCACTCACCTTCTTCATGCTTGATTGGTTCATCTTGTGTTCGGAAAACAATATGTTCTACAGTTAAAAACAAAACTCACGAAATATCCCAAGTCTTTATATTACTTCATCACTTTAAGACTGAGCAGAGGATTAAGAGCTCTGGCCACCTCCTATAGCATAGTGTCCAGCTTCTCCCTGAAAAACTCCAGCCCAGGAGGCACGTGGCCTCCAAAAGCAATGCTGTCAGAGCCGTTGCTAGAACGCTTTGCAAATCCATGGATGGATGCATATTTTGCCTCTGTAAAAATTGAACCTATGCTTTCTCTTTGTAAAATACCCTCGATTAATTTGAAATGACTCACATACATGTCCATATTGGGGATCGGGGAAGGCACATGTGTGATTGTGCTAACCTCACCTGTGGCTGTGTGGCTGTGTGTGTGTGTGTGTGTGTGTGTGTGTGCTGAAATTTGTTGTCTCTGATCCAGCCCCATAGCTCCCTAGCTCCCTAGCTCTGGGCCTACAGACACACACTTCATCCATAACTTCCAGATGAATGCTGAAATCTAAACTCAGGTCTTCATGCTTGGGCAATGAGCACTTTACCACTTAGTCACCTCACACTTTAACTAAAGATCCTTAGTTTCTTAAAAATTCCCTTAAATGGACTGGTTTCCAGAATTCTTTTTGTATTTTTTTTTAATTACAGTTTATTCACTTTGTATCCTAGTTGTAGCCCCCCATCCCCTCCTAATCCCACCCTACCTCCCTTTTCTCCTATGCCCCTCCCCGAGTCCACTGATAGGGGAGGTCCTCCTCCCCTTCCATCTGACCCTAGCTTATCAGGTCTCACCAGGACTGGCTTCTTTGTCTTCCTCTGAGGACTGGTAAGGATACTTCCCTCTCAGGGGGAGGTGATCAAAGAGCCAGCCACTGAGTTCATGTCAGAGTAAGTCCCTGTTCCCTTACTATGTAACCCACTTGGACACTGAACTGCCATGGGCTACATCTGTGCAAGGGTTCTAAGTTATCTCCATGCATGGTCCTTGGTTGGAGTATCAGTCTCAGAAAAGACCCCTGTGCCCAGATTTTATGGTTTTTTTGCTCTCTTTGTGGAGCTCCTGCTCCCTCCAGGTCTTTCTATCTCCCCCTTCTTTCATAAGATTCCCTGCACTCTACCAAAAGTTTGGCTATGAATCTCAGCATATGTTTTGATATCCTGCTGGGTGGAGTCTTTCTTACCAAAGCTGAGACCCTTAGATTTTTAATATTTGCTTCTCTAGATTTTGTATTTTGCTTGTACATTTATGAATATCAAACACGGCACTTTCCTTTTGAGAATAATATTTTAGGATACATTAAGCTTCTATTTTGTGTATCTTGTTGTCATGTTTTTCCATCTTCTTTCCTGTCATTTGACAAAATACAAATATATAATACAATTTTAAGCATAGTCAATGTGAGAACTTATTCTAAGAATGTGATGCAATTGAGAGTCTATAAATGAGCCACATGCTGAGTAAAACCACAATCCTGGGTGCGATAAGAAAGTCACTAGTTGTGCACTTCTTAAAACTTTGTACTCATTATAGCAATTCAAATGTTCATTCATCGAGCAAAAGTAAAATATCATTCATGCATCTAATAAAAGTGCTGGGACTTCTTCTCTATTGGTTCATTCAACAGATAGTAACTCAGGTGCTAACAGTTCTTTTTATTTTTTCTCTAAACAGATGTTTTTTATTAAAAATTCATGTAATACATTCTGGTAATGGTTTCTCTCTCCTAACTACCCCCAGATCCGCCCAACTCCCCACCCACTCAACAACATCCCCTTTCTTTTTCTCCTTCATTCTAACATTAATTTTGTTGTTTTTGCTTGTGGTTCTCTCTCTCTCTCTCTCTCTCTCTCTCTCTCTCTCTCTGTGTGTGTGTGTGTGTGTGTGTGTGTGTGTATTCGCGAGCACGCGCGCATGTGTGTGTGTGTATTCGCGAGCACGCGCGCATGTGTGTGTGTGTGCATGTGTGCATGTATGTATGAGCAAGTACAAGTGAGCACACAGAAGAGAGCATCTGATCCCCTGGACCTAGGATGGCAAGAAGTTATCAGCTGCCTGTGAGTGATACTGAGGAATTCCTAGAACCCTCTGCAAGAGCAGCAAGCGCTCCTAACTCCTGAGCCATCTCTCCACACCCTATTTTTAGTTCTCAATGAAAGATTTGTCTTTGAGACAGAATCCACCATATATTTGGTATTTTACAATTAGAAATTTAACCAAAAGAAATAATCTTCTGTGATAAACCTTCCAATGATGAAAGCATTTCAAATTTTCTGTTTTCATATGCACACAAAAGAAAACCAATTGAGTACCTTTGTAATTGAAATTTTATTCCAAAATAGGTTTTCCCTTGAATTCTTTCTCTTCTAAAATTTAGTTAGTGCTACTGATAAAACGCAGAAGGTTAATGTCTTTTCAATCACTTACTCCCTGACTTGAAAAGACAGGCAGATGTTTCACATCTGTTCTAATCTCCACGATGCACTGTTGCACCAGGCCCAGGAAAACTGGAAGAGTATTACATAAGCCCACTATGACATACCGCCCACCTGAAGACAAGTATGTCGAGGGCAAACTCAATAGCATAACTTTTACACATTCGGCAAAGGCAACCAGGCCACATCACGTTGATTCTACGTTTCAGTATCTGCAGCGGACACACATTCAGGATCAGGATCTGGGGAAGCACTGGTGAGCTGGAGCAATGGTGACATCATGTCTAATAACAGGAAGACTTACACTCTCCGTATGACCCTGTTGTCCATGTGAGAAGCTGAGGACAAGCTTGCTTGTAACTGACAAAATTCACCTAGGTTTGAGAGCAATATTTACCTTGTATTTTCTATTTCTCTTTCATGAGGATGGTGTAAACACTCTTATCTGTTCTCACAAAATAACATGCTGTGTGGATAAAAAGAGACTGTATATACTTATCACTGAACCACAGTTGATAAGTGTCCTTTTGTTTTAATCCTCTTGGTTGTTCTACTTTGAATCCAAGAACAGACACTACTGGTTTCTCATCTTCATCAACAAACTATTAAGTACTTGTCTTATAATTAATGGTGTAGCCACAAGTTGAATTTGACTTTAATTAACTCTGAAATCTCCTAGAGTTGTTACAGAATCGGTGTCCTTTTAGACGGAGGTGGTAATAGCCCTGGGAGATAGGCCAAGGTGCTAGGATCTACTTAAGAGTAATTCAAAATGTACTGAAGATGAATTTTAAGTACCTTATAGAAAGAAAGAAAAAAAAAACAGTCATGTAATTGCTGCTGGCATAAACACTTACTGCAAATGTACGTGTGATATAAAAGTATATAATACAGCAGATAGTTATGAGGCATTATAAGAAAGAGTCAGAAGCAAACGAGATGACTTACTGGTTAAGAGTGCCTGCTGTTCTTCCAGAGGCACCAGATCAACTTCCAACACCCGTGTCACTCACAACCACCAGTAACTCTACCTCCAAGTGATCCAAAGACCACTTCTGCCTCCATAGGCACACTTGTAGTATATACTCACAAACACACACACACACACACACACACACACCAAAAATAAAAATAAAACTTTAATTATAAAATAAGTAGTCTATAAAAGTCATGCTGTTTTACAGACACTCCTTGGTCTATATATTCAGAACTTTTTAAAGTCATTTTATGGTCAATTTTAAACATGCTTTTTTTTTTCTTTTAAAAGAGGTGTTCCCACAAAGTTTTATAATTGCAATGATCCATAGCCACTATTTAGTCCAGATTCCTATGAGAAGCCAAAAATAACTCTAGGCGCTCTCTCTCTCTCTCTCTCTCTCTCTCTCTCTCTCTCTCTCTCTCTCCCTCCCTCCCTCTTTGTGAGTGTATGTGTGTGTGTGTATGTGTGTAGTCTCCAGGGTTTTGATCTATAAATGCCCTAGACATCCATAGATAAAGACTAAGAACTCAGCTTTGAAATATACAGTAACTGTGTCAGTGTGCACAAGTGTGAGAAAGGATAGGCTACCACATTTTTAGGTAACTAGAATACAATGACATGGCATTGGAGATATGAGGGAAAATCATTCTTTTGTTGGATAAAGAAAAAAACAAAAGATGCCTTGATACAAACACATAGGGAGCAGAGATCCTTCTCCTGTGTTTCTAGCAAACACAATTCAATACCACTGAAAGTCTTTCACTCTGAAAGCTATTGGCTACTGATAAACTAATTAACATTCTGTACATGTATGCTATGATGGAGAACATGCTGCCTGCAATTTGGGGGAAGATTTCAAACATATTTCAATACTTCATCTAGAAGACTGTCCATGCAGACTTTAATGCTGTAATTGCACTAGTGCTCTTTAGTACTCAAAACAGTGTAAAACACTTGAGGGACTCCACTTATATATAATGAGGGTACACTTAGTACTGTGTTTTCTACCTTGTACGAAACTACTATAAATCCAGGATAAAAGAAGTCGCCTGGAAAAGTCAGGAACTCAAGCTTTCTTTTCTTTTTTTTTTTTCTTTATTAATTACACTTTACTCACTTTGTATCCCCACCCCCCCGTGGTTCCCTCCCTCCTCCTATCCCAATCCCTCCCTTTCTCCACCCTCTGCCTGCATGCCCCTCCCCAAGTCCACTGATAGGGGAGGACTTCTTTTCCTTCCTTCTGATCCTAGTCAATTAGGTCTCATCAGGAGTGGCTGCCTTGTCTTCTTCTGTGGCCTGGTATTGCTGCTTCCCCCTCAGGGGGAGGTAATTAAAGAGCAGGCCAATCAGTTCATGTCAGAGACAGTCCCTGTTCCTATCACAATGGAACCCACTTGGATACTGAACTGCCATGGGCTATATCTGTGCAGGGGTCTTAGATTATCTCCATGCATAGTCCTTGGTTAGAATAGCAGTCTCAGGAAAGACACCTGTGCTCGGATTTTTTTGGTTCTGTTACTCTCTTCGTGGAGCTCCTGTCCTCTCCAGATCTTACTGTTTGCTACTTCTTTCATAAGATTCCCTGCACTCAAGCTTTCTTAACACAAACTTTTAGAAACAGTAAGCAGCATCTCAATTTTTATTCCTAAAACATATTTCTGAAGGCTTGTTGTATTGAAAGATTTTTAAAGAATCATTGAAATTTTCATGTTAAAGGTCTTACAATGAATATTTTTACACTGTGATCACTCCTGTTTTGTCAATTTTATACATCTAAATTTCTAATATTAAGATGGTCTACCTTTACTTTTTCATTTTTGCCTTTTATTGAAAATAGATTATTTTCTCATACAACATATCCTGGTTATAGTTTTTCCTCCCTCTATTCCTCCCAGTTCTTACTAATCTCTCCTCCCATCCAGACCCACTCTCTTTCTAACCCTCATTAGAAAATAAGAGGCTTCCAAGCAATAACAAAACCTAACAAAATAAAATATAATAAGATAAAAAAAATCATCACTTTGAAGTTGGACAAGGCAAACCAACACAAGGAACAGAGTCCAAGAAAAGGTACAAGATTCAGAGACCCACTCATTCATACACTCAGTAATGACACAAATATATTATACTGAAAGCTATAATATATACACAGACGATCTGTTGAAGACCTATTCAGACCCTGTGCTTGCTGCTTCAGTATCTATGAGTTCAAATGAGCTTTGCTCAACTGATTTAGAAGGCCTTCTTTTCCTGGTGACCTCCACTCCCTCCAGCTATTACACTCTTTCTGCCTCCTCTTCTGTAGGGGACCCTGAGCTCCGAGGAGGGAGATTTGATGAAGTCATCTCATTTCAAACTGTGTTCCAATTTCTCTCTCTCTCTCTCTCTCTCTCTCCCTCCCTCCCTCCCTCCCTCTATATTGTTGGGCTGTGAGTCTCTGTATTTGTTGCCATCTGCTCCAGGAGGAAGCTTCTCTGATGACAGCTGAGTAAGGTATTGATCTATGGGTATGGCAGAATATCGCAATTACATTTTGCATTTTGCCCTTGATCTCTGGGCTCTCTAGTCTCTGGTTTTTGGCCACCCAGTACCAGGTATGGATTCCAGCTCATGGAGTGGGCCTTAAGTAACATCAAGTATTGGCTGGCTATTCCCACAAGCGTTGTGCCAAGATTGCCCTAGCATGCGCTGCTTGGAAGACACCACTGTAGACAAAGGGTTTGTGGCTAGGTTAGTGTTCACATTTCTCTTTTGGTAGCCTACAGAGTACTTCCCAAAACAAATAGACTAAGACGCAGGCTCTAAGCAGGCACCAGCTCTATCTCTAGATGTTCGGTGCGATGGGCACCTGTTGTAGTCACCTGCACAATGGAGCCTGGCTATTGTCTTGGCAACAGTGTAGGTTGTTTGGGGATATCCATGGGACCCTTTTGGCCAAAAATTCATTTGCACATAAGCCAGTCCCAGAACTGGAAGCTTCATTTGGTAACAAGACATGGCCAATCGTGGACTCTGCCACCCCCATTAGGAGAGTTCTTTAGGGTCACCTCCTAATTTTGGAAGGTTCACACTGCACTAGGTTTCTATCCCATCCCTCAAGCACCCCTCAGTTCTCGATTTCTCTCCCTGCATTACCTCCCTCAACCCTAGCTCCCCACACCCACCATATCTGGTCCTTGCATTAAAATGATATTGATGACTGGATCTTGTTTTCTATTCCTAAGTACAGTACATCTGCTTAAAAGTAAACTGGATACTACGGATAATAAATAATCACTCAATTATGTGTTTTCTTCTTTTTACCTTTCATATTTTTTAATATTCAATTATTTACTTCCTTTAAAACTCTCTCTATGATTCAAATATTTACCAACTAGTTGTTATTGTCTAAGCAAATAGCAAATATTTAATCTTAATTAGAAATTATATTTGTATATCTGATGTAAAAATTATTTCTGAATTGAAAATAGAGCTAGTTGGTATTATTTCTATAGAAAGGATTCCAAAGCTACAAATAATCAAGTCAAACTAAGAAATTTGATTTTGTAAAAATTAGAGTGTGAATTCTAAACTAATGCTAAGGACATAAAACAACTGCCTTTTTTCACTTCACTGAATCTATTATGCATTAATTTTAGCATGAATTGTGAGTACGATCATAAAACCAACAATGCCTTTTGGATGCTGAGAGCTTATCCTGCATTCTGTTAGTATCATGAAGCATGTTCTATGTGAATTTTTTATCATATAATAAACAAACTTTCAGTGTGCTTTTCATTGGCCTGATGGTATCTCCAGGTTAGACCTCCTTTGAGAGGAATCCTCTCAGAAGATTTAAGAGTCATGTGTGTTCTTCTATTTAGTGTCTTTTTTTTTTTTTTTTTTTTTTTTGCCATAGACAACAACACTGAGAAAAACTCCCTCAGAGATTTCACCGCAAGTCCTGACCCTGATTGTCCAGAAGAACTCACGGGAAAGATGTCAGAGATAGAGCAAACCAGGACTAGGAAAGAAAAACCAGCCAGGTAAGAACTCCATGAAGCACATAGCACAGGTTGGAGACTTCATTTAGACAGTAGGGATGAGGGGGTGAATTTTTATTTCCCTCTTCAGCTAAACAAAAGATTAAGCGAGCCACAGGAGAATCGTAGCCAGGAAACTGGACTAGAAATGGAGAATTAGCTCCATCTAGCAGTTTGTCACCCTCGTTTGCCAGCCATGGCTACTAACCGATGTCCAAGTAGCCATTCAGTGGCATGCCAAATCCCACTCACTCAAGCACTGCGCCTTATCATCATGGAAACAGACCACATACTTATTAGACATGTATTTTTTCAGAAAGATAATTTTTCTAAGTGCAGGAAGAAATCACTGCTTCGATTCTGTAAACATCTTAATATTCCAGAAGATAATGATTTTCTTTGCTAGAGAAAGAGCAACGTAAAAAACAAAGACATTTGCAGAAGCCAGCCATCTGTCCACCATTGAGGAATAGTCTTACAAGTACTGTGCATCAAATGACTTGAACATCACAAATGATACCAATTTCAATGTGAATCTATGAGTGCACACCACACACCCACACGGGGGTGGGGAAAGGGAGAGAGAGCAATAAGCTGGGAGCATCTTCATTTTGCTGCTTGGTATGGTGTTAGGAGCCTGCTGGTTCAATTTGAATTGCTTAGCTACATTAAGGTAATTGCAATGTGTGTATGAAACAATAAAACATAAACTTCTTCTGTAACAGGCAGGAAGAATTGTTATTTAAAAGGAAGTCAAAGTAATCTCTTATTCCAGCCTACCTCATCCCAATCCACCTACTTTTTTCCTGTGCTTTTTGCCCCAGGCCTTTGATAAACCATCTACTGTTCGTGAGAAACTCTGTTATCTAGGATCCAGGATGCTACTGACTGAAAACGTATATGAGAGAGTGTCTTGTCAGTGAGCAAAAATGTGGCTGTACATGAAGATTAACACAAGCTCAATCTCTTACACAAAAGACAATGTTAAAATCCAAGTACCACATAGCCAGAGAAAAATTTTGAGTTAGGGGCTATATTTTGCAACAGAATACACAATATTTATATTAATCATGTAATTGTTGATGTTTACAGAATGCTTTTCATTGCTGTTAGTGGGTCCATTATCTCCACCCTGCAGATAAGCAACCAGGACACAGAGAGGTTAATTAGTTTCCTAAAGTAACGGGTCAGCTCAGATAAAACTACATTACAGAAGACTTGAATTCCTGAATGGTAATTTTTCTTTCTTCCCTCCAGCACTCACCTCTTTAATCAGCAGCTTAACCTCTGAACTAACTTTCCTCTTAGCATTTATTTTAACATTTTAAAGCTTTTGCAATAAGCTGTGGTAACAAGTTCTCAGAGGGCTGAAACTGAATACATACTGTTTCCTCTGCTCTTGTAACTGTCTCCTGCTTTGTTAACCAACTTCTACCCATTTCAAGTTTGTTAACAAACTTCTACCCATTCCTCAGATACTAGAAGATCATTGCTTCTCTGGAAGGCCTTGCCTGACCTTCCTAACTAGGTCAAACTCACCTATATAAGAGCTCTTCCATGGTGTGTATCTCTGCAGCTATCCATGTGACTATTTGAAGTCATCAGTCTCCTCCTCCTCCTTATTCCCCTTCTCCTCCTTATTCCCTTCTTCCTCCTCCTCATTCCTCTCCTCCTCCTCATTCCTTCTCCTCATCCATGCTTCTTAAAGCTAGGATTGGTATGCAAAGTACCCAGCTCAATAATTGGTACAAAGTAAACAATCAATAAAATTGATCAAATTAATCAATGAATGAACCAAAGCATAATGGATTCATCTCCCCCAAATTCTTAACTTTCAAAAGCATATAGCTCATTCATAGAAGAGTATAAACAACATGCAAGATTCCCCACTTGTTTTCCATATCCTTAGGAAGAGTGAACAAGGCCAGCACCTCCCAAAGTTCTGGAGAAAGCAATGCTGTCCTCAAAGGGCTCAATTCTGTACTCTTTGCTGGACTTTTACTCACCCTTAATATTCTGAGCTGACAAAACTGTGAAACTCTAGGTAAGCTTTTACTGTCTTCCTGACAGCTCTCTCTGCAGTGTAGGGAGCAAGACAACTTGGGAATTGTTAACAAGCTGTGTACTACAACCAAGCTAGCAAAAAGTTCCTGCTTTCTTAGGGATGACTGTCATATTTCTTCTCAAAATTAAGAAAGAACAAAACATGCATTGAAGGGGCACAGTGGAAATTCGGGCGACATACTTGATTAAAGCTAAAGGAAGTGGTGTAATGCTATGATAGGGTGAAAGAAACTCTCTGTTAATTTGTGTGAAAAATTGCTACCTCGCTAGAATTCTACAGAGCAGAGTGTCTTGCATATATGACATGACACGGCATCAAAAATAACTGTTGAAGGGAAACATTATTGTACATTGCTCCAATGAATCAAGATTCTTTTGGAAACAAATGAAGAAAATGGTGCAAGACATGAAAACAGAATTGGTATCAATAAAGAAAACACAAACAGAGAAAATCCTGGAGCTGGACAACATGGAGAAAAGATCAGGAACCACAAAGAAAAGCATCACCAACAGAATACAAGAGATGGAAGAAAGAATCTCAGGTGCTGAAGATACAAGCAGAAATTGATACATCTCTCAAAGAAAAAGTAAAATCATAAAAGTCCCAAAACAAAACATCCAAGAAATCAAAGACACCATGAAAAGATGAATTCTAAGAATAATAAGGAATAGACCAAAAAAAAAAAAATTCCAGGCTCCAAGATCCAGAAAATATTGTCAAGAAAATCATAGAAAAAAATTCCCAACTTAAAGAGATGTCCATAAAAAAAAGATGTCCATAAATGTACAAGAGGCTTGCAGAACACCAAATAGAATAGATCAGAAAAGAAACTCCTCATGTCCCATAATAGTCAAAACACTAAATCTATAGAACAAGGAAATAATGTTAAAAGCAGCAAGGAAGAAAGGCCAAGTAACATCTAAAGGTAGACCTATCAGAATCACCCCATAAACTACAAAAGTCAGGAGGGCAGATTCTCAGAGACCGCAGATGCCAACCAAGACTACTATACCCAGGAAAGCTTTCAATCAACATAAATGTAGAAAACAAAATATTCCAAGACAAAACTAAACTTAAACAATATCTACACAGCAACCTAGCCCTACAGAATACACTAGAAGGAAAACCCCAATCTAACAAAATCAGCTATACACAAGAAAACATAGGATATAGGCAACTTCACAATAACAAAAATTAAAAGATAACAAGCACAGAAGCACAGTAACATTACCAACTCCACAATAAAAAGAACTAACATTCATTGATCACTATTATCTATCAACATCAACGGACTCATCTCTCCAATAAAAAGACACAGACTAACAGAATGTTTGTAGAAACAGGATCCAACATTCTGCTGCATCCAAGAAACACACCTCTGCAGCACTACCTTGGGAAAAGTGCAGGAAGAATGTTTTTCAAGTAAATGAACCCAGAAAATAAGCTGGGGTAGCTATCCTAATATCTAATAAAATAGACTTTCAACCAAAATTAATCAAAAAACATGAGGAGGGGCACTTCATTCTCATTCTCATCAAAGGAAAAATCCAACAGGAGGATATCACAATCCCAAATATTTAAACCCCAAATACAAGAGCACTTGCATTTGTAAATGAAACATTATTAAAGCTGAAATCACACATCGATCTCAACACCTTAATAGTGGGAGACTTCAACACTCCATTCTCAACAAGGGACAGATCATCTAGACAGAAGCTAAATGAGAAAATAATGGCATTTACAGAGGTCCTAAATCAAATGGACCTAATAGATGTCTACAGAACTTTTCACCCAAATTCAAAAGAGTATACCTTCTTTTCAGGACCTCATGGAACCTTATAAAAAATTTACCATATAGTCAGGCACAAATCAAGACTCAACAGATACAAGAAGATCAAAATATCCTATCAGACCACCATGGCCTAAAACTAGACCTCAACAACAACAGAAATAGAAAAAAAGCCTACATACACATGGAAACTAAACAACTCTCTACTCAATGACAGCTTGGTCAGGGAAGAAATGAAAAAAGACCCTAAAATCCAATGAAAATGAAGGCACAACTTACCCAAACTTATGGGACACAATGAAAGCAGTGCTAAGGGAAAGTTCATAGCACTAATTGCCTTCAGAAAGAAGTTTGAGACATCTCATACAAACAACTTAATGGCACACCTGAAATCCCTAGGGGAAAAAGAAGAAGACACACACAACAGGAGTAAACAGCTGGAAATAATCAAACTCAGGGACAATATCAATAAATTAAAAACAAAGCAAAATTTCAAAGATTCAATGAAACCAAGAGCTGGTTTTTTTAGGAAATCAACAAGATAGACAATCCCTTAGCCAAACTAACTAAAAGGCAGAGAAAAACTTTCCAATCAGCAAAGTAAGAAAGGAAAAGTGGGATATAACAACATACAATGAGGAAATCCAAACAATCATCAGGTCTTACTACAAAAGCCTATATGCCACAAAATTTGAAAATCTAATGAAAGTGACAATTTTCTTGATAGATTCCATTTACCAAAATTAAATCAAGATCATGTAAATAGATTAAATAGTCCTACATCCCCCAAGAAAATAGAAGCTGTCATTAAAAAAAAAAAACAGAGCCAGATGGTTTCAGCACAGAATTTTACCAGACCTTCAAAGAAAAGCTAACTCCAATTCTCTTCAAACTATTCCACAAAGTAGAAACAGAAGGAACATTAATAAACTCATTCTATGATGCCACAGTCACCTTGATACCTAAACCACACAAAGACCCAACAAAAAAAAAAAAAGAGAAATTCAGACCTATCTCTCTTATGAACATTGAGGTAATACTACTCAATAAAATACTTGCAAACAGAATCCAAGAACACATAAAAGATACCAAACATGACCAAGTAGGCTTCATCACAGTCATGCAGGGGTTTTCAATATATGGAAATCTATCAATATATTCTACCATGTAAACAAACTGATGGAGAAAAAACCACAAGATCATCTTCTTAGATACTGAAAAAGAATTTGACAAAATCCAATTCAAGTTTAAAGTGTTGGAGAGATCAGGAATACAAGGTACTTACCTAAACATAGTAAAGGCAATATACAGCAAGTTTATAGGCAACATGAAACTTAACAGAGAGCAACTTAAATCAATCCCACTGAAATCAGGGACAAGGCAAGGCTCACCACTCTCTCTACATCTCTTTAACAGAGTACCTGAAGTCCTAGCTAGAGCAATAAGACAACTAAAGAAGATCAAGGCGATACAAATCAGAAAGGAAGAAGTCACAGTATCACTATTTGAAGATGATATGATAGTATACATGAGTGGCCCCAAAAATTCAACCAGAGAACTCCTTCAGTTGATAAACACCTTCAGCAAAGATCTTCTAGAGGTATCTCAATCCCTGATCTCAAGCTGTACTAAAGAGCAACAGTAATAAAAACTGCATAGTACTGGCATAGAAACAGAATGGTGGATCAATGGAATTGGATAGAAGATCCAGAAATAAACCCACACACTTATGGACACATGATTTTTGACAAAGATGCCAAAACCACACAATGGAAAAAAGATAGGGTATATACTCACTCATAAGTGGATGTTAGACATATAATACAGGATAAACACACTAAAATCTGTACACCTAAGGAAGCTAAGCAAGGAGGAGGACCCTAAGTAAAATGATCAATCCTCATTCAGAAAGGCAAACAAGATGTACACTGGAAAAGGAAGAAAACAAGGAACAGGACAGGAGCCTACCACAGAAGGCCTCTGAAAGACTCTATCCAGCAGGGTATTGAGGCAGATGCTGAGACTCATAGCCAAGCTTTGGGCAGAGTGCAGGGAATATTATGAAAGAAGGGAGAGATAAAAAGACCTGGAGGGCACAGGAGCTCCACAAGGAGAGCAACAGTCCCAAAATATCTGGGCACAGGGGTCTTTTCTGAGACTGTATCTCCAACCAAGGACCATGTATGGCTATAGCCTAGAACCCCTGCTCGGATATAACCCATGGTAGCTCAGTATCCAAGTGAGTTCCCTATTAATGCAACAGGGACTGTCTCTGACATGAACTCAGTGGCTGGCTCTTTGATCACCTCTTCCTGAGGGGGGAGCAGCCTTACTAGGCCACAAAGGAACACAATGCAGCTAGTCCTGATGAGACCTGATAGGCTAGGGTCAGATAGAAGGGGAGGAGGACCCCTCCCATCAGTAGACTTGGGTAGGGGCATGGGAGGAGATGAGGGAGGAAGAGTGAGATTGGGAGGGAATAAAGGAGGAGACTACAGCTGGGATACAAAGTGAATAAATTGTAATTAATTTTAAAAAACTTTAAAAAGGGAAAAAGATTTCTTTGGTAACTGTAGTTAGTTAATATAAAGCAGTATCTTGAACTTTGAGCAATGTCAGTTTAAAATGTTATCCCCACTTGAACACCATTAAGGGTTTAGTTGGTTATAACCTAAAAGTAAATGTGTGAATGACCCATCCTTTCCTCACTTTTTAAGTTTGGAGATAGTACCTTATTAACGAAATCTAAATGTAAGATTTTTATTTGAAGTATATTCACTTTGTCTCACCTAAACTTTAGGTCCCTATGATACTGTCAAGTAGATATATAATATAAATTTTCTTACCATATCCATTCCATTTACACATATAAAGAAACTTAAAACTATACAGCGGTTGGTTTTTCTGATTCTAACAGAATGGTCTCCTCACATTCTTCTTGTCTTGCTAAACTCATGCTTACTCAAAACTATTGAACATGAAATTTGTATTCATTTGAACATACAGACTAATGATTTTCATTCTGTCATAGAGTGAACTGCACAGATACCTATTCAAAACATAAGCATTCAGCTAACAAAATATCCTTTGTGCCTTGGTCTCAAATATTGTTTTGTAAGAATAAAAGAATAGGTATGAATTTAACCACAGTGTGTTTATTTAGTTATTTATATAAACATAAGAAGTGATAATGTTTATTATATAATACAAAACCATTTCTGTGGTATTTTTAGCTTACCTTGACTGTGATTCTAAAGGTATCTGAAAACTAATTTTCTATCCACTGTAATAACACTTATCTCAATGTGTCAGCCAAGAAAGATTTTTTTAAAGATATCTCAATACTTCATGTTTACATTTCTGATTGGAATCCATTTGTATTAAAGTAACTTTCAGATCTCTTTCCCTTTTTTATATCTTTTTACAGCATTTTCTAAATTGTCCATCTGAGGAAAGAAATACTCTGTAAATCTTCCTTCAAATAAAACAACCAATTTGTTATCTTGTCAGAGAATGATTTAGCTTCTGAGAGACACAGGGTTCACCCTAGGAAGACCCCCTGATGCCATTTGTCCATTACAAAGAAAAAAAAAGAGTCTGTTTCCAGCTTTCTATGTCAGTACATTCTTATTTTTTAATGTAAGAAAGATACAGTTTGATAGACACTAATGAATACCAAGCAAAGGATGTGTTTTGCCTGGAAATGTCAAATAGCTACATCTAGAAGAGGAGACAGAGCTGGGTGGCTGATAGGTTAAGTGGTTAAATGACAAACAAGCAAGTCAGTAAAACATTCAGTGCCCGGGACAAGGTGGCAATGCCGCAGGACTGGCTTCTGCAGTACATGAGGCAGCTTTCGCTGCTGCCCAGGATGCTGAGAAGGAAGGTTATTTCTATGAATAGCCTGCTCTGTTCATAATAGCAATCAGTCTCTATTTGGGTGGCTTTAAACTAGGCAATCATTTCACAGCAGGAACAAGGAGAGGAGAGGAGAATTCAGAATCTCATCAGCACTCATAAGCACTGATGTTGATTGTTCTGTAATAAGCAAAAGCAAAAATCTCTGCAGGGAAGATGCTTTAACATCCATATGTGACTTTATAGTCAAAAGAGAAAAGGAATGTCAGCTATCAAGTTTACAAAAATAAAACAAGCTTCATACTCCAATGATTTGTAAGCTTGCAGTTTAAAAATAAATAAATAAATGTAGAGAAAACAACCATGCATTTGCTAGTTTGGGGAAGTATTTTGGGAAGGATTGTGAAAATTATGTGCTATTTATTACTTTTAATCCTAAATTAAAACTTCCCTCTATGGTAAACATTGCTTTTGTAATTAATCATTAAAAACACTTAGTACTAGGAGTAGTAGCTTTGCCTATAGTCCCAGAACTGTGAAGGTAGAAACAGAAGGACCAGCAATTGGGGTCTACATAGCCTTTGCCATATAGCAAGTTTAAGGTCAGCCTAGATTATATGAGACCCTGTCTCATAAAATAAGTGAATAAAAACTAAAACACTCCATTCTCAATATTGATTACTAATTTCTCTCACCAACCATATGACAGATTACATATCTGTTAAAATTTTTTCAGAGGTAATACAATTTAAATTGCTAGGTAAAGCATAAAATCATACTTTTATGGCATGGCTAAACTGATAGACAATAAATGCAATTGATACAAACTTCTAAGAATTGATATTTGTTCTTCTGAGTCTATCCACATTTGTATGGTGTGGATCTGAATTAAAGCATGACACTGGTGAGACACAGCACCAAGGGCTGAACTGGACACTCCTCCATAAAGTGGGACCCCAAAGAGCAAACTATCCCCCAAACATAGAGTGAAAACAAAACTTATATTTGTTCTACCTCTAACTCAAGGGAGAGAATTGAGGAGAGAGGGGGAAGAAAGTAAAACTAGGAAAGATGAAAACAGGGGAAAAGATGGACATGGAAAGTCAAGAAAATGACAAGGAAAAAATTACTCCCTGGGGACTGTGAGCTGTGAGTCAGCATTCAGACAGGCCGACATTAAAATGTCTGACTTCTACATCTTACCTAAAATATCTAATCCAGTTAAAAACATGCATTTAGAATTATTCAATGTGAATTTTTTTTTTTCAATGCAGTTTATTCAGGAACATTGAACAATCCTCGGACCCCGGGGAAAGCCAGCCCACAGCTTAAATAGCCTCTGGGTAGCCAACCCAGGCGTGCCACGGGGGCAATGCAGATAGGTCCACATACATGGAAGCAAGCCAGATCCTCGGCCTTAGCCAAATGTGGAGTTGTTCGTGACAGAGAGCACTCACCATCGGGAAGGTGGAAGGCGGAAACCAGCTCCATCTTTAAGGCATAGCATTCCGCAGCTCTCTACAGTTCCCCCTTTTTGTTTTAGACGCATCAGGCAAGAGTAGAGGTCTTCACTTTTTCTCCAGTTTTTTTTTTTGGGGGGGGGAGCCTGACTTTGAAAGTTTCAAATTATCGCCACAGGAAAAAAAAATCACAATGAATGTTATGATTCATAGTAAAAAATTACTAAACAAGACCTAGAGAAATGGCTCAGAAATTAAGAGCACACAGCACTCTTCTACTGGACCCGCAATGGATAGGTCCCAAACTGCTATCACTCCAGCCCTAGGAAACCCAACGCTCTCTTCTGACCTCTCGGGGCACTGTGCTCACATGCACAAACCCAGGAATGAAGATGGAAACAACCTACACTTCTGCAAAGAAGACAGTAGAAACAGAAGCCGAGGGGGAAGGAAAATGATAGCATTATCAGACAGCATACAAAATAAGTGCATTAAGTAAATTTTTAAAAATCGAGAAATGGTTGAAAAGAATACAAAAGCCCAGAACTAATGAGTACACTTATTTTCACAAAAGAATGAAGCAGAATTTTTATAATGAAAATTATGGTCAGTGAACTTGCAGTAAATATTACACAGTTGAAGGATCCATAAAGATGATGATGGACTGGAAAGATGGAGCAAAGTGGGGGAAGACACAACACGAAAATAATCAGAATTTCAGAAGAGAAACACCATGACAAACAACAAGTAACCCGCTTGATGAGAGGAACTACGAGAGTTTGAACCTCCAATAAATGTAAGTCAACGGAAATAAACTTATTTAAATGCATTCTAGTGAAACTTTAAAGTACAAAAGACAAAGATAAGATCATTAAGCTAACTACAAAGAAAGTATAAAGAGAAATAAACAAGTATTTGACTCTCAACAAAACAATGGACACCAGCAGACAGGAGCATGCTGTGGTCCAGATTCCATAATGTAGGCTAAAATTCAACATCTGGGGAAATCATTTTTCAAAAATAAGAGGAAACTTGGTCAACAAGGAGAACTATAAATAGAAACTCCTAGAAAGAACCTGTGTCTGCAGAGACTAGTTGGCTGATAAGCACTCTAGTACTATGAAGAGACTGGAATGCTGGAGGTCCACAGGCTAATTACCTTGTCCTGGGCTAGTTCTCGAACTGCAGAACAGCCCTTCACTGCCCACCTCTGTGTGTCAATGAACATCATGTGACCAGTGGAATCTTTTAACCTAGCAGATCACCAGCTTCCACCAATCCAAAAGCTCAGAATGCCATAAAGCATTCTAAGAGTATAGAAGAGCTGTCCCCATCTTCCTGTGCTTGTCTTTCTGACATGTTTTAAACGGGCCTTGATTTAGGACTTTCTTTGTTCTGTAAAACTATAAAAACTTCATGAGACTTCAATCATGTTGTAACATGGAACTTGAAGTAACCAAATCTGTGTTCTCGGGCCATGGCCGTTTAAAACAGCTCCAAAATAAACTATCTCTTATTGCTCTCAAAAAAGAAAAAAAAATAGTATGAGGAAAATACAGATAGTAAATCAATCAAAACTGAAGAGACGCTAGAGAAAGTTTTAACATATGTACCTCAGAGGAAATAAAAATCATCTGACACAGAAAGACAAATTGAAATAACTGGGACTCAATCAGGAAATAAATTTAAATTTGCCATAAAGGGCAAAGTTCAGTGGTGAAAATTATAACCCAGAAGTTATGAAAATACAGAAAACAGCTACCGCGTGATCTCAAAGCTGCTGCTTGTCTTTAAATATGACTTAGGTAATTTGGATGGTAATGATGTGTCATTGCCTGTTCATGATTTATCAGAACCAGCACTCTTCTGTGAGTTCGCAGTGATGGGGAGGTTATACATGCCTGAGATGAGAATCCAGACAAAGCATTGATGCATTCAGCTCAGCCTTGTTATAAGCATAAAACAAAGTCTATTTTAAATGTGATAAAGCCAAAATAAAAGTGATTGGCATCTAAAAGTACTGAAAAATTGATTAATTTTAAGTATTCTTAATTTAATCTGCATGTAAAAATATTTTTAGTAAACACTCAAAATGGAATTTCTATCCTCCATATGCTAAGCTTGTATAGTTCTGCCTTATGAAACAGTAAATGAGAGAAAGCAGTAGTTCTGTAAACTATCAAATGTAACTGACATTTCTGCTCTCCTAGCATGAGCGAGTGATTATAAAATACTTTACCTTGTTTATGAATTAATTATATTTCAAAATAAGTAAGTATACAACATATTTGAAAACTAAAATTAATAAATTGGATTCTAATGACTGTAAAGAAGCCTCTGATCTAATATAATAGTGAGTTAGAGCTTACAGAGAACATATGTGGAAACTGATCATATACTAAGCTAATGAGGGATTTAAAAACCTCTTGTTGGTCTCATTAAAAAAAAGTGTTTTGCTAGCAATTTAAAATCTCAGTACCAGGAACATGCTACTTCCTTTTGATGTTTTGACCCATGAGGTTCTGTAGAACCCCAAACATTACAGGCTGTTTTCAACGCTCTTGGTTGCCATGCAAAACCTGACAGTAAAAGCTTATTGTTGAAGATACAACATGCGTCAGTCATAGAACACAGGCAATTAAGCTGATAGTGACATGACAAAAAGATTTTAAGAGCCAGAAGTGATGAACTCCCAGGGAACCACAGTTGCACATAGGAAGTATTATGACAGTAGGGACAAAACCAGTGCAAACTGGAGCCAGACAGGACCTCACAATTGGGAGCACCTACCACCAGTTGGGTTGATAGAGAGATATGGGTACAGACAGTAAATGTGTTGGGAGATTGTCCATATAATCAAAATACACTGTATGAAATTCTCACAGAACTAATAAAAATGTTTAAGTCAGGTTTGGTTTCACATGCCTGTGATCCCCCACATTTGGGAGATAAAGGTGGGAGAATCAGGAGTTCCGTAATATCCTTGCCTTACAGAGAAAGTTCAAGGCCATTCTACATGAGATCTACACAGTAGAGAGATGGGTCAGAGATTAATAACACTTGTTGCCCTTACACAGGATCTGGGGTCAGTTCCCAGCACCCACATGGCAGCTAATGACCACCTGTACATGGAGGTCCAGTGGATCTAATACCCTCTTCTCCCAGCATAAGCAATGTAGTTCACAAACATTCACACAGACTCGCACACGTACAGAAAATAATAGATAAATCCAAAAAATGTATTTTTTAAGTTTGTTGGCACTGTAGCCCCAGAGACATTTGTTCAATTGGTCTATAGTAGATAAGAGGCACGAACAAATCTTAAAATCTTAAAACACATCTTAGAGGACTATACAATACATCTAAGGCAGACAGCTATTTCTCAAGAACACCCAGTAGCTCTCAACAAGTTTTATGTCATAGTAAATATGTTCTTTAACCATTGTGCAGTAAAATTAGAAGGTAAATTTCAATAACAAAAATTTTTAAAGCATCTCACATGATTATAATGCAAAATGTGCTTTGAGTTATGTTGATGTTAAAAAAAAAAGGACATTAAGGATACATACAAATGAGCCACAGAAAAATTTTGCCCATCATGAAGAATTTAAGAAAAAAAAATATATGTTACTTGTATTTGGTGTCCTATGTGGTGTTTTCTTTTCCTTTATCTTCTCTCTTTTTTTCCTAATTATTTTACTAGTTGATTACTAACATAGTTGAAGTAGCAGGCAAACCCCATTCTGAAAAGGATTGAGCAGCCAAAAGCAAGATGTGTGGATGTTTGCAACTGCTGAGTTCAAATGTCCTATAAGGAAGCTTTCAACTCCCTATGAAAGCAGAGTGACAACCGTCTAAGGATAGGTGGTCATCTGATGATGAACCAGTAAAGTCCTTGTGAACTGTGATCTTAATTCCAGGGGATAAGATAAGCAAAGTCACGCAAAAACCGATAAAACATATGAGTATCTAGACCATCTTCTTTTCTTTTTCTACATTTATTTAAGTTTTGTTTTTTACTTCACATCCCAAAGGTGCCACTTCCCTCCTGGCAGAGGCCCCTCCCCCTCGTTACTCCTTCCTCTCTCTCTTTCATCCTAGAAAAGGGAAGATCCCCTCCCCAACATCGACCCTCCCCAGCACATCAAGTCACATGAGGACAGAATATATCCTCATCCCCTGAGGCTAGGCAAGGGAGCCCAGCCAGGGGGGAGTGATTCAAAAGCAGGCAACACAGGCCATGCTAGAACCCCTCCCCCCACACACACACACACTATCTAGGTGAACCATATGAAGACCAAGCCTCCCATCAGCCACATATGTGCAAGGGGCGTAGGTCCAGACCATGCATGGTCCTTAGATGATATTTCGGTCTCTATAAGCCTCCATGGGTCTGGGTTAATTGTCTCTGTTGGTCTTCTTTGGGGATTCCTGTCCCCTTCAGGGCCTTCCATCTTTCCTTCCACACTTCCACAAGACCCCTGTAACCACACCCCACGCTTGGCTGCAAGTCCCAGCATCTGTCTAGATCTGCTGCTGGGTGGCACCTCCCAGACAGCAGTCATGCTAGGCTCCTGTCTGCAGGCAGAGCAGAGCACAGTGTCAGGGGCTGGTTCTCTACCACGGGGCAGTCTCAGGTTTGCTAGACCATTCTCTTATATCGCAATGGGCTTCTTTTTATAAATTTTTCCTAAACTCCACTGATTTAATGAAAAACTCATTATTTTGTCAGATTAAAGTCCTCAATACGAATAAGATTCTGTTCCACATGTATGTTACACATAAGTCATCTTTTAAAATTTTAGTCAAACTATGAATGGCTAATTTAAAATATCCAATAATATTGGATATGGAAAGGTATAGAGTTATAATTTTGAGAAGTTACTCAAAGTCCTTTGTATTAAAAGAAACAAAAAGGGGTAGGATTACAAAAATTATAAGGAAAATTTTTTGAAAAGCTAAATATAAAAATTCTCACTACTACTTTCATTGGACCTTAATCACTTTATTTTTGAGATTGAAAACACACTTAAACTTTATCTTGCATTTGCTAAGGGTATTGGTGGATCTCCACAAACTGATGGTAAGGTAAGGTTCTATTGCTGGAGAAAACACCTACACAACCAACCACTGACCATGGAGAAGTCAGGCTGGTGGCCCCATAGAGCCGTCACCCTACACAAACTAGTATTCACGGAACTAGAACGTACTCAGGGTTCTGCTGGAGGAGAGATGTAAACGCCAACCCAGCTACGAACCCTTTGATCTGCAGGAGTGATGAGACGGAAAGATATACTAGTGCAACAGTGGCACAAGGCTTGTGTGACTAACCAACCGTGTCTGACCGGATTTTAGGTTCATTCCTTGACATGGAACCCATTCCCCAACACTGCTTAGGTAACCAAGAATGTGAGGCTATATAGGCCAGGTACCTAAGCAAAAAACAAATACTGGTGTTCCACCAAAGGGACACAACAATACAAAGTCTAACAAACAGCATCCTGCTATGTTCATAGGTCCAAGCCTTGCTCAGCATCATCAGAGAAACTTCCTCCTCAAGGAGAGGGAACATAGAAATCGACAGCCAGACAGTATGCACAGAGTGGAAGACTCAGCCCTGAAAGGGGCGTCTCCATCAAATGCCTTTCCTCAAGGCTCAGGGAACTTAGCCAAGAGGATGCAGAAAGAGTGTAAGAGCCAGAGGTGATGGAGTTCACCAAGGAATCAAGTGCTAGGCACAAAAGGGCTGGAGCACGTTTGAACTCACAGAGACTGAGGCAGCACGCACATGACCTGCAGGTCTTCACCGGCTGCGGTCCTAGAGCTCAAGCAGACACACACCACATTTCTAACCTAGATGCAAACTCCAAGTGATAGCCACTTGCAGCTGCAAAATTAGTTCTGTTCAAAGCAGTCATAGTAGGGAAACAAAGCACTTTTAAGGACAGGTACCATGGTCAGAAGTAAATGGCCAATATAATTCAATAGCACTTTTAGAGGTTCTTTGTCTCTGTAGGTTAAATCAGAACATCTTTCTTTATACCTCACAGGTCCTTTGAATATATATTATGGTTTCTGGTTTCGAGTTTTTATGAACTTTCTGTGTGTGTATACATTACATGTATCTCTGCATTTATATACATTTCTTCTGGGGAGGGTGGCTCTTTTTTTCCTTTTTCAATGAAAGAAAAATAAATTTTTCGTATGTTAAGGTACTCTGAAACTATGACGTGGTCAACTTAATCTTTGTGATATATTACTACCACTAGTTCATCTTCTTTTTTTTATGTTATGTATATAGTATGTACACAGTCATGTGTGTATGTGGATGGGTGTGCATATGCATGTATGTGTTTGTGTATGTATGCATGAGTGTGCATGTGTATGTATATGTGTGTTTGTGTGTGTGCACATGTGTAAATTGGAGGTCAAGTTGAGATGTCTTTCTTCTGTATGTTATCTCATCAGACAGGACCTCTCACTGCATCTGGAGCTCACAGATTCAGCTCAACTGAGCGACCAGTGAGGGAGCCATGTGGAGCTGTCTCCCTACACACTGGGGCTACACATGTTCATTAACATGCCCTGTTTTATTGTTTGTCTTTGTTGTTTTGTTTTGTTTGAGACAGGGTCTGTGAAGCCCCAGCTGTCCTGGAACTCTCTATGTAAACCAGGTGGATCACGGAGATCCACCTGCCTCTGTCTCCCAAGTGCTGGGATTAAAGGCGTGTTTCCACACCTGGATAAATCCTGTTTATGATGAGTCCTTGGGGAATCTGAACTCAGGTGCTCATGCTTGTATAGCAAGTATTTTACCAACTGAGCCATCTCCTCAGAGAGATATTTTAGGAACGTGACAGAGGAGAGAATGGTGAAAACACAGTACTCATATTGAAATTCTCAATAAATAAAAAATAGAGAGATAATTCCACTACAAACTTAAAGATGTCTATCTATAGGAAAAAAAGATTCCTTGGTGTGGTTCTTGATATAAAGAATTTATAGAGGATAGAATCAAATACAAAAAGAATCATTTATATCATTTGTGTACTTTAGTCACTTTATTGAATTTTTCAGCTGTATTTTATTGTTTATTAATACTTGTGTTTTTAGATATTTTTGTCTGGCCCTATACAACAAGCAGTTCTATGTGGTAAACAGAAGGCTCTTTTTTCTTTTTCTTTTTTTTGTAATGACCCAAAGAGTTTCATTAGGGTTGTTTGCAAACAGATGGACTTTTAAAATATTTTAATTATAATAGTGTGTACGAATGTGTGTGTGTGTAAGAGAGAGGAAGGAAGGAGGGAAGGAGAAGGGAGAGGTGAAGAAAGAAGGATAAGAGAGAGAAAGGAGAAAGAGCGCATGCATGTATGAGGTCAGGGAGCAATTTGTTGGAGTTGGTTCTCTCCTTCCACTTGTAGGTTGCAGGGACTGAAGTCAGGTCAGCAGGTTTGGTAGCAAGTGTCCTTATCTGCTGAACCATCTTGCCAGGCCCTAGAAGGCTTTTGTAATCACCCTCTTCAATGGACTCATAATAGTCTAAAGAGAAATCAATATTAAGAGCCTAGAAAAAAGTTTGGTTGATTTTATTTGAAGGTTAATTTTGATAAGGGCTTGAAAAACATTACTAAACTGGACCCAAAGGAAGCTTAAGGTTCTGAAGGAACAAATGGATGACGTATCTGCTTCTTAAAATTGTATGGATGGGTGAGTGCTGGTCTGCCTAGTACTGCCATTTACAGACGTCAGGGATGGATGGGGAGGTATGAGAGCAGCAAACACAAGATGGATCCTGTGCAAAGGAATGGGATTTCCACATAGGGCAGGTGTCAGAACTCGTACACTGATTTACAGAATTTCAATTTTCAAGAAACAACAAATATGGCAAAGTAAGCTGGACCAGAGCATCAGAGTGGGACACATTGGTTTGTATCACTGCCATCCTCTCTTGATGAGCAAGATAGGGACATGAACATTTTGGCACTCAGTAGCCAAGGTGCTAGGAATCCAGTATTTGCTAGAGTGAGTAGATTTCCAAAGGGAAATTTCATCTCAGATGTTTAGCACCAAGCATGGTACATGGTACATGAGGTCAAAGGTACCCATTTTATAAAGAAAACATCATGTGTTTGGTGATAGTAAATTCTTAGATAAATAATGGCAACTGTAAATGAACTATAATATATATTATAGAAAATTTATGTTAGGCTTAAATGTTCTTTTCATTTTAAATAAAGCAATTGTTCTTTTTTCAAATAAGACTCTTCCTTATCCATGAAATGATTCAGCAGTTCTCTTTTTATATGAAATCTTTTTTTTTTGGTAGTATTTTTTTGCAGTGTTCCATTATTCCATAGTCCCTGGACAGTTCTGCTATATAACATGGTTAAACATAAAACTGAAGCTTAAATGCATAATAATTCTGAACTGGTGAGTGCCTAAATGGTGCTGAGACAGTAATAGTCTATCAATTATCTTATATGCCGACAATCAGCTTGGTGAATGGCTTCTACCTGGTCTAATGGTTCATTTTGTTGTAACTGCATATTTCAGAATTCAGCAGTGCTCTGGAATATACATCCAACTCACAGAACAGGGCTATTTGCACTGGTTACTGTAAGGTACAGACACATAATCAAGTTATTACTCTGCTACTCTGTAGAAAAAGGCAGTAAGGAGGTAAGCAGACGCAGGGGCAGCAGTGGAAGAGAGGTCCACATGCTTCCACCACAAATGCAAAGCATGTCCTCGTGCTGTGCAGCAGCTCCCCCTGGCTGAAACACTCCATCCTGGAGGAAGTCCTTAAGACTTAAGATCTTCTCAAGAGAAGCTCCTTGAGCCTCAAGAAAAAAGAGCTTGTAAGTCTCAGGAACTCCATGAAACTGACTGTATGCACAAGGCCTCTCTGTTCCAAAGTTAATAAGAACATGGCATTATAACAGTGGGTATGACAATGAAGAAAGTAACAACCCCCCTCCTTAGCACTTAGTGATGGTTGGGTTCCGATCAACCCCAATGGTATACAAAATAAAATAGTGCTGATTCTACTCTTGTGCAGGCGTTGTACAAGTAAACACAGCTATAGTGAGCTCATGAGTACCATGTTAAGTCCTGAATAGAACATACTATTTCACATTATTCCTCTTTATCCTCTGGTCCTTACATCCTTTCCACTGCCTCTAATGCCCTGTGAGCCTTGCAGGAGGCATTTTGCTTCCTTTAATTACATGTTCTCTCAGTATATGGTTAAATCCGGTCCACCAGCATTAAGCAGCACTGACACAGGAGAGCTGGCAAGTGTCCATGTCTGCCCGGATCTCTCACTGGGACTCAGGTTGGATTACCAACTGCCTATGTGCTGTGTTCACTTTGCTGTCTGTGAGACATGCCAAAATGAGCATGTTTAAAACCAATCTTAATTTTCCTCAACTCTTCCAAACCTACACTTTCTATTGAATATCCCAACTCAAATCAAGGTATCTTTATAGCTCTTTGGTTGGGACAAAAAGAAAATTCACCATATCCTTTCTTTCATAGTCTCTAGCCAAACTATGTTATTTCTTTGGGATAGATCCACAATCCATAGTTTTCTGCTTGCTTTATTACTGCTATTAACCTGGCCTATCCTCTGTCATACAGCTATTACTGTAACGTAGTAACTGGTCTTCTAGCTTTCACTTTTCACTCTCCTATGATCTGTTTAACAGAGTAGATGGATAGGCCTGTCAGAGTGAAAATCTGCAAGTCATCCTTTTTCTTTCCAAAAACTCCAATGACCTGTCATCTCATGCTGAGTAGAAGCGAAGTCTTTATGACGTTCCTCAGAGATCCGTATTATCTGCCTATCAGCTCTTGACCCTTACTGTTTCTGTGCCCTAAGTTACTTTCTCTCCGTCCCCCCCGACCCAGTCACATTACCACGGTCTTGCTGCGATGTCTTGCTCCTTTCAAAGTCTGTGAAAATGTCATCTTGTCTGAAGAGCCTTCTCTGACCACTGTGTGAAAAATAAATAGCAGTATCTCACTCTTCTTTGTTGGCATACTTTAAAAAAAATTCTATTATTTACATTTCTTATAACTTCTCCCTACTCCCAGATCCCTTCTAATATGCCAACACCAGGTAGGAGAGAGAGGATTAGTGGGAGAGGTGGCCACACTTCTTTTTATTAACTTTGCTTTTTTTATTTTTATATTAATTACAGTTTATTTACTTTGTATCCCAGCTGTAGCCCTCTCCCTCATTCCCTCCCAATCCCACCCTCCCTCCTTCATCTTCTTCCTGTCCACTGATAGGGGAGGTCCTCCTTTCCTTCCATCTGACCCTGGTTTATCATGTCACATCAGGACTGGCTGCAAGGTCCTCCTCTGCGGCCTAGCAAGGCTGCTCCTCCCTTGGGGGGTGGGGAGGTCAAAGAGCCAGCCACTGAGTTCCTGTCAGACACAGTCCCTGTTCCCCTTACTAGGGTGCCCACTTGGATGCTGAACTGCCATGGGCTACATCTGTGCAGGGGTTCTAGGTTATATCCATGCATGGTTCTTGGTTGGAGAATCAGTCCCACAAAGACCTCTGTACCCAGATATATTTGGTCCTTGTGGCGCTCCTGTCCTCTCCAGGTTTTACTAACTCCCCCTTATTTCATATGATTCTACACTTCTTTCTTAACTGCTTCCTGCTGGTCAGGGTCATTGGGTTCCTTGTAGTCACTCCAATCCTTGTTTCAGTAGATCTCCATCGTCTTGTCTCACAATAGCAACTAGAAGCAGCAAGGGAGAAGCAAGGGCAGTCTTGTTCTTTCTCCTAGTCCACACTCTCTGGGCTCTGGCATATATTCTCTATCCAGAGTCCTCAGAAGTAAACTATCTGCATCTGGCAAAGAGCACCTCTTGGAGCCCACATGAGGCAAATAGTCTGCTTCTGTGACCATCGGAATCGTCCCACATCCCACACCTGGGACCAAAACAAAAACATGTTTATATCCACAACACTTCTTCCTTTTTCTGACTTGCTTTCCATCGTAGCTTTTGTGATCCCCTATATACTGTTTCTGTAAATGTGCGTATCGTCTTTCGCGATCCACTAGAAAGTAAAATATTTAAGAGTGAGATGTTATGATTATTTTTATATTCTTCATTCCATAACTATGATAAATGTAAAATGAATGAATGATGAAAATCCCCATGGATGAATGAATGCAATCCCCAACTTGCAAAATTTTGGAGGTAAGATAATATGGTTTCTATAAATCTGTGACTGTTCTTAAATGTGTCTATTTAAAATATTGTCCTGTTAAATTCCCCTACATAATTTCATACATATCCATGAATATAAACTGATCAAGCTGCATGTCTGATTTAATAACATTTCCTCATAAATATCATTAAATGTTTCCTAATAGATCACACTAAATTCACAATTTTTATGTACTTTAAGCCTCTTGGGGTCAAGAACCAAGTTGGACCCTCATGTTTTAACTGACAGCACAAGAACAAAAAGAAGATATGCATTTGATTTCCTCTCTGCAACTCTTGGCTTCAGCTGCAGTTATTTTAATGAGTTGGGTGACAGCCAGGTTTGGAGACAGCACGGTAATCATCGGTGATCACACTAGGTGTTCTCCTCCAAAATCTAGGACATGATTTAAAACTTGAATGAAAGGAAAGCAATGGTTTAAGTAAGCATCATTACACACTACAAGGACACCAGGTGGTAGGAAACAGCGAGCCTTCTATTCAGGGCAAAGCTAATTGGAGAAAGATTTTGCTTCCCCCAGGATTAAGATACAAGTGTGGCCACATGAAAGAGTTCTGAAGGCTGCTGTATTTTTGCCTACTTGGGAGCTCAATGCAAAGCTTTTCTCACACTAACGAGCAAGGCCTTTACTCACATGCTTTTAAAATTAGAAGCAGACAGTATTTCTAAAGTAATGAATGTTTTGTCTGAACCATACCAACATGTGTTTTGGAAGAAACTAAAAAAGTTACATATGGCTCCCGTAGACTTATGTGGATCTTGTTATCTGGTGGGAAAAGGGACTGTGCATCTCAACCCTCCTTAGGAAATACAATCTTTATTCAAGCACCAATATTTCCTGCTTAGATAAGATAGGTGGTTTCGGCAGCGTGTGAGAATGTACTTTACTTCCTAAATTGAAAGATAACTTTCTAAATATTAATTAAAGAATATAAACCACATATGAAGGAAGTTGTATTCTGCTTATCATCAAGGAATATAAAAAAAGCTTCAGCTAAGCCACCACACTTAGCTCACTACTAACATGAGGTACCAATTAAAAAAAGTGCTAACAACCTTCATACTCTCCAGCCTGGTAAAAACCTAGTCAGATAAACAGCATGAGCAACTAAAACCGTCTCTCTTTCTTCTATCCACGCAGTACCTGATTGTGCACTACTCACTATCCCTTGTCTGTGTCATACTGTGTCATACTAGGATCCAAACCATGTGGACAAACTTCCTATGTAGGGACAAACCCAAATTCGGCACACCTATCAAGCACCAGCTTACTGCTTGCCAAGCCACACAGTAAGGCACCTGTAGTGCCAGTCAGGGAGGAAGGATGGGAATGCTCCCTCACCTTCCTTTTCCTGTCAGCTCTGTCCTTGAAATCTACTCTGCCCTTGGTATTCTGCTTTCGGTGGTGGGGAAGGGGGAGCTCTAAAAAGCTGTGTGCAATCTCTCTTCTGAAGCCAGAGAAGGTTTTCTACTTTTCCCGGCTTACATGATTAGCTCGAACCTGGCCAGATAATACAGGATAATCCCTCCATTTGGAACACTGTGACCCACAGGGTCCTTTCACTGCATGGGTGAAGATGTGAAACTTCGGTCCTGAGGAGCACCCAGCCAGTATCTTTTATTTTCCCCATACCCCAGAGTTATTTGCTATTAATAATTTAGTTTGCTGACCCATATTGTAATGTGGGCTGATAAACAAGGAGAAAGACTGAACACAAAACTTAAACAGCGAAAACTTTCCAAGACTGTAGTTTTAATTAGCCAAACAGAAAGGCTGCCTCCTCACTAACAGAGATTCATAGGAGAATTCTACTCACTGCGAAATATTGGCAAAGGACTTGAACAGATAATTGGAAATCTTAGACAATGTGGTTCTTCCAAGGTGGTTTTGGGAAATCATAGAGAACAGCTTATTGTCTGTGGACAGCTTTAAATGCTTGGACGTGAGTTAGTTTACACTGATTTCAAGTCCAATATTTATCCCCAATCTGTTTCTTAAATGGCATTTCCAGCATCACATTTCTAACTCTCCTAAATGGAAGAAACACATTAGCACTTCACCAAAATGCACATACAGATGATACTTTATGAAGACAGAAAGAGGAGGGCAGTGTTCTGAAAGTCACTAATTCTTTTTTATTTACATTATTTTTAAAATTTATTGTTGATTATTACAATTTATTCACTTTGTATCGCAGCGGTAGCCCACTCTCTCATCTCCTCCAAATCCCACCCTCCCTCAGTCCACTTGTCCTTCCATCTGACCCTAGTCTATCAAATCTCATCAGGAATGGCTGCATTGTCTTCCGCTGTGGCCTGGTACAGCTGCACTCCCCCCAGGGGTGGTGATCAAAGAGCCAGCCACTGAGTTCATGTCAGAGACAGTCCCTGTTCTCCTTACTAGGGAACCCACTTGGACATTGAGCTGCCTTGGGTTACATCTGTGCAGGGGTCTAGGTTATCTCCATGCAAAGACCCCTGTGTCCAGATGTTTTGGTTCAGTTGTTCTCCTTGTGGAGCTCCTGTCCCCTCCAGGTCTTTCATCTCTCCCTTCTTTCATAAGATTCCCTGCACCCTGGCCAAAGTTTGGCTATGAATGTCAACATCTGCTTTGATACCCTACTGGGTAGAGTCTTTCAGAGACCCTCTGTGGTAGGCTCCTGTCCTGTTCCTTGTTTTCTCCCTCTTCCAATATCCATCCTGTTTGCCTTTCTGAATGAGGATTGATCTCTTACCCAGGGTCCTCCTTCTTGCTTAGCTTCTTTAAGAGTATAGATTTTAATATGTTTATCCTATATTATATGTCTAATATCCACTTATTAGTGAGTATGTATCATGTATGTCTTTCTTATTCTGTGATACCTCACTCAGGATGCTCTTTTCTAGCTCTCACCATTTGCCCGCAAATTTCATGATTTCCTTGTTTTTAATTGCTGAGTAGTATTCCACTGTGTAAAAGTACCACGATTTCTGAGGGACATCTGGGTTGTTTCCAGGTTCTTGCTATTACAAATAAAGCTGCTATGAACATGGTTGAGCAAATGTCTTTGTTGTATATTTGAGCATATTTTGGATATATGCCCAGGAGTGCTATAGCACTATTCCTAACTGCCTGAGAAAGCTGCAGATTGATTTCCAAAGTGGTTGTACAAGTTTACATTCCCACCAGCAATGGAGGAGGGTTCCCTTTTTTTTCACATCCTCTCCAGCATGTGTGGAACCTTGAGTTTTTTTATCTTAGCCATTCTGATGGGTGAAAGGTGAAATCTCAGTGACATTTTGATTTGCATTTCCCTGATGACTAAGGGCATTGAGCATTTCTTTAAGTGTTTTTCTGCCATTCCACATTCCTCAATTGAGAATTCTCTGTTTAGCTCTGTACCCCATTTTTTTAACTAATTAGGTAATTAGGATTACCTAATTTGTTGTGTTTTAACTTCTTTATATATTCGAAGATCCTTTCCCAGTCTGTAGGCTGTCATTTTGTTCTGACAACAGTGTCCTTTGCTTTACAGAAGGTTTTCAGTTTCATGAGGTCCCATTTATTGATTGTTGCTCTTAGAGCCTGTGCTGTTGGTGTCTGTTCAGGAAGTTGTCTCCTGTGCCAATGAGTTCTAGGGTTTTCCTCACTTTTTCTTCTAACTGATTTAATGTGTCTGGTTTTATGTTGAGGTCTTTGATCCACTTGAACTTAAATTTTGTGCAGTAATTCTTTAAAACACCTAATGCATTTGTTTTCTCGTTTAACCATTTACAAGTGACAGATGTCAAGGTAGGTCTGAAAAAGTCAATTTGGATTACAATTTTCTTAAGACCTGTGCTGCACAAAAAAACTTATAGAACCAATATCTGAGAAACTATAGTAGGAGCTAGCTTGAAGCACATTGTGAGCTCTCCCCTTCCTGGAGCAATCAACAAAAAGTTCCAGTTCTGAGGATGCATCTCTCAGACAGAAAGTCCATCAGAGCCTGCTTTCAAAAAATGTCAAAGTCCACACGGCCTTTCTGAGTATGGATCCACTGACAGCAGAACTTCCTTCCCAGGAAGCCATACAGAATCCTGTCTCTGAGGATGTGTATGTCCCTTTTCTTCTCCAAAGACACTTGGAATCATTCGATTTTCTTCGCAGATCATTGTTCATCATCGTAAGTAACACCGTAAGAAAGTACAGCCTGACCAATTGCTTTCCTTCCCTTTTGTCCCTATCATGAGCAAATTTTTTTAATAAATCTGTAAATTTGGCTGCTCAGAAGCAATAAAATTCATCCATATTACTGCTCTAGTTTTTGATAGCTCGTTCATATAACTCTACATAAATTCTAGACATTTAGATTATCTTTACTGGCACACGTAATGCTACCTTTTTCGATGTGCTGTGATGTAACAAACAGTAGAGGGAGCCACTGGTTGTAAAATGTCCGTTTCCTATTGGCTCCTGTGACCGCACACCTGTGACATTTGGTCTGACTGAGGCTCTCAGTGTCAATCAGTCACATATATTAGAACAGCTGAGTTTTAAAGAGAGAAATGTGGACCACCAGAGACCCTGTCTTGCCCTTCCCATGACTCTCCTGTTTTCCTCTTCCATGTAACCACATTTCAATAAATTCATAAGAACCAGTTTTCCATAAAGAAACAATATATTTTTTTATTTTTTTACTATTAATTGTTTCTAGTGGTATAATTTTGCTCATATATATTATTACAGAAAGTTTGAAAAACACAATAAAATGAAAGCAAAAACGGCTCAAAATCCAAACAGCTATCATTCTTTGTTGAAATAAGTTCACACCACAACACCCAAGCAAGGCTTAGCTTGCTTGTGGTACTGTCTGGCATTGTTCAGTGTTCCACCGGCACTGCTCCCGGGGCACAGTGGGCTGCTGAGAAGCCCAGGGCGGAGTAAGCTAAGAACCAGGCACGGTGGAACCAGCTGCAACAGAGCGAGATTTGGCTCAGAAGGCCTCTGAAGAGCTGCAAGTGCCGGGTCCATAAAACGCAGTTTTCCTGCCCTCTAGTGGCCGTCTGCTAGAGTCCATGCTGTCCCGTGCGGAACCAGAACCGCTGGAGGTCAAAGAACTGTTACTAAGAGGCAGAAGAAAATGATTACAATAGATGTTAAATTCAGAGACTTCCTATTCCGCAAAAAACAAATAAATAAATTATCCTAAAAATGTTTCTTTATTTTTTTTCTCCCCAATTCCAAATTTCTTGATTAACAGATCTCCTTTAATTTCATTCTAACCATGATTTTACAGGAAGGGAAATGTTTACTGTGATAAAGCTATGAATAAACAATTACATGTTTGCTTCAAATATTTGAAATTTTGAAAATGGTTAAACAGTCCTATGTGAGATAGAAATCTAGCAAATAAAAAGAGAACAAACTCATTAAAAAAAAGATATCACATCACAAATTACATGAAAGAATATTCAAAAGAAAAAAAGTTCAGTGAAGTATTTTTGCCAAGATTTTACCTTCTTGACTCATAGTGAAGGGTCGAATAAATCTCAGAAGAAGTTAAAAGAAAAATCATTTGCGCTATATTAAAATTAAAGTGAATTTTCATCAAATACATGGTGAAGCTTCTGAGCCCAAAAATATGAAAACAATGAATGTGAATATTTAGCTTATCTCAACAATACCCTTTAACACCTACATGACACATAAAAAAACACGTAAATAGATGAAAACAAAAGACAACTTCAAAACCAGCAATTAACAGGTGAGAAAGGGTACCTTACAAGTAAGTGTGCAGGCCTTGGCCTCAGAGTAACCCAACACTGCTCACTAATATTACAACATGTTTGGACAAATCCCAATAGCAAAAACGTTTTAAAAGAATATATAATTCTGGAAAAAGAAGATATAAAACCAACTTTCTTGTATGTTAATGGTATTTCTTTAAAAAAAAAAAAACGTGTGATAACAAAATTCTTAGAAATATCCATCTCAAAAATAGTCTTTTGTGCAGAATATATTCTAAGAGAATATTCTGAAATGTATAAATTTTTTATTATCAAAGGTGTTTCAATGTATCTATGAATTTGTTGTATTTGATGTATTTGTTTGTATGATATATACACATTTTCAATGCAGATACTAGAACAATGTAGCAGAGCCTCAAGAAGAATCACACACACACACACACACACACACACACACACACTGGGGACTTGGCCTCATTGTACAGCAGAGAGAAGAACCACTGATCCTCTCAACCTTCAAAGGTGATAATAGAATCTGCTTGTGCAGACAGAGCCCCAGGATGCCTGCCTCTGGCCTCAAGCACTTTCTTCTATTCACTTTCAAAGCGCCTTAAAAATAGTTACTTCCTAAAAATCCATAAAATAAAAAGGGAAAAGAAACATTTTTTAGGATGATATTGACTTTTTCTTTTATTGAAAATGTATTTTTCATACAAGCATCCTGCTGATTTCCCCTTCTCCTACTCTTCCCAAATTCTTCCCACCTCCTCTCAAATCCACCCCCATTGTAACAAAGCAAACAGGTCTCTAAAACTAATAATAAAATAAAACTAGATAAAACAAAAACAAGCAAACTGGAATCGGACAAAACAAACAATCAGAAAAAAAAAGAGCCAAAAAAATAAAAATAAAAAGCACAAAGACATTCATACATTCCTTCACATAGAAATCCAATAAAAACACAGATCAAAAACCGTAACATATGAGTAAAGGAAGCAAGGAAGAAAGGAAGAAAAGAAGAAAAAATATCCTGACGAAGCATTTTAAGGCACAGAACCTCCAAGAAAAAGCCACTGAGATTTTTTGTGGGTTTTTTTGTTTTTGTTTTTGTTTTTTCTGTTGACAATCTACTGCTAGGCACAGGGCATGCCCTAAAGTGAGGCTTATATACCCATTAACACTCCATTAGAAAAAACTAATTCTTCTTTTTCAAGTCGTTATCAGTTAGAGACAGCTTCTGGGTTGGGGACAGATGCTTATGCTCACTCCTCCTCTAAACGATGGAACCATCGGAGTCACAGTCTCTATCAGCTCATGTGTGGGCTCTGTTCTGCTTAGAAAGCCTCATTGCCTTGGTGTCCTCCATCCCCTCTGGCTCTTAGAGTCCTTCTTCCTCCTCTTCCACGGGTTCCCTGAGCCTGAGGAACCGGTGAGTGTTGATGAAGACATCCATTTGGCACTGAGTCTTGCCAGGTCTTTCATTCACTGTGCACATTGGACAGTTATGTATGAGTCTCTGCATTTATTCCCATCTACTGCAAAAGGATGCTTCTATGACCATGTCTGAGCAAGACATTGATCTATAAATAGATCAGTAAGTCTTTTAGAAGTTCTTTTATTGCTACATTCCTTTAATTGAACAGTAGTATTTGGTTTTCACCTATGTGCTGGATAGTTTTATGGCAACTTGACACAAGCTAAAGTCGTTTGAAAGGAGGAAATCTCAGTTACAGAAAGACCTCTATAAGATCAGACTGTAGGCAAGCCTGTAGGGCATTTTTACATTAGTGATTGATGAGGAAGGCCACCCCATCATGGATGGTGCTCTCCCTTGGCTGTGGGCCTTGGTTCTAAGAAAACAGGTTGAGCAAGCCATGATGAGCAAACCAGTAAGCACCACTTCTCCTTGGCCTCTGCATCAGCTCCTGCCTCCAGGTTTCTGCCCTGTGTGAGCCCCTGTCCTGAACTCCTTTGCTGGTATGGAAGCACAGTAAGCCAAATAAACCCTTCCTCCTCAATTTGCTTTTTGGCCATGTTTCACTGCAGCGGTAGAACCAAGAACTAAGACAGCCTAGGCCCCTGTTCTCCCCAGTCTCAGGTTCTTGGCTACCAGTGTCATAGATGGGTTCTACCTCATGAAGTGGGCCTTAAATCCAATCAGATTTTGGTTGGATACTCCCACAAGCTATTGGCACCAGCACAAGTTACAGGCAGGTAACTCTTGCCGGTGAAAGAGTTTGTAGCCGGGCTGGTGTTCACCTTTCTCCTTCCAGTACCATGAGTACCTTTCAGTACCATAAACACTGTTCAGCAGAAGTGAAGGCTCTGCGTAGGCACCAGCTCAACTTCTTCATGTCCAGTGAGTTGTGTAGGTGATCTTCAGCGACAGAACCTTACCCATCACTTTGGAGAGAACTGGGTTCTTTGGGACTCGCCATGGAGCCCCTTTGGCCAAGGGCTTTGTTACATGTAACCCATTCATGAAACTGGAGGCTTGATTTGGTGAAAAGAAATATGCAAGTGTGGCTCCATCTCCCCTGTTACGGGCAATTCCATGTAGATCACCTTCAAAAATGCGTATATTTAAGGAAGACTGCTGCATTAGGTGTCCATGGAAGCCTTCAAATGACCATTGGTCTCAGCTCTGTTTCCCCATTTTCCCTCTTCAACCCCCTGTTCCTTTACCTTCCCCATTTGATCCTCATTCTCCACTACCCCTGTCCCTGACCCCATTCATCCATAACTATTTTATTTCCTCTTCTTAGGGAGAGCCTTCTCTTGCCCCAATCTCTTACTCTATGGCTATACAGATTGTAGTCTGCCTATCAATGACTTAAAATGAAAGCTATTCGTATATGAGTAAAACCTTGCCACATTTGCCTTTCTGGGTCTGGGTTAACTCACTCAGCATTTTTTTTCTCGTTCTATCCATTTACCTATGTATTTCATTATTTCAATTTTTAGAAACAGCTTAGTAATATTTTGTAATTTTGTAGTAATTGTGTAAATGTACGTCTTCTTTATCCATTCTTCTGTTGAAGAAAATCTAGGTTGTTTCCAATTTCTGGCTATCATAGAGCAGCAATGAACATATTGAACAAGTGTCTCTGTGGTAGAAAGAAGCATCCATTGTTTATATGCCCAAAAGTGGTGTGGTACATTGACTAAGAATGGACCCCATAGGCCAATAGATTTGAATACTTGGTCACCAGGGAGAAGCACTATGAAACGGTGAGGCCTTGACAGAGATAGTATGTCACTGAGAATGGGGTTTGGGGTTTCAAATTCTCAAGCCAGGCCCAATGTCTTTCTCTCTTTCTGCTGTCTGCTGATTCAGATGTAGAACTCTCAGCTGCTCTTCCAGCACCATGTCTATCTGCATTCCACCATGCTTCCCACCATGATGATAAACACTAAATCTCTGAAACTGTAAGCCAGCCCCAAATAACTGTTTTCCTTTATAAGTGTTGCCACGGTCATGGGCTCTCTTCACAGCAATAGAATACTGACTAAGACAAGGTATTTAGCTGGATGTTGGGGCAGATCTAACTCCAGCTTTTTAAGGAATCACCATGTTGATGTCCATAGTGGCTGTACAAGTTTGCGCTCCCATAAGCAATAAATTAGTGTGCCCCTTCCTTATCCTTGCCAGCATACACTGTCATAGGTTTTATTGATCATGGCCATTCTGACTGGTGTAAGATGAAATGCCAATGTAGTTTTGATTTACAGTTTCTTGATGATTAGGAATGTTGAATATTTTTAGAATAGCTTTTATTATTTTATTTGTTTTTCATTTTTTATCAATTAATTCAATTTACACCTTGGTCATAGGACCCTCCCTCCTCTCTTCCCAGTAACACCCTCCCTCCCTCATCCCCTTTTCCCTATTCCTCAGACTAGGGAAGGCCTCCTACCCAGCTCATTTATCCCATGAGGACTGTATTTGTCTTCCTCCCCTCTGGCCTGGTAAGGAAGTCTCATCAGGGTGAAGTGATCAAAAAGCAGACAACACAGTCCATATCAGAGATATCCCCCACTTTCCTAACTAGTAGGACCACATGAAGCATAAGATGCCCATCAGCTACTTACATGTAGAGGACCTAGGTCCAGAGCATGCATTGTCCTTGGTTGGTGCTTTGGACTCCATAGGCCCCTCTGGGCCCTGATTAATTGGCTCTGATGGTCTTCTTGTGGACCTTTTGTCACCTCTAGGTCCATTTATTCTCCCTCTCCCTCTTTTCCAGTAGATTCCCTATACTCACCCAATGTTTGGCTGTGAGTCTCAGTATCTGTTTTAAACCGTTGCTGGGTAGAGCCAACGAGAGGACAACTCTCCAGTCTCTTGTCAACAAACATATCAGAGCATCATTAATAGTAATAAGGGTTGCCTTTCTTCCACGCGGTGTGTCTTAGGGTTAGGCCTGGTATTGCTCGGACATTCTTTGAATCTCTGCTCTATCTTTAAGATTTTCTTTAAGAATTTTCTGCTTAGATCTGTATCCTATTTTTAATTGGGTTATTTAGTTTCTTGATATATAGGTTTTTTATTTCTAAATATATTTTAGGTGTTAGCTTTCTATTGGTTGTGTGGTTTAGTAAAATCTTTGTCTACTCTGTGGGGCGGCACTTTATCCAAACAACAGTGTCCTTTGCCGTGCAGAAGTTTTCCGTTTCATGAGGTCTATTAACAATTGTTCTTAGTGCCTGTGCTAACGGTGTTCTGTTCAGAAATTCTTTTCCTGTGCCAAAGCTATTCCGCATTTTGTGTTTCCATCAGATTCATATATCTTGTTTTATGTTAAGGTATTTGCTCCATTCAGTGATGAGTTTTGTACAGGGTGATAAGTAAGGAATCTATTTGGATTCTTCTACATGCAGCCATCGAACTTGGCCACCACCATTTGTAGAGATGCTGTCTTTTATTTTTTCAGTGTGTATTTCCGGATTCTTTTTCAAAACTCAGGTGCCCATAGGTGTGTGGACTCATGTCTGGGACTTTGGTTTAACTCCATTGACCAACATGCACAGTTTCGGGTCAATATCATGCTGTTTTTAATACTATAGCTCTGTAGAATAATTTGAGGTCAGGGATGGTGATATCTCCTGAAGTTCTTTTATTATTCAGGATTGTTCTAGCTATTTGTTTGTTTTTTTTTAATGTTTCCATAAACGTGAAAAGTATTTTTTTCAAGTTCTAGAAGAATTAGGTTGGAATTTTGATGGGGATTGCATTGAATCTTTAGATCACTTTTGGTAGGATGGCAATTTTTACCATGTTAATCCCATTGATCTGTGAGATCTTTCCATCTTCTGATATCTTCTTTAATTTCTTTCCTCAATGTCTTGGAGTTTCTATTATACAAGCCTTTCACTTGCTTGGTTAGAGTTACCATAAGAAACATTTGAGGGTATCATGAAAGGCATTCTTTCACTGATTTCTTTCTCAGTCTGTTTGACACATTTACATAGGAAGGCTACTGGTGCTGTGTATCAATTTTACACCCTCTTACTGTGCCAAAAGTGTTTATCACATGTACAAGTGGGATTTTAAGGTCATTTATGGAAACAATCATACCATCTGCAAATCAGATACTTTAACTTCTTCCCTTTCTATTTGTATCCCCTCAGTCTCTTTCAGTTGTCCTGTGGCTTAGCTAAGATTTCAAGTACTATATTAAATAGGTATGGAGAAAGTGCAAAACCTTGCCTTGCTCCTGATTCTAGTGGAAATGCTCTGAGTTTCTCTCCGTTTTCGTTGATGTTGGATGTAGGGTTACTGAAAATCATCTTTATTATGTTTAAGTATGCTCTTGTCTCTCTAATCTCTCTGTCATGTATGAGTGTTGGATTTTGTCAAAGGCTTTTTCTGTATCTAATGCGATGGTCAAGTGGATTTTGTTTTTCAGGCTGCTCACATAGTAGATTATTTTTATCACCTCATTATATTGAGTCATCCCTGTGTCTTTGAGATCATGGTGAATGATATTCTGATGTGTTGTATTTTATTGAGAAGTTTTTGCATCTATGTTCATAAGGGAAATGAGTCTCTGATTTTCTTTGTTAGGACTTTTTGTGGTTTAATTATCGGGGGAACTGTGGTCTCATAAAAAAGAAATGGGCAATGTTTCTTCTGTTTCTAGTTTGTGGAATAATTTGAGAAGTATTGACATAAATTTTTCTTTGAAAGTCTAATAGAATTCTATGTTAAAACCATCTGGCTCAGTTTTTGTTGTTGCCTTTTTCTTGCTTGATTGCTTTTGGTTTTTCTTTGTTTTGTGAGAGTTTTTATCTGTTTGGACAATTTTAATTACTGCTTCTATTTGATTAGGGTTTACAGGTTTGTTTAAGTTGCTTGCATTACTTGAATTTGACTTTGGTAAATGGTATGTATCTAGAAAAGTATCCATTTCTTTTAGATATTCCATTTTGGTGGACTACAGGTTTCTAAAGTATGTTTTTTTGTTTCTCTGAATTTCCTTGTTGTCTGTTGCTGTCCTCCATTTTCATCTCTAATTTTGTAATTTGGATCTTCTCACTTTAGTTAAGTTGGATAAAGGTTTGTCAATATTATTGATTTTCTCAAAGAACCAACTCTTTGTTTCATTGATTTTTTTTTCTATTTTATTTATTTCATCCCTGAGTTTGATTATTTCTTTCCATCTACTCCTTTGGGGCTTTTTTTTTTTTTCTAGAGCTTTCAGGTTTGCCATTAAGTTACTAATTTGAGGTTTCTCCAATAGTTTTATGTAGGCACTTAGTGCTGTGAACTTGCCTCTTGGAATCAATCACCTTCATTGTCTCCCATGAGTTTAGGCATATTGCATTTCCATTTTCATTCAGTTCTAAACACTTTTTAATTTCTCTCTTCATTTCTGTCTTGGCCCATTTTTTATTCAGTAGCGAGTTGTTCAACTTTCATGATTTATAAGTTTTCTGTAGTTTCTGTTGTTGTTGACATCCAGCTTTAATCCGTGCTGGTCAAATAGGAAACAGAGTGTTATTTCAATTTTATTATATCTGTTGAGACTTGCTTAGTGTCCAAGTATATGGTCAGCTTTGAAGAAGTTTCCGTGTGCCTTGAGAAGAAGGTATATTCTTTTGTGATTGGATGAGATGTTCTGTAAATATCTATTAATTCCATTTGGTTTGTGGTGACATTTAGTGCTAGCATTTCTTTGTTCAGTTTTTGTCTGGATGTCCTATCTATTGGCAAAAGTAGGGTACTGAAGTAAGCCATTATCATTGTGTGAGGATCAATATATGATTTTTAATTGCAGTAATGTTTCTTTTATGAACATTTGTGTCTTTTGTTTGCTACATAGATATTTAGAATTGCAATATTCTCTTGGTGAATTTTTGTTTTGATAAGTATATAGTTTCCTTATCTATCTCTTCTGATTGGTTTTGGTTTGTAGTCTATTTTGTCAAATATTAAAATAGCTCCTTAGGTCCTTTGGCTTGAGATACCTTTTTTCAGGCTTTTACTGTGAGGTGATATCTATTTTTGATATTAAGGTATGTTTTTTGGATGCAGCAAAAAAAAAAAAAAAAAAAAAAGGATCTTGTTTTCATATGCAATCTTTTAGTCTGTGTTCTTTTTAAAAAATTTTACTATCATTTGTTACAATTTATTCAATTTGTATCCCAGCTGTATCCTCCTCCCTCATCTCCTCCCAATCCCACCCTCCCTCCCTCTTCTCTCCCTATTCTCCTCCCCTTGTCCACTGATAGGTGAAGTGTTCCTTCACTTCTGTTTGACCCTTGCCTATCAGGGTCTCATCAGGACTGGTTACATTATCTTCCTCTGTGGCATGGAAAGGCTGCACCCCCACCAGGGAAAGAATATCAGAGAGCCTGTCACTGAGTTCATGCCAGAGAAAGACTCTGCTCCTTTTGAGAAGAGTTAAAAGGAATGATGAGGAAAGTTATCAATAAATAGTGTCTTTTGGTACACATCATTTTGCTGTGATGTTGTAGAGTGTTTTTTTCTTCACTTTTTTTTTTTAATTTGCTGATCTGAAAATTTTATTTGTGTTTTCTTGAGTGTGGTTAACTTTTTCACGTTAAAGTTTTCCTTCTATTCCCTTTCTGTAAATTTGGTGGTCTTAGTGTGATGTCTTTCTCCATCTATTGTGTTTGAAAGTTTTGCTAGAAACAGTAGTCTGTCTGGCCTGGAATCTGTGATTTTTCAGTTTGCTAAATATATATCCTTGTGGATGTTAGAGTCTCCATTGAAAAATCATGTGTTATTCTAATAGGTCTGTCTTTATGTTACCTGGTCTTTTCCCTTGCAGTTTTTTTTTTCCCTTGCAGTTTTTAATGTTATCTCTGTTCTGTGTATTTAGTGTTTTGATTATTATGTGACAAGGATACTTTCTTTTCTTCTCCAGTCTGTGTGATGTCTGTATGCCTCTTATGCATTGATAGGCACTCCCTTCTTTAGGTTAAGGAAAATTCTTCCAGATTTTTCTGAAGATGTTTCCTTTTACCTAGATTTCTTCCCCCTCTTCTATTCCTATTATTCATAGATTTGGTCTTTTAATGGTTTTCAAGATTTCCTAGATGTTTTGTCTGTTTTATTATTATTATTATTATTTAACATTTTCTTTGACTGAGGTATACATTTCTTCTATCTTGTCTTCAGTGCCTGGAATAGTCATCTCATCCCAGTGGAGCTGGGGCTGGAACTGGGGAATTGGAATTGGAAGACAGGAGAGAGAGTAAATATTGCCTATCTGATTCTGAGGTCAGTGTGGCCAGCAGTTTTTCAGGTATAAAGTGCCTCTGAAATATTTTGTAGTATATACAAGGAGTAAAGCACCATTAAAAAATAACACACAATTTTTATGACCTGTGGTAGTAAAATCCTTAACAAAATAGTACAAAAATATTACAGGGGAAAGAGTAATTTCCTAGTAATTATATGTTGGTTTTTTTTTTTTTGGATTTTTTCTTAATAAAGTTAACTATAAGATGACAGAATGCTGACCATGCTGTACTGTTATCCCCTGTCTCCTGATCTTTGAACTGCCTCACACAGCCCACAAAGAACCCATCTTTAGAACTTCATGGCTGTCAGTCTAGCCTGGATGAAGCGAAGATTCAGACAGTCAAGAAACTGTATTAAGAAATCTCTGAGGTATACTCTAAAATTTACTGTGTGTGGCACAATTCACAAAAGGTATGGATTATGGCTTGTGTTAGAACCTTGCATATTTCAGGAAATACTTCAAAACCTAAAGAAATTAAACCTCATGAATTTAGTAACACTTGTATCAATGTTGGCACATTTCACCAATTTACAATTAAAATTTTGGGGTTCCAATCTATGCTCTCTTTAGCTTGCCAAAGATGTGTTTCCATAACCGTGGAGCAGCTGGGTCTAAAAGAAGATGGGAACTAGATAGCATGAGAGCAATGGTGGTTATGATCTCACAGAAACTGAAGCAGGAAAAAAAAAAAACAGTATCTATTTTCACATGTAGCAAAAGTCTTCTTTTTTTTTTAAGTGAAGTCCTTATTCTGAGCTAAGGAAGCAAGGAGTTTAATGGGGCCTCCACATGGTATTTGTGATATTGCCTATATTAAATAACATTCAACATGATCATGTTAAATCCAGAAGCTACTGATCAGGATTGGGGATGATTCAAAACTTTTCCTTCTCATCATTCTACCAACTCATTCAGTTGTGGCACTCATTTTGATTCGCATCATAAACGAGATATGAGGAGAAAAATGAACAAGCTAACTATTTTATTGCTCCTGAAAGATCTCCTGTTAATAGAAAATGCCTGACAGAAAGAAATTTTACTTCAAGAAAAATATAAATAATTTTTTTTTGCCATAACTATCATTTAAATACAACTAGCTAAAAATGTTCATTATAGAATTGTACCAATTTCTTTCTGGCAAATTTACAAATATTTAAGAAAATATATGGAAAGCAATATTCTACAATGATTTTAAAATGCTGTACCTATAAGAAGAAAAGAAAGATGAGGCAGCGTCTCCACTGCAGTGGGAGCATGTCTTTTAGGAATAAACCTGAGAAGGGCTGACATGGAGGTGAGAATGTGGAGGGGAAGGGAGAGGTCCATTTGCCTGAGACCTGCCCTTGTTCTCCCAGCATTAAGGCCTCAGAGCTGAGGCAATCACTGACAAACAGGAAAGCAAAGCACAGAGCTTCAGGTTTACACCTTATTTAAGTGATGAAACCAATAACAGTATGTTGCTTTTCATAGGCTAATGCCCAGACCTTGTAGGAAAGCCGTGAAACCCGGTGATTTAATGACTTTGCAGCACTAAAACAAGTTAGTGTGTTTAAATTTAGCCCTTTTATTTAGCTTGAAAAAAAAGTGATCACAGGAAAGGGGAGGGATGTGGAAGGGTAGAAGACAGCAGAGAGTTAAGGTTTGAGTTGTTTCTCCTTAGCTCTGCTGTCACTCCAAGACTTCTCAGTTTAAGCGCTTGGTCCCTGATTAGTAGCACTGTTGGAGACAGAGGACACTCTGTGGGCCTTGAACGTTTTTCCCTGGTCTTACCCCCAGTCTAGCTTTCTGCTTCCTGGTCTACCATGATGTGAAGAAACCACAAATTATGGCCACCTTGGTTGGTCCCACAATACGGTGCCACAAGCACCAGGGTACATTGTAGTCCCTAAAATCGTGACCCAAAATAAATCCTTCCCTCCCACTGTTTCTGTCAGTATTTATCACCTCTAGGAGAAAAACAAATATAAAATGTGAAGTACAATAAAGGGCCCCATTGAGAGAAGAGGAAAAATAAAAGCATGGAAGGAGATAAATGGAATTTTTGGTTCTAATTAACTCTCCTCAAAGGGAGTCTAAGAAAAAAGATTAAGGATTAGCCACCTGCCGCTATCAAAAGACTATGAGCACTGTTCAGATAAAATCCCTGACAATCCGGTAAATTTAACCAAAAGAACCTAACATGTTGAAAATACAAAAAATTGAATTTCCACACAAACTAATTGCAATAATCCAACAATAAAAAAAAACATATGGTCATTCTCAGCAATTTGTTTTAATGTATGTATTGCGGGAAATGACTACTTTTGTTTTGTCTTGAAAAGGATCATACATAATATTCAACACTAATCCATAAATACTAATGATTAGTCTGTCGGAAACAGTCAGCATATACAGTGTGCTAACATGCAACAATCTTGACTCTATTGTTTATGTATAAAATTCAGGTCAATTTATTCATGATCAAATTTTTTAATTAATTTATTTTTTATTACAGTTTATTCACTTTGTATTTCCCTTGATAAATTACCTTCATATCCTTAATTGTAAACTCTCTGTGATCTGGTACAACCACTAATGAATTATGAGTAGTCAAAAATTCATCATCTTATCTTAGAGATCCTTGGTTTACCATGCTTATATTTTTCTTACTTATTTTTAAGTCCTCTTTCTGTCCTTTATTGAAATCCCAACTTCTTGTCATCCCCTTAACCATCTTGCCCCTTTCCTTCCAAGTGCCACTCCTTACTCTAGTACCTAAGTCTGCAGCAGGAAATAAAAGCTTGCTAATATGTATCTTAACACAAACTACCTACTGCCTTTCCAAAACTAAGGTAAGCCTAATTCTATTTATTTATAAAATAAAAAGCTTTCCTCTCTAAGGAAGTTTTAAATGTCACCAAACACCTGAGAAGGTGCTGGGAGGGATAAAATGGAATCAGAGTCCATAGACAATTGTTTCCTCTGTACTTGTAAGAATGCTTTATTGCCCCAGTCAAATCCTCCAACAAGAACAAGCCTGAAATGTAGTTTCTATTTCATTCCTGAAAGATAATTACCCTAGACTATAAAAGTCACAACCGTGCTCACATACAGATAGATCCAAGTGTTTTTTTAACCCTCCTGAAAAGAATATTTATATTTGATTTTCAAGGAAGATTTAAACAACAAATAATATTATTCATTTGCAAATAAATTTGAATCTCATGCATAAAATGAACAAATTCATTTTCAACAATGGAGATGATGAGAAGTCTGGAGGTTCTGCATCACGTGGTTTATGTTGATCCCTTGAACAGTAGCAGACTAGAGTATCAAGCATGATTTTTGAAAATGTAAATAATAAAACAGGGTCTGTACATGACAAATAGGTTTTACTGATAGGCAATTTCTATTCACTTCATTTTAAAACGTTTTTCAAATTTCTTATGATACCTTTCAAGCAAGATGAAGAAGCAGGTGCAATAAGTGAGTGAGCACTAACCAGGTATGAAATCCTAACTGCAAATTCTGTGTTTCATAATGCAAGGCGCAATTTCTTTTGTAGTGACCAAGATAAAGTCACAGATGACACAATTCTCAAGTCCATATGTAAAACAAGATTGGACAGGACAACAAATACATACTTGATAGGATAAAGAGCGCAGGTGGAAATATTGCATTGTAACAGGCTAGACGCAGACATGGGCCATGTTCTCCCTGCTCTGATCTTTGGCTTTTCAGGCTTAAATGGATCCATAAATCTGCTAAAACCTCAGTTTCCTCATCTGAAGTAAAAATGATCATGTATGAGCATCTAAATCATGGGGTCATGTGAGGTTCAAAAGAAAAAAAAATCCAACAAATATATACATATATATGTGTAAATATATATTATATATATAAAATGGTCATAAAGTATGATTCAAATACTGCTTAACATTTACCAAGAATAAAAAAATTAAACATTCAATCAGTTGACTATAAACTGAGAATGAGTCACTTCATAAAAAGCCAGAAGAGCAATCTTGGTAAGCTAAAGATTAACCAACATTGGAACTTAAATGATGTAAAACTAATGGTATTGATGATATAATCAGAATATATAGTATATCTCTCCATTGTTTTTCTAAAAGGTCCTCTGACAGAACCAAGCGCTTCAAGGGAAAAGTACCCATAATGCCAGTGAAAGGATCTCAACATTGGTCCATGTGAAAACATCTTCAATGATATAGTCTCTTGTAAATGCCAGGCTCATAATGGGAAAGAAATGAAAATAATCTTCAGATAGTTACTGTGCATTGTTTGGGAGAGAGGTTAGACCTGCACTGTAGTTTCAGAGAACAAGTTGAAGATCAATGTGTAAAGTTTATTGAACATCCTTTGGTTCAAGGTAAAATTATTTCCAGTTAAGAGAATGAAAGGCAAAATCTATCCAAAATATTCATCTACTGGTCCTATCTTTAGCTCCCCTAACCTGTAAATACATTAGTATGCCCGAGTTTCTAGTGTCCCTTTGCCCCATAGTTCCCTCCATTAAACCCGTCTGCTTCTGACACAAGTCTGAAGGTTTCCGGAAAAAAAATCTCTTCACCACTTTTACAAATGCCAGCCATTTTACCACTGTGTTAACCTCATAGGTATTTTATCACATGTATAGTAAATGATTTAAGAACAGGAAATGAAATTCATCTTCGTAGTTTAGTCCATTATCTACTTCATAATAAAAGCAAGCAAACACTTGATCACTTCTCTTAACACTGAGCACACCTCAATGTAATGTTATCCTTCATTTTAATAAGCTTCTTGGGGACTGTCTGGCTTTGTATTTATAGTTAGTCCGTCACCTAGTCATCAATAAATGTTGATGGGGTGAGGGATGGTAGTGGAAAGGAAAGTCCTGTCACATTACACTAACCGTTTAAGGTGAACGGTTCAAAAGGGGCATTTGGGGCATTCGCTTTGTGCAGCTGTCGCCCTGCTTCCTTTCCATCATTCAGTCCTTTTCCCCTTGGAGATATTCTCCCATTCTTTGCTTCTTCCAGGTCTTCATGTGGGTCAGTGTGTCCTGGCTTCCCTGGAGGGTTGGCTTGTCCTAGACACTTCATACAAATGGGATCACACACAAATGTCACACATTATGTGACATTTTTGTTGGCTCATTTTCCTTGATACAACATTCCATTCAGAAATGTTCATCCATGTTCTATTGGTGAATAGAACTCCACTGTGTCCATATACTACAATGTGTTTATCCACTTTTCCATTAATAGACACAGTTTTCTGACTTTCGTATATCACTACTACTATGATTAGCACATGTACTTATGTGCTTACATGAGGGCTCAGTTAGCTATTGTCTGTTCTCTGGGCTATACACCTAAGAGTAACAATTCTACCGATATCTTTTTGAGGAACTTCAAAATGTTTTTCACAGTGAGTAAATCATTTTCTGTCACAACAGTGGATTAAAAAGCACAAGAGCTCTGATTCTTCCTTTCCCTTGCCAACACTGTTTTCATGCCTTTTCGTTATGGTCATCCCAGCTGATCTGTAGACTTTAAAAACTTAGTGGGCTACATAGTAATGGGAAGAGGGACTGCCTCTAACATAATCTGATTGGCCTGCTCTTTGATCACCTCCCCCTGAAGGGGAGCAGCCTTACCAGCCACAGAAGATGACAATGCAGCCACTCCTGATGAAATCTGATAGACTAGTGTCAGAAGGAAGGAGAGGAGAACCTCCCCTATCAGTGGACTTGGGGAGGGGCATGCATGAAGAATGGGGAAGAAAGGTGGGACCGGGAGGGGAGGAGGGAGGGACTTATGGAGGGATACAAAGTGAATAAAGTGTAATTAAAAAAAAAGAAAACAGAAAAGAAACAAACAAACAAACAAACAAAAACCTTAGGCTGTTCGGTCCCGATGAGACCTGATAAGCTAGGGTCAGATGGAAGGGGAGGAGAACCTCCCCTATCAGTGGGCTTGGAGAGGGACAGGGAAGAGATGAGGGAGTGAGGGTAGGATTGGGAGGGAATGAGGGAGGAGGCTACAGCTGGGATACAAACTGTAATTAATATAAAAAATAAAAATTTAAGAAAAGAAAAAAAAAGAAAAACTTAGGCTGTTTAGACAAGACACAGCTTTAAAAACTACAGAGCCTTTAGTGAAGAGCTTTGTAAGCTTATGGTTTATAGCCCCACTCTGAAGATCTTATTCATGAATGTAAGTGCACTATGCCTGCTTCCAGCTGCTATCCTGGGATCTTCAGTGTCCAACATCACCACAGCCACACTTACAGCCACTCTAATCACCAATGTCTAACCTAAACAAGAAGTAGTTAAAGTATCTGGTAACTACACGGAGCATGGTAGCAACCACAGTAACTCCAGCTCTTTTCACTTGCCAAGTGCCCTGACTTCATAGCTCTTCTGAAAGACTTAATATAAATCCCTTCTTTTGTTTTGTTTTTGCTTTTTGAGACAGGGCCTCAGGTAGACCAGGCTGGCTTCAAACTCTCTGTGTACTTGACTTTGACTTCTTGGTCCTCCTTCCTCCACCTTCCAAACACGGAGACTGCAAATATGGTGCCACCACGTTCAGCTGCACATATAACATCATCTCTGCTAATAATTAACTCTGTGGGCTTCCATTTTCCACCAAACCGGCTTTATTTGGGGCTCTTAAGCACCTTTACCTCCATTCCAAACCCCGCAACCTTAGGTAAGAGATTAGTAGGGAAAAGGCTGTAGACCTCTTTTATCTACTTCCTGCTGCTTAGGGTCAAAGGGGCCTTAGGACATTAACAGACTTGGTCATCAGGATACCATCAGTTCAGTCCAAAGGCCAACGCAAAGCAGCAACACAAGATCAGAAAAAGCTGACTGGAAAGCTCTCTGGAAAGTTTCTCTCTGCAAAGTCAAGTGTCAAAGCACAAAGAACAGCACAACAATGTCAATCCAAAAAGTGATGTCTCACTGTGAGGGGGCCTTTCTCTCTCTATCTGTGCATGCGTGTGTGTGTCTTCTCTTCAGAGTCCACCCACAGAGGTGCTCAGCTGGCCAAAGTCATGCCCCTCACACATGAGAGCTCAAAGCAAAACATCACATGCCCTCTCACAGGCCAACCTGCGTGAAACATCATGTGCCCAGCTTGCAGGAAGACATCACATAACAAAATTCAGTCTTCAAGGAAACCAGAAATTCCCATTTCAAAACTCTTTTTTTTAAATATCAAATTAAAAAGAACAGATTTATAGTATGTCTGTAAAACTATAAAGATATGTCTCATTTATCTTGTTTTTGTAGTTTGTTTGAGACCAATAGGAAGATCCTGTCACTTTAACTAAAGTGAGCCAAAGTGCAGATGAAAATTTATATGACTTTAGATATCCCTGATTTGCATAAAAATCTATGATGCACGTCCATAATCTGCACTGATGAAAGTAGACCAAATAGTGAGCTCCTTCAGCCATGCCCT